>NC_090449.1:132257728-133523100 GCF_031143425.1 Pleurodeles waltl
AGCATTTCCATTAGTCTTCGATATATTGGTAACCACTCCCTGTGGGCTAATTTCGGATGCTTGCGTTATTTTCTATGTTAAACACATTTTCTATGCAACTTCATCACACAATATATGAAACCTTCGTATTAATATTTCTTGTTAAAACATACGCATCAATAGGTACAAAAGGAAATGCCCCAAAACGCTATCTGGACACGTCAAATTTATCAAATACAAAACTACCTGGTTTTGCAGGGGGAGGCACCTGCGTTTTTGGTCCTGGGCTCAGCAGCCAAACAGGGAAACCTACCAAACCCAGACATTTCTGAAAACTAGACACCCGAGGGAGTCCAGGGAGGTGTGACTTGCATGGATCCCCCAGTGTTTTCTTACCCATAATCCTCAGCAAACCTAAAATTTAGCTAAAAAAATCTAATTTTTCCCACATTTCTGGGTGGGATCACCTCACCGGGACAAATTTCCTACCACCCAACGTTCCCCTCAGCCGCCCGGTAAAAATAATACCTCACTTGTGTACATGGGCCAACTGCCTGTGACAGGGAAGAGCCAAAAACATGTTGAAATTGAGGTGGAACCAAAGCGGGTCCAAAGGGCAGTTTGAAAAAAAACATCTTTAGGCTGACATGTGGGGCAGAATTTTTATCGGTAAAGATGAGACAATGCTGGATTCCTGCAGATTCGGAAATTCCATCACAAAAATGTGGGGAAAATGTGTGATTTACAGCAAAGTTGGAGGTTTGCATGGCATTGTGGGTAAGAAAATGGTGCGGGTGCATGTGAAGCACACCACCCTGGAATCACCCAGATGTTTACTTTTCAGATGTGTCTAGGTCTTATGGATTTTTCTACATGGCAGCGTCCCAAAGTCCAAAAAGAGCAGCCCTCACCATTCCAAGTGAGACGATTTTGAGGGTTAGGCAAGCTCTCATGGCCCAAATGTAAAACCAAAACCCAAAATAATCAAATTTCCTCTTGCTTGCCCTGGGATAAGATGTTTTAGTGTGCAGGGGGAGACCTGAAAGACTGTAACCCCCTTCAGTTTCAATGGGGGCATAACCAGGCCCATACTGGTTGATAGACACCAACCCACTATTTTGTTTTTTTATTTAGTAGACTTTCTGCCACCCCTGGGGTGTGCATCGAGGATAATTGCCCTATCTGCCGACTGGCAGGCAGATCAACTTTGGCCCTATTTATTTGGGGTGGGGGTATGGCCATACCCCTACCCTCTTATTTTGGAAAAAGATCATTCCTGGTCCCTGGTGGGTTTTCTGCTCCCCTTGGGGGCAGATGGGTCTTCCAAAAATAGGCCTATCTGCCCCTAAGGGGGGCAGATATGGCCAAAAGTAATGTGCCCCCATGGAGAGCGACCCTTTCCCAAGGGGCTGCCCCCAAACAAAACACACACACCAATCCCTGGTGCCTTAGTGGTTTCTGCCCCCCTGGGGGCAGATTGGCCTAATAGAAATAGGCTGATCTGCCCCCAAGATGAGCAGAAATTGCCTAAAATAAATTCCCCCCTTCCCCCAGGGGAGTGACCCTTGCCTAAAGGGTTGCTCCCCTTACGTGAAAGTGGCACAATAAAAAAACACCCAGTGCCTAGTGGTTTCTGCCCCCTCAGGGGAACCACCCTTTCATGAAATTGATGCAAAAAATTAAAATCCCTGGTGTCTAGTGGTTTCTTGGGGCAGACTAGGGTAATAGAAATAGGCCGATCTGCCCCCAAGGGGGGCAGAAATGGCCTAAAGACAATTTGCCTTCCCAGGGGAGTGACCCTTGCCTAAGAGTTCGCTCCCCACATCTTAAAAAATAAAATAAACAAAACAAAATCCCTGTTGTCTAGGGGTTTCTGCCCCCCCGGGGGCAGATCGACCTTAGTACAATGGGCCTATCTGCCCCCCAAGGGTGGCAGAAATGGCCTACAACAAATGTGCCCCCCCCCCCAGGGGAGTGACCCTTGCCTAAGGGGTCGCTCCCCTCGCGTGAAATTAACCTTAAAAAAAAAAATGCCTAGTGTCTAGTGGTTTCTGCCCCCCTTGGGGGCAGATTGGCATAATAAAAATAGGCTGATCTGCCCCAAAGGGGGGCAGAAATGGCCAAAATATAATTTACATCCCAGGGGAGCGACCACTGCATAAGGGGTCACTCCCCACGTCTCAAAAACAAACCAAAAAAATTATCCCTGGTGCCTAGAGGTTTCTGCCCCCCCGGGGGCAGAAAAGGCCTTGAAAATAATTGCCACCCTGGGAAGCAGCCCTTGCCCTAGGGGTCGCTCCCCTTATGCCACTTTTACAATGAAAAATTATCCCTGGTGTCTAGTGGGCATTTCAGCAGCCGGATCGCTTCACGATCCGGCTGCTGAAATGCTCTGAGAGACATCAAAGGGAACGAAATTCCTTTCCTTCCATATGAAGCTTTTCAGGCCCCCATCACATGATCATAAGAGAAATGCAAATGCATTTCTCTTCCAATCGCACTGGAAGCTCAGCTTCCAGCTCAATGGGAGGCGGCCTCTGATGAGGGCAGAGCGTGATCGTGCCTGACGTCATCAGACGTCATTGGGGATGTTTAGGGGACTCGGGGGTGGAAGGGGAAGTGATTCCCCTTCCAGCCCTGCCACGGGGGATGGGGCAAAGCCCACGGAGGAGGCGCTAGCACTCCCTCCGAGCTCCGGGACGCAATGGTTACGCCCTCGGCACAGGAGTACTGTGCTGTGGGATGTAACCATTACGTCCTCGGCACATAACCAGTTAATGAATTGGGAGTGACAAAATCAGCCAAGCAGAGATGACTGTACAAACAAGCTCAAAACAAGCATTTTACACACAACAGTGGTGAAGAGATTGCTAGCATAATTGCGGGGAATTATGTGTGCTTTGGACCTCTTTTCACAAGCAGTTTTATTGGTAAAATATCACAAGAGAGGTAAGAAATGCTATGGTTTAGTGCAGGTGCCCAGTGAGAGGGGTCAAAGCAGCTGTTTGAAATGGCGTCTTTGGTTGACAGTCAGGTTACCCCCTGTTCAAGCATTGACCCTCACTCTAGTCAGGGTAAAAGAGAATCACCCTCAGTTAACCCCTGCTTACCCCCTTGGTAGCTTAGCAGAGCAGTAGGCTTAACTTCAGAGTGCTAGGTGTAAAGTACTTGTACCAACACACACAGTAACTTAATGACACACCACCAGTTTAGAAAAATAGGACATATTTATCTAAACAAAACAAGACCAAAACAACAACAATCCGACATACACAAGTCAAGTTATGAATTTTTAAAGATTAACCTAAAAAATAGTGCTTAAAAACACAAAATGCTTCGATGAGGTGTTAACCCTGCGTCATGATGGAGTTGTTCCCAACAAGCCGACACCAGCGGCGCCGGACACGGAGTCACGTAGACCCGCAAGTCGATGCGCGAAGTCAGGGATCGCGGCGTCTGTGAGAAACGTTGAAACTGCGCACTTCGAGCGGCGTCAGTCATGACGTGGTACGGCGACTTCCACGGAGTCGCGGACTTCAGCTGGGCTGCAGCAGCGCTGGGCCTGTGAAGGTTGTCGCTTTCCAGCGAAGATCACAGAGTCGGTTGCAGGCGGCGTCACCGGATTCAGCAGCGGCGTCGGTCCAAAGTCGTCCAAAGTCGATTTCCTTGGATTTCCACCAGCTTTCCTTTCAAGGTCCCAGGGACTGGATAGGGCACCACTTGTCAGAGCAGGAGTCTCTCCAGAGACTCCAGGTGTTGGCAGAAAGAAGTCTTTGCTATCCCTGAGACTTCAAACAACAGGAGGCAAGCTCTAAATCAAGCCCTTGGAGATTTCTTCACAAGATGGAAGGCACACAAAGTGCAGTCTTTTCCCTCTTACTCTGGCAGAAGCAGCAACTGCAGGATAGCTCCACAAAACACAGTCACAGGCAGGGCAGCTCTTCTTCCTCAGCGATTCAGCTCTCCTCCAGGCAGAGGTTCCTCTTGTTTCCAGAAGTGATCTAAAGTCTGTGGTTTGGGGTGCCCTTTTTATACCCAATTTCTCCTTTGAGGTAGGCCTACTTCAAAGTAAAGTCTCTTTTGAAAGTGAAATCCTGCCTTTCCCGGACCAGGCCCCAGACACTCACCAGGGAGTTGGAGACGGCCTTGTGTGAGGACAGGCACAGCCCTTTCAGGTGTAAGTGACCACTCCTCCCCTCCCTCCTAGCACAGATGGCTCATCAGGAAATGCAGACTACACCCCAGATTTTGTGTCACTGTCTAGAGTGGGGTGCAACCAGCCCAACTGTCAAACTGACCCAGACATGGAATCCACAAACAAGCAGGGTCCCAGAAATGGTATAAGCAAGAAAATGCTCACTTTCTAAAAGTGGCAGTTTCAAACACACAATCTTAAAATCAACCTTCCTAAAAGTCGTATTTTTAAATTGTGAGCTCAGAGACCCCAAACTCCACATATCCATCCGCTCCCAAACTGAATCTACACTTTAATCAGATTTAAAGGTAGCCTCCATGTTAACCTATGAGAGGGGCAGGCCTTGCAACAGTGAAAAACAAATCTAGCAATATTTCACTCTCAGGACATATAAAACACATCACTGTATGTCCTACCTTAACCATACACTGCACCCTGCCCTCGGGGCTACCTAGGTCCTACCTTAGGGGTGTCTGACATGTAAGAAAAGGGAAGGTTTAGGCTTGGCAAGTGGTTACACTTGCCAAGTCGAATTTACAGTCAAAACTGCACACACAGACACTGCAGTGGCAGGTCTGAGACATGATTACAGAGCTACCTATGTGGGTGGCACAACCAGTGCTGCAGGCCCACTAGTAGCATTTGATTTACAGGCCCTGGCACCTCTAGTGCACATTACTAGGGACTTACTAATAAATCAAGTATGCCAATCATGGATACATCAATCAACAATACAATTTACACAGAGAGCATATGCCCTTTAGCACTGGTTAGCAGTTGTAAAGTGCTCAAAGTTAAAAAACCAACAGCAACAGGTCAGTAACAAATAGGAGGCAGGAGGCAAAAAAATTGTGGATGACCCTGCATAAGCAAAAAAGTCAAACAGCAGCAATGGGGCATGATTGCTATCTGAGCAGTCATATATTGGCCTGGCCGGTATTTTCATACAAAGGCAGGTAAGACTAACAGCAAAATGAATACAATCCTGTATTTTTTTCTGCTTCAGCAAATACAGGATAAACAACTTAAAAATATGTCTTTGCTGGGTAGCTGTCTAGCCAATTCTAAAATGTTTTTTCCAACCAACTAGAGGCAGACTTGTTTTGGTAAAAAACACACAGTGGGTGTCTTTTACACAAACGGCTTTTCCAGTAACAACGCCCGGCCATTCCACAACCCCTACAACAAACACAATCACCAGCATTTGTCTCTGAGAAAGGTTGCACCTCTAGAGGAAGGTCCTGCAGGGGGGTGGAGCAGTTTAAGGTGCTAAGAGAGGTGTCATTGCTGGAGCTACAATATGTGGGTTGCTACTGAACTATAGAGGAAGAGAGAAGTGCATGAGCCAGGATCAAATAAGAAGTCCAGAATCATGGATGGAGGGGGAGTATACAGTGAGGGAAGCTAAATGAGCCTGGAGTAAGCAGCCATTACAGATTTTTTAGATCCACGTGTCACTAGCTGCTCCAGCCCAGGTTCTCACTTTGATTCCAGGGCCTTATCATCTATATAATACATTATAGAACCTGGACTACAAGTTGCAGAAACAATCAAAACTGCAGCAGCTAGTCACATGACTACCTGGCAAATTTGCCAGTTATGGGTAAGGAAATATTGGTGGAGCCTGGAGGGAGTACATGTTGTAGAATCCTAGAGAGAGAGGCTGTGCTGATGGCACCTGGAGCAAGAAAGCAATGGCACGATGAACTGCCAGAGAACTAGGGAGCAAGGGACTGCTACAGGATTAAATAGGGAAATGGTGCAATAATAATTCAAGAGACAGCTGTGGACACTGCACAAGCTTGAAGGAAACAATGTAAAGATAATTAGTGTAAGAGTGCTGCAGGGGCTAGAAGATTAAGTATAAAACTTTGGCCCATTCCTTCACTGTCTCAATTATCATGTTTTTAAATTTAGGTTTCCCTGTTCTAGAAGTACTTATGTTGGTTGTTCATATCTAAGTATAGAAATATAAGATGCACATTTATTCTTGTTGTTATTCATTACAACATGATAATCAAGTCTGCTTGACTACATTCATGTTATTTTGTATTAATCAAAGTCTCTGTTCTTGTAATAGTTTTAAATAATGAGCAAAGTTGAACGGAAGCTCATAATTTCACTTCTTGTTTATTGTTTTTAAACAAAGAGCACAGTTCTGAAGAATGTGAGCAACTGAAAGGGTGCCAATGTCTTTTCTTCCAATTGTTTATTCTGACAGGTGTACCAAAGATCAGATATGGTATATAATCTATGAACAGAGCGTTCAGAGATAGATAAGTATGTACCAGAGGCTTGAGACAGTGGTCATACAAAACTGCATCACCATCCTTTGCTGAAGGCTACCAGGAGGCACATTTAACCTTCACTTGGGGGAATTCTAGGCCCTCCTGCCAGTTCAGAAGAAAATAGCAGATGCTGCTATTTCACTGAATGGTGGTTACATTGATTAAATGAGGTATGCAGGTGTGAACCATCTTTAAAACTAAAATTAGGCCCCCCTTTTGTTTTAAGATCAGCATAGTTAGCCAAAGAGATGAAGATGGAGTTAGTGATTGTGATATAAAGATGGCTTTAAGATTTCACCAATATGTTGCAATGCTATTTGTTATTCCCACATTTGGTAAACTTTACTGCCACATTTATTTGATTTTAAAAGTAGTTACTATTAATTGTGTACGCCTTAAGATTTCACCAACATATTGCAATACTATTTGTTTTTCTCACTTTTGGTAAATTTTGCTGCCACATTTGATTGAGTTTCATAATAGTTGCTATTCATATTGTAGACAGTAGGATAGAATTTAGAAAATAAATCTTTAAAATATATCCTTGGTTTTCTAGAGTACGTGGGTGCACTTTTCCTTGATGAAACAGGGTCAGAGTTTCACAACTTATCCCAGTGGTCCTTTATTGATCATTATTTCGAATGCAGCACTCAAACAGTGTTGAGTGATTGCAGGTTGTGAGAAAATGCCTCTTTTTGACATGGTTAGCCCCCATGTTTTGCCTGGTATGTGATGTAGCCTAGAAGTTGTTAGTGCCCAGGGCCCCTGCTAACCCATTTCACTGGATCAGAGCTCTTTCCCTAAACTGCTGGGATGTATTGGCACAACTGGAAACACATTTAGCTGTCCCCTTAAGCCCCCAGTAAATGGTACTTAAGTACCCAGGGCAAGAGGTACTAAGGGTAGGACAATGAGGGGAGCAGAACTGATTGTGCCACCCTCCAGGGCCGTGCATTCAGGTGCACCCAGCACTGCCATTACAGGCTGAGTGTCCTAAAGCAAACCTAAAATGAAAACTCGACATGGCACATTACCTATGTGCCCGGTCCACTATACACTGCATGCACTGTGGGTAAGGCACCCCTTTGGCAGTCCTTCCATCCCTGAGGCAGGGTACACTATACTGCATGTGAGGGTATAGCTGCATGAGCAATATGCCCCCAATGTGTGCATGCCAAGCCTGGGCCATATTGAGTGAACAGAGCAGCCATTTTAATACAAGTGCTGACCATTGGTCAATACGAGTTTCACAGCTATATGATAGCCACTCTGAACCCTGGGTAGTTTGGTATCAAACAGCTCAGAATGATAAATTCAAACTGCTACCAGTGTTTGATTTATTACCAAATGTTCCCTGAGGTCACCTTAGAGGCACCCCCTGCAAAAGCCTACTACCCTGGCATGGTTGCTGGCCAATCACATTCAGCCTACCAGCTACCAGTGGCGTAATGTTTAATGCCTGCTCAAGGCAGACATTAAAAGGAAACACCCATTGAACTCAATGGGCCTCCTTTGCACTTTGCTCCACTAGCATCAACATTTTTGACGCCAGTGTAGCAAAGCCCCACAATAGGGTCAAAAACGTTAACCCTTTTGGCCTAACGTGCACCATGGTGCACTGTATTGTAAATATGACGCACCCATGGTGTCGTGAGGTGGGGGGCACAAGAAATCTAGCACATCAGTACTAATGTGCCAGATTCTTGTAAATCTGGGCCTTAATTCGCTCCCCTGATAGCCCTTTTTCCTTACCCCAAGAGAATAGCAGTTGTGTAACATCAGCGTAAGAGATAATTTTCAAACCTAGGGCTTCAGCAATTCAAGCCAAAGGAGTGAGATGCAGGTCAAACAAGGTGGGGCTCAAGGCTGAACTCTGGGGAACTCCAACCCTTAGTCTGCATGGTTTTGATGAATAAGGTGGGATCCGAATTTGTTGACTCCGACCGGCCAAGAAGAAGGCAAACCAGTCCTACACTAATCCCGACAGTCCGATAGCATGGAGACGCTCCAGGAGTCTTGAATAGGGGACAGTGTCAAAGGCAGCCCACCGATCTAACATTATCAGCACTACCTTGCCCCCCTCCCCCCATCAAGGAAGCTTTTGATGTATTCTGCCACCTCCAGTAGTGCAGTCTCTGTGCTAAAACCAGACCTAAAGCCCGAATGGCTTGGATGCAGTAAGCTGTTAGCATCCAGGTAGTCTGGAGATGATGGTTCACATGCTTTTCCAGGATCTTAGCGAAGGCCGGGAGAAGGAAGATAGGCCTATAATTCGAGGGGCTAAAAGGATCCGCACAAGGAATTTTTAACAAGGGCAGGATCTTAGCTTGTTTCTGAGAAGAGGGTACTGTTGCAGTAAGTAAGGGCATGTTAAGAATCTTATTGACCAGCAGATTAATTATGATCGTCCGTTCCACTAGTAATTTGGGGGTACCAGGGTCTGCAGGTGACCCAGATTTTAAAGTACGTAAGCTTACAGCAAGCTCTCCATAGGTAAAGGCTCATGAATGGGTAGGTTAACTGCAGCTAAATTAGTCCAATTATACCACAATTTATCACCAAATTCAGCATCTGCCCTGGAGCCACTTGACACACTGGTTTGAATATTCGGAATTTGTGCCAAGAAATATGTGACCAGTTGTTCATACCACTCTGCAGAGGAATGGTGGGTTCTAGCACTCGCTATGCAGATGTGAAATTTTTGAAAATAGCAAAGATTTCTTTAGACTTATTCTTAGCATTCTCAATTTTATTTTCCCATAAAGCCTTTTTTCTGCTCGAATATTGGCATGATAATCTTTAGGGCTGACATATACCTTTCCTTAGCATCCATCTTATACTCTCTTCTCCACTGTCTTTCTAGAATCTTACATTTTTCCCCAGCTTTCAGATTATCTGAAAACCAAAGGCAGGATGGCCTACTCCTGCCGGCTCTGCAGGGGAAAGAAGGGGTCACAGTGTCAATGGCTCACTGAACCCAGTTGTCCAGTAGCTCTATGTTCTTCACAAGCTCACCCACCAGAGAAGGCGAGCTAGCTTCCAAGGTACAAGCAAATTCCTGAGGTTGAACTTCATGCAGTGCTAGACAAGTTTCTGCAACCTTAGCAACAGAGCTAAAGGTTTTGGTTAATACCTGCCATGGGAATTTTGAGCAAATAATGATCAGTCCAGACTATAGGTATTGGATCCTCAATTAGTAATGGTCGATTGGAGAATTCTTGATCGAGTATGTGTCCCCCCTAGTATGTAGGTTTTAATATAGATTGGCTGAGATCCACAGAAACCATAGTATCTCTAAGCTTTCTTGACACACTTCTATTTTGTCCATATGTATATTTAGGTCTCCATGGACCACTAGACTCAGGGTGATGGTCAGACCACCGCACTCCAGGCGGTCCGACCATCAACTTATGACCTTGGTGGTCAGACCACCAGGGAACCTCTGTCACCTCTGGTAACATGGTTCCTGACGGGCTGATGGTGGTCAGAGTTGAGCTTAGTCACGGCAGCAATGAACTAAGTGCCGCCGTGCTGATCACAACCCCATTTACCTGCAGCCTTTTCATGGCATTTGCACCACAATGGAAAGGCTGGAGGGAAGCCAGTGCCAGGGGCAAAGGGGGACCCTGCACTGCCCATGCCAATGGCATGGTCAGTTCAGGGGCCCCCTTGCCCAGCACTGTTGGAATGGGCACTGTCTGCTTTGCTGGTGCTGGACACTTCTGGGACTGACGGATGCAGGCGGGCTTGCCTTTGGCCTGCCTTAAGGTTGGCAAATTGTCAAAATCCCTAGTGCCAGAACGTCTATAATACCTATTTCCATACTGTGATTTGGAGAAAAATCCAAAAACTTATATGCACCTCTCATGCCCTAATATAATCCACAAAGTGCAATATATTTTAAGAAACTTCTTCACTTATGCATCAACAACACACTCCAAAATGTAATCCCCACACACACACATTAGTGTGAAGGGGGCCAGAGTCATTGACATTTTGCTCTCAGTGGGTCAGCATTAAAAGGTTGGAAGACCCCTTTACTATGAGATAAATGCAGTAGGTGGTTCATTTCACAAGTTTCTAGGATTTCCACTAAACCCTTAAGTAGGTGTTTGTATCCCCTGTGGGTGGTCATGTGCCTCCTGCTGTAAGCAAAAATGTGATGGGTGGATTACTTGAATGAATCTAAGACTTTGGTGATTACTTTCGGCCTCAATCATAGTTACTGTTTTTTTGTCCACCTTGGGGCTTCAGATAGGAACCAGCCATATACAAACCAATTTTGGTCCTGCTCCAATAAGAAGTCCGGCACAAGCTACCAGGCCAGATCCCCACGAAATGGAAACACAAACAACTCCAGACCAGTTTTAGCCTATTTGGGCTACGTCAATAGGGTACAGCCTGGGAATGTCCATCTCACTTTGGGTGCCACATTGAGAGAAACAAAAATGTGACGAGGAGAAATAGCTTATTTTGTCCTCGTTACTTCCCCTTTTCATGAGTGCTGAATTCTGTAGCACACATAGAAAGAGGAATATGTCTTTACAGATTGTTTTGCATAGGAAGGTATCCCTTCCTTGACCAAAACAAACACAGGCACCTTTCCATCAGGGCTCAAGTATGCCTTCATTAGCATTAGGTAGCCACAAGTGCAACAGTGCATAGAGGGAACTGAACAGTGCCATATCTTTGCAAATATAGTGCTGTTCAACTTTCTCTGTTGCTGTGCTCCCTTGTGTGAACTATTGGTAAACATGCTTCCGAGTGACTGTGGCACACAGTGAATGCATCCCCGTAAATTATTCTTTAATGTAATAATAAAACTTCCAAAGTTCTGCCACAGACTCTCTTTAACACACAACATCGTAAACTTTTCTCTGTGACTTTTGATCACAACATCTCTTAGAGATTGCAGGTGACCTTGGCAAGAAAATTAAAAAGAAAGGAACATGGCAAGTGTTTCACAACAACATTTTTGTTGGTATATTGGTTAGGATTTATGACAAGATGCATGCCTGCCTTTACTGAAAGAATCATTTTCATACTATGTCAGATGCAATGATGGCAAAAAATACAGAAAGAAACAATAAAACTGTGATAAGCAGAAAAAGGGCCTCACTTAGGGTTTAGCGCGCCACTGTAACTTGTCATGGCTCCCACCTGCCAAACCCAAGGTTATTTCGCTCTATTTAGAGTCAGAGAAAACACTGTGGGGAATATTCATGGGAATGTGGCACAGCCCACTAAGTTACCTTGCTGAGTGGCATCACAGGGAAAGGGCAAGAATATGCCGAATTAATACCAATACAGTGCATTTCTGTCTTTTTCTCAGTGCTAGGGGTACAATGGGTTGCATAGCGTCAATGCAGGCACCCTTGCACCATGGTGCAGCGATACCTCCTTTGCAAGCAGAACAGTTTTTGTGCAGGAAAGGGCACCTTCCTGCACAATACAATCCTCTGAGACATATTCCTCTATTGAGGTGTGCTGCACAATGCAGCACACATTGAAAGAGGAAGTTACTAGGAGCAATATAAATATTTCTCCTCATTACGCCTCCCCTGGGAAGGCATAACATTTTGGCACATTCCCAGGTTTGCCAGTTCTGTAGGAGCACCAATGCAGCACCCATGGGACACCTTACCAGGGTAGAGAAACGCAACGCAACGATTTCCCTATGTTGCATTAATTCTGGTTTATGAAGCCACCCAAGGCTGCGCAAGTTAGTCTTGCGTGACTTCATAAATCGCATTTGGGATTTGTGTTGTGGATGTATCACATTGCATGGTGCAAACACTATACAAATTCCCTCATCAATATGCCCCTGTGTTTACACCATTGAAACCTCAGCTCACTCTGCTGGTATAAACTTTTGACCTGAAGGCCCAATCATCCAGAACTGTCGGGTCACAATGATGGTTGTCTGCCCTATTTATGACATGCAAATGTCACTAGATTTACCATCACTGATCGCCATGTTCAGTATGGGGGGGAGAGGGGGAAGGGGTTGGAGAAAGAAAATGCATTAATGGCCCACAAACACAGGAAGTCTCACTACACATCGGGCCATTTTTTTGTTTCTCACGAACAAACTGCCTCTTTCGGAGTTTATTCTTGAAAACCAAAAGAGTTTTCCAAAGGGGTGCAACAAACATGGTAGCCCTCCAGCCAACACTGCAGCATCGGCAGTGGTCGCTGAAATAGTTTAGAGGTTCCCATCAGTCAGGCGGGGATCTCTAAATATTGTAGGTAGCCCTATGTCAGGAGAGCAGAAGCCCTGACTTCCAGTGACCTGGTGGGGTTGCAGGCATTCTGCCAGGGTCCAAATGACTATGAAACTCTTATAAGTCCTACTTCATTAACTGTGCTATCCATTTAGAGATAGTACGTGATGCACTTTGCAATTTCCATCTTCTCTGAAAAAGAAGGCAGGCAACGTATAACTAGAAGGATTCCGCAATTTCTGGGGAGGCAACTGTATGGCCCTTCCCTGGAACAGGTATAAACGTGCTAGAAAAGGAAATATTGTAGGATGAAAGCTGTCAGCGAAACATCAAGACCTGCACAAGGACTGTGATAAATATGCAACATTTTGTGTAGCTTTATTTTCTAGTTGGAACAAAATATTTTCTAGAATCAACGTTGCAAGCACACTCATTGAAGATTGCACTTTTAATATCTGTGCATGCGAAATCGCAGTGTCATGTGCAGGTAGCACTTTGAAAAAATATGTGCTTCTATAAACATGAAGTATGCTTTTTACAATGAGATTTTAAATACTGAAGTCTACCAAATTATGCAGCTTCAAGACTCGTCCGAGACCTTCCCAGAAGGGCCCACATCACCCCCCATCTTAGAGAGCTACATTGGCTGCCGGTGCACAAGAGGTACTAATTCAAGGTTTTCAGCATCGCATACAAAGCCCTACATAATATCGGACCCAAGCTTAGCAACCGCAGACTCTCCTTCCACGAGCAAACGAGGGTGCTTCGCTCTATAACTCTTGCCCTCGTGCAGGTCCCAAGAATCTCACACAGTCACAGCAAAGGTCGCTCCTTCTCCTACCTCCCCACAAAGTCTTGGAATGACCCCCCCCCACCTACGCACAACGCACACCCTCCTTGACTTCAGGAAAAAGCTCAAGACATGCATGTTTGAGGAGTAGCTACTGGCGCACAACAGCTTCTCAGAGCACCTGTATACCCCCCCCGGGTGACAACCCGCACTTTGCAAATCCTTTGATTGATTGATGCAAATTAAGCTCTGGCGCACACTGGGACCTGTCTTACTGCATACTAAGTCATGAAGTCAAATGAATAAATAAGGAGTATTTATTCAAACAGATGTAAAATTCCCCAGCAATCTTTAATCCAGCTATTTTCATTTCATCGGATCTTCTGTTGCAAATGTTTCATAAATGAGCTGTCTATCACCTTTCATGACCTACCTTGGTATCAAGCCTTGAACTGCTCTGCATTTAATATTTTTTAATTATTTATTGCTACTGTGATTCACCTTTTGGGCATGTCTTTATTTGGCACTGCCCTTCGCCTGGGTACTCTCCTTCTACTTGGTTTCATTGATTACCGCCCTAATACTCCCTTATTGTTAAGAGTTGAGAGACACAGCAATAAAGTTCTACCCAGCCACTTTTTCAAGCTGTGTTACCTGATAGTTTAAACAGACGTGTTGCATGAGCGTTACCCAGAGTTTTTGCAAGGCTTGTTCCATTGTGCACCATCGCCCTTTTTACGAGTGACCTTTTAATTCTTATGAAGCTATTAACAGGAGTTAAAAGCCCTATCAGAATTAGAGGACCCATGATAACTTCCCAGATCTGGTGCTTTTCCACTGGAGAGTCCACCTGCTAAAAGGGTGTGGAGGTTTAATATGCTATATTGAGAGGAAATAAGGATTAACTGAAGCAGATGGGGGCGGAATTACTGATTACCTCAATAATCTATTTTTTAGAGGGACTGCAGGTTCCCACTTGTGATCAACACATAATCTCGCACGGAACAGGTACACTCGGTTGGTGACTTAGAGAGGAATTCCTAACCACATTACGGAGGCAGACAGAATGAGGTCCTATCTAATAAAGACTGAAGTTATTTGGAGTGTAAGTTGATATGCATGGTGAAATAAGTGCCACCCCTGAAAATGTCAGGGCTTTTCTGATCAGGATCCAGGAGTGGCTGAGCAAAGACCCATTGGTCCTGAATGGGAGTGATGCTGATAATCTTTCTACAGTATTATGTTGGAAAATGGGTTATTGGTAAGGGCAGGTAGGTACCTACACCTAGCAACAAGCCACTAACCTCCACTTAGGTCCAGTTAGGTCTCAGTAAATTAACCCCAGCTCAACCCTTGGTAGCTTGGAAACGAGCGTCAAGGCTTAACTTAGGAGACAATGTGTAAAGCATTCAAATATCACAAAACAGTAATCAAATAAAACACAGGAAACAGTTTAAAAATCCAAAACCAATTTATAAAAATAGTTTATATTTTTATCTTTAAAATGACACAAAAACGAATAAAATCGGATAAGGGGAACCGGAGATATGAATTTTTAAAGAATTATTATTTTTCTAGCGCTTAGAAACAAAAAGCGCCAATCGGGTCATCTGGTTGCACCTCGACAGGGGCAAAGTCAAAGTTTCAGGCCGACCGCGTAGGAGCCCTGCTCGGCTACAGGTCGCGGGAGGCCTCGGTTAAAAAGTTACCTTCTGACTTAGTCTTTATTTTGAAGATTTTCTTCAGCGGGACGAACCTGCCAGTCCTATCCGACCTCCTGGAGCCCTTCTCCGGATACGCGATGCTGGATTCCTCGGTGGAGATTTTTACCTTCGGACTTAGTCGTTTTTTCGAGGTGAAAATCCTTCGACCGGGGTAAACCTGGATCTTGATCCGACGTCTATGGAGCCCTTCTCGGATACGATGGCTGGGAGGTCCCGGTCAACTTTTTACCTTCGGACTTAGTCTCTTTTTCAGAGATTTTTCTTTACCGGGACGAACCACCAAGTCAGGCCGGGTCGCGGTTGAGGCAAGCCGGCTAGAATTTCCGCGGCGGGTCGGTCCCTCTATGGAGCATTTTTACAAAAATTCTCAAATCTTCTCCAAACTTCTGGGGCTTCACCCAGATGTTCTTTTAAGGTTCTTTTGGGGTCCACAGCTCACCCCAAGGGTCCAGAAGTTCTGAGATGGTCCTTGGGGGGTGCGGACTACAAATCCCAGAATGCGCCTGGCGCAACCTCCTTTTTGGCCACTGGACAGTGGTCAGCTGGTCACTTTCTTCAGGAGTTGGTGCAGGGGACTCTGGATAGCAATTTTTCACCTGTAGCAAACAGGGATTCCCTCCTTGAACCAGTTGAAGCCAGGCAAAGTCCTTCTTGTGGTGAAGCCCAAGTGTGCAGCTGCTGCAGTCCTTCTGAGTGCAGGTTCCAGGTGCAGGACAGGGGTCCAGCAGGGCAGTCCTTCTTCTTCTTTAGTTCTTTTCTTGTTGAAATCTGGTGGGGATCTGAGGTGTGGGTGCAGGTCTGCCAGTTTTATCCTTGCTCCTGGGTGAAAAGCAGGGGGGTCCTGGTTCTCCAATCAGATAAAGGGTCGTCCCCCTGTGGTGACCACTTCCTGGGAAGTGTGGCAAAAATCCAGCCCAGAAGGCAACATTCTCTAAAAATCCAACATGGCTGAATCTGATTTTTGGAGGTTACATCTGGCTGAGCCCACCCACTGGTGTGACTAAAAATCATAAACACACCCCTCTCCTGCCCTCTCCTAATCTAATCAAGGGGGCACCTAGTTGTCTGGGGTTGCAGGATGTAGGGTGTTGCTGGTTGCTCCAAATGTCCTTCTCTGCCTTTGAAGACCAGTTTGGCAGCCCTCCCCCTTCCTGCCTCACCATCTGCTGAGGGGAGATTCTCTCCCACAAGCACATTCCTTTGTGTGATGCCAGGCCACTTCACACCTCATCAAGGCAGCTTGGCTAAGCTGCTGCAGGCTGGCCAATCAGAGTACAGCAGCAAAAACAATGCAGGGCTGAAATTGGCAACTTTTTAGGTAAAGTATAAAACTTTTTACCTGAACAAGTTATATTAAATCCCACAACTGGAAGTTGTGGGATTTATTACAACAATTAATTTGATACCAAATTCTTGGTATGCAACATTTAAGGAGACTTTAAAATTTAAAATAAATTCTCCCCATTCTAGCCTATGAAGGCCATTTACTTCAATGAGGGAAAAACGAATTTGGCTGTTTTTACCTCACCAGGGTTTATAAATCTATTTTTATAAAGTCCCTGCTTATAGTTACATGGCACCCAGCCCTAGGGGGACATAGGGCACACCTTAGGGGTGACTTATATGTAAAAATAAGGTAGTTTAAGACTTTGGAACTACTTTCAATTCCGAAGTCGAATTTGCATATAACTTTAATTTAAAAGCAGCCAGCAAGGCAGGCCTGCCTTTAAAATGACACTGGGCACCTCAGCAGTGCACTTAGGTGTGCACCACCTATGCTGTGGTCCCTAAACCTACATGCCCTACCATATACTAGGGACTTATAGGTAGGTTAACTTAGCGAATTATAATTAGCCTAATTTGCATATCCATTTTACACAGAGCACTGGCTCTGGGACTGGTAAGCAGTACCCAGGGCACAGCCAAGAGTCAGTAACCACCAGTACCTGTCCAAAAAGTGTGGGGGTGACCAGGGCAAAATGGAGGACTTTCCTACACTGCCCCCCCCAGATGAAAGGTGATGGGTACTAACCTACACCCTGGTAGTCCTCATCAGCTAAGTGGAAAAACCTGGAAAGGCCATCTGCATTGGCATGGGCAGTCCCAGGTCTGTGTTCCACTGTGAAGTCCATCCCCTGTAGGGAAATGGACCACCTTAACAGTTTTGGGTTCTCCCCCCTCATCTGCATCAACCATCTGAGAGGTCTGTGGTCAGTTTGTACACCGACGTGAGTGCCAAACAAGTAAGGCCTCAACTTCTTCAGGGACCAGACCACAGCAAAGGCCTCCCTCTCAATGGCACTCCATTTTTTCTCTCTGGGGAGTAGTCGCCTGCTGATGAAGGCAACTGGGTGATCTTGGCCCTCTTCATTAACTTGTGCTAACACTGCCCCTATCCCTTCCTCTGAAGCATCTGTTTGCACTATAAACTCCTTGCTATAGTCAGGGGCCAGTAACACTGGTGCTGAACACATAGCCTGTTTTAGGGTGTCAAAAGCTTTCTGAAATTCTGGGGTCCAAATGACCTTCTTGGGCTGTTTCTTGGAGGTAAGCTCAGTCAGAGGGGCCACTATGGTCCCAAAATTCAGAACAAACCTCCGGTAGTACCCAGTCAGGCCAAGAAAGGCCCTGACCTGAGTCTGGGTTTTAGGAGCCTCCCAATCCAGGATAGTCTGGATCTTGGGCTGGAGAGGTTGTACATGGCCTCCACCAACAAGGTGGCCCAGGTACACAACTGAGCTTTGCCCTATCTGGCACTTGCTTGCCTTGATAGTCAGGCCTGCTTGAAGCAGGGCCTGAAGCACTTCCTTCAGGTGGACCAGGTGGTCCTTCCAGGTGGAACTAAATACAGCTATATCATCCAGATAAGCTGCACTGAAAGATTCCAACCCAGATAGGACTCTATTCACCAACCGTTGGAAGGTGGCAGGAGCATTTTTCATGCCAAAGGGCATCACCTTGAACTGAAAGTGGCCCTCTGGTGTGGAAAATGCTGACCTCTCCTTAGCTCCTGGACTTAAGGCAATCTGCCAATATCCTGAGGTCAGATCAAATGTGCTCAGGAATTTGGCAGCCCCCAACCTGTCAATGAGCTCATCAGCTCTAGGTATGGGGTGAGCATCAGTCCTAGTGACTGCGTTTAGACCTCTGTAGTCCACACAAAATCTCAATTCTTTCTTCCCACCTTGGGGATTAGGTTTAGGCACCAGTACCACTTGACTGGACCAAGGACTATCAGAGGGCTCAATTACCTTGAGCTCCAACATCTTAGCCACTTCAGCTTTGATGTTGGCCTTGACCTGGTCAGACAGCCTGTACAGCTTGTTCTTGACAGGCAAGCTGTCACCAGTGTCAACATCATGGACACACCAATTGGTGAGTCCAGGGGTCAGGGAGAACAGACTAGCAAACTGTTCCAAAACTTGTTTGCAGTCTTTTTGTTGCTGATCTGTCAATTTGGGAGAGAGTACCACTCCCTCCTCTGACCCATCTTGTGCCTTTGAGGACAGGAGGTCTGGCAGAGGTTCACCCTCCTCCTCCTTCCCTTCATCAGTGACCATCAGCATGGTCATGTCTGCCCTGTCCTGGTGGGGTTTCATCCTGTTAACATGCAGGATCCTGTGAGGATTCCTGGGGGTGCCAAGGTCCACCAAGTAGGTGACCTCACCTTTTTTCTCCAGAATTGGATAGGGCCCAGTCCATTTGGCCTGAAGTGCCCTAGGAGCCATGGGCTCCAAAACCCACACCAGCTGTCCTGGGTGATACTCAGGTATGGTAGCCTTCTGATCATGCCAGAGCTTCATGAGCTCCTGGCTGGCCTCCAGGTTTCTGCTTGCCTTTTTCATGTACTCAACCATGCGTGACCGCAGGCCCAGCACATAATCTAGCACATTCTCCTCGGACTCTTTGAGAGGCTTTTCCCAAGACTCTCTCACCAAGCACAATGGGCCTCTTACAGGGTGCCCAAACAGTAACTCAAAGGGGCTGAATCCAACCCCCTTTTGTGGCACCTCTCTGTAGGCAAACAGCAGGCATGGGAGGAGGACATCCCATCTCCTCCTGAGTTTGTCAGACAAACCCATGATCATGCCCTTCAGGGTCTTATTAAATCTTTCCACCAGACCATTGGTCTGTGGATGATAGGGGGTGGTGAACTTATAAGTAACACCACACTCATCCCACATGGCTTTCAGATAGGCTGACATAAAGTTTGTGCCCCTATCTGAGACCACCTCCTTTGGGAACCCCACTCTGGTGAAAACACCAAGTAGGGCCCTAGCCACTGTGGGAGCAGTGACTGTCCGGAGGGGTATTGCCTCAGGGTACCTGGTGGCATGGTCCACAACCACCACAATGTACCTGTTACCTGAGGCAGTTGGTGGGTCTAGGGGACCAACAATGTCAATCCCCACCCGCTCAAAGGGAGTCCCAACCACTGGCAGTGGTATCAAGGGAGCCTTTGGCTTGCCCCCTGTCTTGCCACTGGCTTGGCAGGTGACACAGGAGCTGCAAAACTCCTTGACTTTTTCTGACATTTGGGGCCAATAAAAATGGTTGACCAGCCTGTTCCAGGTCTTGGTCTGTCCCAAATGTCCAGCTAAGGGGATATCATGGCTTAAGGTAAGGAGGAATTCTCTATACTTCTGGGGGACCACAACTCTCCTAGTAGCCCCTGGTTTGAGGGCCCTTGCCTCAGTGTAGAGAACTCCATCCTCCCAATAAACCTTGTGGGTCCCACTGGTATCCCCTTGTTCTTGCCTGGCAGCAGTCTGCCTCAGGCCCTCAAGAGTGGGACACTCTCTTTGTCCCTGGCACAAATCTTCTCTGGTGGGCCCACCTTCCCCTTGCAGTTCTGCCAAGTCAGGCAGAGTTTGCAGGGAAAGTGTCCCTCCCTCAGAGTTCAGATCCTCCCCCTCAAGGTTGGATTCTTCCTGACCCTCTGTACTTGTAGGGGCTGGCAAGCCAGACCCAGTGCCCTTTCTCTTCTTCTTGGAGGCTTGGCCCATTGTTCCAGGGTCCAAGTGTCCAGCACTTCCCTTTTGTGCTGCCTGTGACCTGGTCACAGCACACACCCATTCAGGGAGGTCCAGCATCTGTGCATGGACCCTTCTCTCCACTTCTGACCTTTCAGATGCTTCAAGATCATTTCCCAGCAGACACTCTACTGGGAGGGCAGGAGCTACAGCTACCTTCTTAGGGCCAGTCACACCTCCCCCTTCCAGACTCACCATGGCCATGGGATGGAGTTTGGTTCTGCTATCTGCATAAGTCACTTGGTGGAAGACACCAGGTAAGACCTGTTCTGGAGAAACCAGCTTCTCTGTGACCATTGTCACACTGGCTCCTGTATCTCTCAGAGTTTCCACCTCAGTCCCATTGACTTTAGGCCTCTGCCTATACCTCTCCATGATGGGAGGTAAGGTGGCCATAGTTGCAATGTCCACCCCACCCACGGATACTAAGGTGACCTCTGTGTACCCTGATTCCAGCCCTGGGCCAACTTCCACCCCCAACCCTACACTAGCAATCCCCTGGGATTGCCCACCAGTGGGGGGCTTCTTGGAGCAGATAGCATCTCCTCTTTTGTGTCCAGGTTGATGACACTCAAAACACTTGCCGGCCTTAGCAAGCTCCTGAAACTTTCCTGCTTTAGCAGGATCATAATTCTTTCCCTGATACCCTTTCCCTTTAAAAGTGAAATGGCTCGGGGCTCCCCCACCCTGAGAAGTTTTTGGGGACTCTTGTGAGGACTCCTTGGGCTTTTTATCATCTTTCCCTTGGTTCTTCCCCTGAGAAGAACCATGTCCTCCCTTTTTCTGATCACCCCTGGGGGTTTCTGGTTAACCCTAGTTCTTAACCAGTCATCTGCTGCCTCCCCCAGCTCTCTGGGGTTGGTCAACTTAGAGTCAACTAGATACTGGCGGAGCTTCTCTTGGACACAATTGATTAGAAGGTGCTCCCTCATAATCAAATTGTACAGCCCTTCAAAGGTACTTACCTTGTTGCCCTGTATCCAGCCCTCCAGTGCCTTTACTGAAATGTCCACAAAGTCCACCCAGGACTGGGTGCTTGTCTTTTGGGTGTCCCTAAACTTGAGCCTATACTGCTCTGGGATCAGACCAAACTTTTTAGTCAAGCAACTCTTCATACTTGGGTATGAGTCTGCATCCTCCCCACTCATGGTTAGGAGCCTATCCCTCCCAGAGTTGGGAACTAACTCCCAAAGAAGTGAACCCCAGTACTGAGGCTTGACTCTCCTCGTCTGGAGGGCCCTCTCAAAGGCCCCCAGCCACTTATCTATATCATCCCCCTCTACATAGGCAGGAACCACCCCTTTGGGTAATCTGGGGGAAAAAAACCCACCCTGGGACACCCCAGCTTCTTTATCACTGCCACCATCTCTTTTCTCCTTGTTTGCCACTTTTTCTTTTCTAGGGCCAGCTTGTCTGCTTCCAAAGCTATGTATGCTAGCTGGGCCTCCAGCTCTCTTTCCCTGATGAATGGGTTCTCTCCTCCTGAAAGGACCCCCTTCCCACCACTAGCTTTGGGTCTGCCCCTAGTGACTGTATTTACTGAGGACCGTTCTTCCTCATCCTCACTTAGGCTCAGATGCCCTCCCTCCCCTGAGTGGTTAGAGCTAGCATCCTCCCCTGTTTCTCTCTCCTCTGGAGCTTCCTCTGTGTCTACCTCTTGGGCCTCAGCCCATGCTGTCAGGGATTTGATCAGGACTTGCTTCCTGAGGTCAGTGGTTGCATGCAACCCTCTTTCAGTACACAACCCCCTAAGCTGGACTACTGTCAGTGTGGGTAGGCTAGCCAGATCAAGCTCCATGGTTCCCTAGTTTTGTGTCAACAAAACCTTTTTGCAAAAATTGGAAACAATAATTTAGAAAAATTACAAAAATTCAATAATAGAAATTAATCCAAATTAAAAAATTAAAAAAATGTTTTTTAAAAAAAACTTTTTTTGCACTAAGACAATTTAAAGGATTTTTTATTTGTTTTACTTAAAACTGTAACGTGATACTGAGCACAAGTACACGATCCCACCGCTGCCACCAAAAATGTTGGAAAATTGGTTATTGGTAAGGGCAGGTAGGTACCTACACCTAGCAACAAGCCACTAACCTCCACTTAGGTCCAGTTAGGTCTCAGTAAATTAACCCCAGCTCAACCCTTGGTAGCTTGGCAACGAGCGTCAAGGCTTAACTTAGGAGACAATGTGTAAAGCATTCAAATATCACAAAACAGTAATTAAATAAAACACAGGAAACACTTTAAAAATCCAAAACCATTTTATAAAAATAGTTTATATTTTTATCTTTAAAATGACACAAAAACGAATAAAATCGGATAAGGGGAACCGGAGATATGAATTTTTAAAGACTTATTATTTTTCTAGCGCTTACAAACAAAAAGCGCCAATCGGGTCATCTGGTTGCACTTCGACCGGGGCAAAGTCAAAGTTTCAGGCCGACCGCGATGGAGCCCTGCTCGGCTACAGGTCGCGGGAGGCCTCGGTTAAAAAGTTACCTTCTGACTTAGTCTTTATTTTGAAGATTTTCTTCAGTGGGACGAACCTGCCAGTCCTATCCGACCTCCTGGAGCCCTTCTCCGGATACGCGATGCTGGATTCCTCGGTGGAGATTTTTACCTTCGGACTTAGTCGTTTTTTCGAGGTGAAAATCCTTCGACCGAAGGTAACCTGGATCTTGATCCGATGTCTATGGAGCCCTTCTCGGATACGATGGCTGGGAGGTCCCGGTCAACTTTTTACCTTCGGACTTAGTCTCTTTTTCTGAGATTTTTCTTTACCGGGACGAACCACCAAGTCAGGCCGGGTCGCGGTTGAGGCAAGCTGGCTAGAATTTCCGCGGAGGGTCGGTCCCTCTATGGAGCTTTTTTACAAAAATTCTCAAATCTTCTCCAAACTTCTGGGGCTTCACCCAGATGTTCTTTTAAGGTTCTTTTGGGGTCCACAGCTCACCCCAAGGGTCCAGAAGTTCTGAGATGGTCCTTGGGGGGTGCGGACTACAACTCCCAGAATGCACCTGGCGCAAACTCCTTTTTGGCCACTGGACAGTGGTCAGCTGGTCACTTTCTTCAGGAGTTGGTGCAGGGGACTCTGGATAGCAATTTTTCACCTGTAGCAAACAGGGAGTCCCTCCTTGAACCAGTTGAAGCCAGGCAAAGTCCTTCTTGTGGTGAAGCCCAAGTGTGCAGCTGGTGCAGTCCTTCTGAGTGCAGGTTCCAGGTGCAGGCCAGGGGTCCAGCAGGGCAGTCCTTCTTCTTCTTTAGTTCTTTTCTTGTTGAAATCTGGTGGGGATCTGAGGTGTGGGTGCAGGTCTGCCAGTTTTATCCTTGCTCCTGGGTGAAAAGCAGGGGGGTCCTGGTTCTCCAATCAGGTACAGGGTCGTCCCCCTGTGATGACCACTTCCTGGGAAGTGTGGCAAAAATCCAGCCCAGAAGGCAACATTCTCTAAAAATCCAACATGGCTGAATCTGATTTTTGGAGGTTACATCTGGCTGAGCCCACCCACTGGTGTGGCTAAAAATCATAAACACACCCCTCTCCTGCCCTCTCCTAATCTAATCAAGGGGGCACCTAGTTGTCTGGTGTTGCAGGATGTGGGGGTGTTGCTGGTTGCTCCAAATGTCCTTCTCTGCCTTTGAAGACCAGTTTGGCAGCCCTCCCCCTTCCTGCCTCACCATCTGCTGAGGGGAGATTCTCTCCCACAAGCACATTCCTTTGTGTGAAGCCAGGCCACTTCACACCTGATCAAGGCAGCTTGGCTAAGCTGCTGCAGGCTGGCCAATCAGAGCACAGCAGCAAAAACAATGCAGGGCTGAAATTGGCAACTTTTTAGGTAAAGTCTAAAACTTTTTACCTGAACAAGTTATATTAAATCCCACAACTGGAAGTTGTGGGATTTATTACAACAATTAATTTGATACCAAATTCTTGGTATGCAACATTTAAGGAGACTTTAAAATTTAAAATAAAGTCTCCCCATTCTAGCCTATGAAGGCCATTTACTTCAATGAGGGAAAAACGAATTTGGCTGTTTTTTTCCTCACCAGGGTTTATAAATCTATTTTTATAAAGTCCCTGCTTATAGTTACATGGCACCCAGCCCTAGGGGCACATAGGGCACACCTTAGGGGTGACTTATATGTAAAAATAAGGTAGTTTAAGACTTTGGAACTACTTTCAATTCCAAAGTCGAATTTGCCTATAACTTTAATTTAAAAGCAGCCAGCAAGGCAGGCCTGCCTTTAAAATGACACTGGGCACCTCAGCAGTGCACCTAGGTGTGCACCACCTATGCTGTGGTCCCTAAACCTACATGCCCTACCATATACTAGGGACTTATAGGTAGGTTAACTTAGCCAATTATAATTAGCCTAATTTGCATATCCATTTTACACAGAGCACTGGCCCTGGGACTGGTAAGCAGTACCCAGGGCACAGCCAAGAGTCAGTAACCACCAGTACCTGTCCAAAAAGTGTGGGGGTGACCAGGGCAAAAAGGAGGACTTTTCTACATAGAACATGATGCGATCAGGAGCATTCTTTGTGAGTCAGATAACGGTGTGTGGTCTGTGTTTACCCATTAACCACTGCAGTGTAACCATCTAATTAGGAAAGTGCATCCAGAATGCTGGATATGGGGGGTTATTTTGGACAGTAATAGTTATAAGAGTCGTGGAGTGCCCACGGAAGGGAGAAAAATATTTTGAAAAGTAATCACATTTTTTCAAATATATCAGATTTTTAAAGAAAATGTGCTTTAGAAATGCTGTACTTAATAGACTAAGGCACATACTATGGAAACCGTGCCACATGCATAATAGAGGCTTCAACCACAGTGAGACAGGTCATGAGGTTTAATGCTTTCAACAGTGTATGCAGTGTATAGTATGCTGCACACAGGCTTCAATGCCAGTATCGTAGCTTGGTGGGTTAATGCACCTGCTGCTTACATCTGTGGGTGTGGGTGTATCCGTGTCCTTAAGGTTTCTTTTTCTTTCATGCTACATAAGTAATATAGCATTATTTGCATGCAGGTATACAGAGAGTAGTGTTTTGTATGCAGGAACATCTCAACCTTGAGCTACTGTACATGAAACAAAATTGTGTTGTTTGCAGAAGGTATTGTAGGGCGTGGAAGGGGCAGGGCGGTGCGTGGGGGGGAATAAACATTAAAATAAATTACATTTTTTAAAAACACTTACCTCACTCCTAGCCATGCCACATGTCTCCTCTGTCGCAGACTGCTCAAAGCAGTGTCAGGATTGGCTGGGAGCACCCAGCCAGGTCGCTTCCATGCAGACTGGGAACCTGTGCAGGCTCTCTCCAGCCCGGCAACACAGCACACTGGGCATGTGTGTTTGGCCGGCACGAGACGACCAGCCAAATATACATGTGCTCTGAGGGGGAGTGCTGTGCCCTCCCCCTCAGTGCTCGTCACCCCTGTGGCCCCCACTTTAAAAGAAAAGGATAATAAACTTTGTTTATTATCCTTTTCTTTAAAGGTTTTGCAGCTGCTGCTGCTGGCGAGGGGGGAAGGGGGCAACGCTCCCCCCCCCCCGCTCCCCCAACGGAGGAGCCTCCGCTGGTTGTTTAAATTGGAAATAAATTGCAAAAATCTGAGTATGATGAGAAGGCGAGGGACAGCATTATCATCATCATCATGTCAGATCCAAAAACTCCTAACGTCTGTGCAATCATCAGACCACCTTAATTACCTTTAGGTATATTTCTTATCTTTCTCAGTTCTCATCTGTTCATTGTCTCCCTTTGCATTGCGGACTCAGACTTTCTACATTTTGAAGTGAATCTGCTACTTCACAATTGGACCCCGTCCTTGATTTGAGAGCCCATATAAAGTCACAGTGCTGTGTCGGCACTTTGGAGGTTTTGTAATGTTATTGCCGTCATTCCTGCCCCACAGTGCAGTACCGGGTCAGGCTTGTCCCTTCACAGGCGACAAAGAAGGCGGAGTCCCTATTTTCAGCCCCCACCGCCACTATTATTCTCTCCCCCAGCAGCACAAATTTCCCATGGTGGGGTTATAGCAGCGACTTCCTTAACGCACAACAGTTTTCATTGAAAGTGCTTTTCTTTAAAAATTGGCACGTGGACAGAAGTTGCACTTATGGCAATAACCGAAAGTGCAATTTTAAAGCAAGCAGCTATGCAATTCAAGGATGGGCAAAATTCGCGTAAATTGTTTTGGTGTAATTACACGAACTTTTAGAAAGAATATGCCTAATTATGTGAAATGCAAAACTGGCATTTAATTATATATTTTACTGCCACATTCATCATTGCATCCATTTGGGCCACAAGGAAACTTTTTTCACTAAAAAATTCCACAAAAAAAGGAGGCCTAATCAGTAGCAACTTGCGTGGTTTCTTTGTCGTTGTGCAAACTTTTTGCAGCGAACTGTGCATAATTACGGAATCTGGCATAATAGCAGAATTTTGGTAATTTCGGGCAACAAGTGTAATGCAAAATTACGTGCAACGAGGACCCATGACGTTCCTAAACGTATGCAGGAGCTCTGCCCACCATTTCCTCCCACAGTTTGCCACTAAACAGCATGCGGTCATTAATTTAGTGACAAACTATGACAGGTGATTGTCAGTAGATGTGCTGCGGTAGCTGACTGCTTCTTGAGCACAGATGATGGAAGTGGACCAGCGCCTGTGTTTTATACAAAAATATTGATGATGCGTAAAATGCCTTGAGATTCAGGCATTACACCAAAATGCTTACCAGTTATGTCACTCTGTAAACCTATACCCTCGCAACCATGCAAAACACTCGGATTAGCCTCTTATTCAAAAGCTATAAGCAAAGCCACTGGAATCATGTGACTGTGTGTCTGTGGCGTATTTGGCATAATTATAGACTTTTCATATTTGTCACATAATCCATCACCTACTGCATAACCTGCAGATTTAAACATAAAAAAAGATTTTGTTTCCAGCGCAACTGGTTCAAACGTTGTGGTGTGTTGTGTTGCATAGGTTTTTGATAAATTTGGCTCCGTGTGCATTGCCGTGCCGGGTTACATGTATATCTGCAATATATAGCTCTTCACATATATGTAATAATTAATTATGTGAGTGCTTAACTAGATTGCTGAGAATCACCATCACATATTTTCAACTTTTAACATGAGTAAGTTAATAGGGCACCATTAACAAATGATGTGCGTAGCCCTTTGCATTGAGCTATATGGGCCACTGTGTGGCCCTTTGCATTTCGCTATATAGGCCACTGCGTAGGCACATAGGTATAGCATAGGCCCTTGCTTTGTTAGGGAGAGAGTAGTGCATCATGCAATATCCATTTTCATTGAAATGTGAGAGAAAAATCTATGCAAATAATGACAACCTGTCCATCACACCCAGGAAATGATGCAATGGGGTTGGCTGCATACCAGTTTCTTTCACTTTCTGTTTGTGGTTTGTGGTTGGTGCATGTGTTGAGAGGAGAATAGAGAGAGTGTTATAGTGATTTTGCTGTGTATCTTGTTGAGTCTGTGCCATTGTTTTGTTTATGTGCTTAAGTTTTAACTTTATGTCTGAGTATTGTTGGGTGTCTGTCTATTTAAGGGTATATATTTGTTAGTTATAGGTAGAGGTTTAAGGGGTCTGTTATTGGGTATTTTGTATTAGGATTGGGTTGTGCAATATAGGGCCATGTCTGGGAAGGGAAGAAGCCACAATTTCAATGAGGGGGAGGTAGGTGACCATATATGGTAGATAGTGTACTACCTCCCAAGTATGCTTGGTGCTAGAGGGAGGGTGAGAAAAGACTACCCTACCAAGGAGTGCAACACTAGATGGGAGCATGTGCGGAAGCAGATGCTAAAGGTGACAGAGAAAGACTGGACCGTCCACCAACTGAAGCATCGATGGGCGAACATTGTTTCCCATGAGGCTGATGTGCTGGACCTAATGGGGTTGGAGGTTTGCAGGCCAGTAGGTATGTATCCATTTACTATCAGCTTGTTGTCACGTTAAGTAATTTATTTTTCAATATTTCCTTTGATAAATATAGTAGTGATGTTTGGACGCCTTGTGACACACAAGGCAAGACAAAGTAACACCAAATCTAGAATGTCAATACATATCGTTAGCCATGCAGCACAAGTCATGTTTGTGTGGCAAGGCTAATATACAAGTACAATATATTTCACTGTGTGTCCTTGCATGACACTGGTGCATGACACAATGTACCTATATCTGCTACTCAGTGTACATCCAAAATTAAGTATATCTTTAAGTGTATGTAAAATATGTGTGTATAAGGAGCAAATATTGGGCATAATATTTGCATGATTTGCCTCACCCTTGCACCACGCAAGGTGATGCAAGGGTGACGCAAACCCTAAATAATATTTTCAAAACAGTGCCAGTGCAGGGGGAATGGACAGGAATGCGCTGTGTGACATTGATATGGCTGATTCCTGTCATTTCACTGTGAAGGAGGGTAGTGCAGCAAGTTGACTTGCAATGCTGCCCTGTGCCAAATTCTCATAAATCTGGGCCTAAGTGGCATGACAACATGGTTATAGCTATGTAACAAATGTGTGTGTGATTCATAATAGTATTAAAGGTGTAATCTGTACAGCAAGGTATTGATCACCTTGAATCACTTCACTCTGAATTGGAAAGCAAATACAATAGAACATCCTTATGTTATGTTATGAACATTCATAGAGCGCATAGCTACCCAAAGGCCTCCCAGGGCTATATAGAAATCCTCAAAGACACAACCTTAGGGACCGGCAACTAAAACAGCCAAGTTTTCAAAAGCTTCCGAAATTGAAGTTTTTGACTAGTTTGTCGTAGATTCAGTGGTAATGAGTTCCACAGTTTGGCCCTAATATTGGACAACGATCTTCCTCCCCATTTAGCTTTTTTGATTCGAGGAATGGATGCAAGGGCAGTGGAGGATGATCTAAGATGTCTTGTAGGGACATGGAAAGAGGCTAGGGTTTTCAAAAAAGGTGGGCCTTTGCCTTGTAGGGTTCTATGAATGTAGCAAAATGTAGAGATTTAAATGTTATCCCTTGCTCCATGGGGAGCCAATGCAGAGAGAACAGAGCCAAGCTGGCTGATTCATGGCTTGGTATTTTAAAGAGAAGGCGGGTGGCACCATTCTGAACCACATGCAATTTTTTCACCACATATTTTGGTGCTCCGGGAAACAAAGCGTTCCCATAGTACAATCGCGATATTATTAGAGCTTGTATGATAATCCTTTTTGCAATGAACAGGAGTATTTTAAGAATTTTCCTGAGATGTCTGAGTATGTGAAAGCATGAGGAGGATATTATTTTTCTCTGATGCTCCATGGTCAGCCCTGGATCTAGCTATACACCTAGACTCTTGATGTTTGTATTGGGCGCGGGTAGATCACCTAATAGCCGGCGAGCAGGGGAGGTAAGGTTTGGATTGGCCTGGGGACCCAAAAACATAACCTCTGTCTTCTCTCTGTTGAGCTTCAGTTTAAAATCTAACGTCCACTTAGATATCGCCTGAAGGTAAGGAGTTAGTAGAGAATTGAGGGAGTTCTGGTCGGTGGAAAAGGAAACAAAAAGCTGAGTATCATCGGCGTAAGACACTAAAGAGAGAGCAAACGGTTCCACAACTTTAGCCAATAGATTTGTGTACATATTAAATAGCGTAGGGCTCAAAGAGGAGCCTTGGGGCACTCCGCAGCTACTCTTAAAGCAGCTGGAGTAAACGGATTGGTCCAGCACTTGAAATGAACATGCATCCAAGAATGAGGAGAACCAGCAAAGAGCATTTCCTGAAACACCGATTTCCCTCATTCTTTGAAGTAAAGTCCAGTGGTCGACCCTATCAAATGTGGCACTAAGATCTAATAGCACTATTGCTGATACCATGCCCTGATCCATACGTTTTCTTGCTTCTTCGGTGATCGCAATCAATGCAGATTCTGTACTATGGAACAGTCTGAAGCCCATCTGAGAGGGATGTAGGATGTTGTTGTCCTCTAGGAAACTTGAAAGATGAGTGTTCCAGTATTTTAACAAGGGCTGGAAGCATGGAGCTGTTAAGTGAGGCAGGGTCGAGATTGGGCTTTTTACGCAATGGTTTTACAATTGCATGTTTCCATTGTGCAGGACCCGTGCCTACTGATAGTGATAGGTTCAGTAACTCTGTTAAAACCGGTACTATTGTGGAGGCCCCTAGTCCTAAAATTGATGGTGGAGCCAGGTCTAAAGGGGACCCGGACTTCAGCGTGGTCATTACTAATAGCACAGTTTCAGAGGAGAGGGGAGGAATCGGAGTAAACCTTGCTGGGCCATTGAGGCACTGGTCATCTATGCCATGGGAGCGGTGGGTGTATGTTCATCGGAAAAGCTGCATGGCTATCTGAAATGTTTTTTTGAAAGAAGGAAGCTAAATCATTACTATGCTTTTGAGAGCCTTCTACGGCTTTGATGTGTGCCTGGGGGGTAGTAAAGTCTTCTAAAATGAGAAAGAAATCCTTAGGAGAGTTAAATCTCTGTTCAATTTTCTCTGCATAGTAAGTAGTTTGAGCTATTTTAATTTCGGCATGAAGGTGTCCTTTCCAGCACAAAAACAATCCTGCATACAACACAGGCACCCTTGCGTCATGGTAGAAGGGTGCCTGCATTGACGCTAGGCTTCCAAAACAGCGCAAGCGCAGGGGGAATGGACAGGAATGCGCCGTATGACATTGATATGTCTGATTCCTGCCCTTTCACTTTGAAACAGGGTAGTGCAGCAAGGTGCTGGATGGGTATACCTGTATTAAATAAGAGGAGTCATAGAATGATTAATTTTGTCAATTGTAATAATAGACGAGTTTGACTATACTTTAATACGGCTTACGCCTCAAATAATATAAAAAAGCAGGGGCTAAGAAGGTGGTTCATTAGAGCTAGGGTAGCAGACTTAGTAATGTAGTATTGGGGAGGTCTGAATTTCTACCCCTCAATAGATATAATTGGCAAAAGCTGATGTATTACTGAAACCTAATAAGCTGTCATTTTATAGCTTCTGTATATAGATTAAGGACAGATATCTAATTGGACGTTATTGGATTTTACATATTATATCAAAAAGTCTGAAAAACAAAGAGACTCCGGGGTAAGTCCTATGGACAATGTTGGCACCAATATATGAGGGTTTCTATTATCACCATAAAAAGTCTTTTTTATCCTAGATCCCTAGTAAGATCAATTAATAGTGATATGCATTAGGCTATGCATATGATGACTAATCTGTATTTTCACCTTTTAGATATCTTCATGTACACTATTTAGAGGTGAAACACATGGGGTGATGCATGTCGTAGAAGAATTCACAGAGGACAGCATAACAGAATGTCTCTGACATAAAGAGTGAATTGATATTATTATGAGACAGAACCCTAATAACTACTTGTTTGACTGTGTTCCTGTCTATATAGAATTTTTTGTCACCTTTCTGAATATTATGGAGTGAAAGGTGAGACTTGAATAAGGATATGGACTTGTGATGATTTGTGAGCAGTGATCTGTTTGATTCATGTTGGATGCAAGTGAGTGTGTAGGCTTGATAATGAGTATACTTGTTTTTTAAAAAGTTTTACCCAGATGGTTGATTATTTGTAGTGATTACTTCCATGAGATTCTCATTATAAAGTAACCAGGATTCTTTACCTTTCATAGTTTGGGAACTTCAATGGGGATGTATTTGCATTGGAGAGGTCTTACAATTTAAGGTGAAAGGAAGCATATGGAAGATTTATGTATTTTTTTCGTTTACCCCTGTGTAGACTTGAACAGTACACTGTGGGAGCATATTTATTTTTCCTGAAGAAGGTGGTGGAAGAATCCTCATATGACCACCAAATCACATCGACACTAATTGGATTGGTGGACCCACTGGAAAGGGCCTAAATTCAAATAGAGATCGTGTGCAGAAAGTGACTGGCCTGTACATACCAAAATTGGGACAGCTCAAAGACAATAGATGAAAACGCATGTTTTTCTGTCTCCCTTATATATATGGTGTCTTTTAAATGTTTGGTTTTTATCCAATAATTTTCATGTTTTTATTCTTTATGGGTAGCATGTTGTAATTTTATGGGATTGTAAAACATTTTTTGGGGGGGATTACTTAATTAAATGAAGCATTTTATCAATTCCTTTATTTGAGACTTATCACTTGAGTAATTGAGCAGATGACACTGTGTGTGGTGCATCTGAGTTCAGTCATTGGAGTGAAAGGGTGACTTGATTGGTTGTTATTTCCCTCAGGGGCTCTTTTTCTTTTTTCTCTGTGTCACGGTGTCCTGTCCCCTTGGGGTGATAGGTTTAGGAGGGCCCTCTATCACCTTTTTTTTGGTGCTGCTAAATGTAGAACAGGTAGAAAGAGGAAAGAACAATGAGAAATAAAGATATTTCTCCAAGTTACACCTCACCTGTAGAGACAGAGCATTGTGATGAATTCGCAGGTCTACCACTAATGCTAAATCTGTGAACGCACCAAAATCCATGGGTGGATGCATGGGAACACCCACAATCCACCCATGGAACTCCCCCCTGCCTCAGAATAACACGTCAGCAATTTGCGCTGATTGCGTTACTCTAGATTTATCGAGCCACGCAGGGCCACGCACGGTGGCCTTGCAGGGCTTGATAAATCTCACTTAGGTTTTGCTTTGCCCTTTTACCCCATTGCATGGTGCAAAGTGTAGGTTTTGCTTTGCCCTTTTACCCCATTGCATGGTGCAAAGGTGACGCAAACCCTTGATAAATCAGGTCCATGGTGTTTTTTACAATCAGACATCTGTATGAGTAAGGATCGATGGTATGTGTTAAATGTGTGAGTGTGACAATGTAAAGAGCAAGATTTAGGTCACCCTACACAGAGCTTAATCTTGTAAGATTGACCTATTGTAACAGGAAATTTTCTTTGTTATGAAGGTATATTGTACATGTATCTATACAAAGTAGTGCTTAATTTGTGCTTGTTGTTTCCGGTGCTGAGCACCAGCACTTATTTGTGAGGGCCGGGGCTTATTCTTATGCCTCAAGTATTTGCTGCGAGCAAAAGGCACATATGTGAAAGAAGTAAGAAGGAAAAACTAAAAAGCGTCATAAAGGGAGAAAGTAGAACATTTCAGGATGAGCTGAAGGGGCAGGGGTGGCCGTAAATGGATTGAAGAGGCCCAAGATGGCTTCAGGATTACGCCTCCTCAGTATTCAGTGCTTGCAGATTTAATTACAGCAGCCTCATGTTTAGGAGAAGGGCTTTGAGCACCGGCACCTCCTAATTTACAAATTAAGCACTGATACAAAGAATAGGTGTATGTATTGACTGCCCCTTTTTCTTTAGTAACTTTGTGAGTAGGTTATGCACGTAAGAAATGTCCATACAAAACATTGCCTAATATGTTAATTTTCCTATCAAGATCACTTGTCTGCATATGTGGCCAAGACCTTTGCCATGTGAAGGACAAGATATGGGCATATTAGGACAATCACACATGGATTCCGCAAAATAGGGAGGATCAATGATTGTGAAAAGGCTGCAGGGACCTTATAGGGCTGACTCCACAAGTTTCCAGCCATAGCCCACTACACCAGCAACAACACCTCCTCATTTGAGTACACAGGCCAGCAAACACACCACTGCAGGACCTTCAACTGCACAGCAGGACAGTCAACAAATCCAGAACAAAAGGACATGCACTTTACCGCCTTATTCAGAGACAACTGAAATATTTGGCAAGACTGAACAAGCAACTGGCCAAAATATCCAAAATGCAAAACAAGCACACAAAGACTTTGCTTCAATGCCAGGACGCCTTGATAAACAATTGCCAGCAAATCTGACACTGAACGCTCCCTCAAACCATCCCCTTCCCTGTATTATTATTTGTTATATTTCACTGTGTTACTAGTTAGTTAGGCTATAGTGTAGGTTTAGGGATAGTGTAGTTGAGAAATAGTTAGTTAGGTCATAGTGTAGGTTTAGGTATAGTGTAGTTGAGAAATAGTTTCGAAATAATTTTAAGAATGTTTTAGTGTAATAAGTTTAGAATGGTTATGGAATTTATTGGGTAGGGTTATGAATGTTTTGTGTAATTAAAAAAAAAATCTTTGAAAAATAAAAATATATATATCTGTGAATGCTTATATGTGTAGGTTTTATATGTTTAAGGTTGTCGTACAATTTCTACTTTCTCGGTAAGACTGTGCATTTGGGCCACATAAGCGTGAAAACTATGGGGACTTAGCTGGCGCATGCCATCAGAATATGTTGACCTAATTCCTGGCTTGCTCACAGAGTGCCATCTGGGCTCCTAACCTGACAGGGTACCGGATGATGTCTGCAACATGACAACCCTAATTCGCTTCATGGAAATCGTGGAAACCGATCTTACCATTTTCCTAGTAACTCAAGCATGCCCAAAAGGAGATACAAGAAGTACCCAGATTGCCATTTCAAATATTTATTGAAGCAATTGGACTCTTGTATAAAATATGTGCGCTGCAATGATTAATAGTAGGAAACAAAATAATTTTACCAGCATCACAAAAACGGTAGAGAATATAAACAATTCAACCATTGTGCTATTGCAATGATTAAATGAATACACATGCTTGTACGTTTACTCAGCGCTTCCTATTCTAATAAGCATGGGGTGTGCAGGTCTGCCAGAATACCTTAGAGTGAGCTAACTCTCCATTTACATGTGGGTGTCTGTTATTGGGTGGCCAGTCATGCAACAGGCCGCTGTCCTTCTCAGGATGGTGTTAGAATTCAGCCGGGCCGGAATTCAGACATGGGTTGACCTTAGACAAGCTATCTAGATGCTTCTCTGTCTAAACAAAGAGAGAGTGTGGTTTTTCTAATAAACTGGGCTCATTCATTCCATGCCTGTGCCCTGGTCCTGATGTCATTGTTGATTCTATTTATCCAGAGCTGTCGCCAAACGAACAACAACACACAACGATTTATTGCGCAGTGTATTAGTCCTTGGACAGAACGTTCTAAAGCCAGATAATGTGCCCACGAAGAAGAACTGCAAACAAACGGTGGGGGTTTAATGTTTATCTTGTCATGTGTTAATATTTATTAAGGTAGGTTAAATGCTAGATAAGGTAAGTTAGGATAGTTTTAGTAATAGGTAGTGTTGGTTAGGTAGTGCTTTCATAATATAACTTTTATCTTTAAATAAATGTTACATAGTTCACAACGCGATTGTTTTTTGGCTTTAGCTTTCTATTATTGAGTTAGAGAGAGTACATGATGTTCAAATATTCTGAAGGATATTGTACTGAAATGCTGCGGTGTCAGACTTTTCTTGACAACTGTAGGTCATCCTCACGTTGCAGATATGAATGCACACATATCCACGGTTCTAACGCTGATGGTGGGGCATATTTTTCTATCTTACATACAGCACAACATAGCTATTCACCTTGCTGAAGTGACCTGCGTGAAAGGGAGTGGGCTGGAGTGTACCGTAATTGACTTGATTTGACGCATTCATGCTCTCTGCCTGTTCTGGCTCACAAACGTCTGCCTAGCACTAACGCGGACACCCCTGCACCATGGTGGAATGAGGCCTACATTGTAGGCTGGAACTAGTTTTGTATGAGAAGGGTTCACCTTCCTCCAAAAAAACACAATCCTCAAAGGCATTTCTCTCTTTCTATGTGTGCTGCATAATGCAACACACTTTGAAAGAGGATGCAACAAGGAGATGTAAACATAAATATCCATGTTATCCCTCCCCTGTGGAGGTGTGGCATTTCTACATATTCCCTGGTCCACCACTAATGCTAACTGTGGGAATATACCTAAAATAATGTGTTGATGTGTTGGTACACCCACCCTCAACACATGTAATGCCTCCCTGGGGCAGAGTAACTCAAGACATCTATTTTGCCTTGCCTTGCATTGTTCCACATTTACCAAGACACGCAGGGCCACACAAGATGGCATTGCATAGCTTGATAAATATCATTCAAGGTATTGTGTTGCCCTTGTGCCCTCATGCCCTCTTGCGTGGTGCAAGGGCAATGCAATCCCTGATAAATATGGGCCTTAGTGTCTGGCCAGTAAGGGTTCAACCAACCTGAGTCATGTATTTATGACAAACATTTGTGGGAGCAGTGAGGTACACAACTTATGTATTTATGTGGCGATAAGCACTTTGCAGTATAGATATGGATCAGTTGAACAGTGTGTTGTGTTTACATACCTCATACATCCTATATAGAGGTGGTCAGTCTTTGCGTACTTTAAATTAATCTCTCTGTGTGTCCATCAAGATGAGATTGCTTGCTGATTTAGTCAGACATTCCACAGAGGTACTACACATTGCTCAGTCTTCTTTTGCAATCAATGCTATTGTAGTAGTTGCACGTTTTGAGACTGCATGTGATATTTACATTATTCCCCTCTGATTTTCATTTATAATTATTTAACCCTGGTTTTGTAAGGTATGTATGAAGACTTTAGAGATTAGATCATTTAAAACTGGTCATGGGATTTCAAATTGTTTTATTATAATCCTCGTTCAGAGTCATATGTTTCATCATGTGATAAGACTACTTTCAGCAATTCGTCACATAGAGCCAAATACAAATGTGCAGTGATTCACAAAACATGTAGCTGAAAAATGGACTTCTCATTTAAATGTGTTACAAAATGAATGTTCTGAGGAAAAATTGCCATTAGCAAATATGGATGGAATTTAATGTGAAAAGTAGGACAAGATCAATTCCTTCACAAAAATAGTCATGTACCGGGTTGCAAAGAAAGTGGCGTAATGTCCTACACAGGAAAGATTGTAAAACTGCCCAGGAGGCTTTCACAAAGGCTTATTTCAATTTCTGGTTCTGAAACTGGGGACCTGTACATCTTCCTCTTCTGAGTGTTCAGCTTGCAATGGATGTTTTGGTTTTGTATTTGGAGGCAGAGGAGTGATGGTACCCAGTTTCCCAATTACATTTGTGAATGCCAGCAAGACAGCATTGTGGTCCATGGCAAGGGCTTGTTGGTTGGACAACATAGCTATGACATTGCTATTGAGGGCACTTGTTGATTTCTTGAAGGAATCCATCTTGGCCTTCAAACGATTACCTAAAGCCTCCAGTCCTCTTTCCAAGGACTGGATGGGGACTTGATGGCTCCCAGCTGGCTAGCAACATCAATGGTGTCAGATGTTGAAGCCTGGTATTGTTGGTGCTTCTGCATCATGACGTGATATCAGCTAAGGAGACATCAATCCCATGGAGCCAAGAGTAGGTGTCTAAAATAACCTTTTACATACCCTTATTAAGGCTGAGACACCTGTGGACTCCTTCAAAAAGACCCTTTATAGTCTCCATCCCCAACTTGACTTTATCAACCATTTGCTGCTGGACTCCTACCACTCGCTGTTGAAATGTGACTTGGCGGTGGTCATCAGAGTCCTCACTTGCAAAATGACATGTAGATGGTCCATGTACAGTCTGGTTTGGGTTATGTGGAGACCCATCAAGGTTGTCTACCCTGCCAAAACCAGAGAAGATGTTTCTATTGAGCCCAGGAGTTGTGGAAGGTGTTTTCATCCATGTGGGGTAGGAGGATGTCTAAAACAGGCTAGTCATCGTAGACAGGCTGATCTTCAGGAGATGTTGTTTGTCCCTCTGTAAATAAATAGGAATATGTTACACACAATCTGTGACTGTATATAACATGAGTGATCTCTGTTACATTGTGACATAATTTTCCTTCACTTTCAGGTACACAGAGATATGAAGAGCATATGTTTCTACAAGTGAATTGGCCCATGTTGTACTGTTGTCCCTTGTCACTTCTTACATGTCAATCCATGTAAATTGATCTCATGCCCTCATTAATCACTAAAAATATTTAGAGATGTACCTTGCAAGACATACATTGTTGGCACACGGATTTTCTTTTCCAAACTGTAGGGGGCATATTTATCAAGGTTTTGCATCACCGTTGCGCCACACTAGGGGGCGCAAGGGCAACGCATAACCTAAGAGAGATTTCTCAAGCCACGCAAGTCCACCTTGCATAGCCCTACATGGCTTGATAAATCTGGAGTAAAACAAGGCACCGTAAATCTTTACTCTGCAGCAGGGAGGCATTTCCATGGGTGGAACATGGATGTTCCCTCGAATCAACCCATGTTTTTTAGCGATTTCACAGATTCACCATTTGTGGTAGACCTGAGAATACGTTAAAATGCTAGGCGTCCCCCGGGGAGGTGTTACAAGGAGAAATATCTTTATTTCTCCTTGTTTTTACCTCTTTCACTTTCTGCAGCATACATAGGAAGAGGAAAATGCCTCTCAAGATTGTTTTAGTGCAGAAAGGTGTGTGTTCCTGCACAAAAACAATCCTGCATCATGATGCAAGGGTGGCAGAGTTGGTGCTAGGCAGCCAAATGTGCATTAGCGCTAGGAAAGGACAGGGATGTGCAGTATAATGGTAAATACTATGCATTCCTGCCATTTTCCTTTCATACAGTGCAGCAACGTGGCTTGCTGCTTTGCGCTGCGTGAAAGATTGATATATCTGCCCTGCCTTGTTTTCACTCACCCTGAACTTCTTGCTGGTCCTCTATATCAGCACCATCCTGACCTTGCACTCTGGCTACCAACTTGTTGGAATCAGGGGTGCCACCTGTTCCTCCAATGGGTCAAAATCTTTCTGGACATGAGGTCCTCCTCCAGTCTTCATGGCTGCCTTTAGGTTTCCGGCCAATTTTTCTTTTGTCCTACATTTGTAGTAGTGACTCCTCTTCTTACACTCGACTACACTCCTTCTTATTTGCGCAATGCAGTTGATCTTGTCCACTATAGATTACCATATGGCATTCTTCTTTGCTAATGGCAATTTATAGGTGACAAGTAAGGTTCATTCTTGAACACCTTATTGATTAATATTTAGTTTTCCTCTCTGAAAATTTGACCTCTTCTTCTTTTTCTGCTGGGCTGTTGTTCAGGGGTAGGGTTGTTGCCCTCCTGGGTACCTGAGGCTTCTTCCATAGTAGTAAAATTTGGTGGGGGTTGGTAGTGAGAATTGCATTGCTCTATTTACTGCGTAAAGCAATGCTGTTTTGAGGCAAATAAAGGTGTTTTACAAAACTCAATTTGACTTTTCATTACTTAGGTAGTAGTTGTGGTATGGCACTTTGCGCCATAATCAACTACTTTGCGTCAAGATGCGGGACGCATCTCGAGGCTTGAGCCCTGGCGCTCTGTATGAGAAATACAGCATATCCATGGATAGGAATCTGCTGCAACACAGCGCAATCCATTCTAATGCAACACTACGCAATGCAGCGATGTGTCAGAGATTATAAATTTGCCCCTTAACCTTTAGATAGAAAGTTACTCACTTTGGGGCACAAGAGATGCTCCTTGTGGGTGCAAATAGAACTAAAGAAATGTTATGGGTTATCCAATACATAGCTGAGATTCTATGTCCTCCATATGTAAGATTTCTAATCTTCATTTATTTGGCATTTAAGCTGGCTATTGGAACAAGCATTGGCAAAGCCATTAAGTCTTGCCTGTGTAATGGCACTGCTGAGCTATTGTTTTTTGTCTGTAAAGTATTGTTTAAAAAGGTAAAACAAAAACACATTTTAGAATATTGGAGGAAAATTCTCACAGTATCTCAAACTGTTCACTGAATTCAGTGTTTTTAATGTTTATAAATGGCATGGTTACTTTTTCAAATACTTTACACTTAAAAAACTCTGAAGATAACAAAAGATTAAAATAGTTTTCAAAATGTGATGGGAAACGATGACCAAGGCCTAATTTCCTTTCCACAGGATTTAGAGAGCAGATTTATGGCCTGCAGGAGTGTAGTGTGGTCAGTTTTACGTATATTTTGCGCATTAGCTTCAGGCCTTAGGCCTCTGTACACTTTGCCCTAAATATATTTTATTCATTTGCTAACAGCTTAGAGCCTCTGTGCACTTTACTCTAAATGCTTTCTATTAGGCTTCGTACTGTTATTTTACAGAATAGCCAGTTCCACAGTGTTGTTTTTTATTCATATCACACTGTTTTGCCTACTTCAGCACTGGAGTTCTTCATAACATATTCACTCTGTGCTTTAGTCAAGGATACAGTCTGGTACATTGCCGATAGACGTGGTAGGAGTCTAGACTTGCCATTCCTGCGCAGGAACATTTTGTGATCACGATGACATGTTAGTTATAAAATCACTTCCTTGTCCCAATACATCAAGAGGGAGATTCCGACCAGGGAACCACAACTAGACGCTGACTACCTCGTTGCAGATGCTGAACCAGATCACAGGCCTTTGCTCAGGTATGAGTGTGTCCGTCTCCCTAGTGATACAGAAAGGCAAGCTGAAAGCTTAACATGCTGTGCTCTAAATAGAACAAGCAGAGGGAGAGTAGAAACGGTTAGGAATTATGATAGCTTTATTTCTATGTTTTACTCTCCTGGTTACTATATCAATCCTACTATGTTGTATTGTTCTGGTTATTGCGGCTCACGCTTTAATATCTAAAATACAGTCGTTTTATTAAAACATTATATAAAACTTATACTGTCTTTGTCATTTGTATATGAGACCATATTGTGAATGAGAGAGTTGGTTTGGATCTGAGTGACCACGACTTCCCTGAGAAGTTCCTAAGATGTCATGCGCTCGGCTGCCCAATCATTTCTTCCCCGTGGGAGAAATGAGGCACTGCTAGTTAGCCGGAGCAACAACCGGATTTAGGGTGACAGAGTTCCTTACACGTGGGTCAGACTCAGTCCCCCACACCATTATCGATCCTGCTGCCTAGAAATCCAGTAGTCTCATTTAGAATAATGAGAGCCCAAGCGACAGGAGGAGTGTAATGGGAAGTACAACCCCCATTGCTATAAGAGCCTTTATGTTCCAATGCTAGTGCTTTTATGCAATGTACGGAATTTAGGAGATAAAACAAAAACTACCCTTAATATGGAGGAGTGCATTTATTTGAGAGGTGAAGCAGCACACAAAGAAGAGAGCTAGAAACATGTGGGCACTCTCAAACAGTGCTGAGTCTTAAATAAAAAAGTAGCTCCTAAATGTGAGCAGTGGAAGGATACAAGTAAACCAATTGAAAAGATAGCAAAGAGGCTTTGATCCAGAGGAAGGACAAACGAGAAGATGAAGGCAAGTCATCCAACAAGAAGCAAGCAAAGTAGAGTGACAATTGAATCAAGCAACAATAAGTAATGGCTGGGCTCTAAGCCCATTGGAAGCTCATAATGGGTTGTTCGGTGAGTACGGAAAAGCAAGCATCGTCTTAACAACCTGAATGCTGCAGCAGATGCCAACACTGACAGAAGAGATGTTTGCATGTACATGCAATGACTTTTAAATCAGTAAAGACACTGCAAAATATGAGAACAACTGGACAAACTTGTGTGTGTGTTAGCACTGCGTAAGAAAGTTGGGGAATTATGTTGCCTGTGGTGGTGCTAGGCCCCCCATTGTGCACCAGGCAGAGGGAAAGGGCAGGAATGCACTGTATTCAAGGCATAAAGCGCATTTCTGTCCTCTCCCCCTGCACTGGTGCCCAATGGGCTGCCTAGCACCAACGCAGGCACCCTTGCAGCCATGATGCATTGCATGCAGGATTGTTTTGCGCAGGAAGGGACACCTTCCTCCACATAAACAATCCTGAGAGACATTTTGTTCTACCATTGTGTTCTGCAGAATGCAGCACACATAGAAATAGGAAGTAACAAGGAGAAATAAAGATATTTCTATTTGTTACGCCTCTCATGGGTGAGGCGTGTCTTTTTGGTGCATTTCCGGGTTTACCAGCTTTGGTAAATTTAGAAATTTGTCAAAAATCATGGGAGTTGCGTGGGAACACCCACGCAACGCCCATTGAATGCCTCCTTTGCGCAGAGTAATGCAAAGCAGCTATTTGAGCTGCGTTGCATTACTCCAGATTTTTTAAGCCATTCAAGCCATACAAAGTGGCTTGCATGATTTCAAAAATCTGACTTGAAGGTTTGGGTGATACATGCACTAAGGGGGTCATTCCGACCCCGGCGGGCGGTGGTCGCCGCCCGCCTGGCGGGAACCGCCATATGGCCGCTCCGCGGTCGAAAGACCGCTGGGGCCATTCTGACTTTCCCGCTGGGCCGGCGGGCGCTAGCCAATATAGCGCCCGCCGGCCCAGCAGGAAAGAGGCCTGCAACACTGAAGCCGGGTCCGAATGGAGCCGGCGGTGTTGCAGGTGTTCGACGGGTGCAGCTGCACCCGTTGCGCTTTTCACTGTCTGCTAGGCAGACAGTGAAAAGCATACTGGGGCCCTGTTAGGGGGCCCCTGCACTGCCCATGCCAGTGGCATGGGCAGTGCAGGGGCCCCCAGGGGCCCCAGGACACCCGTTCCCGCCAGCCTGTTCCTGGCGGTGAAAACTGCCAGAAACAGGCTGGCGGGAAGGGGGTCAGAATCCCCATGGCGGCGCTGCTTGCAGCGCCGCCATGGAGGATTCTCCCAGCGGGGGGAAATCCGGCGGGAAACCGCCGGACCCGGCTGGGCGACCGCGGCGGTATGACGAATGAAGCACTGCCAGCCTGTTGGCGGTGCTTCCGTCATTCGCCACCCTGGCGGTCTATGACCTCCAGGGTCGGAATGAGGGCCTAAGTTTCTTGGTGCAAGCATGACGGAAACCATAAAATTGCCCATGAGTTTCCAGTGATGTGGAGACATCCAGTTTTCAATCTTTTGCATGGTTAAGGGAGAATGTGAGACTTTGTGGGGAGAGGAAATTTAGCGATAAACTTGTGTATCTTCAGTGTATAATTTACATAGTTATGCTAAATTCTTAATAAGGAGACCAAGAGTCTCAATATAGAGATTGAAGAGTTGGGGCCAGCATGAACACCAACTGAACTAGAGAAGCAGTTATCAATTTGGTCTACTGTCACCGGTTAGTTAATTAAAACATGAACCATTCTAGGACTTCCCATGAATACCCCTCCTTCTTGTAGGATTATAATCAGCATAGATGTTTTCATGGTGTTGAATGATGCACATTGGTCAACAACACAAGAAGACATCCAGAATAAAGACTGCAAATTGCGTCATCAATGCTGCAGTCCTGTCTAAAACCCTATTGGCAATCATCATCTCAAAAGCGGGCAGGTTTGAAGATAATTAAGTGTCTCATGGATTGTTATAATTCTTTCCTGTAGTAGAGTCTAGAGAAAGTGAGAAAAGCTAGTACTAATAAAATCACTCATGTGGAGTTTGAAATTACCTGCAAATATGTTATTTGAGAAATGTATCTTTTGGGGGCTTGTATGTTGCATACACTACTCAAATAAAATGATGTTATCGCTTTGTGAGTCAAATATGATGCTTATTCGAGTACATGTGTGGGGCTACCAATTTGAATCAAAGTAGAAGATATTCAAAGGTCTAATAGGAATGGCTTATCATTGTTTTGGGCTAATGTAGTTCTTGTGAATCACAACGACCCTACCACCTTTCTTAGCTTTGTGTTTAGCTGAACAGTTCAGTATTCTGGGGATAAGAAAACTTCCCGATAGTTGGAGATGATTAATTTAACCACAAAAGATTAAAGTTATGGGACTTGATTATATTAGTGATCTCAAGATGACCTTTGGTGAATAATTAGAATGTCCCTCTATGCTCTGCAGAGTGAACTGTATTGAGATCATAATGAGAGTTGTGGGATCAATCTTCCTCCTATGTCTTTGTTAATTAAAGTGCCTGCGTTAGTGGATATGTGGGAGAAAGTGTTAATGTAAACAAATTATAAGAGCCACTTTTGGAACTGTAGTCTTCTGTTAGGTCAATAGCATTCACAGAGCAGGGAGAAGTGGATTATCAATGACGGTGAAGATAATTCTTGCTTCTGTGGATAGCGTGCACCGCCCAGGAAGTAGTTGAAAAGTTTTTTAAATTAGATCAGGAAAGCAGGTTGATTAAGTCACAGATTGAGTGCCTTAGAATAACAAAGAAAATTAATCTGTTAAATTAGCCCTTCAGTGGATTACAGAACCAGGGTCTCCATGTACAAAATACTTTTTGTGGTCACAAAGCCTCTGATTTGCAAACTTTATTTTATTACATCATTTTATTGACATTTTATTTATAAGCAAACAAATTAGGCATACCCACATTACATCATAAGAAGCACTAGAGGATTCCAGATCAGGACATGGTCCATTGGGTAGAGAGATTGGTAAAGTACCGTCCAGGAGGTGATTGCAGGAGAGGGTACGGAGCAATAACTGGGAAAGAGGTCCTTTGTCAATATTCTATCTCACCCTGTCAGGGCTTGGCGAACCATGTTCTGTACTCAATCTTGTATTGACTGAGAGTTTCCCATTCCCAGTCCATAGAACTCCCTCCATCGGCATCACATTTTTTCATACTTCATAGGCAACCCCTGGTGGTGTAAACCACTTTTTTGGCCTCTATGCAAGGCTCCATTCCTACAATCCATTTTTCCTTGGGACCTTCTGCACCGGCCAGACCTGTGCAATGTCTCTCCTCGCCACCACCAAGCTCAAAGAGCAAAACACTAGCTTCTTGCCGTGCAGGTCTACATCTCCCAGCACCGATGTGCAAAATTGAAGGGACTACATTACATTTTAGAATTGTCTTTACAACTCATAAATTACACCTTGTGACTACTTGCAGCTTGTAAGTAGAGGGGAGTTTGAAAGGTGTGTGAAATTATATGTAGTGATAGTTAAACATTGTAACAAATTTAACATTGCATTGATACATTTCAATGTGATTTCTAACTGAGGTGTCCTTTTCATGCCCCTTCCACCTTACAAATTTCAGTGTGTTGAAATGTTCACATTGATAGGTGCAACGACATTTGTGATGCCTAATGTAGATTTTGTGCACTGAAACTTAGGGTCTTGCGATTGCCAAGCCTGTGATGTTCTCAATCGCAGGCTTTGTGACTACAAAACGTTTTAATAAATCAAACCATTAGGTACTAATGTCTGTGTGTTATGGCCAGGTCATCAATTCAAATAATTTCAGTGCCAACGTCGTGCTCCCTTCTGTGGTCGGTTACCTGATGGCCAATAACAGTAACGTCTTTTACTGTATGCGCTATGGAATGGCAAAACTTTGAAATCAATCAGTTTATAAACAGATTATTGATATTGCATGGGCCTAAAAATGCAAAATGTGTTTTGTAAATTAGCAACCATTATTTTTGTGAATGGACTTCATGTTACTTTTTTAGAGGTGGATGGAGGGCACGAGCCAGATGCCTGGCTCTGGCTCAGCCTATGGTCATCCTCGACTAAAGAGCCCAAAATGAGCCAATCCTTTTCTGCTAACACCTCATTATCAGAGCCCTTAACCGTCCCACCACTCACCTGCGCAGCAGATGAAATTCAGGCCTGTGGTGGTGCGTAGACATTTTTCTACATGTTTAATTTCACAATGCAGGGATGCAGCTGGGCTTATTGGGAAGATAAAATGAGGTTCTGTGACTAATCTGTCCTCCACAGATGCTCATGATCAGCCCGTTAGCCACTGCCCTAAACAAGTGGGTAATCAAAAGTGTAAAAAGCTTGATCAGGCCATTGGAACCACTACCTGAATGTAGCTGAGCTCTGCACTTCACCTTGGTCTCAGTGAAGGGCCTTTAACTGCTGAAAAGATCTTTGTTTTGCTACTACCTATAATAGCCATTTCTGATGCACTAAACAACCAATAAACCCAGCCTCTTTGTTAAATAGGGCAAGCAGTGACAGCAAAAAAAAAAAAACATAAAATACTGGATTTAACATGAAATGTGTGTATTAATTTAACCCAGTGTGCTAATGTATCTCCTGAAAGTAACCCAAGACATTGTGGGCCTTATTTATACTTTTTGGTGCAAAACTGCACTAACGCAGTTTTGTACCAAAATGTTTTGAACCGGCTTGCACCATTTTTTAGCACCAGCTGGGCACCATATTTGTGGAATGGTGCAAGCCGGTGCAAATGGTAGGCTAGCGTAAAAAAAAAATATGACGTTAGGCAGGTTAGTCAAAATAAATGACTCTAACCAGATTAGCGTCATTTTTTGACGCTAAGTGTCATATTTATACTCTGTACTGAATAAGCGTCATTTTTTTAACTCTAATTTGGTGCAAAACTAACTCCATATTTATACTTTGGTGCTAGACCCGTCTAGCGCCAAATTTATGGAATTAAAGTCATTTTTTGGAAGTGGAAACCTACCTTGCCATAATGAGATACAAGGTAGGCGTTCCCTTGCAAAAAGTGACTCTATGGCCTTAAAGCCATATTTATACTCCCATGCAAAAATGGTGCAACGGAGGGAGAAGGGGTAAAAAAATGGTGCAAAGCTTGCTTTGCCCCATTTTCTAAAGCGTGGGTCATGGCAGGCGTTAGGGGACCCTTGGGCCTATTTCCGTGGTGGAACACCATGGAATAAGCCCACAGGTGCCCTCCCCAGACCCCAGAGGCACCCCCACCCACACCGGAGGGACTGCGGAGGATGGGGGACCCCATCCCAGGTAAGTACAGGTAAGATTGCATTTTATTTTTGAAAGTACCATAGGGGGCCCTGAAATGGGCCCCCATACATGGCACAGGGTGCAATGGCCATGCCCAGGGGACCCTTGTCCTCTGTGCTGGCCATTGGGGCGGTGAGCATGACTCCTGCCTTTTCTAAGGCAGGAGTCATGTGGCATGGTAGGTTTAGCACCATAACATGATGCTAATCTGCTTAGAGTCATTTTTTTGTTTTACTCTAACCTGCCTAAAGTCATTTTTTTGGTGCTAAACCCTCTTCTCCTATACTGCCAGCCCCACCCGACTAAAGTCATTTTTTTATTTTTACTCTAGCCTACCCTTTGAACCGGCTTGCACAATTCCATTAATATGGTGCCCGGCTAGTGCACAGAAATGGTGCAAGCGGTGCTAAACTTTTTGGTGCAAAACTGAGGCCCATATTTATACTTTCTGACGCAAACCAGTGCCGTTTTTTTAAGGCCCGCCCCCTCCTGTACGTCAAAATGACGCGGGAGTATAAATAAGGCGCACAGGCCTTAAAGTCATTATTTGGACGGGAACGCCTACCTTGCATGTCATTAACGCAAGGGGGTTTCCCACATCCAAAAAATGACGCACACAGAGGTTTTTTGACGTCCGCGGGGTCGGGCGTGAAAGTATAAATATGGGGCAAGGTTTGCCCTGAATGTGCATCAAAAATTGTGACGCACATTTGGCGCAAACAGAGTATAACTATGCCCCTGAGTTAGTGCAGTTTTGCACCAAAAACGTATAAATACAGGTCAATATTTTGTAAGTTTGTGCCACTTTTGTGTCAAAAAATGACGTTAATGCGGCGCAAAAAAAGTATAAATCAGGGCCTTGGTGCTAGACGGGTCTAGCACCAAAGTATAAATATGGAGTTAGTTTTGCACCGAATTAGAGTAAAAAAAATGACGCTAATTTGTTGCAAACAGAGTATAAATATGCCCCAGAGTATAAACATGCCCCTAAATATGGCGTTAAGGCCATGGAGTAATTTTTTGCACGGGAACGCCTACCTTGCATCTCATAAAGGCAAGGTAGGTCTCCACTTCCAAAAAATGACTTTAACTCCATAAATGTGGCGCTAGATGGGTCTAGCATCAAAGTATAAGTATGGAGTTAGTTTTTGCACCGAATTAGAGTAAAACAAATGCCGCTAATTCGGTGCAGAGTATAAATATGCCCCTGTGTTTGGTGTTAAACGGAAGAGATGCAAACATATTCAACAGCTGAACTGTGTTTATCTAGGAAACGGGTTAAAATTCTATCTTTTGCAATTCACCAAATTCTGTGGTCTGCCGCAAGCATAGTTACATCACATAGATTAACAATATCACTCATATATATAATGCACAATACAAAAAGACACATTTTGACTTACTCGTGAAAGTATTGTCAGGGAATGTAGATGGGCAAAAGATCATGTTTGAAAACTATTATATTTTTCCAACTACTGATGCTTTCTGGCACAAAATTTTGAATAAAATTAAGCAAATATTTCACACTGCTTTTCCTTTTTGCATTAGTCTTGTATTTTAGGCAAGTTAGCTGACATATGGACCTCTTCCTCGTTTGATTTACGTTTGGTTTATTGGTTGCTCACTCTAGCATTTCAACAAATTACTAAACATTGGAAGAAAGCCTCAGATGTGTTTTTGTAAGGATAAGTGGTACAGTGCTTGCTACAACCATCGACTGGATAATGCCTATGTATCTCAACCTTCTCTTATTGTTTTTTCGTTCCAATTTGTGGTCTCCAGTCACGATGTATTTATCCCAACTAGTTAAATGTATGGGAATCAATTGTCAAACACCGACAGAGGTACACAAGCTGCCATGAAGCTTCTCTTGCTTAAACTTACCAATTACTTTCTTGTTTCCTTAAATTCCACAAGTATTTCCTCTCCTTCGAAGTCACAGTTTGTTTGTGTATTTATTAATAGTAAATGCTTATGCTAGATCGAATATAATAGTGCAATTTTTCATTTACCTTTTGTAATGTTTCTCTTTGAGATTATTCTGTTATTGAAACAATGGCAATATATTTAATGTTGTTTTCTTTCATGGTTTAGATTACGTTCTTATATATTCTGGAATATTGTTTACATATTCCTTTCTTTTGATTTAATATTTTTCTGACCAAATAAACTATGGTTTAAACTTTAAAATCGATTAATTTTAATTTATGACGCAGAGATATAATCTAATTCACGATATCGAAACATAAATTGAATAAATAAACTATTTTTAATTTGAAAGAGTCGTTATCATATTTGTACGTGACAATTCCCATAACATTTACATGGACCTTTTGCTGACAGCTGATTCTTTGGCTTTTAGAACCAAGTCAGACCCCTTGGTTCTTCCCTCCCTACAAATGTAATTTACCCTCACTTGAAGGCTGGTTTGATTATTTTCATAACTTGCCTCTTTGGGAAGTTTAGTTCTTGTTTGGCTGTAACTGCATGAGTTTATCAGGGGAATGTAAATATGGTGTAGTACGCCACTGCTTCAAAACACTGTAGCAAACAGATCGATAGACATTATTTTACCTACCTAAACAAAGTGAAAGGTGAAATTAAGTTCTTGGTTATATTTAAAATAGTTGTGAATTTATATTAATATCTCATAAATGTATATAAATATATCAAGGCGACACACTTAACTAATGTTATTTACTAGTTAAAAATGAAGCAGCGTTTGAGAAGTATATTTTAGTTAAATAGTCATGACACTTGGGACACACGCATTTATCGTAGGCTTATGTAATCTGGTATGTTTAGGTAAGGAATCCTGCACGAGAGAAATTAGCATACCTAGAGACAAGCAACATTGCAATTGGTTTACCTATGGACCAATCGGTGACACTGACGGACTCTACAAGAACTGGCCCTCTGAGCCACTGAAAACATTCCAAGCAAACAGCTGAGTAGACAACATTCACCTCAGTCAGGTGCGAGCCAGTGGGCAAAGACAGGGCTGACTCTACCAGGCACCATGGAATTTCTTCCTAACCTCTCCGTGGAAACGTGGACTCTCCTCGTCGTGCTCATAACGCTCTTTTTTCTGTAAGTACTACACCGTGATTCTTTACCAGGGTGTCCAACTTAAAGGAACCGCAAATGATTTTCATGAAATTCATCTAGCTTAAATGTCCTTGCTTGAGGGTGGCAGAGGTTAGAAGGAGGAAGAGGATGGGAAACGGTACATTCGTCAACATTTAGTTATTATAATAGCTCAGTAGTTGGAACACCAGCTGCAGTGCTATGTGGCCTCAAAACTTGCTAGCCACAAGTTTTATCAGGCAGGGCTGGCTCAGCCTTTTATCTTTCCAAAGTGAACAAATGAGTGTTGTGTAAAAACATCTGTTATTAAAATCCGAGATACCTGTTTGTCGTGTGCGATATAAATGTATTATTAGTATTATACACTAAATACAGTACTGATCATCTTGAGGATATTGCAGATCACTAAAGAGTTTTATGATCACAGAGAGGAAGAAGACATAAGCCCTGATTATGAGTTTAGCGGACGGCAACACCCCTCTGCCAAACTCCAGACAGGGCGGCTGCCATTGTTGGGGTGACCTCTCCGCCGGCCCCCATTATGACTTTCCTGTTGGGCTGACAGGCGGAAACCAAGGTTTCTACCGGTCAGCCCAAAAGGAAAGTGGTGGCAGCATTGATGGTGTCTCGTAATCGCAGGGGCCACCGGCACCCTCGTAATGCTCACTGTTTACACAGCACACAGTGCACGTTATGAGGTTGCTCAGCAGGGGACCCACTGTGGCCCATAATCCCTTGTGCCTCATTAAGACCACAGAACCTCAAGATGTCTTCCACAGTCCTTTTTACAGAAAACAATGGCATTTTATTCTTTATAATAGATGGCTCCAAAAACTGCACCTCCATTCAGAGGTTGAGAGTGCATTTATAGTTCTTTCATGCCACGGACTATGGAGTGACTTTTGCGGCACTCAATATTGTGGCTGTACAGAAGAGACTTGGCCAGATAAAGTGATTTCCCCAGGATCACACAATTTTGTTACGCGTAAAAGCCAAGACTGAAGGTCTTCTGGTATTGAGGTCTACCATGCAACCACTACATGACATCTGTTATTCTAACAGGATGTTCAAACCTGCGCCGCTTAGGTTCAGACTTATCTCTACAACAGTTGCATGAAACCGCTGAGCTATCCATTCATCTCCTAGGGCACAAAACTAATTTCTATTTTTCCAGGAAAGAAGCTTAGTGTTTGGCCAGCTGTGAATGATTGTCTCCTGTTTTCTTCTATTTCAATCAATTCCTTTGTTAGAAATTGGATCTCTAGTTGGCAAAGGTTTGCACCCTGTCCAAGTAGGGACCACAATACTAGTCAGGGTAAGTCAGATAGAAACCCTAAATTAACCTGTGCTCATCCCCTGGTAGCTTGCCACAGAGCAGTCAGGCTTAACTTGAAGGCAGTGTGTAAAATATTTGGCAACACAATTACAATAACACAGTGAAAGACATCACAAAAGAAGAATAGATAATATTCATATTTATCTGATTAAAACAAGTCCAAAACAACAAAAATCCAATAAGTAGATCCTGTAATATGCTAATTTAAATATTTAGGTGAAAACAACGCAAAGAAGCGCAAAGCGTTAACCTCTTAGCTGCTGGGCCTTTTCACCCCAGTGCTGAGCCCTTTTTTGGCTATTTGGGGTATTCCCGCTTAGGCCTTCATAACTTTTTGTCTACATAAGCTATCCACGCCAAATTTGCGTCCTTTTTTCCAACATCCTAGGGATTCGAGTGGTACCCAGAGTTTGTGGTTTCCCCTGGAGGAGACTAAGAAATTAGCCAAAATACACTGAAAATTTTGTTTTTTTCAAACAAATTGGAAAAAAGGGCTGCCGAAGAAGGCTTGTGGGTTTTTTCCCTGAAAATGGCATCAACAAAGGATTTCTGGTGCTAAAATCACCATCTTCCCACCTTTCAGGAACAGGCAGACTTGAATCAGAAAACCACATTTTTCAACACAATTTTGGCATATTACTGGGACATACCCCATTTTGACTATTTTTGGTGCTTTCAGCCTCCTTCCAGTTAGTGACAGGAATGGGTGTGAAACCAATGCTGGATCCCGGAAAGCTAAACATTTCTGAAAAGTAGACAACATTCTGAATTCAGCAAGGGGTCATTTGTGTAGATCCTACAAGGTTTTCCTACAGAAAATAACAGCTGAAATAAAAAAATATTGAAAGTGAGCTGAAAAAAACAGCCATTTTCCTCCACGTTTTACTCTGTAACTTTTTCCTGCAATGTCAGATTTTTTAAAGCAATATACCGGTACGTGTGCTGGACTCTTCCGGTTGCGAGGATATGTAGGGCTTGTAGGTTCATCAAGATCCCTAGGCACCCAGAGCCAATAAATAAGGTACACCTTGCAATGGGTTTTCATTCTATACTGGGTATACAGCAATTCATTTGCTGAAATATAAAGAGTGACAAATAGGTATCAAGAAAACCTTTGTATTTCCAAAATGGGCATAAGATAAGGTGTTGAGAAGCAGTGGTTATTTGCACATCTCTGAATTCCGGGGTGCCCATACTAGCATGTGAATTACAGGCCATTTCTCAAATAGACGTCTTTTTTTACACACTGTCTTACATTTGGAAGGAAAAAATGTAGAGAAAGACAAGGGCAATAACACTTGTTTTGCTATTCTGTGTTCCCCCAAGTCTCCCGATAAAAATGGTACCTCACTTGCATGGGTAGGCCTAATGCTCGCAACAGGAAACGCAACATGGACACATCACATTTTTACATTAAAATCTGACGTGTTTTTTTCAAAGTGCCTAGCTGCAGATTTTGGCCTCTAGCTCAGCTGGCACCTAGGGAAACCTAGCAAACCTTGGCATTTTTGAAAACTAGACACCTAGAGAATCCAAGATGGGGTGACTTGTGGGGCTCTGCTACCTAGAATCCTTTGCAAACCTCAAAATGTGGTTAAAAAATACACATTTTCCTCACATTTTGGTGACAGAAAATTCTGGAATCTGAGAGGAGTCACAAATTTCCTTCCACTCAGCGTTCCCCCAAGTCTCCCGATAAAATTGATACCTCACTTGTGTGGGTAGGCCTAGAGCCTGCGACAGGAAATGCCCCAAAACACAACGTGGACACATCCCATTTTTTGACAGAAAGCAGAGGTGTTTTTTTCAGAGTGCCTACCTGTAGATTTTGGCCTCTAGCTCAGCCGGCACCTAGGGAAACCTAGCAAACCTTGGCATTTTTTAAAACTAGACACCTAGGGGAATCCGAGATGGGGTGACTTGTGGGGCTCTGACCAGGTTCTGTTACCCAGAATCCTTTGCAAACCTCAAAATCTGGTTAAAAAAACACATTTTCCTCACATTTCGGTGACAGAAAGCTCTGGAATCTGAGCGGAGCCACAAATTTCCTTCCACCCAGCTTCCCCCCAAGTCTCCCGATAAAATTGATACCTCTCTTGTGTGGGTAGGCCTAGCGCCCGCTACAGGAAATGCCCCAAAACACAACGTGGACACATCCCATTTTTTGACAGAAAACAGAGGTGTTTTTTGCAGAGTGCCTACCTGTAGATTTTGGTCTCTAGCTCAGCTGGCAACTAGTGAAACCTACCACACCTGTGCATATTTGAAAAATAGAGACCTAGGGGAATCCAAGATGGGGTGACTTGTGGGGCTCTGACCAGGTTCTGTTACCCAGAATCCTTTGCAAACCTCAACATTTGGCAAAAAAACAAATTTTCCTCACATTTCTGTTTTCCCCATTGGAGCAGGAAGCGGCTGCAAGGCCGCTTCCTGCTCCGATGGGGAAATCAACAAAGTGACGTCAGCGCACCAAAGGTGCTGGTGGGGGGCAGGGGGAGACACAGAAAAGCTTCTGTGTCTCCCGGGGTTTAAAAAAATAAAAAATAAATCCTCGGGTGCGACGCACCCGAGGATTTATTAACCCCCCTCCCTGGTGTCAGCCACTGGTCGTGACCCGCACCAGGGAGGTAGTGCGGAGGTAGTGCGGGCGTCAGCCAGTGGCCGACGCCCGCACCCAAAGGGTTAAGGTGGTTATCTGGTCAATCTGGATCCAGACAAAGTCACACATTCAGACCCACTTGGGTCTGCTGAAAGCAGTACCTTAAATCGTGGTGTGCAATCTGCGCAGTGCTGCTTTGCAAAGCTTTGCGTTGCATTGTAGAGATTCCAATGAAAATCACAGAAGGTAGAGCACCTTAGGCCCACTTCCAAGGGTCCAGTACTGGGGTGGCACCACTTGGCAGGGTAGATTCACAGATGAAAGAGTCCATGTGCTGTAGCAGGTGAGCTGTGCAGTCTTTGATGTCCTTGAGACTGCAGAAGAACAGGGGGCAAGACAACAAACCCTTAGAGATTCTTGGGTTTAAGGATGTAGAGAGCAAGCCCAGACCCTAATTGCAGGACAGAAGCAGTAGACCAACACAGCAGAGTAAACCACAAAGTGACGGTCTCTCCTACAGCAGTAGCAGTAAGCCAACACAGCAATGTGATTGCAGAGCAGCAGTCCCTCCTGGCAGCACAGCAGTCTTTCTTCCTGGCAGTGTGTCCTTGGTTCCAGTAGAACCTGCTTTGGTAGGGTTTGGGGTCCAGTATTTATTCTTTGGTGCCCGGGTTCTGAAAGGTGGAAGAAGCTTCTAGAGGCAGCCTTTGAAATGTACAGATGCCCTGCCTCCCCTGTCCTTGCTCCAAGCTCACTGGAGTGGCAAGGGTTGTTGGAAGTCTTTAATGTCCCTGAGTCTTCAGATCAGGATGCCAACCAACTAGCCCTTGGAGTCACTCTGGATTCTAGGTTCAAGAGAGATGCAGATTCAATCCTTCTCACCCAGGCAAGGGGCAGCAGGACAGCACAACAAAGTGGCAATCCAGCAGGGTGGCTTTCCTTCAGCAGCACAGCAGTCCTTCTTCCTGGCAGAGTATCCACAGGTCCAGAAGTGTACTGTAATAGTGGTGTCTGAGGTGAAGTATTAATTTATACCCAGTTGTACCTTTGAAGTGTGGCAGACTTCTTAAGGCATGCCTTTGAAGTGTACAGATGCCCCACTGTTCCTGCCATGGATTCAGAATAATTGCAGGAGAGTATGAATCTCTTTCTGTGGGGACAGGACACAGCCTATGCAGGCATAAGTGAGGCTGGGCAAAGCTACTCCCTCCCATACTGCCCAGGATGGCCCATCAGGTCACACCTAAGCTCACATTGTGTGTGGCTGTCTTGGAGAAATGCACAAATGTCAACCACATCCAGTCATGTGATCGGAGACAGTCAGCAGATACCAAATGGCTAAGGTATGAAAAATGAAAACTTTATAAAATTGGTGTTTGCAGAATAGTAATTTAAAATCCGACCTCACCATAAATTAGGATTTTAAATTAGGATTCCAGGTACAGAGACTCCAAACTTGAAGGCATTATCTTTTCCCAAATGGCAATTACATTTATAAGATGTAATAAGGTAATTTCAATGTTATCCGTTGGGAGCTGTAGGCCTTGCAGTGGTGAAAATCGAAATTAAGAGTTTTTCAGTAGGAGGAAATGTAAAATGTAAAAGTAAATGACCGGCCTTTCACACACATTGCACCCTGCCCTCTGGGCTGTTCAAGGCCTACCCTAGTGGTGAACTCTATGTATAAAAAGGGAAGGTTTGAGCATGGCGAACGGTTTATTTTGCTAGGTCGAAATCGCAGTTTAAACTGCACACACAGCTCTGCAATGGCAGGCCTGAGCCATGGTTGAAGGGCTACACAAATGGGTGGCTCAATCAGTGCTGCAGGCTCAGTAGTAGCATTTAATTTATAGGACTAGGAAGAGGTAGTACTACTTTACTGGGACTTTTATGTAAATTAAATACGCCATTTGGGGATGATCCAATTGTAGGAATGTGTCTCTTTCTGTATGGTCACCCCCACAAGTTTTACTCCAAATGTTGATGGTTTTGACTCTGTTAGTGCACTGGTGTGGTATTTCCATCTGCAGTTTATGTAACCAATCCATCTCTTTCTACGGAATGCTCCTTGTGACATGGAATGTGGTGATGGAGATTCTAAGTGGAGATGGTTGAGACTGGGCTAGGAGGAAGATGATGTGAGGAGAGCCTTGGGCTGTTTTTCCTGTGGATGAGATATTTATCCTGGACTTAAATAAAGACAACAGAACACATCGACTATGGATATCTTTATTACACTGGCGACGAGGGTGGGATGTGTTCAATAGGATATCTCAACACAGCAGTCCTACCATTGGATCTCCTTTGACAGTTGGATCATATCTTACTAATTTTATAATCGCCTTCTGGTGAGTTCATCCTGTTCTTTTTTAATATATTTTGGATCATTCAAAAGAGAAGGTATTGAGGATATCGATATAAAAATAAGGAGAAAAGATGGATCTTAAGTGACTGTGAAATTCTATTATTCTAATAAGTTCCTGAAGAAAAGCTTTATTTGAATGTTGTTATAAAGCGTATTGGAGTCTAAGGATTTGTTATTGACTTTCATTGATTTTACGCGCTTTAAACAAGGACAAGACGTTTCTTAAACAGGACAAGCGCGTGCAACTCCTCGGCGTTTTGTTTGTGTTTAAAATTAACTGGATTCTTGCCACGAGCGCTATCACGCTCCATCTCACTTCAGGCATCCTCGTGCGCCCTGCACTCGGGCGCGGCGTGTTTGTTTAGCGCACGCTCTTTCAGTTTCCTGCTTTCAGCGCGCAGCACATTGTCTGTGCCTCGTTTATTGTTCGCGCGTTTCCGTTTATTGATTTTTAACACGTTTCACAGTTGAATACTGTGAATGCGTTAGTTTCAGTATCTAAGAGGATACTGATTACTGGAAACCGGACATTCAAAGGAGAAAGTAAGAAAAACAATAAGCAAGAAATAAAATTTAACTCACCAGTCAGTCTCACCAGCACCATTCTGCCCGGCTTGAACACAATACAAGATGAACTGCCTTTAGAAAATGATCTTCACGTTTGAACTTTACTAATGAGTCTGATATTTTACAAAACATCTTATAGTAATTGTATGGAAATACATAAGAAAATAACAATAACATAATATATATAAGGAAGAACATTATTTTTATTTTATTTTATTTCATTATTTATTTATTTTTTATTTTTTCTGTACAAAATAATGCAAAATATATCTCCACCTCCGTTTTTCTTGACAGTACCTGGTGAAGCGCCTATTATATGGTCAAAATGGAAAAAGTATTTTCTGCACTATACAAGAGTATGTAGTTCATCATTATCAAATGAGAGGAAAGTTTCTCTTCTCATGCATTGTTTAGGATGTGAAGGACTAGAAATTTTTGAAACTTTACCTGAGCCTGAAGATGATGGAACGGACTTAAATGAATTTGAACTTTGCATAAAAAAACTAGATCTGCACTATCTTCCTAAGATTAGCACGATTTTAGAGCGTTATCACTTTGGTATGCGGGAACAAGCCCAAAATGAATCTATTGAAGAGTACATTACTACCTTAAGAAAATTGGCAGCTACATGCAAATTTGGATTAACGCTTGAAGAACGTATAAGAGATCAATTCATGCTTAAATGCTCAAGTGACAAAATTAGGCAAGAACTTTGGAGTAAGGATGATCCATCTCTGCAAGAAGTTGTGACAATTGCCAAAAGTGTGGAACATACCTTAGCATGTGTGGGGGAATTGGAAAGAAAAAAATTTCCTCCAGTAAATAAGATATTTCATAAAAATGAGAAACAGGAAAGTCACGCATTAGAAACCGAAGGAGGAAGTGATGACACAAAACTAACACAAATTCAGAGACCTAAATTCAAGGATACCAAATGCTTTCGGTGTGGAAATTTTGGGCATTTCGCATCTTTCAAAATGTGTCCTGCTATTAATGCTATATGCAAAGGATGCGGGAAACGTGGGCACTTTGCCAAATGCTGTAGGTCACAGAAGGATTCTGCAGTCAAAATGATACAGGACTGCATATTGATGGTTGATGAGCAAGGAAAAACGAAGAATTATCCGAGAGACACTGTAACAATATGTGGTATAAAGTGTGAAGTTCTCTTTGATTCTGGAGCATGGTTAACCTTGATGTCAAATGAGATATTTGACAAGTATTTGAGTCACAACATAAAATTGGAAGATCCTGATGTAATCCCAGGGGGTTCTGGTGGTCAAACCATAGAGCTAAGGGGATACTTTGAATCTGAAATTATCTTCAAGTCAAGCTCCATTAGTGCCAAGATCTATGTTCCAGTAAAAGGGGACAGTGTCTTAAGCTGGCCTCATCAAAGAGAACTCGAGGTTATCTTAGATCCTAATAACTCTACACCTGTTTTGCTCAAAAAAGACTTTGTTAAGAATATGTGTGGTGTGTGTGAAATATCTACAGATGTCAATAAGGAAAGTGTACCAAACTTTGTGCATGAATTCAGGGATGTGTTTAGTGACACTCTAGGGTGTCTCACCAAATATGTACATCACATCAAACTCAAAGATGGTGCAATTCCTGTGGCTTGTAAGGTACGGCCAATACCGATTTCTGTGAGGGATGATGTGGAGAAAGAGTTGAATAATCTGTGTCAGAATGGGATCATTGAACCTGTTGAGGCTTCAGAATGGGTTTCTCCCATTGTGGTCGCACGTAAGCCCTCGGGGGACATCAGGCTGTGTATCGACTTAAGGAATCTTAACAAGGCTGTTGTGAGTGATCCATCACCTGCTGGGAGCTGTTATATTTTGGTTTTAATTGATCAATTTTCCAGATGGGTGGAAATTGGTATAGTTAATAGTGTTGAAACCAAAAGAATAATCAATCTTCTGGAAGAAGTTTTTGCTCGAGAGGGTTTTCCCAATGCCATCCTAACTGATAATGGTCCACAATTTGTGTCCAAGGAAATGGAAAGTTATCTGAAGAAATTGGGGATAAAGCACAAATTGTGCTCATTGTATCATCCTGAAGGGAATGGTATTGTTGAAAGGTTTAATAGGTGCGTGAAGGAGTGTGTGCAGTTGGAGGTAGCTGTAGGGAGATGTTGGAAGGAAGGCTTGAAAAAATTCTTGATAGCTTATCGCTTTACTCCACATTTTACTACAGGATTTGTTCCTTTTGAATTATTCAGGGGAAGGAAACCCAATACTATGCTTGTTCCTGGTTGGGTCATTGGGGGTAAGGATAAAGCTGTTTCTTGGTCTCATGGAGAGTATGATAGGATGTGTGAGAAAAATTCAGTGAAAAAAAGAAAGGAGTACTTTGACAGAACAAAACGTGTATGTGATGTGAAAGTGAATGTTGGTGATGAAGTTTTGGTTAAAAGACCTGTTTTGGGTAAGAGCGAAAGCAAATTCTGGGGTCCGTTTAGTGTAATGAAATTGTTCAGAAATGCTGTAAAACTTAATGATGGCCGCATATGAAATCTCAATCGCATTGTGATCTCGAAGAGGAAAAATGTCTGATTTTTCAATGTGTTTTTTCTGAATCTTGTTTTATAGTTTTTAATCATATCTTAAGGGATAGTTTATTCTTATTCTCAAATGTATATAGTTTATTATGTTTACTTCCTATTTCTCTTTTGTTTCTTTTGGGGGGAAAGGTGTGTGGTATTTCCATCTGCAGTTTATGTAACCAATCCATCTCTTTCTACGGAATGCTCCTTGTGACATGGAATGTGGTGATGGAGATTCTAAGTGGAGATGGTTGAGACTGGGCTAGGAGGAAGATGATGTGAGGAGAGCTGTGGGCTGTTTTTCCTGTGGATGAGATATTTATCCTGGACTTAAATAAAGACAACAGAACACATCGACTATGGATATCTTTATTACAACTGGAGTCTGCTCTCCAGACCCAAGTGCCTTTGCTCTCTCCCAAAATTGTTATGTTTGACTTGGTAAACCCAAATTGGGAAACACTTTGCCCCCTTATAAGTCCCTAGTTTATGGCACCCGAGGTCCCCAGGGCAAAGGTGGTAAATGGGTCCCCAGGGCTGCAGCACAGGTTTTTGCCACCCTGGGGGACCCCAGCAAACTACTGACAGCAGGCCTGCCATTGCAGACTGCAGAAGGAGTGCAAACTGCTCAAACTCAACTGTGCCCTCACCATGTGTGTCACAGTCAAATGCACTATCTGTAATATATGTCAGACACCCTTATGTTAGGCCTTCTCAGCCCAGGAGGTAGGATGCAGTATATTAAAAGTGGAGATATATAAGTACTAGCCTATATGTCCCTATAGTAGTGTCCCCTATTAGATACTACTATAAGTTTTAGTGGCCCATAGAATAAGATGGGCTGCCAACTGGACACTTTTAAGAATGGCAGCTCCATTATGGTACCACTAATATATGTCATATTTGGTATTAAACAACATGTCTTCTCCCCCTTGACAAGAATCTTGTGCTCTGGAAACCTGGCATGCACCCAGGTGGCGACCTTAGAGACTGCCCACCTGGCTGCCCTAGCTCACTGTGCTCTGACTGACCTGCCTGTGCTTTCCCACACCTGCTGCAGCCAAGACAGGATTCTGAACTCCTGCCAGGCAGTGTGATCACTCCCAGGAGTCAGGAACAAAGGCTTGGGCAGGAAGGAGGTCACATCTTCCTCCTCTCAAGCAAGCAAGTCAAGTGGCACATCAAGGCGGTGAGATTCAAAGGCTACACCACCTCTGATATGCATCAGGACTTATTCTCAGTGGAGGAAACAGCCTCTCCCAGCCCCAAGCACAGTTGCACCCTGGCAGGTGGGAAATTAGTCATGCAGGGAAGAGTACACCCCCAGAAGGCTAGCCACACCTCTAAGGTGAGTAGCCCAGTCTGTACACGACTATTTTTCTTCTGCCATTTTTAGGAGTGGCAAAATAGAGGGTTCTGAGTAGAAAAGGTGACCTACACCCTGTGATGTAGTCACTTCAGGGGCAGATTAGCTGCAGGGACTAACTGCCCATTGGCTACTAGCTCCCACACCCTTACCTACCCTAAATCTAGGATTTAAGGGACCCCGTGACACCAGAACCTCAGATCTGAACAACTTGCATTGAAGAAGGACCCAGAGGAGACCTGTGTTGCTGACAACAGGACTTTGCCCACTGCACCAAAGCAAAAGAGGGATAATGTGTTCCTATGGCAACAGACTTGGCACTGAGTGAACAACCCTCGTCCTTGGCTAAAACTCAGCACTCCCAACACAAGGAACCCCTCTGGAAGCCAGAAGAACCCTCAGACTCCCTTGGACTAGTGGCACTAGTCATCTGCAAGCTGCAGGTAAAAACCCACACCATATCCGAAGAATCACTGGGTATCAGACCCTCCATGGGATCGCTCAAATCCAGGAGGTACAGTGCATTTTGGGAGGACCCGAAGTTTCAGACTGCTACCTCACTCCCCAGGACCCAGTGAAGTTCCAATACCTTTTTGTTGTGCTTACCACTGCCAAGGCTTGTTGGTCGCCAACCAACACCCGACCTCACCATCTGTGCCCCTGTTATGTTTTTGCATCTTGTTTCTTGCAGCACCATGTAGGCAGTAAAACCAGCAACCCCACGGCTCCCGTTGAGCATCACAGACAGACAGTACAACTCTGTACCCGGACTCCACGGGCTTGATAAAACTGAACTGACTGCTGTGGTCTGGCCATACCCATGTAAGGATTCCACGTAACTTGACCTGCAAGTGACCGATTGTCACTAGCGTTTTTTCTCATTACCCGCAATGTTATATTTGGTGTTTGGACAAAATGTTGAATTAAAAAAAATTGTGATACAGAAATATTGTGTCAAGAATATCGGATCTTCACTTATATCGAAGTAAGTAATATTAAAGTCAAACATATAATTGTTTGTGTTGTTTATATTATCAATGTCAAAAATATAGATGTAGGGTATGTCTTTGTATATAATATAGTTTTTTTCAATAAAAAATTGTAAATGTATTACATTTTTGTTTAATGTTTGTGAATGTAAATTAATGGGTTTTCTACGATTTTGTTCTATTTATGGTATTTTGACCAGCGTATGACAGCGGTTGTGGTTGTAATCAGCCACGGCGACACTGAAGTCAGCACTGTTGTGCTGATAACAACCATGTTCTCTGCCAGCCTTTTCATGGCGGTTCAACTGGCATGAAAAGGTTGACGGGGAAAAAGTGCAAGAAGCCACAGAGGGGGCCCCTGCACTGCCCATGGCATGGGCAATGCAGGGGCCTACCTCCCCATCACATTTGGAATGCACACTGTCTGCGGTGCCGACAGTGCTCATTCTGACGGTGCTCGGGAGGCCCCCTGTGTGACAGCATTGGACTCCGCTCCATGTGGAGTCGAGTCCAATGCCGCTGCATGTTTTCCCCCGGGCTGACTGGCGGAAACCTTGGTTTGATAGTTTGATATTTTTTTCTATTAATAGGGTATTGTGGGTTTGTAAAATACAATATTTTAGTTAAACGTTGAAATTCATTTAGCATAAAAAGTAGGCTTTACTTTTTTAAAGCATTTTTATGCTGGTTTAGGTTGAGGTGGGAATAGTAGATGTCACTCCAGCACCTTCCCGAAGTTGTTTTTTATTGAGTGGGCAAGTAAATGTTACCCCTTTAGGATCCAACACCTTCCACAAGTTGGTTTAGGTTGAAATGGGAATAGTAAATGTCACCCCTTTAGTGTCCAATACTTTCCCCAAGGTGGTTTACATTGGAATGGGAAGTGGCAATGTCACCCCTTCAGTTTTCAACACCTTCTCCAAGTTGCTTTAGTTTTGAGTGTGAATAAAAAATGTTACCCCTTTAGTGTCCAATACTTTCCCCAAATTGGTTTACATTGGAGTGGGAATAGTGTATGTCACCACTTTAGTGTCCAACACCTTTCCCAAGTTGATTTACTCTGGAGTGGGAAAAGTAAATGTCACCCCCTCAGTGTCCAACACTTTCCTTAAGTTGGTTCAGATTGGAGTGGACATAGTAAATGTCACCCTTTAGTGTCAAACACCTTCTTTAAGTTGAGTTAGCTTGGAGTGGGAATAGTAAATGTGGTGCCTATAGTGTCCAACACCTTCCCCAAGTTTCTTTAGGTTGGAGTGGGAATAGTAAATGTCACCCTTTTAGTGTCCAGCACCTTCCTTAAGTTCATTTAGATTAGAGTGGGGATAGTAAATGTCACTCCTTTAGTGTCCAACACCTTCCGCGAGCTGGTTTAGTTCAGAGTGGGAATAGTAAATGTCACCCTTTTTATGTCCAGTACCTTCCTTAAGTTTGTTTGGATTGGAGTGGGAATAGTAAATGTCATTTCTGTAGTGTCCAACACCTTCCTTAAGTTCATTTAGATTAGAGTGGGGATAGTAAAAGTCACTCCTTTAGTGTCCAAAACCTTCCTCGAGCTGGTTTAGTTCAGAGTGGGAATAGTAAATGTCACCCCATTTATGTACAGTACCTTCCTTAAGTTTGTTTGGATTGGAGGGGGAATAGTAAATGTCATTTCTGTAGTGTCCAACACCTTTTCCAAGTTGGTTTTGATTGGAGTGTGAATAGTAAATGCCACTCCTTTAGTGTCCAACACCCTTCCAAGTTGATTTTGGTTGGAGGGGGGTTAGTAAATGCCATATGTTTAATATTCAAAACCTTCCCCCAAGTTGATTTAGACCTGAATGGGAATAGTAAATGTCACCCCTTTCATATCCTTTACTTCCCCAAGTTGGATTAGATTAGAATGGGAATAGTAAACATCACCCCTTTAGTGCCCAACACCTTCCTCAAGTTAGTGTAGATTGGAATAGGAATAACTTCCCCCAAGTTGATTTATACCTGAATGGGAATAGTAAATGTCACCCCTTTCATATCCTGCTCCTTCCCCAAGTTGGATTAGATTGGAATGGGAATAGTAAACCTCACCCCTTTAGTGCCCAACACCTTCCTCAAGTTAGTGTAGATTGGAATAGGAATGGTAAATGTCACCCCTTCAGTGCCAAACACCTTCTTTAAATTGGTTTAGATTTGCGTGGGAATAGTAAATGTCACCCCTGTTGTGTCCAAGACCTTCCCCTAGTTGGTTTAGGCTACTGTAGTAAAAGTTAATGTTTTACTGTTTTAAATCATCACAATATTTATGATAACAAAAATGTCACAAACATTTTTTAAATATATTTTTTAATTTTTCATTGCACAATTTAAAATTTAGTTTAACATATTTTCATATTAAAAATAATAGTAAGCATAAAGTTTAGTAAGTTAAATATTTTACACAGATTCCTGTAATGATATTTTCATATGTACATTTACCTTGAGTATAATTTTTTACATATTGTATTTGTAATGCTTTTTAACATATTGTTAATTAATATTAGATATGAAATAGTTCTATAGATTAAAATATATATTTTATTTGTACTTTATACATTTTGCTACATTCATTACAGTGTAGTTAGACATGTTTATTATTTCTAATATTATATTTACATTTTTTTTATTATTTATTAAATAATGTTAATATTTTTTCCTTTGATTTCTATGGGGTTATAGTTAATTTAATGATAATTATGTAGTCTATGTTGTGGTTTTGATATTTTTGATGCAATATATTCAGTTATAAATTACTATAGTTTACTATATTTGTGTTTCCTTTATTCTTGTTAGCGATGTTTGTAAAAAATGGGGTTTTTGTCAATGATATTTGTGTATTCAATATTAGTGTTAGTATAGGGAGGAGATAGTTTTGTTCTCAATATAACATATCCTATATTTGAAAACCAGGAGCCAACCCCTGTAAAAAGGTAAACACTTATACACAAGTGAGGACTAGTAGTACACTTACCAGACACAATAGCCCAAGAGTTTAAAACAGAGTAAGCACTAGAAAGTAGCTAAAATCTCAGAAGCAGGCTATGCAAGGAAAACAAAACTGGAGAAAAGGCAAGTCATACAAATATTTAAGGAAACTGTAACAGGTACAGGACCTGAACATCAAGAGAACTAATACAAGGGAAAAAACTTCAGTACAGGTAAGACATACATAAGATTTCTAGAAAGGAAGCCTAAGAACTGTAGCTAAAATCTCAGAAGCAGGCTATGCAAGGAAGAAAAACTGGAGAATAAGCAAGTCATACAAGAATTCTAGGAAACTGTAAAAAGCAAAGACTTGAACATCAAGAGTACTAATGCAAGGCAAAGAACTGGAGAGCAGGTAAGTCATACACAAGAATTCTAAGAAACTGCAACAAGCAAGAGACCTCAACTTCAAGGGAACTAGAGACTTCAAACAAATCAAAGAGAAAAAGAATATAAACTAGGGCAAAATCTAAGACACAAAAAAGAAATTACAGGATTTAATGTAGAAGCAAAGGGAATATGTAATTGGAAAATAGTAGCAGGAACAGAAAGAACAAACTAGGAACAATTATAAAGGTAGCAGCTCAAGGGCTGCACCAAGAGTACAAAAATCCAGACTAAAGAAGAAGCAAAAGCAAACAGGACTGGGGAAATCTGTAGCAGATTGCACAGGAACAGGACACAGCAAACAGGGTTGGAAAACATCTGTGGCAGGCTGCAAGGGAACAGGGCTCAGCAAACAGGCCTGGGAAAAGTCTGTAGCAGGCTGAACAGGAGCAGAGCACAGCACACAGGGCTGGGAAAAATCTATAGCAGGCAGCACAGGAACAGGGCACAGCAAACAAGGCTGAGGCAAGCAGGAACAGGACTGCAAAACAAACCAACAAGAAGTCCAGTTCACCAAAGATTAAACGTCAATGCACAAAGAGGGAGTTTCAGCGAGTGGCAGCTTATAAGCAGTTCCAGGAAGCAGCAAGCTCAGGGCGGAATCACATGGCTGGGCTGTACAAGACTGATCACAAGTGTGTACAACTCTAGCCTCCAACAAGTCCTCGAGGAGAGAATCCAGTTAAGAGGAACAGCAGGACTGTTCCCTTAGGAAGCAATGGACAGCAGATTCCAGGTCTTACTGACTACTAGGCAGTGCATTATGGGTCTTAAAGTACATGGAAACAAATACAGGTTTTCAGTAGCAAACAATATAGAAATGGGATGCAAGTTGGAGTCCGAAAGGGACTCTGGATGAGTTTCTAATGATTCCAAGGCTGCAGAATCCACCCCAGCAGCCACCCCAGAGGCGGAACCATGGATTCAGGACAGTGATCTATTATATTATTCATGTATTATTTTGCACCTATTTAATATTGCTTCAAAAACATATAACTCTGGTTATATGTATGCTATTTTGTTAGTTTTGGTGACTGGAATAGGTTTTTATAAATGTTGTCAGATTTCTCTTGAGGCATGTAAATTACTTATCGTCCATAGTGTTACTCTGAAATGCTTAACACATTCCTCTAGTAAAGCCTGACTTCTCTTTGCTACTCTACCAGGACTGAGTTAAGGATTTATTAGTGTGAATCCAAGGATCATCTTTGAGGTATTGTGAGAGTATTACATGGTGAGGTCTAACCTCCACACCACATAATACTCTATTTTCCTACACCAATACTACCATGTTTAGGGGAGAGAAAGCAAGCACTTTACCACTGGTTAGCAATAGTAAAGTGTGCAGTCCTAATTCCATATAACATTAGGTCAAAAACAGTGCAGTAGGAAGGCAAAAACGTTGGAGGAAGACCATCCTAAGGATGTCAGGTATAACAATAGGCATTCATGGTTGATAAAAGTAATCAGTTTTCCATTTAATGAATGAGCATCAATAACACTCCTGTAACAACCTTTCTAAAAACTTCAAATGCCCTTCCTCCCTCTCTCTACCTGCACACAGAGAAAATGTCTGAGTTCAATGGGAGGGCTGTCCCTCTTCCCCACCAATGGCCCAAATGTTCTATTGCTTTGTTACTGGCATTCTAGAATAGCTCAAATCTAATGCTCTATGTTCATGTGGCCTTGTTGAGCTTGTTTCTAGGTCCAGCAGGTGATCATTCAGAGGTTGACAGATTTGTTGAAACTTATTCCATTCATTATCTAAGTCATTCATTGTTTTTTTCATGGATAGTATATTCCAGATTTTCAGGTACCATATATTGACTGTGGGAGCATTTTGATTTTTCCAAGTAGCCTCTATGAGCTGTTTTGCAGCTGTTAGTATATGTTGTGTTAGTGTTCTCAGTCCCTTGTTCATGCATCACTCTTTAGAACCTCTGAGCACCAGCACATTCACTTCTGGGTCTTCAGTGCTGGATACACCTGTTGTTCATTTGGCACAGGATTTTGTAGGAACCTTTTTCCAAAGGTGACGCAATTTATTGTATGACCATCATATGTGGAGGGCAGCTTCCTCCTCTATAGTCCATATCCAAAATGTCCCCTGCATATTCAGGTAGGTGTATATTAGTTGTTCTTGGGTTAGATACCAGTGGTACATCAATTTATATCTTTGTTCTCATTGTGATATGTTTGGGTCCATTTGTTATATCCTTCCAAAGTTTCCCCCCTCACTGTCAGAGATATATTTTGCCAGCATTGTCTCCCATTGTGTTTGAAATCCCCAACTGTTTTATTTTTCTCTGTATTTTGTAGATGTTGGAAATCACTCCTTTACTTTCGGGGCAGGTCATTATGCAATTTTCAAATGTTGTGAGATCTCCTGTTGCCACTTCTTTCATTGTCAGGTGTGTTGCTCACTGGCATAGTTGCATGTATGTTAATCTGTCAATTTCTGTGATTTTAAAATTAGTATTGCATTGTAGGAAAGATTTTATGTTTCCGTTCTCATTCTTGTGGCTCAGAAAAAATCAGTTTCCATGTTCATCTTTGAAAGGCCATCCATTCATTTGCAGGGGTGAAATCAGGGTTTTGGTAGATGCAAGTGACGGCTGAGGGGTAATTTGTGAGCCCATGTGTGATATCAGTCATGTCCCATGTTTTATTATGGAATTCAGGATTTCACTAGCCTAGGCATTTTTGAGTCTATTTTATTTTGGTAGCTATAGGACATTCCATAATAGTCTCCCCATTACTGCTCGGCCAATAAATATGCATTTTTGTCTGTTCTCTGATAATCCAGCTGGAATGAGTCAGAAATGTGCTGCTTGGTAATATCTCCGTAGATCAGGCATCACCAGGACTCCTTTGTCATTTGGTGCTGTCAAAAGTTTCCTAGCAAGTTTATCCCTCTTCATTCCTCACACAAACTTCTCCATACCTTGTAGGGATAAGATTTCATCTTTAGGTATAGCATAGGGCATGGCTTAAAATAAATATAAGTCATATTCTTGGAAGGGGAGGGATTAGGCTTTGGCTTGGGAGGGTGTCAGATCTTTCTAGGACGGCTGGATATCTTTTTGGCGGGGAGGGGGATGGGTGCTGGCAGGGGCGGTAGGGGAGGCCTTGGTGGTGGAAGCGATGGCCTTAGGGAGGGAAACTGTTTTTTAGGGGCGTCACGGAGGGAAGGAGTAGGGAAAAGGTAAAACTCAGCAAGGAAAGTTTTTTTAGGACACATGGGGACGGTCATCAGAAGGGGGTTTGGGTGTAGAGGGTGAGGGAGGGGGAGTCGTTGTATGACGTGTCGGTGTGGATGTTTTGGGTGCATGTTTGTGGGAGGTGTCTGAGGTGTGGGGGTGTCAGGTGGGTGAGTGAGGGTGTTTATGTGAATTGGGCTGAGATTAGATTAGATTAGATTTATGAATTTATAGAGCGCATAGCTACCCTAGGGCATCCCAGCGCTAAACGTACAGGAAGGTTCTTGGGAGAGCAAGAAGGACAGGCTAGCGGCTGAAGAGAGTAGTTTTCAGCCTCTTCCTAAAAAGAGATTCAGAAGGTTCGTGGTGGAGTTCGGAAGGCAGGGAATTCCAGAGACGGGCAGCCTTAATGATGAAAGAGTTTCCGCCCCATGATCTGTAGACACAGGGTATATAGATATGCCGAGTAGATGATGATCTGAGGTGTCTCGAAGGAGCATAAATGGAGATTCGGTTTCTAAGGAAATATGGACCTCTGTTGTGTAGAGCTCTATGGGTGATACACATAGATTTAAAATCTATGTGCTGTTTGATCGGCAGCCAATGGAGTGCTGCCAGAGCCGGCTTGGCAGATAGATGTCTGGGACAGTTCGTAAGGAGTCTAGCTGCCTCGTTCTGAACAATCTGCAGCTTCTTTACTACATATTCCGGGGAACTAAGATAAAGAGAATTCCTGTAATCCAGGCGGGAAAGGACCAATGCTTGGACCAGGATTCTTCTGGATGAGACAGGAAGAAGATTGAGAATCTTCCTAAGTGATCTAATAAAACCAAAGCAAACAGAGGAGATTTTCTTTGCTTGTAATTCCATTGTAAGACAGGAGTCTAGTACAAAACCTAGGCTTTTTACCTGTGCTTTAGGCGGAGGGAGGCTGATAAAGGCCTATGAGTACCATGATAGGGGGGATACTGGAAAGCCATTGCCTACAATGAGTACTTCAGATTTGCAATCATTAAATTTGAGTTTGGATTGAATCATCCAGTCGCCGATGTCCCTCATGCAGCTGGCTAGATTAGCAGAGGAAGAGTACCCAGTACTAGAAAGGGAGACCACTAATTGAGAATCATCAGCATAGGTGTCCAATGAAAGATTGTGGGGAGTGACTACTTTATCCAAGGAGGATAAATAAATATTAAAAAGAGTTGGACTCAGAGAGGAACCTTGAGGGACTCCACAGGTTAAGGGAACAATATCTGAGAGAAAAGAACGATCCAAGACTTGGAAAGTTCTTCCTATGAGAAAGGAAACTAGCCAGGAGAGCTCTAGGCCTCCCATGCCTGCTTTGGAGAGTCTGTCACAGAGGAGAGAGTGATCAACCGTATCGAAGGCTGCGCTGAGATCAAGAAGAATGATGGCAGCATGTCCTCCATGGTCTAATAATTGACGGGCAGACTCAGTTACCGTTAAGAGTGCAGACTCAGTGCTGTGTTGGGCTCTAAAGCCCATTTGAGTAAGATGAAGGAGCGCATTACTCTCAAAATAGCTCATCGGTTGCAAATTTACATGATTCTCCAAGATCTTAGCTAAAATGGGGAGAAGAGCAATGGGTCTATAGTTATCCAGGATGGAGGGGTCAAGTTTAGGCTTCTTAAGAAGGGGTTTCACAATGGCATGTTTAAGAGACTGGGGGAGAGTGCCAGAGGTAAGAGAATTGTTCAGTATTTTTGTCAGAGGAGGGATAATAATATCTGAGACCTTTACCAAAATAGCCGGGGGGGTCAGGATCCAAGGGGGAACCCGATTTAATATTAGTAAGTAATTTAAGAGTTTGCACATCTGTGAGTGGCAGAAACATAGTTAGTGAAGCCCAGCCGTAAGGGAGTTTACCACCTGCTTATCAGAAGACTTCTGGAGAGGGGCCAAAGAAAAGCCAGCATATATCTTAGTAATCTTGTCCTGGAAATGAGCTGCTAGAGAATTACTATGTGTAGTGGAAGCTTCTAGCAGAGAGGCTGGCACAGGAATAGTAGTAAGCTCTTTGAAAATCTGAAAAATTTCCTTCTGGGAATTGGAGGGGTTCTCTATTCTATTGCTATAATAGGCGGTTTGAGCTGCCTTGATATTCTGATGATAAGTTCTAATGGCTTGCCTGTAATTTTCTTTACCTAATGAGCTGTAGTCCTTTCTCCAAGCCCTCTCTAGCTTTTTGTAGTTTCTCCTAAGTTCAAATAAGGAGGACGAATACCATGGCTTAGATTTGTGGTAGTTTTTTTTTATTCTTAGTTTGGTAGGCAATACTAGGTCTAAAGTGGTAGAGATCCAGCTATCAAACCGATCTGGGGTGTTCGAGGGGGGATCGTCGTTAATCATGGTGGAGGCGTGAAGTCCAGTGTGCCAAAGACTAGTTACCAACTTCGACCAGGTGCGCCCAGAGGTGGCTTAGTCTGGGTTGAGGGGGGGTGGAGGTGCTGGGGGATGCCATGGTGGGTGGATGGCTATCTGTTGGGGTGGTGACTGCAGGTATGGTGGATGTGCTGCATGTAGGCGTGTCAGTGGTTGTGGTGTCTGCGGGTGTTGTGACTGGGGTGGATGTCTGAGGGTCTGCTGGGGTGCTGTCTGTGGGTAGGATAGGTGTGTTAGCTGGTCTGTGATTGTTGGTATGGTGTCTGCAAGTGTGACAGGTGTTGTGTCTGTGATGCTGGGGATAGTGGGGGTAGTCAGGGCAGGTTGTGACTGCTGCTGTGTCTGCAGATGGATGTTGTTTTTGTGCGTGCCGGTGGTGTGCCTTGCAGTGCTTATGTTTGTCTGCGTTACCCTTGGATGTTGAGGTGGATGCATGCCTGTGTGCTTTGGCTGGGTTGGCGAAGGTGGGATTTGGACTGGGAAGCAGAAGGTGGAGGGGGACGATAGACAAGGGGTGACTGGCTGCCATCAGTGTGGAGGCCAGAGCCTGAAATTATCTCTGTAGGCCAGCCAGTGCACTGTGCACATTCCTCTGTTGGATTTGAGTTGCCAGTCCCTGGAAGGCATTCACGATGGTCGACTTATCAACAGAGATCGACATCAGGAGGTCAATAGCCTCCTCACTGAGGTCAGCAGGGCTAACAGGGGCTGGGGCAAAGGTGCCTGCGTTGAAGGAGATGCCCACCCTCTTAGATGGGCAGGCACAGACAACTACGTGGGGAGCTACAGGAAAGGGTGGTGTTAGAATGGGGGATGGCGGGCAGAGATGGAACTGGGGTGGTCCCAGATGGGTCCGCCACCACTAGGGAGTGGCCACTGAAGAAGATGTACTTGATCCGGTCTCCCCTGTGGCACTCCCTTTGCCCTTCAGGCCACTTGGTCCCTCGCTGTCGGTGTTCTCATGACTGGAGGTTCCATGGCCAGAAGCTTCCCAACTCGGCTGTGCCCCATCTCCTTGAGCTGCCAGTGCTGGTGCAGAAATGCAGTACACATAAGTTCCATTACATTCTGTTCACCAAAACCCCTAGGTAGTGCCAGTAAAGTGCCAACATCATGTCACAACAAAATATGATGTATGTCCCTCAATATGAACATTGTTAAACACCAGCTAAGCTACCTAACTGACCTCTAAAATACCATGAATGACGTTGACCAATCACGCTGACTATACCATTACAAGGTGACTTTGCCACATGATACAGGTTTCCTATCCACAAAAACATGGCCAAGCACTAATGAAGCAATAGTTTAGGAATGTGAAATTGCTTATCACTAATCAAAAACACAGACTCATTACGTACAAATATTTTACTCTGATGTCATGTACCAGGCTATAAAACCTGCTGTAAAGTAAAGGCAAGCAAGCCTAGTATAGACAAGCTAACCCTTCTTCATTTCACATACTTATAACCATACACAGTGGGCATACGCAAACCTGTAACAAATCAAATTGCCATACATTTCTATTTAAGATAAAGGAGTCAGAACACATGTCACACACACACACATGCACCAATAGTGATGTATCAAGGATTGAAAATACAATGTGGACCAAGCCATCTAGGTCATTTGTCTTCTGAAAACAAACTTAATCAGTCAAGTAAGGGCCAAGTTAGCTCACACGTTTGTCCCACACACAACCACAAGATGTCAAAAAGTGTGTATTGCCATATGTACTCCTATACTGTACAAGTCTTATATCTGTCTGGGGAGGATTCTCAGGGCCAAAGCACATGTGTTGCTAACATGACAGGTACACCTACCATGATGCAAGCTACAAGCCCAGATACACTTACATTACTACTCACTTGTGTATGTGACACAACCACACCTGTACCACTACCACACCTGTACCACTTAGGTGCCATTGCCAACATTAGGCTCCCAAACAGCTAGTACTAATTTCCCACATCCTTCATAGCAACAGCAAGTAGATGTAACTATTTCCAAAATTGATTCATTACTGAACCTTTCAATTGATACATGATGTTGTCACATATCTGTAAAAAATGTAACTGTGAATATGCTACCATTACCTTTATGTCATGCCTACAACAATATGCCCACTTTCCACTAACAGAACATTAGCAGGGTTGGAACATTCCTAGCTTCTGATACCAATATGTGTGTGCCCATAGAAATGTTGGAACACCTCAATGGTATGCAACATTCATGTTGTCTACTCTGATGTTACTTCACAATTTGTAAGTCATATGACATGTCAGATGGACATCACAGCCTCACATGCTGATGTCATTTATGAGGAACCATTAGAAAAGTTGTGATGAATAGAATATGGCTGACTCTATGTTGCACATAGACAGGAATCTTGGGACATTGCAGAAGACAGAGATCAAGGACCTACACACCTTACCACCATGACATTGGGAAGATTGACCTGTTGGTGGGTATTAACAATCACTAGAGTACAAAATACTGTATAGTGGTACACATATGACACAGTCATATGTGCACTATAATATGCTATTGAACTGAGGGGACAACATAGTTGAGTAGCATGCCTCTAAATACATTTGTATGTGCGCACCTGTGTGCTGTAGATGGCTATGGTACATCAATGTGTACACAGGAGATCTGTGACACTTTGCACTTACCACATTGTCAGAGCCAGCATTCTGTTCTCTCCCTCAATCACCTGGTAAAGGGACAAACATGTGTTAAGTCTGTACTCACCCCCTTGAGCCTGCTGTGCTGCCTTCGAACGCCTATCCAACTCAGGGTAGGCCACCGCCAAAAGGCGGACCATTAGGGAGGTAATGGCCTGATGGCCACCCTGTCTACGTTGGGAGGACATCCCCAGCTGCGCCTCTGCAGTCTTCCAGGCCCAGCATCTCAGGTCCTCCTTCCTCTTCCGACAGTGGGCGCTCTGCTGGCTGTGGACCCCCAGGGTCCACACTTTCTTGGTGATGACACGCCAAATCCCCTTCTTCTGATGGCCGTGGACCTGCATGGATGACATAGATATAAAAGTATGTCATGTCCACATGTACTATACTAAAACAGGCAGGGTCACTAACTAGTTAGTACAAGAAGCAAGACTAAGACTGTCTTTAACATCCCCTCCACGGATAGATGAGCATATGCAGTCAGGCAACATGTGAAGTGGAAACAGGCAGACAACATGCATCTCCAGCACCAGCTGTCATGAGATCTCAATTGACCAGATAGTGAACACATTTACAAATATGGTATTTCAGGAGGAGTCTGGTATACCAACTCCACTAACCTTGTTCAACAGTCACAAGGTGGGTCAGGGAACACACATCAAACACTCTCGACAATGTCTCAGAACTCACAGTCTGTCACCAAACCTAAGTACATAACCAGGAACTCATCCCATTGTATCAAAACTTTGCCACCCTATAGACTTTAAGGACACAATCAGAAACATTGCCCATCAGCCTTTGCTTAGTATTACAAAGTATAGTTGAGCTAAGGAAATGTTTGTGCACACGGTGCACTTACCTGCTCCTCTGGTGCACCATAGAGCTGTCCATACAGGGGTCTGACCTCCTCCCCAGGATCTCCAGCTGCCCGGGTGAGAAAGCAAGTGCCCTATGACCTGTAGGACATGGCATGATTGCTCCCAGAGGAAGTACACAGCAGCTCAAGTCATGGAGGTCTTTCTGGCAGCAGTATCAGGAGTCAAGTGAGAGATGAAGTATGAAATGGCAGTCATGTCTGCCATTTAAGACACCGTCACTGTTGGCGGACATCACCATTGGCCCAAGACCGCCAAAGGCAGCAATTTGTTCCAATGGCAATGTCCATCGTGGTAGTATCTGCCTACCGCCATGACTCATTTCCTAATTTCCAGTACTGTAGGTCAGGGAACTGCTACTTTACGTTCCTTAGATGGGAGGAACAGTTCAAATAAAGGTACATCATGAGGTCAAAAACAGATCTATGCCACATTTTTCAGTGCTTGCTTTGAGCAACTACGTATTTAAATCCAATTTAATAGACATTTTGTAATATTCATGATATGTGAGTGATGTATTATTAGTGGCATAGTCTGCAGCCACATGGCAATTGGATAGATGGCATTAGTGTCTATTAAATGTGAAACATGGTAAGAATGTAATTTTCACTGAGACTTTCAGTGACATGCGTATCCATTTCATATTCATAATCGAGGTAAGGCAATGACATTGCAGCAATAAGCCATTATTTCCCTAGTTATGTCCTGTGTACCATGTTTAACTATTTCATATGGCATGTCCAAGCATCATGTGTGACATACGTAGTTTCACACTTACAATGGACACAATGATTGATAGACATACCTTCTTATATTCCTTTATCAAGTTACCCTGGAATGAGAAGGGTCAGACAACCTCCAGTGTACCGTCCACTAGCAGACGTGCAGACCATGGAGGATTGACATGTCATCCAGGTCTACCGCCTGGATAGGCAGATTATCATGGATCTCTGTCGTCAGTTGGAGCCAGATCTGATGCCTGCCATTTGTCATCCCAATAGCATTCTACCCATTGTACAAGTCATGTCAGTGAAGCACTTCCTGTCCACAGGCTCCTTCAAAATACCGTGGACCTAACTGCAGGGATGTCACAGCCAATGTTCAGTTTGGTCTTGAAGGATGTCCTCTCAACACTGATGAAAGACCTGGACAACTACATCTAATTTCCACATTGTGAAGATTTGGCCCATGTGAAGGACGATTCTTATGCTTTGGCGCACATCCAATATGTGGTGGGAGCCATTGATGGTACCCACGTAGCACTGGTCCCCTCAAATGGCAATGAACAGATGTATCGGAACAGGAAGATCTTCCACTCCATAATTGTCCAAGCAGTCTTTTTGGCGGACCTCTACATTTCCCAGTATGTGCAAAGTACCCAGGTTCAGTTCATGATGCCTTAATCATGCAGAACAGCACTATCTATCCTACTGCTGATGACACAACAGTATACAGATGGGACCTGGTTGGTTGGTAAGTGATATATGTGATGTGTGTCAGGATGTTATGTCTGCGGCCAAATGTAAGGATGTCAAAGTTTTACATTTGCACACATGTAACAACTCCTTACAGAGGATTCTGGCTACCCAAGCCGTCCCTGGTTGTTGACATCAGAGATGTACCCAAACACGCCAGGAGAAGTTCGCTTCAATGAGGCCCACAGAAGGACAAGCATGTCATGAAGCAGACGTTTGGGCTCCTAAAGTCTAGATTTTGTGGCATTGATACGTCTGGTTGAGCCCTCCTCTACTCTCCCACCAAAGTGTGTCAAATCATCGGTGCCTGCTGCATGCTCCACAACCTCGCCCTAAGACGTTATATCCCATATATATCAGATGAGGGGGAGCCAGCAGTTCTAGTGGGTGAGATTGCAGAAATGCCAAGTGAGGATGACTGGGATAAGGATGAAGGTGGAGACAGCCGGGCAGATCTCATAAAACAGTACTTCAACTGACTGTAGGCATGTGTTGTTCTGTTCAATACTTGACTTAGTGGGTTATTGGGGGGGCTTAGAGATGTGTGAGCAGGGTCTTTGTATGACCAACAGACAGCTCATTCGTTGCTTAGCAGTACACAGCTCAGGTGTGCAAGCAAAATTGTACTTGTAGTTGTGCTTATTGTGAAGATCTCTTTTTTAAATGTTTGTCACACTGCACAATCAGTGTTACTATTGTATTTGGGACATCCCTTACATTTCTTCATTACCACTACCTGCCTATACATTTTGTATTACATTTTTACTTTGCAGATTTTTTCATAAGGTCATCCTCATGTGGTCAATTCTGAATTGTGTCACAGGCAGGTGGGAATTGCAGGTCTGAATGTGAAGTGAGCATGGATAGATCCAGGTACTTTATGGAATCATATTAGTGGTGTATGAGTTTCATGCCCAGACTGTCAGGATAGTGGGATGGTGGTGTACTATTCCACACATTAGACCTGTGTGCCATGTTATTTGGGTCCAAGGGTGTCATATGTGTGGTTTTGTGTCTCTGATACATGTCATCCTGTGCAATTCATAACCTTCACCTTCTCATAGGTTTGATGATGATGATGCTATTTAACTTGTATGTAGCTGTCACTGTGTTTCCTCAGTGCAGGCCAATTTACCTGACCATGGTATGTGGAAGATTCAATGTCTAGGGACAGTTGTACTGACCTCTGTCTGTATTATGGGGTATGGTCATTTGGGAGGTATGGTATATGTTTATGATAAGGCTTTAGCTGATGACTAATTTAACCAACCTGTTTGCTTATTTGTATAGACAAAGACTGACATGTCCCTAACAAAGACTGACATGTCCCTAACTTCATTAGTCTATGGGGTGCTTCTTATTCACACCTATGCTGAAGCATTAAATCGTGAAGCTGTACTGTACTGTGTGAAATTTGGCATGTTGTCAACCTATGTGCAGGAGATTTTAATAAATAGGATTAGGAGTGTGTCCATTTGTATAATAGTTGTACATATATCTGACCCAGATTCAACAGTACATGTGAGATGGGACTTAATAGATTTGGTACATATGTGAATATCTTGTGTAAGCAACACATTTCACAGGTAACTGTTCAATGTAACTGAAAAATGACTCTCAGACATGATATGTGGTTTAGTTCTGTTTATTTAGAAGTGCACATAAACATTTAAGGGATGGGATCAAATCATTAAGTGCAAACAGTGAAGGGTTCAGTCATGATGGATGTATTAATCAGGGTAGCTGCTACAACATTTGGAGTCTCAAGTCCAGTGTCCTTGTGCCATTGGGCAATGGAGAGTGGTTGTAACACAGTCAACAGGGTGTATCTATGACACACAAGGGGAACCAATGAGTATAGAATCACTTCCTGGCAGTGCTTAAAGTCTTGGCATCTGCTCCTCCTGGATGTTTTGGTGGACGTCCACAATTGCAGGGGGGTTCTTCAGCTACAGAGGCTGGGGTGTTTGAGGCATGCCCTTCCCCTTGCAGAGCCTCCATTCCACTGGCTGCCACAGATGTATAATGGACTGATGTTACATGGCCAATGGAAGGGGCCTGCTGCTGAGGACATAATCTACTCAGTATGGTATTAATGTCTCTCATCACCCTTGTTAGGGAGGCAATGTTGGCATTGTGGGCCTCCCACTTTTGAATGACTCCCTGGTGGTTGTTCCTCTGTAGCTGCTTAATCTTCCCCATGGCAAGTACCTGGCCCATCATCCCTTGGGACTGTTGGTAGGCTCCCAAGACTTGGGAGATGGTGTCCTGGCCATTTGTATTCCTAGGACCCTCAATCCACTGGCCTACACCATCCCTCCCATGCACCCTACACCCATGTGCCTGTGTCCTTGGTACAGTTTGCCCACTCCCACTTGTGCAATGTCCTTCATTGTCAGGGTGTTCTAGTGGTGACTCCGGTACCTGTACTGTGGGCACATAATGGTTGTAACTGTCCTATTGACACAGGTTTAGAGGCGAATGGTTGCTTGGGATGTAACTGCAGCAGGGCTGAGAGGGGTCGATGTAGGCAGGGTGAGGCTGACAGTTGTAGACTACTCAGGTATCTCAGATGGGCCAGAGGCGTCCTCAGTGTCCTCATATCCGGGGGTATTCTCTTCAATGAGGGCTTCATCCAGGAGGGAAGTGGCTGTCTCAGGTGTCCTCTCCATGGTCACAATGGGTAGGTGACCTGTTGAAGAAATGGAACAGACTGTTACAGATTGTAATGCAACATGTGGTATCAAACTTTGACAGGTAGATATGCTTTGAGCCATGTACAGAAAGGCTTTGCTTGATTCCCAGATATGACAGTGACACCTGCTTTCAAATCTGGGGTACAGCTAATTGAGATACAGGGAATTACTATAACATACACCTTGCTACAGGATAGCAGATTATCTTGACAGTTGGATGTCTGTTGATAGACTCATATCTTCTCTGCTGTGTAGCTTTATACTTTTCATGTTCCCTCCCAGTTAGCAGTAGTTCAGTATTGAGTCACCAGACAGCTGCAGAATGTAAAATGGGAAACAGCCTGTACATCAGCTTAGGGGTAACCATTCTACCTGCCCATACATACCAGGTTATACCTAGTACAGCACAGTGCAAATCTGTGTGTGTGTCCCAGGTGAGAAGCTTTGAATGGCTGATGGAAGGTAAAAGTGCCATTTTAGCAGAGGTCAAAGCTGTAGCTGTGTGTTGGTAGTACTGTACTGGCAGATGCCCATACCATTGCTATCATTTCTTTAGACTGTAAAATTGTGGATCATTCAGGTGGGTTTAGCTGATTGTGTAGGTGACATGCACAGCTATTTTCATTATGGCACACTGTTCAGGTTTTCTTAATGGTAGAACAGTGCATGCTGGGAGATGTAGTGCTTTCAGTCCCTGTACTACCCACCCCATAGACAGACACTGTGCCCCCAGGTGAGTTTAGTTGATATGTGGTATGCCAGAAAGGACAGTTGGACACAGGGCTGGTGAGTGTGTTGGCTGCTAAGATGCCAGTCAGTGAGCATGCAAGACAGAACTTTAGAGTGACATTTTAAGTGTTGTGACTTACCCGACTCCACTCCACCAAGTATTCCTGTCAAGCCCTCAGGTTGCAGAATGTCCAAGACCTTCTCCTCCCATGATGTGAACGTTGGGGGAGGAGGTGGGGGCCGACCGTCAGTCTTGAGGACCGCCAGCTGGTGCCTGGCAGCCATGGAACGTACCTTCCCCCTAAAGTCGTTCCACCTCTTCCTGATATCCTCCCTTGTGCGTGGATAGCTGCCTACAGAATTTACCCTGTCCACTATATTTTGCCACACCTCCATTTTCCTGGCAATAGAGGTTTGTTGGACTGGTGCTCCAAATAGGTGTGGCTCTACTCTGATGAGTTTTTTCTACTATGGCCCTCAACTCATCGTCCATGAAGCAGGGATGTTTTTGTGGGGACATGGTATTGGTGGACAACACAATAAGAGAAAATAACGGGTGATGGGGAGTGGGTGCTGTGTTGTGGGTGGGTGACAGGTGGTGTATGATATCTGGCTAAAAATAGTGTGATATGTATGATGTGCAGGTGTAGGATGACTGGTATTTGGAGTGCCAAGATACGCCTATTCTATGATTCCTAATTTCCGAGTGCAGCCTCTATATTGCAATGTATGGTGTTTTTGATGCAAAGGATTGTAGGGTCTGAAGGGGTGCTTTTAATAGTGCAGTTTGAAGGTTTGTCAGGTGTGTGGATGTGTGTCAGGTGTGTGGAATCCAATGTGGTGTAGTGAATTACTGTGCAGACCGCTGACCGCCATTGGTTCCCCCAATGGTGGACGCCACCATTGGTTCTCTCATGGCGGTTCGCACTGCCATTCGTTTACCGCTATTGTGTTTTGTGGGTCGTAATTAGTTTGGAGGAGTTTTGATGGGCTGGTGGTACTGGTGGTGGAACCGCTCCTTTCCTGCCCTCCAGAGTTCTGGCGGTGTCAGAATTTTGGCTGGGTTTAGGCGATCCTGCCTGTGTAACTCGTAAAACGGCAGTCTGTGTGACCGCCAACATGGTGGTCGTGTGCACCCACCACAGCGGCAGTCTTACCGCCAGACTGCCAAACTCGTAATGAGGCTCTCAGTATTTCACATTTGTCTTTATTTATACAGAACTCTGCTTGCTTTTCAAAATGCTGTAGCTGTTATGTCACAGCGGTTAGTGATCTTTGTGGTTCGTTCATCATCAAGAGAACATCGTCAGCAAAACAGAAGTTTAGGAGCTACACTCCCGAACTGAAGCCTCCGGATCCTCCAGCAGTATTGCTGCCACTTGCTCCATAGAGAGTGCAAGAAAGGAGCAGGGACAGAGGACATCCCTGCCTCGCCCGTCTCTGCAGATCTGCTATGTCACATTTATTCCCAAGTATTATAATGTGTGCTGTGGATTCTTTAAAATTAGCTTGAATCCAATTAACCATTCGGGTCCCAAAGACTAGGTTTTTGAAGAGGGTTACTTAGGAAGTGCCAGCTAACACGATCAAGCATTTTTTTGCGTTTAATGTAAGATCCCTGTTGTCTGTTTCCTGGTGGCTTTTCTATTATGTGGATAACCCACCTAATGTTATCACTGGTGTTTCTACAAGTGACATAACGAAACTTGAGGGGGGCCCCCTGGCCCCTGGACCCAGTGTACTGTGCTGAGGGATCCCCCTTTAGCTCGCCCGTCTGCACCACAGGGGATGTGGGGCCCTTTGTTACCACTGGTCTCCACCCTTAATGTTGCCGGAATTGGCCTTTATCAATGCAGCAAGATAGCTTTCCAACTGGTTGGCCAGCTCCTTAGAAAGATTTTAACATTAAATTTAGCAGTGCGATAGATCTGTAAGTACACACTCCCTTCTGCGAAGCTAGGCACGGAGTGCAAGGCCTCGCAGCCACTGTGCGTGAATTGTTGAGTGGAGGGACTCAGCCCTGAAGTTAAACATGAAAAACACCGCCATATGAAACTCCTTGCAAAAGGCCAGTGGGTGCTCTAGAAGCAATGTGATATCACATCTGGCATATAGTATGCTACAATAGGCCACAATCCAAGTAAGTTTCTTATCATTGCAAGTTCAGGTAGAACTGAAATAAGGAAGTCATTAACAGGAGTTCAAATGGAAGTTATCAGAGCCATTACAAATAATTACAACTATAGAAAGAATACGGTTGATTCATAAAGGTATTGGTGCACCTAAAGAAAACGTTTGTAGCCATTTGCCTTAATTTGTAAGTGAAAATTCTCGGTTTGCTATTTAGAAAATGGAAATGTACACTATGGCCCTCATTATGACTTTGGCCATTTTTTTGCAACACCGTCACGCGGTGGCGGGAGCCAAAAGACCGCCATGTTGGCGGTAATCCGACCACCATATTAAGAGTCAAACTCTGAAGACTGCCAAAAAACAGCGACAAATCTGACACTGCCAGGGCTCAGGTGGGAGGGAATGAGGCAGTTCCACTACCAGCACCGCCACGCAGACAACCTTCAACCCACCAGATTACGGTCCTCCATTCACCACAGCGGTTCTTTCATGGTGGAGAGCCACTGGCAGTCCGAACCGCCATGCTCAGAACTCATTCCTATCAGAACACAACACCTCATTAGACTGTTCAAATACCCCACACCTGACACACATCCACACCTACTCTCTGCACTCTATAGCACACTCACACACAACCCATAATCCTTTGCGACTAAAAAGACCACCACATACAGTGAGAAGCCACAATCTCATTACTCTGCACTCATACACCATAGACACATTTAAACTTCACACTCGCCACACACCACACAACTGCACGAACAACACTATACACTCATCACAACTACACACCAAACACCGCAACCTACCAGCACTCACAACCAAACACCCCCACCCCATCAAGCACCCTACACTGCACCATACACGGACAACACCCACCCACAACACAACCACCATGTCAAGTCAAAAGCACCCACGCTTTAGTGATGATGAGTTGAGGGTCATGGTTGATTAAATCATCGAGGTTTAGCCACAACTCTTAGGAGCACAAGTACAGCAAACCTCCATAGCCAGGAAAATGAAGTTATGGCAGAGAGTAGTCGACAGGGTCAACTCAGTGTCCACCCATCCATGCACGAGGGAGGACATCAGGAAGAGGTGGAACGACCTTAGTTGGGAGAGTTCTGGGGGGCCCGGACTGGATGCTCGCCCTGACGAGAAGAGACGGAATGGGCCAAGCCTGGAGGAGGGCGAAGACAGAGGCCCCAGAGGTGATGCATGGCCTAGATGTCGGCTGATTGGGGCGAGAACACTTGCCTAACTTCAGTAAGTGACAATCTGAGCCTTGTGCCCGCATATTAACCCAGTGAGTGGAACCTGATTGCAGACCCAAGTGGGGGCCATTGGTGTCTGGGGTCCTGGGCTGTCTGGAGCTGCGCTGTATGAAAATTTGACATCGTGCATTCTATATTCCGGATGACCTCAAGGAACCGGAGTAAGGGCAAGGTACAAGCCCACAAAAACCCAGGCGATCTAACCAGTGGGAGCATGGAAGGCCCGTGCAACCTCTGGTGCAGGCCACCCTGGATAAGATTCTGGGGTCTATAGAGGACAGTAAGGCAATGCTCCAACATGACATCAGCCAGGTGGCGGTGGAGGTAGGCCTGTTGAGGGCAGATCATCAAAACCTGGCAGACAGGGTCCGGGAAGCTGATACTACGCTGGTGGAGCTTTTGCCGAGACATGGGGATCTAGCAGCCACTATGACGCAGCTGTCCGACCGAGTCCAGTGCCTGGAATGAAGGGTGGAAGAAGCAGAGGGTCGGAGCTGGAGGAGTAACATCAGAGTGGTCGGTCTTCCCGAGGGGGTGGAGGGCACGAACATGGTGGAATTCCTGGAGGACTGGATGAGCACAGTAATGGCCCCGGAGCGACTTACTCCTTTCTTTTCACTGGAGCGGGCACATCGGGTGCCTTCGAGACCCCAAGTCCCAGGGAGACCGCCCGAGTAGTAGTGGCTAAACTGTTGCACTACAAAGACAGGGATATCCTCCTGCAGTGGGCCAGAGAGGCTGGGCCCTTCAGGTTGGCGAACGGGGTGGTGGCATTGTACCCGGACTTCACAATAGAGGTGCAGAATAAATGGGCCTCCTTCATGGCTGTGAAGAGAGCCTTCTGTGAGGAAGGGGTCCAGTTTTCACTCCTGTTCCCAGCTAGATTGAGGGTAATCACAGAGGATAAGACAAAAAAAATTCAGGCCCCAGATGAGGCATGGGAGTGGCTGGAGGCACGAGGATCCGGAGGGGGCAATCGTGCCAGGGTGGACCGTCTGAGGCGCCGGGGCCGCAGACGTCTGAGGAGACAGCGAAGCAGGAACCGCTTGCTGGCGGAACCGACCATGGCCCAAAATGAATCTGCAAAAAGGGAGGCCCTGGAAGCAGTGCCGTCTATGAGCGGTAAGGCATCATCAGCAGAAACCAGTGAAGGAGATTCAGACCACGCATCTGACTCCTCGGTGGCGGGCGTGCGCTGTTCTGATGGCGCTCTGAAGGTTACCCCTCAAACTGTAGATGAACTGGGCTGAACAAGCCTCTATACTGGACCTGAGGTGAGGATGGCATCATGAACATGAGGCCCTGAAGGGCATGGAACCTTCCCCCTATTGATTTCTCTGCCACAATGTGGAGAATGGCGAGAACACTGATCGAATTGATGACTTAGTTGTGCTTTTGCACTGTTATTTGGGCAACCTAGAGTTGGGGAGATGTCCTGGGGAAGGGGAGTTGGGATTTGAAGTTATGTGTTTCAATGGCGCATGTGGGGTTGAGATCATTCTATTCAAAATTGATTTGGATGGTCGAGAGGAGGACGGAGGCTGTGGGAGGGGTGGGTGACCCCCCTTGATGCAATCACATTGACATGGCAGACTATAATTTCCTAACCTGGAACATACGGGGATGGGATCGCTGACCAAAAGGCATAGAGTTCTGTCATACCTGAAAAAGTGAGGCATCCATGTGGCACTACTCCAGGAGACCCATCTTACTGCAACAGAAGCTGATAAATTAAGGCACAGATGGAGAGGGCATGTGTATGCTACTACGTACTCTGCTTTTGCAAGGGGGGGTTCTAGTGTGGGTCAGAGCGGGGGTCCCATTCGAAGTCGTAACTACTGATATAGACCGGGAGGGTAGATTTGTGATAGTGAAGGGTAGACTGCACGGAGCTCCGATAGTCCTGAGTAATATATATGCCCCTAACCAAGATCAAATCCCTTTCATGCAGCGTCTCTCGAGCCACCTTTCAAGGCAACAAGGGGGCAAATTAATGATTGGGGGACTTCAATGGGGTGCTGGACACTGAGTTGGACCGCTCTACTCCTCCATTAGCAGGTTCAACGTCCCATAAGATAGCCAGAGGATTAAGGGGTTGGATGCAAAGCTGGGACTTGGTGGATGTATGGCGGAACCATCACCCTGGGGACAGAGACTACTCCTACTACTTGAGCTTGCACCAGGTACATACTAGAATAGATAGGGTAGCGTGCTCTGCAAACATCGCTCATGGGATCGGCCGCTCTGAATATCAGGGGCGCACCCTCTCTGATCATAGCCCTCTGTTGCTCACTTGGAGGAGTGCTGAGACCAGACCTCCAAAACCGATTTGGAGATTGGGTCTAGCTGCACTAGAAGATCTGGTGTATAGGGAAGAGCTTCACACTTATCTTGTGGACCACATTAATATTAACAAAGGGTCAGCTGAGTCAAGACATGTAGAGTGGGAAACACTTAAGGTTGCGGTTAGGGGGCATTGTGTGGGGCAATCAGTGGGGATTAAGCATACACTAGAGCGGGAACTTATACGCCTGGAAAAGATTATCCATGATGAGGAAAGGGAAGCGGGTGTTGATTTGATAGTGCGACGCAAGCTCGCTGAGATGAAGAAGTCCCACTCCCAGGTTGAGGAGCAGTTATGGTGCCACAGTCTGCAGAGGTATCTGGCATCTACACAGGCAGAGGAGGGTAGGTCGGCGAAGATGTTGGCATGGTTGGTGAAACCCAAGGGGGAGGGTACACCGATTATGAGTGTACGTGACAAGAGGGGAGAGCGTATGTTTAAGTCAGTCGACATAAACAACGCCTTTAGGAACTATTACACCTACCTGTATAGGTGTCCAGAGACAACTATGCCAGAATCTCTGGGTTCCTACCTGCGTGGGCTGCCATTGCGCACTCTGACGACCGAGGACAGGGACCTACTGGGTGGGCCAGTAACACTGGAGGAGGTTACAGATGCCATTTTGCAATTATCGGCGGACAAGACACCGGGCACGGACGATCTCCCTATGGAGTTTTATAAAAAATACACAAACATTTTGGCACCCCAACTGGTTGACCTGTATGCAGAAGCGTTCCAGCTGGGCCTACTTCCAGAGTAATTGAGGGAGGCCTTGGTGATCCCTCTGCCCAAGCTTGCAGCCAGTGAGGTATCGGTGGCTGATTTCCGGCCACTCTCAATGCTGAACTGTGATTTTAAGATTCTAAGCAAAATTATGGCAAACAGGCTTGTACAACATTTATCTAATTTAATCCACAAAGACCAAAATGGGTTCATTCCGGCACGTAGCACCTCTCTTAATCTTAGACCCATGTTTGCGCTTCTCCATCTGCCATGAGCAGAGAGACCACCTGGGGCAGCGCTATTGTCAATAGACTTTGAGAAGGCCTTTGACTCAATACGCTGGGACTACCTGAGGGCAGTGATGCTACGGATGGGACTTGGTGAAGGCTGGGTGCACTGGGTTGATCTGCTGTATGGTGCACGAGTGGGGAGGGTGCGGACGGGCCGGATGGTGTCGGCAGCATATCCCATATTCAGAGGCACTAGGCAGGGGTGTCAGTGGTCCCCCTTATTGTTTGCTCTTGCCATCCAGCCACTGGCTGCCCAGTTCTGAATGGAGGGCACGGGTAGAGGCGTGAGATGGGGTCCAACTGAACACAATATTTCACTCTATTCAGACGATATACTAATCTATTTGAGGGAAGGAGCAACCGGTCTGCCATGGGCGTTGACCAGATTGGATGAAATTGGAGGTTACTCCGGACGTAGGCTGAACAGGGGCAATACCTACGTCTTCCCCTAGATGGCAGGTGGAGTGCAGCCCTCCTCCTGCCCTGCAGATATCGTGTGGGCTCCCCATACATTTAAGTACCTGGGTAATCAGGTCTTCCATGACCTTAAAGATCTCCGTGAAGGTAACCTTGGAAAGGCGCTCCTCTCACTTCGAGCATCGGTGGGGTTCTGACGATCACTTAAGCTATCCAGAATGGCTAGAATAGCCCTGTCCAAAATGATTATGCTTCCCTGCCTTCTGTACTATTTTGCTAACCTCCCGGTGATTATCTCTTCAAATTGGTTCAAAGAACTAAACACACTACTTCGGGATCTCATTTGGGATGGAGGGTGTAGGCAGACTGCTCTGTCTGTCCTCTGCTGGCCGGTGTCTGCGGGGGGATTGGGAGTCTCAGATTTTGAATTCTACTATTTGGCATGCCAGATGCAGTTGATCTCCAGATGGTGAACTGGGGCGGGAGAATTGGACCCGGCCATTACCAGCGGCGAGAAGAGTAGAGATCAGTTACTAGCACAAATGATAGGGCACCAGTTGGTCCCTCGGACAGGGAATGTCCTGAAGAAGGTGGCCTTATCCTGCTGGAAGAAATGTTTGCGACGTACGGAAATTGAGGTGATTTATTCTACGGCACTGCCGCTAACGGTGATGGCGCTCGACGCTGCGGATCGGACAGAGCCGGAACCCCGGTTGAGAGTATGGATGAGAGCAGGGGTGGAGTCCTTAGGGGACTTCTTCCATGATGGAAGACTGAAAACCTTTTCTGATATGACTAGGGAGAGCGGGGTGCCAAGTGGACAATTCTTATTACATCAAACTCTGGTGCCCCAGATACGAGAACGCTGGTGCACAGTCAATGTGGAGCCGGTGGCACACGGTGTTATGCACCTCCTGCTGACGTTCAGGGGAAACACTCATCTTATTACTACACTTTACAGAGCCCAAGTTGAGAGCACTTTGGAATCCTTGGAGTCTCTTAGGGGGAAGTGGGAGACAACGCTGAGTAGAGACCTGACTGATACGGAATGATGGAGGGCATTGGCATATCCGCGAAGGGTTTCACGAAACACTCGCCTAAGGTACATTCAATATAATTATGTACATAGGATGTACCTCACCCCACATAGGCTACGTCTTATGTATGGGGGCAATCCTAGATCTTGCCCCAGGTGTGGTGAATTGGACGCCAATCTGGACCATATGGTATGAAACTGCCCTGAGCTACAGCGGGGTTGGAGTGTTGTGTTGGGCGAGCTGGGCAGAACGCTAGATATAGAGATGGAGTTGGTCCCTTCTCTCCGTTTGCTGGGCTTGGGCTACGGGACAGCCGCTAAGAGAGTTGGCGGTCGGTTCCTGGACCTGGCGATGGCGCTCTTTAAGTGTCGTATTGCCATGTGCTGGAAGTCGCCTAGATGTCCCTCGTTAGAGGACTGGAGATGGGATGTGACGATGTGGGCGAGGGCTGAGCTACAGGTTCTGAAGCGTGAGGAGGCACAGGGAATTCAACGGCAGCCCATTGCATCACTCTGGGCGGAGGTATTGGATACATGGGAGGAGAAGATGCGAGGAGGGGGGGACGGGCCAGAGGTCCCGAGGGAGGGGGTGGAAATAGACTCGACTACTATGGGCGTGGGTGGGGAACAACGGGATGATGGAGTTCCAGGGACGAGCAGAGATTAATTAAGGACTGGGGGAAGACTGGAACCATAACAATAAGGTAGATGAGAACATTCTAACATTGAAGCACACTGAGCCACGACCCTGCCAGGCTTGACGGTGCGCTAGCCATAGGGGTGCCTTGACCGGGAAGGGTGTCGACGAGGCAATGGGAGACCCTGCCCCCATGGTAACGACGACTCACTGCTTTGATCCTCCCACAAGTGTTAACTCGCCGCACTGGGCCATCACCATTACATTTACAGTTAGTTTAGAATTTAAGTCATATTGAATCTTATCACGTGTCAGTGACGGTCTGGTATCTGACAGGTGAGGGCATGTGGGGGGTGGCCGAGACGAGGTTTGATGAAAGAAACAAAGGCATTTGAATAATTGGATGGTGGCGACCGCTCCCCATATGCAATATACTTACCTACCTGTAGACAGTGTAGTTGAATACGATCCATGTCTTAACATATGTACGTCACTGTATTGAAGTTGTATTGAAGAAGAGTATAAGTAAAATGTCAATAAAAACAGTTAAAAAAAAATACATATATAACAACCAACAATATAAGGCCACTGTGTCATGCATGTCACATGTATGAGTCAAACTATGATGCCACAACATAGGCCTACTCCATTTTCACGTGAAAAAAGTGTATGGCGCACTTTATTTCATGCATCAAGGCATGATGTGAGCATAAAATGGCAGCTGCCTGTCCTACAGCACTGGACAGATGGAAGTGACCTAAGTCTGCCAGCATCTTTCGTCATGGCGGTAGGCAGTCGCAAGCGATGTGCAACTTCACACTGTGTAACATTGTTGCCTATGGGGGACTGGAGCCAATGGCAATCACGCCGGAGGTTACGGTCCTGTACTCGGCGGCTGTGACTGCCATTTTCTGCACCCTTCCTCACTTGACTCCTGACACTCTTGCAAGCAAGACCTCCACGAGCTGAGCTGCTGTGTACTGTCTCTGGGAGCCATCATGCCATCTGCAGGTGAAAGGGCCCCAGCCTTCACCCAAGAAGAGCTGGAGAAGCTGGTGGAAGGGGCCCTGCCCCCTGTATGGAGAGCTGTGTGGGGCATCAGAGGAACAGGTGAGCTCAATGCCATAGTCATGTGTGATGGGATGTGTGTGTGAGGGTGAATGGCGTACGTGTTCCTGTCAGGGAGTACATGCATGCAGGAGGCATGGGGTTTAGGCGTGTGAACCGTGTTGATGGGTGTGTGGGCATTTGCTGCGTCTGCTGTTTATAGTGCACTGCTGTTGGTATGGTGCCAGTCTACATATCTTTCTCCTTCTGTCTGTGTCACCCATGCCGGTCAACGCCCATCAAAAGAAGGGGATCTGGCATGCGATTGCCAAGCAAGTGTGGAACCTCGGGGTCCATGCCTGGCGGTGCACCCATTGTCGCAAGCGGTGGGAGGACCTGAGGCGCTAGGCACAGAAGACCACTGAGGCCCAGCTGGGGATGTCCTCCCAACGAGGGAGGGGTGCCCGTCGCACCCTGACCCCCCTGATGGCCCACATACTGGCGGTGGCCTACCATGAGCTGGAGGGGCGCTTGAGGGAAACACATCAGCCACAAGGGAGTAAGTACAGTGGGTATCCTTACATATTTTTCTAGGTGGGGTGGTATCCGGGTGGTGTATGTGTGTTAGTGGGTGCCCCTAAGGTCAGGCCAGACATTGCAGCGTGGGTCATCTGAAGGGTAATGGGTGAATGCCAAATACAGGTAACCTAGCTTGTTAGCAATCCATTTCAGGCAGGGCATGGTGGGTCCCAGGAGTGCTGCAGTTGGAGGTGTGTGGTCCTCATCTTGCCTTAGTAACTAGCCGTATCGCTGGTAGTGCACTGCATTGTGCTTAAGCCTGTCCCTGTGTGTGACGGTGATGTGTATGCCAATGGTGGTGTTGGTGCAGTCATTGGCCCATGTTTCCTTGTCTCTCTCCCCTCTTTCTTGTTTTGTCATCCTGTCCTTGTGTGCATTAGTATCATCTGGTGGAGGAGCAGGGGGACCGGCGACAGAGGGAGCTGCATCCCACAGGATCCAGGAGGCAGAGTTCACTGACGCCAAGGGAACCAGTGGTACAGAGGCGAGGGGAGCATCACGGCAGAGACTGGAGGAGACAACACAGACTCAGGTACCTCCTCCAATGGGAGTTCCATGGTGGTGGCGGACACCTCTGTGACCACCCCAGCTGCAGGTACAGATGCCACCCCCATACCAGCACCACCCTCCCAGCAGCCCCTCAGCGAGTTGCCCGTGCACGCTCACCCAGGAGGGTAGGCATCTCCTTCGTCCCAGGCACCTCAGGCCCTGCCCAGGTGAGCCCTGCTGCCCTGAGAGAGGAGGCTATTGACCTCTTGAGATCCATCTCTGTAGGGCAGTCAACCATTGTGAATGCCATCCAGGGGCCGGCATCCCAGATGCAGCGACGTTGTGCATTCCTGGAGGGCATTCACGGTGGATTGGCAGCCCAACAGAGATCGATTCAGGCTCTGGCCTCCTCTCTGATGGCAGCCATTGTCCCTATTTCTACGGTCCCCCCTCCAAATACCACTTCCCAGTCCCATTCTCCTCAACCCCAACCCATCCTAGGCACACATATAGACAAGCATGCACACAAGACAACACCCAAGAGTGGCACAGGCAAACAGAAGCACCACACTTCATCACACAAGCACTCACGGAAACACCATACAATTGCAGACACAACAACATCCACTGCCTCCACTGTCTCCCCTTCCTCATCCTCCTCCACCTCCCTCCCAGTCATGTCCATACTCACAGCAGCATGCACTATATCAACATCCACCACCAGCATCACCACGCCAAGCAGCACACACATATCACTAGCAGACACCTCCACAACAGCCATGCACGCGTCCCTTCTGTCCTCTTCCACCCAATCTGTCCCCCCAAAGGAAACAAACACAAACACTAACACACCCAACAGCCATCCACCTCACATCAGCATACAGCCCATGCACCTGCATTCAAATCCAGCAGACATACACCTCCTACAACCACTCCCTCTACCTCCACTCTCATCACTCCTACCTCCTCCTGCCCCACCGTCCCTAAAACGCTTTTCCATGCCCAACTGCACCTCCATCGAAGAAGGGGAAGGAGCCTGCACCTTCATCGAAGAAGGGGAAGGAGCCTGCACCTCCATCGAAGAAGGGGAAGGAGCCTGTACCTCCATGCAGGAAGGGGAAGGAGCCTGCACCTCCATCCAAGAAGGGGAAGAAGCCATCCACCCCGGCCAGGAAGGGTAAGGAATCCACGCCCCATGTAATGGAGGAAACAAAGCCCTCTACTCCAGCAGAGGCTGTCAGGGTGACACCTCCACCACCACCACCTGTCACGGGCCCCCACCGCCAGCTGAGGAAGTGTAGCCATCAGCAACTGCAGAGGCTTCCCAGGAGGCACCTCCATCCACCACCACACTGCAGCCATCACCACCTGCAGAGGCTGCCCAGGAGGCATCTCCATCTACCATCGCACTGTAGCCATCACCACCTGCAGAAGTTGCCCAGGAGGCACCTCCATCCGCCAACACACTGCAGCTGTCACTGCCAGCGGATGCCATGTAGGCCACCTTCCAGGTGCTGCTGTACAAGGGGTACCCTCCAGATCCAGTGAGCAAGTCACCCACCTGAGAGACTGTAGCCTTGCACTCCCCAGGATAGAGCAATGGGCATGTTGCCCCATCCAGAACCAGTGGGCAAGTCACCCTCCTGAGAGACTGTGGCCTTGCACTCCCGAGGACAGAGCAATGGGCATGTTGCCCCTTCCAGAACCAGTGGGCAAGTCACCCACCTGAGAGACTGTGGCCTTGCACGCCCCATCCAGAACCAGTGGGCTTGTTCCTGCATCATGCTGAGGTGCCCTCTCCCCCAGAGGTGCCTGCCCAATTGCACACTGATGCCCCTGAAGAGTTCTATCCGGATGAAGTCAGGATTTGAGTTGGGCCTTAGACTGTGCCTTGTGGCCATGTGGGCCTTTTGAACATAGGACTGGGCAGTTTCCCTTTGTGCACATGTGTACATATCTGTTTCATTGACAAATGGATATTTTTTTTTATGTTGATTTGAATACAATCACTTTTGTCCATTCCTGTTGTCCTTGCATTATTCTGCTGTGTATCGGTGCAAACTGTTTTTCGTGACATGTAGGATGGTATCTTGAGAAGGACCAGAGTCATGTAAGGCGGGACCTTGAGGATTACAGGAGTCATGTAGGGTGGTATCTTGAGGAGTACTGGAGTCATGAAGAGCGGTATCTTGAGGAGGACCAGAGTCATGAAGAGGAGTAGCTTGAGGACGACCGGAGTCATGTAGGGAAGTATCACAAGGAGGACCAGAGTCATGTAGGGCAGTATCTTGTGGAGTACTGGAGTTATGTAAGGCGGGAGCTTGAGGAAGACAAGAGTCATGTAGGGCAGTATCATGAGGAGCACAGAGTCCTGTACGGCAGTATTTTGAAGAGGACTAGAGACAAGAAGGGCAGTGTCTTGAGGAGGATCAGAGCGATGATGGGGGCTATCCTGAGTAGGAGCAGAGTTAGTAAAAGTCAGACTGTGGCCTGCCAGTAGACATGCATTGTTGGAGGCTGGCCCCTTATGTAGTGTGCAAATCTAGGTACACTGTGCAGGGGTCCACGCACCCACATGTTGGTTTCCAAAGGTAAAAATCATACCACCTAATGCTCCAATTTTTAAGGTATCTGGTCTAGCAGTTAGGCTAATCCAGGAGATGTACTAAGTGTTTGCTGCACCCACAAATCCAAACATGCACCACACACACTCAATGAATAACTCGAGACAAGATTTTATAAAAATACTTCAGACTTTTATGTACATTTTCAGACCAAGATCTTTAGAATAAGTTAAGCACTTTTTGAGGTATGACTTTTCAAAGTTTTAAGAAAGCTAGTATTTCTGTGCGCAATAACGTGTAATTACGCACCATAGGAATCAATGCACAGTCACATTTAAAAATGCAATCAAAATCGCACAGTTGAGTTACCAGTCTCTTCTTTTTCAGGAAGGTCGCACCAGTTGGTGGGCACCTTGTGCCAGTTAGTGAGCCTCGGGCGGCTCCCGATTCCGGCAGGGGCAGCGTTGGAAAGTTTCTTGGCACAGGGCCACCTGGAGGGGCCACTTTAAAAAGGAGCTGGTTTGCAGATTTAAAGATGGTGCCTTGGGGTCCCCTTGGGAGGTTGAGGTCGCAAGGGGTTTGGGGCCCATGGAGCATAGCTGGTTCCTTATTGCAGGGTGCAGGGTGAGTTGGAGATCCAGGAGCTGTGCGCAACGGAGTCCCTTGGAGCTGGAGGTGAGTCTTTTTGAGGACTGCTTGCAGGAATGGGGGAACTCTGGTCAGAGTTCTGGGGTGTTTCTGAAGTCCCTCAACTGGGGCTTCTTCCTGATCCCTTTTCGGCTCTGGAGAAGCGTGTTTACTGGTTGTCCGATGTCAGCTTACCAGTACAAAGAGTATTAGCGTAACTCAACCACTGGAGGGTGCAGTGCCACCAAACTTGGCACACTTGTAGGTCACATCCAGGCTGTTGTTGGTATGTTGTCGAGTCTGGTTGCAACTTTCGGTTGTGGACTTATCAGCTAGTCAGTGAAGTGACCCTCACTGGCTTGTTGGTTCTTGCTTGGTTTTTGAGTGGTGCCTCCACTCAGAAGGGAGAACTCGGGTGATTCTTGAAGCCTTGGGGTCGGTCCAGTGTCCAGCGCCTCCGCAGCAGTGATCTTCTGGTCCTGGGTGCAGCAGTCAGGGTTTGGCACCTTTTCTTGTGCAGCAGGTCCACAGTTCTCTTGCTTTACATCTTCTTTGGTGCTGGTCTTCTTTGTCCTTTCAAATACGATTTCTTGGTCTAGGGGAGCCCACTAAATACTGAATTCAGTGGGCATTTTAGGGGGAACCTGGTAGTGTTTGATGGGACACTTACCCTTGGGTGGCACACCGAAGACAGTGACCACTTCCTGTGGGAAGGGTCACTTCCCTAAACCTGATTGGCTATTTTCCTCCATTCCAACATAGAGGAAAATGAAATAGAGGGTTCACTTCACCTGCAAGCCCCTAGGGGTGGTTCATGCTCAGTGAGACCACTCCTCCTACCCCTTGTGTGGTTTCCCGCCTTTGCTCCCATCCAAAAGTGGGGATTTGAAAAGGGGGAGGCCATCTGCTGTAACAGAAGGCCTGGGGATCAAATTCCAAGGGTAGGAGCCCTTTGAAGCTCAGTGCCAGGGCAGTGCATATTCCTGAGGGAGTGGGTGTTAGTTCCCCCAACCAGGAAGGGCATTGTTTTACAAACCAGTGAGACAGCCCCCCCTTGTTTGTATATTGGCTGTCTGCATGTGACAGGCTTGTTGGAACCAGTCAGCAACCATGCCAGGATAGTTAGTCTTTGCAGGGGCACCTCTAAGGTGACCCCTGGGTACATTTTATAATAAATCCAGTACTGGCATCAGTTTGGATTTATCATTCTGAGTCATTTGATATCAAACAACCCAGGGTTCGGAGTAGCCATTATGTAGCTGGGAAACTTGTATTGACCAGTGTCCAGCACATATATTAAAATGGCTGCTCTGTTCACTCACTATGTCCCAGGTTTGGCAAGGACACAGTGGGGCATATTGCCATTGCAATTATGCTCTCATATACAGTATGGTGCACCCTGCCTTAGGGCTCGAAGGCCTGCTAGAGGGGTGCTTTACCCATAACATATACAGTGTAGGGTGGAGAGGGCACACATGGAGTGTGCCATGTCCAGTTTGTATTTTAGGTTTGCACCAGGACACTCAGCCTGCTATGGCATTGCTGGGTGCATCTGGAGTCCTGGTCTGCTGCGAACAGGCCCTGCTCTCGACAGAGGCCTCCCACATCCAGGGACATCCAGGGACAGTAGAATGGTGAACAGAAGGGCAAAAAAGGACATAACCCTTAAAGACATGCTGACACGACTCTCTTTGGGCCCCAACTAGGGGACAGAGTCCCCCACCTGGAAGATCAAGAGACAAGTAGAAGGGAAGAAGTTGAACAACTACAGCAGGAAATCGTTCATCTCAAGGATCAACAAATAGACCTCCAAGGCCACGTAGAGTACCTGGAGAATCGCTGCAGGAGGAACAACATCCATATCCGTGGAGTACCAAACGGGTTGGAGGATAACAATGTGGAGGCTTAGGTTCAGGCCTTGTTTGCTTACATCCTGGAGGCCTTAACTGGCTCAATCATCCAACTAGACTGAACACATCGGATCGGTCTCCTGTGCTCTGGAAAGGCCCCCACCGCAGCAATATTGATTTGTGTGCAGGATTTCCCCATGAAAGACAAATGCTTTGAAAGGCAAGGGAGATGCATCCGCTCTAATTCTGGGGCGACATGGAGACACTGTACCAAGACTTATCTGCCCTCACACTACAGAAGTGCAAGGACTTCCGCCCGTCACCTCCTACCCCCAGGAGCATGACCTATCGTACTCATGGGGGCATTTTGTCTGCCTAATCTTCCGATGGGATGGAAGTCTCCACCAGATGCGCTCTCTGACAGCCGGAAAGGACCTCCTGGGAATTACCTCGTCCCCAGGATATGGGACCAGGTTCCACGAAGCGCCCAGGATACGGGACCAGGATCCACGAAGCGCCGCAGGGGAAGGCGGAGGTCATCAGTAACTGGGAACTTCGCTCTGATCCAGAGACCATGGCGCAGGAACGAAAAGCAGTCCTTGACTCTTTCACAAGACTCTGATGGGTGGCATAACACAGCTCCCGCAGCCCCTATGGTGCGGGGGGCTGAGCTTGAGTGTGCCTCCTCAGACCAGTACCAAGAACTGAGAGCTCCTTAGTAAGTCCGGAGGGGCCCCCATGTACTTTGCACCGGGCCCCCTCAAATTTTGTCACGTTACTGACTCTGACAATTTATGGCCTGGTTGAGACCTATTAAATTCTGAAAGCTGAGGGAAGAGTGTAGGGAGAGGACCTCACTACATGGAGGTGATACGATGGACCTAGAGAGTCGTCTGAACTACGTCCCTTATTCTGGATGACTAATCTGGACCCCCTGGGGTACTCTTCCAGAACCTGGGATTACGTGCATGACTTTAGACATAGATGCTGGCAACATTGCCTTCTGGCCCCCTCCTGACCCCAGGGGTCTTCAGCACTTTACCACCTACCTATACCATGCCCCACCCGACTGAACACCTATAAATGGTGTCCATAAACACCAAGGGGCTGAACAACACGTTTAAGAGGAGGTCCCTCTTGTCCGATTTAGAGCACACTGAGGAGTAGATCTGCTTTATACAAGAAACACATTTGGGGCCACATGTACATAGCCTTTTGCATGTCACAAACAGCGAATCTGGCTGTTTGCGACGTGCAAAATGCACTTTCCCTTGTACCAACACATTTTTGCGATTCTGTAAATTATTTACCGAATCGCAAAAAGGGACTGCGACTAGCAATTAGGAAGGGGTGTTCCCTTCCTAATTGCAACTCTCAGTCCCATGTATGATTGTTTTGTGACAGCGAATGCGGTCGCAAAACAATCGCAGTTAGCACCAGTGTCACACAGGTGCTAACCCATTCGCAAACAGGAAGGGGTCCCCATGGAACCCCTTCCCCTTTGTGAATGTCAGTGAAAACATTTTTTCAGATCGCTTATAGTGTCATTGACACTATACAACATAAGGTTTTGCGACTCGCAAATTGCGAGTTGCAAAACCAAATGTTGGTACATGTGGCCCAAGATTAGTTCCAGAAGTCCATAAAGAAGTTGACCATAAGATTTGACAAACAACCTAGTTTAGTGGTTTTACTAATTTTTTTAAAGAGCACAAATATATAATGAGAATGTTGATGATTACATAAGTGTGCTCAGGAAATTGTACTCAGAGTGTCAGTTTGGGTCTTTTCATGACCAACGATCAGAGACCAGTTTTTGGGACATTGTCTGGACAGATATATTCAGCAGAAATTGCTGACAATGGGGGATCCCTTTCTCGAAGATATTATGAGAGTAGCAAAAAGTATTGAATTAGCACAAGTGTCACTCAAAGAGTTGGCAGTACAGCCTAAAGGGAATGATAATGTTAATGCGATATCCAATTCTTCTCCTGGACGTAAGGATAACAAAAGCATAGACCATTTTTTGAACGTACCAATAGATAGTTTAGATGTGGTAGTGTACCTCACGGGATGTCCAAAGGGTGTCTAGCAAGGACAGCAGTATGTCGCAAGTGCGGTCAAACTGGTCATTTTGCGAAGGTGTGTTAGAGTGGGGCTAGCAAAAATCCAAAAGTCAACAGTGTCAGGGAGGTGGATGAGGATATGGACCAGCAATTGGTAAAGGATCTTATCATTATATAATTACAATTAGTTTATATGTATATTGATTCGATCATTTGTAAGGGGTTTCCGTTTAAGGTTTCTTTTGTTTTACTCTAGTTACACATTAGTATTTGGGTGTTGAATTATACCTGCTGAATAAACATTTAAATAGAAATTGTTGATTGATATTGATTGTTATATACATTATCATTTATTTATCTTATGTTTATATGTTGCATTACATAAAAAAAGAGCCGATAATGTTGGGATGTTTTAATGGAATGGAATGTTTGTAGGGTTCCACCTGTGACGCGCTCAGTGTTCTGGAGGTGGCAGTATGTGGCACGCGTTGAGTCAAGAGGTGCTCCATCTACGTGCTGAATACACCTGCATTTGGTACTTACCTCAGAGGTTCCTTTACTAAGGCGCCACACTGCGCCAGTCAGAAATGTTTTGTGATCGGGTCCTCTTTCTCCTATCTGGCTTCCCAACACTGGGTCCTCTTTTAAAAGATCCGCAGTGATCTTAGACAGCTAATTTCATAAAAATCTGAAAAACGGGATCATAGCACTGATATTCTCGGTTTAATTTACGGCTGCCTTTGCTTTTCTACATCTCAGCACCGGGTAGCCATTTCATTCATTCATTAATATATCTTCAAATTTCCGGATGTTATAGGCTAACATTGTGATTATTGTGTGAGAGGTGGGTCCCTAATGTATTGTCACGTGCCATGTTAATGCTGCTGTGCTCATGAACGTCAATTCACCAAAATACCAGGGGTAGCTGAGGTGACATTACACGCCATTTAACCTTTACATTCACTCACACACGCATGCTTACGCATACAAACACACTCGTTCCCACTTCAACACACTCTCACACACAAGCACACACATACCATACATTTAAAATCAATGTTTACTAACTTCAGCTGCTAGGAAGGGTCATATTCCAGCAAAATATAATTCATTCTTTATTACACTAATTGTGATTCATAACTATTATTAACTATGAGTGCAATAAAGAATTGACAAAAAACAAGTGAAGTCGGGCTGTCCTTCTGTGCCTGGGGCTCATTTTGCCATATCCAGGGCCAGGGATCATAAAGACAGTGTCAGGGGTCGCAAGAGGAAAGCCGGGAGTCGCAGCTGCGACCCCTGGCGACCACTAAGTGATGCCCATGGCTGTGCTGGTCTGGTCAGTGAAAGTAAGGTATGGTCAACTACAGTAACCAAAGCTGCGTGGGACTGTCAAAAAATCTGCCGGAATTATTAACCAACAAGAAAGCACGGCTAATATTTCGTATGTCCTATTTTCTAAGGCAAGAACTCGGTTCACGTTCAGCTTAGTTTTATCTATTTCTTTGTGGCTTTAAGAAGCAGGAACTTCGTGTTCCGTCCTATACACTCACAGCACCGCCCTTCGTTTGCATCGTGCATTTATCCTTCTCCAGTCGTTGATTAAATGAGGAACGGGTCTGCTGGCCAATGGCAGTTGTGTCACAGACTTGCTCTTGTTCACACCTGCAACAGCTTCCGGAGATGTACAAGCAAAATTCTCCTTAACATTACCTCCCTTTGAACAACTTTTGTGCATCTCGTTGTACTGCTATTACAGACAATACATGCAGTATACTTTGGCCCACCGCCTTATTGATGACGTGGAGCCATCTGGTAAGCTCAATCATGACCTTTGTGACCAGGCCCCTCGGCCCAGGGGCAGAAATATTTTCGTCCAAAACACTCCCAGTTAAGCAGGTGCTGAAATATATGGCATAATATAAACAGTAACTAAAAGTGAACTAAGACAACGTTCATCGCAGAAGGCTACACCGTAGTCAACCAAAAGCAAGACTAGACACGCTCTTCTACAGCAGAGAGACAAACGCAGAACAAGGAGGAAAGTCATGGAATAAAGAAAAGGGAACATAGATTAAGAATGAAGCCATCTAATCATGGCATAGACTGACACGAAGCCCACTCTGTGTAGTATTGGTAAAATACTGCCTGTGACAGACAGCTGAAGGTGTCTGTACTGAGACCACAAAAACCTGGGTTGGATAAGTATTTTATGCCCGGAACTAGCAAACTTGCGAGCTCTGGTAAGGAATTTATTTAGTGTGAGCTACCTACAAAGTAGCAGATCCCTGTAAAAAATGGTGCTGTGAGTACAAAATTGTTGACTGTGATTTATGAGGTGATTTAGATGGGAGAAGGGAATTCAAGCGGATTAAAGTAAATATTGTTGTGGTGCTACATTAGAAGTGTTGTCATTTATTTGTGAAATGGAGAAGGCCAGGGGCTTGGAGGGTCCAGAGTAGAATCTTGCTCCAGATTCTCCATGATTACAACCGACTGCATTTCATAATAATGGCTTTCAGATAGCGGTGTTTTTGTGACCAACAACGCTAAGCATGCTGGGGCATGAAGGCCCTTAATACGAATGCGACCCCACAGCCATGAATATGGTGGCAGCGAACTTTAGGTGGTTTTCAGTCCTGGACTTCCACTTACTAATACCGAATAGATTATCCATGTACAATCATATGCTTCTACTTGTCTGTTCTCTTTGAAGTGAGGATGTGATATTACGGCCAGAGCTGCGTACTTTGGACTTGAGGAACCAGGTTGGAGTCTCCCTGTGCCCTGTCCTTGAGTAATGTAACTGGTGGTCATGTAAACGGCTCCAATACCTTCGGGCGGAGTTTGTGCTACATAAAATGGCAAAAAAAATATTCAGAACACATGCAAACTGGCCCAGACACACACACACACACACACACAAACGCCACACTCTGTGGCACATACCTCCACAAAACATACATGTAGAGTAAACAGATGCTGCTCCAACATACAGTCATGTAAATCTATGCAGCGTTAGAGATATGATGTGTACAGCGTGCTGACGGTATACTCAGAAAATGGGCAGTTGAAGACGAGAGAGGGCGATGTGCCTCCACTCTCTGTCACTTGTCATGATGTTGATGTGAGAACTTAGGGGCATATGTACAAGCCCTATGAGCCGCTGCAGCATCACTTTTTGTGAGGCTCCGGCGGCGCAGGTTGCAGACCCATATCTAGGAGGCCACACGCAGCCACTTTGTGTGGCTTTCCAAAGCATCATAGATAGGGATTTAGGCAAGGCAGTGCATGTCGCTGCTTTGCCTTACTCTGTGTCAAGAGAGCATTCCATGTGCATTACAGTAGGTTTTTCCATGCAACAGCGATGGGTTTTGACGCATTCCCAGATTTACAAAGACTTGTAAACCTGAGAATGTGTCAAAACTGCATGCCTCCAAAAGGGAGGTGTAACGAGGAAAAATTGCTTTATTTCTCCTCATTTTCCCTCTTTCCATGTCTGCTGCATTCCACAGCACACATAGAACGAGGAAAACATCTCCATGGATTGTTTTTGTGCAGGAAGGTGCCCATTCCTGCACAAAAACAATCCTGCAATGCAGGCAGACTTGCACCATGGTGCGGGGTGCCTGCGTTGGCACTAGGCAGCCAAAAAAGTGCCAACACAGGGAGATAGGACAGAAATGCAACACATTTCATCAATGCGGTGCATTTCTGCCCTTTCCCTGTGGCGCAGGGCTGCCCAGCAAAGTCACTTGTTTGCTGCCCTGCGCTACTATTCTTGTAGATATGCCCATGAGACTCTAAGACATGAATACAGTATCAAAGGACAATCTATCTGAACATGCATTGGGAGGCCAATAGACCTATCCTTCATTTGGTAACACATACACACCTGTAAACTTTGAGGGGCATATTTACTAATTTTTCATGCAATGCAGCAAGGCAACTTTCTGTGCTTATTGCGTGAAGGGGGCAGCTGAAATGCACCATATTTACAAAGATAGGGCACATTCCTGCTGACTCCTAGCCCTGGCACACTGAGTGCTGCCTAGCACCAACACAGGCACTCTTGCGCCATGGTTGGTGCAAGAGTGTCTGCTTTACATTCAGAATTGGTTTTGTGCAGGAAGAGACTCCTTCCCACACAAAAAACAACCCTTATCATATTTTTCCTCTTTCTATGTGTGCTGCAGCAGCACACATGGGAAGAGGAAATAACAAGGAGGAAATAAAGATATTTCTCCCCTTTACACCTCACTGAGGAAGGCATAGCATTTTGACACATTCCAGGTTCACAAGTCTTTTGTAATTGTGGGAATGCGTCAAAGTCCATGGGTGGATGCATAGGAACACCCATGCTCCCATCATGGAATGCCTTCCCAATGCAAGGTAATGCAAGGCAGCGCTATGTCTTGCGTTACTTTGAATTTACTAAAACACGCAGATGGGCTTAGTAAATACCAGTTAAGGATTTGCATTGCCTTGTTGCCTCAAGGACAACACAAGTCATTAGTATGCATTAGCACATTAATGCCACACCCATTGGCTTTGACAGTGCTTGTTGAAACTGAACCCATTTAGGCTAAACCACACCTATATAACACACCAAAAACATGATCCAAGTTACATTTTTGTCTGTATATCTTTTTGAAGTGCAACCTGTTTATGCATTTTCACAAAAAAACGTTTTTATTGACTCTGCTTATATGAGGTTTCTCCTACACTTTGTGGTAATACTACAAGTTGGTAGTTATGTCACTTCAACCACAAATCGTGCTAGAACTGAAAATTTAACAGTAAATATGAATGGCATGTTTCCCTGTGTTTTTCCACATTCGGAGGTCAATCATAGCACCCATTGTTTGTAGGTAATAAGTTACCATGCCATAGCTAGCATAATTTTCTGTTTTCCTTAGCTCTACTTCAAGTAAGTGACTTGAAATGTATCCAAGGAACTATGAAACTGGACGTGTGCTTTGTGTTCTGTGCTCAAGCAACATTCACCATGCTGTACAGAAACTGGACATGTGATTTGTTTGCTAGCCATATTCACCATGCTGTACAGAAACTGGATGTGTGCTTTGTGTTGTGTCCTAGCAACATTCACCATGCTGTACAGAAACTGGACATGTGTTTTTTTTTTGCTAGCCATATTCACCATGCTGTACAGAAACTGGATGTGTGCTTTGTGTTGTGTTCTAGCAACATTCACCATGCTGTACAGGAACTGGATGGATATAGATTGGCACTGGTACCCTGCGAGTCTTTTGTACATAAGTGCACACTATTGTGGATGTTTTTCCCACAACTAACTACGCAGTCTTAAGTGGAAGTTATGTCAGATCATTTATACTCACAAACAGATGGCAAAAATGGGAATCTTGGAATAAAAGGCACAGCAAAGCCCCAGTGTTCAGTTAGACACGCACCCTTTGGTAGCATGCGTAAAAGCAGCATTTATGGTTAGAAATTAATGTACTAAGCAAGGAAAAATGTAACCAACTTCACCCTCCCCTTGTGCTGGCAGGAACAATCCTTCCATGCTGTGATATCGGATGAACATGTGTTTGATGTGTAATACCACAGGCTTTTATCTTGTAAGATATTGATAGTGCTATGGACATTTGCTTACCCCACTGTTAAGATGATTTTCAACTCTGCCCCTCTCTAAATGAGGGCCTTTTTGTGTTAAAATGTTTATTGCTGCTTTTTGATTCTGAAAAATGTTTCTTTTCCTCCTCAGCTATGGAACCTGGACACATGGAATATTTAGGAAACTGGGGATCCCAGGACCCAGGCCCCTTCCATTCATTGGAACATTCCATTGGTACAGGAATGTAAGTGCAGAAAGTTTAAGATTTTTCTGAGCCATTGCCTTGCTTCAATGATCATACATGCATCAACAGTTCAGTTGTCCGAAATTTAAGGAAAGTTGCCTGCACTCATTAGGTGAACTCAGCTTTGGGAACATAGGGGCAGATTTATGAGTCCCTCGTGCTGCCGTTGCATCACTTTTTATGATGCAACGGTGTTGGAAACCTTGAACCCGTATCTATGAGGCCATGCAAAGCCACTTTGCCTGGCTTTGAATGGCCTCATAGATATGGAGTAAGGCAAGGCAGCACATATCTCTGCAATGTCTTACTCTGTACAAGGGAGGTGTCCCGTGGGCATTGGATGGAATGTAGAACCAATCAAACATTCACCCCAGTCACAGATCTGGGTTGAATCCATCAATTCTTTTGCTCACCATGCCACCCCAGTTTGGACCTAGCCATATGCAAATCAGTCTTGATCCTGTTCCCCATGGGAACAGTCCAGCCCGAACTGCCAAGCCAGATCCTCCCTGGATCAGTAACAGGCATCCTGGGACTGGTGTCAGAGTATCACCCCTTCATCAACCAGGCTAGCTTGAATCCAGTGGCATAGTGACCCTGGGACCCACATCTGGGCATACCCGGGAGCACTTAGGGTGACAAAAGCAAACAAACACAAATGTTGGATGGAATGCAGAACCTATCAAACATTCACCCCAGTTACAGATCTGGGTTTAATCCATCAATTATTTTGCTCACCATGCCACCCCAGTTTCAACCCAGCCATATGCAAATCAGTCTTGACCCTGTTCCCCATGGGAACAGTCCAGCCCAAACTGCCAGGCCAGGTCCTCCCTGGACCAGAAATAAGCATCCTGGGACCGGTTTCAGGGTATCACCCTTCATCAGCGAGGCTAGCTTGAATCCAGTGGCATAGTTTGCCTGGTACATACATCTGGGCATACCCGGAGCACTTAGGTCGACAAAAGCCCTAAGCGTGCCAGGGAAGACCTGGCCTGGCAGTTCGAGCAGGGTCAAGACTGATTTTCATATGGGTAGGTCCAAATTATCGTGGCATGGTGAGCAAAATAATCAATGGATTAAACCCAGATCTGTGACTGGGAGTCAATGTTTGATTGGCTCTGCATTCTGTCGATCATTTGTGTTTGTTTGCTTATGCTGCATTCTGCAGCACATATAGATAGAATAAGCCTCACGGGATCTTTTTGGGGTAGGAAGGTGCCCCTTCCTCCACAAAAACAATCCTGCCTATAATGCACACACCCTTGCACCATGGCACAAGAATGCCTCTGTTGGTGCTAGGCAGCCAAGACAGTGCCAGAGTAGTGGAAAAAGACAGGAATGTGCTGTATTGGATAGATAAGGCACATTTCTACCCCTTCCCCTTTGAAGCAGGCCAATGCAGCAAGGTGACTTGCTGTGCTGTCCTGCATTAAAAGTCCATAAATTTGGGCCCATAGTTATGCATGACTGTGTGTGTGCCAGACCAGCTTGTGGGGGCTGTGGTGCTGAAGCAAATGAACTTGTGTGGTTTGGCATCCAGGTCACGGTGCGTTTTTCATGTCTACAAGGTAGACAAGTACTTAGTCAAAGAAATTATGGGGGTTATTCTAACTTTGGAGGAGTGTTAATCCGTCCCAAAAGTGACGGTAAAGTGACGGATATACCACCAGCCGTATTACGAGTTCCATAGGATATAATGGACTCGTAATACGGCTGGTGGTAAATCCGTCACTTTTCCGTCACTTTTGGGACGGATTAACACCTCCTCCAAAGTTAGAATAACCCCCTATGTCTATCAGCGCCTGGCTACACCTGACATTGAACATTTTGTCCTATTTAGTTCTAATTCATTCACTGTCCTTCATATCTCACCTGTTTTGTTTTCCTTCTTGACAGTTCTCTCTGTGTCACTTCAGGTTGCTCTTCTTGTTCTCTGAGTCCTCGCTGCATTCTAGCTTCTGGTCTCCACTAATAATCCATCTGACATATTTGGAAGATTTCCAGTTTCCTTTCACCTCCTTCGAGCAGTCTATTAGACTCACATTACAAAGAACTTGTAGGACCGAAAGTTGCTCTAGGAATGGAATAGAACCCGCCAACCTCCTTCGTCTCAACATATCAAAGGGGCAATAACTTTATTGTGCAAAGATTAAGGAAGCTACTGTGACACTCATCCTGTTCTAATGTCCTGTACAATGCGGTGAAAGCTCCATAAGGTGGGACACCAAACATAAACAAAGGTTCACTCAGGATTTGTAAATAATTCTGCAGAGCCCCAAGAGACAGTTGTTACAGCACAACATAGAAAGTGGGGCACACTTCCAGTACATAGGTGCAAGGGTTAGTTCATGAATCCAACAGTGGATTCACAATCCAAACAAATAAATCTAGATATTCAGTAACCTGAGCCTCTGAAGTTGGCACTGGAAGACGTCGAAGAGTTCCAGCAATTCAAGGAAGTCCTTTTTGTGATGCCATAAAGAAGTTCTGAGTTACTCTGCAAGCAGAAAACTTCTAAGAAGATGATCTCAATGTCTGACTTGAAGATTGGTTCCTAGAGAGCCAGTAACACGGTGGTGTAGCAGAATCCAAATAGATGATGAGCAGAGCAGAGCCCAAGGACAGTCTTCCTCTCATCTACAGGAAGGAAAGTCAAGCACCTGGTCACACCATGGGTGATGCGTTTTAAGACTGCCAGTTACTTGAATTCTACAGTAAACCCTTGAATCTACAGTAGATCCTCAAATCCCAGGATCCTTGAATCCCACAGTAGATCCTCAAATCCCGCTGCAGCTTGCCACTCAGAAGGGGTATACTATTGTAGCTTTTGGGGACCCCAGCATGGAGACAGGATGACAGTGTTGGTGATTGAGGCCGGTGGGTCGCAATTGGACAGCACATATGTGGCATCTGCACTAGCAATGCACAGAGCAAAATGTGAAATGGCCAACCAATAATGCCACACATCAGAAGTTGATGGGATTTGAGATTAGCTTCTGTGTCAAGCCATGACTCAGTTGGGTCTAGGTTCATGGTGCCCTGCTGAACAGACAATGGTGAGTATAGACACCAAAAGAGAGAGGTTTGGTTACATTTGTTTAAGTACTACAGAACATGCTCATTTGTGATAATATCTGTTAATAGTGAGAGATGAGCACTTGATGATACTGTTGAGACACTGTTGCATTAACCAAAATAACTGCTTATTGCAACTGCTTTGTAGAAGAGTTGAGCTGTCTCTCTCTCTGTCTCTCTAATCCATTCCCCTTTCCCACTGGGAAAACCTTGAATGCCGGTTTACATTAAATTAAATTGTAGAGGTGCAAACTATGAGCGATACTTAACAACACTGTATCCCTGTGCCTACTGTGCAGAAGGGAACACTAGCTCTGATCTGCATGAACAAGACACTGATCATCATCTGGTTCCTATAGTCACCAGACCATACGTTTTGGAGTGAGGTCCAGGTGTAACCGGTATGATATGGTCTCAAGATATGTAGGGAGAATGCGCTCCAGATTTGACATTGTTGGGGTGGCAAGTATGGGCCTCATTACTAGTTGGCTGTCCATCAACTGCCATGGTGGCCATCTGACTGCCATTGGGTTGGCGGTTGGACCGCCCGATTACAAGTCATGTGGGCCTCTGGAGCAAAGACCACTACCGTACCACTGGCACCGCCAGGCAGCACAGACCACCACAGACACAAGGCTGCACAAACAGACCGGCGGAGCCTGTGTTTCCGGCGACACATTATAAGGTTGCATGCCGCCAATGTGACCGCGGCGGTCCAACCACCACGTATCAGCAGGCGGAAATGGACAGTATAAATGGAGACATGTCACCTGCAGGCAGCTTTACACATCCTTTGCCACCATGGAGCCCATCACACATATTCTACCACTGTTGTTGATCATTGATGGAGCACAAAATCAACACCGTAGTGGATGCAACTGGCCAGAAGTACACACCCATCCACCTTTGTTGTTACACTTAACAACAGATCATTGCACGGTCGTCCACATGATATGGAGGTCACGCTACGAGCACCAAGTACACATGACACATTCTGCACAGTCGGGATCATCCATAAAGATGGACACATTAGCAGTCACAATACGCCCCTTTGGGCAGGTCACTCACACTGCATTGCAACACTACACAAAAACACATGTTTACTCATCCCAGGCACAGGGATAGTGAAGATTATACAACATTGACTCACACAACACCAACAACACATCAACATCACATATACAAATACAAGTCACACACTCCATTCCTCACAGGCCATGGACTGTCATCACATACAACACACATATGGATGGATGTGTCAAAGAACACAAACACCACCCCATGAAAAAGTCGTGCAATGGACACACACATCACCCACATTACAGCACAATGGAAGGGCAATGGCATGCACAAAAGACAGGGAGATAAATATACAAAGATTTCTATGCTAACAATACCTTCACAATAGGGATGGGACATCAGGAGCACTCAGGGAAAGAGACTGAGCTGGGACACATTTCACTTTGCACATGCCCCTTAAACAACATTTACACAAGAAAATGGCCTTACATGTGTCTCTCTCTGGGTTAAGCAATACTAGAACCAAATGACATGGCTATCTTCACAATGTGGAAGTGCAAGTCAAGAAAGCACATACAACTCCAACTCCATTGGGACATATCGCTACATGAACTAGCTGCAAGGTACACACAGCTAAATGGACACAGGCACAGTCAATTGAAAAGAGAGGTAGCATAACTGAACACACTCCATGGCTGCACAAACAAACCTCAAGCTGACGCACATCAGATGAATACATAATACATATCAGGGGGACAAGTCTAACACCATACATGCAAACATTGGACAACACAAGGTGAAATACTTACTATAACAAACAGTACACAATGCCATGACACCACCATTGCGTTTACACCCACATATCCATACCCTCAACATATACCCTTGTCTTGGAGAACACCACCACTGCCCACAATGCCAGATACTGCAAACAACAGCAAATGGATCAGAAAGCAGTCTGAAACACTCACACCTGTAGGCAGGCAACACAGGTCACCCGGGAACAACATTATGGTAGTAAAGGAATTGCAGGACAAACGTGTACCCAAAGAAAGCTGTTTGGGTGTATTAACCTTAAAATTTCAAAGTCCAAGGCCATTGGCCAGACCATAGTGTGATGCACAGGCACCTCATGGTGCCCTTACTTGACTCCTAACTGCCATGGAACCTCCACAGGAAGGGGCATTAAGGGTGCAGTCAGGCACCTCAGGGATTATCCTTGGGGGATGGGGGTCACATTTGGCTGTGGGTTTTGGTGTTGGTTTTGTGAAGGGTGGTCTGTTTTTTAGGAGAGGTGGGGTGCTTGCAGGGGGAGCAGGGGCAGCCTTAGAAGTGGAAAGGAGGGGCTGGGAGCTATGTGGGAGCCTCTTGGGGTGGGGACAGGGTGGAGGGAACAGGGGAAAGGGTAAGGTCAGACATAAAAAAATTCTCAGGTACGGTCATCAGAAGGGGTAGAGATTTGGAAGTCAAGGGAGTGGTTGTCTGTTCTGTGGTGTGAATGCTGTGGGTGCGTACTTCTGGGAGGTATGCTTGTGTTTGTGTGGGGTCTGTTGGGTGGGTGAGTGAGTGCGTTTGTGTGTCTTGGGAGTCTGGGAGATGGAGGTGCTGGGGGATGGAGTGGTGGATGTGTGTGTTGGGGTGGTGACTGAGCATATGCTGGATGTAGTGGATGTCTGTGTGTCTTTAGTTGTGGTGTCTGTGGGTATGGTGCTTGTGGCGGATGTCCGGGGCTCTGTGCGTATGGTGAGGTGTAATGGGTGTGCCAATGACTGTAGGTGTGGTGCTTGTGGGTATGCTGGATGTTGTGTGTGTAATGATGTTGTGTGTGTAAAGCTAGGGGTGGTGGGGATGTGTAGCAAAGTGGTGACTGTTGTTGTGGCTGTTTGTGTGCGTGCCGGTGTGTTTTGTGGTGTTTGTGTGTGCTGCTATTGTGGGTTGATGTAGATGCGTGGGGATCTGTCTGTGTGCTTTGGGCAGGTAGGGATGGGGGGATTTGGATTGGGAAAAGGTAGTTGGAAGGGGGACAAAAAGTGGGGGGTGACTGGCGGCCGCCAGTGAGGAGGCCAGAGCCTGAAAATATCTCTTTAGGCCAGCCATTGCACCATGAATGCCTTCCATGAATGCATGTGCTGAGTTGCCAATCCGTGGATGGCATGAACAATGGCTGACTACCCACAGAGATACTTCTCAGGTGGTCCATAGCCTCCTCACTGAGGGCAGAAGGGGTGACAGGGGCTGAGATGGAGGTGCCAGCGGCAAATTAGATGCCCACCCTCTTGGGAGAGTGGGTAGGGCCAAGTGGGTGGGGAGCAACAAGGAGAGTGGGCTGTCCGGATGGGTCCGGCACCACTAGGATGGGTCCGGCTCCACTGGAGGAAGAAATCGATGATGATGAGGATGTCCTGATCCCCCCGTGGAACTCCCCTCATCCTCCAGGCCACTGTGTGCCTCTTTGTCGGTAGTGTCTTGACCCGAGGGCACATGGCCAGATGCTACACCACTCGGCTGTGCCCCGTCTCCTTTGCTTGCCGGTGCAGATGCTGCAAATACCAAGAGAAATAGGGTCATCGCATGTCCATGATCACACTTGAACAACAGCTCTGATTAACATATGTTACCATGATGTCAAGTAGGTGTAGTTTTTTGCTGGGGCCTAAGTGGCCAATACATGTGCCATGCCATATGCATGCATTTCATATGAACTGTCAACAGTTGCCCATTGGAAAATCTGGATCTCAGACAACTACAATTGCATGGCTGAAGTTGTGCAATCACAATACCCATTCAGCAAGTAGGAGACACCATCACTCTCAAATATTTGCCCCAAGGAGCAGACCTCAGTCACCTGTTGTCATACAATAGTAGGCCATGGCCAAATACATTTCCACAGATCCCATACAAGGTCATGCACACATCTATTTATCACATACATGATGACTCAACAATAAGAACTAATGCTACAAAATCATGCAAAGTTGGTGACAAAAGTACAATATCCTGAGAAGGTGACATGGAAATACCCATGTCACACTGAAAACATATCAGCCATGCACACTTCACCAAGTGATGTTTGTCCTAATAGAGTAATGGAGGTAGGATTAATGTTGCTCAGGTAGGCCACATATGTGGCATGGAAATGGACACTGTAGACAACATGTGCAATATGTCAGGGATACATGTCCCCAAAATATACAACACAATGAATCAGCAAGCCCCAGGGTAATCACCACTAATGTCTGGTACTCCTTACAATGACATGCTCTGAGTGTATCAGTAGAAGCCATTAGTCTTTTGTATGTTGGAGTGGCCCTGAGATTTGCAAGTACTTGTAGAAAGCCCTCAACGTGTTGTCCAATGTAAAGCTACATCACTGTCCCCATTTTGGTCATGCAAACTCAGATGTCTGTCTGTGGATGAATCATTGTACCCAAACACATGAGATTTCAACATAACTGCAAGTCACTCCATGATGCTGGCCAACAGTCAGGACACAAACCTTACCCATTACACATGTGCAGTGCAATTTTCCACATAATGCCACATCAAGGACATAGATATTCACATTGCAGCTCTAAACTGTAGGCCTACCTGTCATGTCCCTCATTGCTACTGCAGTTGTACATGCCAAATGACATGCTATGATGAGTGAGGGTATGTGTGAGCCAATGAACAATAGTGACACACTCCTGTACGTGGCACAACATGAAATGCATCCCCACTGTAAATGTACTATTCCACAAATATTTTGCCATGCACATATATGTAAGAGAATGCAGACATCACCCCATCAACAGAGGTAGACCATGCATGAAACAGCAGCTTACAAGTGTTTTTCAAAAGAGAAAGGGGCACATGCTGAATTGTAGGCACTAGGAATGTTGGCAACAGTGATGGCACATAAATCATGTAAATGGACATTCATCTCTTACCAAGGGAAAGTATTGACCTGTAGCTGTACCCAGAGAACAATATAAGCCCTGTCACATGTATCTTAGACATCTTCACATTACAGACTGCACTGAGGCACCAGCACCCATCATACACTGAAGACAACTAGCTTCTGAGTGGCAGATGCCTGTATACACATTCACCCAGACATATGGCAGAGGACAGTGATCCATCACCTACTCACCTTTGACCTGGAACATTTACGAGTAGTGTCTATTGCATAGAAATGACACACATTACAACACCAAACAGTACTTGATTGTTCAGTGTACACAGCCATATGCCATCTCTACAGTGCAAGTGGCTTGTGGATTTCACCCAGTTGTGTCCTTGGTCCCTGGGCCAATATGCAAGGCATTTCAGTATGCACCACATAACATGTCTACACAATCACTCATCTACTATGTGACACATGGCTCATCCCTAAGTGTCAGGGGAGCTGTCAGAACTCACCTCATTCACTTGGCAATGAGACAGGCAGGAATATGCCCCATACTTACCCCCTAGTGGCTGCTGTGCTGCCCTCAAACGCTTATTATGCTCTGAATAGGCCACCTGCAGAATATGGACCATGGGGGGGTTATGGTCCAATGGGCATCCCACCCACGTTGGGAGGACATCCCCAGCTGGACCACTGCGATCTTCTGGGCCCAGCATCTCAGGTCCTCCCACCATTTTTCTGCAGTTGGTGCTTCAACGGCTGTGGACCCCCAGGGTCCACACCTGCTTGACAATGGCTCTCAACAGTGCCTTCTTTTGATGAGTGTTGACCTGCATGGATGCAAAAGACAAATCAAGAGATTATGATCACAAGTTTCATCACGAATGGTTGAGTCACCGATATGTCAGTAATATCAAGCTAGAACTTTCCTATTTGTCAATACTCCCCAAGTGTGACACATATAAGCCAATAAGTACACAGACATGGCCACAGACATAGATTTCTCTATCTTCAGGCTAACCCACTACCCTGCCTGCTCATGCCCTACAATGACTAAGCAAGCTTACTGACATCTTGTAGGCCATGCTCTAGTAACCTTACTGAGATGTGAGCCACTATGAGGCACATCACACCTATGTGACTTCTGAAGAGTAAACTCCTTAGACATAAATGGACCAACACATTCACACTCTGTGAGAATGACTCCCCGCATACAGTGCCTACAGACAACTGCCATTGTACAAACTAAAACATTACACCTGGGTAACAACGAAGGGACTGGCACGGTGGGTACAGAAAGTGTCCATGTGTGGATATTTGGACTAATAAATGCAGACTCATGCCACTTCAAGGGGTGGGGTTCTGTGTTATATACCTGTACCACAGAACATTCCTTTGGACATTTGTGTCCATCCTACAGAGAAGGCATCCAACAAAGAAAGGTGTGTGTTGTACAGTTTCTGCTGTGTGATCAACCTACTAAGTCACACATCATGGGCTCCCATGAATCAACACACTGCACTGTGAGACTGTCATTTATGCAATAAGCCTGTACAGGAGAAAATATGCTAAGTGCACATATGGCTTGGATTAATAATTTACCTCTGTATCCATTACTAATCTGATCAAAATCAAAAGAATGAGACATTTTGGGCAGGATTTTACACCATAGCCACATACTGGCCACATGACAGGATCTGGTGGGGGTACAATCAGTGGGCACAGTGGCACAGTTGCATAGCCACAGTGACTCTACCCCAGCCTAGACTAGGACCCATATTGGGAGATAAATTTGACAGGCCCTGGTCCATGCAGGCTGAGTATACAGAACCCACATGACACTCCATTCCCATCACTTCCATGCATGACAGTACATCATGTAGTCAACAGCAATTTGGTATGTGGTGTGTGTGTGGCAACCTGAAGGGCAGAGTGAGTCATGATATACTTTCCAAACAGCAGTATAGCAAAGGCAGATGTGTATAGAACTGTCTGTGGCACCATACACATTGCTCATATCACTCTCAATTGACTCATACAACACTCAGCGCATGCACATGTACATACATGTTGTCTGACATTTACAACAATTATGAAGAAGGAGATGTCAGTGGATGGCAGTAATATCTCCTCAGCTACTTATGTGCATCCAACACAAGGAGGATCTAGGAACCCAAAAACCATACACAACACAATGTGACTGAACTTTACATATGGCACTACTCATAAATACCTGTACATTGTACATCCCATTGATGCCACACAGACTGCAACAACATGCACATGAGTAGTCAGCTTGGCACACATGGCCACATTCTAGCCTGTGAGGAGGGAAAGGATGGTGAAGTACAGAGAAAACTGTTCACATGAGGTACTTACCTGCTCCTCTGGCTCACCATAGGGCTGTTCATACAGGGGTAGGACCTCGTCTACTAGCCTCCCCTGCTTATCTGGAGAGATGGCAGGGGCCCTATCACCTGTTGGATGTGGCATGATTGGCTCCAGAGGCGGTTCACAGAAGCTCAGGCAGTGGAGGTCTTGTTGGCAGCAGTGTCAGGATTCAAGTGAGTAAATCTGCAGAACATGTTGGTCACATCCACCATATTGAGGTTGTCACCGCCAGTGGACACAGCCATTAGTCTGTGACCGCCACTGGCAACAATGTTGGCTTATGGCTGTGTCACCGCGGTGGCAACAGCCTACTGCCATGACGAATTCCACCGGCAGTTCCTAATCTCCAGTGAAGTAGGTCAGGCAGCTGCCATTTTAGAGGCCTGAAATGCAGTTTTGGACTTCACAAACTGTGCCACACATCCAAAATTTTGTTTTGAGCTCACAAGCATGCGTATCCTGTCCTGTTATGTAGGAGCTACAACTTAAACAACATTGTAGGATGTTGCAGGGCACAGATGGCATTTAACAGTGGGGACAGTCCACCCCCACTGACTGTCATTTTGGCGGCTAGGATATCCAGTCTCAATTTCAAGGGGTAATTTTGATGCATGTCTTTGAGATTGGTCCAGATACATGTTGTTGACACATGTGTGGAAAACCATGGGGGTCACATGAGACCCTTGTGTTCTTTGTAGCTGTCATGTGTCCCAGTTGCCATGTCTATCCTTTCAGAAATGCCTTGTCACACGACATCATTGACATGCATCACATGTGTTTCTGTCGCCAGACACAATGACTAATGCTAGAAATAATGTCTTGTCGTACAGACAGTGAGAGGGAGGATGTGACAACCACCTGTCTACTGTCCACTGCCAGGCCTTCAGATCATGGAAGAATGCCACATCATCCTTCTTTACCATCTGAATAGGCAAACAATAGAGGACAAATGTCGTCATCTGCCGACAGCTATTAGTACAACCCTTTGTACAAGTCATGTCAGTATTGTACTTCCTAGCCACAGGGCTCTTCCAACATACAGTGGACCTGTCAGCTGGCAAGTCCCAACCTATGTTCAGTCTGGTGTTGAAGGATGTCCTCTCAGCAATGTTGAAACACCTGGAAAGCTACATCCAGTGTCCCGACATCAGGATTTAGCCCTTGTGAAGGCTGACTTTTATGGTTTTGCACACCTCCCACATGTGGTGAGGTCCATGGAGAGCACACATGTTGGCTTGGTCCCCACCGCATGCCAATGAACAATATACTGCAACAGAAAGAACTTCCATTCCAACAACGTGCAAGTTGTCTGTTTGGCGATCTCTTCATTTCATAGATCTGTGCCCGTTATCTGGGTTCCACACATGATTCCTTCATAATGCAAAACAGCACAATACCCCAGCTGATGTCACATCTGTACCCAGAGATGGCCTGGCTGGTTGGTAAGTCACATCTGTCCTGTTTGTGTGTGTGTGTGTGCAATGTCAGGTGCTACAATCATTAAAAGAGGGACTCATTGTTCCACATATGTCCCATTCCTTAACAGGAGACTCCCCATATCAAACCATCCTTGGTTGTCGATGCCAATAAGGAATCCACCTACACCAAGGGAAGTCTGCTTTAATGAGGTCCATGGAAGAACATTGCGGGTAGTGGAGCAGGCTTTTAAGCACCTGAAGGTGGGATTTAAGTGTTTGGACTAGACAGGTGGAGCCCACCTCTACTCACCCAGGAAAGTGTGTCAGATCACTGTAGCATGCTGCCTGCTCCACAACATTGCCCTGTGGGGGAATATCCAGTACATCCTAGAGGAGGGGGAGCCTGTAGTGCCACTGGGTGAGACTCATGAAATGCCAAGTGAGGATGACGGTGGTGAAGAGGAAGGAGCTGACCCTCTCGGGAAGATCTTATCAATAGCTACTTTTCATGACTGTAAGTATGTCATGTGATGTAATGACTGTGACTATACGTAGAACTGTAGTTGTTAGAATGTGTGGAGTACAGTGTTTTGGCAACAACTAGGGAACTGATACTCTGCACTATTCAGCTAAATGGTGCCTGAAGGGATAGCCTTTGACATATCCCCACCAGGATTTTGCTACTTTGTTTGTGTCAGTCTCATTGCAATGTAATTTCCTTTCCAGATGCTTGCTATATGATTTGTGTAATAGGTATGTTTTCAAGCCTATGCTCCTTGGTTTGTCTTTGTACAGGTATCTTCACCATGACATCCTCATGTAGGCATTTCAGAGTTGTGACATTGGCAGGTATCTAAAACAGTTCCGACTTACGAAGGGGACATGGATTGTTCCAGGTAATGTAGGTCACAGTTTGGGGTGTATGAAACCTGTGCCAAGGCAGCTTCAACAGTGTTTGGGTGGAAAGTCAGAAGTGCACATTTGGACTTGTTTAGTGTGTTGTGTTGTGTTGGGTCGATTGCATAATGTGTGTGATCATGTGGGCATGAAATATGTTGTCATCAATTGCAAGCAAGGCATTAACCCTTAACATAGGCCAAACCCTATTCTTGTATGGCCTGCATGTAGCTGTAGATGTGTTTCATCAGTGCAGGCTACAGTGCCATAACACTGACATATGTTTGTGTCATACCACCAGATGCATGGGAATTGGATTATGATGGGTCTGTGATCAGGGACTGTTGTACTGCCCTCTGTCTGTACCTTGGTCTATGTTATGTTGGATTTCTTTGGTGTGGTATGTGATGAGGCTCAAGCTGGTGACACCATCTACTTTTCTGTTTGCTATTCTACAGTACAATGTCTGACAAATCCCTTCCTTACGTTGTCTGGGGGGCTGTACCTCGGTATGTGTACCTTGACACAATATGAGTCAGCCATTCTTGGCTATGACAGTCCAGACATTTCAACAGCTTATGCGCTGTACACTGGAATATAATTTGTGGTGTGATCAGACACTTTTAGCAATGTGTTTGTGTGTATTGGTAGTAATAATTAGCATGACACTGTACCTGTAACATACTCCTCCTTGCATTAGTATCTAGTGTCTTCCTTATTTGCTTCTCATGGTCTTTCTTCTCTACTTTTCAAAATGTGGAATAGAAGCAAGCAGACACCGACTTTGTGATAGGTGGATTTATTGAAATATTGTGCACAAAATAACATTGGGGCATGGTTGAAAAGAACAGTGAATGGTTCAGTCATATTGGTTGAAATCACTGGAGTAGATGCCAGAGCATTGGAAGTCCAAAGTCCAGTGTACTCTTCCCATTGGAAATGGAAGGTGGTTGAAGAACAGTCAACAGAGTGGATATGTGACACACAAAGGAGGTTTTGTTTAGAAGAGGTCACTTGCTGGTAGTGGTGAGTGTCTTGCCAACCGCACCTCCTGGAGTTTTTGCTGGATGTTCCCACTTGCGTGGGAGTGGGGTGATCAGCTGCTACAGAGGCAAAGTTCTCTGGGGTGGGTTCTTCCCCTGACAGGGCCTCCCTTCCAGTGACTGGCACCGATGATGGGCCTGGTGTACATGCACCAAAGGAAGGGGTGGAATGTTGTTGACAATCCCTGTTCAGAGTAGTGTTAATGTCCTTCAGCACCCCTGTTAGGGAGGCCGTGCTGTTATTGTGGGCCTCCCACTGTTCACGCATATCCCTATGGATGTCCCTCTGCAGCTGCTTGATCTCCTGGAGGTCTGCAAGTACCTGGCCCACCACACCTTGGGACTCCTGATAGACCCCAATACATGGCTGATGGTGTCCTCGCCTGGAGCATCCCCAATGGCCTCATCCCGCTGGCTGACAGCATCCTTCCCATGCACCCTACCCCCACAGCCCTGTGCTCTTGCCACAGGCTGCCCGCTCCCACAGGTTCCAGAACCATCATTGTCATTGTCAGAGGTGTTGTGCTGCAACTCAGAATCCTAGACGGGATGGCCCAAGATGGTTGCCACTCTCCTAGGGACACTGGTTGGGGGCGAATGGCTGCCTGTGATGTTAAGGCCACTGGGCTGGGAGGTGATGTAATGGCCACAGTGAGACTGGGGTCTGACCAGGTTATCCAGATGGGCCAGAACCATGCTCCACATCCAGCTGTCCAAGAGTATCTTCTTCACGGAGGGCTTCATCTGGGAGGGGGATAGTGGTAGTCTCCTAAGTGGGGTCTGTGTGGCAAGTTGCAGCTCGACCTGTTGATGTGAAATGTACAATTTTACTGATTGTACTGTCACATATACCCCAAAAGTTAACAGTGTCATTTTGCAAATACCTTGTACATAGTTGTGCAGGTTACCCTATTGTGACAGGTACCCATGCTTTTGGTTGCATTGGCCTGTCATTTATGAAGAATGCCAATTCAATTTAAGTCAAGCAGCTGCTGAAATGTGCAGATTATTAGCACTTGGGAGGATGAGCTGAGAATTACGTATTGCCACCAGTGCAGGCAAAACAGTGGCTAGGCACAATATGGCTTTGCTTGTTTTTAGGTCAAGTTGATTGGTATGCAGGCAGACCCAGGACTTTGTTGTATATGTGATTGAAGTAATCATGTGGTCAGTGCTTTGTGAATATGTCTGCTGCCAATACCATTCTGGTGATGCATCTTAAGGCCTTTGGGATCATTGTTTTGCACACTGGATAAGGTGTCCTTTCTGTCCTCAATAGTTTCACCTAGGGTTAGCAGATCAAGATGGAGCTAGGTAGCCAGACACCTCTCTGAGTTAGGCATGATCTGTACCTCGGTCGCTCACAGGTGAGTAAACTTCAATTGAGAGTTAGCAGACAAGGGTTCTGGCATTTGGAGTCACTGAAACAGAGCCTCATGGGAGTTAAAGTCATGTCACTCTCCATACTACACACCCTTGTCAGTTGATATTCTACCAGGTGGGTGAACTTCAATTGAGAGTTCATACATAGATAGACTTGGGCAAGTTAACATTGTTTAGGTGTTTGGAGTTAAGGACTTAGGACCTATCGGGTTTGACATTCCGGTCACTCCCTCTACTTCCCCCCGCCATATATATGTTATGATCCCAGATGAGTGAACTTCATTTGAGAGTTAAGACACAGGGGCATTTGGGCATGAGAACGCTGGGCTTGTTTTTGGAGTGGGAGAGCCAGAGCCTCCTGGTCTTAGCAGTGAAGTCACTCCCTCCACTTCATACACTTGATAAAAAGTCATCCTCACAGGTGAATACACTTCATTTGTGAGTTAAAGAAGTGTATTTTGAGAAATTAACTCTAGATTGGTGTTTTGAGTTAGTCCAATAGTTCTTCCTGGGAGTTGCAGTCAGACTTCTCCCTCTACTTCACACACTATACAAATGGTATCCTCTCAGATGAGTGCACTTGTATTGAGAGTTACCAAGCAAGGGTATTTGGACAAGTTGACACTGATCTGGTGGTTGGAGCTAGAGAAACAGGGCTGGCTGGGAGTTTCAGGCATGTCACTCTCTCCCGTACATACTCTACACAAATATTTTTTCACCAAGGTGAGTATACTTCATGTATGAGTTCCCAAACAGGAGTCTTTGGAGAAGAGGACACCTGACTGCTGGTTAGAGTGACACTAAGTGAGCCTCCAGGGAGTTGCAGTCATGTAACTCCCTGTACTACGTACACTTTACAAATATTATCCTCCCAGGTGAGTACACTTCAATTGAGAGTTAAGACGCAGTAGGGGCATATTTAAAAACAGCAGTGCTGCACACAGTGCAGCGCCACTTTTCTTGCGCCCTTTACCGTCCCCCTACCGCCACCACGTGTGCACCGTATTTAAAATACGGTGCACCATGGCGCAGGGTAGGTGGCAATAGTGAAATTTTTTAAGATGCTATTGATGTACTCTGCAGCAGTAGCATAAAATGTTGTCCCATAGCGGCTCATTATAAACAGTGGTGTGCCCCCTTTGAACAGCTGCTCTGAGTAGGCGTTAACAGTGCTGAAATAAATGATGCAGGGAGATTTATTAGATTTCCTGCGTCATTTTTTTGTGCACCCCAATGGGGGAACACCCCCTTTGCATACATTATGCCTGGCGCAGGCATAATGTAGGGCAAAGGGTGACAAAGTGGCACAATGCAAGCATTGCACCACTTTGTAAATATGGCCTGGGATTTTGGCCTCATTGGGCCACATTGGCGTCAAACAAATGACGTTAATGTGCGCAAGGAGGCACTAGGGACTCTTAAATACGCCCCAGTGATCTTTGGAGAGGAGAACACTGTTCTAGTGTTTGGAGTTACAGAAACAATGCCTCCTGGGAGTTGCAGTCAGGTAAGTCCCTCCAATCCCTAATACTTGACAAATGTTACTCCCCCTCACCCCAGGTGAGTAAACTTCATGTGTGAGTTTACAAACATAGGTCTTTGGAGAAGAGGACTCTGGGCTGGCTGAGTGGAGTAACAGTAACAGTGCCTCCTGGCCTTAGCAGTCATGTAAGTCCCTGTACTACACACACTATTTACATGTTATCCTCCCAGGTGACTACACTTCAATTGGGAGTTCAAAAACATGGGTATTTGGAGAAGGAAACACTGTGTTTGGAGATACAGAAACATGGCCTGCTGGGAGTTGCAGTCATGTCACTCACTCTAGTACACACACTTGACAAATGTTATCCTCCTAGGTGGGTACACCTCAATTGGGAGTTTAAAACAAGGGTATTTGTAGAAAGGAACACTGGCCTGGTGTTCAGAACAGTGCCTGCTGGGAGTTGTAATTGTGTAACTCCCTGTGATACACACACTTTTTACAAATGTTCTCACCCCAGGTGAGAACACTTAAATTGTGAGATGCCAAACAGGGGTCTTTGGACTAGTGGACTCTGGGCTGGTGAGTGGAGCAACAGTACAGGTGTCAAAAGGTGAGCAGTGAGCATGCATGACATGGCATTTTGGTGACATTTTTATTGTTGTGACTTACCAGACTCCACTCCCCCAGGTATTCCTGTCAAGCTCTCAGGATGCAGGATGGCCAAGACCTTCTCCTCGCAGGGAGAGATGTAATGGAGTTACTGGGAGGCCCACTGCCAGTCTTCTTGGCTTGCAGCTGGTGCCTGGAGACCGGGGAACAGACCTTGCCCCTGAGGTCATTCCACCTGTTCCTGATGTTCTCCTTTGAGCGCAGGGTGGTGCCTACAGCATTCACTCTGTCGATTATCCCTTCCCACATTTCCATTTTCCTTATGAGAGGAGTATGCTGGATTTGTGCTACAAACAATTGTGGCTCTACTCTTATGATCTCATCCACCATGACTCTCAACTCATCCTCAGAAAACGTGGATTTTTAGATTGTGACATGGTGGATTTTGAAAAGAAAAAGCAAAAGTGACAGTGACTTACCAAAGAGGGGAAGTGCAAAAGGTAGTGAATGGACAAAGGTGTGTGCAGGGTGTTGTTTGGGATGGTGAAAACAAATGGTGCCTAGTATCTCCATAGGTTTGAAAAAAGTTGCTCTGGCTTCTGTGTGTGGCGTTCGAGATGCAGAGGATTGTGGTGTGGGAAGGGGTGTGCTTTATAGTGCTCTTTCCAGGGTGACAATGTGTGTCAGCTGTGTTGTTTTCAAATCCATCCAATGTGCCATTGTGTATTACTTTGGTGACTGCAAACGGCCGTGTTTGCCCGCTTCTGCGACTTTGGGATTGTAATACAGTCATTGATTGGTCGCTGTGCTGTCAGGGCTGGAAGACAGATCGTCTGTTTCCCGGTCTCTGTGCCGCTGCCAGTTTGCCTTTTTTGGTTGACGGTCAATGGTCCTGCCTGTATGAATCATAACACAGTGGTCTATAGGACCGCCAACATAGCAGTCTGGCGGTCTGACCGCCACACTCGGAATGAGGCCCTATGTGTCATTTTTGAATGATCTACGTGGTATGCACTCCAGATGTGTTCTGTGGGGAATTGAAGCTAAATGTGATAGTGGGAGCTGGAACTCAAATTTTAAGTGTGTGGTTTGATTCCTACGGGATCTTTTGAGATGGATCCAGATGTGATTTTTTAGATAGTTTCATAAGTTAAGGTATTTAAGAGTATGAACAGAATAGGGTGGCACATATCTGAAATTGAAGGTTGAACTCTTCAACTGCCTCACTATTCCAGGTGGCAATTTATCAATTTGTGAAAGAAGCTAGGCTAGATATTTAAAATCTATCACTTTATGTACTTCATTATATGCTAAAAAATCCATTCATATCATCATAGCTGAAACATGTTTCATCCTTCCAATAAACAGTTTCAAGGCTTAATTTAAAGTTATTTAAAAAGTGATCCTGGAGTCCATTAATGCAATTCATTTAGCAAATATAATTCATCTTCATTTTAAAGTACTGAAAAGAATAATCATGTGTTGGGTACAAATGTATGAATGGATGTTCTTTAATTAACTACATAAACCAACAGAAACGAAAGGCAGGGAATTCAGATTCAAAATCTGCAGCATGGACACTAAGATTCAAAAGGCAAAGATTCAAAATGTCATTTGTGTGCCAGAGGTGCAAGATGTGTTTCTTATGTCAAGGATGTCCGATCAAAGTGTAATAGGAAGTCATGTGCAAGTCCTGTGACAGGAACACCAGATGTGATCAGTGTATCGGGGCAACAGATGTTCTTTTCGTGAGAGTGATCCCAGATGTGATGTGGTCTGTGCAAATGTCAATGATGATCTCTGTGGGCAGAAGGGGGTATCTGAGGTGCGGGGAGGGGGACACAATATGCGATATTTTTAAGGAAATTGAAAATTGCAATCTCACAATAAGCAAGAGAACAGGGCCCATATTTATAATATTTTAGCGTCGCATTTACATCTTTTTTTACGCAAAAGCGGCACAGACTTACAAAATACAATTATATTTTGTAAGTTTGCCGCATTTTTGCATCAAAAAATGATGCAAATGCGGCGCTAAAAAATTATAAATATGGGCCAGGGTTTTTAATCCAGGCTTCTGTTCTTCTTTCCGTTCCTTGTATCTTCAGGACTTCACATTTTCCAGTAGTCTTACACCTGAGCTCTGTTAGCCTCCATGGGGGACATCCATGATAGCCAACGAGTTATGAAGTAGATAATGAGTGATAGAGGACAAAACGCTGACACATTTAGTTTCATTTGTATGTATCAGATGTTTGTGAACTATCACTGGAGTGGCAACCATTCCCTCCTTGCTGACCTTTCTTTTCTGGAGCTTCTTTTGAGCGCTTTGAACAAATTATAGGCAGGGCCACTAGAACTATTGTGGCAGGGGAGTCTAGATTTTGTAGGTAGCAGAGTGGACCACAAGTGGCACAAAAGAGAGCCATTGTTGTGCCACATTTTGTAGCTGTATTAGCTCACATTTTTCATGTTAAACCAAATTGATACAAAAGCGACACCAAACACATGGCTAAATACATAGGTTTCTTGTGAAAAATAAGTGTACATATTCACCAGAGCTGATTGAAAATGCTACTTGCCAATTAGTAGCGATGTTGTTCTCCTCGGAAGCTCATAAACACTATTTAATTGAACCACCCCTCGTAATTCCAAGAGCAAAATAATGTAAATTACAATAAGTGTGCATAATTAGACCTATTTTATGTTCAGTGCAGCACTTTTACTGAATTTAGCAGAAACAAGCATACATGTGTACATTCATGGTAACGCACAAATTTATTAGGGTCGAGCCCACAAGAGCATGCACTAGCGCATGTGTTCCTAATGCGAGACACTGTTGTGCACTCAAAAAGTACTTGGAGACAGCGTGTTGCTTACCATTTGATGGCTTCCCATTTCATGGCATTCTTCTTAACAGCCTAGTAATAGGTCACTGCAGGTCAGTAATCATTTCCATTCCCTTCTGTGGAGCAGAGAACAAGCACTGATTGATTTAACTTAATCAGTGTTCATCCGATGTTCTTGATGTGATTGAGGTACTGTTTTTTTCCTTTTGAACTTCTAGTGCCCTGCAAACAGAAGGCAACAGACACAATAGTGTGTACTTAACCCAGGGTTTGGGAAAAGTGAAGTCGCTTTTAGCTGCATGCCAGCATTTTTGGCAAGCCATAGAGCTGAATCAGCATTTCCAAAGTCTGTCTGCAAATTGTTTTTCAAGATCAGTGTGACTGGCAAAAAGGTGCCCAGCAGGACAAACAAAATTGCAAAGTCTTATTATTTTCTATAGTTAACTTTCTTTCATTTTGCCAAGTCTTCTTTACTCACTTCGCTGACTCATGCTCTGTTTTGATTTTGCTTGTGAATGCTGTTCTCAAAATATGACAATTGTCTTGTTCTAAATATGCAAAGTGACATTGTTTCCTTGTTATGTGTCATTTATGAAATGCCTTGACACATATCAGTGCAGTACACCCCAATCCACCCCATTCCAATCCACCCCACTCCAATCCACCCCACTCCAATCTCCCTAATCCAATCCACTCCATCTAATCTCACACCAATCCACCCCAATCCAATCCACACCACTCTGACCCAATCCACCCCACTGCAATCTAATCCACCTCACACCAGTCTAATCCACCCCACTCCAATCCATTCTACCCAAATCCAATTCACTCCACTCCAGCCCATCCCACTCCAATCCAATCCACCACAATCCAATACACCCCACTCCATTCAAATCCACACACTCAACTCCAATCCACCCCACTCCAACCCACTCCACCTCACGCCATTCCACCATAATCAACCCACTCCATTCAATCCACCCCATTCCAATCCAATCCATCCCATTCAACTCCAGTCCAAAGCACCACAATCCACCCCACTTCAATCCATTCCCCCTAAATAAATCCACTCCAGTCCACTCCAATCAAATCCACCCCAATCCAACCCACCCCACTCTACATAATTCACCCCAATCCATCCCACCCCAATTTATTCCATCCCACTCCATCCAACCAACCCCAATCCAATCCACCCCACTCCAATCCATCCTGCCCCACCCAATTCACCCCACTCTACCTTAATCCAATTCAACCCACTCCACCCAAATCAACCCAACTCCACTTTACAACTCTCTCTCTGTGCCACTGCACTCTATGGCACTCTCTGCCACTAAACCACCAAACTACTCCCCCTACTCCCACTACTCCACTCTACGACACTCTACTTCCCCAGCTCCACTCTACACCTCTCTTCCCCCTATACTCCCTCTAGGACAATCTACTTCAACCACTCTACTCAACTCTCCGTACTCCACTCTACTCCACAGTCCACGCCACTTACTTTTAGCCACACTGGTGTACAACATGGCTAAAACACATTGCCAAAGCCAATAGCTCTGGCATGAGTGAGACCTATTGGCTTTACCATTGCTTGTTTACTCTTGGGATCAGAAAGAGACATGTAAAAAAGGTGTGCTTCTTTTATTCTGCATATCAAAGGTAAGTTTTAGAAATAGTCTTTGGAGTTGCTTTTATTCTGGACACTTGGGTCTTTCAAGCACCTCCTTCCTATAAGAACGAGGCCTGAAGAACCGTAGCACACAGGGCTGGACTGGCCTTTTATTCCATCGGGCGTTTTCCCGGTGGGCTGGGGCAATTAGAGGCCGATTATGAAAGCCCAGGGCTGCACCCGAAGCATCGGTCTCTTCCCACAGCTCCACTTCAATTTCCACAGCTCTCCAAGATTAACTGTTGCCGGCAAAGCAGTCTTCGAGAGAGACAGAAAGGGAGGGAGGAGAGGGATGGAGAGAGTGAGAGATCAGCGAGGGGAGAGAGAGACCGAGCAAAGCAGGGGAGCAGGCTTGGTTTGAGCATTTTAGTCAGGGTTTGGGTTAGTTCGCCAGTAAGTCCCTGGCAGCATATGTTACATGTGTATAGAATGAGTAGCACGCTATAAGGCACTGCGAGACATAAGTCATAAGATATTAAAAAGAGAAATAAAGAGAGTAAAGAGAAATAAAATAGTATGTAAGCTCGGGGTCCTCTTGAATGCTACTCCAACAGCGCTGTCGCGGGTATAGCACGAGTTTGCACGAATAATTAAGCAATATTTTATTGTGAAAACGAAGGAATCATTGTTTCTACATCTAAATATGTAACTATTTTGATAGAATGTCTACTCCAGTCCTTCAAATGGAGATATTTATACTGCCCCATAGAAGTGTCACACAATAGCACCTGTTTTACACCTAAATGTAGCAATCAACAGCTGAAGATGGTCTGGTTTACTTAAAATATGCTTTCTTTTATTGTATACTCCATAAATAAATTATCCAAAAAGGCCGTATATTAATAAACAACATTAAAACACGTATCCAAAAATGCAAGATAATAAAACTAGCGTCAGCAATACGAAACAGCACAAGTTTAATCAACAGATGATTGGAAGAAAGTGAGCGAGTTGGGAGGTAACCAAGATCAGATGGGATGTTGCAAGTCTGGTCAATTACTGTCCTTGTTCCAGGACTGCAGATTTCAGAATATCCACCTGATAAATATCATGACACAAATACAATCCTGGCAAGTACGGCCTTAGAGGGATAAAGAAATATGCAGTCTGTATTGTTTGGATTGAGTAAAAGGTGAAAAGGGGTCTTAAATATTCTATGTAGGGGGACAGATGCCTAAATTGGATCAAGACCAGTCATTAATGTTACCGTACTCCAGGCCCCGCAGCCTTAACTGAGAATAATGAAAGAGAAAATTTAAATTACTGGTATCCCATTTTCTAGGATATCGGTAACGTTAGTTACCTGTGTGGCGTCATTGAGAGGTGCCTGTAAAGGCCGTAGTACAACATACGGGGCGTGATTGCAAGTAAAGTTGCTGTTTATTACACCTGGTAAATAACAATATCCTGGGGTTTGTTATTTAGCAGATGCAATAAATAACACCTATTGTGAGTTGTTGTGGAATAACATGAGGATTTTGGCGTTTAACTCACCAAAATCTCCAAGATATATAAAATAAATAATGTGCACATTTCTCCTGTTAAATTTCGGCATGTTTGACCGTCAAAATTTAACAAATGTTTTTTTTAACGCATCCGATAGTTATCATATTTGTTAAATAAAACCAAACTTGTAATTCCGTCCAGCGCGTAAACAGAGTTTTATGCACTGGACGGAATAAACCACCCATCTTGTAATCAGAGCCTAAGGGAGGAGATAGGTTTCGATTGAAATTCTGAACTTTGATATTTTCTTTATTTTAAGTTTAACCTCATTTTGCAAAATATTTTGACTTGAATATGTCAGATTTAACTCATAGTTAGGGAGTAAGTTAATTATAAATAAAGATGGATAATGTTTGACTCCTTTCAAGCACCTCCCAAAGAAGGAATCGGACAGATAGAGAGTAAATGATGCCAGCACTGCATAAATTGAATAAATTAGAGTCTTCTAGTCACTCATTTTATCTTTGGGTGTTAAACACTATTCAATTCATACAGTTTCAGGTGGAGTACGCTGTCTAATTCTAAAATACTGCTAGGATCATCTACCCGAAGATATTCCATATTCAGCATCAATTTTACCATTGTATGAACAAAAACAATAATGAAGAACAGGGGCAATGATGGCGTTAAATTCTTTCTACACCATGGAGTAGGAATCTGTTGTATTTTGAAACAAAAATTAACCCTATTATCAGATTTATGAGTTGTATTCTTTAGTGAGCCCAGTTGTTTAGACCAAGATAGATTAGAGGACATGCTAATGGCCAAATAATCGTAGGTTTGAATGGTCTCCAGGCTTCTTCCTTTAGCTGACCAATGAATTCTCTCAGATGATCTACCAAATGTCATCATTTTAGTTTTAGGTCATTCTAAGGCCATTTTCTATACAATGCTGGGAAATGAAATCCAAGATCTCAATAGGGGTCTTATCTATTAATTCGAGTTCATTGGCATGTGTCATCATTTTTTGCTGCCCAGGTTAAGGGGGGGGGGGGCACATAACTTTGGCAACTAGGAAAATAGATTGGTCAGACTTACAGTTTAAGGTTTGAGGGGCAAAATACAGTCCTGTCTGACACCAGTGCTGGTTGGCATCTAATTTATTTATATATTCAGAGTAATTATCAGTTTGTATTTGCACCCACGTCAATTCACGTAGCTTTTACATAAAATTCATTAGCATGGGGCTACTGTTCTGGGGTTTCATCTCAATCTAAAGTTTCTTCTGTCAACACTGTTAGAAGCATTACTAAAATCAATGAAACTATAGACTGCATCTTTACTCATGCATACTAACTGACCAGCACATGGTCTAATAAAATCGTTATGTGTTGAGATGAACATGATTGTATCTTGATGAAATAAATAAAAATAAACATTTCAAAATTTTACAAAAAAGATAATTTGATCAACATTGAATCTCTGAGAATAAGGTAGATCACAATTCCAGCAGGTCACAAAGGAATTATTTTACCATTGGGTGGGTGTCATTGACTGGGGTGAGCCATTTTTTTAAACTGATGGCACGATCAGGGCGGATGTTTTTGCTGAGTTATCTTGGAAGCCATATTCCAAAAAGCCTTGATGGAATTTGTCTTGCATATGTCAAGAAGAAATACTCATTCTTGTTCCTCCTATTTTAGTGTATTTGACAGTAGCTTTATACATCTTTCTAGCAATTATTGGTGTATTTTTGTGTTGGCAAATGTGTTTAAGGTACAAAGTGCCGAACAGAAGAGCTTTTCACTTTTAATGCAGTCACCTTTAGGATTTAGAAGAGGAATCAAATGTAGAATTACTCGAGGTGGGCTATCGATGGTGGGCCTTTCATTAAACAAGCAAGTAAAGAGACAATGTTACACACTTTCCCAAACTAAAAGCTTGTCAACAGCACTGACCTAGTTAAGGCTGCATCCAAATTGTTGGACCAGCTTAGATTTTTTTCCAAATTAGCTAGAGTCTTTTTTATGGCATAATTGGTTTAGATGCCACAGTAGAACAAGGGTTGTTTCTAACTATTACAGACTCTTAAGTTCAAAAGAAAACAACACACTATAAGAAAATGGTTTCTTTCAAACCTATGGAAGAATGAATAATCATAGACTTGGTCAGAAAATCAGCCATAGACACAAGTATAGTCAAAGAAGGTTCAGGAACCAGAGCGATATATGGGTGGAGTTGAGTGCTGGATCCAGCAGGATTTTGTCTTTCAGTAATCTCAGTTGCAAACTCATGAGCCCAAAATAGAGCTCTTTGCCACTGGGATTACTTCTGGAATTAGGAAACACAGAGGGACAAAGCGAAATATCTTGTTGCGGGCCCAGAAATCAACATCATAATATTCAATCCTAAATAAAAACAGTCGAAATCACCTGTGAACACAGTAGGAAGGTGTATATTGTATGAAGATAATAGGTTTACATGCAAGGGGATCACATGTTCCTTTAGTGGGAGTGAACCTACATTTAACAAAAGAAAAGATAAAAAATAACATCTTGATGTTCGTTACACTGGACAATGAGAACCACTAGTGGTCTTTACCACTGTAATGAATACCGCTAGTGGTCTTTACCACTGTAATGAATCCAGCTTTAGGTCGTTCATGGGGAGAGGGTTCAGCTCTGATGCCGAAGACAGTGTAACTTTCAAATGTCAAATCAGAGATGTGCCCATATTCCTGCAGACTCACAAAATCATAATTCTAAAGGAAGCCGAAGGAAGATGTCATCCTCTCATTTTGCCATATGTCTACACAAGTCTGCAAAATTTCATGTGCACATATTTGATTTGAAAGACACACCATTGTTGTGTATGGGTAGTGAATAGTTTACTCAAGAACCTCACCAGTACAATTAAAGCTGGTCCAGGTGTCACTAGTTTAATCCCTCATTTTGTTGTCCAAAATATCTATTGCCTCTCAGCTATAATTGATGTTTTCAATTTGTTTGCTGTAGAAGAATTATTCAGACTTACACCAGTAGGCAGTGCTTAATTTGTGAAGAAAAAGGTGCCCTCCTCTTAAATAAGTGGCTGCTGCAATTAAATGTGTGAACATGGAATACTGAGGCGACGTAATCCTGAAGCCATCTCGGGCCTCTTCAATCCAAATAAAGCCACTCCCTGCCCCTTCAGCTCACTCCTGCAGCTTTCTGCTTTCTCCCTTTGTGATGCTTTTTCGTTTTTCCCTTCCTCCGTCTTTCCCATGTATGTCTTTTGCTCCCAGCAAATGCTTGAGGCAGAAGAATAAGCCCGGCCCTAAAATATAAGTGCCGGTGCTTAGCACCGGAAACAACAAGCACAAATTAAGCACTGCCAGTGGGGAGACTGAACCACGCTTGTAGTGAGTTGTGGCAAAATTGATCCACATTATTATGTATATCATTATTTTAAGGTGTCTGTACATAAACTGGTTCAGGTACAACATATTCAAGTTATATTTTTATGCCCATGTCGCAGAAATGTGGAGAAAATCCTGAGACACGAAGGGCATCGTTGTACTAGGAGTAAGTAACCCTAGTGTATTTTTCCTGTGAGACAATCTTGGCCTTCAGGAATTCTACCCTTTAATATTGGTTAGGTCTGATATCGTATTTAACAATTTTAATAGATTTCCCCTGATAAGGCTATCAAAAAGTCCTTCCGACTGAAAAAGAGGAGTAAATATGAAAAAGTGTTAAGTTCATTTTGTGGGTCAACATTATTTAAATCAAAAGTAACTTGTGTATTAATTTCTTGTACACTTTTGTCATTAACCATCTTGGTGTGTCTTCCTTTTTAGGGTATGTTGGAGTTTGATATGAAGTGTTTTAAAAAATATGGAAAAATGTGGGGGTAAGTTTAAGCTTTTTGTTTAATCTTTAGATATTACTATTTTTATTTACCGTTATTTTCTATAGTGTCCAAGGGCCAGATGTAGCAAGGTCCTAATTTTGCGATTCGGAAATTGTGAGTCGGTGCGACTCGCAATTTCCGAATCGCAAATTCGGATGCAGAACGGTGTCTCAGACACCGTCTGCGACTCGCTATGGGGTCGCAAAGACCCACATCATTAATATTAATGAGGTGGGTCGCATTTTGTGACCCCATTGCGAGTCCCCGAACTCACAGGGATGGTGGCCTGCTGAAGTCAGCAGACCTCCATGTCTGTGACTGCTTTTTCAATAAAGCATTTTTATTTTTTATTTTGCAGCCCGTTTTCCTTGAAGGAAAACGAGTTGCAAAATTAAAAAAATAACGAAACCATTTGGTTTCGTTTTTTCAGTGTAGGCAGTGGTCCACTGGACCACTGCCTGCTCTGAAAAAACCTTTTTGCCAACATTTACAAAGGGGAAGGGGTCCCGTGGGGACCCCTTCCCTTTTGCGAATGAGTTACCACCAGTGTGACACTGGTGGTAACTGCGAATTGCTTTGCGACCGCATTCGCGGTCACAAAGCAATTCTGCATTGCGATGCGAGTCGCAAATAGGAAGGGAACACCCATTCCTATTTGTGAGTTGCATTCACAATTTGAGAGTCGGGACTGACTCGCAAATTGTGAATGTGCATCGCAGAAGGCTGTTTGCATGGCGTAAACTGCGATTTTCGAGTTTGCACCATGCTAACGGCTTCCTACATCTGGTCCCTAGTTGGTCTGTGACATCTTTTTTTTCTCTGTCCCTTTTTACATTTTGGCGGTGTGGCAACACCACTGGGTTGAAATGTATTGTTATGGTATACATAGAGTCTGGGGGAATGTAGGTTAATAGAAGCTTCGCATTTTGGCCCTTCATTCAATGAGTGTGCCAGGCTACTGTGCCAATGGCGGATGTTCTTGAAAACAGACTTATAAACTTGTGATAGGCTGGTTTATTTCTCAAAATTAAATAGTCATCTTGAAATGGTATTTTATAGGACTACATGAGCAGCAATTCAAATATAAGAAAAGTAGAACACTCTGGAACGCAAAGTGTCAGGCAATCAATGTTTTCTTCTGTTGTGAAAATCACAGCAGTTTTTAGAAAGATACTTGTGACTTTGCTTTTCATAAATGTTTATTTAGCACTTTCATATGTGATTGAATAATTATTAACAAAGTTGTAAAACTGTTGGAAAATCTGGAATTATGCATTAGGATGAAACAACATCAGGAATTAACACATTTTATCTCCTAATTATAGCAAACTCGTCCAGAGCTTTTGCCATCAAAGTGCTCCCTACACATTTGGTAGGCTAAAGCATGTGACATTGCTAGCATTGACAATGCATGGTGATACTGGAATGATATTTAGAGGACAACTGTAGAACGGAAATGTCTCTTACATGGTAAATAGGCATCTATACCTGCTCTGAGTACCTGCCTACATGTGAAACAGTTATCTTGCCTTTTATTTTGCAGGGGACTTCACAATTATCTAGCATGTGCTGGATTTTAATCCTGTATTGCATACCCCTAATTGCGCTGTGTAGTATTAAGTAATGCTGCATGATTAGATTATGTGATTATTTAAAATATCTGCAATGGGGAAGAAAATATTTTATTAAATCTATTGCTTGATTGTTGACTTCTGAGCTCTAACCCCCCCTACACACACACACACACACACACACGCACACACAAACACACACTTCCTCCCTGAAAAGCCCCCGATTGCTTAACATCTTTAACCTGAGAGTCAAGGTTTGTACTTGGCCCAGTTAGCAGAGCCATTGCATCACCTGTCTTCCATGGGCCCTGGTCCCTACACCTTAATGAAGTCTGACAGGTACTCTAATTGAACAGCTAGTGAAGAGCTTCTCAGTTGTTCTTTGGTTGTGGGACCCTCTTCAGTGACATTAGCACATAGATGCTGGCTGCCTGTCCTCGCATGGAGATTTTGGGTGGGACTCTTGTCATGGTTTGGCTAGAGGAGCTCTTGTCCATTGGTAATTGGCTCTGAGACCATTTTGGTGACATTAGCATAGAGAGTCAGTCTCCCTGTACTTGTCCATCTCAGTGAGCCCATTAAGTATGCCTAACAGTAGCTGGAAGAGCTGACTAGTCCCTTCAAGTGGATTCAGTGTCACCGAGTAGAAAATCGCCCAAGGTGATGAGGACCAGGAATCACTAGTTGTGGTTAAATGGGGTTTATTTCAGGATATTAATCAACCCACAATGCCAGCAAAATAGCAATAATTCCAAACGATTCAGCAGTGTAGCTGGTAAGCTGAAATATCTCAGTAGGTTTAGGCGTAATAAGATGAGATACAGACTAGTGACAGCTACAACAATACAAAAACAAAGCCCAGTAAATAGGTGCTCCATAGACTAACTTCCCTTCTCTCTCCTAAACATAGGATCATCTATTCAGGGTAACTATTTAGGGAGTTTGGAAGGTGTTAGCATAATAAAAACATCTGTAGAAGTCTTCCAAAAAGGGAATAAGTGTTTAGCATAAAGATTCACACTTGCAGGAAAGGTGAGCAGAGAGGTCTGTCCCTTTTGAAGTCTAGAAAGACTCTTCTTAACAATATGTGAGAACACCAATTAAATAATAGGAGTGTTAGAAATTGGGTCTCTAGTTGGCAGAGGTATGCACCCTGTCCATTTGGGGACCACAATTCTAGTGAGTAAGTCACAACACAACCTAAATTATCATGTGTTCACCCTCCAGTAGCTTGGCACAGAGCAGGTAGACTTAATTTAATGACAAAGTGAAAACACTACCAAAAGTACTCCACACTAGTTTAGGAATATAGATAATATTTATCTGAATGAGATAAGACCAACATGACAAATATCCAATATGTGCAAGTCAAGGTATCACTTTTTAAAAGTTTACATGGGTCTTAATCCATAAGAATCAATGGTTGTATCTTTTTAACACTCATTACCTGGGATACTTTAAAAATAACGGCTGTAGAGGAGGTGATGCATTAGAAAATAAAGCAATGCATTGATTTTTCTGGCCCAGGGGAGGTGATGCATTGATTCTTTCCTTGCGAACATGATGATGCGCCAATTTCCAGATGTGCAGCCTTGACTTCCTACTGCGGTGCGGGGATATTTTGACACACAGGAACAATGAGTGGAAAATCCAAAAAGCACTGGGAGGGGGAAACAGGCGTTAGGTCGATCCAGTAGGAGATGCGGCTGCTTTTTAGCTGTGAGAAAGGCGCTGTGTCAATTTTTGCCAGCATTGCACATATTTTCTGATGTGGGGACTTTTCTCTCTCAGATGAAGTCTTTGATGGCCCTGAGACTTCTTAACAGGAGACAAGCGCAGCCCAAACCCTTAGAAATCACTTATGGGGGAAGGCAAAGTCCTTCCAGCAGTGTAAGGGAGCAGCAGGCAACAGGGCAACAAGCAGGAGAGGAGTCATTCCAGAAAAGCAGTCCAGATTAGGCTGTTTGGGCAGCATGGCAGTCTTTCTGACAGAGTCCAGTTGTAGGTCCAGAAGTGTCTGATTTGGTGGGGTCTCAGACCCAGTATATATACCCAAATGTGCCTTTGAACTGGAAGAGACTCCAAAGAGTGGTTTTGAAGTGCACAAGTTCCCCTTTCAACCCAGTCCTGTCTGCCAGAAGATCTGTGCAGGGATTATCAGTTCTTTGTGTGAGGTCAGGCCCCTAGCCCTTCCTGCTCAGGTAAAGCCATCAGTATACAGAGGAATGCAGATGCAGCTGAATGTCCTGTGTTTATGGCTGTCTGGGGGGAATGCACAAGGGGAGGTGTCAACCGGCACAGACCAGATGTGGATTGGAAACAGGCTGTAAGGCACAGAGAGCATTAAGTGCAGAGAAATGCCTACTTTCTAAACGTGGCATTTCTAAAATGGTAATGTTAAATCCAGCTTCACCAGTAAGCAGGATTTGTCACTACCATTCCAACCATACCAAACATGACAAGGCTACTCCGCTCAGATCAGAAATTACCACATTAAAAGTATAGAAGGGGATTTTCAATGCTGGCCTAAGAGAGGAGCAGGCTTCACTGTAGTGAAAAACAATTTGGGAGTCTTCCACCATCACCATCAGGACATGTAAAACATTTCAGTACATTTCCTGCCTTTTACCTACATAGCACCCTGCCCTATGGGCTACCTAGGGCCTACCTTAGGGGTGACTTATATGTAGTAAAGGGGGAGTTTAAGACTTGGCAAGTAGTTTTAAATGCTAAGTTGAAGTGGCAGTGAAACTGCATACACACGTATGTGGGTGGCACAATCAGTGCTACAGGACAACTAGTAGCATTTATTTACAGGCCCTGGGCACATATAGTGCACTTTCTAGAGGCGTATAGATAAATTATATAGGCCAGTTGGGTAGGAGCCAATGTTAACATGTTTAGGAGAGAGAGCACAAGCACTTTAGCACTGGTTAGCAGTGGTAAAGTGCGCAGAGTCCTAAAACCAGCAAAAATTAGATCAGAAAAATAGAGGGAGGCAGGCAAAAAGTTGGGAGAAGACTGCCCTATAGTTGTGAGGTCTAACAAGGAGCTTCAAAACATCCTTTCACACACCACCAGGACACAACCAACTCATTACATGACAGTAGCATTCACAACCTTCTCTGAATTGTCCACCGCATAGGAACTGAGATTGACGACTGCACCCTTAAGCATTCCATCATCCTGGTACAAGATGAGCAGAAGGCCTCTTTCGACCATTAATTCTCCATGTTCACTGCCAAGTTTACCCCCACTCGTGCCTCACTATCAGCCGTCTAATACAAACAATAAGCCTTTTACTAGCACACCCTGCAAAAGGAAAGAAAAACATACTGGCAAAGCAAAAATGCCTTTCAACTGAGGCCTGTAGTCACGCTAAGTTAACTCAGCAGTCAACATTAACTTTGAATACACATTTACATATAAACCCATATTATCTTTTAAGAATAAACGCAGGCATGAATAAGAAAAGACATGATTACGTGTTTCAGTTGAACATTAGTATACTCATATATGTAAATGTCTAATTTCTATGGTGATTACATTTCATTAATACATTTAGATGACTCACATGCATTAAGGAAGTTAAAGCACACAGGGCCAGATGTACAAAGCCTTTTGCATGTCGCAAACTGCGAAAAACGCAGTTTGCGGCATGCAAAAGGCCAAACGCGATGCTCATCCCCAAATTGCGAGTCGGTACCGGCTCGCAATTTGGGGATGCGACTCGCAAAAAGGGAGGGGTGTTCCCTTCCTATTTGCGACCGCATCGCCATTCAGAGTTGCTTTGTGACCGCGAATACGGTCGCAAACCAACTCGCAGTTACCACCAGTGTCACACTGGTGGTAACTCATTCGCAAAAGGGAAGGGGTCCCCATGGGACCCCTTCCCCTTTGTGAATGCTGAAAAAAATATTTTTTCAGAGCAGGCAGTGGTCCTATGGACCACTGCCTGCTCTGAAAAAAACTAAACCAAATGGTTTCGGTTTAGTTTTCATTTTGCAGCTCGTTTTCCTTTAAGGAAAACGGGCTGCAAAAGGAAAACAAAAACTGCTTTATTCATAAAGCAGTCACAGACATGGAGGTCTGCTGACTACAGCAGGCCACCATCCCTGTAAGTGCAGGGACTCGCTATGGGGTCGCAAACTGTGACCCACCTCATGAATATTGATGAGGTGGGTCTTTGCGACCCCTTAGCGAGTCGCAGAAGGTGTCTGAGACCTTTCTGCATCCAATTTTGCAAGTTGCAAATTGCGAGTTGGTCAGACTCGCAATTTGCAAGTCGCAAAATTGGAGTTTACTACATCTGGCCTACAATGTGTATAATGTCATACATGAGCATATAATTGCATACTTGTCACATATGGAAGGTGGAGCCTAACTTAAGCTGCTCCAATAGTTACAGCATGGGTGGCAACAGTGTGTGGTTAATCTCTTTGCCTCTCTGTCTGTCTTTCTGTCTCTCTCTCTCACACACACACACACAAACACAAACTCACAAGTAGATCAAAGGCAGGACCAATAAGCATCGGCTGCTGCATATCATTTTCCACCTCTTTCATGTTTTGTGTTGAGCTTGCGAGAATTTTCAAAAGCTATAAATGCCAAAACGATTGTCATTACCAATGCTTGCTTACCAGGACATCAGCGGTTAATATGAACCTCTAGACATGGATGTACTTAAACAGATGTTTCGGTACACTGCGCTTCCTCAGGTTTATGCTGCTCCTTGGAATCTTGCCCACTTGGGCGATCCTGCAGAGGGAAACCATTGTAAAAACACTTGTACCCCCAAACTATTTTTATCCGGAGTCTCCAACTCCGAAGACTTGTCAGTGTTTACTCCCGAAGAATTGACAATTCTTGGCGACCTGCCAAGAAAGTTTCACACCATCATGACTATGGGGGTCATTCTAACTCTGGCGGGCGGCGGAGGCCGCCCGCCAGAGTTCCCCCGACAGAACACCGCTCTGCGGTCTGAAGACCGCCGCGGTGATTCTGTGTTTCCCGCTGAACTCCTCGTAAAATGGAGTTACCAAATCCTGTGAACGCCGCAAGTGGGATTAGATTTTCAGCCGGGCCTAACCTAGCACCCTCCAGAGCATTCAGCAACATTATTTCTCCCTGGTATATTCACGCATTGTGGCAAGTCTAGTGAATCATAATAACTTGCATTTGTGGGATAATGTTTCTGATCTTAAGTTATAGAGAAACATAGAGCCCTGAAAGAAATATCCCGCTAGTCTCAGTAGACACACACAGATGAGAAGGGACCAATGGCTTCTCAAACTCTTCAAATCCCAGGACATTGGAGCAGATCAAAGAGATGGGGTGGTAGCTTAAGTAAACAACACAATTTAAGGTAGGAATAAAATTGAAGAACATTCAGACCTTTAAATGGAACAATAAAAGAAATTATAAAATAAAAGGAAAGGAGATATGTCTGTAATCAATGAAGCATAAAGAACAGAAAACTAAAAGAAGACTGGATATTAAAACATCAGAAAAGTAACAAATTGACGAATGCAGAATGTTGACTGGAGCCAACCACTCTAGTCAATACATCCCTAGTAGTATATCTGTGCTGTAAGGGGTGATGCCACCAAAAGGAGCACAAGTTCTGGCAATGATGGAAAGCTACCAAATGCTACAGTCCTGCTCTCGAAGATCCTAATCAGGTACTGCTGGCAGGATTTTGACTGAAAATGTTTTTAAGAGAGAGATCCCCTATACCTGTAAGGGGACAGGGTAAATATATAACCAAACACAAAGCTCCCTTTATGGAAGATTCAATATATTACCTAGTGGTTTCAATCTATTGCCTAATAGTGCGTCTTGCTGGGACTCCTCTATCGTATCCAACACATGATATAACATGGTTTTTATTAAAGGGTTTTAAACATATGCTTAGAAGGGGACTGTAGAAATATTTGTTTATTTATTGCTATGAATTGGAGAGTATATAAATAAAAATAAAGAAAAAGGCCCAAGTAGTGTGGTTATCAACATTGGAAAGGTTTAAACACGGCTATACATTTATTTATTATATCATGTGTTGGATATGATAGAGAAGGTTATGGATTTTGACTAAGCCAGAGATCTACAGACATAGGGGGTCATTCCGACCCCGGGGTCGGCGGGAGCACCGCCAACAGGCTGGTGGTGCTCCGCAGGGCATTCTGACCGCGGCGTTTTGGCCGCGGTCAGAACAGGAAAACCGGCGGTCTCCCGCCGGTTTTCCGCTGCCCTCAGGAATCCTCCATGGCGGCGCAGCTTGCTGCGCCGCCATGGGGATTCCGACACCCCATACCGCCATCCTGTTCCTGGCGGTTCGCCCGCCAGGAACAGGATGGCGGTATGGGGTGTCGTGGGGCCCCTGGGGGCCCCTGCAGTGCCCATGCCAATGGCATGGGCACTGCAGGGGCCCCCGTAAGAGGGCCCCACAAAGAATTTCAGTGTCTGCTTAGCAGACACTGAAATTCGCGACGGGTGCAACTGCACCCGTCGCACCTTCCCACTCCGCCGGCTCCATTCGGAGCCAGCTTCCTCGTGGGAAGGGGTTTCCCGCTGGGCTGGCGGGCGGCCTTCTGGGCAATCGGGGCATTATGGAATGAGTTTCCTGTTGGCCTCTCACAGTGTTCTCGAGAACAACGCGAGGCTCCTGTATCACACGCCTACAAGCGCAATTTGCCTCTTGCTAGTGGAATTTCCAGTCACCATGGAGCCTTCGGGCATATTTTGTGACACCTGCAATGGCAAGCGGCCACTCTCGAGTAGAGTTTGCAGTAGGGGCCTAGTATTTTTTTACACTTAATTGTTTAACTTTTATAAGTGAAAAAAGGTTGCACAGTTACATTTTCTCCATGTTTGTTAAACTTGCACTATTTAATTTATATTGCCAAGTGGCCAAGTCTGTCCACAGGCCATTCAGCCAGTACTAGTCTTTGGGTTTATGAAACAAGTGTTTCTGTGGTATAAGTTGCTTTAAAACAATTATGATTTAGGCCAGGGATGGCATTGGATTACATCATACTTTTTTTTGTATTTCACTTTTGTTATTTTTCTGCAAAATGTGGGTTATATTTTGGTGGGGTAATATATTGTGATGGAGGAAGTCTGTTGTAAAACATTTATAGCTGACTTTTCATTTTTGGCATTGCTGAATTAATGGTAGTGTTTTCTTCATTATTTGACATGCCTCCTTTGTGTGGCCAGCGTGTGCATGGGTGTATTTGTGTGTATGAGACAGTGTGTGTGTGTTTGCCATATGCCACCATTTTGACTTTGTTCTCGAAGCCATGTGGCTTTTGGCCATTTTGGGTAGTCAGAGGCCTGCATGTGTTCTTTGTTGTCTATGCCTCCTTACTTGTTGTTTGGCCTTGTGGTCGGAGGCCATTTTGTGTAGTCAGCCAGTGTGCTTTTGCCAGAGGCCTGCATATGTTCTTTGTTGTCCATGCCTCCTTGCTTGTTTGACCATGTGGCGTCGACCATTTTGTGAAGCCAGCCAGTGTGCTTTTGCCACAGGCCTACATGTGTACTTTGCCATACATGCCACCTTGCTTGTTGTTTGACCATGTGGCCAGCGACCATTTTGTGTATCCAGCCAGTGTGCTTTTGCTGATAGCTGTGAATGTGTTCTTAATTGTCCAAGCCTTCTTGCTTGTTGATGTTTGAACATGTGGCCAGTGTGTTTAAATACTGGATTTGTCTCAGCTGCAAAGTACCTAATCATAGCGACAAACTGAGCAAAGTGGACAACAGGAGCTGCAGCCAGCAATGGTTCTTCCTGAAGTAGGAGCAGAACAGGAGGTTTGAGATTTCTGCTGAGCAAAATGTAGCTTTTGAATGAACTGTTGGCTTCCCGATCTCCAGCAAGGAAAAGAAAGGGTCCATCACCATCTTCTCCAAGCCACCTTTCTGATAATATGGACATGGGCTGGACCCAGGCTATGTCTGAGACCTGCCACGAGAGACAAGAGGCAAGGAAAGTTCCTGAAAGCCTTAGAATTCATGTGAAGGGACAGTGATGAGGATGAGCCAGTGATTGTTTGCATAGAAGCCCGTTCAGGGGGCACTGGTCCCCTCACCACAACCGCCAGCTTCCATATTTGTAAGACCCCCGATAGGACCTGCATCCACCACTACCTCCATCAAAGTATGCATTGCTGAGAGGCAATCAACACACCCACCTACCTCCAATATTTCAAACCCTGGCAGTGGTACACTAAAAAAGTTCTTCTCCCCAGTTTCGGACTTCTTTAAGATTAACAAGTGGGAGGATAATGCTGCACTATGCTCTATTTGCCATGCTAGTGTTCGTTGAGGTAAGGCTGGTTCACACTATGGTACTGGAGGCCAAATGACCCATATAAAAAAATTACGCAATCCGAAGGGAGGAGTGCCGGAAAAGAATAGCTGGTGATAGTGATGAGAGAGGGGAATCAGCACTGATCACGGCAATAGGAGTGAAGAGGAAAAAGAAAGTGATAGCTTTAGATGAGGCAGCCATGCCCTCAGCAGTGCGCCATTATCACCCACATCAGCAGCCTTAAAATGGAGCAAGATTCAGATGGAGAACCACCACATGTAGTGGTTCTCCCAAGGTGCACATTGAGTTTATCACCTCCTGGTTCTCTCTGGAAGTTGCTTCGTCTGTAGCACCACAAAAGAAGGCAATCCAGGCAACTATTACGGGCATGTTTAGTCAGGAGGGGCCCTATGAATGCAACCACCCAATGGCACATTTGTACAGCGGAAAACTAGCTAAAATGTTAGTGCTGGACCTCCTCCTTTTTTCTTTTGTGGAAGCAGTGGGATTTTCAGATTTTGTGGCAGCCATCTATCTGAAATAGAATGCTCCCAGGCTGACCTATTTTGACAGAGTTGCTGTTCCAGCACTCCATCACGATATGCTGCAACTGGTTGGACAAGCTTTGCAGCAGAATGTGGTTCACACTATCCACCTGATGACAGATGTGGACCAGTTGTCAAGCAACTGATTGCATCTGTATCACTGCACACTGGATCCCTTTTGTGGGGGTTAGCCAACAGGGATCTGCAGGTCCCAGCCCTGAAGAAACATTTAAAGCCAGTTGGCTACTGTTCGACATGGAGAAATCCCATGCAAGCGAGTACCAGGAAGACGAACAGGCAGAAGTTTCGGCTTGCAGCTTTCAACCTCCTGAGAGGGCAGTGCTGTTGTCTCCCAACAGCCAATACCAGCAACAACAACACCAGAAACAACAGCACCAGCAACAGAAAAATCAAACCAAACCTCTGCAATGGCTTGGTTTCCAGTGGCTGGGCTTAAGTCAAGTGCAGGGGTGGAGGCAGAAGAGGTCGAGAAAGTGGAAGCACCAATGGCCTTTCAGAGGATGGTCCAAGACTTTCTGGAGGACCTAAAATAGGTCTACCTGGATCAAAACCCATTGGTCCATTGGTATGGGAAGATGCGCCAATGGCCAGGGATCAGCACGCTGGCAATAAAGTATCTGGCTTATCTGGTAGCCAGTGTGTGTCCTGAGCATGTGTTCAGTGAAGCTGGCACAGTTGTCACAGTCAGAAAGACCAGGCTCTCGCCTCAAAATGTGGAGAAACTGGCCATTATTAAAATTAACCAACACTTCACACCACAAGATTACACTGTTCCTGAAACAGCACAGGAGGAGTATGATGGCAATTGTTCGAGACTCAAATGCATTAAATTACCAACTTCTTGGGAAAACTGCTCAGTTTGAGGACACACTCTACTTCCCTGACTGAGTAGGTCATAATAAAACTTTCACATTATCGTGCAAAAAAAAAATGATATGGCGAGAGGAACATTCATGTGTTTGGTGTCTGACTTATGCAGTCCCACCTTTCACATGTATGGTCGGATTGGAGTTGGACCAGTGTGCACAGAAGAAGCATCCATATTTGATTAAAGGTCATGAGGAAGACAGTGCCTACCACCTTCCCATTCTTCTTCTTTTTTTAATTCCCTAGATAGGCTGCCACACTAAAGATCAAGACTGCTATTGTGTTGTTTCCATGGGAAAAGAGGAGATACAAAAGACAAATGTGTACCACCACCATGCTTGGATAGGGACAGGTAACTACTGCACCAATGAGTGATATGAATTGAGTAAGTGTGAGTGATGATGGTTGATATGGTGGGAGACAGTGAGGGTGTTCAACCAATATTTGTAAACTTGATTTAGACGATTTGAAATGTTTGAATGCTGAAGGGTCATTCTGCCTGAAGGTGATTGGCCATTTTTACACTTAGCTAGATTTTCTTTCATGGTCCACTTGTACTTTTTTCGGGTTCTTCTGAGACCAATCAGTTATCATACAACTTATACGAAATGCTCAAATTCTTTTGCTCTTCTTGTTCATCAACAGCAGTACACTACAGGTCTATGTCTCAATCTCATTTGGGTCACGAGGACTCAGAAGTCGGACGGATTCAAGACTCAGAGTCTGACTCAGGCCTCAGTGAGGGACTACCTCTACTGCTGGAAGAATTAAGTTATCTACTTCAAGTTCTAAGGGAAACCAACATATATCAAAGAGGCCTACTCAGCTCTGTGGACTGGAGAGTGGTGAATTGGTTTGAGAAATGCTGAGTAGTGTGCTGTGGGTCAAATGTCAATCTCCTCTAATGAGGTGGTTGTGGTCCGGGGGCTTTAACTGGAGACAGACAAGTCACATGATGGACAAACTTAGATAAATGTTATGACAGTTGTGAGATTGATCAGCCAGGTATATGCAGCTACCTGCCTGGGATTGTTTGTAAAATTGATCTCACTTCTCAGTTAATACATGAGTCATCATGAGATTGTACTGCAGCAGCCTATGCTCTTGCCCATGAAGCTTACCTTCTCCTTTACTCTACAATATTGACATTTACTGTTTTACAATCCACATGCCTTCTTTTTTTCTGCACGAAAGCTCCTACACTCCTGCTTACCTTATCTGACCTGTTCAGCTATGCACCCAAGACGGACATTCCAAGAAGAATGCGGATGCACCTCACAATTTGGGCATTTATCGACAGTATCATTTTTCTTCAAATAATCATAATTTTTACAACTGTGTGGGTTCACTCCTCCCCAGTTCGTATTTTTCAAACCTAGATGACAGAATAATTAGATTAAAAAAACCTGGGTCTCTGGGATTGAAGTACAGTTTGCACTGCATTCCCTGAAATGTGCCATTCCTTCATTTCCTTGCACAGGATATTTGACAATGTGTTGCTCACCAACCTGATGAATATTGTTATTGTGTGCAGTGTTTGTCTTTGTCACACCTTTCCCCAACTCCCTGTTCCCCCACTCATCAAACCCCTAACCCTCTTCCCCAGGCTGTGTGATATATTGAGGTGTGACTTAAATGTATACCATAAATGGATCACACACTTGGTGGGGCGGCTGTGGTAAAAGTGAAACCAACACAATGCAGGATCTTCTTAGTACTCACAAAGTTACTACTCATAAAGTTACTGATTAAAAAGTTATTAGTCCTAAACTTAACTGCAAGAGTCAGTAAAGTACACAAAAAGTTTAACTTTACCTTTGTGAATCAGGCCCTCCATGTGTAAGTTACAAAATCAATGCAAAACGGAGTAACCAAACCTTCTCCCCACTCCTGAGTCTTGAGTCCTGACTTGAGGGTTGTGTAAGTTTAGTTGTGTTCGTTTTTAAAAATTAGACCCCGGATTGCTTAGGAATTACTACTGCTAGTTTTTGTAATAAGAGTTTTTTGTCAGGTCTAGTGATTAGTCTCAGACAGTCTGTGATAACCCACTGTGTTTTATTTCAGTCTAGTTGCCCGTGATGAATCTTTCTGAGTAATCCCACAGTTGGAATTCACCTCTGGAGTAGGTGGGAGTGGGCCCTCACCTTATCTTCCCCGTTAGCACAAGAACACTAATAATACCACCACAATTAATAAAAAGGCTGTTTTGGGAAACTCTGCAATAAGGCTTGGGAAAATTGTGAGAGGTACCATTGTTTAATCAATTCAGGTATTGATATTGATAGGTTTATAATGGGCAATTAATGCCCGAACGCATCTTGGCGCTAAGGTCCAAAGGACTGAGGAGCAACAGTGATACAGCATGATGGAGAACAGCCAGGTTTTCAACTGCCTGCTAAAGATGCTCAAATCCGATTGACTTCTGTGGTGCTTAGGCAGCCTATTCCAAAGGCAAGAAGAGAAATAAATGAAGATTCTACTTCCCCAAGAAGCTTTCTTGATCTTGGGGATAGACACCTGTTTAGCTGTTTCGGAACACTGATGTCTGTTAGAAATGTACCAATGGAAATGTCCTTAACCCCTTAGCTGCTAGGCCTTTTCCCCCCCAGTGCTGAGCCCTTTTTTGGCTATTTGGGGTAGTTCGCGCTTAGGGCTTCATAACTTTTTGTCCACATAAGCTAACCACGCCAAATTTGCGTCATTTTTTTCCAACATCCTAGGGATTCTAATGGTACCCAGAGTTGGTGGTTTCCCCTGGAGGAGACCAAGAAAATAGCCAAAATACAGTGAAAATTTTGTTTTTTCCAAAAAAATGGGAAAAAAGGGCTGCCGAAGAAGGCTTGTGGTTCTTTCCCTGAAAATGCCATCAACAAAGGGTTTCTGGTGCTGAAATCACTATCTTCCCACCTTTCAGGAACGGGCAGACTTGAATCAGAAAACCAAATTTTTCAACACAAATTTGGCATTTTACTGGGACATACCCCATTTCTACTATATTTGGTGCTTTCAGCCTCCTTCCAGTTAGTGACAGGAATGGGTGTGAAACCAATGCTGGATCCAGGAATACTAAACATTTCTGAAAACTATACAAAATTCTGAATTCAGCAAGGGGTCATTTGTGTAGATCCTACAAGGTTTTCCTACAGAAAATAACAGCTGAAATAAAAAAATATTGAAATTGAGCTGAAAACAACAGCCATTTTTCTTTATGTTTTACTCTGTAACTTTTTCCTGCGATGTCAGATTTCTGAAAGCAATATACCGTTTTGTCTGCTGGACTCTTCTGGTTGCGGGGATATAAAGGGCTTGTAGGTTCATCAAGAACCCTAGGTACCCAGAGCCAATAAATGAGATGCACCCTGCAGTTGGTTTTCATTATATACTGGGTATACAGCAATTCATTTGCTGAAATATGAAGAGTGAAAAAGAGGTATCAAGAAAACCTTAGCATTTCCAAAATGGGATCAAGATAAGGTTTTGAGGAGCAGTGGTTATTTGCACATCGCTGAATTCCGAGGTGCCCATACTAGCATGTGAATTGCAGGGCATTTCTCAAATAGACGTCTTTTTTACACACTCTCTTATATTTGGAAGGAAAAAATGTAGAGAAAGATAAGGGGCAATAACACTTGTTTTGCTATTCTATGTTCCCCCAAGTCTCCCGATAAAAATGATACCTCACTTGTGTGGGTAGGTCTAGTGCCCGCGACAGGAAATGCCCAAAACCCAACATGGACACATCCTATTTTTTTTATAGAAAACACAGCTGTTTTTTCCAAAGTGCCTACCTGTAGATTTTGGCCTCTAGCTCAGTCGGCACATAAGGAAACCTACCAAACCTGTGCATTTCTGAAAACTAGAGACCTAGGGGAATCCAAGGAGGGGTGACTTGCGGGGCTCGGACCAGGTTCTGTTACCCAGAATCCTTTGCAAACCTCAAAAAGTGGCTAAAAAAACAAGTTTTCCTCACATTTCGGTGACAGAAAGTTCTGGAATCTGAGAGGATCCTCAAATTTCCTTCCACCCGGCGTTCCCCCAAGTCTCCCGATAAAAATGATACCTCACTTGTGTGGGTAGGCCTAGCGCCCGCGACAGGAAACGCCCCAAAGCGCAACGTGGACACATCCAAATTTTTGGAAGAAAACAGAGGTGTTTTTTGAGAAGTGCCTACCTGTAGATTTTGGCCTCTAGCTCAGCCGGCACCTAGGGAAACCTACCAAACCATTGCATTTCTGAAAACTAGAGACCTAGGGGAATCCAAGGAGGGGTGACTTGCGGGGCTCGGACCAGGTTGTGTTACCCAGAATCCTTTGCAAACCTCAAAAAGTGGCTAAAAAAACAAGTTTTCCTCACATTTCGGTGACAGAAAGTTCTGGAATCTGAGAGGAGCCACAAATTTCCTTCCACCCGGCGTTCCCCCAAGTCTCCCGATAAAAATGGTACCTCACTTGTGTGGGTGGGCCTAGCGCCCACGAAAGGAAATGGCCCAAAACACAACGTGGACACATCACATTTTTTCACAGAAAACAGAGGAGTTTTTTGCAAAATGCCTACATGTGGATTTTGGCCTCTAGCTCAGCCGGCCCCGGGGGGGCAGAAATGGCCTAAAATTAATTTTCCCCCCACCCCCCCGGGTAGCGACCCTTGCCCACTTGTGTGGTTAGGCCTGGTGCCTGCGACATGAATAGATCACACAACGGTCAATGTTGGTCCTTACGTGAGGCAGCTGTTGACCCTGGGGTTATCCATTCCTGACACAGGCACTAGGTGTAGGCACTCAAGTGGGGTAGTGTTTTTATCAGGACAGGTGAGGAGTCACTGGGTGGTAGGAATGTTGTGGATCCCAGCATATTCCTGTAGTTTGTGTGACAGAAATGCGAGAAAAATAGAGGTTTTTTTTCAACATTTCAGCTTTGCAGGGTATTCTGGGTAAGAAAACTTTGGGGAATCCACACAAGTCACACCTCTGTGGACTCCCCCGAATGTCTAGTTTCCAGAAATGTTTGGGTTTAGTGTGTTTCTCTATATGGCCGCCGAATCCAGGACAAAAAACACAGGTGCCTGCCTTACAAAACCAGTTTGTTTTGCCATAGACAATTTTGATGTCTCCACAATATGATTTGGGTGGTGGAATTTGGGGCTGAACTAAATTGGGGAGCTCCCAAGAGAGCACTCTCTCTCTGCTTGCCGCCGCATTCACCTGCTCTCTGGGTTGGCCTACCCCACTATTACCCAGTTGCACGAACAGCTTGCGAAGGGACAGCAGGACTGTCCTCATCACCTCCCTCATAATGTACTGGAAGAGGAGTTTTCGAATGGGACTCCTCTGACTGAAAAATCACTCCCAGAGTCTGCGCCATTGTCCTATCCCTCAGATGCTGTCTCGGTATCTGATGTCTCAGTCTCTGATCCTATGTCAGAGCGGTCCTCTATAACCAGAGTGCAGGCAGCAGTCATCCATCAAGATGCCATCTCTGCTATTGGCTAAACTGTTGCTCTAAAACACTAGACTACGTAGACAGTCACAAAATCAATGGTGTGTGTGAGATACGTGCAACAGTAGAAGCCACCTTACCTGCGCTTCTTCCCTCAATCAGCACGTACTTTCAAGACACTCAAAAAACACCTTGTCACATACCATTCGTCACAGTCTTTAGCACCTCCTGCGCCCAGTCCAACAATCATTATTGGTGCTCCCACTCCCTCCTCCTCGGATTCCCTCATTACCACCCAGCAAAAGTGCCCTTCATCTCTCCATAGACTTTACTAATGTACTCGGCTATTTACATAAAATACAGATGTGCTCTTTGCAGTAGGCATATAAACCTTTTGCGCTTCTTTATGGCACTAAAACTGCCACTAGACAAGTCGGACCCTTTTCCCCTCTAGGGAAACCACACACATATTGACAAAAGTGATATATATATGACAGCCAACCACCTGAAACTCAACTCAAGCAAAACCAAAATAATCCTCTTTGGCCCACACAAAAACACCTGGGACCCCCCATGGTGGCCCACCACGCTAGGCCCTGCACCCACCCCCGCCAACCACGCACGCAACCTCAGCATCATCCTAGACTCCTCCCTCTCGATGACCCAACAAATCAACGCTCTTACCTCCTCATGCTTCAACAAACTCCGTATACTGAAAAACATTCAAATGGATCCCCACAGAGACCAGAAAAACTGTCACTCACGCACTCATCAGCAGCAGGCTTGATTACGGAAACGCCCTCTACGCCGGCACCACTCTAAAACTCAAGCGCAAACTACACGCATCCAGAACTCAGCAGCACGACTCATCCTCGACCTCCGCCGACAAGAACACATCTCTCCACACCTCAAATCCCTCCACTGGCTCCCCATTGACAAAAGGATCACCTTCAAGATCCTCATCCTCGCACACAAATCACTCCACAACACAGGCCCTGCCTACCTCAACGAGAGTCACCTTCCACACCCCCACACGAAACGTCCGCTCAGCTGACCTCTCTCTCGCCTCTGTCCCCCGCATCAAACACACCACCACCGGAGGCAGATCCTTCTCCTACCTTGCACCCAAAACCTGGAACGTACTCACAACCCACCTTCGCAAGACCCAAAACCTACTTCTTTTCAGGAAGGGCCTCAAAACCTGGCTTTTTGAACAGTGAATCTCCCAGCCCCTTTCCCTCCCCCCGTTCCCCCCCCCCCCCAGCGCCTTGAGACCCTCACAGGTGAGTAGCGCGCTTTATAAATCTCTTTGATACAGATCTACCTCTATATATATATATATCTATCTACATAGATATATCTATAGATATATCCATGTACCTAGATATATCTATCTACATAGATATATATAGATATATATATACATATATTTTTTTTTAGTTGTTGTATGGTTTCCTTGGGGGCCAAAATGGCCCCCAGGGAAACCCTACAACATCTAAAAAAAAAATGCCCCCACAGGGGGTCACCCTGCCCACGGGCGACCCCCTGTCATTTCAGTTTTTTTTTTTTATTTATTTTTTTAAACAAAAAAAATCCCCTGGGGGGGGCGCGTTTTCCGGGGGGGCCGCACCCCAAAAGTGAAATCCCTGGTGTCTAGCTGTGCTGCGATCGGGGGCCAGAAACAGTTTCAGAAGGCCTCGTAAGAAAGGGGAGACTCTCCCCTTTCTTACGAGGCCTTTTCAAAGTGTTTCCTGGCCCCCCCGATCGCAGCTGTGCTGCGATCGGGGGGGCCAGGAACGGGGGCCAGGAAACACTTTCAGGAAGGCCTCGTAAGAAAGGGGAGACTCTCCCCTTTCTTACGAGGCCTTCCCGAACGTGGAAAAGGCAGTTTTCCCCATCAAAGCAGGAAGCGGCCGCAAGGCTGCTTCCTGCTTTGATGGGGAAAACACCTTTGAAACGTCAGCGCGCCGCAATGTCACAAAGGGGCGGGTGGGGGGCGGGGGGAGACACGGTAGCTTCTGTATCTCCCGGGGGGAGTAAAAAAAAAAAATAATAATCCTCGGGTGCGACGCACCCGAGGATTTATTAATGCCCTTCCTGGTGTCGGCCACTGGTCGTGACCCGCACCAGGGAGGGTGTGTGGGCGTCGGCCAGTGGCCGACGCCCGCACCAAAGCGGTTAAATAGCTCAGTCCAGAGTCATGGAGTGCTTTGTGAGCTGTACACAATGCTTTAAAAGCAACTCTCTTTCTCACCTGAAGCCAATGAAGCTGCCTCAGTGCCTTAGAGACAGATTGAAATTTTGTGATCTTCATAAGAAGCCTTGCTGTTGCATTTTGCAGCCTCTGCAATTTATTCAAGGGACTTTGTTGAATGTCCATTTACAGGATGTTACAATAGTCAACACTAAAGAGATTCTAACAGTCTTCTTTAAGATTTTCTTAAGGCTTCATAACAGGAAAAAAACACAATGAAACTAGTTTGCTGATTTGATCAGTGAAAGAAAGCTGTGTATCAAAGATTACACCTGAATTCCTTACTTTGAGGATAAGCGTGGGGAGAGTGCCAAGCTCTGGAGGCCACCATGTCACGTTCCAAAAGGAGGTGTTCTTCCCAAAGAGTGAAACCTCAGTTTTTTCTGAGTATAACTTTAAGCAGTGGTTACTCATCCAGCTGACTATTGCACGCATACACTTGTTAAAGCCACCTCTTTGATATCACTTGTAATTAACACAGCAATCTAAGTGTCATCATAATAAGAACCAGTTGAAAAATCATATGACCTGATCAATTTAGCAGAGGGAGCTATATGAGTATTAAAAATCGTTGGGCTAAGCGACGATACCACAAGGCAGAGTAAAGGACCAGGAATCAAAATCCCCACATAAAACAGATTGCTCCCTATCTGAAAGAAAAAAGATCATAAGCTGGGCCACCTACACCTATTTCAAACAGGCGTTCTTTCAATACAGCATTGCTCACTATGTCAAAGGCCGCCAATATAGCCAAAACGATCAAGGCAGCCTTTACCCCACTGACCATAGCACATCGAATTTCCTCCAAGGCCACTATCAAAGGGGACTTGGCACTGTGTCCCCTTCTGATCCTGAACTGGGCTCCATCCAGAGTTTCCTCTTGATCTAAATAATCAGAGAGTGCAGCGTTCAAATGCATCTCGAGAATATTGGCAGGCATGGGAGGTGTGAGATGGGATCATAGTTCTGCGCCTCATCTGCATCTGGAGAGGGTATTTTAAGCAAGTGGAAGATGGAGACTTTTTTCCAGTCGGATGGAAAAATTCCCATCTCCATAATTGTATTCAGTAGTGGAGTAAGTTGAATTGCTATTGTCTCTGCAATCTTGTGAAGAATCTTTGGAGGGCAGGAGTTGGACGGTGCTCAAGATTTGGTGGTCCTGATGAGTTTTACCACCCACTCTGTACTAGACATAGGAAACTTACAGAACTCCAGGGTGCAGTGTCCAAGCAAATCATGTCCCTTTGTAGAAGGACAGTGTGGCCGGGTAGCCTCAAAATCCTCATAGATAGACTCTACTTTCTTTTTAAAAAATTCTGCAAATTGTTACTTAATAACTGGCTGGGGTTCATTTTATTTGCAGATGGAGGAAAAGAAAGCACCTGCATTGTTTTTAAAAGCTCTTTGGAGGAATTTTTAGCTGCATTCATTTTATCTGTAAAATATATGGCTTTCGCCTCTAAAACCATCGCTTTATAATCCCTAAGTATTGCTTTATATCTGTTTTTTCCTCCAGACTGTACTTTTTCCTCCATTTGTTTTCCTGACATTGATATTGGTGTCTCATTGCTCTGAGCTTGGGACTTAACCATGGTGCTGAGGGCTGACTCCTCTGCTTTTTAACAGGTCTGAGTAGGGCTAAGGTATCGATTGCCCCCATTAGCCAGTTGGAATATTTTTCTGCTTCAAAATTGGCATCACCAGAGAAGAAAGGTTGGGTTGCCTCCAATCTCCTCATAAGTTCTGTCTTGTTCATCTGATTCCAGTTTCTGACCATTTTCACCGGCACTGTTCTGCTCTCCACCTGCGTAGGTGGAGTGCATAACCTAAACCTAATTTTCAAGTGGTCTGACCAAGTTACAGAAAAAACAATGTCCACCACTAGATCAAAAAGATTCAAGAAGATCCCATCCAAGGTTTGCCCAGCCCTATGGGTGGCTAGGTTTATCATTTGTTTTAGATTAAAGTACTTCATAGTGTCAAAAAAAACAACTGCCTCTTTATTATCCGAACCATCCAAATGAAAATTAAAATCCCCTAAAAAAGTGTAATTGTCTTGTAGCATACAAGATGCAGTGAACTCACATATGGCCTCTAAAAATTTAGCTTTAGGACCGGGGGTCTGTAGATGAGGACGCCATGAAACGTATGATTGTGATTAATTTTACATTTCAAAGAAAGAGCTTCACAATCATTTATTTTGTCTTTTTCACATATATGCCCACATTAAAACAATGGTGGTAAGTGCTGCCTACCACTGCGGCAACGGCCGCCAAAAGACAGTCACTGCGGCTAACATCTGTCCGACATAAAAAGACCACAGCTGGATTTCTGCCACAAGCAGGTTGGAAATCCGGCTGTGGCCATGCTGGCAGACGGTGTTAAGGTGGCGCTGCTACCACCAGCAGCGCCACGCCAGTAGATCACCGACAGCCGTATTATGACAAACAATACGGCCTGCAGTGCTCTGCTGGCAGGAGCTGCTGGCGGTAGCAGCGCCCCGTCCCCTGCCAGAAGACCCCCTGGATGCAGGTAAGTCAGGTTTCTGACAGAGGAGGGGGATTGGGGGTGTTGTGTGTGTGTGTGTGTGTGTGTTGGGGTGTGTGCATAAATATGTGAGTGTGTGCGTGAATGCAAATGAGTGTGTAGTATTGTTTGCATGTGTGTGTGAATGTGTCCAAAAGCATGAATGAATGTAAATGTGAATGCATGTCTACGTGTCAGTTTGAATGTGTGTCCGGATGTGTGTGTGAATGAATGGATGCATGCGTGTATGAATGCGTGTATGCCTCTGTGAGTGAGTGTGTGAATGCGTGGTGTGTGCTTGCAAGTGTGCGTGTATGAGGGGAAGGATTGGAAGGAGGGAGCGTGGATGGAGGGGGTTGTCTGGGGAGTGTAAGGGGGGAGTGTAATCTCCTACCAGTGACAGGGAAGGAGTTCCCTGTCACTGGTAGGGCCTACTGCCATGGTTTTCATGGCTTTATGAACACCACGAAAACCATGGAGGTGGGCAGGGTAATGATGTCGCAGGCGGGACAGTAGTGGCCGCTGGGATGGAGATTGTTATCTCCGGCCCGGCGGCTGCTTCCGCCATGGTGGTCGGTGTGGTACATTGGCGAGTTGGCTTCAGCCAACCTGCCAAAGTCATAATGTGGCAGTATGTAACCCATAATGACCCCATAATCTCCATGTGTGAGTGATATATAATCTTTAGGCTGCCGCCATTCCTTCCCACCCATTCTAATCTTGCCATGACATATCCTGCTGGTCGTTTGTCCATGTTTCTGTTAAACAGGCTTAGCTGGGACATGGGTGTTCAAGAGCTCCAAAACTTGTATCTGTGTTTAACCGCAGAGTGTGTGTTAATTAAGACACATTTGATAGTCTTATCTTTGGATTCCACAGTGAGGGGGTCAGAGTGATGCTCTTTCTGCCCATCGCATATCAAGGGCATCTGCTCTTTTCATATAAAGTTACAGAAGTTACCTTGAAAGGTTTCTTTGAAATCCCCATACTGAACAAGGGGCATAAAGGCTGCTTCCTGGGCGTTGCAAGCTTGAGAAGTAATTTCCTTGATACTTCTGAACATGGCAACGGTCAGGGGTCCTGGTGCAAGATGCAGTCTGGGTGCGTATGGGCACAGACAGGCTTGCCTTTGATGCGTCCATGTTGCGTCCATGGCTGGAGGCTCATTAAATACAGAACCTCAGACCAACAAGTGGAGCGCTAACCAAAATGGCACCTTCTATTGTCTTGCTCTGCTCCCCTGCACTAACCATGGCAGGGAGAGGTAAAAGAAAGTGCACTTTGCCGGGGTGGAGAGAAACAAGCAAACAGTATGTAGGGAAATAGTAAAATGTTAGTTAAAAACATAGAAACAAATGTCAGTTAAAAACATAGGAACCTGTCCACCTGAGCTCCTACGATCTTCTAGGAGTAAGATCATAGGTGTTGAAGAACTTAAAGAACTAGTTGATGACCTTGTAGTAAAGTTGTCCTTTAGATGGAGGGATAATTTAATCTACATTTTTGTGTATGTTGGCAGACCCTCTACTGGACAAATAGTTACAGAGGGTATGACAGTGGAAGTACTACATTGACTACTATTCTGTATAATTTTTTGGGGTACTGCAAAACCTCATCAAGTGAAACAGAGTTAAATTAATCACAAATGTATTCCTGGACAGTTCCACTATCGTGGCGGGGAATAATTAATTACTGTACAGCAGGAAGAGGTACGTAACCCTCTGAAGAATATATACATGGCAAAGCCTCAGGTAGGTGAAGCCTAAGATGAAACCTCAATGTATAATGTGTGGCAATTTCAGAGGTCAGCTTTGTGTCGCACTCTTGTGTCAAAAGGACTCCTTAACAATGCTATACTATGTAAAGGAGAGACAGATAATGATGATGATTGAGAAAAAAAAGTATTTTAAGATCCACCCTCTCCACCCACAACAAAAAAAATTCCCAAAATGTTCAAAGTTTAATGACCAGCCTTTCCCCAACTTTCTGTCCTTCCTACCCTCTCCGCCAACAAAATGCTCTTCCTCAAAACAAAAAATCAATTAAAAAGGACCTTGAGGACATCCATTTCCCAAGCCAAGTTCTGTTCCCATGCCGGAGCAGTGACATCATGGGCCTGAGCTGGCCCGTCCCACGTCTGAGGTGCACCAGCTCTTGTAGGATGTGGTGGAGGAGGCGTGGTGTTGAGCCTGAAGAGGAGTAGAGGCTGGTGGTGGTAAGGGTGACAGTGGACCCTGACTGCAGTTGGGAACAGTGGTGGCTTACTTAGCTAGAGGCACTGACTGGGGGCCTGTGCCTCCTCTTTCTTTTCCTCTAGGGCCACCGGCAGGAGATGTCCTACTGCTACTTCTGCCAACTTCTGCTGCAGCCGGGTAATTACCCACAAATTACGGCATTTATGACATCTTTGATTACATCATTGATAATATCATTTTAATAGTTGAAGTAAAATATTTGACTAAAAAACTGGGCATGGCGGGATCGTGAGTTATAGTTACCTTAGGGCATGAGTTATAGTTAATAGAGAGAACTCTCACTATTATTGGCGAATTTCGAAGGTTTTGTACGTTTAAAATGTAAGCCTAACTATAACGTCCCTGTAACCTTTTTTTTTTAATAATGCTTTATTGAATAAGCTAGCATATATTAGCACAATAAGATAAATATATTATAACTAAAAAAGTCATAAAGATAATTGTACCTACAAAAACAATTTAAATACACAACCGGAATACAATATTGTACCACAGAATACTAGCTTTTTTGTTATGTTTTAGTAAAGAAAGAAAGAGAAGAGAGAGAAGAAAAGTAAAAGAAAAATTCAAACATTGTAAAATGAAAATCACATGTTCACAATAGAGCAACCATTAATTCTAAAAAAAAATCTAAAGACATTTAAGGAGGTTCAACAACAGTATTAACAGTAGCATGAAAGGTCTTGTGCTGTGGAAGAAAAGAGGTGAGAGGAAGCCATAGCTTGTTCCTTTTAATTAACAGTTGAGTAGTATTAGCATTTGCTCAATCCATTCTGTGATTATCACAAATCAGATTCCACCAAGCTACAACAGATATTTTTGTGGCATCTTTCCAATTAGAAGTTATAATTTGCAGTGCACTAGCAATGAGTAAAACAGCCAGTTTACCAAGCAGGGACTGGGAATGCTAAATAGGTGTGAGGTATTGCTCAAAAAATATGTAATATACTGAAAGGTACATTGATGGACAAAATCTGATTGATTTAATCCCAAACCTGTTCCCAAAAAGTGTGAACTGAGGGCACTCAAAAAACATGTGCATATAATGGCTATTTTCTTTGGAGCACGACCAGCACTTGCTGTCTGTAGTAAGTGTAAATGTATAAAGATCTACAGGAGTATAGTACAACCTATTATAAAAATAAAATAATGTTTGGGTTGTAGATGCTGAACGGGATGTTGTATGGAGTTTTGACCATATTTGTTTCCATGTAGATATAGGAAAATTTTGATTGAAATCCTGCTCCCATGCTAATTCTTTTTTAGATTTTAGTCTCACGAGACTGGTATGTGTAAGGGTTCTATATATAAAGGACGCTTGTGAGGGAAAATTATGAGGCTGGGAATTAGGCTGCATAGAAGAAGGAGTATCTAAAAAATAAGATAAATTATAGAGGATAACAGAGAGAGTTTGGTACTGCACAGCGTAATAAGAGGAGATATAAAATGTCTGTTGAATATCTTGAAATTCAAGAAACCATTATCTAAAATTAAATGATCTAGAGTTATAATGCCTTTATGCATCCATTCTTTCCAGACTAGAGTTCTGTTATGAAATGTAATATCATTGTTGTATACCACATAGGAGTTTGCTAAAAGTTCTCATATGAGGAGTGAGAGGCAATAATTAATGGCTCGGCAATAGAGATAGAATGAGTGATTATAGGAGAGAGAATGGATTTAGGGGGTTTGACTCGACCTCTTTGAGATTAATTTGAATAGTGTCTTTAATAGAATTGGAATTGGATATGCCCAGGCATTTGATATGCTTAGAGTTCCAAGTAAAACCAGTATCTTTAAACATGTTGGGTAAACAATAAGCATTTAATAGCAGAACCTCTGATTTGTCTGCATTAAGCTTATACCCTGAGACACTTGAGTACTCTCGTAGTAAGCGAAAAAATTCCGGAATAGCCTTTTGAGGATTAGAGATAAAAAGCAAAATATCATCAGCATATGCTGTGAATTTAATCTCTGTGTCTTTATACTTAAACCATAAAAATCAGATGACCTACGTATTTTCTCTAGAAGGGGCTCAAGGACTAATATAAATAAAAGAGGTGATAGAGGACAACCTTGTCTAGTACCTCTGTGTAGGGGGAAGTAATGATATTGTTTACCATTGACTAAAATAGATGTAGAGGGTGAGGAGGATAAAATACTAATATCATTTTAATAATATGAGTACTAAAACCATGCTATTTTAATGCTCCAAACATAAAATCCTAACAAACTCGATCAAAGGCTTTTTCAGCATCTAGACTTACAGCAGCTATAGGGTCCCTGGACTTAGAAGCAAGATTGATAATATTGAGAAAAGTTCTAGAATTATCCGATAGGTATCGCCCCTTAACAAAACCTGACAGATGAATGTCTATTAAATCTGGAATAAAATGATTAATCCGTAATTCAAGGATTTTTGCAAAGATTTTCCAGTCTGTTTTTTAAGTAGTATGACTTCCTTAGTCAGATTATCTACTTTAACAGTAGTATCTTGTATGTCACTGATCCTCCGTTCCACCTCCGAAAGACTAGAATCCAGACGTGACCATTTCTCTTCAATTCGTTGTAACACAATATTTGTCTCCGTCACAAAAGGCTTTATTAACTTAAGTTCATCCGTAATGTCTTCCAATGTAAGAGACAATTGAGACTTAGTTGGAGAGGATGGGTCTTTTTTAGCTCTTTTGTTGCCCCAGAGTCTTTACGACCATTAGAATTAGAAACAGAGGATACAGATACTTATGAAGTATGAGGAACTTCCATTGTAGCAATGCTGTGCATATTTAATACAGTATTTTAGTTGATGTTCCTGCACAGTTGATTAGGGCACCTCAAAGGACGAATATTCAAAACTGTATGAGAAAACTCAGAATAAATTGTCTAAAACAACTTCAGAGACGACATCCAAGAATGTCAAAAAGCATAAATTTCCCCACATTAATTAAAATAATAGCGAGTAACATAGAATGTAGCCAACTAAAAAAAAAAAATTGGAGGAATAAAAATGTTCTTCTCAAAATGGCGGCCTCATTCTTGTGAGAAAGGGAGCAGCAGGTTGAAAGAATTAAACTCTGTGAAATACCAGAGGTAAACAGATTTTAAAAAACTCACCATACTGCTCCCTTCACGTTCTCTCACCAAATTCTGAAGGAAAAATGAGTCAGCTGTCAAAATTGCGCTCCTCCGATAAAAAAACATCCTCAGCACCTCGGGAGCGTCGTTACCGAGCGGTCATCTTAGCTGCTCCGGCGTGTGACCTCCATAACCTTTGTTTTTTTCAGTGAATTTCTATCTTTTAAATTTTGTTTATTTCCTAACAATTACGTCCCAGTAACCTTAGTTTTTTCAGTGAATTTCTATGTTTTTTAATGTATACTAATTTTCATTACCATGCATTAATCCAACCAATTCCGTGCACGGCCAGTGGTCAACTCCCTAAAACCACCCAATCTTACACTGTGCACGGCCTTCACCCATGTGCAGCGGAGGTTGCTGGCAAGACATTGCCTGAAGCCAGATCCTGCGCCCAACCTCCCTAGTCACCCAACCCCATGATGCGCATTGGCCTTTGACCGTGTGTGGTGGGGGTTGTCCCCAGCCTCTTTGGTTGTGAGAATAGGTGTGAGAGGGCGTATCTGGAGGTGAAAGTGGTTGTCAGATTGTCTGCTTGGGCATGAGAGTGCATACATCATTGTTTTAGTGGGGTGTCAGTGTGTGCAAGGGTCTGTGAGTCAGTGCATGTTGGTGTCAGTGGGTCTGTGAATGGGTGTGTGACAGTCTGAGTGGGTGTGTGAGTGGGTGCATAACTATCTGAGTGGGTCTGAGTGGGTGCGTGAGGGTCTGAATGGTGCTCTGAGTGAGTATATGAGGGCCTGAGTAGGTCTGTGAGTGGGTGCGCGAGTGTGAGTGGGTGTGTAAGTGTCTGAATGGGTGTGTGACTGGAAGAATTGATGGAAAGAGAGAGAGAGAAAGAGAGAGAAAGAAATTAAGAGGGCAAAGATATAGGTTTGATGTCTTGACCAGGCTTTGATGTCTGATATACTTAGAGTGAGATATTTCTGTTGAAATTGCAATATATATATATTTTTAAATATAACATGCTTTTTATTTATTTCTAAATGGTAATGCTTCCAGCTGGACTCAAACCCCCAAAGCTCATTGTGAAGGTCTGGGACCTTCACACTGAGGTTCAGGGGTTTGTTTTTACTTTTCTTTTCTTTTTTTAGCCCTTTATGGGCTTTCTGCACGCGTGCAGGGGACAGAGATGAATGCTCTTCTGTTTGACAGCAGGACCAGCTTTGAAGGTCCCACTGTCAAACAGCAGAGTGTTTGCTGTGGCTTGACTGCAGTGCTGCAGCCAAGCCACAGTAAACAGCTATGTACCGGGTGGGCACCCGAGGACATAGCAGGAGCATGCCCTGGGTGTAGCGGTCCCCAGGGCCTATAGTGGCTCCAAGAGGGTAGCCGCGCAGCCCCCTCCAATGTGGACATTGCCCCGGGAGGCGGTAGTCCCTTGGGCAGCGGGGGATGCATGGCCCCACTCCAACAATCCCATAGTCCTGGGGGATGGTGGTCCTGGGGCTTGGCAGTCCCATAGGGACACCCTTTCGTTTTCTAATCATTTGCCCTGGGGGTGGTGGTCCCAGGGGCAGTGGGAGGAGGCATGCACCCATGCAAATAAATTGCTTTTTGCCCCGCTGCTCCAATTAAAATGTAGCTCCCCTGCATTTATTAAATGGATAGCCCTGGGGAGGTGGTGATCCCTGGGGCTGATAAGAAGGCCATCAGTCCCCCCACTTACTTAAAAAAAAAATTGCCCTAGGGAGGTGGTGGTTCCCGGGGCTTATTAAAGCCCAAAGACGGGAGCCCAGTGCGCCCCCTCCCCTCTGATGCCCCCAGGACCTGGCCCACCCAGGGGCAATAAAAAAAAGCAAGGGAAACTGCTTTATTTTAATTTTTAAAAAATCCGAAAAATCTGCGGATCTATCCATGGATTTTTTCGATGTTGTTAAAAAAAAGTTTTTTAACCCCTGGCATGGTCCCTTAGGGACCCCAGCACCCGGGCTAAGGGGTCAGGGTGACTCTACCCTGGCCCCCTTTCTTTTTTGTTGCCTTTTTTCTGGGATTCGGCTGAGGCAGAGTCTGAAGATGGCTGCCAACACTTCCTTGCTGAAGTGTTGTGCGCAAATCAACACGGGGACAGTTGGATCCGCAGAGGATCTGCATCCCTATATAGCTAGATTGTTTGGCCTTAAATTTCTCCAAAACTACTGAATGGATTTGCACCAAATCACAAAAAGCGTGATCTGCGGAACAGAATCTAACTTTGTGTCAAATTTGGTGTAATTTCGTTCAACGGTTGGGGATGTAGGCGTGTCTAAAGGTCCTATAGAAAAATGAATGGGGAAAACGCGTTTTGGGACCACCACCTTTTCTCGGCCCCCGCTTGACCGATCACCCTTAAACCTTCAGACAGAAACTGTACTTAGCAAAGTATACATTTTGAAAATTTCATTAAGATTCATTATAGAGCATCAAAGTTCTTAGCAAAACAAAAAAGGCTTTTTCTATAGAAACTGGGTCTTAACTTTAACTACCTAGTGGCGACTGCCACTAGGTTATTTATATCTATATCTATCTATATATATATATATATATATATATAAAATTAAAATTGACTACTTATGTATTATAGTTTTAAAAATAATTATTATATATATAATTTATAAAAACATATCAAAACCGTTATGTAAACTAACCAAACCTGTGATCATGCTCCTTGAAAAATAAAAGAGAGGCCACTTAACCATCATTGTTTTTACTTTAATTTCACGTTAGGTTGGAAAAGAATGCTGCACCATATTTACAAAGTAGCACAATGCACGCATTGCACCACTTTGTAAACCCATGCGCCAAATTATGCCTGCACGAGGCATAAATGTATACAAGGGGGGCATTCCGGCATTAGGAGGCCCAGAAAAATGGCGCCATTTCTAGCATCATTTTTTACGCCTGCCAAAGGCAGATGTTAAAACAAGGTTCCCATTGTTTTCAGTGGGCCTCCCGTCATTTTGCAGGATTAACGTCAACGGATAATCCTGCAAAGCCCCAAACTAGCGTCAACATTTGTCTAGTTACCTAATGTGCGCTATGGTGTGCTATATCATAAATACAGCACACACAAAGTGGCGTAAGGGGGTGCAAGAAAAGTGGTGCATTATGACATGATGCACTACTTTTCATAAATTTGTCCCAGCATTTTTAAAAAACAAAAATATTATGTTGTCACCAAGCCCACAACCTCAACGCCCAGCATCTCAAGCAGGTCTTGTTCCCAATCAATAACACCTGCCCAGCTGTGCATCAGCTTCTGCTGGTGTGAATGCCACCTGTGTAATGGCGCACATTCCGCTGCACTCTCACCCAAATCACCTGACACTCCCGCAGGGCATAACCATTGCCAGGCCAGCCGCCTGCTGCCAGCACGAGGGGGAGGTGCAAATACACACAAAAAATGAGTGCGGCTACCTTTGCCTCAATGAAGACTGAGCGGGCCACACCCCTGCTTTTTTGTGACACCCGTAGGGGTGCATAGGGTGCCTATGCTGCCTGCTTCTACCATCAGGACAGACGAGTGGGACAGGAGTCAGGAAGGAAAGTGGAGAAACAAGAGGAGGAAAGACAGAAGACAGGCCAGTAAAGGAAACAAAAAACAAACTACAAAAATGTCACCAAAATCTAAATTAAACACAAAAATAAACACAGGGAAAATGAGAAAAGAACAAAATAAGTACAAAAAAACTGGGATTGTGATTACAGAAGAACAGTTGGGGTTAGATTGGGTTGGATTGTAGCCAGCAATGAAAGAGGAACAGAAGCAGACAAAACAAAATGGCCACACCCTTTGGCACCGCATGGTGCTGTTTATGCTGATTTTTCCGTGTAGAATGCGCTACTGGCCTATTAAAGCAGTGCAAATGACCAGAAGAGCATTCTTTCGCCCGTTTTTTTAACTTTGCAGACTTCAGTGGAGTAAAACTCTGTGAGTTCTGCCCAGGCCTAGTTTGCACAGAGGAAATGAATTCCAGTTGGAACAGAATTAAACACTAAGGGCCTGATTCACAAAGGTAAACTTAGACCAGACATCTAAGTTTAGACCAAAAGTCTAAGTTTAGACCTAAAGTCTGACTTTGCTACAGTTGAAGTTAGACATTTAGGGCCTCATAACGACTTCACAAAAAGCCGCTGCAGGCAAAAGACTGCCAGTAGTGGAGGTCTTTTGGCCACCATATTAGGAGTGTTCCACTGGGCCAGCGGGCTAAAACAGAGTTTTTCGCCCGCTGGCCCAGCGGAGCACTCACCATAACATTGACTCCGGCTCATAATTGAGCCACCAGCAATGTTGTGGTGCGTCGGATTTGACAGTGCATGGGCAGTTCAGGGGCCTCCACGCCCTCATTCCGCCACCCTTTCCATGGCAGTGTTTGCCACCATGGAAAGGCTGGCAGATGGGGACTAGCAAACCCCAGGGCACTGCCCTTGCGGATTACAACCGCCAGGACTGCCAGGCTGGCAGCAGCCTGGCAGTGTCAGCAGTTGGACCGTGGCAGATCCGCCATGGTCATAATGGGGCGTTGGGACCGCCCTATCTGTGGCGGTCCGACCACCATCATGAGGCTGGCGGGCTTAAGACTACCAGCCTCGTAATGATGCCTTTAGTATAAGATTAGACATTTGTTCTAAGGTTATACTAAAAGTCTAAACTTAAACCAAAGGTCTAACATTACTATAAGTAAATTTAGACTTTAGGTCTAAACCTAGACTTTTGGTCTACGTTTACCTTTGTGAATCGGGCACTAAGAGTGGATGGTTCTGCACCTGTAGAGATAGATTGTGACCTAGTGCCATTGGTCCTATGATTTGCCACCAATAGAGAGAAGGGAGCAAATGTGAGGAGGCCAAATCAAAAGTGTTCTAGCTGATGTTTTCTTGAATGAATGGTTCTGAACCTACTCCCTCTCTTATGAACCTAGCAGGCTTGCATCTCCTCCGCCACCGGGCCATCTAATGATGTTTAAAGTGACTAACAAAGCATGTTCCTAATGTCAGACCCTAGCCTCTTGATTCCTCTCCATTCATAGTGAACTTTGCTTCTGTTGGGTGATCTGCATCCTCCCTCTTACATCAGATCTGTGCTCCACACCAGCATGCAGTAAACTATATTGGGATAAAGGAATGGTCACAGACTATGTCAGTTATGGGAAATTTGAGATCTATATCAAACACTCATAAATCTGCATTTAAATCCTGACCCACCTGCCTCCCGTAAACATCTTAGAGTGCTTAAAAGGGTTCTCTAAGAATCTGAAACTTTCTGGACTGCAACAAGCAAGGGATTACTCTGACCAACTCTAGTGTTACTGTGGTAAATGGCTATGAAATGGTGTCATGCTCGCCGCAAACAAGGCTGCACGTAAGGGGTTGCAGCATTCTCAATAGCTTCTCCATGGAAGCGCATAAGGATCCAGAAGTGCTCTGTAGCATACAAAATACGAAGATAGGGTACTCTCCCTAGCTCACTGACCACTTATTGTGCCATCACTATGATTATTAAACGGAGCCTCACTCTAAGGAGATGTAGTTATATCTGACTCTCCATCATGTGGCATTCCACATACATTCTCTTGCTGCTGAGCATCTCACATTTCCTTTATCACTGTAAAATGTTTTCTGCAAGGTTACAATACTGCCTTGGTCATCCAAGTTGCCTTCAGATCTCTTGCTTTTGCTGACTTTGTTTTTGCAGGCCTTAGGACTATGTGCACTTTACCAATGCTGACCAGGGCCAACTTGCTTGTGTTCTTTCCCTAAAACATGATGACATTAGATTATACCCAATTGGCGTATTTAATTTACCTATGAGTCCCTAGTAAAGTGCACTATCTGTGTCCAGGGCCTGTCAACTAAATAGTGCTAGCACTGATTGTACTCCCACTTAAGTAGCCCTTTAAACATGTCTCAGGCCAGCCATTGCACAGCCTGTGTGCACAGTTTCAACTGCCATGTTGACATGACAAAATAACTTATTTGCCATGTCCAAACCTTCCTTTTTAATACATATAAGTGACCCCTAGGGTAGGGGATAGGCAGCCCCAAGGGCAGGGCCCAGTGTATTTAAAAAGTTGGGCATGTACTTTTAAGGTTTACATGTCTTGGTAGTGAAAAACTCATGAATTATTTTTTCAATACTGCAAGGCAAATCGCTTCCATGGGATAATATTGGAATTACCTTATTACATTTTATAAGTGTAATTTACAATCTGGAGGCGATCAATCAATTGAGTTTGGTGTCTCTAGAATCACAACTTATGGTGAAATCCCATTTTTAATTGCAATTCTGAAAATGCCTCTTTTAGAAAGTTGCCATTTTCTTAATTTAGCCATTTGGTAATTGCTGCCTGTTTCTGATTACATGTCTGGGGTCGGTGACAGCTGTGCATTGTGTACCTTCTAGACAATCACAAACAATGGGAGCTTAGGTGTGACTTGATGGGTCATCTTGGGAGGATGTGAGGGAGGAGCTTGGCACAGCCTCACTTACAACTGACTAGGCTGTGTCATAACCACACACAAATGGCTGCATACCCCCTGTAGTGAGTCTAGAGCCAGGGCAGGAAGGGCAGTGGCTGTGGTTTTCAAACGCATCTCTTTGTAGTCTCCCTCACTTCAAAGGCACAACTGGGTGTAAGTACTGGACCCCTGACACCACCATTTCAGTACAGTTCTGCATCTGTGGATATTCTGCCAGGAAGATGAGCTACTGTACTGCAACAAGGACTGCCACTCAGCTAGACTCTAACTTTGCTGTGCTGATATGCTGACTGCTGCCCTCTTGCCTGGAAGCAGGAAGTACTGGACCTGCATCTGTACAACCCAGAACTCAGAGTTAGAAAGCCTCCTGATTGAAGTCACAGGGACATAACAGATTTTCACGCATCCAACTTCTGCAACTTGGCTCTGCCAGCTGTGAGCCTGACCTGTCAAGTGGTGCCAATCCAGTCCTGGGTCCTTGGAAATAAGTCCCAGGTTCTGCTCCAACAGAAGCAATGTATCTCAGGCATTGCATGGACAGAATCAACACATCTTTGCCATTGCATGGAGAAAACCAGTGCATGACTCTCAGAACCAGCACGGCGGCACTTCCCTAGGTGCAAGGTCCTTCCATCCCCATTGATGACAGCCTTGACAACAATCTCCGTATTGCAACCACTGTGCTCCCCGGAGTCAGTGCATCACCTCAACGACGACACAGCCGGAACCCACACCCGAACTCCATGGTATCTCGGCTCCGATACATTGCCACCCCTGTGTGGAGAAGTTTAACACATTTCCTTGCCTGCGCAGGGAAAATCAACGCATCTCCTTCATGATGTGCCTTCCAACCAGAGAAACCCTCCCGAACTAAGATCTAAGGTACTTTGGTTCAGTGGGCCCAACAAGGACCCTGTAGCTGGCCCATTCTCCATCGTGGTCAGCCTGAACTTTTGACTTTGTCCCGGTCCAGCAGGACCAGATGTCCCTGGTTGGCGCTTTTTGCTTCTAAGCGCTATTTTACAGTTTATTTTTTTTAAATTAATAATTCATGTTCTAAGTATTGGATTTTTTGTCGATTCGGTCTTGTTTTATTTATTAAATTTTGTTCTATTTTTCTAGCCTGGTGTGGTATCTTTTTGTGTGCTGTTTTTACTGTTTTACTGTTTGAAGTGTTGCACAAATACTTTACACACTGCCTCTATGTTTAGCTTGACTGCTCTGTGTCAAGTTACCAGTGGGTGAGGGCAAGTTAATTTAGGATTTATCTGGTACTTACCCTGACTAGGACTGTAGTTCCTGTTTGACTAAGGTGTACACCTCAGTTAACCAACAACCCAAAGACCACTTCGAATTCTTTTAAACTCTGCCTTATTAGCCTTTTTAATTTTTATCTAACATCATGTCTCTGACCGGAGGATCTACATCTGCAAAATGAGATTTGAGCTGGACAACCTGGAGGTTTATACTGTGGCCCAGCTCAAGGATATCTGCAAGGGACAGGGACTTCCTGCAAAGAGTACCACATGAAAGGTGGAGCTGCAAAAGGCGCTGAAGGCCTGGGCAGAAGCTCGTTCTGCTTTGAATGTAACCCCAGGAGAGGATAAGAAGTTGGGTAACCCTGAGGAGGTCCCTTTTGAGAAATCACTAATAGGGGAGAGGGAAGGAATGACTCCTGAATTAGAGCTTCCTGTGAGGGTAGGCATCGGTGCCTCTTCCCATGGTCTCTCTTCTGAGGAACAGGCTGAGAGGATTAAAGGAGGGCGAAGAGCGAGTGAAGGCTGGAGATCTGCTAAACTCAAAAATGGAAGAGAAAAGAATAGCTATGGAAACAGCTAAGGAGAAGGCTGAGGCTGCCAGAGTCGTAAAGGAGAAGAAATTGTCCATAGAGAGGAGGATATTAATGTTGGCTCAATAACTGAGTCCGAAGGATCTCGACATTAAGACTTGGAGTGCTGAGGGTCCACACACCCAAAGGCCTGGTGCCTGACCTTGTTGTGGGTTACGACATTGACAAGTGGGCAAGGGGCGTGGGAAACACACTCCTGAAACTCCCATGGACTCGTAGGAGGCGGACCCAGAGTGGGACACCTGGGAACCTACAGGGGAAGGTGTTGCTAACCTCGGTAACCTACCTGAGCTGTCCAACCGGCAGAAGGAAGGTGGTCCCACTAGGGATGAAACCTGCAAGGTGAATAAGGGATGCCCTACTCTTGTGGGCCTACAGCAGCAGACCAAGGCCCAGGCATCAGGCAACATCTTTGGTGATCACTCAATTCACTGGGGAGATATCTCCTGTACAGCAAGCCTAAAGTTCCTGAGCCTGGTGCAACCCATGTGTTGGTGGTCCCCCAGTGCTACAGGGCCTTCCTACTGGAACTGGCCCATGATGTGCCCCTGGCAGGTGATTTAGGGCAGGCAAAGACCTTTAAAAGGCTGGTCACCCATTTTTATTGGCCTCAAATGAGGGAGGCCTCAGAGGCATTTTGCAGGTCCTGTCCAGTGGCAAGTCAGGGAAGAAGAGCAAGGCTCCCCTGCAGCCTTTTCCCATTGTTGGCAGTACCTTTGATAGAGTAGGCATTACCACTGTTCGGCCTCTGGTCCCCAAGACAGACATGGCCAACAGATTCACCCCGGTCTTGGCGAACCGTGCCACTGGTACCCAGAGGCCATCTCTTTAGGAACAGTGACTGCACCAGCTGTGACCAGTGTACTGATGGGGATCTTTACCCGTGTGGGGTTTCCAAGGTGGCGGTGTCTGACTGGGGTACCATCTTCATGTCACGGTATGGGGCAAGGAGCGCTAGAAGGGGAGCGATCCTCGAATCAGTTGCAAGGCTGTATTTACATTCCTTCTTCAAGGGCTGCAGTGATGTGGTATATGTGGACGCCTAGATATTTAAAGCTGTCATGACACCACTGAATTTGGCACTCTGGCGCCATACCTCTAAGTAGTTCAGGTATTGGGGTAAGAGGAAACAGGCAGAATTTTGGCCAATTGACCTGGAGCCCAGAGATCAGACTAAAGTCATCCAGCAAGCTCATCAATGCTGAGAGCAAGACCCGAGGCTCGCATACAAAGACCAGTCCATCATCCACATTTAGCAACGCTATGTGGTAAGCATCCAATTTTGGGATTACTTACTCGTATGCATGTAGGTGCAGGTGGCTGGTCAGGTGCTTCATAGCCGCAGTGTAAAGTAGTGGCAACTGTGGGCATCCCTGGAGAGTACCCCTCTGAATTGGGAAGCTGTCTGATATCAAGTGGCTTGGCTTGACCCTGGCGGTCGGTCCTGAGTACAGTGTGTGCACCAAGTTCAGGAACCCAGGTCCGAAATCCACATGTTCTAGGGTGGATAAGAAATAGGCCCAACTCAAGATGTTGAAGGACTTTTTGATGTCTGATGATACCACCACCCTGCCGAATTCCTCTGGTGGTGTCAAGTGCACTAGTCTTAGCAGACGTTGGATTTTAAGGAAGGTGTTGAATCCTGGAATGAAGGCCGATTGATCAGGATGAATCAAGGAACTGATGAGAGGCAGACGCCTGTTAGCGAGTTGTGACATGGCACTGGAACCGGTAAATCGTGGGCCAATGTTTGAGTCCAGCAGGGGGACTCAAAGGAATTTACTCAACGCTTGCACAGAGGAACGTGCAAATGTAATTGGAGGATTTGATTCGTTGAGCGGAGCGGAAGAAGGAAGGAAGAGAAACGCCAAAGGAGTGTGGAGTGAGGAATGCCAGGAGGAAGCGAGCAAAGACCCATGGGAGCTTGACCGACACGAGGTAGAAACCGGAGCAGAGTTCGAGAGCCAAGGAGCAGCCACGAGGAACGGCGAGAGCAGAAAAGCCATCCACGTCCTCGGAAGGACGTGGCTATACCAGGTATATGACTGCTTGTGTGGTCAACTCACGGAGCAGGGAGGGAAGGTCGGGAGGGACCAGGGAGGGGGATCAGGGAGGCGAGAACCTTAGCGGGGAAAAGAAGATACCCAGGCACAAACAGGTGACAATCCCAAAGTCCCCATAAGAAATTCTAAACTAAAGGGTAAAGGGCGCCCTGAGCACTATGGGGGTCATTACTAACATGGCAGTCTGGAACGCCATGCCAGCGCTGGCTGTAACTTCCGCCAACGGCATGGCGGTCCAGACCGCAATAATGTATGTAGCAGAACTGCCACAGATAAAACGCTGCCACCGCCAGGCTCCTACCACCAGGCAGCTTGGCGGTGGCGGCGTTTCTAATCCGACAGGGCAGCACTGCAAGCAGAGCTGCTCACCGGATAATGAGTCCGATTCCACTAGCCTGTCCCTGGGGGTTTACACAGCCAGGTAAAGGGTGGCGGAATGAGTGACTCGGGGCCCCAATGCACAGCCCCGTCACGCATTTCACTGCCCGATGGGTGCTGCTGCACCCACTGCACTGCGACATTGCCGCCAGCTCCATTTCGAGCCGGCTTCAATGTTCAGGCCCTGAATCCAACACCGTTTCTGCCCTACGGCCCAGCTGGATGTTCGAAATGTGGCCGGCGGGGGGGTCTGTGTGCTGGCGGTCTTCTGTTGACCGTCAGCGTCAACCTCAGCGGGGAAACCCGCCGAGATCGTAATAAGGGCCTATATTTGTTTTTCTTTTTTGGTTTTGTTACAACTGAACAAACCAAGAGAACTTCAAAGAAAAATGATAAAACAACACGTTTTCTTTTCACACGTTTATTGTACTTGTTTTTCACACAAACAAAGGATTACCACACTACCCCACCCCAGCCTGCATGCACCTATTAAGAAAGAAAATAAAGGAAATTAAGGAGAATACAGAGGAACCCTTACCTGACAATGGCTTGTCATTTTTTTTCTCCCCTTCTCTCGCTGGCTACTTCGGAGCAGGATGGCGAAGAAATCCTAACGACCTAAGGAGATAATAAAGAAAAAGTCACCCTGGGGAGGAGACGAGAGATATAAAAGTTACAGCCTCACAGTGCAATCTTATGACGAACTAGACCTCTGTATTGGGATACAAAGCAAGATCACTTGATCCACAAAACCTATTGTAGAAAACTTTATAGCCTTAACAGAAGCTCTAGTGACGTCCTTTGGGCAAACCCTATCACAGTTGTGTCAGAAGTGGAATTTTAAAGGCATTCATTCCACATAGGGGAAGGAGCCATGGCGGTGAAGCCAACACTCACTGACATGATCGCCCAATCGGCCGTTATGGGAGAAACAAGTTAAGGAGGCTTGTTCTGATAGAGACGCCCTGCAGAGCGCTTTGAAAAATCAAGCAGCCATAATAGCCAGTAATCAGTTGGTACATGAAACGTCGCTAGAGAAACTCACCAAAACTATTGCTACCACTAGAGTACATCCAACTGTACCTAGCTCCATCCTGCAAAAATACCAGGAAGGAGAAGACCCTGACTCATTCTTTACCAATTACGAAAGGGTTGCCATGTCGGCCAATTACCACCAGAACGCTGGGATAGTATACAGCACCCCCTTCTGGCTGGAACTTTACAATCGGCCTACCAACCTGTCAACCTAGGGGGAGTGACACCTCTTGGGGACATAAAGAAGGCTATCCTAGAGAGGATGGGGGTGCATAAGGAAAGTTATAGACTACGTTTCCGCAGGACTAAGTGGATCCCTTCAGAGAATCCCCGTGCTCTGTTTTATCGAGTACAGGATGCAGGATGTAAGTGGTTGAAGCCCACAGAGAGTACAAAAGAAGAAATCTTACAGGCCATATTACTGGAACAATATTTAGATGCCCTACCAGTAAACATGAGGAACTGGATAAAACAACAGCCCGATATTCCTTCAGCGATTGAATTGGCCTGTGCGTATCACAGAGCCCCAGACTCTCGAGTGACCCAGGGAAAAGGCATAGCGCAAGTCCAAAAGGCTCTACATCATCCTACAACCATGAAGACTCCCACAGGGTTTCCCCATAGAGAAACCACTAACCGGACACTTCCCGATTAAGGAACCCCTCCCAACCCCACAATGTTACAATTGTGCCAAGTGGGGGCACATAGCACGGAATTGCCCACATAAACACCCACCCCCTGAACCAATGGAAATAGGTCTGGCCAGAAGCAGAGTCCTGTTGGCTGGAGGGAAAACCCCTGGATACATGACCAGCCTGACTCTAAACCATATACCCAAACAAGCGCTAATAGATTCTGGGTGTAGTCAGAGCATAGTTAACGAAAACCTGGTTACTAGGGATCAATGGTCAAGAGAAGAGACAGTGGTCATCACCTGCATGCACGGGGACAGTAAGAGATATCCTGGGGCAGAGATATCAATAAATTGGAGGAGCTGGGAAGAGAAGGTCCATGTGGGAGGGATTCCTAACCTACTAGAGGACATTATTATAGGAACTGATTACTCTGCTTTCCAGTCCCTGTTGGATAGCACAAACACACAAAATCCCATGAAGTTGTGGTTGCGAGAGGCACATTTTTCCCAGGAGGAGATCTAGCAGACTAAAGATAAGGAACAACAGACCAAAAGCCAAAAAAGGTCTCAAAAAGCAGAATACTGATTGAAGAAAACAAGGGGAGACATGGAATTTGTTCCCGAAGAGAAAAGAGTACTGTCTAGTTCAGGGGAATTCAGGGAATGACAGAGGGATGATGCCACCCTTAAGCATGCTTGGACTTTGGCTGTCTCTAACCCTACAGATCAGGTAGGTCCCTATTTCCTTGAAAAAAACGGGTTATTATATAGTAGTGTTCAACAACAGGGACCCTAGAAAATATAGCTGGTAGTTCCCCGAATGTACTGGGAACAGGTACTTCATTTGACTCATGGTCAGGTAGGAGGGGGTCACTTAGAGACAAGACAGAAGAATACCTACTATGCCATTTCTATTGGCCAGGGGTATTCAGTGTCATTAGGAGACACTGTTGAGCCTGTCCTAAAATGTCAACTGGTTAATCCCAGTAATGAGCCACAGGCCCCACTATTCCCCCCCCCCCCATATATTCGAAACACCTTTTTCCAGAGTAGAAATAGACCTGGTGGGTCCACTGTTAGCTTCATCGAAGGGCTACCAATATATATTGGTCATGGTGGATTATGCTAGAAGATACCCTGAAGCATCCCACTAACTTGTATGACAACCAAAAGCATAGCACAGCCCATGATTGGTTTCATTTCTAGAGTGGGTTTTCCTAGAGAAATTCTTATGGACCAAGGAACCCCCTTCATGTCCCACTTACTGGCTGAAGTTTGTCAGTTGCAAGGAGTCCAACAAATACATACCTCTGTCTATCATCCATGGACGGATGGGCTGGTGAAGATCTACAATAAAACTATCAAAGGCTTGTTACGAAAAACCATAACCGAGACAGGGAAAGACTGGGACAAAAAGTTACCTTTAGTTTTATATGCCATCCGGACTCATGTTCAGGCATCCACTGGACATAGTCCGTTTGAACTACTATTTGGGAGACAACCAAGAACACTGTTAGATATGGCTGCTGAGCAGTGGGGAGAGACCGAGGAAGAGTCCTGTGACATACCGAACCATACCAGAGTGTTAAAAGAAAACCTACACACTGAGAGGTTGTAAGATCCCATCTCGAAAAGAGTCAGAAAATCAAATCAAATCAAATCAAATCAAATCAAATCATTAACATTTATAAAGCGCGCTACTCACCCGTGCGGGTCTCAAGGCGCTAGGGGAAAAAGGGGGGGGTTATCGCTTTTCGAACAGCCAGGTCTTTAGGAGTCTCCGGAAAGCGGAGTGGTCCTGGGTGGTCCTGAGGCTGGTGGGGAGGGAGTTCCAGGTCTTGGCCGCCAGGAAGGAGAAAGATCTCCCACCCGCCGTGGAGCGGCAGATGCGAGGGACAGCAGCGAGTGCGAGGCCAGAGGAGCGGAGGAGGCGGGTGGGGACGTAGAAGCTGAGGCGTCTGTTGAGGTATTCCGGTCCCTTGTCGTAGAGGGCTTTGTGTGCGTGGGTGAGAAGTCGGAAGGTGATCCTTTTGCTGACAGGGAGCCAATGCAGGTGTCGCAGGTGTGCGGAGATGTGGCTGCTGCAGGGTATGTCGAGGATGAGGCGGGCCGAGGCGTTTTGAATGCGTTGCAGGCGATTTTGGAGTTTGGCTGTGGTCCCGGAGTAGAGGGTGTTGCCGTAGTCCAGGCGGCTCGTGACGAGGGCGTGGGTCACGGTTTTTCTGGTGTCGGCGGGGATCCAGCGGAAGATCTTGCGGAGCATGCAGAGGGTGAGGAAGCAGGCGGAGGACACGGCGTTGACTTGCTTGGTCATGGTGAGAAGAGGGTCCAAGATGAAGCCGAGGTTGCGGGCGTGGTCTGTGGGGGTCGGTGCGGTGCCGAGGGCCGTGGGCCACCAGGAGTCGTCCCAGGCGGACGGGGTGTTGCCGAGGATGAGGACTTCCATTTTTTCAGAGTTCAGCTTTAGGCGGCTGAGCCTCATCCAATCTGCGACGTCCTTCATACCCTCTTGTAGGTTGGTCTTGGCGCTGGCGGGGTCCTTGGTGAGGGAGAGTATAAGTTGGGTGTCGTCGGCGTAGGAGGTGATGATGATGTTGTGCTTGCGTACGATGTTGGTGAGGGGGCTCATGTAGAAATTGAAGAGTGTCGGGCTGAGTGATGAGCCTTGGGGTACGCTGCAGATGATCTCGGTGGGTTCTGAGCGAAACGGAGGGAGGTAAACTCTTTGGGAACGGTTTGAGAGGAAGGAGGCGTTCCAGTCCAGGGCCTGGCCTTGGATCCCGGTGGAGTGGAGGCGTGTGATTAGGGTGCGTTGACAGACGGTGTCAAAGGCAGCCGAGAGGTCGAGCAGAATGAGGGCGACTGTTTCACAGTTGTCCATCAGGGTTCTGATGTCGTCAGTGACTGAGATGAGGGCGGTTTCAGTGCTGTGGTTGGTTCAGAATCCGGTTTGTGAGGGGTCGAGCAGGTTGTTGTCTTCCAGGAAGGTGGTCAGCTGTTTGTTGACGGTCTTCTCTATTACTTTGGCTGGGAAAGGCAGAAGAGAGATGGGGCGGAAGTTTTTTAGGTCGCTCGGGTCAGCCATAGGTTTCTTTAGTAGGGCGTTGACTTTGGCGTGTTTCCAGTATTCGGGGAAGGTAGCAGAAGAAAAAGAAGAGTTGATGACGGTCTGGAGGTGCGGGGCGATGATGTCGTCGGCTTTGTTAAAGATGAAGTGCGGGCAGGGGTCCGAAGGGGCGCCGGAGTGGATAGAGTTCATGATGGATTTGGTATCTTCCGTGTTGATGTGGGACCAGTTGTTGAGGGTGATGGCAGTGGATGCCGGTTCGGTGGTGTATGGTTGGGTCTGGTGTCCGAAGCTGTTGTGGAGGTCGCTAATCTTGCGATGGAAGAAAGTGGCGAGGGATTCACACAGATCCTGTGAGGGCGTGACGGCGTTGGCGCTGGGGTTGGAGAACTCCTTGACGATGCTGAAGAGTTCTCTGCTGTTGTGTCTGTTTTTGTCCAGTCTGTCGGTGAAAAAGTTCCTTTTGGCAGCGCGGATCAGGTGGTGGTGTTCGCGGGTAGCGTTCTTGAGGGCGGTCATGTTGTCAGCGGTGCGGTCCTTGCGCCAGGCTTTCTCAGGGGCGCGACAAGTTTTCTTTGATTCTTTGAGGGTGTCAGAGAACCAGAGAGGTTTTTTGGTGTTGGTCTGTCGATGCGTGTGTTTGAGGGGAGCAAGGATGTCTGCGCAGTTGGAGATCCAGTTTGTGAGGTTGAGGGCTGCGTCGTTGGGGTCGGTGGTGAGGGTGGGTTGGTTGGCGGCGAGTGTGGAGAAGAGTTGCTCTTCGGGGATCTTGTTCCACTGTCGACGAGGGATGAGTTGGGTGCGGAGGTGGCGGGTCTCGCGTCGGAATGTGAAGTGGACGCAGCTGTGGTCGGTCCAGTGTAGGGCGGAGGCGTGGCTGAAGAAGACGTGTTTGCTGGCGGAGAAGATGGGGTCAAGCGTGTGTCCGGCGATGTGGGTGGCGGTGTTCACCAGTTGTTTGAGGCCGAGGTTGGCGAGGTTGTCGAGCAGGGTGGTGGTGTTGGGGTCGTTGTTTTGTTCCAGATGGAAGTTGAGGTCACCTAGGAGGATGTAGTCCGGCGAGGCGAGGGCGTGCGGGGAGATGAAGTCGGCGATGGCGTCGCTGAAAGGGGCGCGTGGGCCGGGAGGACGGTAGACGAAGGATCCTCTGAGGGTGGTCCTCGGATCGGTGCGAATCTGAAAATGCAGGTGTTCAGAGGCGAGAGGGGTGTCTTCGGTGGAGGTGGTGACGCTGATGGAGTCTTTGAAGACGATGGCGATACCTCCTCCTACCTGGTTGGTGCGGTCTTTTCTGGAGATCTTGTAGCCTTCGGGGATGGCAGTGGCGATGTCAGGGGCCGTGGAGGCGTTCATCCAGCTCTCCGTGATGAAGGCGACGTCCGGTGCTATGGAGTCCAGGAGGTCCCAGAGTTCAATGGCGTGTTTGTGGACGGAGCGAGCGTTGACTAGGATGCACTTGAGGTGGTTGATGGCGCGTGGGCTTGTGGTCGTGCTTGTTGCGTGGTGGAAGGTGCGTTTGCAGGAGTTGCAGGCGAAGGGTCCATGGGTGCGTTTGGGGTGAGAAAAGACAAAAGAAACAATATGATGTGGGAAAGAAATTAAAATACCTGTCAATAGATAGGTTCTGATCCTCTTACCTAAAACCGACAACAAACTTCTAGCAAAATGGCGGGGACCATATAGAGTAATGGAAAAAAATAACCCCAGTAACTTATAGGATAGAAATCCCTGAGAATTCTAGAAAAGGCTAAATATATCATATTAATTTGCTCAAAAGTTGGGAAGAGGATGATACCCTTATCACTAAAAATAACGCAGCCTTACTCATTACAAAAACAAAACCCCTAGAAATTCCTTTACTCCCTAACCAGAAGAAGACAAGGTAACAGAACTCTCCTATGGTTTAGAATTAACAGAAGAACAAAGAATCCAAATAAAAACGGTAATCTCAAGAAACAAAAAGTTGTTCTCAAAAAGCCCTGGTAGAATTAGGAAGGTTGTTAGACAGAAACCCTATCCCCTTCCCGAAGCCCGACGACATATGGTAGAAAAAGAAGTGAGAGACATATTAGAGGCAGGCATCATAGAGCCATCACTAGTCCATGGTGTTCTCAAGTGGTTTTGGTTCCAAACCCGAATGAGAGTATCAGATTTTGCATTGATTTTCGCCTGCTCAATTCTATTTCCCAGTTCGATACTTATCCCATGCCCTGGGTTGATGAATGAATTGAGCACTTAGGCAAGGCCCAGATTCTAACCACCCTAGATCTAACTAAAGGATACTGGTAGATCCCTCTGAACCCCTCTGATAAGGAGAAGAGGAGAAGACAGCCTTCTCTACCCCTTCCCAACATTATCAATTCACAGTATTGTCTTTTGGACTACATGGAGCCCCTGCTACCTTTCAAAGGTTGATGGATGTAATTTTAAGACCCCACCAGGAATACGCAGCGGTGTATCTGGATGACATTGTTACATATAGTCACACCTGGGACCAACATTTAGAACAAGTGTCCAAAGTTCTACAAGAATTACAAAAGATAGGATTGTTCGCAAATGTGGAAAAGTGCAGCATAGCCAGGACTTCCATCAACTATCTTGGCTATGTCATTGAGGGTGGGAAAATTAAACCCCAATTGGATAAGGTCGAAGCCATCAAACGAATACCTGTACCCAAAAGCAAACGTGAAATAAAGGCCTTCTTAGGGATGGTAGGTTACTATAGGCGATTTATCCCCTTCGCTGCCAGGTCTTTTCCCTCTCCTGTGCCAAGCCTTTTTTTGGCTGTTTGGGGCAGTTCATGCTTAGGCCCTCATAACATTTTGTTCACATAATCTACCCACGCCAAATTTGCGTCCTTTTTTTTCAACATCCTAGGGATTCTAGAGGTACCCAGACCTTGTGGGTTCCCCTGAAGGAGACCAAGAAATTAGCCAAAATACAGAGAAAATTGTGTTTTTTCAAAACAAATGGAAAAAAGGGCTGCAGAATGCAGCTTGTGGTTTTTTCCCTGAAAATGGCATCAACAAAGGGTTTGTGGTGGCAAGATCCCCATCTTCCCAGCTTTCAGGAACAGGCAGACTTGAATTGGAAAACCCAATTCTTCAATACAGTTTTGACATTTTACTGGGACATACCCTATTTTTACAATTTTTTGTGCTTTCAGCCTCCTTCCAGTTAGTGACCAACATGGGTGAGAAACCAATGCTGGATCCCGGACAGCTAAACATTTCGGAAAAGTAGACAAAATTCTGAATTCAGCAAGGGGTCATTTGTGTACATCCTACAAGTGTTTCCTACAGAAAATAACAGCTGAAATAAAACAATATTGAAATTGAGGTGAAAAAAACAGCCGTTTTTCTCCAGGTTTTACTCTGTAACTTTTTCCTGCGATGTCAGATGTTAGAAAGCAATATACTGTTACGTCAGCTGGACTCTTCTGGTTGCGGGGATATATAGGGCTTGTAGGTTCATCAAGAACTCTAGGTACCCAGAGCCAATAAATGAGCTGCACCTTGCAATGGGTTTTTATTCTATACCGGGTATACAGCAATTCATTTACTGAAATATAAAAAGTGAAAAATAGGTATCAAGAAAACCTTTGTATTTCCAAAATGGCCACAAGATAAGGTGTTGAGAAGTAGTGGTTATTTTCACATCTCTGAATTCCGGGGTGCCCATACTAGCATGTGAATTACAGGGCATTTCTCAAATAGATGTCTTTTTTACACACTGCCTTACATTTGGAAGGAACAAATGTAGAGAAAGACAAGGGGCAATAACACTTGTTTTGCAATTCTGTATTCCCCCAAGTCTCCCGATAAAAATGGTACCTCACTTGTGTGGGTAGGCCTAGCTCCCATGAAAGGAAATGGCTCAAAACACAACGTGGACACATCACAGTTTTTCACAGAAAACAGAGGTGTTTTTTGCAAAGTGCCTACCTGTGGATTTTGGCCTCTAGCTCAGTCGGCACCTGGGGGAACCTAGCAAACCAGCACATTTTTGAAAACTAGACACCTAGGGGAATCCAAGATGGGGTGACTTGTGGGGCTCTGACCAGGTTCTGTTACCCAGAATCCTTTGCAAACCTCAAAATTTGACCAAAAAAAACACCTTTTCCTCTCATTTCGGTGACAGAAAGTTCTGGAATCTGAGAGGAGCCACAAATTTCCTTCCACCCCGCGTTCCCCCAAGTCTCCCGATAAAAATGGTACCTCACTGGTGTGGGTAGGCCTAGCGCCCAGGAAAGGAAATGGCCCAAAACACAATGTGGACACATCCCATTTTTTCACAGAAAACAGAGGTGTTATTTACAAAGTGTCTACCTGTGGATTTTGGCCTCTAGCTCAGCCGGCTCTTGGGGCAGACTGACCTAAAGTCGGCTGATTTGCCCTCCAGGGGAGCGACCCTTGCCTAATAGGTCGCTCCCCATCTCTAAAAAACAAACAAACAAAACAAAACACACAAAAACAATTAGCCCTGGTGCCTAGAGGATTCTGCCCCCCTGGGAGCAGATCGGCCTAGTAACAATAGGCCGATCTGCCCCCAGGGGGGCAGAAATGGCCTAAAATAAATGGGCCCCCCGGGGAGCGACCCTTGCCTACGGAGTCGCTCTCCTTGCGTGACATTGGTGCGAAAAAAAAATCCCCAGTGCCTAGTTGTTTCTGCCCCCCTTGGGGGCAGATTGACCTAAAATCCGCCGATCTGCCCCCACGGGGGGCAGAAATGGTCTAAATACAATTTGCCCCCCAGGGGATCAACCCTTGTCTAATGGGTCGCTCCCTATCTCTAAAAAAACAAACAAACTAACAAAAAACACAAAAACAAAATTTGCCCTGGCACCTAGAGGATTCTGCCCCCCAGGGGCAGATCGGCCTAATGACAATAGGCCGATCTGCCCCCGGGGGGGGCAGAAATGGCCTAAAATAAATTCCCCCCCCACCCCCCTGGGGAGTGACCCTTGCCTACCGGGTCGCTCCCCTTGCGTGACGTTGGTGCATAAAAAAAGACCCCTGGTGCCTATTGGTAGCTGCCCCCCTTGGGGGCAGATTTGCCCCTCCAGGGGAGCGATCCTTGCTCCCCATCTGTAAAACAACAACAACAAAAAAATCCCCGGTGCCTAGTGGTTTCTGCCCCCCTAATTAAAATAGGCTGATCTATCCCCCATGGGGCAGAAATGGGTAAAATAAATTTGCCTCCCAGGGGAACGACCCTTGCCTAAGGGGTCGCTCCCCTTGCGTGAAATTCACGAAAAAAAAAAAAACCTCCCTGGTGTCTAGTGGTTTCTGTCCCCCTTGGGGTCAGATTGGCCTCATAAAAATTGGCCAATCTGCCCACAAGGGGGACAGAAATAGCCTAAATATAATTTGCCCCCTAGGGGAGCGACCCTTGCTTAAGGGGTCGCTCCCCACCTCTAAAAAAATATAATAATAATAATTTGCCCTGGTGCCTAGAGGTTTCTGCCCCCCCCCCGGGTGCAGAAAAGACCTAATAATAGGCCGAACTTCCCCCAGGGGGGGGCAGAAAAGGCCTTAAAAAAATGCCTCCCCTGGGAGCAACCCTTTCCCAAGGGGTCGCTCCCTCATGCCAATTTCCTTTTGTAATAGAAATTCCTGGTGTCTAGTGGGCATTTCAAAAGCCGGATTGCTTTACAATCCGGATTTGAAATGCTCAGAGAGACTTCGAAGGGAAGGAAATTCCTTTCTTTCCCTTTGAAGCCTATCCAGCCTCCTCCACTTGATCGGAAGAGAAATGCTTTGCATTTCTCTACCAATCGCCCTGGAAGTTGAGCTTCCAGCGCGATGGGAGGGGGCCTCTGTGATTGTCAGCGTGCAATCGCGTGCTGATGTCACAGGGGGAATGGGGGGTCGGGGTGGAAGGGGAAGGGCTTCCCCTTCCATCCCTGCCTTGAGGGAAGGTGGGGGGAACCCCACAGAGGGAGCGCTAGTGCTCCCTCTGGGCTCTGTGCCCAGGACGTAATGGTTACGTCCTGGGCACACGAGCACTGTGCCTCAGGATGTAACCATTAAGTCCTGGGCACAGAAGGGGTTAAACCACATTATTCCACCTTAGCCGCACCATTAACAAACCATCTAGAAAAGGTCCAACCCAACAAGATAACCCAGTTAACCGATCAACAGTATCAGAGCTATCTGACTCCAAAGGAATCTCTTTACCACTGAGCCTGTGTTACAGTGTCCCAACTTTAATAAAAGTTTTTTCCCTACAGACGGACACGTCTGGCCAAGGATTAGGGGCTGTCCTTTCACAGGACAATGAGGAAGGATGCCCTCATCCTATTGCAAACATTAGCAGGCTAGGTAGACCATTTTTGCTTCTCCTTTAACTTGGTTGGCTCGTCGTAAGGACACAAATGCAAGGGTTCTTAGGTGGCTCTTATCCCTCCAACCCTTTATATTTCAGGTACAACATACTCTGGGATCCTTATTGACCAACGCTGACTATCTTTCACACTATCCTACTGACTTGAAGCTAAAACAGCCCTCTGGGGACTTGAGGTTAAACATCCTCTGGGAAGAGTGAGTGTGACAGGGCACTGGAACCGGTAAATCACGGGCCGATGTTTGAGTCCCCCATGGGGACTCAAAGGAACTTACTCAACACTTGCACGGAAGAATGTGCATATGTCTTTGGAGGATTTGATTCGCTGAGCGGAGTGTAAAAAGGAAGGAAGAGAAACGCCAAAAGACTGTGGATAGAGGAACGCAGTAGGAGGTGAGCGAAGACCCAGGGGAGCCGGACTGACGTGAGGAAGAAACCAGAGCAGAGTTCGAGAGCCGAGGAGCTGCCACAAGGAAGGGGGAGAGCAGAAAATCCAGGCACGTCCCCGGAGAAACGTGGCTATACCAGGTACATGACCGCTTGCGCGGTCAACTCACGGAGGTGAGACCCTTCTTAGGCCTCACAAGCTACTAAAAGAGATTTGTTTAGTGGTATGACACCATTGTTGCCCCCTTGACAGAGCTGACTTCCAGGAAGAAGCCACATCAGATGATCTGGCCAGAGGTGTGCCTTACAGCTTTTGACTCCCTGAAGGAAGCCAGGTGCACAACCCCTGTGCTCCAGGCCCCTCACTTCTCCCAAGAATTAATTGTGCAGACAGACGTCTCAGAGCAACTAAATGAAAAGGGCCTGCATCAACCGGTAGCCTTCATCAGTAGGAGGTTACTCTCCAGTGAACAAAGGTGGAGCCAAATTGAGAGGGAAGCCTTTGCTGTACTTTGGGTGCCAACTAAGCTATGGACATATGTGTTTGGTACTGACTTCCGGGTTCAGACAGACCAAAGACTACTCACATGGTTAATGCAAATGAGAGTTGAAAATCCCAAACTGTTGAGGTGGTGTATTTTCCTGCAGGGAATGGACTTTATGTCTGAACGCCATCCAGGTACAGACTACACCAGTGCTGATGGTCTCTCCAGGTTTTTCCACCTTAGTGAAGCGAATGCCCAAGGGGTTGGGTACCCCACCCCATTTTTAGCTAGGAGGGGACACATGTTAGATCTGCCATGCTTGGCGTGGTTTCCGTTGACTTTTTCCCTTCAGACTTCCTGTTTTTGCTGACTGTTTTTCCATAGCCTTAGGATTCTGCACACTTTACCACTGCTGACCAGTGTTAAAGTGCTTGTGCTCTTTCCCTAAAACATGATAAACTTGGATTGTACCCGACTGGCATTTTTACGTAACCTTTAAGTTCATAGTAAAGTACACTATCTGTCTCCAGGACCTGTTAATTAAATGTTACTAGAGGGTCTGCAGCACTGATTGTGCACCCAATTAAGTAACCCCTTAAACATGTCTCAGGCTTGCCATTTCAGAGACTATGGCGGTCACCGCCGAATGACCGCCCCGCGGTCAAAAGACCGTGGCGGCCATTCCAACTTTCCCGCTGGGCCGGCGGGCGCCCTCCAAAAGAGCGCCCGCCGGCCCAGCGGGAAAGCCCCTGCAACAATGAAGCCGGCTCCGAATGGAGTTGCAGGGGTGCGACGGGTGCAGTGGCACCCGTCGCGATTTTCACTGTCTGCTAAGCAGACAGTGAAAATCCTTGTGGGGCCCTGTTAGGGGGCCCCTGCACTGCCCATGCCAGTGCCAGTGCCCATGCCAGTGGCATGGGCAGTGCAGGGGCCCCCAGGGGCCCCACGACAGCCGTTCCCGCCATCCTGATTCTGGCGGTGAAAACCGCCAGAAAACAGGCTGGCGGGAAGGGGGTCGGAATCCCCATGGCGGCACTGCAAGCAGCGCCGCCATGGAGGATTCCCTGGGCCAGGGGAAAACCGGCGGGAAACCGCCGGTTCCCCTTTTCTGACCGCGGCTTTACCGCCGCGGTCAGAATAGCCCAGGAAGCACCGCCAGCCTGTTGGCGGTGCTTCCGCTGCCCTCCGCCCTGGCGGTCAGAGACCGCCAGGGTTGGAATGAGGGCCTATGTGTGAAGTTTTAACTGCAATGTCTAACCGACAAAATAACCCTTTTGCCAGGCCCAAATCCTCCTTTTTAATGCATATGTCACCCCTATGGTAGGTCCTGGGCAGCCCCCAGGGCAGGGTGCAGTGTATTTATAAAGTTGGACATGTACTTTTAAGATTTACATGTCCTGGTAGGGAAAAACTCATTTCATTTTTTCACTACTGCAAGGGCTATCCCCCCCGTAGGTTAATACTGGAGTTACCTTATTACATGTTATTCACAATCTGAAGGAGATAAACATTTTGAGTTTCGTGTCTCTGGATCCTTAACTTGTGGTGAGGTCTGATTTTAAATTGCAATTCTGAAAATGCCATCTTCAGAAAGTTGGCGTTTTCTTACATTAGCCATTTGGTAACTGCTGCCTTTCTCTGATCACGTCTGGGGTGGGTAACAGTCGTGCTTTGTGTATTCCTTCTAGACAGCCACACCCAATGGGTGCTTATGTGTGGCTTAATGGGCCAATCTGTGAGGATGGGAGGGAGGAGCTTGGCACAGCCTCACTGACACCTGAATAGGCTGTGTCCTGACAACACACAAAGGGTTGCATACCCCCTGTTGTGATTCTGAAGCCTGGGCAGGAAGGACAGGTACTCTGTGTGCTTCAAAGGCATCTCTTTGACGTCTCCGTCACTTCAAAGGCACACATGGGTATCAATACTGGACCCTTGACACCACCACGTCAGTACACTTCTGGACCTTTTGATAATCTGCAAGGAAGAAGAGCTGCTGTGCTGCAACAGACTTCCACTCTGCTGGACTCTTGCTTTGCTGAACTGACCTGCTGCCTCTTGCCTGGGAATGAGAAGGACTGGACCTGCATCTCCACAACCTAGGACTCAGGGTGACTCCAAGGGCTAGTTGGCTAGCCTCCTGATTGAAGTGTCAAGGACATAACAGACGTCCAACCACCCTACTTCTGTAACTGGCTTCTCCAAGCTGTGAGCTTAACCTGCCAAGTGGTGCCTACCCAGTCCTGGGCCCTTGGAAGTAGGCCTGAGGTGTTGCTCCAGAAGAACCAGTGCATCTCTGCTGTGGAGTAGACAGAAGGGAAGAAATTCGGCCATTGCATGGAGAAAACTGGCACATTGCTTTCGGAACCAGCACTGCGGCACTTCGTTGGTGCAAGGTCCCTGCATCCCTGTTGACTCCAGCTTCGGTGGTGATGCCGCATCGTAACCGCTATCCTCAACGGAATCAGTGCTTCACCTTGACAACACAGCTCGCACCTAACCTGAACTCCTTCCCAACTTGGCTCCGACGCATCGCCACCACTGCATGGGGAACTTCAACCCATCTCCTAAACTGCATGGGGAAAACTGACCCATCTCGTCGACAGATTGGCTTCTAACTTGTGCAACGCTGCTGCACTAGGCATGTTACTTTGCTTCAGCTGGCTCAACAGGGCCCCTGTAGCCAGCCCGCACTCCGTCGCCATCGGCCTAAACTGTTGCCTTTGTCCTGGTCTGGTATGACCAGATGTACCCAGTCGACGCTTTTTGCTTCTAAGTTCTATTTTACAGTATATTCTTAAAAAATGCATACCCCAAGTTCTACATTTTGGATTTTGTCATTTTGGTCTTGGTTTTATTTACAAAATTTTGATCCATTTTTCTAACCTGGTGTTGTATCTTTTTGTATGGTGTTTTTACTGCTTTTCAGTTTGAAATGTTGCACAAATAATTTACACACTGCCTCTAAGTTTAGCCTGAGTGTTCTGCACCCAGCTATCAGAGGGTGAGTTCAGGTTATTTTAGGGTTTATCTGACACTAACCCTGACTCAGTCTCTGAGAAATGCTGCTTGATCTCTATACATAAACAGGCATAGATGTCTGATAGAAGCATCCGGTGTTGTGCTTGGGTATGTTGTGGTGAGCCCTTGTACTGACATTGAGCTTTTCTCTGTGACAATGTGAGAATTCGAGACGGGGTTGGTTGTTCATACCACTGGTGGACCTAGCTAATCCATCTTCCATCAGGTGCAGTACAATGTTGCCCAGATAAATAGACCCCTTTGACACACTTGAGTGTCATCACAACCACTGCACTATTGCACAGATAGCCTAGTAATACCATATACTTGGTGTAACTTCTCGATTTGAAAATGAATCTGGCTGCAAAGCACTATCATTCACGATCCTACCGCTCCTACCTGCCCCTTCAAAATTCATAAGGAAAGAGCTGTGTTTTCCCTGACAAGAACCAATATTTCCTTAAGTTATCCCATCTTAAAATTGGGCAAATGCTAGCCTTAGCAGATCACAGAGGCTCCTTAAATCCAGATTCCAGCCTCAGTTCCTGACCCAGGACAGACAAACCCAAAGAGCAAAGGTTACGTACTAATTTCCCCTTCTTTTTGTTGTAGGAAGGTCCATGACTCATTGCGTATGTGCCCTACAGCCCTGTATAAAGCATTGTTACAAACAAGAATTGCATGTTTAAAGTGCTTACTGCTAATGATTTATTAAAAGAAACTAAACTCAAACCATGGGCCAAAGCCTTTCCACTTAGTTAGCTAAGATGACGCTTTCTACTTGAATCATGGAGAACACTCTTCCTAGTTAAGCATACACTTAAACAGACTCCATTGTTTCATGCCCCAGAACCCAACCACACGGGACACATTTCACTCTACCTCTAAAAGCCACAACCTTGCTTTTACAGACATTAATTTCCATTCATTTTGTCCAGACCAGGTTCGAGACCTAGTGGAGTTGAAAATGGTTGCATCGTCTGCATACATTAAAATATAGAGTGGACCTACTCGGAGCTAGGGCGGAATACTGAGTGAATGAACAAATATTTGTGGTCGATCAAGCAATGTAGCGAGCATAGTGTAGGAGGCTGGACTGGCTTGTAGTGAGTACCAAGGGGTACTTACACCTTGCACCAGGCCCAGGTATCCCTTATTAGGGTATAGGGGTGTCTAGCCGCTTAGGCTGATAGAAAATGGTAGCTTAGCAGAGCAGCTTAGGCTGAACTAGGAGACGAGTGAAGCTCCTACAGTACCACTAGTGTCACTTGCACAATATCATAAGAAAACACAATACACAGATATACTAAAAATAAAGGTACTTTATTTTTATGACAATATGCCAAAGTATCTCAGTGAGTACCCTCAGTATGAGGATAGCAAATATACACAAGATATATGTACACAATACCAAAAATATGCAGTATAGCAATAGAAAACAGTGCAAACAATGTATAGTTACAATAGGATGCAATGGGGACACATAGGGATAGGGGCAACACTAACCATATACTCCAAAAGTGGAATGCGAACCATGAATGGACCCCAAACCTATGTGACCTTGTAGAGGGTTGCTGGGACTGTAAGAAAACAGTGAGGGTTAGAAAAATAGCCCACCCCAAGACCCTGAAAAGTGAGTGCAAAGTGCACTGAAGTTCCCCAAAGAGCACAGAAGTCGTGATAGGGGAATTCTGCAGGAAAGACCAACACCAGCAATGCAACAACGATGGATTTCCAGACTAGAGTACCTGTGGGACAAGGGGACCAAGTCCAAAAGTCATGATCAAGTCGAGAGTGGGCAGATGCCCAGGAAATGCCAGCTGTGGGTGCAAAGAAGCTGCTACTGGGAGGTAGAAGCTGAGGATACTGCAGAAACGACAAGGGCTAGAAACTTCCCCTTTGGAGGATGGATGTCCCACGTCGTGAAGAGTTGTGCAGAAGTGTTTTCCCGCCGAAAGACCGCAAACAAGCCTTGCTAGCTGCAAAGCTTGTGGTTAGGGTTTTTGGATGCTGCTGTGGCCCAGGAGGGACCAGAATGTCACCAATTACGTGAGGGGACAGAGGGGGCGTCCAGCAAGACAAAGAGCCCTCTCAGAAGCAGGCAGTACCCGCAGAAGTGCCAGAACAGGCACTACAAAGTGGAGTGAAACGGTGCTCACCCGAAGTTGCACAAGAGAGTCCCACGCCGCCGGAGGACAACTCAGGAGGTCGTGCAATGCAGGTTAGAGTGCCGTGGACCCAGGCTTGGCTGTGCACAAAGGAAATCCTGGAAAAGTGCACAGGAGCCGGAGTAGCTGCAAAAGACGCGGTTCCCAGCAATGCAGTCTGGCGTGGGGAGGCAAGGACTTACCTCCACCAAACTTGGAGTGAAGAGTCACTGGACTGTGGGAGTCACTTGGACAGAGTTGCTGAGTTCAAGGGACCTCGCTCGTCGTGCTGAGAGGAGACCCAGAGGACCGGTGATGCAGTTCTTTGGTGCCTGCGGTAGCAGGGGGAAGATTCCGTCGACCCACGGGAGATTTCTTCGGAGCTTCTAGTGCAGAGAGGAGGCAGACTACCCCCACAGCATGCACCACCAGGAAAACAGTCGAGAAGGCGGAAGGATCAGCGCTACAGTGTCGCAGTAGTCGTCTTTGCTACTTTGTTGCAGTTTTGCAGGCTTCCAGCGCGGTCAGCAGTCGATTCCTTAACAGAAGGTGAAGAGAGAGATGCAGAGGAACTCTGATGAGCTCTTGCATTCGTTATCTAAGGAATTCCCCAAAGCAGAGACCCTAAATAGCCAGAAAAGAGGGTTTGGCTACTTAGGAGAGAGGATAGGCTAGCAACACCTGAAGGAGCCTATCAGAAGGAGTCTCTGACGTCACCTGCTGGCCCTGGCCACTCAGAGCAGTCCAGTGTGCCAGCAGCACCTCTGTTTCCAAGATGGCAGAGGTCTGGAGCACACTGGAGGAGCTCTGAGCACCTCCCAGGGGAGGTGCAGGTCAGGGGAGTGGTCATTCCCCTTTCCTTTGTCCAGTTTCGCGCCAGAGCAGGGCTGAGGGGTCCCTGAACCGGTGTAGACTGGCTTATGCAGAAATGGGCACCATCTGTGCCCATAAAAGCATTTCCAGAGGCTGGGGGAGGCTACTCCTCCCCTGCCTTAACACCTTTTTCCAAAGGGAGAGGGTGTAACACCCTCTCTCTGAGGAAGTCCTTTGTTCTGCCTTCCTGGGCCAAGCCTGGCTGGACCCCAGGAGGGCAGAAAACTGTCTGAGGGGTTGGCAGCAGCAGCAGCTGCAGTGAAACCCCTGAAAAGGCAGTTTGGCAGTACCCGGGTCTGTGCTAGAGACCCGTGGGATCATGGGATTGTGCCAACAATGCCAGGATGGCATAGAGGGGGCAATTCCATGATCATAGACATGTTACATGGCCATATTCGGAGTTACCATTGTGAAGCTACACATAGGTAGTGACCTATGTGTAGTGCACGCGTGTAATGGTGTCCTTGCACTCACAAAGTCCAGGGAATTTGCCCTGAACAATGTGGGGGCACCTTGGCTAGTGCCAGGGTGCCCACACACTAAGTAACTTAGCACCCAACCTTTACCAGGTAAAGGTTAGACATATAGGTGACTTATAAGTTACTTATGTGCAGTGGTAAATGGCTGTGAAATAACGTGGACGTTATTTCACTCAGGCTGCAGTGGCAGGCCTGTGTAAGAATTGTCAGAGCTCCCTATGGGTGGCAAAAGAAATGCTGCAGCCCATAGGGATCTCCTGGAACCCCAATACCCTGGGTACCTCAGTACCATATACTAGGGAATTATAAGGATGTTCCAGTATGCCAATGTAAATTGGTGAAATTGGTCACTAGCCTGTTAGTGACAATTTGGAAAGAAATTAGAGAGCATAACCACTGAGGTTCTGGATAGCAGAGCCTCAGTGAGACAGTTAGTCATAACACAGGTAACACATTCAGGGCACACTTATGAGCACTGGTGCCCTGGCTGGCAGGGTCCCAGTGACACATACAACTAAAACAACATATATACAGTGAAAAAGGGGGGTAACATGCCAGGCAAGATGGTACTTTCCTACACAACCCCCCACCCCCAAACGAAGGACAATAAGACTAGTCATTACCTGATGGGTCTTCATTGTCTAAGTGGAAATATCTGGAGAGTCCATCTGCATTGGAGTGGGTACTCCCAGGTCTATGTTCCACTGTATAGTCCATCCCCTGTAGAGATATGGACCACCTCAACAATTTAGGATTTTCACCTTTCATTTGTTTTAGCCAAAGTAGAGGTTTGTGGTCTGTCTGAACAATGAAGTGAGTGCCAAACAGGTATGGCCTCAACTTCTTCAGTGCCCAGACCACAGCAAAGGCCTCCCTCTCTATGGCAGACCAACGCTTTTCACTAGGGGTCAACCTCCTGCTGATAAAAGCAACAGGTTGATCCTGGCCCTCAGACTTAAGTTGTGATAAGACTGCCCCTACCCCTAATTCAGATGCATCAGTTTGGACAATGAATTTCTTGGAGTAACAGGGGCTTTTCAGGACAGGTGCAGAGCACATGGCCTGCTTCAGCTCCTCAAAAGCTTTCTGACAGTTTGCTGTCCATAATACCTTTTTAGGCATTTTTTTAGAGGTGAGGTCATTAAGAGGGGCTGTAATGGAGCCATAGTTCTTTATGAACCTCCTGTAATACCCAGTGAGGCCTAAAAAGGCTCTCACCTGACTCTGAGTGGTAGGGGGAACCCAATCTATAATAGTTTGGATTTTCCCCTGAAGTGGTGCAATCTGTTCTCCACCTACCAGGTGTCCCAGATAAACCACCTTCCCCTGCCCTATCTGGCACTTTGAAGCCTTGATAGTGAGGCCTGCCTTTTGCAGGGCCTCCAAAACTTTCCATAGGTGGACCAGGTGATCATCCCAGCTGGAGCTAAAGACAGCTATATCATCTAGATATGCTGCACTAAAAGCTTCCAGCCCTTGCAGGACTGTGTTCACCAACCTCTGAAAAGTGGCAGGTGCATTTTTTTATCCAAAAGGTATTACTGTGAATTGGTAAAAAATGCTGTTTTTGCTTTTGCATCTTCTGATAATTTGATCTGCCAATACCCTGCAGACAAATAAAAAGTGCTTAGATACTTGGCAGATGCCAGTGTATCTATGAGCTCATCTGCCCTGGGTATAGGGTGAGCATCAGTTTTGGTTACCTGGTTGAGACCTCTATAGTCTACACAAAACCACATTTCCTTCTTTCCATCCTTGGAATGAGGTTTTGGTACAAGTACCACAGGAGAGGCCCATGGACTTTCAGAGTGTTCAACCACTCCCAGTTCAAGCATTTTCTGCACCTCTTGCTTTATGCAGTCTCTGATATGGTCAGGCTGCTTATAGATCTTACTTTTGACAGGCAAGTTGTCTCCAGTATCTATAGTGTGCTCACACCAAGAAGTGGTGCCTGGCACAGTAGAGAAGAGTTCAGAAAACTGACACAGGAGATTTATGCAGTGGTCTTTCTGCTCAGCAGTAAGACAATCTGCCAAAACTACACCTTCCACTAGAGCATCTTGTTCTGTGGAAGAGAAGAGATCAGGGAGAGGGTTACTCTCTTCTTCATGTCCCTCATCAGTTGCCATGAGCAGGGTGAGATCAGCCCTGTCATAGTAGGGTTTCAGGCGATTGACATGGAGCACCCTAAGGGGACTCCTGGCAGTGCCTAAGTCAACTAAGTAGGTGACTTCACCCTTCTTTTCAACAATTATGTGGGGTCCACTCCATTTGTCTTGGAGTGCTCTTGGTGCCACAGGCTCCAAGACCCACACTTTCTGCCCTGGTTGGTACTGAACCAAAACAGCCTTCTTGTCATGCCATTGCTTTTGGAGCTCCTGGCTGGCCTGAAGGTTTTTACTGGCCTTTTTCATGTACTCAGCCATCCTAGATCTGAGGCCAAGTACATAGTCCACTATGTCTTGCTTTGGAGCTTTTAAAGGTTGTTCCCAACCCTCCTTAACAAGTGTTAGAGGACCTCTCACAGGGTGTCCAAATAGGAGTTCAAAGGGGCTGAAGCCCACTCCTTTTTGGGGTACCTCCCTGTAAGCAAAAAGGAGGCAAGGTAACAGTATATCCCATCTCCTGCGGAGTTTTTCAGGGAGTCCCAAAATCATGCCTTTGAGAGTTTTGTTAAATCTCTCCACCAGTCCATTTTTTTGTGGATGATAGGGTGTGGTGAACTTGTCTGTCATACCACACTCCTTCCACATGGCCTTTAAGTAAGCAGACATGAAATTGCTTCCCCTGTCTGATACCACCTCTTTTGGGAAGCCCACCCTGGAAAAGATTCCCAGGAGGGTCTTTGCCACTGCAGGAGCTGTAGTGGTCCTTAGAGGAATAGCTTCAGGATATCTGGTGGCATGGTCCACTACCACCAAGATAAACCTATTGCCTGAAGCAGTTGGAAGGTCAAGGGGGCCAACTATGTCAACCCCTACCCTTTCAAAGGGAACCCCAACCACAGGCAGTGGAATAAGGGGTGCCTTTGGAGTGCCACCTGTCTTGCCACTGGCTTGACAGGTTTCACAGGACTTACAAAATTCCTTTGTGTCCTCTGACATTCTAGGCCAATGAAACAAGGGAACAAGCCTGTCCCAAGTTTTCATTTGCCCCAAATGTCCAGCTAAAGGAATGTCGTGGGCTAGAGTTAGGAGGAACTTTCTGTACTCCTGAGGAATCACCAATCTCCTGGCAGCTCCAGGTTTTGGATCCCTTGCTTCAGTGTACAAGAGGTTGTCCTCCCAGTAAACTCTGTGAGAGTCACTGACATCCCCATTTGCTTGTTTGACAGCTTGCTGCCTTAGACCCTCTAGTGTGGGACAGGTATGCTGTGCCACACTCAGCTCCTCCCTGGCAGATCCCCCTTCACCCAAAAGCTCAGCAGTGTCTGCTTCCAGCTCCTCCTGTGTAGGTTCTGCACAGGGTGGAAATTCTTCTTCCTCAGAAGTTGAATCCACTGTAGAGGGAGGGATAGTATGTAGTGATTTACTTCTACTAACCCTAGCTTTAGGGAGCACTTTGTCCATTCTTCCAGGATCCAAGTCACCCTGTCATTTTTGCTTTTTGGCCTGAGCCCTGGTCAAAGCAAAAATATGCCCTGGAATGCCCAGCATTGCTGCATGAGCCTCCAACTCCACTTCTGCCCAAGCTGATGTCTCTAAATCATTTCCTAATAGACAGTCTACAGGTAAATCTGAGGCAACCACAACTTTCTTTGGGCCAGTAACCCCCCCCCCAGTTGAGATTCACAACAGCCATGGGGTGGCTAAGGGTGTTGTTATGAGCATCGGTTACTTGGTACTGGTGACCAAGTAGGTGTTGTTCAGGGTGGACCAGCTTCTCTATTACCATTGTAACACTGGCACCTGTGTCCCTGTAGGCCTGAACCTCAACACCATTTATTAGGGGTAGTTGCTTGTACTTATCCATGTTAAGGGGACAAGCAACCAAGGTGGCTAAATCAATAGCCCCCTCAGAGACTAACACAGCCTCTGTGGTCTCCCTAATCAGACCAACCCCAACTAAGTTACCAAAAGTGAGCCCAGCTACTCCCTTGGATTGGCTATTAGTAGGTTTGCTCCCACCACCACTGCTATTACTAGGGGCACTAGGTGTAGCAGCAGGGGTTGCAGTGGTAGGAGGCTTGGTGCTTTTCTTTGGACAACTGGGATCTGTTGTCCAATGGCCTTTTATTTTACATAAATAGCACCATGCTTTCTTTTCCTTGTTTTGATTAGAAGAGGATTTGGGCCCACCACCCCCACCGGAGTGTTTTTGTGGGCCTGATGAAGACTCATTTTAGATTTGTCCCCACCCTTGTCAGAAGACTTATCATCCTTCTTCTTGACATCTTTGTCACCCCCTGTATGAACTTTTCTGTTCACCCTTGTTCTTACTCATTTGTCTGCCTTCTTTCCCAATTCTTGGGGAGAGGTCAGATCAGAGTCCACCAGGTACTGGTGCAACAAATCAGACACACAATTATTAAGAATATGCTCTCTCAGGATTAAGTTATACAGGCTTTCATAATCAGTAACTTTACTGCCATGTAACCACCCCTCCAAGGCCTTCACTGAATGGTCAACAAAGTCTACCCAGTCTTGTGAAGACTCCTTTTTGGTTTCTCTGAACTTCATCCTGTACTGTTCAGTGGTTAAGCCAAAACCATCTAGGAGTGCATTCTTAAGAACTTTGAAATCATTGGCTTCACTTTCTTTCACAGTAAGGAGCCTATCCCTACCCTTTCCACTAAATGATAGCCATAGGATAGCAGCCCACTGCCTTTGAGAGACATCCTGTACAACACAGGCCCTCTCAAGTGCAGCAAACCACTTGTTAATGTCATCCCCCTCCTTATAAGGGGGAACTATCTTGTGCAGATTCCTAGAATCATGCTCTTTTGCAGGATGACTATTGGGAATACTGCTGCTGCCACCATGGGTTTCTAAACCCAATTTCTGTCTTTCTCTTTCTATTTCCAAGGACTGCCTATCTAAATCCAGCTGTTGCTTCTTGAGCTTCAGCCTGGATTGTTCCACTCTCAATCTATTGAGCTCCCTTTCTAACACTCTGTCATCAGGGTGGGTGGGTGGGGCATGCCTTGAAACAGAAGTATGGTGAGAATGAACAGAAGGAGACCTGTCCCTAACAGATGGCACTCTAACAGCCTGGCTAACAGAAACAGCACTTCTACTATGATGAGAAGGAACACTCTTACTGTGATGTGAGGCAACACTATTACTGTGATGTGACTCTACCAGCTATGCTAGGTGGTCTGCTAATGGGCAGGCTGGGAAGTTTCCCTTCTAAATCTTTTGCTAGGGGTGCCCCAGGGTCAGATTGGGAACCATCAGCTAATTTCTCAACAGAAGTGCCAACTCTGGTCTTATCTTGCTCAATGAGCATATTAACCAATAGTTCTCTAGAGGGATTCTTCCCTACACTTAAACCTCTTTCTATGCAGAGACTCCTTGCTCCTTTCCAGCTAAGGTGATCATAAGCACGTTTGGACAGATCAACAGTTTGACCTGTGCCAGACATTTTAGAAAGTGTTTAAGGGATAGAAAAAGTTTTTCAGAACTTTTTGAAAGACAGAAAAAAAAATTAAAAAAACTTGTAAAGAACTTTTTAGAAAGTTTAGAGGTACTTTTCAGCACTTAGCAAAGAAGTGAAAGGAGAAAAGCAAATCTTTTTGGTTAGGTGTACATACACTGAACTTGTTTTGTATATTTTTCTCTTATGAAAAGTACAATGACAAAAGTGGTAAGTAGTTGCAAAGTACTTATCCCACCGCTGCACAACCAATGTAGGAGGCTGGACTGGCTTGTAGTGAGTACCAAGGGGTACTTACACCTTGCACCAGGCCCAGGTATTCCTTATTAGTGTATAGGGGTGTCTAGCAGCTTAGGCTGATAGAAAATGGTAGCTTAGCAGAGCAGCTTAGGCTGAACTAGGAGACGAGTGAAGCTCCTACAGTACCACTAGTGTCACTTGCACAATATCATAAGAAAACACAATACACAGATATACTAAAAATAAAGGTACTTTATTTTTATGACAATATGCCAAAGTATCTCAGTGAGTACCCTCAGTATGAGGATAACAAATATACACAAGATATATGTACACAATACCAAAAATATGCAGTATAGCAATAGAAAACAGTGCAAACAATGTATAGTTACAATAGGATGCAATGGGGACACATAGGGATAGGGGCAACACAAACCATATACTCCAAAAGTGGAATGCGAACCACGAATGGACCCCAAACCTATGTGACCTTGTAGAGGGTCGCTGGGACTGTAAGAAAACAGTGAGAGTTAGAAAAATAGCCCACCCCAAGACCCTGAAAAGTGAGTGCAAGGTGCACTGAAGTTCCCCAAAGAGCACAGAAGTCGTGATAGGGGAATTCTGCAGGAAAGACCAACACCAGCAATGCAACAACGATGGATTTCCAGACTAGAGTACCTATGGGACAAGGGGACCAAGTCCAAAAGTCACAATCAAGTCGAGAGTGGGCAGATGCCCAGGAAATGCCAGCTGTGGGTGCAAAGAAGCTGCTACTGGGAGGTAGAAGCTGAGGATTCTGCAAGAACGACAAGGGCTAGAAACTTCCCCTTTGGAGGATGGATGTCCCACGTTGTGAAGAGTCGTGCAGAAGTTTTTTCCCGCCGAAAGACCGCAAACAAGCCTTGCTAGCTGCAAAGCTCGCAGTTAGGGTTTTTGGATGCTGCTGTGGCCCAGGAGGGACCAGGATGTCACCAATTGTGTGAGGGGACAGAGGGGGCGTCCAGCAAGACAAGGCCCTCTCAGAAGCAGGCAGCACACGCAGAAGTGCTGGAACAGGCACTACGAAGTGGAGTGAAACGGTGCTCACCCGAAGTTGCACAAGAGAGTCCCACGCCGCCGGAGGACAACTCAGGAGGTCGTGCAATACAGGTTAGAGTGCCGTGGACCCAGGCTTGGCAGTGCACAAAGGAAATCCTGGAAAAGTGCACAGGAGCCGGAGTAGCTGCAAAAGACGCGGTTCCCAGCAATGCAGTCTGGCGTGGGGAGGCAAGGACTTACCTCCACCAAACTTGGAGTGAAGAGTCACTGGACTGTGGGAGTCACTTGGACCTCGCTCGTCGTGCTGAGAGGAGACCCAGAGGACCGGTGATGCAGTTCTTTGGTGCCTGCGGTAGCAGGGGGAAGATTCCGTCGACCCACGGGAGATTTCTTCGGAGCTTCTAGTGCAGAGAGGAGGCAGACTACCCCCACAGCATGCACCACCAGGAAAACAGTCGAGAAGGCGGCAGGATCAGCGCTACAGTGTCGCAGTAGTCGTCTTTGCTACTTTGTTGCAGTTTTGAAGGCTTCCAGCACAGTCAGCAGTCGATTCCTTGGCAGAAGGTGAAGAGAGAGATGCAGAGGAACTCTGATGAGGTCTTGCATTCGTTATCTAAGGAATTCCCCAGAGCAGAGACCCTAAATAGCCAGAAAAGAGGGTTTGGCTACTTAGGAGAGAGGATAGGCTAGCAACACCTGAAGGAGCCTATCAGAAGGAGTCTCTGACGTCACCTGCTGGCCCTGGCCACTCAGAGCAGTCCAGTGTGCCAGCAGCACCTCTGTTTCCAAGATGGCAGAGGTCTGGAGCACACTGGAGGAGCTCTGGGCACCTCCCAGGGGAGGTGCAGGTCAGGGGAGTGGTCATTCCCCTTTCCTTTGTCCAGTTTCGCGCCAGAGCAGGGCTGAGGGGTCCCTGAACCGGTGTAGACTGGCTTATGCAGAAATGGGCACCATCTGTGCCCATGAAAGCATTTCCAGAGGCTGGGGGAGGCTACTCCTCCCCTGCCTTAACACCTTTTTCCAAAGGGAGAGGGTGTAACACCCTCTCTCTGAGGAAGTCCTTTGCTCTGCCTTCCTGGACCAAGCCTGGCTGGACCCCAGGAGGGCAGAAACCTGTCTGAGGGGTTGGCAGCAGCCGCAGTGAAACCCCTGAAAAGGCAGTTTGGCAGTACCTGGGTCTGTGCTAGAGACCCGTGGGATCATGGAATTGTGCCAACAATGCCAGGATGGCATAAAGGGGGCAATTCCATGATCATAGACATGTTACATGGCCATATTCGGAGTTACCATTGTGAAGCTACACATAGGTAGTGACCTATGTGTAGTGCACGCGTGTAATGGTGTCCTCGCACTCACAAAGTCCGGGGAATTTGCCCTGAACAATGTTGGGGCACCTTGGCTAGTGCCAGGGTGCCCACACACTAAGTAACTTAGCACCCAACCTTTACCAGGTAAAGGTTAGACATATAGGTGACTTATAAGTTACTTAAGTGCAGTGGTAAATGGCTGTGAAATAACGTGGACGTTATTTCACTCAGGCTGCAGTGGCAGGCCTGTGTAAGAATTGTCAGAGCTCCCTATGGGTGGCAAAAGAAATGCTGCAGCCCATAGGGATCTCCTGGAACCCCAATACCCTGGATACCTCAGTACCATATACTAGGGAATGATAAGGGTGTTCCAGTATGCCAATGTAAATTGGTGAAATTGGTCACTAGCCTGTTAGTGACAATTTTGAAAGAAATGAGAGAGCATAACCACTGAGGTTCTGGATAGCAGAGCCTCAGTGAGACAGTTAGTCATAACACAGGTAACACATTCAGGGCACCCTTATGAGCACTGGGGCCCTGGCTGGCAGGGTCCCAGTGACACATACAACTAAAACAACATATATACAGTGAAAAATGGGGGTAACATGCCAGGCAAGATGGTACTTTCCTACACATAGTAGATGAGATAAAAGGCAGCATTGCTTTAGACCTTCCTGTGACCCTATCTGCAGGGACAGTGCTCTGCTCCCACTGACACCTGATACCAAGTGAAAGAGTGGGGTGCAAGTGTTACCATCAGTAGCCCAATATCTCCATCTAATGCAACAGACCTTTCCCACAAAGGACTGGTTTATCGACACAATCAAATGCTGTTGAAAAATCAATAAAAGCTGTATGAACCGGTTCACCCCTGTTTCTAGCATGACATTTTAGAATGCAATGAAGAACAGCAACATTTTCTAGAGTTAAAGGCCTGACTATTCTCTGGTAACAAGGCTTTCTTCGTGGCTCAGACCAGGAGATGTACTAAGATACCGTTGGTGTAAATCTTCTCTACAATGTCTAAGAGCATTATTTCCCTGTAATTCATAGGTAACTTTCAAGAGCCTTTCAATAAATAGGAAATATAACACTCCTGGTCTTAAATCTGGACTAGTTTCCTCATTAGATGTATGATTGAACAACGCATGCATATAGCACGCATGCCTTTACAACGTGTTCTCTACAATGACCGCATTTTTACCACGCATGCCTTTACCATGCAAGCATTTACAATGAAATTCGTTGTAAAAGCATGTTTGGTAAAGGAACATGCGTGGTAAATTCCCCGCGCACCTTACACCTGACACCATACTCCACCCGCCAAAGCCCTTAAAACTGCCCCTTCCACCTTCTGCCCTGAGCCCTACCCCCCGGCCCTACTTTGCCCTGTCCTAAAATCTACCCCTCCCTGTCCTAAAAACTACTCGACACCCCAAACCGCCCTAAACCCTAAAATCTATCCTGCCCTGTCCTAGAAACTAACACAACCCGCCCTAAACCGTAAAACCTACCTATCCTAAAAACTACCCCTCCCTGTCCTAAAAACTACCCCGACCCCACCATGAAACCCAAAACCTACCCCGGCATGTCCTAAAAACTACCCAACCCCCTCCCTAGAAGCTACCTTGCCCTGTCCTAATAACTACCCCACCCTGTCTTAAAAACTACCCCAACCCCCCCCCACCATCACCCCCAACCCTAAAACCTACCGTACCCTGTCCTCAAACCTGTCCTGGCCTTTCCTAAAAACTACCCCGATCCCCCGCCCTAAAACGTAAAACCTACCCTGTCCTAAAAATGACCCCCTGTCCTAAAAACGACCCCATCCCTCCGCCTCCACCTTGAACCCTAAAACCTACCCTGCCCTGTCCTGAAAACTACCTGACCCCCCCTGCCTTCACCCTAAACTCTAAAAGCTACCCCACCCTGTCCTAAAAACTACCCCACCCTGTCCTAAAAACTACCCTGCCCTAAACCCTAAAACATACCCTGTCCTAAAAACTACCCCACCCCCACCCTAAAAGCTACCCTGCCCTGTCCTGAAACCTACCCGCCGTGTCATAAAAACTACCCCAACCCCCGCCTTAAACCATAAAACCTACCCTGTCCTAAAATCTGCCCCTCCCTGTCCTAAAAACTCCCCCGACCCCCACCCACCCACCCTAAACTTTAAAAGCAACCCTGCCCTGTTCTAAAACCTACCCAACCCTGTCCTAAAAACTACCCCGACCCACTGCCCTGAACCCCGTCCTAAAACCTACGCCACCCTGTCCTAAAACCAACCCCAGCACCCTGCCCTCAACCCTAAAACCTACCCTGTCCCAAACACTACCCCACCCTGTCATAAAAACTACCCCAACCCCACCACCCTAAACCCTAAAATCGACCCTGTCCTAAAACCTACCCTGCCCTGTCCTAAAAACGACCAAGCCCCCACCCTACACCATAAAACCTACCCTGCCTGTCCTAAAACTATCCCTCCCCACCCTAAACCCTAAAAGCTACCCTGCCCTGTCCTAAAACCTCCCCTTCCTTATCCTAAACACCACCCCGCTTCACCCTAAAACCTACCCTGCCCTGCCCTAAAACCTACCCCCACCTCGTCCTAAAAACTACCCCGCCCCCACCCTAAAACCTACCCTGCCCTATCCTAAAACTACCCCACCCTGTTCTAAAAACTACCCCGATCCCCTGCCCTAAATCCTTAAACCTACCCTTCTCTAAAAACGACCCCAGCGCCAACCCCCACCCTAAACCCTAAAAGCTACCCAGTCCTAAAAGCTACCCTGTCCTGTCATAAAAATTACCCCAACCCCCGCCCTAAACCCTAAAACTTACCCTGTCCTAAAAACTAACCCACCCTCTCCTAAAAACGACCCTGAACCCCCGTCCCTACCCTGAACCCCAAAACCTACCCCATCCTGTCCTAAAAACTACCCCAAACCCCGCCTTCGCCCTAAACCCTAAAATCTACCCTGCCCTGTCCTAAAACCTACCCCGCCCTGAACCATAAAACCTACCTTGCCCTGTCCTACAACTACCCTCCCTGCCCTAAACCCTACCCTGCCCTGTCCTAAAAACTATCCGACCCCCCACACCCACCCTAAACCCTAAAACCTACCCGGTCCTCAAAATCTACCCCGCCCTGTCCTCAAAACTATCCCGATCCCCCGCCCTAAATCCTACCTAGTCCTGTCCTAAAACTTACCCCAACCCTCCGCCCTCACCTTAAAGCCTAAAAGCTACCCTGTCCTAAAAACTACCTCAAACCCTAAAACCTTCCCCACCCTGTCCTAAAAACTATCTGACCCTCTGACCCTGTCCTAAAAACTAACCCCTCACCCCCCAACACCTGGCCCCACTTAACTCTCTTCTCTGGTCGCTACTCCTTCCTGTTCCCCTCTGACTGCTCTCTGTGCCGTTACCACACATATGTGTGGTAAAGGCATGCGTGCTAAACGCATGCGTAGTAAATGCATATGCGTGGTAATGGCAGCGTGGTAAATGCATAGCGTTGCATTGACAGCGTTGCTAGTGATGTTTCCCAATTACAATATAATAGAGTTACGAAACATAATAGTTGTTTTTTATTATAAAAGTTCAAGATTTCTTTTCAACCCTTGAAATCACCCTTGAATGCTGGGCTTCTCGAATAAAAATACAAATCTGCTGTGCTGTCCTGGGTGAGACTGATAAATAATCAAATAGGGAATCTGGGGCCAGATGTACGTATGTTAGAAATTGTGATTTCCTAATTGTGATTCTATGCGAATCCCAATTAGGAAATCATCACAATGAGGAAATCATAATTTCAAATGTACGAAACTCCATTGAGTTTCTTTTGCGATTTCCAGTGGGTTGCAAATAGACCTACCTCATGAATATTAATGAGGTAGGTTGCAATTTGCGACTCATTGGGAATCACAAAAATCACAGGGATGTTCGTTTGCTGGGGTCAGCAGACTACCATGTCTGTGATTTATTTTAAATAAAGCAATCTTTTTTTTTTTTTAAATGCAGCTTGCGTTTAAAAAGAAGAAAAAATGAAACGTTTAAGTTTCATTATTTAAGAGTAGGCAGTGGTCCTTGGAACCACTACCTGTTCTTAAAAAAATATTTCCCCAACTATTCACAAAGGGGAAGGGGTCCCCTGGGGATTCCTTCCCATCTGTGAATGGGTTATCACCAACTTTTCATTGCTGAAAATTGCAATTTGGCCTTTGTACCTCCCAAATTGCTTTTTTCTAGTCACAAACATGCCGATTCTGCAAATCAGCCTATTTGAACTGGAAAAAATCTTTGTACATGCAGCCCCTGGTTCATAGGAATTTCAGGGCTGTACTTCTGTGTTATTCAAAGCACATAGGGGGTCATTCTAACTTTGGCGGGCGGCGGAGGCCGCCCGCCAAAGTTCCCCCGCCAGAACACCGCAGCGCGGTCAAATGACCGCCGCGGTGATTCTGACTTTCCCGCCAAAAGGCCGCCCGCCCGCCCAGCGGGAAAGCACCAGCAACGAGGATGCCGGCTCCGAATGGAGCCGGCGGAGTTGCTGGTGTGCGACGGGTGCAGTCGCGATTTTCAGTGTCTGCCACGCAGACACTGAAAATCAGTGTGGGGCCCTGTTAGGGGGCTCCTGCAGTGCCCTTGCCAGGGGCCCCCAGGTGCCCCACAACACCCGTTCCCGCCAGCCCGGTTCTGGCGGTGAAAACCGCCAGAACCAGGTTGGCGGGAAGGGGGTCGGAATCCCCATGGCGGCGCTGCTTGCAGCGCCGCCGTGGAAGATTCCCTGGGGCAGCGGGAAGCCGGCGGGAAACCGCCGGCTTCCCTTTTCTGACCGCGGCTTTACCGCCGCGGTCAGAATGACCCCGGAAGCACCGCCAGCCTGTTGGCGGTGCTTCCGCGGTCGTTGGCCCTGGCGGTCCATGACCGACAGGGTCAGAATGACCCCCATAATTTTGAAATATAGGTGGTCATTACAACCCTGGCGTTCGCTGTTAAAGCGGCGGTAAAACCGCCAACAGGCCGGCAGTAAAAAAAATGGAATCACAGCGGTACAAACAAACACCGCGGCGGTAACCACCAACAGACAGGCGGAAGACAATGTACCGCCCACAGTATTACAACAGTCCAATCTGCCACCTTTTCCGGGGCGGATTCACCGTGAACAAAAACACGGCGGAAACAGGAAGGGAAGGGAAAACGCTCACCTCTACACACCCCACGAGAAACCAGGACATCATGGAACGGGAACTCCAGATACTCCCTGCCTTTGTCTCCCTGCTCCTCTACCAGGAGCACGAACGCCGGTGGCGAAGACCACGGTGAGAACTGCACCTATGACACAGGGGAGGGGGGAGGGAAAAAAGAGTGACACACACACGCAACACGCAACACCCCCACCCCCACCCTCACCCACGACAACACACACACTAATACATCATGATACATTAGAGTTTCACCTCCCAACCCCCCCGGAAGAATGCAAAGACAAAAGGAAATTATTTGAACGTTTGTAATCTATTAAAATCCAGTACTCAAAAATAGATATATATACACTATAAACAAATATATAAACCAAGAATACAAGTCCAAGGTATTCCACCATTAAAGTCCGTGGACCACTGGGCCCAAAATGCATGGGTGAGGCCCACACAAGATACCCGATCAAAACGGAGAGAACACTGCTGGGGCATCAGTTCGAAATACAAAAGGCACCTCAGGGGGAAGGGAAGTGGGGGCACCTCAGCCTGATGAGTGCACGACGCCATATCCACGAGGGGGCTCCATGCCCATTGATGTATCCTGGGGAGTGCAAAGCCACAATCTCTCAAGTCTCTCAAGTGGGTGGTTTGCCCACTGCTTTATCCTGGGGAGTGCAAAGCCACAGTCTCACACGTCTCTCAAGTGGGTGGTTTGCCCACTGCTTTATCCTGGGGAGTGCAAAGCCACAGTCTCTCAAGTCTCTCAAGTGGGTGGTTTACCCACTGCCTTATCCTGGGGAATGCAAAGCCACAGTCTCTCAAGTCTCTCAAGTGGGTGGTTTGCCCACTGCTTTATCCTGGGGAGTGCAAAGCCACAGTCTCACAAGTGGGTAACAGTCTCCACTGGTTCTGGAGGGGGCTTGGTGCCCAGAGTGCTTCATCCTGCCAAGGACTGAGGTAGTGGATGGGATACTCCACTGGTTCTGGAGGGGGCTTGGTGCCCAGAGTGCTCCATCCTGCTCGTGGCAGCCCCAGTAGCGTCGGAGCTTTTGGCGCTCATTGGCCTGCGGTGCTGGTGGCGGCGGTGTCCTTGGCAGCGGTGCTTGTGGCGGCGGTGTCCTGTGAAGTGGTGCTTGTGGCGGCGGTGTCCTTGGCAGCGGTGCTGGTGGCGGCGGTGTCCTTGGCAGTGGTGCTGGTGGCGGCGGTGCCATTGCCAGCAGTGCTGGTGGCGGTCTTGTCCTCCGTGCAGGTTTTCGGCGACTTGCCTGTCTTTCTGTGCCCCTTTCCCACCTTCGATGGTGGCGCAGCTGTCTTCCCACTCCCAACTGTGCTCCTGGGAGAAGCGTTGGTGGTAGATGTTCTGCCTTTCTCCTGCCGGGCACTGGACACCTTTTTAGGCTTTTGAGGTGGGGGACTGTCCGTGGTCTGGCTCTTTGGCACACTGGCTGCCCTGCTGCTTGGCGCACTTCAGAAGCCGGTTACTGCTGGCACCACTGTTCCCGCTAATGTTGTGGCTGAGGTGCTGGGTTGGGACCTGGAAAGGGGGGCCCTAGGGGACTGAATGGATGGGGTAGGTGAGGGGAAGAGATCAAGGATGGACAGGACAAGTTTTTAGGACACACTGGGACAGGTAGATGGAGGGGGTTTGGGAGTGGAGGAAGAGGTAGTGGTTGTAGGAGGTGTACATTTGCTGACTTTGGGTGAAGGTGCATGGGCTGGAGGCTGTCGTGAGGTGGATGGCTGTTGGGTGGGTGTGTGGCTGCATTTGTGTACCTTGGGAGGTGGGCTCACAGACACACTGGGAGAGGACACAGGAGATGTGTGAATGGTAGTGGGGGTGGTGAGTTCAAGTGAGCGGGGTGTGGTGATGGGTGTGCTGGTGATGGACGTAGTGAATGAAGATGTAATGCATGCAGGTTTGAGTGGAGACGAGACAGGGAGGGAGGAGGGAGACATGGAGGAGGAGGACACAGTGGAGGCAGTGGATGTTGGTATGTGTGCATGGGTATGATGATTGTGTGAGTGCCTGTGGGATGTGTGGTGCTTATGTTTGCCAGAGCTTCCCTTGTGTGTTGAGGTGTGTGTATGCTGGTCTGATGGTGTGCTTGGGATAGGCTGAGGTACTGGGGTTTGGGTCTGGGTAGAGGAAGTTGGAAGGGGGAGGCTGGACACAGGGACAATGGCTGCAATCAGTGTTGAGGCCAGAGTCTGAAAAGCTTGCTGTTGGGCTGCCTGACCAGAATGAATGCCCTCCAGGTATGCATTGGTCTGTTGCAACTGCCTCTCTACACCCTGGATGCCATTCAAAATGGTAGACTGCCCAACAGTGAGGGACCTGAGGAGGTCAATGGCCTCCTCACTGAGGGCAGCAGGGCTAATTGGGGCAGGGGCTGAGGTGCCTGGGGCGAAGGAGATGCCCACCATCCTGGGTGAGCGGCCACGGGGCACACGCTGAGGGGCTGCTGGGAGGGCGGTGCTGGTAGGGGGGGGTGGCGGCTGTACCTGTAGATGCGGTGGGCACAGAGGGGCCCGCCAACGCAAGGGAGCTCCCATCAGAGGAGGAGTCCGTGTCGCTCGTCTCAGCACCTGTCCCCGCTATGGAGATCCCCTCACCCTCCTTCCCACTGGTGGCTTTAGACTCCGTTGTCTTGCCCTCCAGGGCCATGTGGGATGCAGCTCCCTCCTGCTCCTGTGCCACTGCTCCTCTGCCTGATGATGCTAATGCACACAAGAACAGGGAGACCACAAAAAGGGGGGGGGGAGACAGAAGAAAGACATGTTGAGTGCATGCAATACCGCTACAGTTGGCGGACACTACAGACACAGAAGCCCCCTGCACTACGCCGTGTACTTTGAGTTCCCTAATTAATCACAGGGACATGGGTTACAAGGCCTATGCCTGATTGCGGCACACATGGAAGTCACAGGAGCCTGACTAAGTGTAGTTGGTACTGAACACAGGTGGGGTGGGGTGCCACATGGCCTGCCTTACGACGGGACCTTGCCTACTAAACTCGCCCTGGCCTAGGGGAACTCACAGCTCACCTCTCTCACCCAGACACCTCCACTGCACGCAGAATCAGCTGAATGAGAGTATACTCACCCCCTTATGGCTGCTGTGATTCCCTCAAGTGTCAATCCAACTCTGGATACGCCACCGCCATGATCCAGGACATCAGGGGGGTCATGGTGCGATGGGCACCCCTCCCATGTTGGGAGGCCATCCCCAGCTGGGCCTCTGCCATCTTCTTGCTCCAGCGGCGAATGTCCTCCCATCTTTTACGCCAGTGGGTGCTCCGTCTGTGGTGGACCCCCAGGGCCCGGACTTCCTTGGCGATGGCATGCCAAATATCCTTCCTCTGGTGGGCGCTGACCTACAGGAATAGTACAGGGGAAAAGGAGAAGATATAACCGTCCGCACCGTCACAGTCATTGGCCCGCATCCCTACCCTTGCCATGACGCACATGCACTCACTGTTGTTTCATGCACGCCTCATTCTCCCCCCCCTATCTTCCATCCACACCACTCCATACAGGCATTGCCCATTCGGCATGCTCACAGTGTACTTACCTGTTTGTCTGGAGGACCGTAGAGTATCGTGTACTGGGGGATGACCCCATCCACTAGTTTCTCCAACTCTTCTGTTCTGAAGGCAGGGGCCCTTTCCCCAGACACATGAGCCATTGTCGCTTCCAGACCGAGGTCACAGCAGCACTTGCAGTGTAGGTCCTCTCCTGTCGAAGATCAGGTATCAAGTGATTGAACAGAGAGAAAATGGCAGTCACGTCCGTGGTGGTGCGTACCGTCACCGCCGGCATACATCGTCATTGGCTCCTCGGACCCATAGGGTCCAACGTTAACCAATGCAGGATTGCGCCGCGGTCTTCCACCGCCTACCGTGACGGTGTACAACGCCAGCGCAGTTACCTCATATCCCCTTGTCCCACATTACAGGTCAGGCAGATGCCATTTCAGGGGGCCACATGTCATTAATTTTAAATGCGTCACACATATCTAGGCCTTGCATACACACTAATATAGGCACATAGCGGTTTAAAAAAATTGAGGAATAAAGTTGTGTTAACGTACTTCAGTGTTGGTTGACTCTCTGCTCGCTGTTATCCTCCATAGAGCATGTCCGCTGGGGCAGGTGAGGAGGTGGCGGCATCCTCCGGTGTACAGAACACTGGTGGACCTGTCGACAATGGAGGAGCGACATGTAATTGTCACCTACAGACTTGATCGTGCCACAATCCTGGAACTGTGTGCCCAGTTGGAGCCAGACCTGATGTCAGCTAACCGCCATTCCCACAGGAATCCCCCCTCTAGTGCAGGTGCTGTCAGTACTCCATTTCCTGGCAAGTGGGTCTTTTCAAACGACAGTGGCCATAGCATCAGGGATGTCCCAGCCTATGTTCTCCAACGTGTTGTCCAGAGTGTTGTCTGCCCTGCTGAAACACAAGCACAGCTACATCGTTTTCCCTCAGGTGGAGGATTTGCCAACAGTGAAAGGTGACTTCTATGCCCTGAGACGTATCCCTAACATCATAGGTGCCATTGATGGGACACATGTGGCCTTGGTCCCCCCCGCAGGAGTGAACAGGTGTACAGAAACCGGAAGAGTTACCATTCAATTAATGTGCAGATGGTGTGTTTGGCCGACCAGTACATCTCCCATGTGAACGCCAAGTTTCCTGGCTCAGTGCATGACACTTACATTTTGAGGAATAGCAGCATCCCTTATGTGATGGGGCAACTCCAGAGGCACCGTGTGTGGCTATTAGGTCAGGACATGGAGCCTATACAGTGTGGCTAGGTGTCTGGGTCTGTGGATGTCCCTAAGAGTTAGTTTGTGTCTGACAGATTTCCCTCGACATTTGCAGGTGACTCTGGCTACCCCAACCTGTCATGGCTACTGCCTCCAGTGAGGAATCCTAGGACAAGGGCAGAGGAACGCCACAATGAGGCCCATGGGTGAACTAGGAGGGTTATAGAGAGGACCTTCGGCCTCCTGAAGGCCAGGTTCAGGTGCCTCCATCTGACAGGTGGTTCCCTATTCTACTCACCAAAGAAGGTGTGCCAGATCATAGTGGCCACCTGTATGCTTCACAACTTGGCTTTGCGACGACAGGTGCCTTTTCTGCAGGAGGGTGGTCCAGATGGAGGTGTTGTGGCAGCTGTGGAGCCTGTGGACAGTGAAGAGGAGCAAGCAGAAGAAGAGGACATCGACAACAGAAACACTGTGATTCATCAATACTTCCAGTGAGACACAGGTAAGAAGGCATCACTGCCTGTTGCATCTGATATAATTGTTCTACCTCTCATCTGTCTGTCACTTTCACCCAGTGTATGGACCCTGATTTGTCACTTTCCCTTTTAATTTCACAGATGTGGGTCCCACTGTGTGACATCTGCTTTGTTTCTGCATGGACTAGAGCTGTGTGACATAGGTATGTTGACAATACAATGGATATAGCAGTTTTACACAGTTATTGCAAATACACATTTTCGAAAGCACAGACTGACTCCAGATTGTTTTGTGCTTTAAGGGTGTTTATTTAAGTGCTAAATATTGTAGGGTGTTGTAAAATGGTCAGGGGTGATGGTGATGGAATGTCCATGTCAGAGTCCAGTCTATTAGTCTCACAGGTGCATTGACCAAAGGGGCATGGGAAGTGGATCTGGGGCATTTTAAGGATGGACACGGTGACAAAGTGGGACAGAAGGATAACAATCAGGGTGGTCTCATTTCTTGGCAGGGGTCTTGGCATTGTTCTCTGTCTTTGTCCTGGATCTCAGGGACCACTTGCGGGGTGGTTCTCCATCTGCAGAGGGTGGGGTGCTGGTGTTGTGGTCCTGTGGCGGTGCCTCCCGTCCACTAGCGCCTGCGGAGGTGGTGGGCAGTTCATCATCGAGGCTACTGTCAGGGTCCCCTTGTTGTGCCACAGTGTCCCTCCTGGTGCTGACGAGTTCCTTCAGCACCCCTACAGTGGTGCCCAGGGTGCTGTTGATGGATTTGAGTTCCTCCCTGAACCCCAAATACTGTTCCTCCTGCAGCCGCTGGGTGTCCTGAAACTTGGCCAGTACCGTTGCCATTGTCTCCTGGGAATAGTGGTAGGCTCCCATGATGTTGGAGAGGGCCTCGTGGAGAGTGGGTTCCTGGGCCTGTCCTCCCCCTGTCGCACAGCAGCCATCCCAGTTCCCCTGTGTTCCTGTGCCTCTGTCCCCTGAACCGAGTGCCCACTACCACTGCCCCCAGGTTCCTGGTGTTGTTGGGGTGGTGGGTTAGCCTGGGTTCCCTGTAGTGGTGGACACACTGCTGCTTGACCTGTCCTTGGGACAGAGGTATGGGCCCACTGTGTGGGTGCTGTGCTGGTGTTTCCAGAGGGGGAGGCTCTGTTGTGGCTTGTGGCAGTGTGAGGGGAACTGACTGTCCTGAGGTCATAGATGGGCCGGGCTGGTCATCTAGATCCAGTTGGACAGAGCTGCTGCCATCACTGTGGGCCTCTTCTGTGGGTGGAGTAGACATGTCTGGACCCTCCTGTCCGGTGACGTTGGGTAGGGGTCCTGCAGGGGTGTAAAGGCCTGATTATTGCATCTGTGTGTGCCATGGTGTGCAATGGGTGGGTGATCCTGTACCCCAGTGCTTGCATTCTTGTGTGGGACCTTGTGTGATAATTGGTTAGGGGTGTGTGTGTGGGTATGTGCAGTGGCCATGCATTGGTGATGGGTGTCCATGCTTTGGTGTTGCATGCAGGGCTTGGTGTTTGGATGGGTGGGTTGTGATAGTGGGACATATGTGAGGAGTTGGAGTGATGGGGTGAGGGCGAGGTTGGGGGTATGTGATAGCATGCAGGTAGGGTGGGGGATGTAATAGTTAAGATTTGACTTACCAGAGTCCATTCCTCCAGCTACTACTGCGAGGCCCTCAAGATGCAGTATAGCCAAGACCTGCTCCTCCCATGTTATTAGTTGTAGCGGAGGAGGTGGGGGTCTGCCGCCAGTCCTCTGAACTGCAATGTGGTGTCTTGAGACCACGGAACGCACCTTCCCCCGTAGGTCGTTCCACCTCTTCCTGATGTCATCCCTAGTTCTTGAATGCTGTCCCACTGCATTGACACTGTCCACGATTCTGCGCCATAGCTCCATCTTCCTAGCTATGGTGGGGTGCTACACCTGTGATCCAAATACCTTTGGCTCTACCCGGATGATTTCCTCCACCATGACCCTGAGCTCCTCCTCAGAGAACCTGGGGTGTCTTTGTGGTGCCATGGGGTGGTGTGGGTGATGTGTGGGGTGGTGTGTGTTGTGATGTGTGGGGTGATGTTTAGGGGTGTGTGGTGTTTTGTGCGTGGATGTTGTGTGAGTGATGGTGTTGAGTGCCTGTGGATGCTAGTTTGTAGATAGTGGTGTCTCTCTCTGGCCTTCAGTCGCAATTGTGGTCATAAGGGTTTGTGGGTGATGTGGGTGGGTGTTTTATATTGCATTGGATGTGTGGAAGTGGTGTGTGTATGTGTCTCAGGTTGTGTATTTCGAATTGTCCAATGTGGTAGTGTTTTGGAAATGCGTGTGTATTTTGAGCGCGGCGGTGTGTTCTGCCAATGGAATACCGCGGTTGAGAGACCGCCGTGTGGATTCGTCGGTCATGATAGTGTGCCGGCGTATTCCTGTTGGCGTGACGGTGGAGGTTTTGTTATCGCCAGTTTATCACTGACCTTTGGTGTGGCGAACTTGTGTGGGTGTCTAAATTTTGCAGATTCCGAGCTATGGGTCATAATAGCTGTGGCGGAATTCCGCGGCCGCAGCGGTGTGTTGGCGGTCTCCTGCACGGCGGTAAGCGGCATTTACCGCCAATGTTGTAATGACCCCCATAATCTTTCCAATCCTGCGAGGGTATGTTAAAATAACTGAACGTTTTGTTTTGGCGACTGCTGCAGAGCTTTTATTCAACAGAAACTGAATTATTGTCTTTGCAGCACGATTCAAATAATTCCAGAGTAGAAAAGCCATACTTCTTTCTTCTTCTGAAGGAGATTCAATGTTAAGTGTGTTTCTTCCGTAAGACTTGTATCCACACGACTCAGCTTGCTGAATATATCATAAACTGTTCATTAAACCACTATTCTCAGCAGACAATAAACTATTTTTGTATCCCTATGCTGACCTTTTCTTTCTTTTTGGGATATAACTTTGGTGCCTAATTGTGGTGACAAACCTAGACATACACAATTCAAATGTAATAACGCTTCTCTCACGATTATTAAATACTTTTACACAGGATGCGTGATCACTGAAAGTATTCTCCAATGCATTGGCCTTAGTGAAGGACCAAAATGTTTCATAACTGATGATCACATATTCATTTTAGGTTGGTTTAGTAGGCAGGTCCCCTTCAAAAAGACCATTTATTGCTAGGCAGCCCATCTGCCTAAGCTTCTCTAGGATATCTATCCCACTTTATCAGCTTTACAGTGCTGTGGGAACAGAGCTACCAGAATGTTCCATCAAGGTATTAGCCAGAAAATTACTCCCCTCCATTATGATCCATACTTGAATGTCATTGGATGACATGAGTGAGCCCTGCCCATCCTTGAAGAGGTTCCATCATACCTCCTTCTGTCCATGGGTCTCTCCCTCCTTTATGTTTCTCATCCATCAATCCATCTTTCTATGCTTCCCTCATCCATGCTTTCACCATTCCATTTATCCTTTCATCTTTAGTCTTTCTTCTGTCGTTTCACTCACACGTCGACCATTCATCCATCCAATAAGCCATTATTTGTCTTCCATTCATCATTTCATCCATCCAGGTAGCCACCTAATCATCCATATATTCATCAAACCTTAATCATTCCATTCATTCTTTCTTTCAACCTCCTAAGCAAATGTTTCTTTACTCGTCCATCCATCAATCCTTTCGCCCTTGCATTAATCCTTTCTTCGTTTTGATGCTTCCTTCTTGTCAGAGTTTCTTCATGTCCCTAATTTCACCCTTCCTGCCTCCCTCTCTCTTTTCTCATTCATCATCTTCCTCATCTTACTTTGTGTTTTTAAGAGTTTTTGTTTGCAGAGTTACAGACATTATGGACTCATAAATACCTAATCAACATTTCTAGTGTAAACACCATCCCTACTTTAGTTGATAAAACTGGTGTTCACTACACCGCTATGTACCATACTGCAAGACAATATTAATATTCACATCGAATGCACAGTGGGACACTTAAGCATTAAAATCTCCCACAATTAAAGATTAATTTACAAATTGTTTTCCGCATTGGGCTACGTTGCCACTTTGGAGGAAAATGCACATTAAATAATAGCATTATGTATTCTGGCATAGAGAAGTCAAGGTTTGGACACTGGACAGCAATATGAGGATGATTCACGACCGCATAGACCAAGAATATGTCACTGATAGTAAATTTGCTATTATAATACAAGGAGGAGGCAGTGGGCCATTGGAAGCTGCATCTGACCCAAAGTTCCAAAATAAGTAACTTATAAACCATCAAATATTACTTTTGTGTGTACCCACTACTGGCACCTGCTGTCAAGGTGCCATCCCTGAAACAGGCGCTACAAATGCAAAATCAGTTGAAGAGCTGCACCGCATCAAAATAACAGTCCAAAAATCCCATACGCGTAGGTGAATTTGTTGAAATCCTTCTCTTTATTTCCTTTTCTTAAAATTGTCACAAATGTACATTGGAAACGCTAACGCATTTCGTGTCTGACATGGGACTTCTTCAGGGCACAATCAAGTGAACAATTTCTTCAGTCATATCTATGAAGTGTGCTTAACTAATAACTTTAATATATGTTCTAGTCCTCAATAAATCCATATCAATCTCGTTTATGTCAGAGAAATTGATTTCCATACAGGGTGTACCCTGTGACCCATGACCCTATGACTCATGACCGATGGTTGTACACGGCTTCCAGCACCAATTGGAGTGCTAATATCAGGCATATTGGCATGCACCTACCACGTAGCTATTGCTTGATGTGAGGTGTGAGCATATAGGAGAAGACTTTATGGATTGGAAACTAAATGAATTATTTTGGTTGACTTTCTTCCTGTCGTACAGCCTTTTTGATATGATAAATGAGATGGATATTGATACATTGAGGACTAGAACATATATTAACCCCTTCGCTGCCAGGCCTTTTCCCCCTCCTGTGCCAATCCTTTTCTTGGCTATTTGGGGCAGTTCGCGCTTAGGCCCTCATAACTTTTTGTTCACATAAGCTACCCACGCCAAATTTGCGTCCTTTTTTTCCAACATCCTAGGGATTCTAGAGGTACCCAGACTTTGTGGGTTCCCCAGAAGGAGGCCAAGAAATTAGCCAAAATACAGTGAAAATTTCGTTTTTTTCAAATAAAATGGGAAAAAGGGGCTGCAGAAGAAGGCTTGTGGTTTTTCCCCTGAAAATGGCATCAACAAAGGGGTTGCAGTGCTAAAATTACCAGCTTCCCAGCTTCCAGGAACAGGCAGACTTGAATCAGAAAACCCAATTTTTCAACACAATTTTGGCATTTTACTGGGACATACCCCATTTTTATGATTTTTTGTTCTTTCAGCCTCCTTCCAGTCAGTGACAGTAATGGGCATGAAACCAATGTTGGATCCCAGAAACCAAAACATTTCTGAAAAGTAGACAAAATTCTTGAATTCAGCAAGGGGTAATTTGTGTAGATCCTACAAGGGTTTCCTACAGAAAATAGCAACTGAAAACAAAAAATATTGCAAATGAGGTGAAAAAATCTGCAATTTTTCTCTACGTTTTACTCTGTAACTTTTTCCTGCAATGTCAGATTTTTGAAAGCAATATACCGTTACGTCTGCTCGACTCTTCTGGTTGCGGGGATATATAGGGCTTGTAGGTTCATCAAGAACTCTAGGTACCCAGAGCCAATAAATGACCAGCACCCTGCAGTGGGTTTTCATTCTATACCGGGTATACAGCAATTCATTTGCTGAAATATAAAGAGTAAAAAATAGCTATCAAGAAAACCTTTGTATTTCCAAAATGGGCACAAGATAAGGTGTTGAGGAGCAGTGGTTATTTGCACATCTCTGAATTCCGGGGTGCCCATACTAGCATGTGAATTGCAGGGCATTTCTCAAATAGACGTCTTTTTTACACACTCTCTTATATTTGGAAGGAAAAAATACAGAGAAGGACAAGGGGCAATAACACTTCTTTTGCTATTCTATGTTCCCCCAAGCCTCCCGATAAAAATGATACCTTACTTGTGTGGGTAGGCCTAGCGCCCGCGACAGGAAATGCCCCAAAACACAATGTGGAAACATCCCATTTTTGACAGAAAACAGAGGTGTTTTTTGCAAGTGCCTACCTGTAGATTTTGGCCTCTAGCTCAGCCGGCCCCTAGGGAAACCTACCAAACCTGTGCATTTTTGACAACTAGAGACCTAGGGGAATCCAAGATGGAGTGACTTGCGGGGCTCTGGCCAGGTTCTGTTACCCAGAATCCTTTGCAAACCTCAAAATTTGGCTAAAAAAACACATTTTCCTCACATTTCGGTGACAGAAAGTTCTGGAATCTGAGAGGAGCCACAAATTTCCTTCCACCCAGCGTTCCCCCAAGTATCCCAATAAAAATGATACCTCACTTGTGTGGGTAGGCCTAGCGCCCACGAAAGGAAATGGCCCAAAACACAACGTGGACACATCACATTTTTTCACAGAAAACAGAGGTGTTTTTTGCAAAATGCCTACATGTGGATTTTGGCCTCTAGCTCAGCCGGCCCCGGGGGGGCAGAAATGGCCTAAAATAAATTTGACCCCCACCCCCCCGGGTAGCGACCCTTGCCTACGGGGTCGCTCCCCTTGCGTGATGGCGCAAAACAAAAGATCCCCAGTGCCTAGTGGTTTCTGCCCCCCTTGGGGGCAGATTCACCTAAAATCGGCCCATTTGCCCCCAAGGGGGGCAGAAATGGTCTAAATACAATTTGCCCCTCCAGGGGAGGGGGCCTTGCGTAAGGGGTCGCTCCCCATCTCTAAAAAAAACCTAACAAACAAAAAAAAAACATTAAAAAAATGTGCCCTGGCTCCTAGTAGTTTCTGCCCCCCCCTGGGGGCAGATCGGCCTAATAACAATAGGCCGATCTGCCCCCGGGGGGCATAAATGGCCTAAAATAAATTTGACCCCCCCACACCCCCCCAGGGAGCGACCCTTCCCTACAAGGTCGCTCCCCTTGCGTGGCGGCGCAAAAAAAAAGATCCCTGGTGCCTAGTGATTTCGGCACCCCTTGGGGGCAGATTGACCTAAAATCAGCCGATCTGCCCCCAAAGCGGGCAGAAATGGCCTAAATACAATTTGCCCCTCCAGGAAAGCGACCCTTGTCTAAGGGGTCGCTCCCCATCTCTAAAAAAACAAACAAACAAAAAAAAAACACACAAAAAAAATTAGCCCTGGTGCCTAGAGGTTTCTGCCCCCTCTGGGGGCAGATCGGCCTAATAACAATCGGCCAATCTGCCCCCGGGTGGGCAGAAATGGCCTAAAATACATTTGTCTCCCCCCCCCGGGAGCGACCCTTGCCTACAAGGTCGCTCCCCTTGCGTGACGGCGCAAAAAAAAATATCCCTGGTGCCTAGTGGTTTCTGCCCCCAAAGGGGGCAGATTGACCTAAAATCGGCCGATCTGCCCCCAAAGCGGGCAGAAATGGCCTAAATACAATTTGCCCCTCCAAGGGAGCGACCCTTGCCTAAGGGGTCGCTCCCTATCTCTAAAAAAAAAAAAAACACAAAAAGAATTTGCCCTGGCGCCTAGAGGTTTCGCCCCCCCGGGGGCAGATCGGCCTAATGACATTACGTGAAAAAAAACTCCCTGGTGTCTAGTGGTTTCTGTCCCCCTTGGGGGCAGATTGACCTCATAAAAATAGGCCAATCTGCCCCCAAGGGGGGCAGAAATGGCCTAAATATAATTTGCCCACTATGGGAGCGACCCTTGCCTAAGGGGTCGCTCCCCACCTCTAAAACTAAAAACTAAACAAAAACAAAACAAACCAATTATTTTTATCCCTGGTGCCTAGAGGTTTCTGACCCCCTGGGGGCAGATCGGCCTAATAATAGACCGATCTGCCCCCAGGGGGTCAGAAAAGGCCTTCAAAAAAAATGCCCCCCTGGGAGCGTCCCTTGCCCAGGGGGTCGTTCCCTTATGTCAATTTCATTCTGTAAATAAAATCCCTGATGTCTAGTGGGTGTTTTGACAGCCGGATTGCTTTCAATCCGGCTGCCAAAACGCAGAGAGAGACTTCAAAGGGAAGGAAATAACTTTCCTTCCCTTTGAAGCCTCTCTTGGCCTCCCCCACGTGATCGGAAGCTGAGCTTCCAGCACGATGGGGGAGGCTCTGTGACAATCAGCACGTGCGCACGCGCTGACGTCACAGGGGGGTGGGAGGGACAGGGTGGAAGGGGAAGGGCTTCCCCTTCCATCCCTGCCTTGGGGGGGTGAGGGGGAACCCCACAGAGGGAGCGCTAGCGCTCCCTCTGGGCTGTGTGCCCAGGACGTAATGGTTACGTCCTGGGCACAGCAGCACTGTGCCGCAGGATGTAAACCATTACGTCCGCGGCACAGAAGGGGTCAAAGTTATTAATTGAGTACACTCCAGAGATTTGACCCACCCTGTCCTAAAATGACCCCGTCCTAAACCCTAAAACCTACCCTCCCCTAAAAACTAACCCCTGTCCTAAAAACTACCCCGACCCTCTGCCCTGAACCCTAAAACCTAGCCTGCCCTGTCCAAAAAACTACCCCACACCTCACCCTAAACCATAAAACCTACCCTATCCTAAAAACTACCCGGCCCTGTCCTAAAACTACCCCATCCCCCAAAACCCAACCTGCCCTATCCTAAAAACAACCCTGATGCCCTGCCCCACCCTGAACCCTAAAACCTACCCCACCGTCCTTAAAAATTCTCCCTCCTGTCCCAGCCCCACCTACCCGGACGCCGCGTTCCTCTCCCTGCTGTTCCTGCTGTGTGCATGAACCACGCATATGGATGGTGCCTCAACCACGCACTTGTGTGGTTCAGGCACATGCATGCTTTAGGAAAGTTCGGTAATGCTTGCGTGGCTACTCTATGCGTTGCTCCAGCTATGTAGAAAAGGCCATTTCCCTTACAATCCAGGTCTCCTAGACCTTTCTGAATTGTAACTTACAGATCTCAGATAATTATTATACATACCGTAGACTGCTGAAGCCAGACAAGTCTATCTGAGTGTTGTTCTGTTGAAGGTCTTGTACAAGCTTCACAATGTGTTGACGGGGGCTGAATTATGGGACAGAGTTTTCTGTTGCTTGCTGCCAGTCCCATACATGTTTGGTGGTAGCCAGGTGGATCAATCAACAGGAGGGTGCATACAGGTTCACATTCATATTCCCCTCTTTGTCGAGCAGGGGGAAATTAAAGGAATATGAATTCCACAATTGCATATCTATTCTTCGAGAATTTCTTCCATTGTCCGCTTATCCTGATTTTAAAAAAGGTTATGCTTTCAGAGGAGTGCCAGTCTCTGAGCCTCAAGGCCCACCTGGTCCTTGCAGTTAAGTTACTCTTCATATATGTTACCTTCAGCATTTCTTTCAGTCTACAAATTGAGGCCACATTCTTTCAGCTAAATTCTATCCCCAGCATTTGTGGGTAGGCCGAAAGGGCTCAAGTTTACTACACCACTTGTTTGCCCTTCATTGTATTTTGTCATGCATGACGGTGTCTCACCATCTTGACCTTCATTAATTACTGACCACTGCATCACCCAGACCAGTATGCTGGACATATCTGTTACCTCAACTTGACATCACGGTGATGGGCAACCACATCTTTCGAACTTCAGGACCAACACAAATATTCTTTCTGTGAGTACATGTAAGTCAGTCTTGCCTTATCTGCGACTTACTCTAGAATTTCAACAAATAAATTGCACTTATTCATATGATTTGTGAAGCTAGCCCTCTATTCGTAGCAAGTTTTTGCAGGAGAGGCAAATCAAAGTTATTACAAGGTGAGAAAATGGTTATGGTTGATGTAATGATGAGACCAATGTAGTGGTTCGAGTGATTTAATATTTGTGGTCCATGTAATAGTAAGATGAGCTTGATATGATGGTCAGGTTGATCAAATGAGTTTGCTCCATGTATTAGTCAGATTGATGTAATGCCCACGCCAATGTCATAGTCATGGTTGATGTAATAGACAAGTCAATGTATCGGTCATTTGATGTAGTGTTGCTAAGGTGGTAGGTCTGTGCCCACCTGACATCTCTACCTGTTTGGTTGATGTAATGGTCATGTTCGATGGATTAAGAAGGTTGATGTAATAGTCTGGTCAATGTGATTGTGAGTAAATGTTCTGGTGTAGATAGTGGGGATGTGCCAGCTTGACAATTGACTAGAGCCTCCTCCTTTGTAGCCACCCACTGATAAACACAGCTGTTCTGCAAATATTCCTCCATTGACTGATATTGCCAAAAAATACCCTATCACCTGTGTATCATTTAACAACATTTATGTATCTCGTTCTATCTCACCCAATTTCTTTTTATTCAGCCTGGGCCTGTTTTTACAAATGAACCAACACCTCACTATATACCTTATCCCCGAAAGTAAAGATGGGGTTGGGGATGTGGATATTGCAGCACCCATTCTTTTAAGGTAAAAGTTCTCATTGATGTTGATGTCTAGAACAGTCTTAATATATTTTTCTTGCTCGCAATTTTTTGTGGTGAGTTTGTTACTTTTTTTTTTACTTAGTAGTAATTTGTTTTTCTGCAACACATTTGGGAAACTATACTTGTTTTCATTGTCCCTCTTACTCGGATTTGCAGTTTGCCCGAGCGTAATGCATGTTCTGCCTTCCTAAGGATTTGCAGGGGAGTAGGTTTTCTGTATAATATCAGAGCCCTGCTCTCTGATCTTCGTGTAATTGGTGTTGCTGCACTTTTTCACGCCATACGAGCCAGCACTTTGTGGAATTTCTATTGCTTCGTCACCTCCTGCGTTTCCATCTGAAGGTTTAACCCACGCTCTCGCTACTTGTCGTGTTCCATCCGTGCACAGAGTTGTAAAAGAACTATGAATAAAATTATAATGAAGGAATAGGCTTGCTGGCCGATCTAAGCCACGGGTAAATTCCACATCGTAATGCAGTCCTTGTTTATGAGCGAATAATATGGATCTAGGGAAAAAACTAATCTGCTCTGTGTACAGAGGGCGCCAGGAGCTAGATGTACTAACATTAGGAATATAGATTTCCTAATTGTGATTCTCTCCGAGTTGCAATTAGCAAATCTGTATTCCTAATGCATGAGTTTCACTAGCGATTCCTATTGGGTCGCAAATAGACCTACAATTTGTGACCCATTAAGAATCACAGCCATCACAGGGATGGTGGCAGCAGCGGCTCCTCCGTGAGAGCTGATGAGCATCGCCCCACTGGAAAAATGCTCCAGAGCAGGTGAAAAATAAAACGGTAATAAAGTTTAATTATTACCATTTTATTTTTCAGCAACCCGTCCTGAACCGAGTGTCAGGGTGGGGAGGGGCAATTGCTGCTAAGTGCAGGTGGGAGCTTTGCACTAAGTTTGAAGTGTGCAATGTCCCATTGGCTGGCTGTCACATGCGCACTTTAAACTTCTCGGACAGCTGGGTTAGAGAAAGCACAGGCCTCCAGGGCACTAAAGAGCACTGAGAGAGGCTCCTCCCTCCAATCCTGACGCTTCTCTCATTCTGGTTACCAGCATGAGAACAGCCCCAGAATTGGGTAGTGCAGTTTTCTGGGGCTGGAGCTTCGAGGAGAGAAGACACTGGAGCGAGGATGACGTTGTGGCAAATCAGTGAGGTCAGTGTCATTTTTTTATTATTACATTATTACACTTCTATCCTTATGTCCTTTGATCCAACCGACACTCTAATGCTTTTCAGTTCTGTGGTTAGTTTCTATGACAAAACCCTTCCTTTATACTTATGTTAAGTATTTTACCACACCACTGTTACCTTCCCTTACATTGTTATTCTCAGGGCATGTTCTCTCTCTCTGCAAAGGATGCTGACAAAACTTAGATTTTTATCACCAATAGCCTTTACTAACCCAAAGCAAATAGGGGGTCATTCTGCATGACCGCCGGGGCCAGGGTTGGCGGGAGCACCGCCAACAGGCTGGCGGTGCCCCGCAGGGCATTCTGACCGCGGCGGTTTTGCCGCGGTCAGATGCGGAAAACCGGCGGTCTCCCGCCGGTTTTCCGCTGCCCTTCAGAATCCCCCATGGCGGCGCAGCTCGCTGCGCCGCCATGGGGATTCTGACAGCCCATACCGCCATCCTGTTCCTGGCGGTTCTCCCGCCAGGAACAGGATGGCGGTATGGGTTGTTGTGGGGCCCCTGGGGGCCCCTGCAGTGCCCATGCCAATGGCATGGGCACTGCAGGGGCCCCCGTAAGAGGGCCCCACTTTGTATTTCAGTGTCTGCTTTGCAGACACTGAAATACGCGACGGGTGCCACTGCACCCGTCGCACCTTCCCACTCCGCCGGCTCAATTCTGAGCCGGCGTCCTTGTGGGAAGGCTCTTTTGCACTGGGCTGGCGGGCGGCCTTTTGGCGGCCGCCCGCCAGCCCAGTGCAAAAGCCAGAATACCCTCCGCGGTCTCACGACCGCGGAGCGGTATTTTGGAGGGGGGAACTCTGGCGGGCGGCCTCCGCCGCCCGCCAGGGTGAGAATCACCCCCATTCGCTCTACTAGCCCAAGGCTCTGTGAGGTAGGTCAACATTTTCATCAACTTAGAACATCAGCTTTTGCAAACACATTTTATGGATTTGTTTATTGCAATCATTTGGCACATATCTTATGCGCCCAGGTCTAAAAGTCCTGGGGAACTTACGTGCCTGACAAACACGCTTTGCAGATCAGCATATTCCAACTTAATTGTATCAAGCACATTGCAGAATAAATCAGCACCAGTTATTGACCCTTCTTCAGGTAACCGTACATAGCAAACTGAGAAGTGCGGTTCACTTATTATAACGTTCTTATTCAGCAAACAGGGGATTCAGGGCAGCGAGTACCGGAGACAAACCAACCGATTGTAATAGAGAATAGACCTGGTACATTGAGTTGTGGTCCCAAGACTGAAAATACAACATGTACTTTGTAAGTTAGTCATTAAATCTTATTATTAATGCTTGAATTGTATTAAAGATGTATGAGATTGAAACTCCATGAGAAGATCCCATATAATAAGCTCGGTCGGAGAGAGTCTAGCAGTTCAGCTGATAAAATGGAAATCCAGATTGCTCACAGACCTCCAGTGAAGGACTGAATCTCAGTCCCTACCACTCATTGATGCAAAAAATGCCTAAATTAAGAGTATTCTATCTAATGGGGTTGGAAACTATATACACGGTGTATTATATGTTCCCGAAGAAATGACTGATGTGCGAGACAGGATGATCCCTGGAGGAAGGAGAAGCAGACTGACATATTAATTGCAGCATACTGTTTGCATGAATTAATGTAATTATAAGACTGGATGATTTGTGAAACTCAAAAGAAAGTTTTAAGTCAGGGTTCACGAGTGTGGCCTCCTGGATGAATGCCAACTCCTCGCTACTGAACGCTGATGAAACAGAGGTGGTAGTTTTTTGTAATCCATCGACTTGGGCAGACTCATGGTGGCCACAATCTTTAGGAGCAACCCTCACATTTGTCGAAAAATCTTGCAATCTGGGCTTTATCTTGGACAGCAAAAAAGCTTTCAAGCTGCATGTATCCAAACTCTTTGTCACCTTCTGGTACACCATGAATATACTGAGAAAGATTCTTCCCCTCATTACAGATGAGCATAAACAACAACTCGCTGAAGCCCTGGCCAACAAGCGACTTGATTACTCCAATGCACTATGGGGGTCATTCCGACCCTGGCGGTCCATGACCGCCAGGGCGGAGGGCAGCGGAAGCACCGCCAACAGGCTGGCGGTGCTTCCTGGGCGATCAGAAAAGGGGAGCCGGCGGTTTCCCGCCGGTTTCCCGCTGGCCCAGGGAATCCGCCATGGCCGCGCTGCTTGCAGCACCGCCATGGGGATTCCGACCCCCTTCCCGCCAGCCTGTTTCTGGCGGTGTCCACTGCCAGAACCAGGATGGCGGGAACGGGTGCCGTGGGGCCCCTGGGGGCCCCTGCACTGCCCATGCCAGTGGCATGGGCAGTGCAGGGGCCCCCTAACAGGGCCCCACAAAGATTTTCACTGTCTGCTTTGCAGACAGTGAAAATCGCAACGGGTGCCACTGCACCCGTCGCACACCTTCAACTCCGCCGGCTCCATTCGGAGCCGACATCATTGTTGAAGGGGCTTTCCCGCTGGGCCGGCCAGCGGTCTTATGGCGGCCGCCCGCCGGCCCACTTGGAAAGCCGGAATGGCCGCTGCGGTCTTTTGACCGCGGAGCGGTCTTTCAGCGGGAACCGCTTGGCGGGTGGCGACCGCCGACCGCCGCGGTCAGAATGACCGCCTATATCTGTAGCTTCCAAAATACACACAAAGGAAGCTGCGGGTTATTCAGAATGTAGCAGCTAGGCTAATCCTTAAAATATCAAAAAGAGAGCACAAATCTCAATTGAGAAAAGATGCACTTTCAAAGGGCTTTGCTACTTTCACAAAGCTGTGCGCTCAGAGAAGCATGGTGAGCATTACATCTTGGCTCTGTTTCAGAGATGTGCCCCAACCGGAGCACTACACGTTCTAGTTAAAATGCCTACATTCAGGAATGCCAGGATGGAAAGTAGGGGGTTCGCAGTTGTGACAGCGAAAGCATGGAACGCTCTGCCCTTCTCATTCGCAGCCGAAAACCACCCGATGCCTTTCAGCTCTTGAAGCGTTTTTAATTTTAACCGCTCCGGCTCAGATGTATCCAGGTCTCAGTATCAGCGCCAGTAAACCTTTGGATAGCTGTGTTCTTAATACAACCTAAACTTCGCAAAATGCACAGAACATCCTGATGGTCAGATCTTGGAACATCACCAGTGTGTTCAGTAGAATGGAAGATCCCCATTGCGAACATTTTCTCAACTAATCTTTGACCATCTGGTTCCAAGAAACGTGGTCACTAACCCCAGCATTCAAATATGGCCCTGCAAACCACAGTAATCGTACAGCCAAAGGTCTCGAAGGCTTCTCCTCTGATGGCTGGGAGCCTGGATAAAAGCAGCTTTAAACTCTCAGGATATTGTAATAAACTCAAACTATAATGCTATCCGCTTTGATGGAATAGGGCTCTGGCTTATTATCATTTGTATTATGAGTACATAAGAAAGGGGAGGGACACCAGGTGCCAACTGAAGCCTCTGAACTGGATAGACTGATGTTTAGACTAATTGCGAGATTTAAGTGACTTGCAATTTGCGAGTCACAAAACCTGATGTCCAACAGTATCTCAGACACTGTTTGCAAATTGTAAATGGGTCGCAAGGGACCTGCCCCACTAACATTCATGAGGCAAGTCATAATTAGTGACCCATTTGGGAATGGCCGCACACACAAAGATGTCTATGACTGCTTTTTAAATAAAGCATTTTTTTAAAATACAGCCTTAAAGGAAAATGGAATGCATTACAAAAAAAAGGAAAAGTGTCCTTTTCATTTTTTCAGAGCAGGCAGTGATCCCTGGGGCCACTGCCTGCTCTAAAAAAATGTTGGCACCCCTATTCACAAAGAGGAAGGGGTCCCTTGGGAACCTCTTCCCGTTTGCAAATGGGTTACCACCAGTTTGAAATGAGTGGTAACTGCAATTGTTTCCTGGTCACAAAACAATCATTCATTCCCTTACGAGTCGCTATTAGGAAGGGACACCTCTGGCACACCCCTTCCTAATAGTTAGTTGCTAAATCTTTTTGCGTTTTGCTAATAGGTTACTGAATCCCAAAATGGGGTTTTGTTCATAGGAGAAAGCATTTTTTTGGTCACAAAATTCTGGGATTCCAGGCTATTTCTGACCAGAAAAAGCTACGTACTTATGGCCCTAGATCTCAAACCATAAGAATATGTAGAGTCCTATTTTTGTATGAAAGATTTCAACACACTCTGAAAAAATGAGGAATTTGTCCCACTTGCCAAATAAGAAAAGGACACTTGTGGCATTACTAAAACAAAAAGAAAAAATACCATAGAATAAGGAAGGCTAGAATACAGCTATCAGTGACACTTAGCAATTAGATGGATCTTCAGGGAGGGAGCTACATCAGACAGACACTCAGAAAGAGGCACATTTTCATTCTATCTGGTAACTGGGAGTAGATTTGAAATAGTGACATCTTTGTTGGGATAAGATGGTTATAAGGAGGTGGAAATCACCAAAGGTCTCCTGTTATGTTCTGCATATCCGCCTACTATGAAAAAGGCTAACAAAATGTTGACCTTATTATTGTGCTGTTCCTCGAATGCGGATTTATCTTAAATAAATGAAAGGCAAGGTGAGTTTGGAAAAAGAGAACACTTGGTTTAATTAAACGCAGCGGCTGGGATAGCACAGTACAGAATTGGGTCTGATGACTGTCTCTCAAAGTTACAGAGTTCTGAGCCTCATTATACAGACTTCTCCAACAGTCATAAACATTTTTATGCATTCTTTGGAGAAAGGAATCCGGGCCTAATCACGGAGCTGTAAATCTGGCCGTCTGATAAAGTGAGCAGGTGGGTCTCGACTTTGCATGGGCAAAATGTGAGCCAGTAGGTAACGTCCAGATGTCTGGTATGGAGAGCCCATGATCACTGCGTGTTGTAAATGTGTTGGGTTCTGATTGGCTGAATGTTCCTAACTTCACATGGCATCTCACTTTTATGTTTTTTTTGGGAACGTGCACCCCTCCGACAAAATGTGTTTTATTGAGGGCCCATCTTCTATGACTATTGGGGTGGCGCTGCCTATCTGAGGGATCGATCTGGGTTTTTCCTGTTCGTGAGTTTGTCTACAGGGTGCATGTCACCCCACCTGTGATCTGTCTATCAGTTGCTTTAGACCTAGGTCGCAGGACTTGCCTGACCATGTATTTCTGACTTGGGGTAGATGAGGTCACATCGGGTGGAATCAACAACAGTAAAGCAAATTTGTTGTGATGTGCACAGATATCATGGCAGACTTTGACATTGTTTTTATCCATATCAACATCCCCCCCTCTAGTTGAATTTTCAGCTACATTATCCACCCCATACTTCATGACAGTCACATTATTAGGGGTTTGACGTGTATCTGTTGTGTCTACTACTATTTCTTTAGTTACTTGCATTTTACCTAATTTGAGGACTGTGTTTTCACCGCAAGAAACCTCCAATTGTAGGAAAGAACACAAAAACAGCACAAGAATGAGGATCGGTAGCAATGACATGCACAGTCTGATCACACACTGGCGGAGCCATGAAATAACTAGTTCTGCTCTGGTGCACCTACTTCGTTCCTCATGTCAGCTTGTAGACGATTCAGTGCTTGGATGGCAGAAGTTAGTGTTCCATTGTTCAGGTCATTACGGGGGGTAAATGTACCACAGGATGCACCGATCTTGGTGCACACCCCACCCACAATTACGGTGATCAAGTCCAACACATATCGATGTTGCATCACCATGAGGTGGATAGTACCTAGTTCTTCCCTGATAACGTTTAGGCCACATTTAGTAGCATTGATCACTTTCAGCATCTCCCACATGGTTTGTTGCAACCAGCGGGTGTTGTCTTTTGTCTGTTGGGTGAAGAAGGGTATGGGCCCTCCCGCGTTTACTTGAGTGTCAGTGAATAGTCTGAATTCTTCTTGAATGTCCCTGTGCATGTCTGGTACATGCAATAGTGCTTCACAATTCTCATTTGTGTCGAACTGGATCGTCCCTTTGCCTCCGAAACACAAGGACTACCATGTATGTTTCCATAAAATTAGTGGTTCCCCTCCAATCACGTGTACCTATCTATCTCAACAGCCCAGATTTCCTGACATGAGGTATCTATGCTGGTATTCACTCCTCCCCATGAGGCTCGTTTCTCCCTATATCCTTGAGTTGGATGGCCCTAAACAGGAATTTCATATCTGAGGACCCTTTGTTACTAAAGAAGACTGCCCTAGACATGCTAAGGGCCACCCTGGGACCACAGACGGAAGTAGGAGCAGATGTGTTTGTGCAATTGTGTGGTGGTTTTGCTAGCTCCAAGAAAGTCTGTGGGCCAAACGATGTGCTCCCCTACAGTGCCTCACCTGCACATCCTGTCTAACTCAGTTTGAATATCGCTAAACTCGGTGTAAAGGTACATGGTGGTGGGATTGGTCTCATATCGACTGACGTTTACTACCACCCAAAGGGGTTCCTCTCTACGAGATTGTAACTTGGCCCTGATCCTACATAGATACAGATGAGTGAGACATTTTGCTTTCTCGGGGGCTATTTCTAGGATAAATAAAGTTTGTCTGCGCCTACAGCGTATGGTGTCAGTGAACTGTCATAGCACGGTCCGGCTGATGTCTGGGTGTCCGCGGCTGTCATGTGCTGATACCATGTGTTTGGTAAGAGTGCACAGCGCAATGCATGCAGAATACTGACATTAGGTTCAGTACAATTGTAAGTGATGTGGGAAAGACCCCTATGCAAGCGCTGAAGAAGTGTCAAGGTAGACTCCATGTGACTAGGCAGATTTCTGGCTATGGACAAAAGCGGCCACACCCACAGCGAACAGAAGGCATGCAATGGTACAAACATACATAACATTTGGAGTTTTGCAGGTCTCTGGATGACTTCCTGGGGAAATATCTATGGTGTTCTGGCGATCAGGAATGTTTCTGCTCTGGCATAATGCTGCGGTCCCGGTGGTGTCCTTTTTCTGGAAAAAGAGTTTTAGAAGAATGTCTGTAAAAAACAGACCAAAAACAGCCTGTGGTTTTGATCTTGTACACTTGAGTTCTGTTGCGGTCCTTGAAGTTGTTGCTCAAGAGCTGGCGGGCCAGCAAGGTGGTGCACTTGTGGTTTGGTCACAGACCTGTTGGATAAGAGCTGTGGGTTGTAGATTAGTTTTAGAAAAACATATATCATTACTAGGTCTCTGAAGATCCATGTGCCTTTCTTTTTTACGTATGTTCTGTTTATTTACTTTGAAGGTGACTATATTTGGGGCAACTATTTTAGGGAGCGTGTTGTTTTAGTTATGGATTGCCTGAATTTTATTTTGCGGGCCATTTGGTCCTCTCCTTTTGACATGATGGAGTAGAGTGTTTCCACGGGGTGATCTTCATGGGACTATTCATTTTTCCTAATTATTTTCATAACGTGTGTACTGTGTCTCCTTTACCAATGTTTTACCTATGCGGACGGAACCTTTTGACCTACACATGCATATTGCAATGTGAAAGGAAAGGGGTGTGTTGCAATTTGGATGTTGTTAGTTGCAACATGTTCTGATGACACATGTATGTCCCTCTAGTTCCTGCACATGGCATGCACTGAGGTTCTCCCCAATGGACTTAGGTGTCTTGGCTATGGCCTTTTTCTGGAATCTTTGTTTTGGGCAACTTTTTGCGGGTCTTTGGGCCCCTCCCTAGATCTTCATGTGATGCTGTTTTTACTGCAGTATGCTGGAGTGGGGCGGAGACCTTTGACCTTTGATGTGGTAGTGACTGGTATCGTAGCTATTGCTTCCTCAGGTGGTGTGTGAGGCCTTATGTTTCGGATAGTCAGCCTGGACGCAGCAGTGAGCGTATCCGTGCACCTTGCATGGGGCTGTGATGGTCATTTACAGAATCCCTTTTCCTCCTGCCACCCCCTCTCCCTCAGATCCAGGATGTTTTGGATCTGCCACCCTGGTTGTGACCAGAGATTTCTACCTAGCGATATGGTACTCTTGCTGTTTTTGAGGGACATGATCTGATGAGCAGTCTTTGGATGCTTAGAAGCCTTTTGGGGAGAGGAGGAGGCAGATCATTTGCTTATGATGGGGGTCAGGTGTGCGGCCAGGACTAGTAAAGATTTGCCTGATTGTGTAATTATCTGGGACGGCTGATTGATCTGGGGAACTTCCCTACTTACTTGGTGCATTGTTGTTACTTTGTAATCTGTCGAATTTGTGCTTGGACCTCAAAGTTTTATGGAGACATCATTATCCCAAGTGCACTTAAGACGACCTGGTTGCCAGCACTGGAAGATCGCTTTGTTTTGGAAGTGAAAGGGGGCCTCCATTAGCTGGATGCCTGTTGTTGAAGAATGGGGCACTTTCGACTTGTAGCCCGTTGGTAATGACTTGGATGAGGGGACCTGGTTGCTTTCTTTTATGCACTGAGATGTGTTCCACCCTGCCCCCTTGTCAGTCTGTCCTCCCCCAGGCTGTGGCCAGCCAACCCTGCCCTGAAGGACTAGCAGCAGAGAGGGGCCTAGGCCCCTGCAGGCACCTGAATGGTGGCCTCTAGTGCAGATTTCTGATAGACAAAATGTACAGCAGCCCTGAATTTTTTCCCGAGCGCAAGTAAAGGTGTGAGTTTTCTCTTAATGCTGTCACTAGTCTTTAATTTTTTTGAGGTGAGTTTTGAAGTGGGTATGATGTGAATGGAAACTTACTGGGGATATCAGACTAGCTGCATACTTGGATTTTGTGATTGTTTAAAGGCACTACCTTCCCAGGCAGTTACCCCTGCCTGCCGTGGCTGTGACCCCGGTCCTTGCTGTGCTTGGTTCTCTGTCTGCTCCTGCTGTTGCCATATGTTTGGCTGCCTGTTTTCCCAGCGGCTAAATGGAGGATGCATTTGGGTAAACCTGGGCTTGGTTTTTGTGGATGGAGATATTGCAGGGACTGGCCTATGAAATGCCTTTAGGTGGCATCAGTTGGCCATGCAGCCCATTCTGTGGCAGTAGTTGCTGTTAGACTTGGCATCCTTGGCGTGGTCTCCTCTAACTTTTTGCCTCTGTTTCCCAGGTTTGTCGATGTATTCTGGGCTCTGTTTTGCTGTTTTTGTTACTCTGGGCACTTTACCACTGCTATCCAGTGCTAAAGTGCAAGTGTTCCTATGTGAAATGTATGTGTAAATGACTTTCCATGATTGGCATATTTGATTTACTAGTAAGTCCCTAGTACAGTGCACTAGAGTTGCCCAGGGCCTGTAAATCAAATGCTGCTCGTGGGCCTGCAGCACTGGTTGTGCCACCCACATTAGTAGCCCTGTAAACATGGCTCAGATCTGCCACTGCAGTGTCTGTGTGTGCGGTTTTAAACTGCCAATTTGACTTGGCAAGTGTACCCACTTGCCAGGTGTGAGAAAACAGGGCTGATTGCAGAGGCCCCCTAACTTTTTGCCCCCATTTTCCACTTTATGCTGGTGTTTTTCTGACTCTGATGGTGCCCTGGGTACTGCTAACCAGTCCCAGGGCCTGTGCTCTGTGTAAAATGGATATGCAAATTAGGCTAATTATAATTGGCTAAGTTAACCTACCTATATGTCCCTAGTATATGGTAGGGCATGTAGGTTTAGGGACCACAGCATAGGTGGTGCACCCATAGGTGCACTGCTGAGGTGCCCAGTGTCATTTTAAAGGCAGGCCTGCCTTGCTGGCTGCTTTTAAATTAAAGTTATATGCAAATTCGACTTTGGAATTAAAAGTAGTTCCAAAGTCTTAAACTACCTTATTTTTACATATAAGTCACCCCTAAGGTGTGCCCTATGTGCCCCTAGGGCTGGGTGCCATGTAACTATAAGCAGGGACTTTATAAAAATAGATTTATAAACCCTGGTGAGGTAAAAACAGCCAAATTCGTTTTTCCCTCATTGAAGTAAATGGCCTTCATAGGCTAGAATGGGGAGACTTTGTTTTAGATTTTAAAGTCTCCTTAAAAGATGCATACCAAGAATTTGGTATCAAATTAATTGTTGTAATAAATTCCACAACTTCCAGTTGTTGGATTTAATATAACTTGTTCAGGTAAAGAGTTTTAGACTTTACCTAAAAAGTTGCCAATTTCAGCCCTGCATTGTTTTTGCTGCTGTGCTCTGATTGGCCAGCCTGCAGCAGCTTAGTCAAGCTGCCTTGATGAGGTGTGAAGTGGCCTGGCTTCACACAAAGGAATGTGCTTGTGGGAGAGAATCTCCCCTCAGCAGATGGTGAGGCAGGAAGGGGGAGGGATGCCAAACTGGTCTTCAAAGGCAGAGAAGGACATTTGGAGCAACCAGCAACACCCCCACATCCTGCAACCCCAGACAACTAGGTGCCCCCTTGATTAGATTAGGAGAGGGCAGGAGAGGGGTGTGTTTATGATTTTTAGCCGCACCAGTGGGTGGGCTCAGCCAGATGTAACCTCCAAAAATCAGATTCAGCCATGTTGGATTTTTAGAGAATGTTGCCTTCTGGGATGGATTTTTGCCACACTTCCCAGGAAGTGGTCATCACAGGGGGACGACCCTGTACCTGATTGGAGAACCAGGACCCCCCCTGCTTTTCACCCAGGAGCAAGGATAAAACTGGCAGACCTGCACCCACACCTCAGATCCCTGCCAGATTTCAAGAAGAAAAGAACTAAAGGAGAAGAAGGACTGCCCTGCTGGACCCCTGGCCTGCACCTGGAACCTGCACTCAGAAGGACTGCACCAGCTGCATACATGGGCTTCACCACAAGAAGGACTTTGCCTGGCTTCAACTGGTTCAAGGAGGGACTCCCTGTTTGCTACAGGTGAAAAATTGCTATCCAGAGTCCCCCTGCACCAACTCCTGAAAAGTGACCAGCTGACCACTGTCCAGTGGCCAAAAAGGAGTTTGCGCCAGGTGCATTCTGGGAGTTGAAGTCCGCACCCCCCAAGGACCATCACAGAACTTCTGGACCCTTGGGGTGAGCTGTGGACCCCAAAAGAACCTTAAAAGAACATCTGGGTGAAGCCCCAGAAGTTTGGAGAAGATTTGCGAATTTTTGTAAAAAAGCTCCAGAGAGGGACCAACCCGCCGCGGAAATTCTAGCCGGCTTGCCTCAACCGCTACCCGCCCTGACTTGGTGGTTCGTCCCGGTAAAGAAAAATCTCAGAAAAAGAGACTAAGGTGGTCATTCTGACCTCGGCGGTAAAAGGCGCCTACCGCCGGTCAGAAATCCTCCATAATCCCGCCGCGGTCGCGGAAACCCGCCACGGTCATTCTGACCCGCAGAAGGCAAACCTCCGAAAATCCGACCGCCACAACAGACCGCCAGACCAGCGGTCGGCGGAAAGGTGGAGGTGACAAAACCTCCACCGTCACGCCAACAGAAATACGCCCATGCCATTACGACCCACGAATCCACGCGGCGGTCATTCAAACGCGGTATTCCATTGGCGGGACACACCGCCGCGGTCAGAATACACACAAACGAACAAAACTCAGCCACATTGGACGATTTGAATCCCACACACCTGATACACATACACACACCACTCCCACACACACAATACAATATAAAACACACACCCACATCACCCACAAACCCCTACGCTAAAAAATTCGTAAAGAAGGCAAGAGCGAGACACCAGCATCCAAAAAATAACAGCCACAGCCACTCAACACCATCACCCACACACTATCCACACACAAAACAACACACACCACCACACTCAACTCACTTAAATACACATACTCCACCCCACACATCATACACACCACCCCATGGCACCCCAAAGACAACCCCGCTTCACAGACGAAGAACTCAGGGTCATGGTGGAGGAAATCGTTCGGGTAGAGCCCCAGCTGTTCGGCACACAGATACAATACACCAGCATTGCCCGGAGGACGGAGCTATGGCAGAGGATTGTCGACAGGGTGAACGCAGTGGGACAGCACCCCAGAAATCGGGAAGACATCAGGAAGCGATGGAACGACCTACGGGGGAAGGTGCGTTCCATGGTATCCAGGCACAACATCGCCGTGCAGAAGACTGGCGGAGGACCCCCACCTCAACCCCCACAATTCACATCATGGGAGGAGGAAGTCTTGAACATCCTGCATCCTGACGGCCTCGCAGGAGTCGGCGGAGGAATGGATACTGGTAAGTTGAAGCTTCAATACTGCTTCCCCCCCACCTGCATGCCAAATCAGACCCCAACCCTCACCCCCATCCTCGAACCCCACCCTCACCCCCACCCCCATCCTCACCCCCACACTCACCCCCACCACCATCCTCACCCCCACCACCATCCTCACCCCCACCACCATCCTCACCCCCACCCCCAGCACACCTATTCCCCGCCAATGTCTCACCATCACAACCCACACATCCCAAAACCTAGGCCTGCATGCGTCCACTAAGCATGGACACCCATCACCAAAGCATGCCCAATGCATATACACATCCCCCCCACAAGCCACCCTCACCAAAGCCCCCACACACGAATGCCAGCACTTGGGGACACGAGAACCCACAGATACACCCATATGCCACACATTGAAACTATAACCATACCTCTATACCCCTGCAGGACCCGACCGTCAACACACCGCGGCGGAGGGGCCAGAATTCTCCACACCCCCCACCCAAGAGGCCGTCAGCGATGACAGCAGCTATGTCGACCTGGACACCGATGACCAGCCCGGACCATCGGGGACCTCTGGACAGTCGGTTCCCCTCACACAGGCCCAGGCCACTACAGACCCTAACCCCTCTGGGAACACCAGCACAGCTCCCACCCAGCGGGCCCATGCCTCTGTCTCCAGGGCGCGTCAATCTGCGGTGTGTCTACCACTACAGGGCACCCAGGATAACCCACCACCCCAACAACAACAGGGACCTGGGGGCAGTGGTAGTGGGCACACCGGCCAGGGGGCAGAGGCCCAGGGAAACAGGGGAACTCGGAGGGCAGCTGTGCGACAGGGGGGGGAGGAGAGGCCCAGGGAACCCACTCTCCACGAGGTCCTCACCACCATCATGGGAGCATACAACCGCTCCCAGGAGACGATGGCGACGGTACTGGCCCGGTTCCAGGAGATCCACGCACTGCAGGAGGAACACTATCGGGGGTACAGGGAGGACATCAGAGCCATCAACACCACCCTGGTTACCATGGTAGGGCTGCTGCAGGACCTCGTCAACACCAGGGCGGACACTGAACAACACCCAAGGGCCCCTGCCACTAGCCTGGACCAAGAACAGCCAACCACCTCCGCCGGCGCTAGTGGACAGGAGGCCCCCGCACAGCAGCAGCCCACCAGACCCCCACCTCCTGCAGGAGAAGAACCACCCCGCAAGAGGGCCCTGAGATCTCGCAAGAAGACAGAGTAGGATGTCAAGACCCCCGCCAGCAATGGATACCACCTGATGTCATCCCACTGTCCCACATTGTCACCCTGTCCATCCTTGAACTGCCCATGCTCCATCTCTCCACAGGCCTCTGGACAATGCACCTGTGTGACTGTTACTCTGGACTCTGCCATGGACATTCCTTCACCATAGCCCCCACCCACTTGAAACCACCCATCCCATTTTGAGCACTTAAATAAACACCTATTTTGCACCAAAATATCTGGAGTCTGGCTGTGATTTCAATAGATTGTAATTGACATGACAGTGCAAATATGTCCTTGTACATGGTGAAGTCAACAAACAGCTGCCACAAAGCTGTAGTCCATGGGGAAACGAAGCACAGGACTCGTAGTGGGGACCCCAGATCTGAAATAGGGAGGGAAAAGCCAAAACTCAGTCATCATACACTGGGGCAAATAGACAGGCAGCAGAGATGCAGGAGAGTAGTTAACATTTACTAAATTATCTTTGAAATGTTACCTGTGTCCTATTGGAAGTACTGTTCAATGATTCTGTCCCTGTTGTCTGTTTCAGCCCCGTCGTCTTCCTCCTCGTCACTCTCCTCAGGTTCCACCGCTGCCACAACACCACCGTCTCGACCATCCTCCTGCAGGAAAGGCACCTGGCGACGCAAAGCCAGGTTGTGAAGCATGCAGCAGGCCACGATGATGTGACACACCTTCTTAGGTGAGTACATTAGGGATCCACCTGTCATATGCAGGCACCTAAACCTGGCCTTTAGGAGGCCAAAGGTGCGTTCGATCACCCTCCTAGTACGCCCATGGGCCTCATTGTACCGTTCCTCTGCCCTGGTCCGGGGATTCCTTACTGGGGTCAGTAGCCACGACAGGTTGGGGTACCCAGAGTCCCCCACTAGCCATACACGGTGTCTCTGTAGCTGTTCCATCACGTAAGGGATGCTGCTATTCCTGAGGATGTAGGCGTCATGCACTGACCCTGGGAATTTGGCATTTACATGCGAGATGTACTGGTCAGCCAAACACACCACCTGGATGTTCATTGAATGGTAATTTTTTCTGTTCCTGTACACCTGCTCCCTGTCTCTTGGGGGAACCAAAGCCACATGGGTCCCATCAATGGCACCAATTACGTTGGGAATATGTCCAAGGGCGTAGAAATCACCCTTCACTGTAGCCAATTCGCCCACCTCAGGGAAAATGATGGAGCTCCTCACGGATTTCATCAGGGCAGACAACACTCTGGATAACACCTTCGAAAACATGGGCTGAGACATCCCAGAAGCAATTCCCACGGTTGTCTGAAATGACCCACTTGCCAAGAAATGGAGTACTGACATGACCTGCACCAGAGGGGGAATCCCTGTGGGTTGGCGGATGGGGGACATCAGGTCGGGCTCCAGCTGGGCACACAGTTCATGGATAGTGGCACGGTTAAGACGGTAGGTCAGGATAATGTGGCGTTCTTCCATTGTCGACAGGTCCACCAGCGGTCGGTACACAGGAGGATTCATCCGTCTCCTCGCCCAACCCAGCGGACGGTGCATAGGAAGGACAACATGGAGCACACAGTCAAGCAACCCACAGGTACGTACTCACAGCTAGCACAGTAAACGATTCTCTATGCAGTGAATGGCGTGTCTGAGTGGCTATGCAAGGCCTAGGCCTGTGTGACGCAGTTGAAATTGAGCCATGTGGGCCCTGGAAATGGCGGCTGCCTGACCTGTGAAGTGTGACAATGGGATGTGAGGTCAATGCGCTGGCGTGGCACACCGCGGCGGGCGGCGGGCCAAGACCGCGGCGCCAAGCCGCATTGGTTAACATTGAAGCCTATGGGTTTCAGGAGCCAATGGCGAAGGGCGCCGGCGGTGGCGGGACGCACCGCCGCGGTACGCACCGCCGCGGACGTGACCGCCATTTTCTATCTACTTATCCACTTGCGACTTGAACTTTCACAGGAGAGGACCTATACTGCAAGTGTTGCTGTGACCTCGGTCTGGAAGGGACAATGGCTGCTGCACCTGGGGAAAGGGCCCCTGCCTTCACTGGAGAGGAGTTGGAGAAACTTGTGGATGGGGTCCTCCCCCAGTATGCGCTACTCTACGGTCCTCCAGACCAACAAGTGAGTTTAATTCTATCTGGATTTGGGGCCACTGGCTGGCTTGGGGGCCTGGCGGGGGGCCTGGCGGGGATGGGGGGCATGTTGGGCCTGGCGGGGGGCATGGCGGGGGGCCTGGCGGGGATGGGGGGCATGTTGGGCCTGGCGGGGGGCATGGCGGGGGGCCTGGCGGGGATGGGGGGCATGTTGGGCCTGGCGGGGGGCATGGCGGGGGCCTGGCGGGGATGGGGGGCATGTTGGGCCTGGCGGGGGGCATGGCAGGGGGCCTGGCGGGGATGGGGGGCATGTTGGGCCTGGCGGGGGGCATGGCGGGGGGCCTGGCGGGGATGGGGGGCATGTTGGGCCTGGCGGGGGGCATGGCGGGGGGCCTGGCGGGGATGGGGGGCATGTTGTGCCCGGCGGGGGGCATGGCGGGGGGCCTGGCGGGGATGGGGGGCATGTTGGGCCTGGCGGGGGGCCTGGCGGGGATGGGGGGCATGTTGGGCCACTGGCAAGGAAAATGCTGACAAACTTGAACGTGGTATTTCTCCCTCCCTGTACGTGTCACATAGGTCCGCGCCCATGAGAAGATCGGGATTTGGCGTGCCATCGCCAAGGAAGTCCGGACCCTGGGGGTCCACCATCGACGGGGCACCCACTGCCGCAAGAGGTGGGAGGACATCCGCCGCGGGACCAAGAAGACCGCCGAGTCTCTGCTGGGGATGGCCTCCCAACGTAGGCGGGGTGCCTGCCGTCAACTGAGCCCCCTGATGTTCCGGATCCTGGCGGTGGCCTACCCTGATTTGGATGGGCGCGTGAGGGCAGCACAGCAGACACAAGGGGGTGAGTACAAGCATTATCTACTCTGTTGTCGCGCAGTGGAGGTGTCTGGGTGGGGGAGGAGGGCTGGGGGTCCCCCTAGGCCAGGGCGATATCTGTAGGCTGGGCACCCCCGTAAGCCCCTGTGTCCCCAGCCACCACCCTCAGTAGTTTGTCAGTACAGCCATCCCTGGGCCGTGTCATCCATGGGTGCAGTTGTCAACTCTAGGCGTGTAGGGCATGTTCCACGGAATGCGTAGCGGACCCCAAGTGCGCAACTTAGTGCAGGGGGCATCTGTGTCTGTCATGTCCGCTAACTGTACCGGAGATCCATGTAATCAATATCCCTTTATTTCTCTCTCCCCCCCCCCTTTTTGTTTGTCTTTCTGTGCTTGTGTGCATCAGCATCATCAGGCGGAGGAGAAGTGGCATCGGGGCAGGAGGGAGCTGCATCTCACATGGCCCAGGAGGGCCATGCCACAGAGTCAGACTGGACCAGTGAGACGGAGGGCGAGGGGAGCTCCACGACGGGGACGACTGGAGCCTGCAGCGACACGGACACGTCCTCGGAAGGGGGCTCCCTTGCGGGGGTGGCACCATCCGTGCCCCCCGCCATTACAGGTACAGCCGCCACCCAGCGCACCATCACCGCCCTCCCAGCAGCCCCTCAGCGTTCGCCCCGTGCCCGCTCTGCTAGGAAGCCGGGCATCTCCTTCGCCCCAGGCACCTCAGGCCCTGCCCCTGTTACCCCCGCTGCCCTCAGTGAGGAGGTCATTGACGTCCTCCGAACGCTCATTGTTGGGCAGACTACCCTTCTGAATGCCATCCAGGGGGTGGAGAGGGAGGTTCATCGCAGCAATGCGTACCTGGAGGGCATTCATTCGGGTCAGGCTGCCCATCAGCGATCGTTCCAGGCTCTGGCCTCAGCACTGACGGCAGCCATTGTCCCTGTCTCCTGCCTGCCTCTACTAACTCCCTCCTCCCAGTCTCCTGTTCCTCTGCCTGTCCCACCCACACCATCAGACCAGCCTGCACACACCTCAACACCCAAGAGAAGCTCATCCAAACATAAGCACCACAGATCACGCAGACATTCACACACGCAACATTCCGATGCAGACATGCCAACAGTCACTACCACCTCTGTGACCCCCACCTCCTCGTCTCCCTCCTCCCTCCCTGTGACGTCTACACTCACACCTCCATTCACCTCACCATCAGCCAGTGTTTCCATCACCAGCACACCCCCCACTCCAGTCCGCACACGTGCAGTCACCACCCCCACTGCCATTTACACGTCCCCTGTGTCCTCTCCCACTGTGTCTGTCACCCCCTCTTCCACACCACACAAACGCAGCCACCCACCCACCCAACAGCCATCCACCTCACGACAGCCTATCCCTCCTGCACCTGCACCCAAAGACAGCAAACGTGACTCACCTACAACCACATCCTCTCCCTCCACTCCCATTCCCACTGTACCTACCACTCTCCATTGTCCCAAGAAGCTCTTCCTCGCCACTACTAACTTCTTTCCTGACCCTGAGCCCCCCCCTCCTTCTCGTCGGGGTAAGAAGAGCACCTCAGCCACCACCAGCCCTGCAGCCCCCTTGACAAGGGTGCAGGGGTATTGGAGCCCGCCAGCCCGCATGTCTGGATCTTCGCCCAGCAGCAAGGGGACAGCCAGCCCACCCCCTGGGAAGAGGAGCAGAAGGCGGAAGGGGCGCCGCAGGAGCCCGCCTTCTACATCCCCCCCGGACACCACCCAGAGACAGTCACCAGCCACAGCTCCAAAGGGAGGAAAGGGCCACAGGCCCACGACTAAGGAGGGCAAGGGCAGCAAGTCGGAGAGGTCAGGCAGCAGGCCTGCTGCCCAGGAGGAGCCCACAACCCCCATAGCCGCTGCCCCGGGAGGAACCGGCACAGCTGCCCCGGGAGAGCCCACCACCCCCATAGCCGCTGCCCAGGGAGGACCCAGCCCAGCTGGCCAGGAGGGCCCCACCACCCACAGCCCAGGTGGGCAGTGAAGGAGCACCATCCCCGCTGCCCAGGAGGGCACCACCAGGCAATTAGCAGTTGGCCATAGACCGTCCGCCGTCTCAAGAACCGCTGAACTGGGCCCTTCAGGGCAAGGACCGCTAAACTGGGCCCCGCCGTCTCAAGAACCGCTGAACTGGGCCCCGCCGTCTCAAGCACCGCTCTGCTGGGCCCCGCCGTCTCACGCACCGCTCCGCTGGGCCCCGCCGTCTCAAGAACCGCTGAACTGGGCCCTTCAAGGCAAGGAGCGCTGAACTGGGCCCTGCCGTCTCAAGAACCGCTGAACTGGGCCCTTCAGGGCAAGGACCGCTGAACTGGGCCCCGCCGTCTCAAGAACCGCTGAACTGGGCCCCGCCGTCTCAAGCACCGCTCCGCTGGGCCCCGCCGTCTCACGCACCGCTCCGCTGGGCCCCGCCGTCTCAAGAACCGCTTAACTGGGCCCTTCAGGGCAAGGACCGCTGAACTGGGCCCTTCAAGGCAAGGAGCGCTGAACTGGGCCCCGCCGTCTCAAGAACCGCTGAACTGGGCCCTTCAGGGCAAGGACCGCTGAACTGGGCCCCGCCGTCTCAAGCACCGCTCTGCTGGGCCCCGCCGTCTCAAGAACCGCTGAACTGGGCCCTTCAAGGCAAGAACCGCTGGCCCTTTGGCAGACGTGGCAGGGCAGGATCTATCTCGGGCAGGGCTGCAGGATGTCCTCTGGCCAACTTGCCTCCTCCAGTGGCAGTGGGGTCTGTTATGGACTGTTTGGACTGTGGCTTTGCTCTCCCCAGGATAGCCCAGTGGGCAGGCCACCCACTGTATGGACTGTTTGGACTGTGGCTTTGCTCTCCCCAGGATGGCCCAGTGGGCAGGCCACCCACTGTATGGACTGTATGGACTGTGGCTTTGCTCTCCCCAGGATGGCCCAGTGGGCAGGCCACCCACTGTATGGACTGTATGGACTGTGGCTTTGCTCTCCCCAGGATGGCCCAGTGGGCAGGCCACCCACTGTATGGACTGTATGGACTGTGGCTTTGCTCTCCCCAGGATGGCCCAGTGGGCAGGCCACCCACTGTATGGACTGTTTGGACTGTGGCTTTGCTCTCCCCAGGATGGCCCAGTGGGCAGGCCACCCACTGTATGGACTGTATGGACTGTGGCTTTGCTCTCCCCAGGATGGCCCAGTGGGCAGGCCACCCACTGTATGGACTGTTTGGACTGTGGCTTTGCTCTCCCCAGGATGGCCCAGTGGGCAGGCCACCCACTGTATGGACTGTATGGACTGTGGCTTTGCTCTCCCCAGGATGGCCCAGTGGGCAGGCCACCCACTGTATGGACTGTATGGGCTGTGGCTTTGCTCTCCCCAGGATGGCCCAGTGGGCAGGCCACCCACTGTATGGACTGTATGGACTGTGGCTTTGCTCTCCCCAGGATGGCCCAGTGGGCAGGCCACCCACTGTATGGACTGTTTGGACTGTGGCTTTGCTCTCCCCAGGATGGGCCAGTGGTCATGGAGTCCCCTCGTGGATCTGGCGTCGTGTACTCAAGTGGCTGAGGTGCCCCCCCTTCCCTTCCCCCTGAGGTGCCTGTCCTATTTTCTTTCTGATGCCCCTGCAGTGTTCTCTCCGTGGAGTTCTTGTCGTGGGACTGGGCCTTGCCCCTTTGCACAGGACCCCTGTGATCCACGGACAGTGGTTGGACTACATTTAGTAGCTGTATATATTTTGTACATAGTTTATTTATTTATTGGGATTACTGGTGTACATATTTCAATATATCTGCCCGTTTATGATCTCTTCTTTTGGTCTTTGCATTATTTCGGAGGGGGGTGGTTTGTGGGTTGTGACAGTGATCTGTGGGAATGCATTGATGTGTGTGTTGTAGTGGGTGTGGGTGGGTGGGTGTGTGCCGGTAATCTTTTCCCTCCCCTGTGTCGTAGGTGCAGTACTCACCGATGTCTTCCGCGCCGCCGGGCGTGCTCCTGGTATATGAGCAGGAATAGGAGTGCGGGGATGACCTGCAACTCTGGTTCCATACTGCCGGAATCTCGCGTGGAGTGCGTATTGGTGAGCGTTTTCCCGTTCGTAGTCTGTTTCCGCCGTGTTCTTATCGGCGGTGCTCCCGCCCCGGAAAAGGTGGCAGATTGGTGGGTCGTAATAGGGTGGGCGGTACATTGTCTGCCGCCTGGCTGTTGGCGGGAACCGCCGCGCTGTTTGTTTGTACCGCTGTGGCGGGCGGAGTGTTAAGTTGGCGGGCTGTGTTGGCGGTTCCCGCCAGGGTCAGAATTGCATATTTTAGACCGCCGGCCTGTTGGCGGCTTGGCCGCCGCTTTATCACCGACCGCCAGGGTCAGAATGAGGGCCTAAGTCCGAAGGTAAAAAGTTGACCGGGACCTCCCAGCCATCGTATCCGAGAAGGGCTCCACAGACGTCGGATCAAGATCCAGGTTTACCCCGGTCGAAGGATTTTCACCTCGAAAAAACGACTAAGTCCGAAGGTAAAAATCTCCACAGAGGAATCCAGCATCGCGTATCCGGACAAGGGCTCCAGGAGGTCGGATTCGACTGGCAGGTTCGTCCCGCTGAAGAAAATCTTCAAAATAAAGACTAAGGCCCTCATTCTGACCCTGGCGGTCTTTGACCGCCAGGGCGGAGGACCGCGGGAGCACCGCCGACAGGCCGGCGGTGCTCCAATGGGGATTCCGACCGCGGCGGTAAAGCCGCGGTCGGACCGGCACCACTGGCGGGCTCCCGCCAGTGTACCGCCGCCCCATTGTATCCTCCACGGCGGCGCAGCTTGCTGCACCGCCGCGGGGATTCCGACCCCCCCTACCGCCATCCAGATCCCGGCGGTCCGACCGCTGGGATCCGGATGGCGGTAGGGGGGGTCGCGGGGCCCCTGGGGGCCCCTGCAGTGCCCATGCCACTGGCATGGGCATTGCAGGGGCCCCCATAAGAGGGCCCCTACATGTATTTCACTGTCTGCTGCGCAGACAGTGAAATACGCGACGGGTGCAACTGCACCCGTCGCACAGCTTCCACTCCGCCGGCTCGATTCCGAGCCGGCTTCATCGTGGAAGCCTCTTTCCCGCTGGGCTGGCGGGCGGTCTGAAGGCGACCGCCCGCCAGCCCAGCGGGAAAGTCAGAATTACCGCTGCGGTCTTTCGACCGCGGAACGGTAATCTGACGGCGGGACTTTGGCGGGCGGCCTCCGCCGCCCGCCAAGGTCAGAATGAGGGCCTAAGTCAGAAGGTAACTTTTTAACCGAGGCCTCCCGTGACTTGTAGCTGAGCAGGGCTCCATCGCGGTCGGCCTGAAACTTTGACTTTGCCCCGGTCGTGGTGCAACCAGATGACCCGATTGGCGCTTTTTGTTTCTAAGCACTAGAAAAATAATAATTCTTTAAAAATTCATATCTCCGGTTCCCTTTATCCGATTTTATTCGTTTTTGTGTCATTTTAAAGATAAAAATATAAACTATTTTTATAAATTGGTTTTGGATTTTTAAACTGTTTCCTGTGTTTTATTTAATTACTGTTTTGTGATATTTGAATGCTTTACACACTGTCTCCTAAGTTAAGCCTTGACGCTCGTTGCCAAGCTACCAAGGGTTGAGCTGGGATTAATTTACTGAGACCTAACTGTACCTAAGTGGAGGTTGGTGGCTTGTTGCTAGGTGTAGGTACCTACCTGCCCTTACCAATAACCCATTTTCCAACACCAGGCCTAAACGTTCCCTTTTTATACGTGGAAGGCACCCCTAAGGTAGGCCCTAGGTAGCCCCATTTGCAGGGTGCAGTGTATGTAAAAGGTGGGACATATACTTATGTGGTTTACATGTCCTAACAGTGAAATTCTGCCGAATTCGTTTTTCACTGTTGCAAGGCCTATCCCTCGCATTGCATTACATGGGGGCTGCCTTTAAATATTATTTAAGTCCAGTTTCCTTTAGGGAGCAGATAGAAACATGGAGTTTAGGGTCTCTGAGATCACAATTTAGAAATACATCTTTTAGTGAAGTTGGTTTTTAGATTGTGTGTTTGAAAATGCCACTTTTAGAAAGTAGGCATTTTCTAGCTTAAACCATTCTGTGACTCTGCCTGTTTGTGGATATCCTTTCTGGGTCAGTTTGACATTTGGGCTGTTTGCACCTCTCTCTGGACAGTGACACAAAGGGAGCTGGGATGTGGCCTGCATATCCTGATGAGCCATCTATGCTGGGAGTGTTCACTTACACCTGAAAGGGCTGTGCCTGCCCTCACACAATGCAGTCTCGAACCCTCTGGTGTGTGTCTGCGGCCTGGCCTGAGCAATGCAGGATCTTACAAACAAGAGAGACTTTCCTTTGAATTTTACCTACTTCAAAGGCAGAAAGGGGTATGAGAGGAGCACCCAAAACCCCTGAACATTAGATCACTTCTGGAATCAAGTGGAACCTCTGCCAAGGAGAAGAGCTGAGGAGAAGTGCTGCCCCTTCCTTTGACTGTGCTTTGTTGGGCTATCCTGCAGTTGCTACTTCTGCCTGTGAAAAGGGACAAAGACTGGACTTTGTTGTGCATTCCTACTTGAGAAGAATCTCCAAGTGCTTGACCTGAGCTTGCCTCCTGTTGTTGAAGTCTCAGGGCCATCAAAGACTTCCTCTGCCAGCACCGGGACTCTCTACTGAGACGCCTGCCCTGCCAAGTGGTGCCCTACCCAGTTCCTGGGCCCTTGAAAGGTGAAGTTGGCAGACAAAAACTGAAAATCCAACACCGACTGCCGTGCAGGGAAATTTTGGATGCACCTTCCATAACGTGGCTGATAAACGACGCACCGCCAGCTTCGGGGCTGAAATCAACACTCCACCTGCATCACAGCTGGAAGATTGACTCAACACAGCTGGAGAAACGATGCACAACACCTGCTAACGGAGGCTGATAACGATACAAACCCCATGCAATGGGGTTTTCTGATACCGTGAGACCGGATTTTCCACTCATTGTCCCTGGGGGTCAAAGTCAACCTAACTCTAAGTAGATCCAAGGTGCCCTGTCCTGAAATCCATGCATCGCTCTCTTGCGGGGGAAAAATGCAACATCGCCGACCTGACCGGAGAAGGAAACAATGCACAGCCTCACTTTGCGAGTAAGGAATCAACACATCGCTGACTTTTCTGACACAACAGTTTTCAGTAGTGGAGAAGCAGATATGGGATAACGGTTTGTGAGAGAAAGATAACTACTTCTTCATACTCACATTAAACATTTAACGAGACATAGCATTTCAACATGAAATCTAATTGCAATAGTTTATCAGCACCACAACATCAACAATCCATCAATAGAAAACCACAATGGAAATTAAATTAAAGAAAAGAGAGAAAAAAAGTGACCAAAAAAATGATGCCTTTATCCAAAACATCCCTTAACTCACTCCTAGCACATGCTGCCTGATGTCTAACGAGAGGCTTTACACAGTACACAGGACTAAGTGAGCCCGATAGTCTGTCAATATTGGCTCAGGGACAAAAGATAGCAACAATTTACACGGAGAAGAAGGAACATCTCAACAACTACAGGCCCTCCATCAAGCACAAGTTACACCTAATCTCTAAGGTCTAAATCTTTCCCTAACGTCCAAATTACACCCTATATCACACCCAGGGTCAAGCATACCATCAGTGTCACGCCCAGGGATCCAAGCGGTGAGGCCTCATCCGTATGTCACACTCAGGGATCACGCGTACCATTTGTATCACGCCCAGCAGTCCAATTGATACCCTGTCTCACACCCAGGTTTCAAGCGTACCATCTGTATCACGCCCAGCATTCCAAGTGACTAAAAAACACTTTGGCCTTCCCTAGCATTGTGTTGACTATTGTAAAAAGGTGACCTCTGCTGGTTCACCTCCAAGGCTGCCTTTCGACTACTCAGTTCGGATAGGTGAAATGTGCAAAATGTCAGATTTCTCACAGTGGCAGGGCACTCAGGTCAAATTTTTATGCTTCTTCTTAGTTTGCCATACGCCAAATGCTAGGAATAAGGATCAGATTTATCCAGGATGGACCTCCGCCTGGCGGATTCAGCATAACTTTCAATCAATTGCGGGATCTGCTCACCTCTTTTTGTTGCCCAGGTGTCAATCCATACTCATGAGGTCCTCTTCCTTTGGCTGCTGTTTGGTTCAGAAAAAAACAATCTGTACTATCTGGCTTGTTCCTGAAATGTGGATTTACCTTAATGAAATGAAGGATAAGAGGCGTTTGGCAAAACAGGACCAGTTGGTTTAATTAAACGCAGCGGCCGAAAAAGCGCAGTACAGAATTTGGGTCTGATGGCTGTCTCTCAAAGTTACAGCATTCTGAGAGCCATTATATACAATTCTCGAAAGGTCATAAATTAATTATATGCATTTTTTGGAGAAAGGAATCCAGGCCTAGTCACGAAGTCGTAAATCTGACCATCTGAAAAAATGCACAGGTGGGTCTCAACCTTGACTGAACAAATTGCGGGCCAGTAAGTAACATGTCCTGCATGGGGACTGCGTGATCACTGCATGTTGTGTGTGTGTTCTCTTCTGATTGGATGTGGCATCTGAATCTTATGGTGTTTTGGGAATGCGCACCCCTCTGGCCAAATGTGCCTTATTGGGGCCAATCTACTACAACTATTGTGGTGGCGTAGCCTATCTTGGGATCAATCTGGGGTTTTCCTGTTTGTGTGTTTGTTTACGAGCTAAATGACGCCTCACTAGTGATCTCTCAATCAGTTGCTTCAGGCCTAGGTCGTAAGGACTTGCCTGACCGTGTATTTCTGACTTGGGGCTGATGAGGAGGTCACATCGGGTGGAATCGTCAACAGTGTTGCGAGTTTTTTGTTATGCGCACACATATCATGGCGAACATTGACATTGTTTTCATCCATATCAACAGTGCCTCTCTAACATCTGCAGGTAACCTCAGGTTGGTCACAGAATGCTGACAAAATTAAGCTAAATTACATAGTGCTTTCAAGATGAATTGATTTTGTGACCTCTTCATAGGAATCTGCTTAAAGCCAAAAAAGGATCTTGTGAGTTCGAAGTTGAAATTAATGAGCTCCATGAGGATTGTGGGAGGCACTTGCAATAGAAGATCAAACACCATTTTATGAACATTGTATCTTCACCGTAAGTGCACTTTAGAGCATTGTGGGTCAAAGGAAAGTTGGCCTTCTAACCAAACCGCTAGTATGTACATACGACTTGCTAGATTTTCACAGTTTGTGAATCTCCACCAACATCTCATTGTACATAGGTAAGTCTTGGGAGTTAATCCCAGCTTTTGCACCTGATTAAATCATGTGATCCTTTGCAAATCGCTCCTTGTACCACAGGTCCCTAACATTCCAAAATTGTGATCACATAAGAAGAGGCCAAATGCTTGTAGCAAGCTCTATATGAATAGTAGACTTGAACATATTTGAAATGGCAATTGCATTGGTGATGAAATAATTTATTTTACCTTTCTATCTTTCCACTGCGTTCTTGTTTCATTAAGAAGCCCCTTCTAAGCCTACTTTACCCACTGTGTAACCCTCACTCTCTGCAGTGTATGCCCTTACCTGACGACAGAACGTTTAAGCTTAGCATTTGTGCCTGCATAAGCACTGACTGATCCTCTCCAGGCTGCCTATCAGTGCTTAATTTGTGCTTGTTGTTTCCGGTACTGAGCACTGGCACTTATTTTTGAGGGCCGGGCTTATTCTTCTGCCTCAAGCATTTGCTGCAAACAAAAGACACATCTGGGAAAGACGGAGGAAGGGAAAAACAAAAAAGCGTCACGAAGGGAGAAAGTAGAAAGCTGCTAGAGTGAGCTGAAGGGGCAGGGAGTGGCTTTATATGGATTGAAGAGGCCTGCAATGGCTTCAGGATTACGCCACCTCAGTATTCCGTGTTCACGCATTTAATTGCAGCAGCCGCGTGTTTAAGAGGAGGGCTTTGGTCACCGGCACCTTTTTATTTACAAATTAAGCACTGCTGCCTACTGTAATTGTAAATACAACATCATGTGTGCCTCTGACAGCAAAGTTTCCTAGTGACCCTCTTCAGTAATTTCTACTGGGACTCTAGAGTCTAAAGAACACATGCAAAGTTGAGATAGTTCTGAGAATCTGTGGATGGGTTGTAACCCCCATCCCCATGACTGTATCATTGTAACACAAGTCTTTTCTGCTTTGCTGCTGGATTCAGTGAGTTTACAGATATGCATTTTTTGTTCCACAGGATATTTGATGGGAGGACGCCGGTTCTCGCTGTCATGGACCCCGCACTACTGAAAAGCATCCTCGTGAAAGATTGCTACACCCACTTCACAAACAGGCGGGTAGGTTTCCAAACATGTTTAAATCTAAATTCAAGAACGGATTCAGACGAAAGGACTGTTTATTGTCATGTTTGCAGTCACAATCTTCGTTTTAGTCTTCTAGTTTAACATATCTGTGCTGTGAGAGAGAGGGTGAAAGGTGCAGGGTGACTTGCAAACCCAACATCTCCAAGACACTTCGAAAATGCCGAAGCTGTATGAAAATAGGACTGTACTTGGGCGGATGCTAAAGTGGCATGCCTGCATTATACTGTCACTAACGTTTCATGGCACATATAAAGGCGACTTGAAAGGAAGTGGCACCCGGCAAAATGATGTCCCCCTCTCCGGTATGTGGTGAGGGGCTCCTGAGGCTCGCATATTTCACAGAAATGAATAGATCGTAGGTTTAATCGTAATCCCCTGGAGCCCTGCATTACTCTCAGGCTGGGAAATGCTGCCTGAATGGAAAATATAAGCTCTAACACTCACAGCAGCACCACCAGTCTCTTGACTATCTTTGGTGCCCATTTTAAACTGCGGCTGCCTTGCAGGAAATAAGGGCCAGATGTAGGTAGGTCCGATTTAGCGAATCGGAAATTGCGAGTCGGTGCGACTCGCAATTTCCGATTCGCAAAATCGGATTCAGAACGGTGTCTCAGACACCGTCTGCGAGTCGCTATGGGGTCGCAAAGACCCACCTGATTAATATTAATGAGGTGGGTCACATTTTGCGAGCCCGTGCACTCACAGGGATGGTGGCCTGCTGAAGACAGCAGACCTCCATGTCTGTGACTGCTTTTTAAATAAAGCATTTTTTTTGTTTATTTTGCAGCCCGTTTTCCTTAAAGGAAAACGAGTTGCAAAATAAAAAAAATAACGAAACCATTTGGTTTCGGTTTTTCAGAGTAGGCAGTGGTCCATTGGACCACTGCCAGCTCTGAAAAACCCTTTTTGGCAACATTGACAAAGGGGAAGGGGTCCCATGGGGACCCCTTCCCTTTTGGCGTATGGGTTACCACCAGTGTGACACAGTGTGCATTCGCAGTCACAAAGCAATTTAGCATAGCGATGCGAGTCGCAAATAGGAAGGGGACACCCCTTCCTATTTGCGAGTCGCATTCACAATTTGCGAGTCGGTTCTGACTCACAAATTGTGAATGAGCATCGCAATGGGCATTTTGCATGGCGCAAACTGGGATTTTCGCAGTTTGCACCATGCAAAATGCTTGCTACATCTGGCCCTAAGCCCCATATTCTGCACACGTGCAAACAAAGGAGTAAAGCATGTACCATTTAGGAACACAACCTTGAGGTCATTTCCATTACTCCAAAGATCCAACACAACTTCATTCAAGGGGAATCAATCATTCCAGCCTTCCTTCTCGTAATTCCTATTTGCAAAAAAAACCAGAGGGGCGTAAGCTCCTCATTAAAAAATCAAGCAATATTTCATGGCTTGGTTATTAAGGTTCTATTTAGCTTATTTTTATTTTGTTACAGCAGCGCTTTAGCGCCTGATGCTGAATCTAGGGATAGCTGAGACTCAGGAGTTGATAATACATTGCAATGTCCAAAATATTCTTTGCGATCTCCCCCAAGGGATTCTAACGAGTGCTCCACATTTTTAGTGATAGTTGCTAAGGCTTCTGCATTTCGGTTGGAAGCTTCTGCAATTGGAGTGGTAACTGTGTTACTGAGATCAGTGGTTACTTTGAATGGCCACCATTGGTTCTCATTGGTGGGTCTGTCTATATTCGGACAACTTATTTTCTTTCAATTACCCACCAAATTTTGAGTAAGATTGGTAATGTACAAAGATTTTCTACCATCGGGGGCTTGTGCGTTTAGAATTTGAGTGCGAAGTAACGAGTTTATTTAAACTGATTTCTAAGTTACAGATTTTGTTGTTTAAACTACTGATATAGGTGGTTAAAGATTGTAACTCGTCCACCAGATGCTCCAATTTCTACAACTGCTTTTTGAATGTGTTCTTTGCAGCTGGCGTTATTATGTTGCCACACAATGATTTAGAAGTGTTTGAGGAGAGCCCCAGAACACCTCTTTCACCTTGCTGTGAATAGTCCGCCTCCTCTGATAATCTGGCATCAGACTCACTCAGAGCAAAACTTTCTGCACTGTTTAAATATGTCCTCCCCTACAGTGGGGTGTGTCCAAGGATCTACACTTGAAGACATTTTTATTATTGGGTATTTCGTCCAAGTACTCTTTACTGTAATGAATTTGCGTAATCGTTTCAACAATGCTTGGTTGTGGCCCTGACTGAGGCATGTCACCAATTTGAATGGTTAGTATTATAGACGTTGTCACAATTGAATGTTTCTCTAATTCACTGCATTTTAGTCTGTTAAAATAGTGTTTAATGGATAGTGGCTCTGTTTTCTCTGGTGGCTGATAACCACTACCTATACTGGGCTTGGGTAGATTCATGATGTCCCCAGTGATTTTAATGGGAGGGGAGCTGACCTCAGTGTAAAAGGCTTGTTTCGTTAATCCCTCCCAGACGTGAGTACGGCCATGGTTCTCCCAGCCAAACACTTCCTCCTTTAGCCATTCTCCCTCCCCTGCCCTTAATCATCAGGAGAGACTTCGTTGAAGGCTAACATGGGCACAGATTATTACAGTCAACATACATGGTTCATAAAACATCACAGCTTGTTTTCATACATACATTCCATTATGCAACTGCCCCTTTATCAACATTTATCCTGCCTGATTGTTGCCAGTGCTGGCTGTTCAGCCTTTGATTTTTGGCCCCTGCTGCAAGTGTCCAGCTCCTGATGGCAGCTAGGCTACTCTTGCTACCAACCCCTACGTAGGTGGCCCTCAGTCTGTGCCCAGGCTGCAAGCGCGTGCCCACCCGACGCTTACGCCCTTTTTGTCCATGCCTCCTCCCTGTGCCCCTGCCATGAGTCATCCCAAGGACACTGTAAGATTGGTTCTCCTTCTCAGGCTGCTTACTTTCTGACTGGCTTTTGTGCTTTGCTCCATCATCCTGGCCACAATTTAACGACTGCCAGCAGCTCCCCCTTTTCTGCCCTCAAGAGAAACCTAGTTGTTCTAAGGCACCCATTATATTGAGCAAAATACATATCCATGCCTATCCCTCTCAAGTGAACACCGTTGTCTGTATAGTACCTTGGAGTCCTAAAATTGATGAACCCATGTCTCACAAAGCCACAGGCATTGGCCTTGCATACCTTTGCCATGGATATGTTTAATTTTTGCCTAGATCTTTTGACTGCCCCATGATCCCTTGCCCCTCTCCAGACTGGCCTAGCTATCACCTCGGACCACAAAACGTCTGACGGGCACAGCAGCCCGTGAGCCTGGATACCATAGTCCCCAACAGGTCCTTACTCTCGAAGCAAGTCCACTCATTGCCCCCTAGATGTTTTAGCACAGCGTCTGGTTTCTCTTCCTGAAGTAATGCACTCTGAATGAAGGGCAGCAGCTGGGCCCATGTCACTTCTAGTTGTCCCTGCCATGTCACTGCTGTGTTACACAACCACATTTCTTTGTAATACTTCCTATCCATTGCACACCGATGCATGTGTGATAAAAGAGTGACCCAGGATGCATAACGGAGGACTTGTTGTGAAAGAAACAAGACTCAGTGGACTGTGGCTGTATATACCCCTTGAAAGCCCCAGAAGCTCATCTACCCAGTCTCTTTACCTCTTCTTCACAGAGCCCGCTGGCTGTCGCTGTCATGGCTGTTCCTATGCAAAATGAGTGGGACCCGAATTGGTTTGGGGGGAGACCTGTCTTCCCAGGGCCAACCTCAGCACTGCAACGAACTGGAAGCATCTTAAGTATGAACCGTCTGCATGTCTGAAATTGGTTGACCTTCTATTCCTTGCTTAAAGCATTCCTGCATATTGCACACTGGGCAGCACTCACTGTCCTCTAGGCAGTAGAGGCAAGAGAATTTCCCCTTTACCGCTTGGTCTGTCTTTGATCTTCTCAGGTGAATAATCATGTAGCTGCCCCCTAGGTGCACATCCTCCCCCTGGAAGCACACCACCCCTGCATTCATTTTGGAGGGGTGGGGCAACAAGCTCACTAATGCAGTACACTCCAATAAATGCCAGCGCAAATGCTGTTAAACAATACTGTTTCATGCCTCGGTCTGTAAACCTGGCTGATCCTTGCGAACTTTAATGCAAAAAAACAATAGGCCACCTCTTGTCTACACTTTTCCCCTGCATCCTCTCCTATCCTTTAATGGCTGCTCTTCAATAAAATGAGCTGGCTGGGTCGCTGCCCGTGGTTAATTTCGCATAGTAAGATGAGCCTGTACCCAGAACTTGGTCTTTTCATCTGTGAATGCCCAATGGATAAAACCCAGGATATTCTTATTATTTACTCTGTCCTTCCCTGTGGCACCGGTCACGCTTTGGAAGACCTCCAAAGCACTTACAGTAATTTGCTGCCATTCTGGGGGTCAGTGCATTGTCCACCAGCATCTTCAGGTCGGGTCTGCAATTTCCCAAAAGTGCTAGGGTATCTGTGTCATGTGTTGGTCTGTGTGCAGCGCCAGCTGTCTGAACCTCTGCCATTGAAAATGAGAAAGTCCGTCAGCTACTGAATTGTCACAGCCTGGTATATGTCTGGACCTCACTGTTATGTTCGTTTTTAGTTGGCAACCAACCAGCTGCCTCAACAGCCTTATCAATTCCGGGTACCGTGCTGTTCCTAAATTCAGGACCTGTACCACTGCATGGTTGTCTGACCACAGTGTAATCTGGCTGCTGGCTAATCTGTCCCCCAATATGGTGAAGGTGAACAGGATTAGAAGTAGCTCCAGCACTGTTATGTTTTTAGATATGCTTCTTCTGTGCCAAGCTTCCAGCCAGTGTTCTGCTGCCAAGCCGATCCAATTATTGGACTGAAGCCTTTACCTCCTGCAGCATGGGTAAATAATTCCAGATGAACTGGAGGCTCGGAAAAGGGGCTTGCTATCCTACCTAGGTCAACTTCTATCCTCACTTTCTGCTCTCCTACTGTCGAGTTGACCCTGACTGATTTTAGGTTCTGACAAGTGTGAGGGGTCTGACTGCCCTGGTAAAGGTTGATGAAGCCAACGCTAAAATCCTCCACTATCATCTGGCCTTCTCCTTCATTGGGGTACCTGTTCAATAACCTTGTGATCAAGACTGTATGTATTGGAGTTGGAAAGGGTGATGCTGGTTCTCAAATACCCCCACCCCATGATCCTGTGTTACATTGTTATTTTTTGCTGCCATTAGCCTTGGCCTCCCCTGCTTCTCTCTTGCAGTCCACTACAGGGTGGGTACCCTCACAATTGCTGCAGATGTGTCTGAATCTGCAGGCTTGCCCTCATTTGCATTCATCTTTCTCGGACTTCTAACATGTTGGGTTCTGCTTTTTTTCCCAGTGCCCCTCCTGGTTGGGTTCTTTGCTTGCCCCCTTGTTGGAAACCCTTCAGTTTTCCTTTTTCTCCAGTCGTGCAAAAGCTATGCTCCTTTGTGTTCACTCCCTCCCTAGCTGCCACCACATAGTTGGTGAAGCCTCCTACGTCCTGATGATCCCATTCAGTGACTGGCCATGTCTCAATTTTTTCCCTGAACCCTTTGTCGTAGTGCAGCCACGTGTCACCCTCATATTTTAGTATTTCGTGCACTTTCTGTTCATTTAGGAACAGTGTTGCTGAGCTCTCTGGTAATCTCTCCACACTTGCCAGGGTCCTAAATGTTCTCAGCCAGCTCTCAATGGATCCTTCGACCCTTGGTCTGCACCTGTCCCTCCTTTCTTCCTCTTACTTATCATGTGTAGTCAGGTCTAAAGAGAGAGAAAATGGCAATGAACATCCTTGCGCCATATTCTTTCTTTCACTGCTAATGGTATTAGGCTGGCCAGACCTGCCTCTTTCATTGTCAAGTGGGGGTTCCCAGGAGGGCCTAAAATATTCTCTGGCTGGCTTTACCAATCCTGTTCCACCCGTTGTGGAGTCGGTCTCTTTTTGTGAGGCACTGCTACTCGTTGCTGCTTGCTGAAGGTCGCTGGCCCCTTCTCTGTTCTCTCCTTGCCCAATTGCCAGGTTTCCCTGCCTTTGAGGGGAGCGTCCTCCTTGCTTTTGTTTGGGTCCACTCCCGCCTGTCAACCTGGGTCTCCGTCTTCATGCCACTTGTTGGTTGTCCTGAGGTCCCACCGCCACTGTTTGGCCCTGCCACAGGTTCTTGCCCGGCCAGAAAAAAGGAGGGTAACTGGATGAGAGGTGGGACCCGGTACACTTCCACAGCCACCAAGGAGTGCCCATATTTGGTCGTAGGGGCTGCGCTTGCTAGGGCCATGCCACCGTTCTCTTTTACCAAGGTCCTCCCAGTTTCGCGTGGGCCTAATCCTGTCACTGTGCATTACTAGCTCGCATTGCTGATTGGAGTTCAAAACCCCAACCTGCGTCCCAAAGTTGCCTATGCCCACACTAACCCCCTGTTGTGCTGCACAGGCACCATCTGCTTTGTTCCCCCCTCCCAATGCCATGTGCTTGCTGCTCTTCGTCCAAGTCCCTTCATGGCAGCAGCTGCCTGTGGGCCAGCTCCAGCAGCTGCTGCCATATAAGCTCTAGGTGCCGCATGCTGCTCCTCATCATATTCCCCCTCGCTTTCATCAGAGTAGTTTCTTCCATCGTCTGATGGGGAAGTGAGGTCCCTCCTTTTTTGGGCCCTGCTGTAGAGTAACCCTGCTCTGGCGGATCCCATCTTTCTTGGGCTCCGGGCTCCACATGGTCCCAGACCCTGCATTGACCTTGCCATTCTGGCTGCAGTCCCCCTGCTGTTGGGTCTTGTAGGCAAGGTGCAGGTCTCCCTGGTACATCCCCGCTTGGCCCCCTTTCCATTTCCTTGGTGCTCCTGTGCCCATGGCCTCCTTCACCTGCTGGGTGACCCATTATTTGCCCTGCCGTGCATGAGTTGCCTTGCCTTTTCAAGCATCACCTGCAAATCCTCTTCTCAGTCGAAGTCAGTGTTGCTGGATGTTACGGGTCACCTAGATCACTGATCCTTGGCTCCAACCACCTCCAGCATGTCCCTGAAGCGAGCAGGCTTCTTTTTCTCCTTGCTCTGCCTGGAGTTGTGTCCTCCTTCCATCAGTGCAGCTGGTGTTCTCTAGTTGTCTGTGTGTGCTGCTCTCTTGCCATTAAGATAGGGTGTTGATTGTGCCTGATTCCCCTTCTTTGTGTACTGGGCTTTCTCCTTAATACAGGGCTTGGAACGGCTGCAACTTTGCTGCTTTAGGCCTAGCGAGCCGACCTCACTGTGCTCGGGATATGCCTTTTCCTGGCCTCTTCGCCACACCGCCTCTCTCCCACGCACTGGCTTCACGGTGAAGCTCTGCCACCTTACGTTCACCACCCTGGCTTCTGAGTCCAACACTGTGCCAAGCAAGGAAAGCCACTGAGTTCTCCGCTGTCCAGCTTCCTTGCGTTTCTCCCCTTGTTCCACTCCAGCTTTCGGGGTTAACAATGCATCGGCCAGCAAAGTCCTTGTCCTCCGCTGTTCTGTCCACCCAGTGAAGTCCTTACTCCTCACTGCTCTTCCGGAGGTCGTCTTGAAGACCCAATGCACCTGCCGAGCAGCGATGTCCTCCCGCGACGAGGTTCAATTCACATAAAAAACAAAGGGGTCAGCTTGTTTCAGGGGGGCACAACACCCACCTTTTGACCATTCTTGCCTCACGCTGATGCCACTCCTCATTGGCGGGTTCAAACCACGCCAGTCAATTACTTTTGCGGGCTTGGAGGTTTGGTTTTCCTGGTGGCTCACCATCGGTAAGTGTTTTATTTGTGGCCCCCATCTGGTCCGCTTTACGTCCCGCTCACACCATTTCTCAATCTCATACTATTACAAAGCATTAAAAATACTTATTCAATTGCTAATAAATATGTGAGCATGCTGAATTGTGCTCTGTTTGTTTCTGGCAACGAGTCTCCTTCAGCTAAAATAAGGTCTTTCATAATAGGACATTAGCATGGTATAAGAAGAGGTTATGATGTTAGACCTCTTGAATCCAGGTCAAACAATCAGGCAGTAATGAAAGTGTTTTGAAAACAACCACTCAGGCCCTCTGAAGCTAAATAGATGACCAAATTTCACTCACACCTCCTTTCCTTTCCTGTGTTACTGCCTTATCTAATCGCTGGTGAAATCCGAGATCCGAGACGTGGGCAGAAATGAGCAGTTGAATTTTTATGTGGTGGCTGGGTTGCTGCAGCACCCAAGGCACCAGGTGCCCTAATGACCATGGTGTCCTGACCGTGGGACACATGTATGGCCCCATGAAGTCACTAGAGTGACAATCTGCTGCATGCTCTGGACCATGTCTCCCCATGGGGTACAAGCCCAATTTAGCTGCTCGAATCAAAGGGGTGCCTTTCCTCGAGGCTGAACGCTAACCTGGCAGCCCACAGACAACACCAATGCACCCAGTTCTATCAGAGCTGGGGCTCTGCTGAGACAAGAACCAGGATATCTTCCCTGGTGACAGTGTGCGTTACAATTTCACATAACATACCACTAGCCATTTGCGGCTCGCAGCTCCTAAAAGAGGCGGGCGTGGTGTGACAGGGAGGGGAAGGGGGGACAGGGGGCGGTGGGAGCAGTGGGAGCGGGGGGTCAGAATACATTAAATTATTATTATTTTTTTAAATAAAAACTTACCTTAACTCACTGCACGCCGCTCCTGCGTTGCAGGCTGCAGGCACAGGCCCCCAGCCAGCCTTACGCCAATCCTGATGCTGCTCAGAGACGCTTCAGGATTGGCTGGGAGCACCCAGCCAGGGCGCTCCCAGGCAGACTTGGAGCCTGTGCAGGCTCTCTCCAGCCAGGTAACACAGTTGCTGGGCTTGAGATAGCCTACTGCGCATGTGTGTTTGGCCGGCCCAAGACGGCCGGCCAAACACCCATGCGCTCTGAGGGAGAGTGCTGAGCACTCTCCCTCAGTGCACTGCACCCCCATGGCCCGCCCCTTTCAGAACAGAAGGATAATAATAAACATAGTTTATTATCCTTTTGTTCTGAAAGGTTTGCAGCTTCTGCTGCTGGTGGGGGTGTGACGCTCCTCCGCCCATATGGAGGGGCCGCCCCTGACTAGAGCTCATATTGGCGTCATGCAGCATAGATGTGTGGTGTAGAACATTGCGTGTCAACGAGTCAGGTCAGAGGGACCAAGCACTGCTCCTGATTAAATATATGTGGAGTTAAGTAGAGTGAATTTACCGCTGTCAACATTGGTTTACCTTCAATATACTGCATCAGTCGAAATTCGTCTAGCAGGATATTTTGGATACAATATTATTTGAGAGTAACACTTTTTGCGACTTCATAACCCCTGTTCCTTGCATGCTTGCAGAGGTAATGTGGCTAACCACCTAATGACACTTTTCTTACTCCTGTTTTTTTATCATAATGCTTTATTAGATTATATTCATTTTTAGACCGTTGGCTTCAACGGACCCTTTGAAGACGGAATGACTGTTGCTAAAGATGACGAATGGAAGAGGATTCGTACAGTGGTATCACCAACGTTCACCAGTGGAAGACTAAAAGAGGTAAAAGGGTAAATTCAGAATTTCCCAAATATGATTCCCTGCTGAAAATGTGGTTATTTCCACAAGGACCAGCCTTCTGAACATATTAACTGAGAGTCCGAAGTATTGTGGTAGAAAAAGTAAGCCCATGCATATGTTTGTTGCACTCTTCTCCCTGTGTGTGATGTGATCTATGAAAATCTACATTATTTCACCATAAATTAACATTCTATATAGTAAGAATAATGTGAAAGCATGCACTTTGATAATTAAAGAAGGTATTTACATAATTTGAAAGCATTTAGGGACAGATATACGACCTTTTGTTTTGCGACTCCCAATTTGCAATCCGTTTGCTAATCACAAATTGCGAGTCATAAAACAAAATGTACAACAGTGTTAACCACACTGTTAGCTATTCCCAAATAAGTCACAAGGGACCTACCTCATGAATATTCATGAGGCAGGTCACAATTTGCGAACCATTTAAGAATGGCTGCACTCACAGGGATGGTGAGGTTCAGCTGTGGGTTCAGCCTGTGGGTTCAGCTTACCACCATTTCTGTGACTGCTTGACTGCTTTTAAAAGAAGCAGTTTTTTTAAAGGAAAATGGGATGTATTTCAAAAATGAAAATTATAAGTTTTCTTTTCATTTTTTGAGAGTAGGCAGTGATCCGTGGGACCACAGCTTGCTCTGAAAAAACATTGTCGCTAACATTCACAAAGGGGAATAGGCCCCCTGGGGACCCCTCCCATTTGCAAATGGTTTAACACCAATTTCGCATTTGCGGTCGCAAAATGATCATACATCCCCCTGCGAGCCGCAATTAGGAAGGGATGCTTTTGGAATTCCCCCTTCCTAACTGCTAGTTGCAATCCCTATTTTGTGAGTCAGTAATTCGATACCTACTTGCAAAATAGGGATGGTATATTGTACAAGGCCATTTTGCAGTCACAAATGGTGATTGTCACCCGCAAAAGTGCGTCATACATTTGGCCTTTCGTGAACTTTTGTGCACCCTGTGCCCACCAGTGATGAGCCTCAAGCTGGGGGCAAGCTGTACAGCTGGGTGACTGGTGGCAGGCTGATAATTGTCTTTGGACCCATGTGCATTTGCCATCATACACATGCCAAGCGTGTACGTATGCTCAATATGAGTATGGATGGGGCAGTCTTGGCCCTCCTGTTCCATCACCTCCCAACAATATGGAAAGGAAACATTATTTAAATTCAGATCAGTGTTTCTCTTTTATTAATCAATTTAAAGGCAACTATGACTGATTGTAATGGCTGTATTCTTTGTAAAACATCCACACCTGACTGGACATTGAGTACGGGGTATCTCGGTTTGGTAGTACATTGCTTCAGGTAGTTTTCTGCATTGCGAATCATGGATTTTAGGTTCAGTGTTGTTTGCCTGAACGGTTCTTGGTCTGTAAAAGAGTCTTGAAAGCCCACCTCAGTGTCTTGTGGGTTCAAGATATTGTGTTGAAAAGACTGTAAGGAGCCGTTCTGCAACTCATATAATGAAAACACATACGTTGCTGCCTTTGGTTTCATGATAGCACCAAATCTGTCAGGGTGCAACTTGTCCTGAAATCCGTCTCATGGGGTGAGCCAATGACTAGGATTGGGAGTGGGGTAGTACCGATATGGACTTTGGTGCTCCATATCTGCAGTGTCATTATTTCTATTAGATTAACTTCAATGGCAGAGGCTAAAGCATTCTTTTAAGAATAACAGACAAATATTGTAGTTTCAAAGATTTATATAATGAACCAGTAGGCAAGATACATACAACCTGCCACAAGTCAATTTAAGTACCAAAATTTATAAATCATAAGTACAAAGTATTCAATGCACTTCTAAGTGACATAGATTCTCCTTTTAAAGTTAGAAAAAGGGGTCTCCCACACAGAAAATCACATGATTTACTTTGCAGACAGTGCGCATTCCGAGGGTGCTCGTGTGGTAAGATATTGGACTCATCTCGAGGCTTAAAGGGGCGTGGCCAGGTGGCTGATGTAGTAGGTCGGGGAACCTCGGAGCTCCGAGGAGCCGACCCTCATCTGCCCACCCTGCAGATGTAAGGCCCTCCACTGGGACCTCATCCACTCTATAAGTTCTGTGGGGGCTCTAGGAGGTGACAGACTGGCGCAGGGAGTTCCAAGGCAGGGCCAGGTGAAGAGGCCTGCTGAAGGCCCGGAGTGCCACAAGGGCTCCAAAGATGGCAGCCACCTTCCCTCAGCGGTCATCTTATGGCAAAGAGAGTCTGGAAGAGAGTGGGAGGATCCCTGGAGGCATTTGCGCTGGAGCAGGAGTACTGAGCAAAGGGGGAGGTGTTTCCCCCCAACCCGCTTGAAAAGAGTGTAGAACAGAGACTGGGGGAGGGGGAGGAGTGGGAGAGGGGACGTGCCTGGCTGGCTGTTGGGCCTTGATAACCGCTGGAGGAACGGTGCGCCAGATCTTGGATCCTAATGTCTAATGAGTGACAGGAAAATCACCTTAGACCCCTCAAGAGCCCTCATGGGTGGAATGAGAAAAGTAAAGAGCCTCCTGCTAAAGAGGACTTGGGCCCTGGCCTCTGGGGACACAGGCCTGTAGGTAAAGAAAGAAGGATACGTAGGACATGCATAGCATGGAAAGAACATTTGCTAAAAGAGTGGAAGTAGCTGTGCCGTGGAGCCACTGATGTGACTAGGCGGGAATGCCTACAGGAAACAGAAGACCGCTTCACTTTAGCGCAACAAGACCTGCTGGGCCCCACAAACATGGTGAAACCTGGTAAAAAGCAAGATGCAATGGCAGGAGACCAGATGAGGGTGTCCCAGACCTCTGAAATGGACACACAGGATTGCCACCCAGATCTAGGGAAAACACACCCCAACCCCATGCTTCAAGATGTGCTACAGGCAATTGTGGCCTCCCGAGAAGCCTTGGAGCTGAAGATAGACGCTATGAGCGCGGAGCTGGGCTTTTACATGACCTGGTGGAAAGAATGTCCGCGACAGAAAGGAAACTTTCGGAGACGTCCGTGGTGGTGACTGAGGCCAGTAATATGCTGAATGAGGTGGAACATCGATTGAAAGTCCTGGAGGCTAGGGCAGAAGACGCTGAAAATATAGCCCGATGCAATAACATCTGAGTGGTGTGCCTTCAGGAAACGGTGGAGGAGAATGAAATAGTGGGATATCTGGAAACCTGGATTGCTCAGGAGGTAGTCCCAGAGGGTCTGTCCTAATTTTTTGCTTTTGAAAGGGCTCATTCAGTACCGGCCAGGGTGCCTCCTCTGGGGGCACTGCCACAAATGATAGTAGCAAAACTTCTACACTTTGGAGATCGGAATCTTATTCTTCGGCGAGCCCATCAGACTGGCAACCTAATGACTGAGAACCATAAAGTGCTTATTTTCCCAGACTTTTACAAAGAAGTGTAGCGCCAACGGTTGGCCTTTGTCACAGTAAAAAAGAAACTACGAGAACTTGCAGTGGCATATTCTATGTAGTTTCCAGCCCGACTCCGAGTGGTCATGCTGACAGGGACGCAGTTCTTCCTTACTCCTCAGGTCCTGGGTGGAATGTCAGCCTGGACCAGGCTCTAGTTGGGAACTCCACACTGGGAAAAGAAAATGCCTTGCATGATCCCCAAGGAGGGGACATCGTCGGTGGAGGGATCCCCCACGTCAGCAGAGGCACAACGGGAAAGGATGAATGTGGCTGAGGGAGTGGCCTCCATCAGCAGGAAGATGCCCGGTGAGTGAACACCACTTCCGTCAAAAGCTATAGCAAGCGCAGACTCAGACAGTGAGGGCTTACCAGTGGCGACTCCCCACCTCTGCTGACGATCTGCTGTGATATGATAAGTTATCTATGAAAAGTCAATGAAGTACCTACTAGTGGGGTGCCTACTCAGTAAGCATAATCCTAAAGGATGGGGGCAGATTCCTCTAATTTGTAACACATGTTCCTGTTCTGGAGGGATTCAGATTGCTGCATGCACAATGTTGATTGAAATTGGGTGGGGGCTGGGCTCCTTGAGGGCCGGCTGTAGCTTGGTTATCTCCCAGAAACTTTTAAACTGAAATAGAACTGTTGATTAATTTGACGTTTGGATGGGTGGAATGCTTCCTCCTGTCCTGGGGCATGGGAGTTGAGTTGTTAGTTTTTCAGTCTTAGTTGGGGATGTTGGGCATCACCGCTGGTTTGGGAATGGTCAGTAGTCTATGTTGGGATGATATGGGAAACGCTGCGCAACCCCCTATTAAATGAGGGGAAGAACGTCTACCTCCTGATCTAAATGACATATAACTCATGGAGCACAAACAAAGTTATAAGATAATATCTTGGAATGACAGGCACATACATACATTATCCAAGTGATCTAAGGTTTTCACATATTTGCAGAGGTTGGGAGTGGATATTGCATTTCTTCAAGAGGCGCACATTCCTGCCAAAGAGGGCGCAGCCTTACAGTGACGGTGGCAGCTATATTACACAATATTCTCTACTTTTGCATGGGGTGTCCTGATATGGATTAAGGTGAGCCTGCTTTTTTCGTTGAGGCGCACTGAGGTGGACCCAGAGGGGAGGAATTTGGCAGTGATGGGTAGACAAGATGGGCAGGACATCTCACTGATCAACATCTATAGCCCCAATATCAACCAGATACTATTCTTTGAACTATTGACAACAAAATTGTCTCATGTATTAAGGAGTAGAGTAGTCTTGGGGGGTGACATTAACTGTGTAATGGACCCCAAGATCGCTCCCACCCCTCCTTGCTAGACTCACCTGCGCACAGGGCGGCAAAGGTGGTTACGGAGTGGCAAGATCATTGGGGGCTCTAGAGAGGGACTATTCCTTTTTTTCAAAGCTGCATGAGCTGCATGTCTGATTAGATTTTTTTCTGTGCTCCCCGGAAATTCATATTATGGTTGCGGGACTTGAATACCTTGCTTGCATATTATTAGATCATAACCCGGTAGTGCTCCAGTGGACCTGAGGGAGACCACGTGCATAGATTCCAAGGTGGCCGCTGAGATCAGAAGTGCTGGAGGACCCCCCCTTTTGAGGATTGGTATGCCAACAAATTGCAAATTATTTTGTAGACAACGAGGGCTCGGTCTCGGACTCTCGAGTAGAATGTGAAGCGTTCAAAGTGGTGACTAGAGAGGGCATGTATGTCAGAGACTGTTGGAGTTGGCTCCTCATTACTAAAAGACATTAGAGATGCAGAATCTAAATTATGCTCTTTAGAGTCGGATAGGCCAGGCCACCTAGAGTTGGAGCCATGGATGCAGGAGACCCAGAAACAGGTGATGGAGCTCGCAGAGTGACTATGCTCCTTCGACTATAAGGCATATACTGCAAGGGCGCATAGTGAAGGAGATCGAGCGGGGAGACCGCTGGCTTGGCTCGTAAATCCGGCTCGGATGGGCTCCTTTATAGTGAACCTAAATTTGAGCTCCTGGACACCTCTAGAGACTCAGGAGGAAATAAATGCCTACTTTGCTGCTTTTTATCGGTCTTTATACAGTAGCAGACCTTTAGTTGACACCACGCCGCAACTAGATTTTTACAAGATATCACTGTTCCTCGCTTGAGACTCGAAAAGGCAGGAGCACTGGGGGATGGAATTATTGTGCCTGAGGTACTGGGGGTTATTAAAACAATGGCCCTTGGCAAAGTACCAGGCTCAGATGCCTGCTGATTGAATTTTATAGCATTAATTCCACAGAGCTGGCACTGTGACTTGTGAAAATATTTAATGAGGCGTGTACACGAGGATACCTGCCCCCATCTAGCAGAGAGGCAGTGATCATTCAGTTGCTTAAACCCAGGAAAGTGGCTTCAGACGTGGGAGCCTATCGACCGCTTTCTATGCTAAATGTTGATTATAATTTATTTCAACGCTAATTCACCCTGATCAACAGGTTTCATCCCCAAACGTAGCACTGCTGTTAACATTAGACGCTTTATGGCTATACTTGATGATACTTCATTCGACTGGACGTCTGCAGCTATATTATCTATAGATATTGAAAAGGCATTCGATAGCCTCAAATGAGACTATCTTTATGAGGTCATGACCCGCATGGGACTTGGGCCAGGATTCGTGAGCTGTACGAGACTTTTCTATACTATGCCCTCGGCCAGAGTGCAGATGGGGCAGACCATCTCAGAGAGCTTTGGGGTGAAGCGAGGCACGAGGCAGGGATGTCTACTATCCCCCTTGCTCTTCACTATTGCCATGGAGCCCCTGGCTGTGTCGGCCAGGTCGGGAACCATCTTTGAGGGCGTTACAGCAGAGGAAGATGTGCAATGCATTGCATTATACGCTGATGATCTTTTAATATTCTCACGAGATACATGAAGAGATTTACAGGCGGCACAACTTTTGCTGGAGCAATTTGTAGAAGTCTCTGGGTTTAGAGTAGATTGGACCAAAACAAAATTATTCCTGATTGAACGAAACCGGGATCCCTGTTGAATTGCCCAGGGACATGGAGGTGGAGCCCCGTTGCATACGATATCTGAGTTTAAAAATGTATAGAACTGCTTGGGATATGTTTGAGGGCAATTATGGGTTAGGCCTTCAAAAACAGAAGACATCCATAGCCTTTTGGCAGATGCTTCCTATTTCAGTGGCGGGCAAATTGCCCTCTCGAAAATGGTGCCTCCACCGTGGTTGCTGTATCTGTTCGGAGCACTCCCTCTGTGTGTGCCCCAATATTTTTTGAAGGAACTAACCACACCTAGTATGGCATTTATATGGGGTAGTGGACGGAAGCGAGTGGCGTATGCTACGCTCCGGCGTCTGGTGCGGCAGGGAGGGCTGGCGGCTCCGGACTTCGAATTATACTATTTGGTGGCTAATTGCAGTGGTTTGCCAGATGGCCAACAAGCAAGTGACAAAAGGTAGGGCCCATGGATGGGTTTACACCAACATAACAAGCGTTACTTGGGCTGGTCATGAGACTTGAGATTCTTGCCGGAGTGCGTCTGCAGGCCTTTAAGACCATGCAGAAATGTTGGAGGGCAATTATGAAAAAATAAGATATTCAATTGCCATATTCCCCGGATCTTCCACTTTCTGTCCTACTGCAGCTGAGAGGGGGAATGAATTGGAATGGCTTGGCGACATGGACTGGAGCGGGCATAACTAAACTAGGTGACTTATTTCAGGATGGGGTCTTGTCCCCCTGTGAGACGTTCAGTGAGGAATTTAGTCTCCCGGGAGGTCAATTTTGGAACCACAGAGCAGCACTTGCAATAATACGTAGACACTGGCTTATGAGAGATGTGGAACCGCATACCCACGCATGTTGTTCTTCTGTCCTACAAGCAGCAGGACAATGAAAGTGATTACTTGTCTATACTGACATTAACAAACGGAGCCTCTCCAGCCAATAGATGGGATAAGGGCCAGGAGGGACACCCCAATTTTAGAGACAGATTGGGAGGGCATCTTGGAGAGAATCCCTAGAGTCACTAGAAATGCCAGATTTAGGCTCATTAATTTATGTATCCTACACAGAGCATATTTGCATTCCGAAAGGATTAATAGATATTTCAATACACAAGAAGCAGCATGCTATCGCTGCAGAGAGGTGGGGGTATCCTTTATACACTTGATGTGGTTATGTCCGGTATTAACCGCATACTGGATACAGTTTGTGAAGCGCCTGGCCGAGATTATCGAAAAACCGATTTCAATTACACCTGCCCACTGTCTATTGCACTGGTACCCTCATACTGCTAAGAATAAAATCACCAGCAGATTTCCTGATCTAAGCATATTGCTAGCTAAGAGGTAAATCACTAGAAAATGGAAAAACTCCAAAGGCCCTTACTTGCAGTCCTGGGAAAAGGAATTGGAGAAATGGGACCCTGCTGCGTAAAGAGACACACAAGGGAATGGGAACAATGGAAAACGTGCAGGCTTAGAACCTGTTGGTTACATCCTTAAAGAACTCCCAGGGTGTTAAGAGAGAGAGGGAAGTGCAACAGGGAAGTAGTAGGAAAAGTCCAGAGGATAATAGTCACACAACACTTACACTATTCACCCACATCAGCTCAAAAAGAACATAGAAGGTGAACTGCTGTACCACACTGAAGGGGAAGGGGTGGGCGGGGCAGAAGTTAGACCCCCAAGGAAGATTGATGAAAGAACAAGGCACAGAGCACATGCTATGTGCAGATGCTGCAAATATATATGCATAATGTTGAAATCCGGAAATGTATTGAGATTATATGATTGTAGACTGCAATAATAGATGAAGGGGGGGAAGTACTGATTGTTTGGATGCTGTTATTTAAAAACTAATAAAATGTGTTTAAAAAAAAAAAAGGAGCCACAGCCAGTACCGTAGCACTGTTCCCCCAGTCATCCCGTCAGGAACATCATAATACGAACAGGGGGGAGGCAGCCGGTATGGTGGTTTCCTCCTCCCCCTGGCTTCGGTAGTTGGAGTATTCTAACTGCCAAAGTTGTAATGAGGTAGCAGGTGATATTCCCTGGATCACAGGATGTTGAGCCAATGCTGAGACAGGAACCTGGTTCCCAGTTCCAAAGTCGGCAGCTTTGTAATTGATTACAAGCAAAGGAAGTAGAGATCAATGGTTTTGAGAGTGATGATGGATTTAGTCCATCACATTTAGAAGATCTGAGCCTACATACTTGAATATTAGATGGTCAGAGGAAAGGACACAGATGGCACATAGATTGGACTTCCAGGGAGGTACTTACACAGGACGGATTGCCAGTCTGTGTTGGCATAGTGCGGCGCACATAGGATGGACTTCTAACCATAGTTTTGCCTCAGCCAGATGCCAGGATTAACAGTCACGTGAGTGGGGCAGTGTTAGAGCAAACACTAATCTCTTGTGGCTGGAAGCACATTTAGCACAAACAGCTAATTGGTGTTTTTGTGAAGGATCAGGAAATGTTGCTGAATATACATGCTTTGGTTTAAAAAAAGAAAAGAAAGCATTTCCTGATTTTGGGGTTTTAACAGATGCTTTGTTTGCCTCTGATGGGCTATGGGGCAGCATTTGCTTTGGTAGAAGCCAGATTTGACTGACAGAACTTGCAGTTGTAGGATTCGATGGCACACACCTTCAGCGTGATCTGAAACAAAGATTGGGAGACTAGGAATAATGGTTCACTGACTTCCCAGCCATATGCATTTACTTTAGTGTTTATAGTCCTTATGTCCAAAACCCATGTCTCTAAGCAACATGTGCGAACGGCGCAACCAACTGGACTGTTGGCTTGGCTTCACTTTGCTATATGACTGATGTTCTAATCAGTTGCACATCACAAAATATGGATTGCAAACAACTTGCCTGGCTAATGTGTGCTAATCTAGATAGCATGCCATTGTCCCCTGAATCACTGACTGCTCACCTGAGGCAACCCATGTGGGTGTGTGACCTCCTACATCAGGCTAAGGTGACACTCAATGGGACAGTGACATCTACCACCCTCAGAGGTTGAATCAAATCTTTTTACTCAGATAGGAGGGTGAGATTAACCAATCAGGCAATAACAACCAATAAGTATCAAATATAACATTAAATAATCAACATATTCAGTATGGAGTCAGTAAGTTATACACACCATTACCTTTGTGACTATGAATCACCACACCAGTTAAGTAAAGTTTAAACATTTATTGCCCTCAAATTAACAATGCTAAAGTCACAAAAATAGTGCACAAGACCAAATGATAGAAATACAGAAACAAAACATCTGAAGAATCTCTATCTTGCCAATGCATTTACTATTAAATACTCCAAAAGAACAATACAGAACAACAACAGAATTAAGTCAATCAATCAATAAATCAATCTTTGTAAAGTGCGGCTACTCACCCGTGAGGGTCTCAAGGCGCTGGGGTGGATGGGAGGGGCCTGATTCGAAGAGCCACGCCATGAGGTTCTTCATGAAGATGGTGAGCGACGGGCTTTGTCTGAGGTGCAGGGGGAGGTTGTTCCAGCTCCTTGCTGCAGTGTAGGTGAAAGATCGTCCTCTGGCGGTGGTTTTGTGGCTGCGAGGGAGGGGGGCCAGAGTCATCTGGGCAGAGCGGAGGGATCTGGCGGGGGTGTGGAAGGAGATGCAATGGTTCAGGTAGGCTGGTCCTTCGTTGTGTATGGCCTTGTACGTGTGGGTGAGAAGGTGATTCACTTCTCAACCGGTAGCCAGTGGAGTGTCCTCAGATGATGGGAGATGTGTTCTCAGCGAAGGAGGTCCAGAATGAGTCTGGTGGTGGCATTCTGGATGAGTTGAAGTTTTTTGATGTTCTTAGTTGAGGTTCCGGCATAGAGAGGTTTGCTATAGTTGAGCTTGCACATGACTAAGGCATGGGTGACTGTCCTGCGAAAGTCTGCCGGGATCCATCTGAAGATCTTCAGAAGTTTGCGGAGTGTGTGCCAGCAGGAGGAGGCGACAGAGTTTACCTGGCCGGTCATGGATAGGGTGGAGTATAAGATTGCTCGGTCTGTGGATGCGGGCCACCAGGAGTCGTCCAAAGCTGAGGTGGCCTTTCCGAAGATGATGAGCTCTGTCTTGTTGGAATTGACCTTAAGGCAGCTTTCTCTCATCCAGGTGGCAACGGCTTCCATTCCTGTGTGAAAATTCCTTTTGCCCATGTCCGGGTCGCGGTGAGGGAAATTATGAGTTGTGTGTCATCGGCATATGACACGATGTTCATACCATGGCTTCTGACAATGGCAGCATGAAGGGCCTGCATACGTTGAACAGTGTGGGACTCAGTGAGGATCCTTGGGGGACTCCACAGTTGACTCCTGAGGGTCTGAAAGTGTAGGGCAGTAGTTTGACTTCCTGCGTCCTCCCGGAAAGGAAGGAGTGGATCCATTCCAGGGCTCTTCCGCGGATTCCTATGTCGTAGGGTCTGGTGCTCAGAGTACTGTGGGAGACCATGTTGAATGCCGCTGAGAGGTCAAGGAGGATGAGTGCTGTGGTGTGGCCACGGTCTGGGAGTAATCTGATGATGTCAGTGGGTGCTAAGAGTGCTGTCTCCGTGCTGTGATTGCTGCGGAAGCCAGACTGGGAGTTGTCCATGGAGTTGTTGACCTCAATGAAATTCCCCAGTTGTGCACTGATTGTTTTCTCTAGTACTTTGGCGGGGTAGGGTAGCAGCGAGATGGGATGGAAATTCTTTAGTTCGGATGGGTCAGCCGAAGATTTCTTCAGGAGAGGGCTATTTCGGCATGTTTCCAGTTCTCAGGGAAGGTGCCGATGCTGATGGAGCAGTTGATTGTGTTACAAAGCTCAGGGGCGATGGATGAGCTGCCTCTGATGTATATGTTGTGTGGACAGGGATCAGAGAGGGCTCCGGAGTGGGTGCTGTTCATGATGTTAACTTTTTCCTCTGTGGTGAGTGTGGTCCAGTCGTGGATGGTCTGGGTCGGATCTGGGGGGTTGGGTTGGTTGCAGGTTTCGGTGCCAGGATTTTCCGGGAGGAAGCTGTCATAGATATCCTGGATCTTGTGGTGGAAAAAGGAGGCGAGTTTGTCGAAGAGGTCCTGTGACGGGGGATGCTGGGGAAGCATTGGAGGGTGTCTTGGGAGGGGGGATCTGTGAACTCATTGATGACTGAAAAGAGTTCCCTCAAGTTGTGTGCGGAGGAGTTGATGCGCTCCCGGAGTGTGTCCTTCCTTGTGTTCTTGATTTTTCATCGGTAGGCAGTGGTTGCGGCTCTGAATGAGGCGAGGTCTTCGCTGGATTGACTGTTCCTCCATTTTTTCCTTTAAACGTCTGTGGGTACACTTTGATTCTTAGAGTTCGGTGGTGAATCAGGTGGCTTTCTTAGGGAAGCGTTTGGCCGACGTTTGCCTGAGAGGGGCTTGAGTGTTGGTGCATTTGGTGATTCATGCGTTGAGATTGCGCGCTGCTGTGTTGGCGTCGTCAGAGGGTTGAGGGAGGGATTTGTTGAGTGATGAGGTGAGTTGCTCATTGGTGATTTCTTTCCATTTCCTGTGGGGGGTCCTGGAGTTGCGGTGTGGCTGCTGGGTGTGGTGATTGTGAAATGTAAGCAGCGGTGGTAGGTCCAGTCTGAGGGGGAGATGGCCTCGAGGGTGATCCGGTTGCTTGAGGTGAAGATGGGGTCCAGTGTGTGTCCTGCGATGTGTGTGGGTGTGGAGACCAACTGTTTGAGGCTGAGTGGCACAAGGTTGTCGAGTAGAGCGTGGCGTTTGGGTCAGTACGGTCCTCAAAGTGGAAGTTCAGGTCGCTGAGGAGGAGGTAGTCCACTGAAGCCAGGGCCTGCGGGGTGGCGATGTCTACGGTGTCGTCTATGAAAGCTGTGCGGGGGCCGAGTGGCCTGTACACCAGGGTGCTATGGATTTAGGAGTTGTGGTTGGAGTGGACCAGGAGGTGAAGGTGTTCTATGGTGGTGCAGTGTTCTTTTTGGATGGCATTGACACGTAGTGAGACGGTCCCTCCTTAGGATGTTGTAAACGTCTGGAATGGCAATAGCAATGTATGGACCCGAGGTGGGGTTGGTCCAGGTCTTGGTGACGAAGGCGATGTCCAGTTGGGTGGTGTTAATCAGGTCCGAGAGTTCAGTGGTGTGTTTGTGGAGGGAGCAGATGTTCAGGAGCAGGCAGTTGATGGGGTTGTGGAGGTTGTTGCTATCTTTGTGCGGAGAGTACCTTCGATTTGTTGAGGTTGGTGCTGAAGTTGCAGTTCCTGCAGGTGAAAGGTCAGTGGGTGTCCTTGGGGTAGATGGTGCAGCAGTTGTTGAGGCGTCCGGGATTGAGGCAGAGGAGGATCTCAGATTCACGATGGAGGCAGTCCAGGGGGTGGTTTACCGGAGGTCCAGGGTTCCTGGCACTGGGCGCAGTCCAGGTGTGGACGGCCACAGACGGGCTTGCCCTTGGCGCTGCCACTCTGCAGCTGCCATTAAGAAGGGGAGGGGGTTGGGAGAGCAGTTAGCTGGGGGGGGAAAAGAGTGGGAAGGTGCTTCACGGGGGGCAGAGGAAAGAGGGGAGAAAGGAAAAAGAGCTAGAGAAAAACGAGGGATGATAGAAGAAAAAGGCAGAAAAAGCAAGAGTGAAAGGGCAACAGAGAGAAAGAAAAGAAAAGGAAATACTTACTTGTGATTGCCACTAGACCACCAGGGATGAGGCACAGGGACGAGCCTGCGGGTGGAGGAGGGCCTCGAACTGAGAGTCAGGAAACTCTCAGTTCATCCCAGCAAAGGCAGAGGCAGCAGCAGCCAAAGGAGCTTGGGAGTGCAGCATACATTTAGTTTGTGCACTTGAATTAATCACAATCAATTAATATACATTCAAAATCAAATGTTAGGTCAGGCATCCCCAGCTAATAGTCTAATTCGAAATGCATGTGTGGGCTTCATGCAAAAATAAAAATAAGACAAAAAATAATTTGGAAAACATCTAACTATGGCACTAATTGTAGGAAGTTAGCTCTGTATATACTATTTCAAAGTAAGAAATAGTGTGCACAGAGTCCAAGGGTTCCCCATAAAGGTACGATAGTGGCAAAAAGAGGTCATTCTAATGCTCTATTTTGTGGTAGTGTGGTCGAGCAGTAGGCTTATCAGAGGGTAGTGTTAAGCATTTGTTGTACACACACAGGCATGCTAGGTTTTTATATAGAAAAATATATTTTCTTAGTTTATTTTAAGAACCACAGGTTCAAGTAATACTTCAAATAAAAGGTATTTCACTCAGGTATTCTAGGAACTTTGAATAATCACAATAGCATGTACAGTTTTGACACAAATGGCAATGAGCTATTTTAAAAGTGGACACTTGCCTGGGGGAGTTAAGTAATTGTTAGGTTCACAGGTAAGTAAAACACTTACAGGGTTCAAAGTTGGGTCCAAGGTAGCCCACCATTGGGGGTTCACGACAACCCCAAAGTTACCACACCAGCAGCTCAGGGCCGGTCAGATGCAGAGGTCAAAGAGGTGCCCAAAACACATAGGCTTCAATGGAAACAGGGGTGCCCCGGTTCCAGTCTGCTAGCAGGTAAGTACCCGCGTCTTCAGAGGGCGGACCAGGGGGGTTTTGTAGGGTACTGGGTGGACACAAGTAGGCACAGAAAGTACACCCTCAGCGGCACAGGGGCGGCTGGGTGCAGAGTGCAAACAGGCGTCGGGTTTTGTATTGAAAGCAATGGGGAGACCCGGGGGTCTCTTCAACGATGCAGGCAGGCACAGGTGGGGCTCCTCGGGGTAGCCACCACCTGGGATAGGGAGAGGGTCGCCTGGGGGTCGCTCCTGCACTGGAGTTCGGTTCCTTCAGGTCCTGGGGCTGCAGGTGCAGTGTTGGTTTCAGGCGTCGGGTCCCTTGTTACAGGCAGTCGCCGTCAGGGGGGAGCCTCTGGATTTCCTCTGCAGGCGTCGCTGTGGGGGCTCAGGGGGGTCGTCTCTGGTTACTCACGGGCTCGCAGTCACCGGGTATTCCTCCCTGAGGTGTTTGTTTTCCGCAGGTCGAGCTGGGGGCATCGGGTGCAGAGTGGAAAGTCTCACGGTTCCGGCGGGAAACGTGAAATTGCTTCTTTGTTGCAAAAAGTTGCAGATTGTTGAACAGGACTGCTGTTCTCGGGAGTTTCTTGGTCCTTGGTTGCAGGGCAGTCCTCTGAGGCTTCAGAGGTCGCTGATCCCTGTTGGATTCGTCGCTGTTGCAGTTTTCCTTGAAGTTGGGAGACAGGCCAGTAGGGCTGGGGCCAAAGCAGTTGTTGTCTCCGTCTTCACTGCAGGGCTTCAGGTCAGCAGTCCTTCTTCTTGTTAAGGTTGCAGGAATCTAGTTTTCTAGGTTCTGGGGGCCCCTAAATACTGAATTTAGGGGTGTGCTTAGGTCTGGGAGGGCAGTAGCCAATGGCTACTGTCCATTAGGGTGGCTACACCCTCTTTGTGCCTCCTCTCTGTGGGAAGGGGGGCACGTCCCTAATCCTATTGGGGGAATCCTCCATCCACAAGATGGAGGATTTCTAAAAGTAAGAGTCACCTCAGCTCAGGACACCTTAGGGGCTGTCCTGACTGGGGGGTGACTCCTCCTTGTTTTTCTCATTATCTCCTCCAGCCTTGCCGCCAAAAGTGGGGGCCGTTGGCGGAGGGGGAGGGCATCTCCACTAGCTGGGATGCCCTGGGGCGCTGTAACAAAAGGGTTGAGCCTTTGAGGCTCATCTGCCAGGTGTTACAGTTCCTGCAGGGGGTGGTGAGAAGCACCTCCACCCAGTACAGGCTTTGTTCCTGGCCACAGAATGACAAAGGCACTCTCCCCATGTGGCCAGCAACATGTCTGGTGTGTGGCAGGCTGGCAAAAACTAGTCAGCTCACACTGGAAGTCGGGTATGATTTTCAGGGGGCATCTCTAAGATGCCCTCTGGGTGTAATTTACAATCAATTGTACACTGGCATCAGTGTGCATTTATTGTGCTGAGAAGTTTGACACTGCACTTACAATGTCTAAGGTTTGGCTTAGACACTGTAGGGGCATAGTGCTCATGCACTTAAGCCCTCACCTGTGGTATAGTGCACCCTGCCTTAGGGCTGTAAAGCCTGCTAGAGGGGTGACTTACCTATGCCACAGGCAGTGTGAGGTTGGCATGGCACTCTGAGGGGAGTGCCATGTCGACTTAGTCTTTTTCTCCCCACCAGCACACACAAGCTATGAAGCAGTGTGTATGTGCTGATTGAGGGGTCTCCAGGGTGGCATAAGACATGCTGCAGCCCCTAGAGACCTTCCCTGGCATTAGGGCCCTTGGTACCAGGGGTACCAGTTACAAGGGCCTTACCTGGGTGCCAGTGTTGTGCCAATTCTGGAGACAAAGGTACAGTTTAGGGTAAGAACACTGGTGCTGGGGCCTGGTTAGCAGGGTCTCGGCACACTTTCAATTCATAACTTACCATCAGCAAAGGCAAAAAGTCAGGGGGTAACCATGCCAAGGAGGCATTTCCTTACACTAATCAAAATAAGCGGTTGGATTTTCTAAAGGGAAAAATCATGATTGGTTTACATTGTCACGCCATTCTTCTATCCGCTCAGCAGTTTCCGCACAAATATTACATTTAAATAAGAACACAGAAACATGACATGCTGCTTCCTGACAAAGACTAAGGGGGTCATTCTGACCCCGGCGGGTGGCGGTTGCCGCCCGCCTGGCGGGAACCGCCATTTGGCCACACCGCGGTCAAAAGATCGCTGGTGCAATTCCAACTTTCCCGCTGGGCCGGCGGGCGCTACCCAAGGTAGCGCCGCCGGCCCAGCGGGAAAGAGGCCTGCAACACTGAAGCCGGCTCCGAATGGAGCCGGCGGTGTTGCAGGCGTGCGATGGGTGCAGTTGCACCCGTCGCGCTTTTCGCTGTCTGCTAGGCAGACAGTGAAAAGCATGCTGGGGCCCTGTTAGGGGGCCCCTGGACACCCGTTCCCGCCATCCTCTTCCTGGCGGTGAAAACCGCCAGAAACAGGCTGGCGGGAAGGGGATCGGAATCCTCATGGCGGCGCTGCTTGCAGCGCCGCCATGGAGGATTAGCCCAGCCGGGGGAAATCCGTTGGGAAACCGCCGGACCCGGTTTTCTGACCGCGGCTTTACCGCCGCGGTCAGAATGGGCAGGGAAGCACCGCCAGCCTGTTGGCGGTGCTTCCGTCATCCGCGGCCCTGGCGGTCTTTGACCGCCAGGGTCGGAATGACCCCCTAAGACAGTCATTATGAACACGGTGAGAAACACCGTCGACCGCCGTGGTGGCGGTGAACAGAAGGCTGCCGTAGGCGGTGAATGGAAACCCGAAATATAATGAACGAAACTTCCGACAGTGCAAAAAATCACCAGACGACCACTCCCCGCCATGACAGTGTCAGCGAGAATCCCGGACCTCCCCAGCCCGCCACCGCTGAGCACACCCACATCCCACCCTCCAAATAATGATGCACAAATCACCTTGGTGGACAGTGGAGGCTGGACGACCATTGGCGGTGCCGACCCCAACGAGCGGCAAGTGGACCCAACAGCAAGCATAACCCCATAAAACACCCCTAAACATACCCCACAATCCTTTGCAACAAAACATGGCAGAGAAGACGGAGAGCACCAAAGGCAGACACCGAACGCTACCATACACGAGACGCACACCGACCCACAGAAGAGCACCCTCACTACGTTCCCAGCACCAACACCATTCACCACACTTACCATGTCACCCCCCAAACATCCACGCTTCACAGAAAGGGAGTTAAGGACCATGGTGGATGAGATCCTGAAGGTGGAGCCACAAATATTCGGGGCCGAGGTGCAGCACACACCCTTTGCAAGGAAGATGGAGCTACGGCAGACCATTGTGAACAGGGTCAATGCAGTGGGACACCATCCTCGCACCAGGGACGACATCCGGAAGAGCTGGAACGACCTGCGGGGGAAGGTCAGGGGCATGGCATCAAGGCACCACATTGCCGTTCAGAAGACTGGGGGAGGACCGCCACCAACACCACCAGAATACACAGACTGGGAGGAGAAGGTACTGGCCATCTTGCACCCTGAGGGACTCACTGGACTCACTGGAGGAATGGACTCGGGTAAGCCATCAACATATACCCCATATACACCATACTTGGTATGCATGCACCACCCCACCCACACCCACCAGGACCAACACCCCACCCAGGCAACAGCCACTAAATCCACCCCCCTGCATGACCACAAACCCACTAACAGGCCCACATCCCTCCGCTTGTGCACAGCGACCTACCCCTGCAAGTACCCACAATAGTACAACACCCCCCAACACAATTGAACCCCACAGTCGAAGCTAAATGCAGTGTCAACCTCACAAAGGCACCCTGTAAGGCCACTGAAAGTAACCCCAGCACAAAATAGCCCAGTCCTGTCCACCCTAAACGTTCATGCATCTGTAACAGACATGTCTATGTCCCCCACAGACACCACCACCCATGCCACCCTAACGGACGGGACAAGGAGTGCCAGTGCCCCCCAGGGAGACAGAGGCACCTCACAGGACACTGGTGAAGGATCACTGGATACTGATGAGCAGGCAGGCCCCTCACACAGTCCTGGACTGTCACCATGCAGCAGCCCCACCCAGGAAACCACTGTCACCACTACCACCCAGTCAAGACCAGTAGTCCAGGGCAAGTGTCCCCGCACCAGTGTATCCAGGCCACAGACTGGTGGAACACAGGTACAGAGGCCACAGTCTCCCACTCCCAACATGCAAGAAGGCGAGGGCCCCAGTACAAGTGGTACTGCAGGGGACACAGGCACAGGGGGCTAGGGCAAGTGCAAGGGTGTCAGTGGGCCGGGGGGAGGCCACAGGAAGGATGCAGCAGCCCAGGATGTGATATCAGAGGTCTTGGGGACCTACCAGCATACCCATGACAGGTTGGCACAGATAGTATCCACCCTGGAGCACAGGCAGAGGATGCAGCAGGAACACCAGCAACAGGCCATGGAGCAGTGGAACCAGCACAACGCCACAATGGACACTATAGCAGGAGCACTGCTGCAGCTGGTACAAACCCTGTCTGAGACCCACACAGGACAGGAGGCCCCCACTACAGCACGGGACACCGACCATGAAATTACACCATCAGCAGAAACATCCCAGGAACTTCCCTCACAGGAAACCCAAGGGCCTACAATGTCATCCCCTCAAGATCAACAGCAGGCGCCCAAACGGACCCTCAGGCCAAGATATGGCACTGGAACTACAGCAAAGAACAAGGCCCCCTTCAAGAAGCAACTCTGCAACACTCTGCACAGCAACCATCCCACTCAATCAGCCACCACACATTGCTAAGAGGCAATATGAGCTAATGTAAGAAAAGATGGACCCATCAATACTACCAACAAGGTTGCCACCATGTTGGCTTTGAGGACACCCACCCCCTACGACTTGCCATCACTGTAAATAGCACTATTCACTCCCTGCAACCAATAAAACACATTTCACGCCTGTAACACAGCCCCAGTGTTAAAATGTGAACAAAGTGAAGTATGGATGCAACTGGCTAATAACCACTTTATTGTCAAATCTTTGCATGAAGGGAGTCCTGTGTGCCTAATTGTGGGCCCTAAGTAAATGCAGAAAATATAAATCTGTACTATGCAGACCTGGACCATGTTTCAAATATTATCACCAACCCCCCCCCATATGACTGAGCACACTGACAGTATGTGTCACAAACCCCAATGTCAGCCCTTAGTCCCACACAGTTACTGGAAGTAGAGTTGTATCAGTTGGGTCCTGGAATTGACATCTTCCCCTTCCGCATCATCACTATCACTCTCCTCCCCTATCTGAGGAAGCTGGTCAGGAGATACAGCACCCTCCACCTCCAAGAGGGGGATAGAATGTCTCACTGCCAAGTTATGCAGCATGCAGCAGGCCACCACTATTCTACACACCTTTTCAGGCCCATAGGCCAGGTAACCCCCAGAGATATGTAGACAATGAAATCTAGCCTTCAGGAGACCTATTGTGCGCTCTATCACCCTCCTAGTACGTCCATGGGCCTCATTGTAATTCCTATCGGCATCCCTCCTAGGATTCCTCACTGGTATCAGGAGCCAACGCAAGTTGGATAGCCAGAATTACCTAGAAAAAGGTGCAATACAGAGTAGTCATTGTTAAGCCCCTTAGTCAGACAGCCTGGCTGTCTGCTATGTGTCAGTTAGTGACAGACACACTCAGCTATGATCCACCCTCTGTCCTCTTGGAGTTGTTCCATCCTCTGTGGCACATTACTGTTCCTCAACACAAAGGAATCATGGACTGAACCTGGGAACATGTCATTCACATGTGAGATGTACTGGTCTGCAGTACATACTAATTGGATGTTCATTGAGTGAAAGTTATTTCTGTTTCTGTACACCTGTTCACTGACTCTTGGGGAGATGATCGGTATGTGGGTGCCATCAATGGCACCTATCACATGGGGTATGTTGGCAAAGGCATAGAATTCTGACTTGATGGCATGGAGGTCAGTACTTTGGGGAAACCTCACATAGGACTGCAGGTGTCGTACAAATGCATTTAGAAATCTTGTCAGTACCATGCTGAACATTGGCTGTGAAAATCCAGCACCTATGCCCACTGTCACTTGAAATTAGCCCGTGGCCATGAAATGGAGTGCGGAGAGCACCTGCACTTCAGTTGGGATGACATGCTGATTACGATTTCCCGGAGTTAGTGCAGGATCCAGTAAAGCACAAAGTTCCTGAATTGTTGCACGGGTGAGTCTGTAATTGATTATGATCTGATGCTCCACCATGGTCCTCATATCCACAAGTGGTCTGTACACCGATGGTGCCCTTCCTACGAGGGGTATCAAAAAGGTGTGATGAACACACATACACAGGCACACATTGTCATCAATTGTGCACTGCATATTTCATTGTAGTGACTCAACATTAACTGCTTCTTGATAGACCTACATCTACACCTCAGTGAAGGAACAGTGTTTTTCATGTTACGGAATGGTCATATGTATAGGTGCTTCATGTGGCTAGTAGGGCCTGCATTGTGCACATTTTTAATTCGAGATGCTTAGTTACTGCCAAAATGTCTACCCACTGTAATCCAGGCCTTTTGTTGTGGAAGTGACCTCATACCACTAGCGGTTGACACAGCGTAAGGCGGTGTTTACCGCCGTTCGCACCGTCATTGGTTAAAATGGATGCCAATGGGGAATCCTGTCGTATCATGATCGCCGCCGGCGATGACGGTGCACACCACCGCGGTATGTATGGGATTTCGTCATCTATTATTCACTTGACTCCCTGATCTTGTGCGTATAGGTACTCCACTGTGTTTACTGCTGTGGCCTGCTTCTGGTCATGGATGTGGCTCGTGTTGCAGGGGAAAGGGCCCTGGCCTTAACCCAGGATGAACTGGAGAGGCTAGTGGATGGGGTCCTGCCACTCTAAGGACAGCCAGAGGTACAGGTGAGTCTGGGTTTGGGGGGCACTGTTTGGGTGTAATGGATGGTGTTGAATGGACATATGTTTGCACCTCTGAGCCTGCATGGGCCATGGTGCATTGCATGCTGCGTGAATATGGCCTGTAAGTCTAAGAGTACTGTCCGTCCCATAGTGGACAAATGGCCAGCTGTACCTATCTTGCAAGTGCCTGACCTCTGTGTTCCATATCTGTGTCACCCTTTTAGGTCAGCGCCCACCAGAAGAGGACACTTTGGCATGCGTTCGCTAAGGAGATGCAAACATTGGTCTACAACTGGCAGATCATCCACTGCAGAAATAGGTGGGAGGACCTGCGGCGCTGGGCGTGTAAGATCTGTGAAGCCCAGCTGGGGAAGTCCTCCCAACATGGAAGGGGTGCCCGTCGGGCACTGACCCCCCTCATGCGACGTATCCTGGCGGTGGCGTGGCCTGGATGGACGCTTGAAGGCTTCACAGCAGTCACAAGGGGGTGAGTATTCATGTCACAAACTTCAGTCTGGAAGGATGTCTGTGTGTGCATTAGGGTTCATGCTGCTTAGAGGCAGGGACTCTGACTGGTGCCCATTTACATGATGGTCCCCAAAGGGTGTAGGGGTGTCTTTGTCAGGTCTCCCACACGTCGCCTCCCTAGGTAGTCCAGGGGATGGGTGTAGAGCAGCATTCTGGTCAGTAATCAGGGGCATGGCCATGGGCATAGAGAACGGTGCTGCCTGGTGGGGGTGTCTTCTGGGTGGGTGTATGTCTGGCCACTATGTACCTCCATTCAGCTATTTACAAGTGTCTCTCCTGTTTTGTCTCCCCATCCCTGTTCTCTTGTGTTTGTTTAGTTCAGCAGCAACATCTGGCGAGGGAGCTAAGGCACCGGCAAGTGGGGAAGCAGCAGCCCACGGATCCTCGGAGGCAGAGACATCCGACGCCAAGGGGACCAGTAGGTGGGAGGGTGAGGGGAGTTCCACGAGGGAGGCAACTACCACTGAAGGTAGTGACTCCAAAACCTTCTCCGATGGGGGCTCCCCGGCGGTGGCGGACACTAATGGCCACACCACTACAGTTACATCTTCCGCCACCCTCCCTTCTGCTCCCCACCAAGTTGCCCGTGCCCGCTCTCCCAGATAGGTGGGTGTCTCCTTCACCCCTGGCACCTCCTCCCCTGCCCCAGTCAGCCCTGCTGCCTTCACAGAGGAAGCTATTGACCTCCTGAGAACCATCTCTGTAGGTCAGACAACCATTGTCAATGCCATCCAAGGGCTAGCATCAGAGGTGCAGCAGACAAATGCCTATCTGGATGGCATTCACGGTGCTGTGTCTGCCCTTCAGAGATCTTTTCAGGCTCTAGCCTCCTCTTGGACGGCAGCCAGTTTCCCTGGCCATTCTGTCCCCCCTCCAACCTCCTCTACCCCTTCCAGCACCTGACTCCCTTCACCCGTCCAAAGAACATATTCAAACACGCAGTCAAGCACATCAACACACAAGAAGCATACTTCTAAACACAAGCACCACACCTCCTACCACAAGCATTCACACAGCCAACAGACACATGCACACACAACAACATCCACTTCCCCCAGTGTGCCCACCTCTTCCGCCTCCCTGTCTGTCCCCTCTACATCCACAGCCTCATGCACTGCACCTTCTGTCACTGTTGCTGCTCCTCTTACTGCACTCACATACAGCAGACATCCATACATGCACCCCATACACCACACCTGCACTCACCACAACTATTGTAGTTGACACATGCAGCACACTCACCAGACTTGCAGACACCCACACAATATACATCCACACTAGCTGCCTGTCTTCTCCCACTGTGTCCACCCACCTCCTCCAAAAACACACAAACGCACCAAGACACCCACCAATCACACATCCACCACACCACAGCATACTGTCCAGCCACCTGCACCTACTACACGCACCCCTACACCACATACATCCACTGCCTCTGCCTTTACTCCCAAGCCCTCATCCAGGACCACCCCAATTGCTCCGAAAAAACTTTTCCTCTCCCGTGCTGACCTTTTCCAACCCACTGGCCCACCCCGTCTTGTCCCTAAGCGTGCTCACCTCCTTGCCCTTTCCACTCCTTCCACTTCACAGCCCACCCCTGCCCGCCCTTCACATTCCCGTACCACTTCCCCAGAGAAAAAAAAGGCCGGGGCAGAGCCAAGTCCATCTGGCTCCACCCGCTCAAAACACCCCCCCACCCTCAAAGGACAAGCCCACAACCCCTCCACCTTCTACACCAACCCTCTAACAGTCCCTCCTCTGATGACTATCTGTGTCATCACAAAAGAACATACATTAATACTAGTGAGACAATTCAATACTTAGTTTGTCTAATATATCTATTATTAGGTTTTCTCGGAATTCTCCATTTTTTTAAATTTCCCAAATCATGAAAGTATTTGCTTCTCATCTTTTCCATTTTTATTTCTTCCCTCCTCTTTTCATTTTTCATCCTTTGTCTTTGTATGAATCTGTACAATTTGTAAAGTCCGATTAAGCACCTGAGACATACAACCACTATTAATAATGGGTTCAGTATCATTCCCACAACACCCTGACCAAGGTTTCCTAACCAATTTTTCACTCCAGTAAACCTTTTGCCTATATCTTTCCATACATTTGGCTCTGTCAGGTCTTTTATATCAAAATTAAAATTTGTCAAATTTCTAACATAGCTCTTCATTTCTTTACAATGTTGTATTTTAAGCATCCTACTGCCTCCGCCTTCCTTTGCTAAAAGGATGCCTTACACAAGATGGTGCTGAAGGACCATCAAACGTACTGCAACCATTTCAGTATCCATCAATATATTTGTTCCAGAAAAATCTGGTATCATTTTATCTACAATTGTAGATAGATTTCTAATTTTCATGTCATTCAGAACAATTCGTACAGAAGGAATAATTGATCTATATATACCTCTAACTATCACCAAATAACTTGCCTTTTTTTTAATCTTGGTCTAAGGTTTTCATGTGTTTCGTCTATATTGTCAAAAAAATCACTCTCAGGTTGCACGTCCCACACCATCCCGTAGGGAGACTATAATAGGTATTTCTTTCACAGATGCAATAAACCCAGGATTCGCAAGATCTTGTACATTGAGCATAAAGTCCCATGTTATCTTGAATAGAAATACATGCCTGCATTCACTTGTTCCCACAAACCTAATATCAGTTATGGATTATGGTCTGTATATACCAAGCTTTCCTACATGTTGGTAGTCTAAAGCAAGCTTTCCCTGTGTGTTAGTTACACTGTATGCATAGTCATTCTTCTAATTGTGTTTCACTAATCCCTTCTCTATTTCCTCCTTCATTGTCATTCTTCTATCGTCAATCTGATCCAGGGACGTTTTCTCAACTGATGAAAGTGTACATGTTAGATTATTGCAAAGAGCATAGGCAGTCCCAAATGTTAGTAAAAGCTCAAAGAAACCTCCTACAATGCCAGCGTTTCTAGCTTTAGCAATACTACTCAAGTGTTGGTTAACTGGAACTAAAGAAAAGACCAAGTCAAAATTAGAATAGAAATACTGTATGTATTCCTGATTATAAAGCCTTGTTAATAGAAGACTGCAGCTAATCCCAAATGTTAGTGGTAAAATATGATATGTTATTCCTTCTTGCATTGATGAAGGAATTTGTGAACATACATAACATTCTCTCACATCCATTGTCTCAACATATTCATACAACATGCGACGGAAAACATTAGAAGAAAGATCTCCTTGTGAGCTGTCTAAATATGTTTCATCTTTATTAAACTTCTTTAATCTAGAAAGTGTAGTAGTCTCTGGAGGAAGTGTATAATTAGTTTTAGCTTTATCATAACACTCATACTTACAATCAACAGCAAACTTATCAACACAGCTAAACTGCCAATCCAACACACATATACTTGCAACACCTATTGTTGTCTATTGTGATTGGTATCCATGGCCTGTAAAGAATCAAAAAGTGAAAGAAAAAGAAAAATAGATTTAACTATGCAGCTAAACAAAAATCAAAAATAATCTTCAGTCTTCTTTGCGATTATTTACGACAGCTTTCAGAGTTTCTCCAGAACTTTGCCAAAAATTGGTTTCGCCTCTTTGTCAAAATCAGATTTAAATATATATTAGATCATAATCTACTGATCACTAACTATTTTTCCAGTGTATAAGGTCTCTCTTGTTCAATTGGCAATGTGATTTCAAAACTCAGTTAAATGTGATTTCAAGTTTCAAAATGTGAAATTGAATTCTCACGGTCAAAACAAAAAGACATAAATGTGTGTTCCCATTCATTGGGTGCGAGGTATGCCCATTCAGGACCTGAATATCTTTGACTTGCAACTTTCTTTTTTATCTTTGTTTTGCACTTGCTTCTTCTACACTCAGATCTGTTCCTTCTGTTGTGTCTGCTTCCTCATTTATGCTTGACAACACATAAGGAAAAATTTTCAGTTGTGTGCAGCCAGATCTCAATGTTCACGCATTGTCTCTTAGACAGGAACCATCAACAAAAATAATTTGATCATTTTTTTCTAACGGTGTGTCCTGAATATCAGGTCTGGGTTTGGTGCACAGTTCAGTAGCCTCTAGGCAGTCATGTTCCACTTCATTAACATTTTCAGATTCAGCAATGTCTATAGGTAGTAGGGTTGCAATATTAAGTACATTACACCTTTTGAGGTAAATATTTGGGGAACCTAAAATTGACAATTCATACTTTGTCAAATGAGCATTTGTCAGGTATTGAGTTTTGGTCCTGGTAAGTAAGACCTCAACTGAGTGAGGGACCAGATGAGGTAAAGGATGTCCCATCACAATGCTCTCATTGTGAGCAATACTCACTCCAACCGCAGCCACATTTTTTTAAACAGCAGGGCAAAGTTGCAGCTACAGGATCCAAAGTAGCAGGAAAATATGCTACAGGGTGATTTATACCACTACGTATCTGTGTTAGGACAGAAAGAGCTCAACAATCATGTTCATGACAAAACAATAAAAAAAAAATGTGTAATCAGGCATTCCCAGAGCTGGTGCTCTGCACAGACTCTCTCTTAGCTCAATAAAAGCTTTCATGTAAGTGTCATCAATAGAGACCGGATCAGTAATGTCTTTGTGGGTCAATCTCTGTAATGGCTAGGAAATAACAGAAAAATTGGGAATCGATTGGCCGCAGTAACTTACTATTCCCAACAACATCCTGAAATCTCTTTGAGTAATCAGAGGATTAATTTGTAAAGTAGCAGTAACCCTTAATCTGGACCCCTTCCCTGCGCCTTCTTCTATTTGATGTCCCAAGTATTTCACTTCTTTTGACAGTACTCAAATTTTGCTGGGTATGTTTTTCTGTCCATTTTCACTCAAATGATTCAACAAGGCAAAAGTATCCGGCCTACATGCTTTCTGTGCCTTTGAAGCAACTAGTAAGTCATCAATGTACTGAACCAATGTTGATTGGAAATGCATTGATTAAATATTGATGGGGTTTCTGAAAAGCCTTGTGGGATCCTACACCAACAATATACATGATTACAGAATTTAAAACAGAAGAGAAACTGGCTATCCTCGAGTAGAGGCACTGAGAAAAATGCTTGTGACAAGTCCACTACTGTGAACCATTTTGCGTCACATGAGATTTGGAACAAACTCACTGCTGAATTGGGTACCACTGGCCAACATTTGACCACAATTTCGTTAATTTTTCTCAAATCTTGAACTAAGCAAAATTTCCACTTGGTTTTCGCAAACCCATACTAGGTGAATTACATGGGCTGCTCAGTACTTCTTTGAAAACTCCTTGCTTAACAAAATCTGCAATTACTGGAGTAATTCCTTTAATTACATTTGGTGCTATGTGATATTGAGGATTCTTCAGGAAAACTACATTAGGTTTTATTGGGACTTTGACTGGTTCAACTCCTTTAATTAGACCAATTTCTTTCCCAGAAGATCCCAAGTTTTTAAAATAACTGTATCTCGTAAATCATTTGTCAGGTCCAATACTGTAAATGCAGGATAAAGAGTAATCAATGGAAACTCTTCATTAACTAGATTACAGTCAGTTATTATGGATGATTCCTCACCATCACTATTTGTTTGGATGGCAATTTCATAATTTGTGCAGGTAATCAAAGATCTTGTTTTGGACAACAAATATATTCCCAATAGGAATAGTGGACTTGATTCACAGACTACAAATCAGTTCATACCTTCAAAAGTACCAATTTTAACAGGAATCCGCTCAGTAATCGGATTTGTCAAGTGCTGATCGCTACTCCTACAATCTGTTCTGTTTTCCCAGAATATGGCACATTAGGAACTTCTGCAATTCTGACAGTAGTGTCTAGCTCCTGTATCAACCAAAAATGAGACATTGTGACCCATTACTGTTCTTTTTACATAAGGACAACTCTGATCCACCTCTAATGAAGCTGCTAGCACACATACTTCTTCTTCCAAACTCCTACTCACAATGTCATCACTCAATTCATCTTCACTGTGTAGGAGGAACTGGTAATGAGTGGTTGGCTGCTTTGACTTAACTTTTGACCCATGTTCTGCTGAGGAACCACTATCTGCTGCTGTGCCATTGGAGCTTGAGGTATTTGTATTTTCTGCTGTGACATCATTTGCATCTGCTGTTGCATTTGCTGTTGCGGTACCTGAACATGTGGCACCTGCACTTGCTGTTAGAGAATTTGCATTTGTGGAATCTGCATTTGATTATTCATATTCTGAACATTTACATTATGATTCTGATTTCTATGTCCTTTCAAGTTTGGAAAATGGTTATCTTCGTCCATCTGCACAGCACCTTCATGCACCATCAATGGACACTCCCGCTTCCAGTGTCCAAAAATACTGCCCACAAGACAAGGTAACATTTCCTTCATAATCTGCCTATCCCCTGAATTAACATTAGTATTCAGATCAACACCTACAGGATTTCCAATTCCGTTTCCAAAACCACCACGTCCTCTGCCTCTCGCCTCTCCCTGACTCTGAATCATCTGCATGTTTCCCTATTGTTGTGGAATTCCCTGCATTCCTCATTGTGCTGCTCTAATCTGCATCACAATTGCCTTTTCTTTCAATCTTTTCTGTCTCATTTCAATCTCGTCACTGTAATTTTTTTGCAAACTTCAATACTCTATCAATTGGTTTTGCTTGCCAGAAAATCAAATGACTCCTAAGCATGTTACTAATTTCAGGTCTCAACCCTTCAACAAACCTGAACACAAAATGAATCATGTCTTTGGGCTCAATTGTCTCAGTACCACTGTAATGCTTGAATGCTTGCAACAACATTCTTTAATATGCATGTCTGGTGCACCTGTAACTGAATCTTGTGGAGGTTCTCTTGTCGACCAATCAACACTCCTTTTGCATGCAATCCATAAATCAGCTGGGACTACTATTTCTAAAACAGTATTTAAATCCTACCACTGGCATTTTAGCGAGTTTCACAAACCTGTCTGTCTGCTGGTACCATTCCACTGGCTTCTCTCTAAATCTCGGGTAATCATTAGTGAATGACAAAATATCACTACTGCTCCAAAGGACATGCACATAATTCCCTCCAGGAATTTCTCTCATTGGTAATATTTTACTGGACTATCAGCCTTCTGCCTATCAGTAGAATTCAAATTTGCAGACTCTTTTCTTCTGCTGTCTTTTCTTTACCCATCTGCCTTCCCATTTATCTAATGCTTCCCATGTTCGAATACTTTGAACTAATTCTCTAATGTGAATTTCCAATTCTAATCTGTAACTAATTTTTAAAGATTTAGATTTCTGTATGTCCACTTCATATTTTTCTGTAAGCTCTGATCATTTCTGATATGCCAATCCTGCTCTATTTGTGACATCTTTACACGTGAAGTGTAACTCATATTCATTATATGAATCAACTCTTTTTAATTCAAGTGTCCCCTCAATCATTTCATTTAATTCTAATTTGAATCTTGCCAGATTCAGGCCCTGATTATGAGCCTGGCTGTCCTAGGACTGCCAGACTAGCAGTGACGGTCGGACCGCCGACAGCCACATTATGACCGTGGTGAAAGCGACATGGTCCAACCGCCGGCACTGCCATTTTTTCACTGTCAACGGCCTAGCATGCCTGCAATCCTAAACTGACAGGGCAGTGCTGGGGATTACGACTCCCGTGTCCGCCAGGTTTGGATGGTGATTCCACCACCATGCAAAGGCTGGCAGAGACAGAGTGTTGGGGGCCCCATGGGTGCACCTGCACTGCCCAGGCACTTAGCATTGGCAGTGCAGGGGCCCCCGTGGACAGCCCCGTTGCGCTCTTCACTGCCTGAATTGCAGGCAGTGGGGAGCGCTATGGGTGCTGTTGCACCCAATGCACTACAACATTGCCACTGGCTAGATTATGAGCCGGTGTCAATGTTGTGGGTAGTTTACGCTGGGCCAGCAGGCAGAAACACTGCTTCTGCCCACTGGGCCAGTGGGAAACTCATAATAGGGCCAGCGGGTGGAAGACCGGAGTGGCAGTCTTCTGATCCAAAGAGTTTGGCAGGCGGCCTCCGCCACCCGCCAAACTTGGAATGAGGCTCTCAGTATTCTTTCCCCTTCAACAACTGTTATCACTTCACTCACTTTCTCCAACCATTCTGTTTACTTTTGAGCTGTCTCGCCTTGTAAAGAAACACGATTATTCACGTTGGGCACACATTGTGGAATATTACATGGCAGAACAATCAGGTGTCGTCAGAATTGAATTCGGATTTGGATTTAGTGTTGGATTTGAATTTGGATTTAGTGTCTCCGAAACTGTAAGTGGACCTGTTTTGTCAGAAGTCTGATTTATTGGAGTCATAACTCTTGCAGTAGAATTGAGTTTCTCCATTTATGCATTTGAATTAAAAATATTCTGCACATTGCTTTCATTATTACTCTGAACATACAATGGAACAACTGGATCAATTGTGACAGGAACTGTTAATGCTTTTGGGCTTGATGAAACATTCTGATTTCTCAAGTAAATCACTCCAGAACTCTAAAACTAAGGAACTCAATTGCATTACTTTTACTGGAGTATATCTTGGCATTGTCTAAGTTTGACTAACAATTTACACAGGGTCACTGAATTAAGTGTAGACTCCATCTGAACCATTGTTGGTTTCTGGAAAGTCTGTGGTGCCACCAGTACCATAATACTCAGTGCAGAACTGTTAGAAATTGGGTTTTTGGTTGGCAGTTAGGTTGCCCTCTGTCCAAGCAAGAACCCTCACTCTAGTCAGGGTAAGTCACACACAATCCAAAATCAGCCTGTGCTCACCCTCCGGTAGCTTGGCACGAGCAGTCAGGCTTAACTTAGAAGGCAATGTGTAAAGCATTTGTGCAATAAATCATACAACACCATAGCATAACACCACAAAAATACACCACACAGTATTTAGAAAAATATATAATATTTATCTGGGTATCTTCAGGTCAAAACGATCAAAGTTGCAATATGAATTTGTAAATATATCACTGAAAAGTGATATAAAGGGCCTGATTCCAACTTTGGAGGACGGTGTTAAACCGTCCCAAAAGTGACGGATATACCACCTACCGTATTACGAGTTCCATAGGATATAATGGACTCGTAATACGGTAGGTGGTATATCCGCCACTTTTGGTCCGGTTTAACACCGTCCTCCAAAGTTGGAATCAGGCCCAAAGTGTCTTAAGTCTTTAGAAAGTAAACAGAGTCTCTTTCAAACACAAAGTACCTGGTTTCTGGTGGAAAATCTCCTCAGAGGGTCACAAAGGAAGAGGTGCGTGGAAAAAGGGTGTGTGCGTCGATTTCTCCCCAGCACACACGGACTTGCGTCGTTATTTTCCACGCGGGGAAGTCGGGCGTCGTTTTCCGGCGCGCGGACAGTCTCTTTCTGTGGGTCGCGGGGATTACCAGATGTCCCGGTTCTGTGCGTGGATTTTCCTGCTTGTTTTCCGGCTGCGCGTCGTTCTGCGGGGCTGCGCGTCGAAGTTTCGATCTCACGGCAGGCGTCGCGTCGATTTCTCCTGCGGAGTCGGGCGGCGTTGTCCTTGCGATGCCGTGCGTCAAAGTTTTGATCTCACGGCAGGCGTCGCGTCGATTTCTCCTGCGGAGTCGGGCGGCGTTGTCCTTGCGAGGCCGTGCGTCAAAGTTTTGATTTCACGGCAGGTGTCGCGTCGATTTCTCCCGGGAAGTCGGGCGGCGTTGTCCTTGCGAGGCCGTGCGTCAAAGTTTCGGTCGTCCCGAAGGCGTCGCGTTGATCAGCGTCGGTGTGGGGCGTTTTTCTTGCCGCGGAACAAGCTGTGCGTCGAAAAGTTCGGCGCACGGAGCGTCCAAGAGGAAGAGTGAAGTCTTTTTGGTCCTGAGACTTCAGGGAACAGGAGGCAAGCTCTATCCAAGCCCTTGGAGAGCACTTTTATAGCCAGGCAAGAGTTCAGCAAGGCAGCAGGCCAACAGCAAGGCAGCAGTCCTTTGTAGAAAAGCAGACAGGTGAGTCCTTTGAGCAGCCAGGCAGTTCTTCTTGGCAGGATGTAGTTTCTGGTTCAGGTTTCTTCTCCAGCAAGTGTCTGATGAGGTAGGGCAGAGGCCCTGTTTTATACTAAGTTGTGCCTTTGAAGTGGGGGTGACTTCAAAGAGTCTCTAAGAAATGCACCAAGTTCCCTTTCAGCTCAATCCTGTCTGCCAGAGTCCCAGTAGGGGGTGTGGCAGTCCTTTGTGTGAGGGCAGGCCCTCCACCCTCCAAGCCCAGGAAGACCCATTCAAAATGCAGATGTATGCAAGTGAGGCTGAGTACCCTGTGTTTGGGGTGTGTCTGAGTGAATGCACAAGGAGCTGTCAACTAAACCTAGCCAGACGTGGATTGAAGGGCACAACAAGATTTTAGTGCAAAGAAATGCTCACTTTCTAAAAGTGGCATTTCTAGAATAGTAATATTAAATCCGACTTCACCAGTCAGCAGGATTTTGTATTACCATTCTGGCCATACTAAATATGACCTTCCTGCTCCTTTCAGATCAGCAGCTGCCACTTCAACAGTGTATGAGGGCAGCCCCAATGTTAGCCTATGAAAGGAGCAGGCCTCACAGTAGTGTAAAAGCGAATTTAGGAGTTTCACCCTACCAGGACATATAACTACACAGGTACATGTCCTGCCTTTTACCTACACAGCACCCTGCTCTAGGGGTTACCTAGGGCACACATTAGGGATGACTTATATGTAGTAAAAGGGGAGTTCTCGGCTTGGCAAGTACTTTTAAATGCCAAGTCGAAGTGGCAGTGAAACTGCACACACAGGCCTTGCAATGGCAGGCCTGAGACAGCGTTAAGGGGCTACTTAGGTGGGTGGCACAACCAGTGCTGCAGGCCCACTAGTAGCATTTAATCTACCTGCCCTAGGCACATGTAGTGCACTCTATCAGGGACTTACAAGTAAATTAAATAGTCAATCATGGATAAACCAATCAGTAGTACAATTTACCCAGAGAGCATATGCACTTTAGCACTGGTTAGCAGTGGTAAAGTGCCCAGAGGTCAAAAGCCAACAACAACAGGTCAGAAGACATAGGAGGAAGGAGGCAAAAAGTTTGGGGATGTCCCTGTCAAAAAGCCAGGTCCAACAAGAACTCACAATAGGAACTGTAGAATAGACTACAGGCTGAGCTACAGTTTGAATCACATGAGCTTGAGTTTCTGTATTAGCAGGAACATTAGTTGCAACCTGTACTTGGCTTTGTGTTACCACAACTGGAGGGGTTGAACTTTGACTAATACTAGTACCTGGACTTGCCTCTTGTGCTATATAAGGTGGGAGACATTTTCTCAATAATTATTGTTATAAATTCATCACTACCTGAGTCACTGTCATAAGTCAGCGATCTCTTAGTTTCAGCTGACTTCGACTCAGTTTGTTTATTCTTATTTATTTTTCTTTGTCTTTGGTCTAACATTGTCTTCTTTTCTGTCCTCCAACATTTCTGCTCATTATCCCATCTTGCTTCTAACAATGTTTTCTTAGCTTTTCTCATTCATCTCCCAAATTTTAATTTCTCTTGTTGTCTGGCTACTAACTCCCAAACAGCTAAAGCTTCAAATTGTGCTTGTCTCGAAGGGGGCTTTAATTGATCAAAGTACTCTTCTCAAATTTTCTAAAATGATATAATTAAAACTTCCATGAGCAGGAAACGCTAAACTCTCTTCCTTCTCTGTCATTTTGCTCCATTGTATTAAACAAATACATGCTGATGGACCCTTCTCCTCAATTACAATGTATGTGGATATATCTTCTGGCTGGGTAATTTCTCCTATTCTGATTGGAATGAAAGCATCTCCTCTTATTGCACTTTTTAACGCTTTGGAAAATTTAATTTTATCTTTAACTGACCTAAAACTACGAATTAATTCAAAACAGGAACTATTTCAATCACAAAATCCTTTTCACTTGCTACTCTCGACCAATAACTGTTCACGGTTTACCAATCTGTTTGCGGCTCCTTTCACCAATGACCTTTCCCAGCACGGACCCAGTGTTGTCACACTTGCTCACACAGTGGCTGACAAAGCCTCGTGGCTCGTCCTCCAAACTCGATTCACACACAAACTAAATGCAAAATTATTGTGAGCACAAAACCAAGTTGTCTGCTTACTACAGGTAGGGGCTAAATCAGTTCAGAAGCTTTACGGATATTTCGACTGCAGCTTTTAGCTCTAACAACTACTCCTTCAGCTTATAGGTTTCTCTCAAGTAAAATTTGACCTGCAAATTTCACCCTTGACTAATACCAGATCCTACCTGCGTGCTCAAGAATCACCTAGTGCCTGTCAAACTAGAACTCCCTTAACACACACTCTAGGATACTCTTTGTCAACCGTGTTGACCAAACACAGCAAACAAGTTATAACAACCAAGTCTCTCATACAATTGTACAACTCTCCATAGTCTTAGACCACGCAGGGTCTATTTTCAACATCCACATGGTCAATTGTTTAGCACAAACCACCACAATCATTTGAAGCATAACAACTTCCTTAATCTCATCCTTTGGAGTACGCAAACTCCCTACTCAACTACGTTAGAGTGCGCAAACTCCCAACTTCACTTATACATCACAATTTTGCCAAAGCATTGCGAGTGGAAAACCCTACTCAGAACTCAAACAACACTAGGAGATGTGGGAACGTACCAAATTTCATTTAAACAAGAATTGGCAAAACCAAAATTCCCACAAAATCAATATTTTAAACAAGCATTGGCAAAACAAAATCTCTCCAATCCAGGATGATTCCCTCCTATTGTGACGTAACCATTCTCATTTGCTACTAAAGTCTGTGGGTGTGTGACCTCTTATATCAGGCTAAGGTGACATGTAATAGGCCAGTGACATCTACTATACTCAGAGGTCGACTCAAATCTTTTGACTCAGATAGGAGTGTGAGATCATCCAATCAAACAATATAAACCAATAATCATCAAATATAACATCAACATATTACATTTTGAGTCAGTAAGTTATACACACCATGACCTATGTGGCCATGAATCACCACATTTATTGCCCTTAAATGAACAGTGCTAAAGTCACATAAATAACACGCAAGACCAAATGATAGAAATACAGAAACAACACAGGCTGCCCAAAACGTCTGAAGAATCTCATTCTTGCCAATGTATTTACTATTAAACACACCAAAAGAACAACAACAGAATTAAGTGAATAATAGCAACAGAATACATTTAGGGGCATATTAACGAGTCCCTTCTGCCTCCTTGTGCCAGATTAGCATCATTTTTTTTAAGCTAATGTGGCCCAACAAGGCCAAAATCCACACGCTATATTTACAAACTGGCGCAATGCATGCTTTGCACACTTTGTAACCCTTTGCGCTACATTGTGCCAGCGTCAGGCATAATGTATGCATAGGAGGCATTCCCCCGTTAGAAGGGCCAAAGAACTGGTGCAAAGAAATCTAACAGTTTTCTTTGCATAATTTTTTTCAGCACTTTTAACGCCTTTTCACAGCAGGTGCTAAAAAGGAGGCACACCACTGGTTACAATGGGCCTCAATGAGCGTTGCCGAATTAGCGTAAAGATTATTGACGCTCATCCTTCAAACCTCGGGACTGGTGTCAAAAATTCTGATGCTAGTCCCCTAACTACCCCCATGGTGCACCAAATTTTAAATATGGTGCACACATGGTGGCATTGGTGGGGCGTTAAGGTGCGCAAGAAAAGTGGTGCTGCACTGTATATGATGCCACTTTTCTTAACTATGCCCCTTAGTTTGTGCAGTTGAATTAATCACAATCAATTAATATGTATTCAAAATCAAATGTTAGGTCAGTCATCCCTAGCTAACACTCTAATTCGAAATGCATGTGTGGGCTTCATGAAAAAATAAGACAAAATTAATTTGGAAACATCGAACTAAGGCGCTAACCAAAATAAGCGGCTGGATTTTCTGAATTCTCTCTGGTCAGAAGTTTCCATACAAAAATTACATTTAGAAAAGAACACAGAAACATGACATGTTGCTTCCTGCCAAAGACTAAAGCCTGTTGTAAATGTTGCAACTATTAGCTCAAGGAAATACAAGAAATGAAACATGAGCACAAGACAGAATTTTCCATTGGGCAAGTCATAGAGGATGTTTGAAGAAACATTATTTTGCAAAGTTAGCACAACATTTAAATATCATGCTTCTAGAAATGAATGGGCCTTTTAACTAATGCTAAGCAGGAAGAATAAAACATTCCTAATAATTTCGAATTATTAGTTTTTGTAATACATTTTAATAATCTTCTTTTGTCAGTACATGTAATTATGATTAATCAGAATGTATTACATTAGCATTTATTTTTTCACATAGAACTTCATTGTGGCTAACACCATGGAAATCACTTTTCAAACCACACATTTATTTTTCTAGCACATGTTTTTCAGTTAGGCCTTTTAACCCCTTCGCTGCCAGGCCTTTTCCCCTCAGGTGCTTTGCCTTTTTTTGGCTATTTGGGCAGTTTGCGCTTAGGCCCTCATAACTTTTTGGCTACATGATCCACCCATGCCAAATTTGCATCTTCTTTTTACAACATCCTGGGGATTCTAGAGGTACCCAGACTTTGTGGGTTCCCCTGAAGGAGACCAAGAAATTAGCCAAAATACAGTGAAAATTTCTTTTTTTTTTAAAAATAGGAAAAAAGAGCTGCAGAAGAAGGCTTGTGTTTTTTTCCCTGCATATGGCATCAACAAAGCGTTTGCAGTGCTAAAATCACCAGCTTCCCAGCTTTCAGGAAAAAGCAGACTTCAATCTGAAAACAAAATTTTTCAACACAATTCTGGCATTTTAATGGGACCTACCCCATTTTTACTATTTTTGTGCTTTCAGCCTCCTTCCAGTTAGTGACAGAAATGGGTGTGAAACCAATGCTGGATGCCAGAAAGCTAAACATTTCTGAAAAGTAGACAAAATTCTGAATTTAGCAAGTGGTAATTTGTGTAAATCATCCAAGGTGTTCCTACAGAAAATAACAGCTGAAATAAAAGAAATTGAAATTGAAGAAATAAAACAACAATTTTTCTCAATGTTTTACTCTGTAACTTTTTCCCGCAATGTCAGATTTTTTAAAGCAATATACCGTTACGTCTGCTGGACTCTTCTGGTTGCGGGTATATATAGGCGTTATAGGTTCGTCAAGAACCCTAGGTACACAGAGCCAATAAATGAGCTGCACCTTGCAAAGGGTTTTCATTCTATACCAGGTACACAGCAATTAATTTTCTGAAATATAAAGAGTGAAAAATAGGTATCAAGAAAACCTTTGTATTACCAAAATGGGCACAAGATAAGGTGTTGAGAAGCAGTGGTTATTTGCACATGTCTGAATTCCGGGGTGCCCATACTAACATGTGAATTACAGGGAACTTCTCATATAGGCTTCTTTTTTACTCAATGTCTTACATTTGCAAGGAAATAATGTAGAGAAAGACAAGGGGCAATAACACTTGTTTTGCTATTCTGTGTCCCCCCAAGTTTCCAGATAAAAATGGTACTTCACTTGTGTGGGTAGGCCTAATGCTCGCGACCAGAAACACAACATGGTCACATCACATTATTACATTGAAATCTGACGTGTTTTTTTGCAAAGTGCCTAGTTGTAGCTCTAGCTCAGCCGGCACCTATGGAAACCTACCAAACCTGCGCATTTTCGAAAACTAGACACCTTTGGAAATCCAAGATGGGGTGACTTGTGGGGCTTTCACCAGGTTCTGTTACCCAGAATCCTTTGCAAACCTCAAAATTTGGCTACAAAAACACTTTTTTCCTCACATTTCTGGAATCTGAGAGGATCCACAAATCTCCTTCCACCCAGTGTTACCCTAAGTCTCCGGATAAAAATTGTACCTCACTTGTGTGGGTAGGCCTAGCGCCCGTGACAGGAAATGCCCCAAAACACAACATGGACACATCACACTCTCCCAAACAAAACAGAGCTGTTTTTTGGAAAGTGCCTTGCTGTGGAGTTTGGCCTCTAGCTCAGCCGGCACCTAAGGAAACCTTCCAAACCTGCACAATTTTTTAAACTAGACACCTAGGGAATTCCTAGATGGGATGACTTGTGGGGCTCCCACCAGGTTCTGTTTCCCAGAATCCTTTGCAAATCTCAAAATTTGGCTAAAAAAACACTTTTTCCTCACATTTCGGAGACACAAAGTTCTGGAATCTGAGAGGAGCCAAAAATTTCCTTCCACCCAGTGTTCCCCGAAGTCTCCCGATAACAATGGTACCTCACTTGTGTGGGTAGGCCTAGCGCCCGCAAGAGGAAATGCCTCAAAACACACCATGGACACATCACATTTTCCCAAAGAAAACAGAGGTGTTTTTTGGAAAGTGCCTAGCTGTGGGTTTAGGCTCTAGCTTAGCCGGCACCTAAGGAAACCTACCAAACCTGCACATTTTTGAAAACTAAACACTTAGGGGAATCCAAGATGGGGTGACTTGTGGGGCTCTGACTAGGTTCTGTTACCCAGAATCCTTTGCAAACCTCAAAATTTGGCTGAAAAAACTCTTTTTCCTCACATTTCGGTGACAGAAAGTTCGGGAATCAGAGAGGAGCCACAAATTTCCTTCCACCCAGCATCTCCCCAAGTCTCCTGATAAAAATGGTGCCTCACTTGTGTGGGTAGGCCTAGTCCCTGCGAAAGGAAATGCCCCAAAACACTATCTGGACACATCAAAATGATCAATTACAAAACTGTCTGTTTTTGCGGGGGGCACCTGCATTTTTGGTCCTGGGCTCAACAGCCATCTAGGGAAACCTACCAAACCCAGACATTTCTGAAAACTAGACACCCCAGGGAGTCCAGGGATGTGTGACCTGCGTGTATCCCCCAATTTTTTCTTACCCAGAATCCTCAGCAAACCTCACATTTAACTAAAAAAATCACATTTTCCCCACATTTCTGTGTGGGATCACTGCACCGAGACAAATTTCACTTGTGTAGGTGGGCCAAGTGCCTGTGGCAGGGAAGAACCAAAAACATGTTGAAATTGAGGGGGAACCAAAGCGGCTCCAAAAGGGCAGTTTAAAAAAAAACATTTTTAGGCTGACAAGTGCAGCAGAAATGTTATCGGTATAGATGAGACAATGCTGGGTGGTAGGAATTCTGTGGATTCCTGCAGATTCTGGAAAGTTCCATCACAAAAATGTGGGAAAAATGTGTAATTTACAGCAAAGTTGGAGGATTGCAGGGCATTGTGGGTAAGAAAATGGTGCGAGATGCATGTGAAGCACACCACCCTGGAATCACCCAGATGTTTTGTTTTCAGATGTGTCTAGGTCTTGTGGATTTTTCTACATGGCAATGTCCCAAAGTTCAAAAAGTGCAGCCCTCACCATTCCAAGAGGGACGATTTTGAGAGTTAGCCAAGCTCTCATGGCCCAAATGTAAAACCAGAACCCCAAATAATTAAATGTCCTCTTGCTTGCTGTGGGATAAGATGTTTTAGTGTGCGGGAGAGCTGAAAGACTGTTACCCCCTTCAGTTGGGGTGGGGACATAACCAGAGCCATACTGGTTGGGAGCCACCACCCACTATTTTTCACTTTTAACTCCATGGCATCTAATATGCTTTCTGCCCCCCTGGGTAGTGGATCCGGGGTAATTGCCCCATCTGCCCACCAGTGGGCAGAACAACTTTGGCCCCATTTATTTGGGGTGGAGGTATGGCCATACCCCCACCCTCTTATTTTGGAAACAAAATCTTCCCTGGTCTCTGGTGGGCTTTCTGCCCCCCTTGGGGGCAGATTGGCCTTTCAAAAATAGGCCTATCTCAGATATGGCCAACAGTGGGGAGTGACCCTTGCCCAAGGGGCTGCCCCCCCAAACAAAACACACACATGGACACCCACCAATCCCAGGTGGCTGAGTGGTTTCTGCCCCCCCGGGGGCAGATCGGCTGAATGGAAATAGGCTGATCTGCCCCCAAGGGGAGCAGAAATTGCCTAAAATGAATTTGCTCCCCAGGGGAACAACCCTTGCCTAAAGGGTCACCCCCTTGCCTGAAATTGACACAAAAAAATAAAAATCTCTGGTGTCTAGTGGTTTCTGCTCCCGTGGGGGCAGATTGGCCTAACAAAAATAGGCCGATCTGCCCCCAAGGGGTGCAGAAATGGCCTAAATACAATTTGCCCCCCAGGGGAGCGACCCTTGCCTAAGGGGTCGCTCCCCATATATAAAAAAGTAAACATTAAAAAAATATATATCCCTGGTGTCTAGGGGTTTCCTAAAAATATTTACCCCCCTGGGGAGCAGCCCTTGCCCAAGGGGCCACTCCCCTTATGTATAAACAGAAAGAAAAAACTAAGCTCCCTGGTGTCTAGTGGTTTATTTAGGGCAAATTGGCCTAATAATAATAGGCTGATCTGCCCCCAAGGGGGGCAGAAATGGCCTAAAAGTACATTTGCCCCCAAGAGATCGACCCTTGTCTAAGGGGTCACTCCCCACATACAAAAAACAAAAACAAAAAAAAGATCCCTGGTGTTTAGCGGTTTCTGCCCACCCGGGGGCAGATCGGCCTAATCATAATAGGCCAATTTGTCCCCAGAGGGGGCAGAAGTGCCCTAAAAATAAATTGCCCCCCCCCGGGGAGCGGCCCTTGCCCAAGGGGCCGCTCCCCTTATGACATAAACAAAACAAACAAAAAATTCCTTTGGTGTCTTGTGGCATTTCTGCTGAAATGCAGAGAGAGACATAAAAGGAGAGGAAAGGCCTTTCCTCTCCTTTCATGCCTCTCTCGCCCCCTCCACGTGATCGGAGGAGAAATGCTTTTGCATTTCTCCTCCGATCAGCTTCCAGCACGGTGGGGGCAGCCTCTGATGAGGTCAACGCGCGATCACGTGCTGATGTTATCAGTCACCATGGAGGGTCTGGGGGGTCAGCAGGTTTGGGGGTGAAAGGGGAAGCATTTCCCCTTCCATCCCTGCACAGGGGAGGGGGGTGCAAGGCCCCCGGGAGGAGCGCTAGCACTTCCCCCGTGGGCGCCTAGCTGGACGGAATGGTTACGTCCTGGGCACCCGAGCTGTGCTGCCCAGGACGTAACCGTTACGTCCGGGGCACCCGAGGGGTTCATACACGTTATTACACATCATGTTTTAGTGATATATTTGTATTACTTTTTGCCCTCTAACATCCAACAGGATTCTCAAAGTGGAGGGTATCTAATGGAGACAGCTTTCCTTTTAAAAATCGGTTACCATCCGTTCTCAGGATTGGGTAGCTCTTGAGAGGGTTGCAGCTGTCAAACCATTGATAACTAGCATTTCAAATGGCAAACTGGACAAGGATTAAGCTAAATATAAGCTGCCACTGTGTTCCAGGCACTGACTTTTCCACCTCTGATGCCAAAGGTCGCAAAGGCAGTGTTAGAGGTCTGAAGGGGCAAGCCAGGGGTTGCAGCTGCGACCCTTGCCAAGCCCTAAATGACGCTCATGTGTGGACAACTTGCAGAGTAACGTTTTTAGATTTCCAAACACATAGTCATAAAGTTTGTGATTTTACAAACCCAGGCTTTGCAGTCACATTATAGTTCTAAACATGTTTTCAGCACTGCATACACCAAAACCTGAAATAACATCTGAGAAACTTCTGTTCATGTTGATTTTCAGAAGGTGCTGTTCACAAACCAACAAGTTTCCACATAGTTGCTGTGAGAATTCTTTATGAGATTACATTGCTTTCAGCCCTAAAATTATATTTAGTACTGAGGACAGTATTAAGTGTTAGCTCATATTCTCCAGCATTGCTCAGTAGTCTACCTGCAAACACCAACCTTAAATATCTAGGCCCAGACTTACTAATGCTTTACGCTGGATGTGTATTTCAACAGGAACGTAAACCCGGTGCAAAGAGTTGGGGGCCCAAACCCGATGAACAGAATAGAAAACAAAGCATGATTTGCTTTGGAAAGTTCTTCAAATTTACACTGTGAGGTAATTTATGCCAAGTGGGTGTTCCGTTGGTGGTAAATGAACATTCCCATGAAACCACCAATGGGTTTTGATGCAAATTCTTACCTGCTAACATAAATAGACAGGAAATTGAGCCAAAACCTTGCATCTCCTCGAAGCAGGTGTAAACAGGAGACATTTTTCAACTTTGCATGTGTGCTGCATTGTACAGTGCACATGCAAAGTGAATATTTTTGTAAAAAATAGGGTTCCCTTCCTTTACAAAACCTAAACTTTAGAGAACGCAAGTACCCTTGTATTTTGGTGCAAGGCTCTGTGCGTTGGTGCATGAGAGCTAAAAGTGCACCAGCACTGGTGTAGAGAAAAATGCCCTATATCTTAGCAAATATGGCACATTTTTTCTCTTTAGCTTTGGTTGTTGCACTGTCTTGCGTAAAATATTTGTAAATCTTGGCCATAATAAATACACATTTTACTCTAAAGCACTCGATCTTTGCCCCGTGGTTTCCTGTTCTGCTGTTTGTAGTCCAGGTCTGATGTGTGGTTGACCAAGATGGATGGTCTGTTACTCAAAGGAATGTCTTGGGATATTTGTCAGAAATTGCTGGTATTTTCAACATCCATATCCAACATAATTTGCACTTCTTGATTTTTGTTTTTTTGATTTACAGATGTTTCCAATCATAAAGAATTTGGGAGAAACCTTGGTAAAAAATATCCAGAAAACAACAGAACAAGAGGAACCCTTAGACATGAAAAAGTAAGTAGGAAATTGAAGCACATTGGGAAATCGTGGTTGCAAGATTGCTGCAAAATGTTGAATTTTTAAGAGTAAAGATGTAACTTGGAACAACGTTATGAGTGGAAAGGTTTACATTAGAGTGACGAATGCTGATGGTCCTAGGAGAATTGAAAACTTGTGAGAAATATTGTGAGCTAAGACTGGAAGCCATATTGGGATCTATCAAATCAAATCAAATCAAATCATTAACATTTATAAAGCGCGCTACTCACCCGTGCGGGTCTCAAGGCGCTAGGGGAAAAGGGGGGGTTATCGCTGCTCGAACAGCCAGGTCTTTAGGAGTCTCCGGAAAGCGGAGTGGTCCCGGGTGGTCCTGAGGCTGGTGGGGAGGGAGTTCCAGGTCTTGCCCGCCAGGAAGGAGAAAGATCTCCCACCTGCCGTGGAGCGGCGGATGCGAGGGACAGCAGCGAGTGCGAGGCCAGAGGAGCGGAGGAGGCGGGTGGGGACGTAGAAGCTGAGGCGTCTGTTGAGGTATTCCGGTCCCTTGTCGTGGAGGGCTTTGTGTGCGTGGGTGAGAAGTCGGAAGGTGATCCTTCCTCTATAGTCTGTACGGAGTTGAGTTTGTTGTAAAGATGGCAATTAAAGTGACGTCATCAATGTTCTCTGAGTGATGATTCACAAAAGTATTTGTGCATGTGTTGTTTTGACTTTGGGGTGCGAATTTAGCCCTTTACTATCAACCTTTGATAATTGTGTCCCTCTAGGGTAGGAAGCAAGAATTTATGGATGTATCAGGGACCAACCTTGTGACCCATACCACTATTTACCTTAAGTTTGTTTTTATTTATGTGCCTTGACTCCGCCTACACATTTTGGCATTAGGAAGTGCAAAATTGTTCCTTTAACATACAATTCTCTGTGTTCTCCCCGAAACATTGGTCCACATTTTGAGTTACTACATACCATTCCACTTGTTTATTGAACATTGTTAGACCTGGTATCCTAGGTGTGGTTTCCCCTGTCTTTTTTGCCTCTGCCTCCCATGCTTTCACTGTGTGCTGGACCCTGTTTTTGCTCATATTGGTACTTTGGGCACTTTACCACCGCTGACCAATGCTAAAGTGCAAGTGCTCCCTGTGTAAAATGTATGTGTAATTGCTTTTTCATGATTGGCACATTTGATTTACTAGTAAGTCCCTAGTACAGTGCACTAGAGGTGCCCAGGGTCTGTAAATCAAATGCTACTTGTGGGCCTTCAGAACTTGTTGTGCCACCCACATAAGTAGCCTTGTAAACATGGATCAGACCTGCCACTGCAGTGTCTGTGTGTTCAGTTTTAAACTGCCAATTCAACCTGGCAAGTGCACCCACTTGCCAGGCCTAAACGTTACCTTTTTATTCATGTAAGGAACCCCTAAGGTAGGCCCTAGGTAGACCCCTGGGCAGGGTGAAGTGCATGTGAAAGGTGGGACATGTACTGATGTGTTTTACATGTTCTAACAGTGAAATACTTCCAAATTTGGTTTCCACTGTTGCAAGGCCTATCTCTCTCATAGGTTAACATGGGGGCTGCTTTTAAATAATCAGTTTCCCTTTGGGAGTAGATAGAAATGTGGAGTTTGGTGTCTCTGAACTCACAATTTAAAAATACATCTTTTGGTAAAGTTGTTTTTTAAATTATTAGTTTGAAAATGCCATTTTTAGAAAGTGGGCATTTTCTTGTTTAAACCATTCTGTGACTCTACCTGCTTGTGTATTCCCTGTCTGGGTCAGACGGATAGTTGGGCTATTTGCAATTCCCCTCTAGACAGTGACACAAATGGAGCTGGGGTGTAGCCTGCATATCCTGATGAGCCATCTGAGCTAGAGTGGAGGGAGGAGTGGTCACTTACACCTGAATGGGCTGTGCCTGCCCTCACACAATGCAGTCTCCAACCCCCTGGTGTGAGTCTGGAGCTAAGCCTGGGCAAGGCATGATCTCCTGACCAACAGAGACTTTCCTTTGAACTTTGCCTACTTCAAAGTCAGAAAGGGGTATAAGTAGTGGATCCAAAACCCCAGATTTTTAGATCACTTCTGGAATCAAGAGGAACCTCTGCCAAGGAGAAGAGCTGAGGAGCTGAGGAGCTGGAGGAGGAGTACTTCCCCTTTGCCTGTGACTGTGCTTTGCTGGGTTGGCCTGCAGTTGCTGCTTCCGTCTGAAAGAAGACAAAGTCTGGACTTTGTGGTATATTCCTGCATGTGAAGAATCTCCCAAAGGCTTCGATTGAGCTTGCCTCCTGTTTTGAAGTCTCAGGGCCATAAAAGACTTCCTCTGCCAGCACCTGGACTCTCTGTTGAAACTCCTGCCCTGCCAAGTTGTGCCCTACCTAATCCCTGGGGCCTTGATAGGTTAAGTTGGCAGAACAAGGACTGAAATCCACACACAGAACACCATGCTGGGACAATTTCGATGCACCACCTGCAATGTGGCTGAAAAATGATGCATCACCCGCTTTGCTGCTAAAATCGACACTCCACCTGCATCGCAGCTGGGAGATCAATGCATCGCAGCTGGAGAAATGATGCAACAGCCGCTTGCAGCTGCTGATAGCTACGCAAACCGCATGCAGCGCGGTTTTTCAACAACGTACAACTGGATTTCTCATGCATTGGCGCTGGTGTCAAAGTCATTGTGAACCTGCGCAAATCCGAGGTGCCCTGTCCGGAAATCAACACATCTCTCTCTTGCGGGAGAGGAAAACGATGTATCACCGACCTGACCAGAGAAGAAACGACACACGTCTTCACTTGCGATTAATGAATCGACACATCGCTGACTTTTCTGAAGCACGCTCATCCGTGTGGCTTTATTTTTTACACAAACCAGGTACTTTGTGTAAAATCAACATTTCCATTGTTTTCTATGGAGTAATGCTCTTATTCTCTTTAAAATTCATATCTTGACTTGGGTATGTTGCATTTTTGTCGTTTTTGTTTGTTTGATTTGGATAAATATTACCTATTTTTCCAAACTTGTGTGGCTTCCCTTTTGTAGTGTTTTCACTGTATTACTGTGTGTGTTTATACACATACTTTACACATTGCCTTTGAGATAAGCCTGACTGCTTGTGCCAAGCTACCTAGGGGGTTAGTAGGGGTTATCTTGGGTGTCTATCTCCCTTGTCCTGACTAGAGTGTGGGCTGCTGGTTTGGCAGAGTGCAAGCTGACCGCCAACCAGAGACCCCATTTCTAACAAACATAATTAAAGCTATTCACACAAAGTCTATTCTACAGCAGTTGAAGGGAAAAACTTGAAACTTCTTCAATTCACATTCGAAACCTGGTTTTGGTGGTTGAAGTACTGGATGCGTGACCCTGACGTACTCTCTCTTCCTGATGCAGGTGGCAAGTGATACTTTCCATTAGTTACTCATTTATTTATTCCTAGATGGACTTTGCCACAACAAGGGCCCTTGGTATAGTGGGTCTGCATGCACAGATCATGGTAAACACCACTCTTGCCCCTTGGTGGAGAATCCACCCTATTTGAGTTCTTAGCCAAGTGCTGCCTTTAACAGCTCTTTGCAACGTTGGAAATGTTAGTAGTAAACTTCCTAACCATCCTGTTTCATTTTACTTTGGATAGTCTGTGTGAAAATGCAATCTTATCACTCCTCGGTGATCTGATACTGATCGTTACCTCTGAATACCCACCCATCACCATATCCTGGTAATTCAAACTGATTACTTCTCACAGACGGTTGGTCTGTGTTCTCTGCTACTCCTATCATCTGAACCTCAAAGGAGTGGCGCTCCATATAGGTCTTTACCCTGCTACCTGCAGGTGCACAGTTTCCTGAGTATGTTCAGAGCTTCTGGGGCAACTAGAATCTATCCAACCTCTGGATGAGGAACCCTCACTTCTCAACACTGCGCTAATGATAAAGTACCCTAGACTCACCCCGAGCTGACTCGCTCACCGTCACCTAGTTGTTTATCTGTTCTACCTGAAGCCACTCACCAGTCAGTCGCAGGAGTGCCTTAAAGCAGTGGCATCTCTTTGATTCTTTTGATTCCACAAAAGCCTAAGGTGACACTTTCACTTAAATGAATCACTACCCCTAGGGGGAAACTTACTTGGATCGAGATTATTCCATGAGTCTTGAAGCCCTCTTATACTAACACTGAGAGGGGGTGCCGGGTAATGCTGTAAATGCCAAAACTGCCCTGGACTCCAGTCTATTCTTTGCTGGTCTCTTTTTTGGGACACCTCAGAGGGCAACTGTACTATCATCGATTTCGAGGGCCATGTTTGACCCTACGCTACCATGACAGAGTGAACTTGCACATTTCTACTCTCATTGATGAATGTGATGAGTGTAGAAGTAATCCCACATTTGCTCTCCTCTGTATAATGATATGCAGCATCTCATCTACATTACTGGTGCTGTTCCAAATCTTCTCAACAAACCTACCTGTCAGATCTAGCAATTGGGTCCACGTGAACAGTAGGATTGTTTTTGGCGATTTGCTTACAAGTAGTTGTCCTGCTTTTGTTGGTTGAGGGACAGGAAACATGTTTTTTTTTAGTAGTAATTATGTTAAAACCAGTATATTATTTTGGGTTTTTTACTCTGGTTCTACATGGTTGTAGATGGATGTGTCTTTCATAAGTATTAATATGGGCCAGGAGGTTGAGATATTGGATTGAACTAGTGGAAAGCCAGACGTCCATGTTAAACAGCCTGGGCAATAGGTAAGAGCCTGCAGTACTGTGCCTGGTGCAATATAGATGGTAGTGTGAAAGAGGCCCACTAATTTTGGAAGGATGATCTCATCTTTTTTAGAGTTAGACTGGTGTTTACAGTCCAGTATTGAAGTCATTTTTTTAATATTGGGAAGAGAGTCAATCTTATATTATATTTCATTGGGAAAAATCTTAATTGCAAATATTCTTTTTAAGGGATAATATATTCATATGAAAAAAGAAATAATTCACTCATTCAGAGGATTAGCTCATTCTACAAGCCTTTATTTGAGGTATCCAGTGCTTTAAAATTTGATTTCATAATCCATTGCCTTTATGGCACGATTCTTCAAATATTAATGTGCTCTTGATTTTTATTCTTCAAATTAAGGACTTCTCTTGATTTACATTTTTGTGCTATTAATGATCTAGCAACCTATGATGTGAAATACCTACTGGGAAGAGGGGATGGGAAAATTAGAGAGGGTTACTAATAGAACAGGATTAGTCAAACCAAAATGTTGACTCGTGGGACAGTACATACACTGCAAAAAGGGAAAATTATAAATAAATGTTTTTACCTCTCTGTAACTCTTGCTAAAAAGGGAATTGCCACTACTCACAAATCCCTTTTGTGACTGAGAGTACAGAAATGGATTGATCTGACAATTGGTTGGGCAGAGATTGAATCAGATGGCATATCAGTGGGCTGTTACAAAGGTCTCGGTAAAGGACAGCATACACAAACATGGGAAGACATCCTAACTTTCTTCCTGAAACACTGCCACAAAGTAATGACAACCCCATGCTGGACTGGTTGACCCTTCAGCTACTAGGGGTTACGGGAGAGCGCCGTTCATACTCATTAGGTACAATGAGGGGGTGAATAATGGGTCCTAGGTTGAATTTTAAGGCTTCCTCAGATAGCAAACTAAAATTTTGAAATCAGTAATAAGCACCAAGGGGCATTCTAATAAACTCCTTATCCATTCCATCTATACCATCTTGCGTGGCCCAATGCACCCCGCCCCAGCCAATGTACTCAACATCTAATTGCTAATGTAGATTTTCCTAGTAATTTATGACGGAAAGTCTTAATTTTATTAAAGACACGGAGGCGAATATTATGCGTTCTTTTCTTACTTTAATTTCAATAGCAGCAGTCAAGAAACTACAACTACCAAAAGGATTAGCTGTGGGCTAACCAATGGGAGTAAAACAGAAAGTAGTAGTGAACCAATCAGAACAGGACATAAACCATAGAGAGTACCCTTGACTGCAAGCAGCCCTCTTTTCTTGAACGAGACAGTCAAGCGGAATTATAAAACAACGGATAAGTAAGTCCAACAATTGCGAAAGACAAAGAAATGGCACACAATTCTTGCACGACTGCGAAAAACCGAGATGGCGATGGAGAAGGAAGGTGCTCCGAAGCGGGATGTGGAGATGCTTCCAGAGGATTCTTCATGAAGAAGGAACTGATTGAGCCAACGGCGTTATCCGGAAGCTGGAGGCAGTGCTGGAGTCGCTGGGAGGGAAAGAGAAAGTACATATTAATAGAAGTACTGAGGTGGGATAATATTTGCCTCCGTGTCTTTAATAAAATTAAGACTTTCCGTCATAAATTACTAGGAAAATCTACATTTTATGACAAGACCGGAGGCTCTATTATGCGCGTTCAAAGCTTGTCAATAACTATAGAAGAAGCCGATCTAACAGGTTTGCAATAAAATGTTTTAAACACATTATCATTTGACCAATCTGCCGACCTGAGAATGTCCTCTAAACTGGACCCAAGGGCGAAAGCCTTAGATGCCATGGCCCCCCTGGAAGAATGTGCCCCAAATACAGAAGTATCAATTCCTGCTAAGGACATAACCCATTTGATCCAGCGGGCTAAAGATGCAGAAGTGACTGGCTTGTGAGGTTTGCGGAAGGAGATCAACAATTGAGTGGAAGAGGACGTTCTCAGGTTAACAGTTCTCTTTTCGTATTCTTTTAAACAAAGGCCCACACACAGTTTTGGTCTGTCAGGAAAGAAAGGGTAAAAAACAGAATGTAAATTAGTTTTGGTGCGTTTGGAAATGTGGAATAAAACACCTGAAGGTAAGAACTGGCGTGCCGAAACATCTAAGGACTTAACGTCTGAAGTCCTTTTGATAGAAATTAAGCATAGCAACATAGTGAGCTTAGCGGAAATCATTTTGAGGGAAAGAGAAGAATTATCTGGCCAGGAAAGAAAAAGATTCAGTACCAGAGAAACATCCCAGATGTGAGAATAGTTAGCGGCAGGAGGCCTAGAGAGCTTGACGCCTTTCAGGAGACGGCAAATCAAGGGATGGGACCCAATAGGATTGCCGTCGATATGTGAGTGATTCAGGGATATAGCAGATCTGTAAAGATTTATTGTGCGGTATGACTTGCCCAAGCCCGCCTGAGCGGCTAGAAAATTAATAATTAAATTTAGATCTGCTGAAAAGGGATTGGAACATTTTCCCAGACACCAGCTTGACCAAAGAGCCCATGCTGATTTGTAGGCCCGTCTTGTACCGGGTGCCCAAGCGTTGTTAATGAGTTCTGAAGCTTCTGACGAAATAGCCCAGGGCTGTTGGGGAGACCGGAAATGAGCCAAGCTGAGAGGGTTAATGATTGGTCGAGAATCAGATTGTGGGGCTGACCCAGAGGATCCAGGAGGAGAGATGGAAAGGACGGGAGTAGGATAGGGAAATCCACTGCTAGTTCGAGGAGGGGAGGAAACCAAACCTGGGATTGCCAGAAGGGAGTCAAAAGGACCAGAGACGCCTTCTGACGTCTGACTTGGTTTAGGACCCTGTTGATTAGAATAAAGGGAGGGAAGGCGTAATTGAGAGAACTGGACCAGTCTTGTAGAAAAGCGTCTGTAGCTAGAGCCAACGGATCCGGCCGCCAGCTGAAGAAATTGGGAAGCTGGGTGTTGAGCCGGGACGCAAAAAGGCCTATTCGGAACGGACCCCACTTCCGTCCTATCTGGCAAAAAACTGACTGGTGCAATTTCCAATCGCTGGAGTCCGAGAGATGGCGTGAATACCAGTCTGCATTGGAATTCAGAGACCCCGGAAGATACTCGGCTATGAGGGAGAAATTGTGGGATAGACAAAAATCCCAGAGACTCTTGGCCAGCAGGGCCAGAGGTCTGGATCTGGTGCCTCCCAAGTGGTTGATGTAACGTACCGCTGAAATATTGTCCATGCGAAGCAGAATGGAGCATCTTGCTCTGTTTTTTGTGAAGCTTCTGATTGCAAAGGAGCCTGCAAGAAGCTCTAAACAATTTATGTGCAATCTGGACTCCTCTGCGGACCATGAACCGCCAGTCGATATCGAACCACAGCGGGCGCCCCAGCCTGTGAGACTTGCATCTGATTCTAATACAAGATCGGGCACAGAGGGGAAGATGGATCTGCCGTTCCAGGCCTCTAAATGGGATATCCACCACTGGATTTCCATTACGGATTCCTGGTCCAAGGAGACGAGATCGGAAAAGGCTAAGCCGCGATGCAGATGAAGGATTTTGAGACGCTGGAGGGCACGGTAGTGAAGAGGCCCTGGGAAGATGGCCTGGATTGAAGATGATAGGAGGCCGACCACCCTTGCGAGTGTTCTGAGAGATATAGAGCCCTTTTGAAGAGTATGGATAAGTTCTTTTTTGATTGCGGAAACCTTGGAACGAGGGAGATATAAAGCGGCCGAGACGGAGTCTATTTGGAAGCCTAGAAATTCTATCTGTTGGGAAGGGAGAAGAACAGACTTTTCGAGGTTTATCAGGAACCCGAGATCTGTGAGGAGAGAGGCTGTTATTTGGAGATGCGTCAGTAAAGAAATTGTAAAAACTTTCTGTGCGACGGATGAATAGGAATAGTCAGGTATGCGTCCTGTAAGTCCAGTCTGACTAGCCAATCGAATTGGAGTAAAATATCCCTGAGATGGATAATGGTTTCCATCTTGGAGTGGCGATAGACGACAAATTGGTTGAAAGATTTGAGATTGATTACCGGTCTCAGCTTTTTGTTTTTCTTGTGGACGAGAAAGATAGAGCTTATGAATCCGGAAGGGTCTGGAGAGCAAAGATGGATGGCATTCTTTCTTAACAGAGATTGAACCTCTATCAAAAATTCGAGCCAGGGGACCCACTACCTCCAGAAGTTTGTCCTGGCACGTGGTCCAGGCTTTGTCAACCCCCTTACGGGGATCCTTACCAAATTTAGTAAAGAAAGTGATGAGAGAGTCGTCAATTGTAGGAGTAACCGTAATATTGGATTCCAACGACGGCCTGGGGCATTCAGACTTCAATTTGGCTCTCGTCTGCTTATCTAGAGGAAGCCGAAGACGGGAAGCAATATAATCACCTACGTGCTCCAGAGGAAGCCACTCTGTGGAGTTAGGATGATGGATTAAAGATGGGTCAAACATTGGAACCCCTTCGGCGTCAACCACAGTGGTAGAGGGGCCACCTGACGCCATTTTGCAACGTTTAGGAGAAGAAGGGGAAAAAATATCGTCGGGGTTGTCAGATTGGGATAAATCATCCAAGTCCTCCTCATCTGTGTCCAATATTTTCGAAATTACAATCTTTTTTGGCGCATCTAAATGTTTTAATTTTGATTTGCATTTTGACTGGGATGTCGTACTCTTGGTGCAATTCCCCTCCTTAGAAGGAGGCCTGGGAGGAAGTAAGTCCTCGGTCTGGCGTGAGGCAAGCTCACCTTCTGTCTGTGCGCCTTGACGTGTTTTAGAGGAAAATAATTTCCGTTTTCTGCCTTCCCCCGCAGAATGGGCCATAGACTTGGACACCATGGACATAACTGAGTTTTCAATATTTTTTGACATCTTGTCCATTGATGCTTTCATAGCATGTTTCACTGAGGACTGGATAAATGTATTTAAGTCTTGACGAAAAACAACATCCTCCTCCTCAGAGGCAGATCTTGAGGGAGAACTTCCCATATCCATAATGATAAAATATTTAAAAGAAACGAAAGTCAGTAAAATAATCACTAAAACCAAGCAAAAAACCACTTTGGAATACGAAGGGTTAAATTGGAGCAAAACGCTCCCAAACTGGTGGTCGAAGCTCCTCCCCGAGGCGGGGTTCGAGGTTTCCTGAAAGCCGAGAGAGGCGAAGGCGGAGTCCAGCACACGCGCTGTCTTCCGTGTACACGGAAGGCTGTGAGGCCGTAAAACGAAGAAGGGAGCCGTCTACGAGGACCGGTAAGCGTTCTCCAACCGGCGCGCAATAGAAACAGCGCGCGCTGTCAAACGGGGAACACGGAGTGCATAATAGAACGCTCGGAAGAGCGCGAGGCAATAACGGCGTTTACCAGCCAAGAGGGGCGGGGGGGGGGGCCCGAAATATTACAACCGCGGTGCGGTGACCGTCAAAAACAAGTAGAACATTAAAATAACGCTGAAACTAAGGTAACATAGCAAAACATAATAATTAACATGAAAGGAAAAACATTAAATACGAAGCCAGGCAAAGAAGAGTACTTATCTTGACTGCGAGCAGCAAGAAAAGAGGGCTGCTTGCAGTCAAGGGTACTCTCTATGGTTTATGTCCTGTTCTGATTGGTTCACTACTACTTTCTGTTTTACTCCCATTGGTTAGCCCACAGCTAATCCTTTTGGGAGTTGTAGTTTCTTGACTGCTGCTATTGAAATTAAAGTAAGAAAAGAACGCATAATAGAGCCTCCGGTCTTGTCATAAAATTGAGATGCACAAACCATGTTGCACTGTTACTGTTTCTTTTCTATGGCTGTCGCCAACGTCACAAGTATCTCTTCAATATGTAACCTCATTTGTGATGACAAGTACACAGACAAAGAAAAAACACTTTTAAAAAAAGAGCATTAATGGGAAATACAGTGTCATAACAATTTTTGTCCTTTCTTTTAGAAAAACATTGCAAACCCAGCACCAATCAGCAGAGATCTGGTGATACGAGATATCCTACTTTTTCCACAAGCCATTTAGACACATTCTTTTGAACGTTTTTTGATTTTGTTATAGTCCCCTAACAAATGTTTCCAGTTCCCAATCACTTTAAAGCATCTCTTACATGTAGCTGGTATTGATTCTGCAAATGTATTAATACACGCTGGCATTAAAGACAACTGATATACCATATAATACTGCATACACAGGAGATTAGAATTTAAATAAATGGATATGTGAATTTATCCACCCCAATCCTGCTCTAAGAACTGAAAACCTAAATCTAGTTCCCAGGACGTTCTAATTTTATCATTGTTAACTTTTTCTAGAGTTACAAATTGTTTTTTGCTGTGCAGACTTGATGAGCAGAATAGCGTAAAATCCCACTAAAAATACCTAACTCTTCCCCAAGCAGTGTCTCTGAGAAGTAACTTCTAAACTGCAAAAACTTCCTTTTAATTTAATATTGATTTTTTGTCTAACTTTTTCCAGTGTCCTAAACAGTTATTTAAGTTCCCATCAGCCGTTTCTTGGCTCTGTCAAGTATTAGACTAGACAGTTCTTCAGGGAGTTCCCGATTGTTCATAATGGTAGGCATTCCTGCTCACGATAAATCTTTGATCATCTAATCCGTAATGCATTCGTCTGATTAAGGTCTCTGAGGGCTCAAAAAGTAATGTTTTTATACTTTTTGACTTCTACCAAATTACAAACAAAACCCTTTAGACCATATTTCTTTGGCATTTCCTTCATAAGAATTGCATAATATTGCCAATTATTCTCCATGATAACGAGTTGTCGAAGCAACTGTGATATGGCCGCTAAGTGGGAAGAGCCCACCTCTCTTCTCCAGTGGTAGACATAGCTTTTTCCTTGCTACGGTGGGTCACTTGAATCACCATACAAATGATGTATTCATCCCATTGATTCTTTTAAAAAACATTTTAAATAACATGGGGGCGCCTGAAAAAGGAATAGATACTGCAGTAGTGTAACCATTTTGAATATTTTAATCCTTTCCATTATCAAGAGAGGTAAATGGTAACACTTATTGAAGTCTTGCTTTATTTCAACAAGTAGTCAGGCATACCTTAAAATGAAATACATTTTAATGATGCGGAAAATAGTACTCTTAAATAACTGATTCGGTTGGTGATTAGTTTAATGCTTCAGTATTCCAGGGTTAAATCTAGTGTTTCAAAAGTTATCAGTAGAGCCTCTCTGTAGCAATTATCTTATACCCTGAAATAATACAAAATCGTTTTTATGGTCTCAAAAACTGGCTTGATATTACTTCCCTTTGTAGTAAGAGTACAAAATGATGCCACATCATCTGCATGTATTATACTGATTATTGGAGCATGTTCTGGCCCAGATTACTATTAGCATGTATTAGGAATGTTAGTGCTTCTAGTTTGTTTTTCTGTATGCTGGAAAAGTTCTTCATTTTTCTCTGTTAATCTGAGATCACTGCTTCTTGATGGTCAGAACCTTGAGTGCAAGTCACGGAGCAATTTCTGTTCATCAATAAAGTCCTGCTATTGACTAGCCACATCCCTTTCGTGACTTTATGGTTGATCGCATCCTGACAGTTCTATAACTGAGTAAAGGCATAAAAGGAACGTGGGATTTGTTTACAGCATTAAGGGAAGTTAAAGAAGTTAGATTTGTGCTAGCTAAAAAGGTGTGAGAAAAGATTGGTCTCTGCTGTAGTTGGTGTCAAAGGCATGTGGGATTTGGTGAGGTGAGCATTTTAGATAATAAATTTTTTAGGGGTATGGGGCAACATGGCGGGGACTAAGGGGTTGGCAGTGTGAAGAGTAATGAGTCCTTACTCTAGTAACCACTTAGAAAAATGTGGGATTTAAAAGAATGTGCTGTAGAAGGTTAAAATATATGCGTTCTGGCTGGGAGGTTTAAAGAAAGAGGGTTGTGGTCAAACTGGAGGGTGAACATCTAAGGGAACGGTGGGTCCAACATAAACACCAGGGTGAGTTTGGAAATCGATTGGAATTTGTGTTTTGCATTAATCACCATACTTCGTACAAAATGCACCTGATAAACTTCGGCTGGTATTAATTGCTGAAATTTGTCAGGGGAAAAGGTTTGTAAAAAAAGACAGATCATGTGGAATTTGTTAGGGTGAACCCCGATCCTGCATTTTCTGATTTAATTTTCCCCAAAAAAACTCAGAATAGGAGGTATTTATGCTAGTAACAACCCACGCCGGCGTAAAAGCATTTACAAGGTTCTGAAAATAATAATCATATTCTGACCCACTCACGATAGGAGCTTAAGTCAAACACTCTCAATTTCACCTTTTTACCAAAGGTATTTCTGCGTTGACTTTCCTTGCAAAAGGATGTGAGTTGGAGATGGGGCAGTTTTGTAAAATCGTGACCAGAAACAATTAAACCTCAAGTTCAAGGAAAGATCTCTAGTAAAGGTGAATTTTGTGTGTCATGCTGAAAATGTTCCAAACATCTATGGAGAAAAACAGTTTTTTGTCATTGGACACTACTCTTTAATTCTGTGTGTCTGTTTATTGTATGCTAGACGGACTCATGCTGCAGAGGATTTGAATCGCCACATAAAAAATCTTGAAAATATTTACTTGATAATTATGAAAATCATATAAAATCAATGTAGTATTAGGTCTCAGTTTACGCCATTCCTATAGTGCGGGTATTTAGAATCAGCACATACATATCACTTAAAAATATTGCCTGGCTAATAGATATCACTGATTTTGCTGTAGAATTTGGATTTGAGCTACATAATGAATAACTCAATTTTAATTTCCTTCTGCTCAGATTGTTTGGCTCCTACACTACTGACGTGGTCATCGGCACCTCCTTTGGTGTGAACGTTGACTCAATGAACAACCCGAACGATCCCTTTGTTACTATTTCAAGGAAAATGTTAAATTTCAGATTCATTAACCCATTTTTAATGATCATAGGTAAGAATCCTGAGCACCTTTCTATTGTTAAAGAGCATCTTAGACATAACATAACTTACAATCTATTTGATTGCAGCATGTGCTGGTATTCTTGCATGATTTTCCTTTTCGTTTATCATTTCTCTGAAGTTGTGATTGGTCCTGCAGTACACGTGAGCACTGCCTTCAAATAATGAGATGAATGCAGAATTTTTGTCAATGATGTTACAGTAAGAACCAGGTTCGCATAACCTCAAAGCACTGAGGTACTTTTGACTACCACACTGATAATCCTAAAGATTATTATAATATCAGGCACTGATTCCTGATAAGTACCAAACGTAGACATCTCCTAGCCTAGTCCTCCAGATGACTTCTGATATGACTCCTCATTCCGGTTTAGCATCTCTTGCATATTCATTTACTCTATGTCTTTGCTGAAACTGCACAAGCTTACTGGAGACAGAGTTACTGCTGGGTGTGGGTAAGAGTATTTGACTGCAAGAGGAAGGCATTTCAAATAAACATGTCACTAATTAGATAGGAAGGCGAAAAGGTGTTCTAAATAAATCTAGAGCAAACTACGGGCTACATTAGTCCCAATTTTGCAGGATTCAGTACACATAGGGGGTCATTACAACCCTGGCGGACGGTGTTAAAGCTGCGGAAATACCGCAAACAGGGCGGCGGACAAAAAAAGGGAATTATGACCCTGGCGGTAACCGCCAACAAAGACAGCCACTTTAACACACCGCCCGCCACGGCGGTACAGACAAGCAGCGCAGCGGTCACCGCCAACAGACAGACGGGAGACAATGTACCGCCCACACTATTACAACCCGCCAATCCGCCACCTTTTCCGGGGCGGATTCACCATGGATAAAAACACGGCGGAAACAGCTTTTGCTATGGGAAAACGCTCACCTCAACATACTCCACGAGGAAGGAGGACACCATGGAGGCCGAATTACAAATCCTACCTGCCCTTGTCTTTCTACTCCTCTACGACCAACAGCTACGTAGGCACCGAAGACACTGGTGAGTACTGCATCTACGACACGGGGAGGGGGGACAAAAGTTAGGGGGACACCCACCAAACACCCCCACCCTCGCATATTACAACATACACACCAATGCATTCACAAAAATCACAGTAACAACCCACAATCCCCCCGGAAGAATGAAAAGACATTGCGAAATTCGGTCAAACATTGTAATGTGCCAATATACATGTCATACAAAAATATACAGATACATATATCTCAAAATCACTCTTATTTACACATACAATCCGAGAAGTAGTGCAGATATGTACACAACAATGTCCGTGCACCAACAGTCCAAAAATGCATGGGCGAGGCCCACAAACTATACCTGACCAAAATCGGAGAGAACTCTGCCGGGGCATCAGATAGAAACACTACAGGCACCTCAGGGGGAAGGGAAGGGGGTGCACCTCAGCCAGATGAATGCGAAGCCAGATCCACGACGGGGCTCCATGCCCATTGATGTATCCTGGGGAGTGCAAAGCCACAGTCTCTCAAGTCTCTACAGTGGGTGGCTTTCCCACTGTGCCATCCTGGGGAGTGCAAAGCCACAGTCTCTCAAGTCTCTACAGTGGGTGGTTTGCCCACTGTGCCATCCTGGGGAGTGCAAGGCCACAGTCTCTCAAGTCTCTACAGTGGGTGGCTTGCCTACTGTGCCATCCTGGGGATTGCAAAGCCACAGTCTCTCAAGTAGATGCAGTTCTCTACTGGTACTGGGGGGGACTGGGGCCCAGACTGGATGAGTCTCCCCGTGAAAGTTCATGTCCGGTCACTGTCCCAGCTGCACATGGGAGAAGGATGCCTGATGTGGCGGCCTTTTCATTCCTACACGGTGCATGCCCTGTTCAGTGGTGCTTTGCCATGGCGGTCTTTGCCCTGTTCAGCGGTGCTTTGCCATGGCGGTTCTGGACTGTTCAGCGGTGCTTTGCCATGGCGGTCTTTGCCCTGTTCAGCGGTGCTTTGCCATGGCGGTCTATGGACTGTTCAGCGATGCTTTGCCATGGCGGTCTTTGCCCTGTTCAGCGGTGCTTTGTCATGGCGGTCTTTGCCCTGTTCAGCTGTGCTTTGCCATGGCGGTCTTTGCCCTGTTCAGTGGTGCTTTGCCATGGCGTTCTTTGCCCTGTTCAGCGGTGCTTTGCCATGGCGGTCTTTATCCTGTTCAGTGGTGCTTTGCCATGGCGGTCTATGGACTGTTCAGCGGTGCTTTGCCAGTGCTTTGTAGTGGTGGACACACCGCTGATTGACCTGTCCTGGGTAGGGAGGTTTGGGCCCGCTGGGTGAGTGCTGTGCTGGTGTTACCAGAGGGTGGCAGCTCGGTGTTGGGCTGTGGCTGGGCAAGGGGAACCGACTGTCCAGAGGCCTACGATGGTCCGGGCTGGTCATCAAGATCCAGTGGGGCAGAGCTGCTGTCGTCACTGTGGGCCTCTTCTGGGGGTGGAGTGGTGTTGTCTGGACCATCTGGTGTGGTGACGGTCCTTCGGGTTCCTGCAGGGGTATGAGAACATGATTATTGCATGTGTGTGTTTCATGGTGTGCAATGGGTGGGTGTTTGTGTACCCCAGTGCAAGCATTCCTGTGTGGGGGCTTGTGTGATGATGGTTGGGGGGGTGTTCTGGGTATGTGCAGTGAGCATGCTTTAGTGAGGGGTGCTCATGCTTAGTTGTGTCATGCAGAGCTTGGTGTTGAGATGGGTGGTTTGTGTTATGGGTACATTAGTGAGGATTTGGGGTGATAGGGGAGGGTGTGAGGGTGAGGGGGTGTGATAGCATGCAGGTAGGGTGGGGGATGTGATAGTTAAGATTTGACTTACCAGTGTCCCATCCTCCGAGGCCCTCAGGATGCAAGATGGTCAAGACTTGCTCCTCCCATGTTGTTAGTTGTGGGGGAGGAGGTGGGGGTCCGCCGCCAGTCCGCTGCACCGCGATGTTGTGCCTGGATACTGTGGAACGCGCCTTCCCCCGTAGGTCGTTCCACCTCTTCCTGATGTCCTCCCTATTTCTTGGGTGCTGTCCCACGGCGTTCACCCTGTCCACTATTCTGCACCATAACTCCATCTTCCTGGCTATTGATGTGTGCTGTACCTGTGAGCCAAATAGCTGTGGCTCTACCCGTACGATTTCCTCCACCATGACCCTGAGCTCCTCCTCGGAGAAGCGGGGGTGTCTTTGGCGTGACATGGGGTGGTGTGTGTGAGGTGTGGGGTGGTGTATGTGGTGATGAGTGTGGTGAGTGTAGTGGTATGTGGTGTTTTGTGCGTGGATGTTGTGTGGATGATGGTGTTGTGTGCCTCTGTGTGATGGGGTTGTCAATAGCTGTGCTCTCTCTCTGGCCTCCTCTCAGAATTTCTGGTTGTAGGGGTTTGTGGGTGATGTGGGTGATGTGGGTGTGTGTTTTATATTGTGTTGGGTGTGTGGGAGTGTTGTTTGTATGTGTATCAGGTGTGTGTATTTGGAATTGTCTAATGTGGCGGTGTTTTGGAGATGTGTGTGTATTTTGAGCGCAGCGGTGTGTACTGCCAAGAGAATACCGCGGTTGAAAGACCGCCGCGTGGATTCGTGGGTCGTAATAGCATGGGCGTGTTTCTGTTGGCGTGGAGGTGGAGGATTTGTTTCCGCATGTTTATCGCTGATCTTTGGTGTGGCGGTGTTGTGTGGGTGTCTGAATTTCGGCGGAATCCGTGATGTGTGTCATAATAGCTGTGGCGGTCTACCGCCGCCGCCGCGGTGTATTGGCGGTCTTCTGCACGGCGGTAAGCGCCTTATACCGCCAATGTTGTAATGACCCCCATAATGACAATAAGGATGAGGCTTGTGAGCATTTTAAAAATGCCTGTCTCAGTACATCCAGAATTGTGAACATGTCTTTGCATGCAAAACACCTGTAATCAACACTAATTTAAATGTTCTTCAATAAGAAGAGTTTGTGTTAAATCACAAGCGTTGTTCGTACTTTAAATACAGTTTCTAACATTTGGCACACTTATTTTGAGCCCTAACTGCTGACTTGCACCCCTAATTATTCTTGAACACAATGGGGCATTCCAGGATAAAATTGCACAGTCTCAAACACTGGTGGTTTGCATCACTGTTCCAAAAATCTAATTTCCTGACAAAGTTTTGCATTTATCATATAACTACAGTTAAAAAGTGAATTATGGTCCTTGCTTCAAGCATGCAAAACCACAGAAAGTCGACAGTTGTATGCAAGGCTTCAATGCAGGGAATACCTCTCTTAACCCATTTGCAAGTACTAGTGGAGAAAAGGTAATGATCAAGCATTAAGTATGGCAATTGAACCAGCACAGGACCAATCTCCTACCATTGGTACCTAATAGACATTTGTTGTCAAAATGAGACGTGTAGGGAGTTAGCAATTTTCAAACGTTTCTGATTAACAGTGTAACTATTTGGCGGTGGCTAGCCTGGCCAAGATGGCGGATGCATAAATCGCGGCTCCGGCTGGGCCTCGGATTTATCCTTTTGAATGTGTCCCGCCTGGGGTCGGAGGTAGAGATCACGGATCGGGCGATCATCGTGGACCTGGGCGTGGTGGCTGGGGACTGACTCTTGGCCCCTAGGGGTGATCGGCAATGAGATCGCACCTCGCAGAGAGCCGGCGGTGCTGACTGGGAGGATGCCTGCGGAGCAGGAGTTCTCGACCTGGAGGCGGTGCACACGAGAGATGGGGATGGAGCGGCATATGAGCCGCTTGGGCGCCTGACTCGAGGGCGAGACAAGCGCCGATCGCTGATTTCAGCAAAAGAAGGCGTGTCATACAGGTGCAGTGAGGGCTTGTTCCCGACTAATGGAGCAGTGACGACAGAGAGCGGTGGGAGCTGGTCACGGCCCCGGCCGGCCGAGCGCCCTGTAGGCATGGAGCGGAGTTGACAGACCTTGTCGAAAGACGGGGGCACCCCCAGGGCAGCGCCTATCTTAGGCACACACAGGGCTGGCCCTTCGAAGGGAGCGGCTTGTGGCGGCACAACAGCGGAGCGGGCCTGGTGAGAGGGGAAAGTCTCCAGAGGGAGAAACCGGATTGGGCATTGACTGAGTAAGTAAGGAGGCAGTGAACGCACCCTGGATAACATCAGTGCAGCCCTGGGTGCCCCCTAGATAGCCCGAACGACACAGCTGGAGTGGTGGCCCTGGCGGAGTCACCCTGGACAGAAGGCTCAGCTTTGTAGTACTGAGTTGGGTTGCAACACGTAGGCCCTTGGCCCACTGGCCCCTCAGAGCGGATGACCTCAAGGGGCCCTTCATGGGGCAAACCGCAAGCCTGCAAAAACACGGGCGGCCTGATCCAGGGGAACATGGCGGAATCTGTGCAGCCCCTTCTGCAGGCCACACGAGACAAAATCTTAGAGGCAATAGAGGACACCAAGACTATGCTCCAACGAGACATTGGCCAAGTGTCGGTAGAGTTGGACTTACTAAGAACGGACCACCAAAAGCTAGCTGAGAGGTTCCAGGAGACTGAGACGTTTCTGGCAGAACTCACTCCAATGCAGGGGGAACTTGCACCCACAGTCCTGCAATTGACAGACTGGGTCCAGCAGCTGGAACGTAGAGTAGAGGAGGCAGAAAGCCGCAGCCGTAGAAATAATGTGAGAATTGTTGGACTTCTAGAGGGTGCTGAGGGCACGGACATGGTGTCCTTTTTGGAGGGGTGGCTGTGTTTCTGATGTGGCCCCGGAGCAGCTTACCCCTTCCTTTGCATTGGAGTGAGTGCACCGGGTGCCATCGAGACCCCTGGCACCGGGGAGGCCCCCACGGGTGGTGGTGGCTAAGCTGCTGCATTATATGGACAGAGATGTGCTCCTGCGAAGGGCCAGGGAGGCTGGACCCTTTAGAGTAGCAAACAGAAAGGTGACTTTATTCCCGGACTTCACAGTGGAAGTGCCTCCTACATTGCGGTTAAAAGAGCTCCCCAAGAGGAGGGTATCCAGTATTCTCTTCTGTTTCCGACCAGATTGAGGGTGATTTCCGAGGGCCAAACCACCTTTTTTCAGTCCCCGGGCGAGGCATGGGAATGGCTGGAGTCACGTAAGGCCGGGGTGGCTCCCAAGCCAAAACTGATCATGTAGGACACCGGGGCCGCAGAGGACTAAGAAGGCAGTGCAGCAAGCATCAACTGAAAGCGGTGCCAACTCCGGCTAAGAAGGAAACCTCGGGGAAGGCAGCCCTGGAGGCTGTAGCGTCAATGAGGGGCACAGATTCACTATTGGAGGCAAGTGAGAGAGACTCGGACCGTGCCTCCACTTCGTCAGCAGCAGGCTCCTGTTGCTCTGGAGGTGCCCCCAGGGTGACTCCACAGACTGCTGATGAACTGGGTTGAAATGGACTTTGCTGGTCTGGCCCGGAGGTGAGGATGTCGGCTTTTAATATGAGGCCCTGATAGCCATGGACCCCCACCCATTGGTTTCTCGGCCACCGAGTTGTGAATGGCGAGAACACAGAAGGACTTGTTTTTTTGGTTGTGCTATTGCACCATTACTTGGGTGACCTACAGTTGGAGCGGCGCCCAGAGGACGGGGAGTTGGGATTTGCAGTTATTTGTTTTTAGTTATGCGCAAGGGCTGAGTTGTCTTTGTCAGACATGGCCATTGGTGATTGGTGAGATGTGGGGTGGGGATGGGGGGCCGGGCTGTGGGAGGGGTTGGAGGCTTGCCCGGACACTGCTATGTTAGAATGGCGGATTACGATTTGTTGACTTGGAACATCTGGGGAATGGGGATGCTGACCAAAAGACATAGGCCCTCATTACAACCCTGGCAGTCGGTGTTAAAGCGGCGGTAATATCTCCAACAGGCTGGCGGAAAAAAAGTGGGATTACGACTGTGGCGGAAACCGCCAACATAGACAGCCACTTTAATACTACGACCGCCACGGCGGTAGAAACAAACAGCGTGGCGGACACCACCAACAGACAGGCGGAACACAAGGTACCGCCCACCCTATCACAACACGGCTATCCGCCACCTTTTCAGGGGCGGAATCAACGTGCATAAAAACACGGTGGAAACAGTACACAGAAGGGAAAACACTCACCTCTCCACACCCCACGAGGAACCAGGACGCCATGGAGCCCAAACTGCAGATCCTGCCGGCGATGGTCTTACTGCTCCTCTATCAGGAGCCTCAACGACGGTTGCGACAACCACGGTGAGTACTGCACCTACAACACAGGGGAGGGGGGAGGGAAAAGAGAGTGACACACACACGCAACACCCCCACCCCCACCCTCACCCTCACCCACAACACCATACACACAAACACATACACCCCCCACCCCCCCTTGAATAACGCAAGGACAAAAGGAAATGATTGTAACGATTGTAATAAAAAAAATCCATCAGTCAAAACTGAAAATCCAGTATATACAATTATATACACCAACTACACAAGTCTGGATAGTGCACCAATCATTGTCCGTGGACCACTGGGCCCAAAATGCATGTGAGAGGCCCACACTAGATACCTGACTGGAAATGGAGAGAACACTGCTGGGGCATCAGATCGAAAATAAACAGGCACGTCAGGGGGACGGGGAGGGGGGGGCACCTCAGCCAGATGAACGCACGACGCCACTGCTGCACAAGGGGGCTCCATGTCCAATGATGTATCCTGGGGAGTGCAAAGCCACAGTCTCTCAAGTCTCTCCAGTGGGTGGGTTGCCCACTGCTTTATCCTGGGGAGTGCAAAGCCACAGTCTCTCAAGTCCCTCCAGTGGGTGGGTTGCCCAATGCTTTATCCTGGGGAGTGCAAAGCAACAGTCTCTCAAGTCTCTCCAGTGGGCGGTTTGCCCACTGCTTTATCCTGGGGAGTGCAAAGCCACAGTCTCTCAAGTCTCTCCAGTGGGTGGGTTGCCCACTGCTTTATCCTGGGGAGTGCAAAGCCACAGTCTCTCAAGTCCCTCCAGTGGGTGGGTTGCCCAATGCTTTATCCTGGGGAGTGCAAAGCAGCAGTCTCTCAAGGCTCTCTAGTGGGTGGGTTGCCCACTGCTGCATCCTGGGGAGTGCAAAGTCACAGTCTCTCAAGTCTCTCCAGTGGGTGGTTTGCCCACTGCTTAATCCTGGGGAGTGCAAAGCCACATCATCTCAAGTCTCTCCAGTGGGTGGTTTGCCCACTGCTTAATCCTGGGGAGTGCAAAACCACAGTCTCTCAAGTCTTTCCAGTGGGTGGTTTGCCCACTGCTTTATCCTGGGGAGTGCAAAGCCACAGTCTCTCAAGTGGATAATAGTCTCCAATGGTTCTGGAGGGGGCTTTGTGCCCAGGGTGCTTCATCCTGCCAAGAACTGAGGTCGTGGATGAGATACTCCACTGGTTCTGGAGGGGGCTTTTTGCCCAGAGTGCTTCATCCTGCCAAGTACTGAGGTAGTGGATGTGATACTCCAGAGGTTCTGGAGGGGGCTTTGTGCCCAGAGTGCTCCACATGCATTGTGGCCACAACAATACACTCGCCTGGGTGTGTGTGCCACAAGATTGCCGAGGTACAGGTAGGTTGATACGCCATGGAGGCAGAGACATACCCCACACAGCTGCGGCTTTGCCTTCCATATGCAGGTGACAACTGTGATGACAGTGATGCTTCATGGAAGCTGCCCAGGCTCCTGGAACTCACCTCCAACCTCGGACGACTGACCACTGGGGATGGCAGCCATGTCTGCGGTGGTGCCACAGGCTCAGGATGTCGCGGGGCCGCTGGCGGTGCTTGCGGCGGTGTCAGTCGCGGCGATGCTTGTGGCGGGCTCTGTGGCAGCGGTGCTTGCAGCGGTCTCTGTGGCGGCTGTGCTGGCTGCGGGGTCTGTGGTGGCGGTGCTGGCTGCGGGGTCTGTGGCAGCGGTGTTTGTGGCGGGATCTCTGGCTGCGGTGCTTGGGGTGGGCTCTGTGGCGGAGGGGCTTGCGGCGGGGTCTGTGGCGGTGGTGCTGGCTGCGGGGTCTGTGGCAGCGGTGCTTGCGGCGGGCTCTGTAGCGGTGCAGGTGGCGTTGCTGGTGGCGGGGCAGGTAGCGATCTTGTCCGCCGTACAGGTTGGCGTCGACATGGACAGAAAGGGTGACACTGGTCCCTCAGTCGGTGCCACCATGCCCTCTCCTGACCTGCCCTTCAGTTTCTGGCCCTTCCCCACCTTTGATGGTGGCGCAGCTGTCTTGCCGCTATCCCCTTTCGTTTTCCCTGACCCCTTGGTGGCAGGTGTTTTCGGCTTCTCCCTCTGGGATGTGGGCACCTTTTTCACCTTGGCAGGTGGCGGAATGTCCTTGTCCTCGCTCCGTGGCACACTGGAAGCCCTGATGGTTGGCGCACTCCATGACCCCGCAGATGCTAGCACCACTGTGCCTGGGGATGTGATGGCTGAGATGCTGGGCTGGGACCTGGAAAGCCTGGCACTAGGGGAAGGACGGGGGGGAGGTGTAGGGAAGAGGTCAATATTAGCCAGGAAATGTTTTTTAGACACACTGGGATTGATAGATGGAGGGGGTTTGGGAGTGGAGGTAGAGGTAGTGGATGTAAGAGGTGTACGCTTTCTGAATTTGGGTGAAGGTGCATGGGCTGGAGGCTGTTGTGAGGTGGATGGCTGATGGGTGGGTGTGTGCCTGCATTTGTGTACTTTGGGAGGAGGGCTCACGGACACACTGGGAGAGGACACTGGGGATGTGTGAATGGTAGTGGGGGTGGTGAGTGCACGTGAGCGGTGTGTGGTGATGGGCGTGCTGGTGATGGAGGTAGTGGCTGAGGATGTAGTGCATGCAGGTGTGAGTGGAGACGTGGAGGAGGGGGACACAGTGGAGGCAGTGGATGCTGGTATGTGTGCATGGGTATGATGCATGGGTGAGAGCCTGTGGGATGTGTGGTGCTTATGTTTGCCTGAGGCACCCTTGTGTGTTGAGGTGTTTGCATGCTGTTCTGATGGTGTGCTTGGGATAGGATGAGGTACAGGGGATTGGGTCTGGGTGGAGGAAGTTGGAGGGGGAGGCTGGACACAGGGACAATGGCTGCCATCAGTGCTGAGGCCAGAGCCTGAAATGCTCTCTGTTGGGCTGCCTGCCAGAATGGATGCCCTCCAGGTATGCATTTGTTTGTTGCAAATGCCTCTCAACACTCTGGATGGCATTCAGAATGGTAAAATGTCCAACAGTGAGGGATCTCAGGAGGTCAATAGCCTCCTCACTGAGGGCAGCAGGGCTGACTGGGGCAGGGCCTGAGGTGCCTGGGGCGAAGGAGATGCCCACACTCCTGGGTGAGCGGGCATGGGACTCACGCTGAGGGGCTGCTGGGAGGGCAGTTCTGCTCGCTGTTCTCGTCCATAGGGCACGTCCACTGGGGCAGGTGATGAGATGGCGGCATCCTCCGGTGTACAGAGCGCTGGTAGACCTGTCGACAATGGAAGAGAGACAAGTAATAGTCACCTATAGACTTGATCGTGCAACAATCCATGAACTGGATTGCCCAGTTGGAGCCAGACCTGATGTCAGCTATCCGCCATCCCACAGGGATCCCCCCTCTAGTGCAGGTCCTGTCAGTACTCAATTTCCTGGCAAGTGGCTCCTTCCAAACAACAGTGGCCATTGCATCAGGGATGTCCCAGCCAATGTTCTCTAACGTGTTGTCCAGAGTGTTGTCTCCCCTGCTGAAGCACATGCGCAGCTACATCGTGTTCCCTCAGGTGGAGGATTTGCCCACAGTTAAAGGTGACTTCTATGCCCTGGGACATATTCCCAACATTATAGGTGCCATTGATGGGACACATGTGGCCTTGGTACCCCCTTTCAGGAGTGAACAGGTGTACAGAAACTGGAAAAGCTACCATTCGATGAATGTGCAGATGGTGTGTTTGGCAGACCAGTACATCTCCCATGTGAATGCCAACTTTACTGGCTCAGTGCATGACGCTTACATTCTGAGGAATATCAGCATCCCTTATGTGATGGGGCAACTCCAGAGGCACCGTGTGTGGCTAATAGGTGAGGACAAGGACCCTATACAGTGTGAATAGTTGTCTGGGTCTGGGGTTGTCCCTACAGGTTAGTGTGTGTCTAACAGTTGTCCCTCGACATTTGCAGGTGACTCTGGTTACCCCAACCTGTCATGGCTACTGACCCTAGTGAGAAATCCCAGGACAAGGGCAGAGGATCGCTACAATGAGGCACATGGGCTACTAGGAGGGTGATTGCATGGACCTTCGGCCACCTGAAGGCCAGGTTCCGGTGCCTCCATATGACAGGTGGTTCTGTCTACTACTCACCTAAGAAGGTGTGCCAGATCACCGTGGCCTGCTGTATGCTGCACAACCTAGCTTTGCGACGGCAGGTGCCTTTTCTGCAGGAGGATGGTCCAGCTGGTGGTCTTGTGGCAGCAGTAGAGTCTGTGGACAGTGAAGAAGAGGAGGCAGAAGAAGAGGATATCAACAACAGAAACAACATTATCCAGCAATACTTCCAGTGAGACACAGGTAAGAAGATGTCACTGCCTCACACATCTCATACTATTGTTGGAGCTAGCATAAGTCTGTCATTTTCACTCAGTGTATGGACCCCGACTAGTCACTTTGCCTTTCCATTTAACAGATGTGGGTCCCACTTTGTGCCCTCTGCTATATTTCCTCCAGCCCTACAGCTGTGTTTCATCGGTATGTGAACAATTAAATTGACATTGCTATATTCCACAGTTATTGCAATTACACATTTGTGAAAGCACAGACTGACTCCAGATTGTTTTGTGATTGAAGTGTGTTTATTTCTGTGTAAATAAGTGGTGGGGGTTGTAAAATGGACAGGGGTAATAGTGGAGGAATGTCCATGGCAGAGTTCAGTCTATTTGTTTCACAGGTGCATTGTCCAAAGGGGCATAGGAAGTGGAACACGGGCAGTTGATGTATGGATAGGGTGACAAAGTGGGACAGAAGGGTGACATTCAGGGGGGTCTCATTTCCTGGTGGGGGTCTTGGCAATGTTCTCTGTCTTGTTCCTGGATCTCAGGGACCGTTTGCGGGGTGGCTCTCCATCTGTAGGGTTTGGGGTGCTGGTGTCGTGTTCCTGTGGCGGTGCCGCCTGTATACTAGCGCCGGCGGAGGTGGAGGGCTGTTCATCATCCAGGCTAGTGTCAGGGGCCCCTTGTTGTGCCACAGTGTCCCTCCTGGTGTTGACAAGATCTTGCAGCACCCCTGCAATGGTGTCCAAGGTGGTGTTAATGGACTTCAGTTCCTCCCTGATCCCCAGATAGTGTTCTTCCTGCAGCCGCTGGGTCTCCTGAAACTTGGCCAGTAACGTTGCCAATGTCTCCTGGGAATTATGGTACGCTCCCATGATGTTGGGGAGGGCCTCGTGGAGAGTGGGTTCCCTGGGCCTGTACTCCCCCTGTCGCACAGCAGTCCTCCCAGTTCCCCTGTTTTCCTGTTCCTCTGTCCCCTGAACTGTGTGCCCACTGCCACTTCCCCCAGGTCCCCGATTGTCTTGGGTTGGTGTGTTTGCCTGGGTTCCCTGTAGTGGTGGGCACACTGCTGATTGACGTGTCCTGGGGACAGAGGGATGGGCCCGCTGGGTGGGTGCTCTGCTGGTGTTTCCTGAGGGGGGAGGCTCTGTGGTGGCATTGTGCCAGTGTCAGGGGAACCGACTGTCCCGAGGTCCCTGATGGGCCGGGCTGATCATCTTGATCCAGTTGTGCAGACCTGCGGTCATCACTGTGGGTCTCTTCTGTGGGGGGACTGGATATTTCTGGTACCTCCTGTGCGGTGACATTGGGTAGGGGTCCTGCAGGGGTGTAAAGGCATGATTATTGCATCTGTGTGTGCCATCGTGTGCAATGGGTGAGTGACCCTGTACTCCAGTGCTTGCATTCTTGTCTAGGTCCTTGTGTGATAAATGGTTTGGGGTCTGTGTGGGTATCTGTAGTGGACATGCTTGGGTGATGGGTGTCCATGCATTGGTGTTACATGCAGGCCTTGGTTCTGGGATGTGTGGGTTGTGTTGGTGGGGTATCTGTGGGTTGTTGGGGTGATGGGTGTGAGGGTAAGGGTGGGAGTATGTGATGGCATGCAGGTGAGGTGGGGGATATAATAGTAAAGATTTGCCTTACCAGAGTCCAGTCCTCCTACTCCTGTGAGGTCCTCAGGATGCAGTATTGCAAGACTTGCTCCTCCCATGTTGTTAGTTGTGGGGGAGGAGGTAGGGGTCCACCGCCTGTCCTCTGTACAGCAATCTGGTGTCTGGAGACCTCGGAACTCACCTTCCCCCGTAGGTCATTCCACCTCTTCAGGATGTCATCCCTAGTTCTTGGATGCTGTCCCACTGCGTTGACCCTGTCGGCGATTCTGCGCCATAGCTCCATCTTCCTAGCAATGGAGGTGTGCTGCACCTGTGATCCGAATAGCTGTGGCTCTACCCAGACGATTTCCTCCACCATGACCCTGAGCTCCTCCTCAGAGAACCTGGGGGGTCGTTGAGGTGCCTTTGATGTTGTGTGGGTGATGTGTGAGGTGGTGTGTGTTGTGATGTGTGAGGGGATGTGTTGTTGTGTGTTTGAGGTGCGTGGATATTGTGTGAGTGATGATGTTTTGTGTCTGTGGATGCTGGTGTTGTGTTAGGTAGTCTCTCTCTCTGGCCTTCTTTCGGAATTTTGGTTGTAAAGGTTTGTGGGTGATGTGGGTGTGTGCTTTATATTGGATTGGGTGTGTGGGTATGGTGTGTGTATCAGGTGTGTGTATTTCGAATTGTCCAATGTGGTTGTGTTTTGTAGATGTGTGTGTATTTTGAGCGCGGCGGTGTGTACTGGCAAAGGAATACCGCGGTTGAAAGACCGCTGCGTGGATTAGTGGGTCGGGATAGTGTGGGCGTATTCTTGTTGGCGTGACGATGTCGGTTTTGTTATTGCCAGTTTATCACTGACCTTTGGTGTGGGTGTCTGGATTATGGCAGATTCCGTGCTGTGGGTCGTAATAGCTGAAGTGGAATTCCACCGCCACAGCGGTGTGTTGGCGGTCTTCTGCACGGCGGTAAGTGGGATTTACCGCCAGGGTTGTAATGAGGGCCATAGAGTCCTGTCATACTTGCAAAGAAGGGGAGTGCATGTGGCACCATCACAGGAGACCCCCCTTACCTCCAAAGAAGTTGACAGACTCAAGCATAGAGGAAGAGGTCAAGTTTTTTCCACCACGTATTCGTCCTTTGCATGGGGTGCACTGGTATACATCAGGGTGGGGGTCCCATTCAAGGTATCAACAGCAGATGTGGACCAGAAGGTAGATTACACGGGAGACCAGTAGTATTGAGCAGTATGTATGCTCCTAACCAAGACCAGATCCCTTTTATGCAGCGTCTCTCAAGCCGCCTTACCACACAATGGGGCAGGGGAGAGCTGATGATCGGAGGGGACTTTAATGGTGTGCCAGACACAGAGTTGGACCGTTCACTTTCCCCTCTGGCAGGTGCGCTATCTCATAAAATAGCTAAAGGCCTGTGTGATTGGATGCAGTGTTGGCCTAGAGGATGTGTGGTGGAATCAGCACCAAGGGGATAGAGACTACTCCTACTACTCAGGTCACCATCAGGTGCATACCAGAATAGACAGGGTAGTGTGCACTGGGAACATAGCTCACAAAATTGTACACTCTGAGTACTTGGGCAGTACCCTCTCTGATCACAACCCACTACTTCTTACGTGGCAGCGTGAGGAGACCAGACAGCTTATCCCAATGTGGAGACTGGGGCCAGCTGCCGTAGATGACCCGGCATACAGGAAAGCGATTCGGACTTATCTTATGGATCATATTGAAATTAATAAGGGGTCCACTACATCCAGACGGGTGGAATGGGAAACTCTTAAGGTCACTGCTAGGGGGCATTGTATGGGGCAGACAGTGGGGTTAAAACAGACCCTGGAGCAAGAGCTCATCCGGCTAGAAAAGGTTATCCATGACGAAGAGAGGGGTGGGGGTACAGACCCGGCAGCACGGCACAGGCTAACCGAGGCGAAAAAATCTCACTGCCTGACTGTGGAACAGCTATGATGTCACAGCATACAGAGGTATTTGGCTTCCATGCATACAGAAGAGGGCAGGTCTGGAAAAATGTTGGCATGGTATGTGAGACCCAAAAGGGAAGGCACGCCCATAATGAGCGTGCGTTACATACGTGGGGATCGGGTACATAATCCGGTTGACATAAAAAACGCCTTTATGACTTTCTACACCTCCCTTTGTAGACAGCCTGAAATTATTTTACCGGAATCGTTGGGTAGCCGCCTGTATTCATTGCCGCTAACAACATTGGCATTAGAGGACAGGGACCCCCTGGGCGGACCAGTGATGTTGGAAGAAGTAAAGGACGCCATTTCACAGTTGTAGGCAGGCAAGATGCCAGGCACAGATGGCCTCCCTAAGGAGTTCTATAAGAAGTACTCGAGCATGCTGGCGCCCATGCTGGTTGAATTATATGCAGAGGCACTCCAGCAGGGTGTCCTGCCTGAATCCATGAGGGAGGCTTTGGTGGTCCCTCTGCCCAAGTCTGAGTCCATAGAGGTGCCAGTAACAGACTTCCGGCCACTCTCGATGCTGAACTGCAACTTTAAAATACTGAGTAAGATTCTGGCCAATCGACTACTTCAACATATCTCTAGCTTAATACACGATGACCAAAACGGGTTCATACCGGCATGTAATACATCCCTCAACCTTAGGCATTTGTTCGCGCTGCTGCACATGCCAAAGGAGGAGAGACCGTTGGGGGCAGTGTTCTTGTCAGTAGATTTTGAGAAGGAGTTCAACTCAGTGCAGTGGGATTACCTGAGAGCTGTGATGCTTTGAATGGGCCTGGGTGAGGGCTGGGTGCGGTGGGTTGACCTACTGTAATGTAGACCGGTGACGAGGGTGAGGACGGGCCGGATGGTTTCAGCAGTTTATCCCATATTTAGGGGCACTAGGCAGGGCTGCCCACTGTCCCCACTGCTGTTTGCCCTTGCCATTGAGTCATTGGCAGCCTGGTTTTGCATGGAGGGAAGGGTTAGAGGGGTGAAGTGGGCCTAACGGAACATAACATTTCTGTTTATGTGGATGATATACTCATATATCTGAGGGAAGGGGTAACTGGACTGCCTTAAGCGTTTGCGCTCCTAGAGGAATTTGGTGGCCAGTCTGGCCTTAAGTTGAATAGAAGTAAGACATATGTCTTCCAGTGGATGGCAGGAGTGTTGCGGCCCCTCGCTTGCCCAGCAGACATTGGGTAGGCCCCAGGCACCTTTAAGTACTTGGGCATCCAGGTGTTCCACGACTTGAGGGAGCATCGGGAGGGTAACCTCGGTAAGGCACTCCGCTCATTGAGGGCAACGATGGGGTTATGGCGCTCCCTTAAACTTTCCACGATGGCCCGGGTATCCTTGGCTAAAATGATTATGCTGCCCGTCTCCTGTACTATTTCACCAACCTTCCAGTAATCATTCCATCGAGCTGGTTTAAAGAACTGAATATGCTGCTTCTGGAGCTCATTTGGGATGGGGATGTAGACGAACTGGGCTGTCCATCCTCTGCCGTCCAGTGACTGATTTCAAGCTCTATTATTTGTCATGCCAACTCCAGTGGCCCACCAGATCATGCGCAGGGAAGAGTAGACTGGACCAAGTCACTGCTAGTGGCGAGATGGGTAGTGACTTAATAATAGCACGAATGCTAAGTCACCGGATAGTGCTTCCGGAGAAGAATGTCTTAATGTCGGTGGCTTTCTCCTGCTGGAAGAAATGTTTGCGAGATACAGGAGCAACAGTGGCCTACTCCCCGGCGATAACACAGGCAGCAGTGTGCCGGGGAACTGCAGACCAGCCGGTGCTGAGATCCCAAATTGGTGGCTGGGTCGGGGCTGGGTTAGAGTCCCTGGGTGACTTCTTCCACGATGGGGTGATGCGAACCTTCGTAAATATGACAGAGGAGAGGGGCGTCCCAAGAGGGAATTTTTTACAATACCAATCCCTGACCCATTATAAACAAGAACTCTGGGGTACAGTAAACGCGGAGCCGGAAGCACACAGGGTCCTTCACCTCTTGCTTACAATGGGTGGAGATGTCCACCTTATAACTAACCTTTATAAAGCCCAGCTCGAGGGCACTTTGGAATCTCTCCAGACTCTTAGGGTGAAGTGGGAAGGATCGCTGGGCAGAGACCTGACAGACGCGGAGTGGCGGAGAGTACTAGCATACCCACGACGATTATTGCAGAATACCTGACTTAGATATATACAGTACAATTATGTTTATAGAACGTATCTCACCCCACATAGGATACGGGTAATATATGGGGGTGACCCTAGGGCCTGCCCCAAATGTGGTGCATTGGATTCTGATCTGGATCACATGGTATGGCATTTCCCTGAGATGCTGCGGTGTTGGCAGGAGGTACTGGATGATTTAGGAGGTACGCTGGATGCAGGTATGGAACTAGACCCCTCTTTCTGTTTGCTTGGTGTGAGCTCTCGGCCAGCCTCCAAGAAGGTTGTCAGCAGATTCCTGGACCTGGCAGTGGCGCTCTGTAAGCGCCGCATTGCCAAGCATTGGAAGTCGCCTAGGAGCCCTCAGATAGGGGACTGGAGACGCGACGTGACGGCGCGGGCGCGGGCTGACATACAGGTGCTGAGACAAGAGGAAGCGCGTGGGATTCATCAACACCCTATTGCTCCGCTTTGGATAATGGATGCATGGGAAGAGCAGATACGAGACAAAGGGACTAGCTTGAAGAATCAGGTGGGGAGTGTGAACGTAGTGATCATGGTCTCTGGCACAGGGGACGGAAGCACACCACAGCGAAAGCCAGAGGGGTGCGGGGACGAGCCTCAGAGCAGAGAATGAGTGAGAACATGGTTCTGAAGGGGTCAAGGCACCCTGAACCCAAAGCTGAGCCATTGGACAAGGAAAGCATGATGGGTCATTGGCAGGGAGGCAGTGGGGAGGGATAGCAGCGAGATAAGGCATGTAACACACCCAGGCAGACGGTGCTCCCCACTGCCCCAAACCCCTCACCAGAGTTAGCTTGCCCAACTAGCGCATTGTTCAATGTTATAGGTATTTTAGAGTAGCTGACATACTAGTACAGCAGTTGCAGAGTGCAGGATTCTGAGGATTAGGTCTCAAAGGCATTGTCAAATCAACTGGGCATGGGAACAAATTTTCGATGTATGGTGCCTGCACCAATGTTAAGTTCAATTGTTAGCTTTGAATATGCATAGTACACCTTTGAGCGCAGATGTTTCATCATGATTGTGCTTAGCGACCAAGAATGTTATTCTTTCTGTGATGGAATATATTACAGACCAAATAAAAAAATGTCAATGAACACAGTTTAAAAAACAAAAACTGTGTAACTATTTGGCTACACGAAAGGGCCAGGAATTGGGAATAAAGTTAAAGAATGTATTACTACTTAACAGTCTAGTTAATATAATTCAGTCTCAAAAGCATGCTGTAAGAGTACAGGATAATAATAGGATAACTAAACCTCCTGGAGAACTTTAGGCGAGTAAACATAAGACATACCAGACGTTCAGTTACAGCAGTACAGAAAACTAGCAATAAAATCTGGTGTTCAGAGAAGAGTCTCCGATCTTCTAGCTAAGACATAAGTAAAATCTAAGGGCCAGATGCAGTAGAGCACAAACATGCCCTAGGACATGTGTGTTTCTCTACATGTGCACCACTATGTGTGGGGTGCATCATTGTGGGCCTTTTCCCAAAGCAATCCTTGGTTTTGCATTTCCAAAACAGTGATGTGCTAAGTATTTGGAATGCAAAACCGGCCCATTTTAACAAATGGCATGGGATTTCTTAACTGTAATTTCCTAATAGCGATTCCTACTTTGTAGGAATTGCTATTAAGAAATCTGTATTTTGATATATATCATTTTCCATTTCCTAAATAGCGATTTCTGTGGTGCCGCTATTTAGCAAATGCAAAATTGCATCTACGTGCATCTGGCCCTAAATCATCTAGCTTAGGGCAAGGTCCTGAAGGGGCTGTGGACCTCAAAGCTCTAAATTTTAGGGAAGTATAATAAAAAAGAACAACAATATGCACAGGCATGTACAGGAAACTAGGAAGGTGTCAGCATTTAGATACTCGGTCAAGAGTCTACTAGGAAAGGGAAATAAGCCCCACTCAGCCTGGGGGCAAAAAAGGAAAGCACAGACGTTTACACCTCTCAAAGTCCAAAGGGATAGCTCCTCTCGTCAACCTGTAGGAACACTAGTACCACACAAATCACTAAGCAACATCCCTTGCTTCCATCATCAGGGGTGCCATTGTCCTTTTCATTATCACTTTGGGAGTTGTAACATTTGAACATTCGTCCATACCAGCAATGGTAACGATGTTAGCCTTGGGGACTTGCAACTCCTTGAAACATCACTTAACAGGGGCTGTCACTTAATGCTCTGGACCTTCATGGTCCAGGTCAAGGTCTTCTTCCAAAGCTCTCTATCACCAATTCAGTGTCGTGTTACATCAATTCTCAAACGAACATTTAATGTGAAAGTACCTGTAAAGAAAAATACATGCAAGCAAGACTTGAAAACACTAATTTACATAGAAAGAAATATAGGCCTAGTCATGTCAGGTTGAACATATAATTCAGTAGTGCACATTCAATGCGTGTCATTTGTACACATAGTTTAAATATAACTAAATAAGAATGTCAGTGCACAAACTTTAAATTAAATTCATATTGCAAAGCTAAATAAATGCAATATAATTCTAACCATGCAAATACAGATGTAACCAAGAACTCCATTACGAGTTAAAACATAAAACATGAATACACAAGTTTAAATAAACCTTCTCATTTAAAAGCAAATGCATTTCAGTAAAATGAAGATGATCTTATTCAATTCCTAAAACTACATTTAATTTAATGAAAATAAGGCACACAAAACATTTCATTTCTAAGTCTTCAGTGAATGTACTTCAATATTGAATTCAAGTGCAACACTTTACATTAATGCTGTTAAACACACAAAGTATGAAGTGCAAGATGCACATGTAAAATTGCGTAGTTGTGACGTATAAGGGTGGAATCATGATTAGGCTACTCCAATCCTCCATCTGATGGTGAATCAAGCAATCGCATCAAGATATAGATCTCTTATCAGATGGACCAGTCATAGCCTCATAGGCTTATTAAAAATGATCTCCAGATACCTCCAGATGTTTCATGTCATACTAATATCTGCTCAGTCTTCTCCTAATTCTAGATCTGCTCTTTCCCATTTACTCCCTTCTTCACTTGTGCACATTTGTATCCCATATAGAGCACAAATAAGTATAATCCACAAAGGGCAAGTATCAATAGGGGTCTCAAGATACTTCGAACAGTTTGGCTCCCTAAGTTTCCAAACCATTTGCCCACAACAGAAAATCCATTCTCTATTGCTTCCCATGCAACTTTTGCTTCCAATTCATTCACATCTTTTTTCAAATCAGTAATGTTTTTCAAATAATTCTTCAAGCCTGTACTTTTATCAGGAACGTAAGTACACCACTGCTGAACTTTCAACATTCTGCAGACTCTGTCCTCCTTCGCTAGAAGAACATTTAACACAAGTCTGTTTTGAAAAACCAAAGATCTAAATGCTATCATTTCATCATCTACATTTAAACATGTTCCAACTGTATTTTTAGACAGCTTATGAACACCAGTAGATAATTTTCTAATCTTATGAAATTTTAGTATCATTCCCACAGATGGAAAAATTGCACCAAAAATATCTCCCACAATTTCACTAGCACCTCTCTTCATTCTAACATGTTCTTTCCCTGCTGTGTTACCAAGATGTCTCACATAATAGATTTTCGAGAAAACTACTCCCATTTAGCATGATCCATACCATCTCCTAGGTAATCTATAATACGCGTTTTTCCCGCAAACATCATAAATAGGATTTTCTCCATCTAAATATAATCCTCAATTCCCTCTGGTTTTAAGGTGTCATCACATTCACTCATGCCCACAAATCTTATGTCCAAATTAGATTTTCTAGTATATATGCACAATTTACCATGATGGTGCCAATCTAATGCTAAAGCAGCCATGACTCCTGCTACCTTGTGTTAAAATTCCTCCGTAGCCCAATTTTGGTGCACTTGTATGATTGGCTGCTTTAGCCATGATATTTCTTCTCCTGTCCTCTACTGAATCTGTGAATTTATATTCCTCATCTGTCAATATACAAGTCAAACTGGGTCTGTGAGCATAAGCAGTGTCTAAGTCATGGTAGGCTTAAAGAAGTGTCCAACCATTTCCGGGATGTTTACATCAGGCTGATGATTCAAATGTTTCAACAAAGGAATTTCAGAGAAGACTAAGGGCCTGATTTATATTTTTTTGGCAGACAGGTTGGTCTGTCACAATGGTGACGAATATCTCGACAACTGAAGTATAAATCCGATCATATGCTGTGGGATTTATATTTTGGTGGATGGATGCCAAAATATAAATAAGGTCCTAAGTCATAATTGTGACTAAAATTGTAATTGTATTTATAAAGGGTTTACTACCCCTCACGAGGTGTATTCATAATATTGGAATTGTTCCTTCCCATACTGTAGAATAGACTAAACAACAAACTGCACAATAGGTAATTGCAAACACACGTAGCAATCCCTAGTATCCATAGTGTCAACATACGTATAAAGCAATTTGGAATAAACATTCGGTGAATACTCTCCTTTAAATGTATCTAAATGTAAGTCTCGCTCGTCAAATAAAGGCAAACTATTGTCGATAGGTAGTGGTGCTTTTGGGACACCTGTAGGTCTAATTTCATCTTTAACAGAATGTGTAAGTAAGCTCAACCCTACAAACAAAGCAATTAATACTATAGCTATCACAACTAACAATCCTGTAAATAGGTATCTACGCTTGTTACTACGGTTACTAGTCTCTATGACTTTTCTAAATTCAGACTTTGTGAGCCTTCCTTAGCCCTACTCCTGGTTCTTCTAAATGACAACCTTATGTTCCTTCAGCAGACTTGGGCCTGGGTGCTCTACTGTCTTCCATATAGAATTTATTCAAATGTCTTAAATACATGCACAGTTCAAATTCCCTAATAATCAATCATAATAATCAAACCCAAGATAAAATGTCTGAGTCTGTATAGAGGCAATAAAACTTCAAAACTCAGTTTGATTCACTCTCCCAGTCATTGGCAGCAAGATATGTCCCTTCAGGAGAGGAGTACCCCAGACAGGGTACTCTAGCTCTTTTGGATCTTCTCACTACAGATTCCTCAATCTCTTCTGGGATAGTATGTGGTACTCGCACTTCAGGCACGCTCCGTTCTCTTTGCCACTGGTCTCCAGGCATTACTCATGTTACTGTGCACTAGGCCCTTCATTAGGATCTGAATTTTGCGCAGTCAGAACGTCAGGATGAGACCCTCTTGTTTTGACATCAATTGTTGACTCATTCGGACCCCCCCATGCCAAACATGTGCTGTCCCAGTCTCTTGGTGGTCCCCAACAGCTTGATTAACCAGCTTTCTTTGTCTGGTGTAATCACCAAACTTCAGGGAAAGGTGCTGTTACATCATCAAGGGACTCTGCTAGTATGTGGTGCATGCACCCTGTAGGGTAGACCTCCACACTTCACAGCTGTTGTAGTGACCAAGATGACCTGGTACAGTCCTCCCACTGAGTCTCCAAACACATTTTATGCACATGCTTCTTCACCATAACCCAGTCGTCTGGGCTGAAGTCATTGCACTGCTCCTATTGAGGCACAGTTGTAGCCACTCCAACCTGATGAGACACAGAATGCACTACATCAGCCAGTCCTTTACAGTAATGAAGAAAAACTTAATCTGTAATGTTCACAAGCGCATTTGCAGGCACAGATGGCATTCTCACGGCTCTGCTCCTGATTATCTCATGAGGAGATAATCCAGTCCTCCTATATGGAGTACTGTGAAGACTCTTCAACAAAAGGGGCAATGCATCAGGCCATTTCAGCGAAGTGGAAGCACACCCTTTAGCCAGTCTGGATTTCAAAGTCCCATTAGCTTGCTACATCAGGCCTGAAGCATCAGGTCAGTAACTACAATGTAGTTTCTGCTCCTCTTGCAATGCTGCGCACAGTAATCTCAGGCCCTTATTATTAAAATGTGCCCCTTGGTCTAACTCCAAGTTGGGAACCCGAATTGGGGTAAGAGTTCCCTCAATAACAATTAAACTACTGTGACACTGTTGTTTATCCTGGTCTGGTAGGCTTCAACCCAACACGAAAAGATACACTCAATCACCAGGGCATACGTCAGCCCATTGCACACAGGCATCTGATAAAGTCCAACTGCATCCTATTAAAGGGACCTTGTAATCTCCCTGTGTGACTCAATGTTACTGCTGTTCTTTTACCCACATTCCTCTGCTAACATATTACCCACCTGTGACACAAAGCTTCAACCATCAGCCTGAACCTAGGATTAAACCATGTCTGCCAAAACAGACGCACCATAGCAACTCTACCTACATGAGCAGGTCCATTATAATGTCTCAGCACGGGAGGTAACAAACAATTAATCAGCACAGGTCTTCCATCTCCTGAAACCCAAACGTCATCCTCGTCTCTTTTAACACAACGAGCTTTAACCCAACCTTGCTGTTCTCACCTCTGACACTTCCTCTTGCAGTTTCCTACATTGTTCCGATATGTCTGCTCTGGTTAATAAAAGGTTGGGATTGGTATCATCCTTCCTTTTGATATTCACCATTGAAAGCACAAGCATTTAAGGCAGATTATCTGGCGATCTTATCAGAATATCTGTTTCCAACAGTTACATAGTTATCATCTTTGCAGTGTGCAGAGCATTTCATAACCGTAATCTGAGGAAGTAGCTCTAGTGCCTTTGGGAGAGTATGTACAATTTCTCCATTCCAGATAGGGGATCCCGAGGAAGTCATGAACCCACATTGTGAGCATATCTGTCCAAAGTCATGAACAACACCAAAGCCATTCTGGCTACCAGTGAAAATGGTCAATTTTAGGTGGTCTGAAACACAGCACAGCATGCTCTAATGAGAGTGACCAACTTAGCCACTTGCACAGAAAGCACTCCTTGAAGCCAGGAGGCCTCAACCACACCTGAGATAGTACAGAGTGCACAGGCAGCTCTCGGGCCTCCTTCATGGTTGCAGAAACGCGAGCTACCAACACACATTACATTACCTGATTCAGGTAGTGACACATCTTGTATGTCAGGTCCTGGCTTGGTGCACAGTTCAGTAACCTACAGACAGTCATGCTCAATTTCATCTTCAATAATACAATTTCAAGGAATATGTAACAAATTAGCAGGATTCAACATTGTACATCTTTTAAGATTAGTATTGCCCACAACATGCATGACTTGCTCATACTTAATCAAACAATTATTGGTTAGATATTGGGTTCTGCTGTGGGTCTACAATATTTCCATAGAATGGGCTACAAAAACATTCAAAGGATGACCCATAACAATATTTTTGCACCGCTTAATGCTGACACATGTGGCAGCCATAGCTTTGAGACAAAGGGGCAAGGCAGCAGCTACTGGGTCAAGGGTACATGAGAAATAAGCAATGGGTCTGCAAGCATTTTGGTGTGTCTGACTAAGCAATGATAGAGCGCAGCCCTCCCTGTCACTACAAAACAAAGTAAAACATTTATTGTATTCAGACATTCCCAGTGCCAGGGTACTACAGAGAGTTTCTCTCAGGTCTGAGAAGGCATACATGCAAGTGTCACCCCATCGTACCAGATTGGACACATCCTTGTGTGTCAGCCTCTGTAGGGGCTTGGGGCCAGATGTAGGAAACGTTTTGCATGGCGCAAACTGCGAAATTTGCAGTTTGCGCCATGCAAAACGTGCATCGCGATGCACATTCCCGTTTTGCGAGTCGGTACCGACTCGCAAAATGGGAATGCAACTCGCAAATAGGAAGGGGTGTTCCCCTTCCTATTTGCGATTCGCATCGCTATGCAGAAGTGATTTGTGACCGCGAACACGGTCACAAAGCAATTCGCAGTTAGCACCCATGTGAAGTGGGTGCTAACCCATTCGCAAAAGGGAAGGGGTCCCTTTGTGACTGGCTCTAAAATACATTTTATACATATACATATGGACCGCTGCCTACTCTGAAAAAATGAAACCAAATGGTTTCATTTTCACGAGTGTATTTCAACTCGTTTTCCTTTAAGGAAAACGGGCTGCAATACCAAAAAAAAACTGCTTTATTGAAAAAGCAGTCACAGACATGGTGGTCTGCTGTCTCCAGCAGGCCACCATCCCTGTGAGGGCAGCGAATCGCAAGGGGGCTGCAAATTGCAGACGGTGTCAGGGACACCATCCTGCATATGGGATTGTGACTCGCAAATTGCGAGTCGCAATCCCATTTCTGCCTACATCTGGCCCTTGGTCACTGAGGAAAAGTTGAGAATCCACTATGGACAATAGACAATCATTCCCAAGAACATCCTTACTTCCTTTTGAGTAGATGGTGGATTCATCTGCAGTATCACCTTGATTCTCTCTTGTGATACCATCCTTGCTCCTTTCTCAGTGTGATGTCCAAGGTACAGAACTTCTCTCTTACAGTAATGCAATTTGGTTGAGAATACTTTATGTCCACTCTCAGCTAAGTGGTTTGACAGGGCAATGGTGTTTTATCTACAAGCCTCCTGTGTATTTGACGCCACCAATAGGTGGTGAATATGCTGCACTAAAACTGAGTGACAAGGCATTATCAAGGACTCCAGATTCTTTTTAAGGATCTGGTTGAAGATGAATGGATTCTCCTTATACCCTTGTGGGACTTGGCACCATGCAAAAACACGGCAGTTGAACACCACGTCTTCAGCATAAGTTAGGAACTCAATGTGTTCAGGGTACAGTAAATGGAACAGTTCAGTTTGCACAAAAGATAGCGCCCAAGTAAATTCACAGGACTTGAATCACACACCACAAGTCAATGATTCTCCTCAAGGAACCCCATTTTTACAGGTTCAGGATCAGTGACAGGGCTAGTCAATTGTTTATTAGCAACTCCTGCAACTTCAATTCTTTTTCCTGAGGTGTAGGTTGTGCACCTCCACTTTTCTAACAATAGAGCAGGTAGCACCAGTATCAATCAAGAATGATACGCAGTGGACATTGGAAACACTATTCATGTTAGTCCTGGGTACATTGGCATTCTGTTGTAAAATCTGGGCTTGTTGAACCTACATTCCCTGAGACTGGGGTACGTGAAGATTTTGGCTCTCATTATGAGTTTGGTGGGCTGCGGAGGCCGCCTGCCAAACTTGTACCGCCATCAGGCCGCCTGTCCGGCCAGAACACTGCCAGCCCTACTAGGAGTTCACCGCAGTGCCAGCATGCAGAAAACAGCATTTCTGGTCCTGTGCTGAACAGGGCCTTAACATTGATGCCGGCTCGTAATCGAGCCAGCACCAATCTGGTGGTGCGGCGGGTGCAACAGCACCCGGTGTGCTCTCCAGTGCCCGTAATTCAGGCATTGGAAAGCACAAAAGGCCTGTCCATGGCACCTCTGCACTGCCCAGGCTGTCAACTGGTGGCAACCTGGTGGTGCCGGAGGTGCGATCATGGCGCTTTTGCTACTGTCGTAATGTCGCGGTCGGACCGCCAATTGCGGCCAGGGTCGCCAGGCCAGGGTCATAATGAGGCCCTTTGTGTCCTTTGCCTCCATACATGCTGTGCCTGAATGGGGTTATTAACCTGAGGTTGTACAAATCCACCATTTGGACCCTAATTTTCATTTGTTATGTTACCAACATTAAAACGAACCTCCCACTTCCAGTGCCACATCCTGATGCAAACATGGCAAATATTTGTTTTCTTCAAGTAGCCACATCAATCCTTGTACTCAGATCAACTAGGATACCACAAACTCTACCTTGTTGTGGAAATCCATTACCACCTTGCCTCACTGTAGCTCTCTGTTGATACACTTTCTGCGTATGACCAATATTGCCAATAAAAGGCTAATTTTAACCTCGCTGTGCAACTTTCATTTGTGCCACCATCTACTTCTCTTTCAATTTCTTCTTCTTCATCTCCAATCCATTGCTACAATATTTGGCGTACCTTAGAATGTCATCAATTGAATTACTCTTCCAACAGATCAAATGTTGTTGAATCCTCTTGCTAATCTCAGATTTCAATCCATTCACAAATCTGAACACAAAATTACCCATATCTTTAGCCTCAATGGTCTCAGTCTCACTTTACTGTTTAAACGCCTGCAGCAGTCTTTCATAATAAGGGTGTATTGACTCTTGGGATTCTTGAGTTGCTCTGTCAATCGTGACCTATTCAATATCTTTAGCGGATACCATTATTTAAAAAATATAATCACCTGATGCTACTTTCTTATCACTACTGGTGACGGACTCATTATTGGATGTCACATTAGTTCTTTCTCAGGCCATTCTACAGCTATTTTGCATTCAACCCACAGAACAATTGGGTCCACAATCTCAACTAAGGTATTCAAATCTATCCACAGGACTTCTGATATTTTCACAAACCGGTCAACCTGTCTATACCAATCCACTGGTTTTTTCCTTAATTTTGGAAAATCATTTGTGGATGAAGCAAGATCACTTCATCTACAGGGTATGTGGACATAACCTCCACAAGGAACTTCTCTAATTTGGAGAATTTGTATATCCACTTCTTCTTCTGGAGGCTGCTCTAATCTTACTTTCTTCGGTTCCTTCTGCTTCACCTACCTGCCTTCCCATCTATCCAGCTCACTTCACTTTCAGATATAGACAATTAACTCCTTGATCTGTAGTTTACTTCCTGATTGTTTCATATTAGTGAGATTCCGATCATTAAAATCTAAATGCTAACTTCTCTGTAAGCCGTGGATTTTTTAAAGTCAATTTTGTATTTGTGAGTCAATTCAGCCTGTCCAGCACGTCTGGTGATGCCTTTACATATGAACAAGAGCTCATTTTCTTGGTAGGTATCTAATTGGGACATTTCAAGATTTACAAGTGCCAGTTCATCCAATTCTAATTTTAATTTAGTCACATCTATTGTCTTTTTCCTTACCTGAGGTTTGAACAGTCTTTCCACTTGTTCCTGAACTTTCACCTTCATTTAGAATGGTTATAACTTTGAGACAATCATCAAATTCTTTCAAATCTTTGAACACTAAGACCATGTTTCTCTAGTGGGGTATTAGCTATTATCTCTCCCCAGAGGTACTAGGATGTCCAGCATCTTGTGAATTCCAAATGATCATGTCAAAATTTGGCAAACCTGAGGGTATTCCTGTCCTAGGGGGTACTATAATTAGCACAATGAAGTACATTCATGTTAGGAATAAAAAGGTGGTACTCTTTGGGAAAACCTTCCACTCAGAGAACACCCTGTCTGATTCAGTGTTGGATCTGCACTAGTAACACATGGAGTGTTCCCCGTGCCAGGAACAAAGGAGTCCTCCACACTGTCAAACCCATAGGATATTTCCCTAAAGTACCCATCTCAGTAGGAACAGCCAAAGTACGTGTAGTACTTCCAGCCAATCAAGGTTTATACAAAGGAACTACAGGACCAGTTGTGACAGGAATGTTTCAAGACATGTCAATTTGGAGGGGCTATCATCCCTGAACCCTCTGCCATCTGGCTAGAGCTTACATCTACGTGCGCTGTTGGCACATCAGAATTCCCACTGGTATTCGTATTGCCCACTCCGCTAATTTGGGTCGCATTATATCAGGGTGGACAGTTTAGCAATAGTTCATTTATGAAATTCTCATCCGACTCCCTATCACTGTTCTCACCTCCCTTCTCAGTATCCTCAATCCCTTTCTTCCTTTTCTTTCCCTTTCGCTTACCTTTTCCCTTCTTCCTCACTCATCAATGCAGGATACAGTCTAGCTCCCTAGACCATAGCCATTCTCCATGCCTTCTGTTCTGCATCCCTCCACGCATCAGCACCAGGACGTATTGCCTTCCTGATCCCCCCTTCATAACTTTCCTTTTGTCTCTGGTGAGCTATATGTTTCCAAGCATTAAGTTACTTTATATTTTGCAGGTCTAGGAGGTGGTTTCATGTCATATAACATCCTCCTTAAGTGTTCAATAGTTCTCAAATTATGTGCACCATAGTGTGGAAATACCAGTGCACACACTTTCTCAGTGACCTTGTGACATTGTTCAAGCTACAAACATGTGTGAAGACCCAAATTTATTGCCATATAGTGTCCTGGTGTTCCTTCAGGCAGCTCTTCTTCTACCTTTCTAACAAGTATAGTCACATCTCCCTTCACTAGATTCCATATTGCCTTAAAGAATTTCATTTTCAGTCAACATATGCAAACCTCCAATCACTTTTCTTTGGAGCCAGGAAATTATTATCTACACACAATTATTTGTCAGGCGTCCACAACCAATACCTGTGTGGCTCTCAGTGACAAAGACAACCAATACCAGTGTGGCACCTGGTGACGTCAACCTCACTCTTTGCAGCGGCTCACCCTCCTTTGAAAATTTCCCACGAACACACTCTCTCAACAATTTACATGCAAAACAAATGCAAGTAATTTCAACAACTAACTTTGTCTGCGCCTCTAAAGAAATTAAAGTATTCTAATACACAGAAATGGTCTGAAGTAACGCTTTCCGCCCTCCCCTGACACACACTTGAATTAAACCTCAACCAGCAGGGTCTCACTTGGATTGATATAGTGCCTCCCTGTGCACTGAAATTCGCTATACCAAGCACAACTCACAATTATACAAAGTCCCTATCTCAACAGTACTGCTGACAACGTCTCACAACTAGTACCACAACACAGCAGACAACTGCAATATTGCATATTCTACATTTTTTAATACCATCCCTGGATCTTAGGCCTCAACAGACCCGATAACCACTTCAACTCTTCTGCATCAAGCGCCAAATTCACACAATAGTTTAAAATATCTCAGAGAACACCACACAGTCACTGAAAAACACTGCTGGCTAAACACACACAAATGCAACTCGCAACCTTATTAATGCTCACACCTCGCTGTTTCCACTCGCTCCAGAACCGCTGGAACTCCATCAATCCTCCGAACAAACCATGGACTTTAAAATGTTGGCCTTGAATGTTCTGAATGGGACACCCTTACTCCTTCCCTTCTGTGAAAAACCGTCCTCTGCTACCATTTGAACCAGTGCTGGGTCAATCTCCTATCACTGGTCTCCAGATGGACATTTGTTGTCAACAGGAGAGGTATAGGGAGTTAGCAATTGTCAAACAATTCTGATTAACAGTGTAACCCATTTGGCTACACATAAAAGACAGGAATCAGGAATAAAGTTAAATAATTTATTACAAGTTAGCAGTCATGTTAAAGTAAATCAATCTCAAAATCACAGTGTAAAGGTACAGGATAACAGCAGGATAACCAAACCTCTGAAGAAGTTTAGGTGAGCCAACATAAAACAAATCAGAAGTTCAGTTACAGCCATACAGAAACTTAGCAATAAAATTTGAAAAGTCTCTGAACTTCTTACTCAGATCAGTAAAATTGAAAAATTGTATGTGAAGGCATATACAGGAAATCAGGAAAAACTCAGCATTTAGAAACTCTGTCAAGAGTCTTCTAGGATGGGAAATAAGTGTTAGCCTAAGCCACACTCCGCCTGGGGTCAAAAAGGAAAGCATAGAGATTGCACTTCTCAGAGTCCAAAGGGAAGGTGCCTCTGGACCACCTGTAAGAACACTAATTAATACCCACACGAATCCTCTGAGCATCAGGGGTTCCATTGTCCTTTTCATTTTGTTGCGAGTTGCAACATTTGCAGATTCTCCCATACCAGTTCAGGGAACGGTGTTAGCCTTAGGGACATGCAACTCCTTGAAACATCACTCAAAAGGGAATGTCAGTTAACATTCTGGTCCTCCATGTTCCTCGTCAAGGTGTTCTTCCCAAGCGCTCTATCGCTAATACAGTGTTACATCTATTCTCAAATTAACATTCCATGGAAACTTACCTGCAAGGAAAACGAGATGCAAGTAAGAATGGAAAACACCAATCCATGTTAAATTAAATAAAAGCTTAGTCATGCCAAGTTAGACATATAATTCAATAGTGCACATTTAATATGTGTCATTTGTACAACTAAAGAATTTCGGTGCATACATTCACAGTAAATTGATATTGAAATGCAAAATAAATCCAATATAATTCTAAATATGCAAATGCAGATATAACCAAGAACTACATTAGGAGTACATACAAACATAAAACAGTAATACACACATTTACATAACCTTTCTTGTTTATAAGCAAATGCATTTTAGTATAATGAAGATGGTCTCATTTAGTTCCTAAAACTAGATTTTGTTTATTGAAGCTGCGGCATACAAAATATATAATAATTTGTAGATCTACAGTGAATGCACTTCAGTATTGAATTCAAGTGCAACATGTTACATTAACAATGTTAAAAACACAAAGTATGTAGGGCAAGATGCACATATATATTGCGTATTTGTGACGTGTAAGAGTTGAGTCAAAATCACGCAACTCCAATGGCGATATGAATTTCGTACCTTAACTACCAAATTACAGTGCTCATTTGAGCCAGAACCATATATATATATATATACATATATATATATATATATATATATATATATATATATATATATATATATATATATATATATATTTAAAAAAAAAACCTTTCAGAGTGCTGCATAAATTATGCAAAAGAGAAGAAAGAACTTGGGGTAGATCCCAAGTTTAGGTGGAAAACAGCACCTGTGACACTCTAGATTTGCTCACCTTAAATGTCTTTTTTCTAGCAAAGATTTTAAGCATAGGATTACCACAGTGCCATTAATGCTGAGCTAGAAAATGACAAAGGGGGTCATTTTGAGTTGACGGGCAAAAAAGCACACCTGCCAAACTCCTGCAATCAGGTTGCCGCTAGGGCAGCCGCCTTCCTTTGGGCCCCATTACAAGTTCCCTGCTTGGTCAGCGGGTGAAAACACACGTCGGGGAACAGCCCACAACATTGACGCCGGTTCATTATGGAGCAAGCAGCAATGCTGCGGTGCACATCCGCGCTTTTTACTGTCTGCATGGCAGACAGTGAAAGGAGCGGCGGGGCTGTCCATGACGGCCCCTGCACTGCCCATGCCGGAAAGTTGAGACCGCTATCTTATCAACCGGTGCATGGCCCCTGGGGATGGAAATAGGGGCTGTAAATAATTAAAGGGTCAGGGTAGAGGTACTCTTATCCCATAATGTTCACCAACCAGTGTATGGGGGCCCCCTTATGAGTTTGAATTGGTTCAAAAATATTTTTTTCCATGATCTTCGCGTCGCGACTCTGTTGGGGTCCCCTGGGGGTCCCGTGTAACATCGCAACAGAGTCATGAACACTGGTGCAAAAACAAAATACACATTCATACACATGCACTCACTACCAGACCCATTGAGAGACTTACATACCCACTCACAGCCAGTCATAGACCCACTCAGTCATTCATTCATCTACTCACAGACCCACTAACACCCTTATGCATCACTCACAGACCCGCCAATACCCTCATTCACTCACTGACAGACCCACTGAGACCCTCTCTCACCTACTCATAGACCCACACAGACACACCCACTCACTGACTCACTCAAACACTAATGCACCCACTCACAGACCCACTCACATACTTATGTACCCACTTACAAACCCACCCACTCAGACACACACTCACTCACAGACCCATTCAGGGACACACTCAATACTCAGACACTGATGCAGCCACTCACAGACCCATTCCGACTTACACCCTCACTCACAGACCCACTGAGAATGCAATGCACCCAGTGACAGCCCCACTCATAGATTAATGCACCCACTCACAGGGTCACTCAGGCACTGACACACCCACTCACAAACCCACACAGACACAGATGCACCCACTCACAGACCTACTCAGACAATGATGCAACCACTTACAGATCCAGTCAGACACTCATGCACCCACTCGCAGGCCCACTCAGACACTTATGCACCCACTTACATACCCACTCACACTCACTCACAGACCCGCTCAGAGAATCATGCAACCACTCACATGCCCAGTCACAGACTGAGGGACCCACTCACAGTCACTCCAGTACTGACACACATACTCACAGACCCACTCAGTCGATTATACATCCACTCACAGACCCAGTCAGATCTTTAAGCACCCACTGAGAGACCCACTCAGAGACATTTATATCCAGTTACAGACACACTGAGAGACTTGTTCACCCACTCACAGAGACACTCTGTCACTGACACGCCCAGTGACAGACCCACTCAGAGAGTCACACATCCACTCACTGAAATACTAAGACTCTCACAGAGCCAGTCAGAAACTCACTCATATACTTATGTATCCACCTGCTGACCGACTCAGACCATCATGCACCCACTCAGAGTCCCACTCAGACACTGACACAGCCCTATACAGACCCTGTCAGACTGACACACTCAGGGACCCATTTAGAGATTTATGCACCCACTCTCAGAACAATCAGACCATCATGCACTCACTCACCGAACCAGTCAGACTCACGCACTCAGTCATAAGCGTCCTTAGAGACTTACACACCCATTCACACACCCACTCAGAGAACCATGCACCCACTGACAGACCCATTCAGGCACTGATGCACCCACTCACACACCCACTCAGACCCTGTCAGAGACTTATGCACCCATGCACAGACCCACTGAGATCCTCACACACTCACTCACAGAGTCATTCAGGACATGATGCACCCACTCACACACCCACCCAGACCGTCACACATCCACTCACAGATCTAATCAGACCCTCATGCACCCACTAACAGAGCCACTGAGAGACTCATGCATCCAGTCACAGGATCACTCAGGTCCATATTTATACTTTTTGACGCAAACCAGTGCCAGTGCTGGTTTGCGTAAAAAAAATAACGCTGACTAACGCCATTCCACGTGCCAGCGGGCATCTTATTTATGGATTGATGTCAGCCAGCGCTGCTGCCTAGTTGGAGTAAAAAAAAATTACTCTAACCGGGCAACACAGGTGTAGGGAAGAATGGGGGTTGTGTGTTAAAAAAGGTGCAAGTCAGGCTAAGTCGAAAATCATGGCTCTAACAGGACTTGCGCCATTTTGTGACGCACAACCCCCATCGAAATGACTCCTGTCTTAGGAAAGACAGGAGTCATGCCCCTCTGCCCAATGGCCATGCCTAGGGGACTTCTGTCCCCTTGGCATGGTCATTGGGCACAGTGGCATGTAGGGGGGCCCAAGTTAGGCCCCATATGCCACTTAAAAAAAAAATACTTATCTGTACTTACCTGGGATGGGTCCCCCCATGCATGGATGTCCTCCAGGGGTGGGGGAGGGTAGCAGGGGGTGTCCCTGGGGGCAGGGTAGGGCACCTGTGGATTACTTCCATGGTCAGAGACCATGGAAATGAGCCCACAGGTCCCTTAACGCCTGCCCTCACCCAGGTGTTGAAAAATGGCACAAATCAGGCAGGGTGCAATTTTTTAAGGCCTGCCCCCTCCTGTGCGTCACAATGACGCAGAAGTATAAATAAGGCGCACATGCCTTAAAGTCATTTTTTGGATGTCATTAACGCAAGGTGGTTTCACGCATCCAGAAAATGACGCCAACTGCAGAATTTTGACGTTCGTTGGGTCGGGCGTCAAAGTATAAATATGGTGTTAGGTTTGGCCCGAATTTGCATCAGAAGTTTTGACGCAAATTCGGAGCAAACAGAGTATAAATAAGCCCCTCAGAATCTCACGCACCCACTCACAGAGTCATGCAGGCAATGTCACAGCCCGTCACAGACCTATTGAAACCATCACATATTTACTCACAGATCCACATAGAGTCTCACACAACCACTTACTGACCCAGTGAGACTGTTACAGAGCCACTTAAAGACCCACTCAGGCACTCATGCACTCACTTACAGACCCAGTCAGTGACTCATGCACCCACTCTGATACCAGTTACTCATGCATTCACTCATAGACCCACTTAGAGATCCACTTACTCACTGATATAGCCACTCACACACCCACTTTGACTGTTAGGTACCCACTTAGCAAGTGACAGATCCAGTCAATGTGACTTATTCACTCACACATTAATTGAGAATTAATTGAGAATGCTACATACTGATTTTTAGAGCCACTGAAATAGTAATGAGTAAGGATAGAAAACTCGTTAGACTTCCACTAATGTTTTGAGAAATGTATTTCCATTTGAACAGAGTTGATGAAAAACATATGAACAATATGTTGATATTTTGCATTTAATGTGAGCTTTTACTTTGCAGATCGACGACAGAGTCACAACTCCAAAATCTTTGTAGAAAATACATTTAGAATTAATTGGGGTATAGGGTGGTTCTAACAAAAGCCTTTGTGTTTATTATGTGTATATGTTTAGTACAGATAGGAGCGGATGCAGAGTGTCAGGTTGCTAAGGAACACTCTGGGGGTCATTCCGACCTCGGCGGTCTTTTCAATAGACCGCCGAGGGACCGCCGTACGGAATACCGCCAGTGCTGGCGGTCTTCCGCATGGGCCATTCTGACTGTTGGCAGCGCTCCGCCCGTTTCCGGACGAAGAGCCGCCAACAGCCATACTGGTGGCAGGCGGGGAAGTGGAGGTAGCTCCACCTCCACCGCCACGCCAACAGAACACCGCCCAGCGAATCACGACCTGTGATTCGCTGTGGCGGTGTTCTGTTGGCGTCGCGGTGTCGGCGGAGCTGCCCGTTCCCTCCCGGAGGATCACCAGGAACAGGTAAGGTGATCGTCCGCTAGGGAAGGGGGGTGGGGGGGTGTTGTGAGTTGTGTGCGTGCATGGGGGTGTGCGTGTGTGTATATTGAGGGGGCGTCTGAATGCGTGCATGAATGCGGGGGGGGTGTGTGTATGTGCATGAATACGTGCCTGTATGTGTGTATATGTTGGGGATCGAGGTGGGGGACGGGGTTCCTGCAACCTTTTGGGGGTGGCAGGGGTGGTGGGGGGGGTAGGGGAGGGAGTCGGGGTGGGGGTTGGGGGTGGGGGAGACCCCTATCAGTGCCAGGGAAGGGATTCCCTGGCACTGATAGTGCTTACCGCCATGGATTGAATGGCGGTCCCCAACCGCATGAAATCCATGGCGGTAAGCCGGGGTCAGGCGGGTTGGAATACCGCCGGCGGTGTGTGACGACCGCCAGGCTGGAGACCCAGGTCTCCAGCCCGGCGGTCGTTACCGCCGTGGCGGTCGGAACGGTGAATCGGCGGCTGACCATGACGGTAACCGCCATGGTCAGAATACATGAAAAAAGACCGCCAGCCTGTTGGCGGTCTTACCGCCGCTTCACCGCCGACCGCCAGGGTCAGAATGACCCCCTCTGTTGCCTTCATCTATGAAGTGCGCACCATCTCTTCTATATATCCCTTCCATGTGAAACTGGAGATTATTAATATAGATAAAAACCATGTAATGGTCTCTGAGGAATGCTGAAACAGTTTTCTGGCTTTGTCAATCTGTGGGCAGAACTGATTTGACTATTTCCATTTCTGCCTCTGTCATATGTTAGAGAAGGCAAAGGCAGTGTGAGGGAAAGGTGCATTAATTGAACAAAGGTAACCTTTAGGATTTCCAATCGTACTCCAGTCAGTATGCCCAGGTCATTACCACTACAGTGCACAATTATGAGGTGAGGTGGTTGGCAATCTCCAGGGCTTTCAACCAATGGAAGCAGTTGCTACTACGTTACCCTCTCTGGCCAAACCAAGTAATATTCACATTCGGCAAACCTAAGTCCCTGTTAATGCCACACCCTTATAGCATAAACATAGCTGTGACCTATAATCCAGACTCTGAACATTTTGCAAGCAAGGAGCAGTAGCACACAGGAGAAGGCTGCAGCTGCATGAAGAAGTGCTGAAAATGTCAGGTTATTAAAATGGAGGGAGCACCAGATTTTGAAAACAACACATATTTGATTGGATGTTATAAAACAGTGGTAGTTAAAAGTAGGTTGTGATTAACAAATATAAGTTAATCAATTTGTGATTGGTTGTTATTTTTTTAAAACACGTATTCTGATTCTGGATATGCTTACATTTAATAGTAGTAAACCAACCCTGCTATAGCACACAGTAAAACTAGACTGCTGCTAACAATAAATATAGTGAATTTTTGAACTCCTGTTATAGTACAGTGTTCTGCAGGAGTTTGCTATGGCACCTGTGGACATTCAGTGTGAGGGGAAGGGGACTTCTTAAAGGAGACAAACATTTGTCACTAAAATACAGCTTATGGTGGAGTAGGGTTTGAAACAAATGTTTTCCCCTGGTAAATATAATTTGCATTTTCATAGTGTAGAGAAAAATGTACAAGAAAATAATGGGAAATATGTTTATTTGTCCCCTACTGGAATTGTGACTCTATCGCAAAGATACACGGGGGTCTGGGCGGGGATGTGAAGAAGTCATGACTCCAGCAGCACAGGGAAGGAAATTGGGCTTCTTACAAAAAACATAAAACAGGGTTAATAGTTACTCACCATTCAGATTGGGGATCAAATAAATAAAAAATGAAAGACAGATTGTGATTTGATAACTAGGACAATATCAGTGAGAGCACAGGTGAATAGGTTGCCATTTCTGGTTCCTTGGAGTAAGAGTGGTGTTCCATTTTTATTCTGACTTTTAAATGTTATATAAAGAAAAAGGCAAAGGTATACTGTGATACTATTTTACCTATCGACAGAAAGTATGAGCAGGTATGTGACCAAAAGTATTAATTTAAAGTAAACTATGTTTGGAAGTAAGACTGTTCAAAGAGTATATGATATAGATATCACTGCATTAAGTGAGCTATAGGTAGAAATGTGTTGAAATGTTAATTTAGGTATTTATAAATGTAGTTGTTATCTTAGGATATGCTTAAAAGTAGAAGATTGCAAATGATGTGTTCTACAGATAAATACATTATTAATGATGTCTATGTAAGATGGAATAAGGCAATTATTGTACTGACATCTTCCGGAGGGAGAGGGTAGAAATGTGCTGTATGCATAATAGAGTGTTTTTTTTTTTTTCTTTTTTATCCTGCGCTATTGCATACATTGGTAACTATTGGTGACACAGAAGATATTTAATATGATTCAAAACTGTATGTGTTGTGTGGATGATTGTGTTTCTCCAAGCATCACCTTACTGCAGAAAAATAATCAAAACTAGTGTTTTTTTGTTTGATTGAGGTATGAGGTACAAACTAATTTATACATTGTCAGGGTCACTCTGACACTTATGGACACAGTAATAGTCACAAATACAATTTCCTTCTTAAAGAGACACTTAGAGGCACAGAGTGATAGCTATGATGGGAGAATTATGAAAAAAGTAGATGTGTAGTCCCTAAAATACTGTTATGTGACTGAATGTATGAAGAATATATTATATTGATATATTACGGACAGTGAGTTATGTACATTTAAATATGTTGCAATAATGTTTTGTGTTTCTGATTTTTTTTCAACTATGAAGAGATATTCTAGATGCCAAAAAAAGTGAAAGAAAAAAGAAACTGAGGAAAGCCTATTATGTACTTGGATCACAAAAACAAAAGGCAGAACATGAGTATACTATGGTTGCAGACAATAGAGATGTTGATAAGAAAACCAGAAAATTTCTTAAAATTCTTAAATGTATATGTGGGAAACTGAAAAATTTGAAAAATTATGCCAATGAAAAGGACATTTTTCAGTCAACAAAGAAGATTCAAAAGTCATATGAGGTGCATAATAAGAAATCATTGAAGAAACCAAATAAGTTAAATATAAGACAGCTACACTTCAAAGATTTTAGAGATAGAGGCCCTCATTCTGACCTTGGCGGTCTTTTCGCAAGGCCGCCGAGTTACCGCCGCGGTGAAGACCGCCGACCGCGGCGGTATGCCGCTGTGCGCATTCTGACCGCTGGGAGCGTTCCGCCGGAAAACCGCCAGCAGCCACACTGGCGGTCGGCGGGAAAGTGGAGACTGGTCAACCTCCACCGCCACGCCAGCAGAACACCGCCCACAGAATTACGACCCACATTTCTGTGTGGCGGTCTTCTGTTGGCGGTCTTCTGTTGGCGGTCACCTCCCCATGGCTCCCGTCGCCTCCCGGAGGACCAACGCACAAGGTAAGTTGATCGTCCGTGAGGGGAGGGGGTGGGGGGGTGTTGTGTGATGTGGGCGTGCATGGGGGTGTGCGTGTGAGTGTGTAGAGGGGGTGTGTGAGTGCGTGTATGCGGGCGGGGGGTGCTGCTGTGTCTATGGGTAATGTGTGCTGTTCGGCAGGTGCGCATGTCTGCATGTATGTGTGCGGGTATGTGTCCCCGTTGTGTATGTGTGTGTAGGGGGTGTGTATATGTGCATGTTGGGGGTGTGTGCATGTCGGGGTGCATGTATGTGCATGTCGGGGTGGGGGTGGGGAGGGGGTTCGTACCACCTCTGGGGGGTGGCAGGGGGGTGGAGGGTGTGGGGGGAGGACTCGGGTGGGTAGTGGGGGGTGGGGGAGACCCCTATCAGTGCCAGGGAAGGAATTCCCTGGCCCGATAGTGCTTACCGCCATGGTTCGCACGGCGGTTCCCGCCCTCAAGAAACCGCGGCGGTAGGCAGGGTCATAATACCCTTGGCGGTCTTGGGACGACCGCCGGGCCGGAGTGCGCAAACTCCAGCCCGGCGGTCATGACCGCCGTGGCGGTCGGAGTGGAGAAGTGGCGGTCGGTCGCGGCGGGGACCGCCGCGGTCAGAATGCCATTTTTAATACCGCCGGTCTGTTCGCGGTCCGACCGCCGTCTCTCCGCCGACCGCCAGGGTCAGAATGAGGGCCAGAATGTTTTGTGCCATAGTAATTCAAAATAAAAGGAGGAGGAAAGTACTGAAACAAAAAGAACGTATTGAAGCTGTTGTTGATAATGCTTTTGTCTCAAAGAGGAAGTTTTTTATTTTGATTCTCACTAGAATGAGAACACTAGAAAAAACAGTGTTATTTATGAACAGATGCAGTTGAGGGAAAAGACTGATTAATAAAAGTAATTTTTGTAAGATCGTCAGAGGTGAATGGAATCATACCTCAAGTAGAGAGCCATATTTTAATGAAGAAGGGTATTCACAAGAGAACACATTAGTACATGCAATAGATTAAAATGGTCGGTGTTGTGAGATGAAGCATGGGACTCCTGTTGAAAAAGAAGAGACTGTTCCTAAAAACGTGGAAGAGTTAGTTGCAGAAGAAGTTCAGGGAAGGGATAGACATGCTCCTGTTTACAAATGTAACTGTAGCACTATTTGTAGTATTTGGCAGGAATCAATTGATTTGCTGAAGCTTTTTGTTTATGTCTTTCCACATAGAAGTTTGAAACAAGAAATTAGTATTTTGTAAGGATTAGATCCTTGCAAATGTAGAAAGCATACCAATTTACAAGGACATTCTTTAGCATGTTTATCCAAGAAAGTGTGCAAAGCACCTTTCCTCACTTTAGGATGTTGGCAGTTCACCATTAAAAAATAGGAAGTTCAATTAAGCGACCATACTATGTGAAGACTCCAGCATTATATTTAGGAGAGATGAAAAGAGTACTTTCGCATGGTACTGTCCAAGAGGTTGAAAAAGTTTGTAAGGATGTGTAGTTTTGGTTCTTTGGTCCTGAAGATGATTCTCAGGAGAATGAGGAGCTGGTAGGCAGTGGTATTGAGGAAGGGAGCAGAGGTATTGGTACTGAATTTTTGGAACAAGAGATGTTGAAATTCAATACAGCTTGTTCTGAAATACCAAACTATGGGCCAGATATAGCAACCGTTTTGTATGTCGCGAACTGCGAAAAATGCAGTTTGTGACATGCAAAACGGCCATCGCGTTCAGAGTCCCATTTTGCGAGTCTGTACAGACTTGCAAAATGTGATTCCGACTCGCAAATAGGAACGGGTGTTCCCTTCCTATTTGCGACCGCATTGCGATGCAGAGTTGCTTTGGGACCGCGAAAGCGGTCGCAAACCAACTCGCAGTTACCATCCACTTGAAGTGGATGGTAACTCATTTGCAAAAGGGAAGGGGTCCCCATGGCCCCCATAGCGAGTCGCAGAAGGTGTCTGAGACACCTTTCTGCATTTCATATTGCGAGTTGCAATTTGCGAGTCGCTATGACTCGCAAATTGCAAGTCGCAATATGAAACCTACCTACATCTGGCCCTATGTTTGTATTTGCTGTAGACACACTCACTACAAAAGTCAAACATGAAATAGAGATGTATTTTGCAAAACTGAAGGAGAAAACAGGGAAAAGTGGCAATAACTTGATGCTTATTTATTTGTAGAGCGTTTTGATTTGTCAGTGGAGCAAGTTAATTGTAAGTACTGCTATGATTAGTTAGAGGATCAGAGAACACAAGCTAGAACCGTGTATAATGGGTTAGAACTTGTGAGTGTCCCAGAACAACTATGAGACTTAAATGTATATGAATCTATACTTATACAATGCGTAAATCCACTTCTAACAATTATGCGTTTGGAACCAAAGACAGGTAAATTTCATCCAACTGAGTTATTGAAAGGACTTAAAGTGAGAGTAGTGTATTTGCCATTAGACTTCAAAACAATGTTGAAACTATAGGAGTAGAGAAAGAAAATGAAGAACTACTTATTATTCTGGTATATGGTGTACCTACTAAGAATAAAATAATTTGGCAAGAGTTAGTTGACGTTAATAAAGTGAAACAAACAACATTATACCTGGTACAAAATAGTTTATTATAAAAATAATGTTGTACAGAGTAATGTAGAAAATGTTGTTGATGATGAGAGTTTGCCTGCAAGTGGACAAATGGAAAAAGTAGATTCATCCTGATCAGAAAAAAATCTATGAGCACTACAGCATCCATCTATTACCTTCCAAAGACATAATTGGTGAAGCTATAAATCTTTACCAGATGAAGCCAGCTGAAGGAGTTCCCAGGAGTGTATGCGAAAATAGTTTAGAGGCTCTCTGCTTTTTACACTTATTTCCCACAGGAGTAGGAGGTCGGTACGTTGACCAGCCCATAACAATACCAGCACCTGAATAACAATCAACACGATTATATTCAGAGGATCCAAGATTCAGACAATGTATGCCATACATTTCACCTTCTATTTGAGAGTGACTTGTCTGGTCTTTGATATGCAGTGAATCATATTAAACAAAAAACAGGAGTTCATCTTCAAAATATGTGTGCAAGATAATTTGTTAACAAAGTTCAAGAAAAGGATGAAAACTTGGAATATAACAATTAATGTAACGGCATGCCTACATGGTACTAATGAATACTGGTTCCATCATCATGGAGAACTGAAATGTATGCTAAGAAATCTAGGACCATCAACTTGGTTTTTGACATCGAGTTGTACAGAGTATGCTTGGGAGGATCTAATTGAATTCTGGAGAGAAGCAGACTCTAATCTAAAATATATCAATTTGAAGACAGCTAGAGAACTCTGATAATTAGATCCTGCTAATGTTTGTAGATATTTCAACCACAGGTTCCAAGCTATGCTTGCTTTTATCTGCAAAAATCTAATCCTCCTCTTGGAGAAGTGAGTGATTCCTTTTGGCGGAATGAGTACTAGGCAAGAGGTGCTCTTCACATTTATATGCTACTATGCATTAAAGACACACCCAAATTTGGAGGAGAAAGTGATGAGTTTGCGTTGTCTTTTATAGAACAGGATGTTACATGTACAATACCAAAACAGACTGCGGAAAAAGGTCTCAGAGGGCAAGGTTTGCATTTCCAAACACATAGATGTGGGAAGTAATGTTGTCATGCATACAGGTCGAAAGAAACAATTTATACAAGATGTCGATTTGGATTTCCAAGGCCTGTTATTTGCAAAGGAACAGTAAACAGCTTTTTGTCTTCAGTGAGACTTACACTAACACGGAAATAACCAGAAGTGAACATTCCAACCATATGATTTTAAAAATTGTGGACTGCTAACATGGACATTCAATTTGTCGCAGACAATTTCATCTCTGTAGCTTGATATGTCACATTACAAAATCTGAAAAAACTGAGATGAAGGAGATGTGGAGGAGATATCTGCAGAGAAGACACTTAGCACGAAATTCCATTCCTTCAGCTTCACAATGCTTTCCCTTAGGGAAATGGGAAGATATGAGGCCTGTGACAGATTAAGTTTGGCAAGTTTGTTTTCAAAATCAAAAGGAATTGTGTGTTAGTCTTGGTCTATTAATACATGAAATAGAGTATTGAAATGTTTTCCTGAAATTCAGTACCTGGCACAGGTTGCACCAAAACGTACAGACATTGTAAAAGCAAATATGTTGGATACATACTATCCAAGAAGAAGTGCACATCTAGAGGAGAAGTGTCTTTATGAAATTCTTCAAAACTACAGATATAGAAGTAATGTAACTGAAAACATAGAAGAAGGAAAATATGCTTTTGTGCATGTGATGGATGCTTAGTGAAACCTGAAAAACCAGATTTAATTAATCATCGAAGACTGACCTGTCAAACTCTTGAGAAAAGATGTTTTTTATTTAGCACTTCTTCAATTGTTCAAACCTGGCATACTGAATTAGAAATACTTGGAGATGATGAGTGCCTTGAAGATTATTTCATTGCTTTCAAAGACAGTATTCAGTGTCCCATGTACAATAACTACTTACAAATGTTATATAATGAGATTCAACAGGAAGAAATGATTGCTGCTGAGGTAATTAAGGACTGCTCTCAAAGCAGAAAACGATCAGCACCTTCAAGTCAGGATCCTCTTGGAAAACCTATTATTGTAAATGAAGCTGCAATAGCTATGACTGGAGTGGAAACTATAATGGAACAAGCTAGACAAGAATCAGTACATCTGGACTAGTTAGTTGGCCAACTGAAAAACAAGTAGAATGAGATTTATATTGAAGTAAAAGGTATAATAGAGCATTGATTACAACATGAGAAGAAAGAATGCAATTGCTCATCTTACCAGCAAATATTATTATATATTAGTAGTCAAGCTGGCACTGGGAAAAGCTTTTTAATTAAAGTTATCTCTACTTATCTACAGAAGAATACAAATTTTAACTTATTGTGTGTGGTAAAGGCATCTACTGGACTAGCTACACTCAGTATCAAAGGAATAACTTTACATAGGTTACTAATGCTACCAGTTGAACATGACAATAAACTGCAATACCAGACGTTATCAGGTGAAGCTTGTCATGAGGTAGCAAGAGTTTTGAACAAAATGAAGCTTTTGATTATTGATGAGGTATGCATGGTTTCATATCTAATGCTTGCCTTTGTCCACCTTTGAATACAAAAGATTTTTAAAACTGAATACCACGCATTGTTTGGAGGAAAGCATTTGATTATTTTTGGATACCTATTACAACTTAATCCAGTAAAAGGGCAGGCTGTTATCAAAACTCTTTCACGTGAAAAGACTTGAAAGTCATTGGGAAGTATTTCGTAATGCCAACATTTGTCAATATTTTCAACACTCAAAAATATGTGTCAAGCCTCTGACATGGGTTATGGAAATTTTTGAAAGGATATTAGAGTAGGCGTACTCACAGAAGAGCGAAAACCTATGTTGCAATGTTGACTTATACAAAAACAGTTTTCCTCGAACAAGACGGCAGCAAAGCTAATGTATAACTTTTGTAAAAATGGGAAACAGATAAGAGTGTGCTGAATTTAACAAGGAACTACTAAAACTTAAGAATTAAGAAATTCTGGAGATTACGGCAAGTGACCAAATGGAACATCAAGGAATAACTATAGTTGTGAGTGACAAATATCAAGATAATTTAGACTCTTTGGAAAACTTTGTACCCAGGAGTACTGGACTAGAGAAATGTTTTCGTGTTTGTAAAATCTGCACAGTCATTTTTAGACGTAATTAAAATGTGGAAGAAGGCATGGTAAATGGTGCCATGGGTAAAGTTGTAGATTTAATTAATTTTCCTAACCGTGATCAGGTTGAATTCTCAGTTATGAAGTTTGATCAGGTTGATGGCATGAAGCAAATTGGACGATGTGTTGTACGCTTTTTGCTCGTAAAGGATTTGTATGTGCAACAAAAACAGTTTACAGTTTGTCTTGCAACACTCCACAAGTCTCAAAGGTTAAGTGTTGATGCTACATTCATAAATATTGGAAGTACAGTTTTTAAAGAGGGAATGCAATATGTAGCATTGTCACAGGTTTTGACGTTATCTGGTCCTTTTCTAGTTGATTTAGATGAGAACAAACTTAGTGCAGATGCAGATTGCACGACAGAGTACAACAGAATAAGAAGTAAATATGCTCCTCATTTAGGACAGTATCCTGTTTATGAAAAAAAGGTATTATGCCCAAAGCAGAAATTGACAAAACAATCAAAAAAGATTACACAAAAGGCAGAAACCACAGGTAAAGAAGGTGTGAAGAAACGAAAATTGGAAAAAGATAGAGATATTGTTGGTTACCAGTTGGATAACACTAGTGGTGTTAACTGTAATGCTAATGTTGTTCTTAATATTCTCTTCCATCTACCACATGTTGTAAATGCAATCCAAGAAAAACCATGAAACACATTGTGCACAGCACTACGGCCCTCATTATGACCCTGGCGGATGGCGTTATTTGGGAGAAAGGTACTGCCAACAGGCAAAATATGACATTTTGTCTCAAGCCAAACCGCCAATGTACCACTCCGTCTCTCAGGGCGGTAACAGCCGCCGGGCTGGAGACTCCGGTCTCCAGCCAGGCGGCCATCACAATCCCACCCTCGGGATTATGACCCTGCCTACCGCCACGGTTTTTGTGGCAATCTTACCACCATGAAAACCATGGCGGTAGGCACTATCAGTGCCAGGGAATTCCTTCCCTGACACTGCTAGGGGTCTCTTCCGTCCCCTCCCCTTCCCCAGATTCCTCCACCACCCTCCCCCTCCTGACCCCCGACACTAACATGTAGAATAGCACACACGCATTCACACGACACAACATACATGTACACTCACACCCATTCATGCACACACGCATTCCACACGCATCAAACCCGCATGCACGCATTAAAAAACAGTCACACACACAAGAGAACCCAACTTACTTTGCAGGGGGCCAGGCCACCAGCGGAACACCGCCAGGCCGTATCATGTGTCATGATACGGTTGGCAGCGTTCTACTGGTGTGGCGCTGCAGCTAGCAGCAGCACCACCTTACCGCCGTCCGCCGCCATGACCTTAGCCGGAATTCTGCCAGCTTTCTGGCAGAAATCCGGCTACTGTCATATTATGGTTGACGGTTGGTAGCCACAGTGAGGGTATTTTGGCGGCCGTGGCGGTAGGCAGCATTTACCGCCATTATCATAATAAGGGCCTATATAATTGCCTTCAACGCTTATCTTGTAACAGAACTGTAATACAATCTGTTTCAGGATTTCGAGAACTATTCAACAAGTATAGTGGATCTGTTGTATTTACTCTACATGCTCAAAAAGATGGACAGGAGTTTATTATGGTGATCCTTGGATGTTTAGAAGAAGAAAATGTGAATATTGATTATATGTTTGGACTCAGTTATACATGGAACCATGAGTATGAAGATTGCTCTTTCTCAACTACCACTGAAATCACATCTGAGTGATTTGTTTACTTGACTCGGCCAGATTCTGAAAGTGTGTGTTTTGATAAATTAATAAAAAAGAGTGACCAAAATATGACCTGTCCAGCCCGTAAATCAAATGTATTCTCTACATTACTGATACAGAGGAGTGGTAAATACATTATAGCAATGCTTCAACGATGCAGAGCCAATGGAACAAAATTGGGCACCGAGATTACAAACTTTAAAGTTGGACAGATTTCAATTTCTGGTAGAGCATATTGTACTTTGGCTGTCATCTTCCATAAAGGAGTAAATAGTACTTCTGGACATTATACTGTATATTTGAAGACTCAGAGTGGATGGACAGAATATAATGATAGCAGTCTCCGGTTTGAACAGAAACTACCTTTCAAACTTTGTAACTAGTATTTATTCTTTATCAACCAAAGTTCTAATCTGTTGGACACTGTTGGAAACAGTATTTTTTTAATCTGGATTATTACTACTACAGATATAATACGGCCTAATAAGGGTGATTTCTTCAACAACATGTGAACAAGTATTGTGTGCTTAAAATGTTTACTAATACTTTTTCAGAAAAAAACAGGTACACAGCCTTCTTTTTCATCATTCATCACTGTTTAAGATATCATTCGGCCTATCAAGGGTAATGTCAAGAAGAGCTATGGAAAAATCAACTTGTGGATGAAGTTGGTGATACTGTTTCTATGAAAAAAAATATTTTGTACCAGGTATAAAAATTATCAACATCTTTGTAGGATGTGTACTTTATTTTAGTACAGGATTTATAGGATAAGTTAATTTTATTCAGAAATTATAGTGAGTGCAAATGATAGTTACTTAAAGAATATATTGAAATTTTTAAATTGAAATGCATAATATTGTTAATTTTAAGTAATGTACTATGTGCTTATGGTTTTTTTTCAAGTCCACATAACTGTTTTTCCCCCACTGTTCAGTGATGAGCAGGTATAAGCACTTCTTTATAGTGAAAAAGTATAGCAACTGAGCATAGTGGAGACGGAAACATAACATGTCTACATAATGTGTGTAATTCCTACATAAATTTTTTTAAGATGCTGGTGATTTCTTAGTAATATAATAATTTATAATGCAGGTTTGCAAGTTTTTGTTGATATCATAATTATATCAAACGTTAACTATTATTTGTGTTTTTATCTTTAATACAGATCAAAGGACAATTCTTAAAGACTAATAAATGTTAGAAATGACTTCTTGGTTCATTAATAAATAAACTATACATATACTTACTCACCCAGTCACTCACTCTTAAAGACAGTTATCCACCCATTCACTCACCCATTGTGATCCTTATGCAGCTAATCAATCATGTATATATCCACTCATACACCCTAACACTAATACATACCAGAGGTTGTGCACCCAGTCAGTTACCTATACAAACACTTATGCATCCACTCACTCACCCATAAATCCAGTCATAAACCCCATGTGTTACTTGTAGAGGAACTCTCACACCCAGTCAGTCACCCATGCAGCCACTAATGCACCCAGTAACTCATCTATACAGGCACTCATGCACCCAGTGAGTCCTTCATATACTCACTCATACACCCATTCACTCACCCATACACTCAATCATGCACCCAGTCACTCACCCATACAGCCACTGTTCCACACTATTACTCACCAATACAGCCAGCAACCACCCAGACACTCATCCATAGTACCACTCACACACCCAGTCACTCACCAATACAGCCACTGATACATCCATTGACTCACCTCTACAGGCACTCAAACACCCAGATACTCACACATTGAGCCACCCATACACCCAAAGAACCACCCATATAGCAAATCACACATGCACTCATTCTTCCATACAGACACTTATGCATCCAATCACTCATCTATGCAGACACTAATGCATCCAGTTATCCACCTTTACAGACACTTACGCACCCAGTCACCTTTGCAGCAACACATTCACCCAGTCAATCAGCTATTCACTCATTTGTGCACCCGGTCACTCACCCATACAGCCAATAACAATCTCAGTGTCTCACCCATTCAGCTGCTGATGCACCCTGTTAGTCACCTATACAGGAATGCATACACCCAGTCACCCACCCATAGAGGCACTGATGCACACAGTCAGTCACCCATATATCTATACATGCAACTGGTCACTCACCCATTCAGTCACTCACATGTACAACCATTCACATACCCAGTCACTCACCCATTCTTCAACTCATAAACACAGTCACTCTCCGATACTCCTACTTATACACCCAGACAGTAAACCATTCATTCACTTACACACCTAGTTACTGACCCATACAGATACTCATGCACTCACTCACCCACTCACACACCCAGACACTCACCCATTCAGCCACTAATGCACTCAGTCACTCACACATACAGCTACTGACAGATCAAGTCATTCCCCCATATACGCCCTTGCACATGCAGTCACTTACACGTACAGACAATCATGCACCAGTCACTCACTTATACAGCCACTCACACACCCAAACACCAACCCATTCAGCCACAAATGCACCGTCACTCACATATACAGCTACTGACAGACCAAACCACTCACCATACATGTACTTGTACATGCAGTCACTTACCTGTACAGATACTCATCCACACAGTCACTCACTTATACAGCTACTCAAACACCCAGACACTCACCCATTCAGCCACTAATGCACCCAGTCACTCACCCATACAGCCACTCATGCAGCCAGTCATTCATCCACACAGGTACTCACACACCCACTCACTCACCCATACAGCCACTCACGCAGCCAGTCACTCACCCATACAGACACTTATCTACCCAGTCATTCACCCAATGCAGCCACTCATACAGCTAGTGTTTGACCTGGCATCCTTGGCATAGTCTTTTCTGCCTTTTTGACTCTGTTTCCTATGTGTTGATTTATGTGCTGGACTTTGTTTTTGCTGGTTTTTGATACTCTGGGCACTTTACCACTGCTGACCAGTGCTAACATGCAAGTGCTCTCTGTGTAAACTGTATGTGTAATTGGCTTTTCCATGATTGGCATATTTGATTTACCACTAAGTCCCTAGTAAAGTGCACTAGAGGTGTCCAGAGCCTGTCAATCAAATGTTACTAGTGTAACACTGACTGTGCCACCCACATGAGTATCCCTGTACACATGTCTCAGACCTGCCTCTGCAGTGTCTGTGTGTGCAGTTTTGCACTGCCAATTCCACCTGGCAAGTGTGCCCACTTGCCAGGCCCAAACCTTCCCTTTTTGTACAGATACGGCATCCCTATTGTAGGCTCTAGGTAGCCCCATAGGCAGGGTGCAGTGTATGTTAAAGGTATGACATATACTGATGTATTTTAGATGTCCTGATGATGAAATACTGCCAAATTCGGTTTTCGGTATTGCAAGGCCTAACTCTCCCATAGATTAACATAGGCAATGCCTTTAAATATCTTTTAAGTACAGTTTCCTATTGGGAGGAAATAGAAATATGGAGTTTGGGGTCTCTGAACTCACAATGTAAAAATACATCTTTTGGCAAAGTTGGTTTTTAGATTGTCAGTTTGAAAATGCCACCTTTAGAAAGTGGCATTTTCTTGCTTAACCATTCTGTGCCTCCACCAGCCTGTGAAATATACATCTGGGTCAGACTGACAGTTGGGCTGTTTGTGAATTCTCTCTAGTTAGTGACACATAGGGAGCTGGGGTGTGGTCTTCATATCCTCATGAGTCTTCCTGGAGTAGACTGGGGAGGTACGAGCTGACACCTGCACTTGAAAGGGCTGTGCCTGCCCTCATACAATGCAGTCTCCAACCCCCTGGAGTATGTCTGAGGCCAGGCCTGGGCTAGGCAGGATCTTGTGAACAACAGTGACTTTCATTTGAAGTATGCCTACTTCAAAGGCAGAAAGGAGTATACGTAGCGGACCCAAAACCCCAGATTTTTAGAATACTTCTGGATCAAGAGCAACCTCGGCCAAGGAGAAGATCTGAAGAGCTGGAGGAGTAGTACTGCCCCTTTGCCTGTGAGTGTGCCTTGCTGGACTGGCCTGCAGTTGCTGTTTCTGCCTTAAGGAAGAGAAAGACTAGACTTTGCTGTATATCCTGCTTGTGAAGATTCTCCAAGGGCTTGGACTAAGCTTGCCCTTTATCCTGAAGTCTCAGGGACATATACGACTTCAGCTACCAGTGCCTGAGGTCTTCCGCTGAGAGTCCTGACTTGCCAAATTCAGTCCCTTGACCCTTAGAAGTGGAAGCTGGTAACCTGCAAGGGAAAATCCATGCACTGCATTTCAAAAATCTACACAGTGCCTGTCCTGTGACTGAACATTCGACTCAGAACCTGCCTCGCAGCTGGAGAATCGACGCAGCACCTGTTCTCAATGTGGACCCTTCACACAGCGCATCTGAACTTTCCACACCTCGACCCTGGGCATCAAAACTTTCAACATCACTGCACAGACCTGAGGCTGCTATTCCGGAAATCGATGAATCCCATCCCCGCGTGAAAAGAATCAATGCATTGCTTACCTAGAGGAGAAATAATCAACACAAGGCCTCACTTGCAAGTAAGAAATCGACGCATCACTTGCTTTTCCGATGCACGCTCACTCGTTCAGCTTTATTTTTGAAGCATATCAGGTACTTTGTGCTAAAACAATGCATTCATGGAGTTTTATGGATTAAGACACTTTTTACTTTAAAAATGCATATCTTTGCTTGTGTATGTTGTATTTTTGTTGCTTTGGTCTTGTCTGATTTAGATAAATATTGGCTATTTTTCTAAACTGGAGTGGAGTCCTTTTGTGGTATTTTCATTGTGTTACTGTGTGTGTTTGCGCAAATACTTTACACATTGCCTCTGAAATAAGCGTGACTGCTTATGCCAAGCTACCACGGGGTGAGCAGGGGTTATCTGAGCTGTGTATCTCCCTTACCCTGACTAGAGTGAGGGTCCCTACTTAGACAGAGTGTAAACGCAGAAATCCAACCCCTCCTCAAGAAACCCAAGGCTGACCCCAACAATCTCAAAAACTTCCGACCGATCTCTCTCCTCCCTTTTCCAGCGAAAGTCATCGAAAGATCGCCAACGCACAGCTCGCCCACTTCCTAGAAGCCAACTCCATCCTAGACCCCTCTCAATCTGGATTCAGACGAAACCACAGTACCGAGACCGCACTCCTCGCCGCCACTGATGACATCAGACAACAAATAGACAACGGCGAAACCTCAGCCCTCATCCTCCTCGACCTATCAGCCGCCTTCGACACAGTCTGCCACCGCACCCTACTGGCCCGTCTCCACGAAGCCGGCATCCAAGACAAAGCCCTCAACTGGATCTCATCCTTCCTCTCCGACAGAACCCAGAGAGTCCGGCTCTCCCCCTTCCGCTCCAAAGCCACCAACCTCATCTGCGGCGTCCCCCAAGGCTCCTCTCTCAGTCCAACGTTGTTCAACGTCTACATGGCCCCCCTTGCAAAAGTGGCCCATCAACACAACCTCAGCATCATCTCCTACGCCGACGACACCCAGCTCGTCCTCTCCCTGACCAAAGACCCTCTCACCGCCAAAACCAACCTCCACGAGGGACTATAATCCATCGCCGAGTGGATGAACAACAGCCGCCTGAAGCTCAACTCCGACAAGACGGAAGTCCTCATCCTCGGACGCTCCCCCTCGGCCTGGAACGACTCCTGGTGGCCCACTGCACTCGGACCCCCACCCACCCCAGCCAACCACGCAAGAAACCTCGGATTCATCCTCGACTCCGCTCTCACCATGTCCAAACAGGTCAACGCCGTCTCCTCTTCCTGTTACAACACCCTCCGAATGTTCCGCAGAATCTTCAAGTGGATTCCAATAGGAACCAGAAAGACGGTAACTCAAGCCCTCGTCAGTAGCAGACTTGACCACGGCAACGCACTCTACACAGGCATCCCAACAAAAGACATCAAACGACTCCAGCGCATCCAGAACGCATCCGCCCGCCTGATCCTCGACATACCCCGCCGATGCCACATCTCCCCCCACCTGAAAGACCTCCACTGGCTCCCCGTGGAAAAAAGGATCACCTTCAAACTCCTCATCCACGCTCACAAGGCTCTACACGACACCGGACCCACTTACCTCAACACCAGACTCAACTTTTACGTCCCCACACGTCAACTCCACTCTGCCAACCTCGCCCTCGCCATCGTCCCCCGAATCCAGCGCAAGACCTCTGGCGGCAGATCCTTCTCCTTCCTCGCCGCCAAGACCTGGAACTCTCTCCCCACCTCGCTACGCCAGACCCAGGACCTCCTCACCTTCAGGAGACTCTTCAAGACTTGGCTCTTCGAACGCTAGCAGCTCCCCCCACCACCCCCCCCTCAGCGCCTCGAAACCCTGACGGGTACATAGTGCGCTTAATAAGTTCTCTGATTGATTGATTGATTGATTAAACTGACTGCCAACTAGAAACCCCATTTGCAACACCCACACATACAGACTCACTTGCAGCCATTCATGCACTTATACAAATACTAATACAGCCACTCAGTCTCCCATTTGTTAAAGTAAAAGCAATGGTTCAAAGAAGAACAATTTTTTAGATTTGGAAATGTTTTTATGCTTTTTCTGCGTATTTTAAACATGTGACTTTCATGGTATTTTCTTTTTTAATGTTGAAAAAAAGAACATTACTTCCAGTGACAAGTGAGAAAACTCAGAAATCGTGAAATCCAAAAATAGGAAAAAAAAATAACAACATTTGTGTGCATTTATTAGTTGCACTGGTATAGGAACGGCCTTCTCTCCTACAGAAAGAGTTGTAGTACATTTGGGACAAAAAAGTCCCACTTTCCCAAACTCTGGAATTGTAGGGGGCACACTGGAGACATTTGGAGTGCTTGATGATGCTCCAGCTTGGATGTTCCCAGAAGATGATGTAGTTTTGTACTTCTCCAAATGTCTCATCTTTTACTCTCGCCAGAGGAGTTGAGTGTTTGTACATGCTAGATGTACTGCAGCTATACTTTCTCTCACTTGCCCTCGAAAGCGGCATGTGACTTGGCAGGAATTAACTTTCTTCTCACCCTCTGAGATACAGAAAAATTCCAATACCATAATTTCTTTGTTTTTTTTTGGTGGTTCTTCTTTTTCCTCTTCTTCCTCCAGGATGTTCATGTTGTCATCAGGAACATTCTCAGGAGCGCCTGCCATTTCTTCCACACAAAAGTAATGGAGAGAAAGTAACAAAATAATAATCTCCAAGTTCTCCAGCACAAGTGTGCACATGTGTTGCCACACGCAAAATGATGCAAAAAAGAGGTGGGACCTTTCGATATTTTTGATAGAAAGATGTTCCACCAATCAGAAGCATCTTTTTTAACTCACTTGGGGTGCATTACCCTTATGCTTTTCCATCACGTAGGGGTCGCGATTCCGTAAAATATGTTAAAACGAGTTTAGAAGTAAATATTTTCCTTATCTATTTTATCGCTTTTGGTTTACTAATAAACCTCTTATACTGTAGAAGTCTGTAATATAGTATTTTTGCTTTTTTTTTAACGCTCCTGAGTCACGTACCCACCACAATTCCGAAAATACATGCCGCTAAGAGACACAGTAGAGTCGCAACTCTTTAATTTTATGCTAAACCATCAAAAAACTTTATTTAATTACGTTTCCTAATATATTTATAAAGGTGTTAAAGATTCTCTTGTTAACATTAAAGTGTGCACACAGTCTATATATATATTTTTATACTACTGAAACTACGCCGAGTCAAGTACCCTTCGCAGAGGTTTGCGTGGGGTCCAGAAATTGTTTGTTTTTTAAAAATATATATATATAATAGAAAAATATACTGTAAGTAGATTGTATTGGATATACATAGTGACTTTTAATCCTGACAACTAATTATATACAATCTTTATAGTTGGTAGAATTTTAACTTGAAATATATTACTTTATTTTAAAAACACCTTATACATTTACTAAAACAACAATACGTAATGAACATTTTATACTTTTGAAATAAAAATATTAAAAAAGCTTCAAAATTCTGTGGAAAAATCAAAGGTTACAGTAACGGTATACTTAGGGAATGTATTTTTTTAAATCGTAGAAATTCACTGAAAAAAGCAGAGGTTACAAGAACATTATATTTAGGAAATATAATTTACAAAACCATGGAAATTCACTAAAAAAACTAAATTTAAAGGGATGTTATAGTTAGGAAATAGAATACAAAAAAAAATTAGAAATTCACTGATAAGACCAAAGGTTACAGTAACAATATAGTTAGGGTCACACATTATTTGTACCAAACCAAAGATGTTCAGCAGTTATAGTTACCTCAGCTAACTGTAACTTGCACCCCTGTAATGTACTGCTTATGCCTCACAGATTACATCACTCATGACATGGTCAGTGACATCAAAAATGACATCTCAATAATCAATTTTATAACATAATATGTGTATTTGTAAAGCACACATTCACCCAGATGGGTATCTAGGTGCTGAATAACAGATGTGTATTGTTACCCAACTCAATGGTACTCATTTTATTGACCTCAGAAGAATGCAAGTCTTAGTGGACCCTCTGGGATTTGAACCTGTGACCATGAGGTCAAACACAGGTCTCCTACAGTGAACACATTAGTCTACTAAGCCGCCAGACCTGGCAAAATAAATCATGTGATTGCATTATTATTGTTATAGTAAACTTTATTTCAAAGATGTTATGTGAGAAGTAATGAAGATTTGTTTCTCACACTTTAGTGAAAGGCCAGTTAACTATGTTTGCCAGCAGTCAATCCTTCTACAATTTTACAAGCTTCATCCAACATTGTTTCCAATTGGATTTGATTCCTGTCCCACAACAGCTAATAATTTTGTTGTTCAGGGATAACAACATATCTATTAATTTGAACACTAGATATCACAAGGGATTATAAAATTTATCTTAGAAATATTAAATTACACTCTTGTTTCACCTATGTGATTCCTCATAAAAGTTGGCATCAATTTTTTTTCTTCTTTCCAGTCTTGTTTCCATTCCTCACTCCTATTCTTAAGAAACTGAATGTCTGGCTGATTCCCAATGATATGGTGCAGTTTTTTACAAATGCTGTCAAGAGCCTCAAGGAGGAGAGGCAAAAAGGCAATCATGAGGTGAGTGCAACCAAATATGAGAAAAATGAAGAAATAGTAATATCTATGTAACAATCAATCATGTCTTGATGATGGAATGCTCATGTGTGATTCTACCTAGTGCCATAAATGTCTACCCCAACCACCCACCCCCCAATTTTACCGAGTAACGAAGAAGCATCATGGTGTACCCTTTATTAACCAGCATGCAAATTCCAGTCTATGACCATAGTCCATCAACCACCAGGCCACATTAATGGCTTCACTGTTTATATGATGTTTAGTTCTAAAGGTTCTTGATGTGTCAAAAATCCACTGATAGCCTCTACTCCTTAGAGCATCAGTTACAGTGCTGTGGCGATCCCAGAGCATCTGGGAAGTCTGGCACCCTTCCATCTTCTGAGCCCTTAGCAATAATGTTGACTTTCTCAACTGTTGATCTCTAATTCAGAGGGCTTCTTTAAAGTCTCTGCAGGGCAAATGGCCTTCCTAACCTAACTTATTGGATGCTTAGTGTTAGGAATCCAGTAGAAAAAAAATTCCTCATAAAAAAGTTTAACTTAAAATATCACATAAAAAATGTACACACAAAGATAAGGATTTAAATAAAAGATGTGCCCAGGTGTTAAACATTGCATTTCAATTGATTAATGGGACATCTGGTAGATAGAAAGTCGAGGAAGCATGACAATTAAAACGACCTGTTTTTCATATAGTGTTACTACCTCGCTTCTGAGGTTTCCAGGTGCTCTAAACAACAGATGTGACTATTTCCAAAGGTACTGTGCTTAAAGTATCGTTTTTTGGAAGGATGGAAGGCTGAGCCTACCACGCTTGGATTCAAACTCGTGATTGCTGATCTCCTCTTTGCTCTAGTGCCAAAGGTTTTGCTCCTTGATCTATACTTCCTGCTGACTGACTGTAATATGAACAATATGGAACAAAACAAGTGAATGGTATTAATGCATTTTCAAATCACACTTTTTTCCTGGTAGAGATACTTTTCAACTCAGTGGCTTCCAAAAGAAGGCCTGCTTCGTCAGCTGGAGCATGGGTTCCCAACCGTTTGACTTCTGTGGACCCCCACTTTATTATTACTTGAACCAGGGGAACCCCCACTGAATCATTATTGGAATCTGGGGACTCCCTACTGAGCCACTACTGGAAGCCAGGGACCCCTGCCTAAACACTGTACATGATCTGAAATGCAAAACAATAGACAGAAAAAATATACAAATGATAACACAATGTATTTAATTTGCAAACAAACATATTTAAAAAAAAAAATAATAATGGAAAGTTGTAGCTTTTCTAAATTCAACTGAAGCCACACATTGTCCATAATATATTCTGTTTGATGCACCGGCACTGCTCCCACAAATCAATCTGAGGAAACTAATTTAATTTTTAGTCTCCAATTTCAAATTGCTCGACATTAAATTTTCAATTGTACATTTAGCCACTTTATTTATATACACTTAATTAATCTGTTTATATTATTTAACTTTCTAAGTAGTCTTGGACCCCGAGAGGTGGCCTCGTGGACCCCCGGGGTCCCCAGACCACAGGTTGAGAACCACTGAGTTAGAGCATTGGGGAGACTGGTGGGGTGAAGGTCAGCGGAAGAGGGATGCAGCCAAGAGAGTAGCCAGAAAAAAACAAAATACCCCCTTTTGAATCATATTCATACGTGAGGAAGTATGCAATCCCAACCTTTTCTAGGAGTCTGATAGCCCTCCGTGCAGTGTTCCCTTGATTCGTGTTCTTTTCTTTCCTTTTTTTATCTTTTTCATCTTCTTATTTCATGTTCTCCTTTCATCAGTGCCTGACTCATTTTTTTTCTTTCCAATACTTATCATGTTTTGGTCTCTAAATATGTTTAGTTACTTCGCCATTCTTTGGCTTCCTTCTAGTGGGGCTGTCCTGGTATATTCTTTTTTCTCGTGGTGTGTCACTTGCTAGCTTCAGCTTCAATCTTGTGACCTGTGAGTCACAAATAAAAGCTAAGAGGGGAAAGTAAAAACTATTTAATCTGTCCAGTGTTACCCTTACCTAATGAGGTGTAGCGGGTGCTTCACTGCACCCTTGAATGCAGCTGGGTCTCTCATGCTAAAATCTTCAAAATATTTTTTATGGGTCCCTTCCAATTCCTTCCAAAGAGCTCATAAATATCACAGTAAAAGATTAGCTTTACAAAGGTAAGGAATGGGAGTATGGGCGTTACAATAGGCAAATGATGTGACAGAGAGAAAGAAAGAGAAATTGAAAAAAATTGAAGAAAACAGAAGCCACATGGGGTGAGTGTAAGAAGGAAATAGCGAAAAGTAAATGAAGAAGGGATATAAGGAGAAAGGTGAAAGAAAAGATGAATTAAGAAATGAAGAAAAAATACACGGAAAAACAGAATGGAAAAAAGAAGGATAGAAGGGATAATGAAAGAAGGAAGGGGTAAAAAGAGGGTGAAATTGAAGAAGTGGTAGGAAGCAAAAAGGAGGGGAACTTGAAAGAAAGGATGAGAGAAGAAAGATTAATTGAAAGAAAGGGAAAGTAAAAGACAGAGAGAAAAGGAAATAAGAGGAGAAATAAAGGAACAAGAAAGAAAGAATGGAAAAGGAAGGAGAAAGAAGAGAACAATAAATGAATGGGCGAAGGAGGGCGAGGAATGAAAGACAGAAGAGAAGAAAGAAATCAAGAAAGAAATGCGGAGGAAGAAAGGGAAAATGAAAAGGGTATGAAAAAGTAAAGAAAGATAGAAAGAAAGGAAAGAAGACATGGATCAAGGAAAAAGCAATTGAGGGACAGTGACAAATTAGTATTTATTTATGATGTGACATGAAAAGAGTTTTTTGGAAGAATGGGTGCGATAAACCGCACCTGATAAATAATACTCTGGGGTACCTTATTCATCTAGTGCGATGAATAGCACCTGTTACGAGTTTCTGTGGAATAATGTGGCATTTTAGTTCTCGGAGCACCAAATCCTCATGGTAACGTAAAGACTGTATCCCTCTTAAATTCCAGCAGGTTTGACCTGCTCAATATTAAGAAAGGGTGATATATTTAACACACCTTGTAATTGCCAGATGTGTTATATATCACCCAACCTGCAATTCAGACTCCTGTGCAAACAGTGATTTACTTAGGTCCGGGGAAACACTGACCCACTCATGATTAGGGACTAAGTCAAATTATTAAACATGTAATAAGGGTGTCGTAGTTTGGACTCTTGCTCTGAGCAAGACTGCTGGTCTCAGGATGACAGTACTTTCGTTTGTAGGTGACTAAGGGGGTTATTCTAACTTTGGAGGAGTGTTATTCCATAGGATATAATGGACTCGTAATACGGCTGGTGGTAAATCCGTCACTTTTCCGTCACTTTTGGGACGGATTAACACCTCCTCCAAAGTTAGAATAACCCCCTAAGTTTCTTCCTACAACTAGTTGTAACTGTTGTCCAAACCTTACCGGCTTACTAGCAGTACCTCACCAGAAACACAATAGTAAAAGGTGATTTGTAGCATTCGCTTACGCATGGATTCAAAGTAAGATCTCTAAGGGTTGTAGTGGTTAAACGGAAATTACCCTTTTCTCACAGATTTATTATGTCTCATACAAACAATGGCAATAACACAGATGCAGTGAAGTTATAATAGTTTTTATTCAACATAACTGCAATTTGTGATAAGTTGCATGAACTGCAATGATTAGGATAATGAATATACCAAGCAACAGTATTGTGAAGAGGAGAGTCATTGTTATAAAGACCCCCACCATTGTGCAATATATGAAAGAAATATATGTATATGTATAAAATGGAATAAGCCCTAATACCCTAAGGAGAATAGGTCTAACCTCCTACCTAAAAGGAGAGCTGGGTTTGTTAAACCTAATCTGCCAAAGCCGTGTCCATGAGAGGAGCCCCCAACCCTCGTTACCTTGGAATGAGGTCTCTATCTAAGACTCCGCGGGGACACGAAGACTGGGTCAGCGTCAAGATGACTGCAGCATCGGTATCAGCGATGGTGGCGATACCCTCTGGTCGGAATCCCTCTGATTATCTGTCTAAAAGTGTGTTGTATTTATACAGATCTACAAGGTCCCCTGACATAAGTGTTATTCATAACAATAGATAACAGGCATGCTTGGGACGGCAATTAATATCAACAATCCCTTGAAAGTATAGAGAGGGAAAATCCCTAAGTGTGAATGGCTACTGTATGTTTGTCTTTCGTGCTTGATCTTGACGCCTTGGCGCAGTGACACTGATAATAGAACCCATAACAAGTGGCCTAATTATAAACAAGGCTGCCATTTTAAAGGAAATAAATAATTAAATGGACTAAGACAGAGCAAGCTAAGTAGGTTAAAAGTCACTGGGTGACGGGGGCACGAGTTTACAAGCCTACGGCTAAGCTAACTCCTGTTATCCCGTTAAAACAAACTAGGATTCACTACAAGGGAGAGGGCTAAATGGAAGGATGTAAGAATGAAGAAAAAAAGTAAGGAGAAAAAAGGAAAAAGGGAGGAAGGGTGAAAGGATGAAAGATAAGAAAAAAGTAAAAATGAGAAAACACTGAAGATATGAAGGCACGTAAAAGAAGGGATGCATAATTAACGAAAGAATGAAAAGCAGGATGAAAGAAAGAAGGAAAGGAAGGAAGAAATGCAGGAAGAACGAAAGGGAAGAAAGGCAAAAGGGCAAAGAAAGGAAGTAAACAGAAGGGAATAAATGAATGTAGAAAGAACTAGAGGTAAAAAGGAAAAGTGCTAGGAAGGAAAGGAAAAAGGAAGTAAAATAAAGGGAGAAGAATGAAAAAGAAAGTAAGAGTGCAAATAAAGTAGGGGAAGATAAAGAAAGACAGAATTGAAGAAAAAGAAAGAGGAATTAGTAATAAAGTAAGAATATAAACATTTCAATCATAGCTGCCGTTGTCAAATAGATTGACAAACACAAGGGCATCCATGGCTGACCATAAAGAAACCCCAGATAATCAAGCTCTGTCAGTGGACATAAAAATAGGGCGATTATAATAAATAGGATTTGATTTTTCGTCATTGACTGTATAAAGTGAAATACTGCAGCGTGATAACCATAAACTAAGGGGGCATATTTAGGAGGCATGGCGAGCAAAAGAACAATGGATTAAACCCAGATCTGTGACTGAGTGTCTGCATTGTTCAGCACTCCGTCCGTCATTCTTTTGTGTTGCTAAAGTTGCCGTAAGTGGGAAGGGTATGCCCAGACATGGGTCCCATGCTCACTGTGCCACTGGATTCAAGCTAGCCTGGCTGATGAAGGGTGATACCCTGAATCCAGTCCCAGGATGCTTTTTTCTGGTCCGGGGAGGACTTGGCTTGGCAGTTCGGGCTGGACTGTTCCCATTAGGAACAGGTTCAAGACTGATTTGCATATGGCTGGGTCCAAAGTGGGGTGACATGGTGAGCAAATGAACAATGGATTAAACCCAGATCTGTGACTGGGGGTGAGTGTTTGCATTGTTCAGCACTCCGGCCATCATCCTTTTGTGTTGCTAAAGTTGCCCTAAGTGGAAAGGGTATGCCCAGACATGGGTCCCGTGCTCACTGTGCCATTACATTAAAGCTAGCCTGGCTGATGAAGGGTGATACCCTGAAACAGGTCCCAGGATGCTTGTTTCCGGTCCAGGGAGGACTTGGCTTGGCAGTTCGGGCTGGACTGTTCCCATGAGGAACTGGGTCAAGACTGTTTTGCCTTTGGCTAGGTCCAAACTGGGGTGGCATGGTGAGCAAAAGAACAATGGATTAAACCCAGATCTGTGACTGGGGGTGAGTGTTTCCATTGTTCAGCACTCCGTCCATCATCCTTTTGTGTTGCATATTTAAGAGCCCCTAGCTCCACTTGAGCGTCACTTTATGTGATGCTTCAGTGGCGCTAACCTCCGCTCCATATTTACAAAGCGTTACACCTCCTTGTAAATATGGGCCCCTTCGACGCAGTTTTCTGCATCAGAGGGGGGTGCAATGGGTGTTGCTGTGGGTGTGCCACAGCAACACCCATTGCATTTTGACTCTGCCTCAGATTTACGAGATTTCATAAACCTGAGGCAGTGGCAAAACACAATGCCACCGTAGGGGTGGTGCTAGCAAGGTGCAATGAGGAGGAATACATTTATTCCTCCTCATTTTTTGCTTTCTCTAAGCATGCTGCATATTGCTGCATGCATAGGAAAAGCAAAATGCCAGACATGCTTGTTTATGTGGGGTAAGGTGTCCCTTCCCGTGCATAAACAATAATTTCAAAATGATGGTTTGGCACTTCTGTGTGTGCTGCATACTGCAGCACACATAGAAGGGCCAAATTGCCATTAGTGATTGTTTATGTGCAGGAAGGAACACCTTACCACACATTAACAATCTGCCTGCGTTGGCACAGGCAGCTTAATTTAACGCCAGCAGAGGGGACCACACAGGGGTGCGCCGTATTCAATTAAATACAGCGCATTCCTGCGTTGTGAAAATGACGGAGCGCAGTGCTGCCAGTTTTGGTGAAGCGTCACTCTCCATCATTTTCTTTTAAATATGGGCCTAATAGTGCTAAATTCACCATCACTTGGGTAGATGCTCTACCTTGATTAATTGCTAGAGACTGTACATGTTTGTATATGACCTTTTAAATTGATTTGCCATAGACATCTCTAACTCCAACGTGTTCAGTAATCGTGTCTTTTCTTCTGTTACCAGAGGCGAGTGGATTTCTTGCAACTGATGGTTGATTCTCAGACGGAAGACATTCCAGCATCCAATGGCATTCATCATGGGTACAAAGGTAATACCCTACAATGTACACAGTCATTAAGTGGTTTTAGTGTCTAAGATAGTGATGGAGATTAGCAGGACTGACAGGCAGCATCAGTGAGTTATTTGTTTTTTAAATATTTATAACGTACAGCATAACGCCATACAAAGCATTTTTTCAATGCTTAAAACATAAGAAGGCCCCAATAAGGATTTGAAGAAAAGAAACCACAAAACGTGCAAATGAATTGTGAAAAAAGAAACAACCATCAATAAAACGGAAAGGGGTGCAATTAACCAAAAATATAAAAGTTGAACAGTTCTTGCCTTAGAGCAAGTGGGCCTTCATCTGAGATTGGAAGACACTGGTGGCGGTCTCATCCTTAAATTCTATAGAGCTTGAGTTCCAAAGCTTAACTCTAGCTACCTTATAGTATATGCGTTCTAAAAGAGTTTTAAAATCTCTTGATGGCTATCTCGAATCCAGGTTTCAATGTGGGCAGTGGTGGGGGACCATGTCTAGGTCTGGACAGCTTTAGTTGCCTCGAAGGCCCCTTGACATAATTTTTTTTAAAGTCTATGAACAGCACCTACATTCCTAATAGCAGTAAATGCAAAAGGCGATGTGCAAACACTATAAACACCTGCTGCTCCAAAGTGTGCTATTATAGGTGTCAAACAAACATAAATAGTTTGAATCATCAAACCGTAAGAAGTCCAATCAAAGTATCCAATGATACAAATCTTCTTTTATTTCTGGTCAAAACTTTGGGGGCAGATTTAGGGAAAGTGGCGCTGCACTGAGTACAGCGCCACTTTCCCTGCTCCCCTTATCCCTCCCCTACTACCATCACCACTCTTGGGCAGGTGTTAAAAGTGTAAAAAATGGCATAAGGAAATCTCATAGATTTCCTTACACGATTTTTCCGGCTCCCTGCATACATTATTTCTGGGACAGGCATAATGTAGCGCAAAGGTTTACAGAGTGGCGCAATGCATGTATTGCGCCACTCTGTAAATACTACCCAGGGATTTTAGCCTCACTGGGCCACATTCACGTCAAAATAAATGAGGTTAACATGGCGCAAAGTGGCGCTAGAAGCCTATAAATATGCCCCTAGGTTTCAAATTTCCAAATGTTACAGTCAAAGATGCAGCCAAAGCATTTCATTTACCAATGTAAACTTCTTCGGGGCATTCAAATCAGTGATAGCCAACTTATCAAGAGATTTGTTCGACAACTTGTATGTCCCAATACGTAGAGTGTCAATTATTAGCAGGGTCCCAGTTTCATTTCAAAACACCTGGTTCTTGTATCTCAAATCAGGCCACCACCATGGAAGACACCTCAGTACATGCTGTAATAGCTGTGTGATCCGCGACCCGCACCACACAAATACAAACCTCAATTTTTCGAAAACTATAATAAAAAGAAGTACACAGAGTTGTGAGTCGGCTGCCGATCAGTTCCCTCAGCCATTGGTTTTCCTGTGGTTTTCATGCTTTGCATTTCTTGGTTATGCTGACCATGAAGCCATATTATTTGGAGGATTGTGAGAAAACAGGGCTGATTGCAGAGGCCCCATAACTTTTTGCCCCCATTTTCCTCTTTTTGCTGGTGTTTTCCTGACTTTGATGGTGCCCTGGGTACTGCTAACCAGTCCCAGGGCCTGTGCTCTGTGTAAAATGGATATGCAAATTAGGCTAATTATAATTGGCTAAGTTAACCTACCTATAAGTCCCTAGTATATGGTAGGGCATGTAGGTTTAGGGACCACAGCATAGGTGGTGCACACCTAGGTGCACTGCTGAGGTGCCCAGTGTCATTTTAAAAGCAAGCCTGCCTTGCTGGCTGCTTTTAAATTAAAGTTATATGCAAATTCCACTTTGGAATTAAAGGTACTTCCAAAGTCTTAAACTACCTTATTTTTACATATAAGTCACCCCTAAGGTGTGCCCTATGTGCCCCTAGGGCTGGGTGCCATGTAACTATAAGCAGGGACTTTATAAAAGTAGATTTATAAGCCCTGGTGAGGTAAAAACAGCCAAATTCGTTTTTCCCTCATTGAAGTAAATGGCCTTCATAGGCTAGAATGGGCAGACTTTATTTTAAATTTTAAAGTCTCCTTAAATGTTACATACCAAGAATTTGGTATCAAATTGATTGTTATAATAAATCCCACAACTTCCAGTTGTTGGATTTAATATAACTAGTTCAGGTAAAAAGTTTAGACTTTACCTAAAAAGTTGCCAATTTCAGCTCTGCATTGTTTTTGCTGCTGTGCTCTGATTGGCCAGCCTGCAGCAGCTTCTGCCAGGCTACCTTGATGAGGTGTGAAGTGGCCTGACTTCACACAAAGGAATGTGCTTGGGGGAGAGAATCTCCCCTCAGCAGATGGTGAGGCAGGAAGGGGGAGGGCTGCCAAACTGGTCTTCAAAGGCAGAGAAGGACATCTGGAGCACCCAGCAACACCCCCACATCCTGCAACCCCAGACAGCTAGGTGCCCCCTTGATTAGATTAGGAGAGGGCAAGAGAGGGGTGTGTTTATGATTTTTAGCCACACCAGTGGGTGGGCTCAGCCAGATGTAACCTCCAAAAGTCAGATTCAGCCATGTTGGATTTTTAGAGACTGTTGCCTTTTGGGATGGATTTTTGCCACACTTCCCAGGAAGTGGTCATCACCCTGTACCTGATTGGAGAACCAGAGCCCCCCTGCTTTTCACCCAGGAGCAAGGATAAAACTGGCAGACCTGCACCCACACCTCAGATCCCTACCAGATTTCAACAAGAAAGGAACTTAAGGAGAAGAAGGACTGCCCTGCTGGACCCCTGGCCTGCACCTGGACCCTGCACTCAGAAGGACTGCACCAGCTGCACACTTGGGCTTCACCACAAGAAGGACTTTGCCTGGCTTCAACTGGTTCAAGGAGGGACTCCCTGTTTGCTACAGGTAAAAAATTGCTAAACCAGAGTCCCCTGCACCAACTCCTGAAGAAAGCGACCAGCTGACCACTGTCCAGTGGCCAAAAAGGAGTTTGCGCCAGGTGCATTCTGGGAGTTGAAGTCCGCACCCCCCAAGGACCATCACAGAACTTCTGGACCCTTGGGGTGAGCTGTGGACCCCAAAAGAACCTTAAAAGAACATCTGGGTGAAGCCCCAGAAGTTTGGAAAAGATTTGAGAATTTTTGGAAAAAAGCTCCAGAGAGGGACCGACCCGCCGCGGAAATTCTAGCCGGCTTGCCTCAACCGCGACCCGGCCTGACTTCGTGGTTCGTCCCGGTAAAGAAAAACATCCAAAAAAGAGACTAAGTCCGAACGTAAAAAGTTGACCGGGACCTCCCAGCCATTGTATCCGAGAAGGGCTCCATGGACGTCGGATCAAGATCCAGGTTTACCCCGGTCGAAGGATTTTCATCTCGAAAAAACGACTAAGTCCGAAGGTAAAAGTTTCCACCGAGGAAACCCACATCGCGTATCCGGACAAGGGCTCCAGGAGGTCGGATTCAACTGGCAGGTTCGTCCCGGTGAAGAAAAACTTCAAAATAAAGACTAAGTCAGAAGGTAACTTTTTAACGAGGCCTCCCGCGACCTGTAACCGAGCAGGGCTCCATCGCGGTCGGCCTGAAAGTTTGACTTTGCCCCGGTCGAGGTGCAACCAGATGACCCGATTGGCGCTTTTTGTTTCTAAGCGCTAGAAAAGTAATAATTCTTTAAAAATTCATATCTCCGGTTCCCCTGAACCGATTTTAATCGTTTTTGTGTCATTTTAAAGATAAAAATATAAACTATTTTTATAAATTGGTTTTGGATTTTTAAACTGTTTCCTGTGTTTTATTTAATTACTGTTTTGTGATATTTGAATGCTTTACACTTTGTCTCCTAAGTTAAGCCTTGACGCTCATTGCCAAGCTACCAAGGGTAGAGCTGGGATTAATTTACTGAGACCTAACTGTACTTTTGTGGAGGTTTGTGGCTTGTTGCTAGGTGTAGGTACCTACCTGCCCTACCAATAACCCATTTTCCAACATAATTGGAAGCAGCGACGGGATCCTGTACTTGTGTTCAATATCACGTTACAGTCTTAGGTAAAACAAATTAAAAATCCTTTAAATTGACCTAGTGCAAAAATTGTTTTTAATTTTTAATTTGGATTAATTTCAATTATTGAATTTTTGTAATTTTTCTAAATTCTTGTTTCCAATTTCTGCAAAAAGTTTTTGTTGACACAAAACTAGGGAACCATGGAGCTTGATCTGGCTAGCCTACCCACACTGACAGTAGTCCAGCTTAGGGGGTTGTGTGTTGAAAGAGGGTTGCCTGCAACCACTGATCTCAGGAAGCAAATCCTGATCACATCCCTGACAGCATGGGCTGAGGCCCAAGAGGTAGAGTCAGAAGAAGCTCCAGAGGAGGGAGAAAGAAGGGAGGATGCAAGCTCTAACCACTCAGGGGAGGGAAGGCATCTGAGCCCAAGTGAGGATGAGGAAGAACGGTCCTCAGTAAATACAGTCACTAGGGGCAGATCCAAAGCTAGTGGTGGGAAAGGGGTCCTTTCAGGAGGAGAGAACCCATCCATCAGAGAAAGAGAGCTGGAGGCCCAGCTAGCATACATAGCTTTGGAAGCAGAGAAGCTGGCCCTAGAAAAGAAAAAGTGGGCATACAAAGAGAAAAGAGATGGAAGCAGCGATAAAGAAGCTGAGGTGTCCATGGGTGGGGGAGTTTGCCCCAGATTACCCAAGGGGGTAGTTCCTGCTTATGTAGAGGGGGATGACATAGATAAGTGGCTGGGGGCCTTTGAGAGGGTACTCCAAATGAGAAGGGTTAGGCCTCAATACTGGGGTTCCCTTTTGTGGGAGTTGGTCCCCAACTCAGGGAGGGATAGGCTTCTGACCTTAAGGGGGGAGGAGGCAGATTCATACCCTAGTATGAAGAGGTGCTTAGCCAAGAAGTTTGGTCTGACCCCAGAGCAATATAGAATGAAGTTCAGGGACACCCAGAAGGTCAGTACCCAGTCTTGGGTTGACTTTGTGGACATTTCACTAAAGGCACTAGAGGGCTGGATTATTGGTAACAAAGTAGATACTTATGAGGGGTTATACAATCTGATCATGAGAGAGCACATTTTGACCAATTGTATCCAAGAAAGGTTACGCCAGCATCTAGTGGACTCTAAGCAGACCAACCCTAGAGAGCTAGGGGAGGCAGCTGATGAGTGGTTGAGAACCAGGGTGGTTGTCAAGTCCCAGGGGGGAGACTCCAAGAAGGGGGGGACAGGTCCCCAAAAACCTAAGGAGGGAGGTGGTAAGCCCACCACAGAGACTCCCTCTGTACCCCAGAACCCTAAGAAGGAGGAGAGTAAATCCCACTCCCACTCTGACAAGCAGAGACAGGGAGACCCAGGGTTAAAAAAACTCTTGGACAGTAGGGCTTGCTTTGACTGTCAGCAGACAGGTCACTTCAGAGGAGATGCAGCCTGTCCAAAGAAGGTGGTTAGCACTGGGCTGTCCAGTGTAGCCATAGAGGAGGATTCTTCAGATGATGAAGTCCTCCTAGCATTGAGCTGGGAGACAGGACCAGATGGTAAGCTGGTGATCCCTGAGGGTGGGAGTATGCACTTCCACCACATTCAAGTGAATGGGATCCCTACCACTGGCCTGAGGGACACCTGTGCCAGTCACACTATAGTGAGTGACCGGTTAGTGACGCCAGACATGTATGTCCCAGGAAAGACAAAGAAAGTCAGGATAGCCACAGGGGAGGTCACCTCCAAACCTGTAGCCATAGTGCCCCTAGAGAGGGAGGGTATCCTTGACTGGATTAGGGTGGTAGTCAGTGCTGACCTCCCCCTAGATTGTATCCTGGGCAATGACCTCCCAGAGGTGAGTCTGGTCACAGATGGGGTGGTCGCCCAGGGCGCCCCCCCAACCCAAAGTCCTGGGGAGTCAGTCCCTACAGTTAGGAGACAGGGGTCCCCAAGAAAAGGAAAGAAGAAAAGGAAGGGTAGGCCACTCTTAAAGAGAGTTCCAGGGAGCCAAGGGCCCTCTGCCCCAGTAGTGGGGGAGCCCAGAGTTGGCACTGGTGAGGCCTCACCTGACCCCAAGGAAGTCCTGAGTAGTCAGGCAGCTGTCCAGATGCAAGGTGTTGCCCCTGCACTGACAGAAGGGAGAGTGGAAGGAGGGTGTCTGCCACAGGAGGTGGTAGCCGCCCACTCTAGACAGCAAGAGGGGTGCCAGGACCCCAAAGATGCCCCTAAAGCAGCTCAGCCACCTGTCAGTGGAGAGCTTAGGGTGTGGTTCTGGGTACTGACAGCTGTCAGTAGCCTCTGCTGGGTGCTAGCCTACCTGGCAGCACTGTACTTGGCCTGGGAGGCAGACCCCAGGGCCAATAGCAAAGTAGGCCCCCTGACCCTATTGGTCATGGTGGGGTTGCTCAAGTGTTGGGTGACCTCTTTGGGTAAGCTAGGTGTTGCCCTAGCAAAGTTTGGAGTAGGGGAGGGGGGCACCTCACTACCCAAGTTGGCAGAGAGAAAGGAGGAAGACCCCCCTAGAGGAAAGTTTCAGTTTGTGTTGGGTCCTTTTACTGTTGGGATGGCTTCACTACCCATAGGGAGTGACCCTGACAGGAGGAGATAAGGCAGAGTAGGCCCTGCAAAGGGACAGCCAGTTTTCTTCACTGTCTTCCTCGCCTAACAAGCCAGGAAGACTCTCCCAGGGTTGGGCTGAGTCTCCTGGGCGTGTGGGCTGGGGGGGGGGGGTTGTGTGAGAAAACAGGGCTGATTGCAGAGGCCCCATAACTTTTTGCCCCCATTTTCCTCTTTTTGCTGGTGTTTTCCTGACTTTGATGGTGCCCTGGGTACTGCTAACCAGTCCCAGGGCCTGTGCTCTGTGTAAACTGGATATGCAAATTAGGCTAATTATAATTGGCTAAGTTAACCTACCTATAAGTCCCTAGTATATGGTAGGGCATGTAGGTTTAGGGACCACAGCATAGGTGGTGCACACCTAGGTGCACTGCTGAGGTGCCCAGTGTCATTTTAAAAGCAAGCCTGCCTTGCTGGCTGCTTTTAAATTAAAGTTATATGCAAATTCCACTTTGGAATTAAAGGTACTTCCAAAGTCTTAAACTACCTTATTTTTACATATAAGTCACCCCTAAGGTGTGCCCTATGTGCCCCTAGGGCTGGGTGCCATGTAACTATAAGCAGGGACTTTATAAAAGTAGATTTATAAGCCCTGGTGAGGTAAAAACAGCCAAATTCGTTTTTCCCTCATTGAAGTAAATGGCCTTCATAGGCTAGAATGGGCAGACTTTATTTTAAATTTTAAAGTCTCCTTAAATGTTACATACCAAGAATTTGGTATCAAATTGATTGTTATAATAAATCCCACAACTTCCAGTTGTTGGATTTAATATAACTAGTTCAGGTAAAAAGTTTAGACTTTACCTAAAAAGTTGCCAATTTCAGCTCTGCATTGTTTTTGCTGCTGTGCTCTGATTGGCCAGCCTGCAGCAGCTTCTGCCAGGCTACCTTGATGAGGTGTGAAGTGGCCTGACTTCACACAAAGGAATGTGCTCGGGGGAGAGAATCTCCCCTCAGCAGATGGTGAGGCAGGAAGGGGGAGGGCTGCCAAACTGGTCTCCAAAGGCAGAGAAGGACATCTGGAGCACCCAGCAACACCCCCACATCCTGCAACCCCAGACAGCTAGGTGCCCCCTTGATTAGATTAGGAGAGGGCAAGAGAGGGGTGTGTTTATGATTTTTAGCCACACCAGTGGGTGGGCTCAGCCAGATGTAACCTCCAAAAGTCAGATTCAGCCATGTTGGATTTTTAGAGACTGTTGCCTTTTGGGATGGATTTTTGCCACACTTCCCAGGAAGTGGTCATCACAGGGGGACGACCCTGTACCTGATTGGAGAACCAGGGCCCCCCTGCTTTTCACCCAGGAGCAAGGATAAAACTGGCAGACCTGCACCCACACCTCAGATCCCTACCAGATTTCAACAAGAAAGGAACTTAAGGAGAAGAAGGACTGCCCTGCTGGACCCCTGGCCTGCACCTGGACCCTGCACTCAGAAGGACTGCACCAGCTGCACACTTGGGCTTCACCACAAGAAGGACTTTGCCTGGCTTCAACTGGTTCAAGGAGGGACTCCCTGTTTGCTACAGGTAAAAAATTGCTAAACCAGAGTCCCCTGCACCAACTCCTGAAGAAAGCGACCAGCTGACCACTGTCCAGTGGCCAAAAAGGAGTTTGCGCCAGGTGCATTCTGGGAGTTGAAGTCCGCACCCCCCAAGGACCATCACAGAACTTCTGGACCCTTGGGGTGAGCTGTGGACCCCAAAAGAACCTTAAAAGAACATCTGGGTGAAGCCCCAGAAGTTTGGAAAAGATTTGAGAATTTTTGGAAAAAAGCTCCAGAGAGGGACCGACCCGCCGCGGAAATTCTAGCCGGCTTGCCTCAACCGCGACCCGGCCTGACTTCGTGGTTCGTCCCGGTAAAGAAAAACATCCAAAAAAGAGACTAAGTCCGAACGTAAAAAGTTGACCGGGACCTCCCAGCCATTGTATCCGAGAAGGGCTCCATGGACGTCGGATCAAGATCCAGGTTTACCCCGGTCGAAGGATTTTCATCTCGAAAAAACGACTAAGTCCGAAGGTAAAAGTCTCCACCGAGGAAACCCACATTGCATATCCGGACAAGGGCTCCAGGAGGTCGGATTCAACTGGCAGGTTCGTCCCGGTGAAGAAAAACTTCAAAATAAAGACTAAGTCAGAAGGTAACTTTTTAACCGAGGCCTCCCGCAACCTGAAGCCGAGCAGGGCTCCATCGCGGTCGGCCTGAAAGTTTGACTTTGCCCCGGTCGAGGTGCAACCAGATGACCCGATTGGCGCTTTTTGTTTCTAAGCGCTAGAAAAGTAATAATTCTTTAAAAATTCATATCTCCGGTTCCCCTGAACCGATTTTAATCGTTTTTGTGTCATTTTAAAGATAAAAATATAAACTATTTTTATAAATTGGTTTTGGATTTTTAAACTGTTTCCTGTGTTTTATTTAATTACTGTTTTGTGATATTTGAATGCTTTACACTTTGTCTCCTAAGTTAAGCCTTGACGCTCGTTGCCAAGCTACCAAGGGTAGAGCTGGGATTAATTTACTGAGACCTAACTGTTCTTTTGTGGAGGTTTGTGGCTTGTTGCTAGGTGTAGGTACCTACCTGCCCTACCAATAACCCATTTTCCAACAAGGATGGTTACATTATCTTGCCTTGCCATTTGGTTTTTGGAATGGGACATAAGGTAGTCCTTTTGTTAGACTGCAAATGCAAGATGATGTGTAGCTAGTGATGGAGAGAGACAGCTTGTTTATGTAGTTTCTTGTCTGAAACAATGACACAACATAAAGCAACACACCATAGCATAGCATAGCATGACCCAATGTAATACCCCCAGGATAACAGCAAAGCGCAGCACAAAACACCCTAACAGCAAAGCACACATGAAACACCCAAATAAAAAGCATGGGATAACATACTCTAACATTACACAGTGTAGCACTGCATATAACAACCTAACACAACACACTATAACAAAATGCAGCATAGAACAGCATGACTCAGCATAACACAACATGCCATAACATAACGCAGCATGATACAACACTCGATAACACAACTCATAATGTTGTGGTGTCGCCAGAAACTGGGCCAACAAGACAAGAAAGGCCTAAACTGCCAACCCTGTCAACAAACTCCAACCACATCTGGGGCAATGTTGGCCACCTGCAAGAGGAGCAGTAAGAGTGAGTGGCTCAGGGCCACACAATGAAGCGAGAGGCACCATGAAGCTGTGGCAAGTGCCACAACAGTAGTGCTATAAGTTGTGGGCTGGGCACCTTGCCCAAGTGAACGAAGGGGGGTGGAGAGAGAGAGCAAGATGGTGGCCCCAATGTGTGGATCCAGTGCAGTGGAGGAAGCCCAGGTACCAACCTAGAAGGGTGGAAACATCCAGTGCGATTAACTGTTGAAAGTGGGGGCAGCTGCTTCCCTGTAGGGCTTTACATGGTGGAGACATTAAATGACTGATGGTGACCAGGTGTGGCCAAGGAGGTGACAGTTGGTGTTTCCTATACTGCACAGGTGGATTGGAACAGTTCATGCAAATTGCCCTGATGAGCACTAGTGACCAGAAAAGATGGGCATTTCTTCTCCCACCCACAAATTCACCCACAGCCTACACAAGGGACTTTGTCACGTGAAACTTCTGTGGGACTGTAAGTTGAACACAATGACCATGCACTATCGTAAGTAGTGTGGGAAAAGATTTGCAAACCATACTGTACCCACTAATGTGACCGACTGTTAGAACCAATAAACATTTTGAGGTGCTCACAGCTGGTACCAAGGAAGTATCAGGATACTACAACATAAAGTAAACATCCTGTGCTTGGAACAGTGTTTAAACTCAAGAGTACAAAGCACACTGTGGTAGTGGCATCATTGATGTCTGGATTCAGTGTCATAGGAGGCCTAATGGCCGAAGCAGAGAAACAGGGGTTGCATTCTTAGACCCGACAGATGGCCTGTATAGCATATTAACAGCAGTGCAAGAATCGCAAACTGCCCTTAAATCAAAAATCGACCCAGTAACCACAGATGTAGGACTACTAAAGCCTGACCAAAGAAACTTGTCAGAGTGAATTGAGGCTGACAAACATGTTTGTGGTGAAGTCTGAAATTTCTGAAATTGGCAAAAATCGGATAGAGTTACTGGAAGATGTATGTTAGAATTTCAGGCAGAACATATAGAAGGAAGAGCTTGCAGAAGTACCCCTGGAATAGTTGGGCTGCAAGAGCACACATGAGGTTGGGACAAAGCTTCCTACCTGTAAAATTAGCTATCAATGGTGGATGTGCCTGAGGGCCTCTCTAAATTCTTTGTGATTGAGAGGGTTCATAAGACGCTTGTCCTGTTGCTCCCATCAAGTGCTCTTCATCAATAGTAAGATGCTAGTGTTTCTCTATTTCCAGATTACATGACCGCAGTGCAAATGCAAAGATGGTCTTTCATAGAAGTAAAAAGGAAGGGCAAGTTTTTTACATTCTGTTACTATTGGTGAAATTAAAGCTGATACACAAGGGCTGTGCTCTTTTCAGACGGGTCAGGCATCTGGGCCTTGCTAGAAGGGAAGAACATCACAACTGCAAAAGAAGAGACTGACAACAAACTAAAACAAGACATGCACCAAAAGCCAGAACGAAGCACATAAGAAATTGATGCCTAATTATGGCAGAAAGTGTAGCCCTAGCGGCAGGTGCGCTGCCCTCTGATACGTTGAGACAGTCGCATGATTCAGAATTATCACATTAGGACAACTACAACAAGCCATCTGGACTGAGAGGAGGGAACTGAGGTTACTTCATGATACTCAGACTATGTAAAATCACAACAAACCAATACACTAGAATGTAAAGTCTGAGACAACAATCCTATCTATGATGCAACAAATTGAATTTTGTAATGCCAGCTGATACTTGTTAAGGGGCATCAATATTACAATCTCTGGTGTTCCCTTGACTCATATCAAATGGCACCACATTAGGACAGGTCTGAACAGAAATACGAGGAACTGTTGGATTTAATTCCACGTTAGTTTCTCTATTTTCTGTGTTTTTCAGAACTTGAACCTCAGTACTTCACTGTGGAGTGAGCAGGGCTACTTGCAGAAACAATGAGGTCGAGGCCATTCTATTTCTTTTATGGACATATATATTTACACCACAGGTCACTGAATTAGCATGAAGTTAACAAAACAGTTTATGATGATAATGAGGGCCCAGTATTTGTTACACCGCCAGACCTAGGGAGCGAGGGAACGGGCACAGGGCAAACAGACTCACCCTAAGATTGCAAAGTCACATTGGGTAATACAAAGGCTGGTACTGGAAGGCAGAAAACTTTGTTGAGAAGGAGAGCTGCAGGATGGGGTGGTCGCCGTGGCTGTGGGAAGGTTACTAGTATTTAAATGGCCAAGCAAAAGCAGTACAGACTGATGACTTTGGGAGATCCATGGCATGGCCACTCACTCAGAATCTCACAAAGTTATTGCTTACTTGAAAATGAGAGGGGTAAAAATAGCTTGCTTTCAGGTCACCACATAGCTCAATCTCATATAAAGAAATTGAGAAAGAAATCAAAAGGCAAAATATTTGCAACTAGGTATTTCCCTTACCTAAAAGGAACACTCATATGGATGAGACTAGGAGTAACATTCAGAAATCCAATGAGGTAATTGATGTAGAGAGTCGCTATGCAATGGTGGAGGGCCTACTGGGTTATAGCCCAAGAGCGACTGATTTGTACATATGCACCTAATACGTTGCCTGAAGAACTACTGCTCTGAGTGCTGTATAATCTAGTAGACCACTTGATACCTGGTGTGGTCTGGCTGATACTTTAATTCTGTTTACAACATTGACAAGCATAGATCCTACCCCCAATGCAAAGTGTGGTAAGCACAAGAAACACAGCCGCCAAGAAGATAAGAGTTGGAAAACTGGGACTTAAAGGTTGTATGGAGAGCCCTTCATACCTGTAAAGAGGGCGTGGCCATTCTATGCCCCTGTATCTAAACTCCACAACTGCATTGAGAGGTTCTTGATACAAAACGAATCATTGACACTAGTGCACATGTCTGACTATTTATGTAAGAACATTTCAGACCATAACCCATTATTACCTACACTCAGACGGGGGAGATCCACTTAATGAATCCCATTATGCCATTTACAAGCATTAGCCCTATAAAATCCATTCTTTATCCGAGTACTCAGGAGACAATAGATAATTATTTCTGTTCGACCAGGCCTTTTTTCGAATGGTTATCCCCAAACCTTTTGCCTTCTTCCTCTTATTGTTTCTGACCTATTTTCGTTGGCTTTTTGACTCTGGGCCCTTTACCATTGCTCAATGCTAAAGTCCATATACTCTCAGTCTAAAAGTATTTGTGATTGGTTTCTCAATGATATTCAGTTTTCTAGTAAGTCCCTAGTATAGTGTACCAGGCGTGGCCGAGGCCTGTAAATCATATGCTACTAGTGGACCTGCTGCATTGATTCTGCCACCCAAATGAGTAGCCCTGCAAACATGTCTCAGGGCTGCCATTGCAGAGCCTGTGTGTGCAGTTTTCAAACTGCCAGGTCGACTTACCAAGTGCATCCACTTTCCAGGCCAAAACCTTCCCTTTTACTATGTGCAAGTCACCCTTAAAGTAGGCCCAAGACAGCCACATGGGCAGGGTGCAGTGTATTTAAAAGTCAGGACATGTACTGGCATGTTTTACATGTCCTGATAGTGAAATATTGCTAAATTCGGTTTTCAGTATTGCAAGGCCTATCTCTCCCATGGGGTAACATGGGGATGGCCTTGAAATTTCTTTTAATTGTAATTTTCCATTGGGACCACATAGAGCTAAGGCGTTTGGGTCTCTGAACTCACACTTTAAAAATACATCTTTTAGTGGGCACTTTCTTACTTAACTATTTTGTGCCTCTGCCTGTCTGCTGAATACATTTCTGGATCAGGATGACAATTGGGCTGTTTATGAATTTACTCTAGACAGTCACACAAAGAGATCAGAGGTGTGCCCTGCACAACATGGTAGGTCTTCCTGAGCTAAAGTGGTGGGAGGTGCTGACACTTGCACCTGACTGGGGCTGTGTCTGTCCTCTCACAAAGCATTCACCAACCCTGTGGAGTGTGTCTGGGGCTAGGGAAGGGAAAGGCAGAGTCTTGTGCACTACAAAGACTTCTCTTTGAAGTCTGCCTACTTCAAAGGCAGAAATGGGTATAAGTACTGGACCTCTGACACCACATAGTTAGAATCATTTTGGACTGAGAAAATTCTGAAGAAGTGCTTGAGGCTGTAGGAGAGACGATCACTCTTCCTGATGCATTGTTGTGGTGGCCGGCTGCTTGCTGCTTGTGTCCTAGGAGGGAAAGAACTGAACTTGGCTTTCTTCCCCATGCTTCCAAAGGTTCTTCAAGGGCTTGAACCGAGCTTGTCTCTTGGTAAGAAGTCTCAGGGGCATCAAAGACGTCATCTGCCAGTGCCTGAGCTCTTCTGCTGAGAGCCCTGACTTGCCAAGTGTAGCCATCTCCGTTCACTGTGCCCTTGGAAATGCAAGCTGGAGATCTGAAGGAGAAAATCCATGCATCAATGCATGGCGCCAGAAGAAGTGATGCAACATCAGTCACACAGCTGAAAAATCAACGTAATGCCTGCAGAATCAATGCAATACCTGTCTTGTAGCTGAAAAATCTATGCAATGCCTGCAGGATCAATACAGTTGATAACGTGTCCCGACCTAGGTAACTTACTCACTCTGGGACTCGTTTTAGGCCAATAAATCTTTTGACCCTGATTGGAGGCTCCTTAGGACGAGGTATCTATTCAGCATTTCAATAAATGGATCAGTAACCTCATCAATATTCACAATGACAAATCAATCAAACTAATCAATAACATTTCAATAAGCTTTAACACCCCATGACCTTTCAGCCATGAATAATTACACAAATCTAGTAAAATTTAAGATATTTATTCCCTATTTGTTACACTCTACTAACAAGTTTATTAGTCTCAATACCAGCAAACACATCAACAACGTTGTAACATGAAAACTTGAATAAGACTTTATCAAAGCAAAGATCATGAACATTAGGACAAAACACGACGTTAGCATGAATCAACTTTAGCAGAGTACCATTAGCACGTTATTCAACAAAGCAAAGATCCAGTCATTTGTCTATTGGCATCCGTTTGGTGAATTCCTTACCTAACCTCTAATTAGCATCAGCATGTTGGGCTTCATGCAAAACAATTTAGTAACATGAATTCAGAAAACATCTAACTATGGCCTCTATCAAAAGAGCAGTTGGTACCTAAAAAGAAAAGGCAAACAGACAATTACAATACATCATCATATAGTTACCCGCCGTAATGGGTCAGCATACAGAATCAGTCTTCCTCCTCAGGACATCAGTTGATTCGCCATCAGCCAGGACAAACACCAAAACCTCAGCAAGGTAGGGCAAAAGTCTCTTCCCTCATAAGGAGGAGAAGTAAGTATCGGACAAGGCAAGGAAGTGAGAAGGGTTTGAAGAATCGAACAGCAAAGTCTTAAGGCAGAATATCAGAATAACAGCAAGAGTGTCCCTATAATGGCAAGAGTGTAATAGCTTGGAGGAGCTAATAATGGCCCATTTCTCCTTGTGACACGTCATTATATTAATCTTGTCAAACAAGTCTCTAATTTCCAATTGGGCAATATTTGGTGCATAGTTATCTCTGTCCAATGATCTATCACACACCTTACTAGAATTTTCACCTAAGACAGTTCTCAAGTAGTTTATTGGCTCCTGTAATTGACTTCCTCAGCGGGTAGAATGTCAGGTACGGAAAAGTTACACTCGTCGCTCCAGTCAGTAGTTCCATTGTCTTCTCCTAGGCTAGGCGACCTTGCGCCTGTTGCGAATTACACTGTTTCATTCAGCAAGAATGTCTCCTTGAGCAAGTCAGTTCTCATGAGAAAGAATTTACTACGGTTACATACACATTTCTAGCTTCTGGAAAAGTACAGTTTCATGTCCTTCAGGAGGACAGCACATTGCACGTTAGGAAAAACACATTTAATATGAGACCAGTCAGTGAGGCCCAGACCCTTGCTAACTAAGGCCTTGTGATTAATTTAGCAAAACCTTAATATATATCTCTTAATGCTAATACAAAATCATACATTAGTACATTGTTAATTCATCATTAATCAGTTTCATTAATCATCGTGTACATTGGTGGCCACTCCCTGTGGGCACATTCCAAACGTGCACATTAATTTTCAGGTTAATACATTTTCTATGCAGCTTCAGTATACATTATTTTGCAAGCATTTCATGTTAATACGAATTATAAAAGTTACACTCCAACAATCCCTCCTCTGATGACTCTTGTCATCACATAAATCCCCTTATTTCACAATTTGTTTATCTTCTTATTTTTTTCATCTCTAATTTTTCCCTTGACTTTGCCTTACTATATTTCGCTCTGCACATTTTCTCCCTTTTCGTGTCTTCCCTCCTTTCATTATGTTTAACCATTTTCAATTTAATTTTTTTGCTAATTTTGCATGACAACCATAATCCAAATAAGCAAGCCAAAACAATCAATATTCCCTGTATTATTTTTGCCAATATCCCATGCCAAATATTACTAAACCAGTTTCCCACTTTAGCAAGTCCCTTTTCAACCTTCTCCCAAACACCTGGTTCTTTCAGTCCCTTCAAATCTGTACTATCTCTAGTCAGGCTAGTAAGCATACTTCTAATCTCATTACTATTATCCGGTATGTAGGCACAGCAGTGACACTCATTAACATCTTACAGACTCCGCCATTTTTCGCTAAAAGAATATCTAAAGCAAGCCTGTTTTGAAGAGTCATAGCCCTCTCCGCAGCAAGTTCAGTATCCATCAGGAGTATAGCCCCTGTAAAATTTGTCAGCATGTTATCCACAATAGTAGGCAACTTATGAATCTTTATGGAGCTCAAGATAACTCCCATTGAAGGAATTATCGCTCCAAATATGTCTCCTACTACACCAGCAGCAGTCTCTCTCCTTTGTCTAGTGCGATGTAACTCAGACAATTTCGGAAACTTCTTTAAGTCCTCTAACTGATATACATTTGGGAAAGCTATCCCCAAATAATATGTCCCATACCATCCCTTTGGAAGACGGTAATAAGCATTAAGTCCACATATATAATAGATCCCAGGGATCGCTGGATCCTGTCCATTCAACATGAACGTCCATTTACTCTGAAACAAAAACACATGCTTACACTCACTCGTTCCCACAAACACTTTGTCATAGTATGACTTTGGTCATGTTATACAAAGCTTACCTACCTGTAGTGCATCTAAAGCTAATTTCCCTTGTTCTCTAACTGCACTATAACTTTCACTACTAATAAAAGATTTCTGCTGCACCTTTCTTTAATTTCCCTTTCAAAGCTCTTCTTCTATCTTCCGTGTGATCTAAAAAGCTTTTCTCTACAGGTGTAAGCAAACATGTCAAGTTATTGCGGTGCTCATAAGATGTACTAATTGTCAATTTTGCCTCAAAGAACCCCTTAACCAGTGTTATTCTATAGTATTTAGCTACACTATTCAAATCCTTTATGATAGGCACATAGAAAAACACAAGATCATGATTGGAATAAAAATATTGCACCTCTTCTTGGTCATAGAAACGTGTTAGTAACAGACTACAACTTATCCCATAGGTTAGGGGTAAACTATGATAGGTAACCCCTTCCTGTACTGAAACAGGAATTTGCGTACACACATAACAAGATTTCGCTTCCATAGTATCAACATACTCACTCAACAAGCGATAGAAAACATTAGTAGATAGTTCCCCTTTTGTGTTAATTCCCTCATGCAAATACTTCGTATCCTGCTCAAACCTCTCCCAAGCTGTTAGTGTAGCGGTCTCAGGAATTGTAGCATTGTTAGTCTCACTCTTATCTACTAATGGCACTCCCACAATCACAACTATGATGAATATCACACATACAACGCCCAAAACAATACCCAAACATTTACAACGCCTACTTCCCCTTTTATCATCTCTAATGTTAGCCATGATCTGTAAAGAATCAGAAAGTGAAGCAATATTAGTTCAAACAACAACTAACAGAGGATGGGTTAACTTCTCTTTTTTTTTCTTCCGCAAAGCAAAGTCTTTCTTTACCATGTATTTACAGCTTTCACATTCACTCCCAGGATCCTTGTCAATTCAGGTTAGCAGCTTGTCAAAACCAGTTTTCAAAGGTCAGTTCAGGTTAACAGTGTCACATCTGGTAATTTATCAGTCTCCTTTCTCAATTTTCTTCAATTCAGTTTTATGCTAACTCAGTATCTTCAGCCAAATTCAGGTGCCAAAGTATTGACCTGGGACTTCTCAATCAAAACAGAACGCCAAGAACTCTTGCTGCCACTCAGCTGAGGTTGCGTACGCCAATTCAGGACCTGCGTACCTTCTGTTTGCTATTCTCTTTCTTTTCAATTTGCGATCACCTTGTAATTCTCCTTTGATCAAATCTTCTTTCCTTGTTGTATCGACCTCTTTCTCTATTGTATCGTCAACAACTACCTTTCCTTTTGTCACTTGCGACTCTGGCCACTTATCTCCTTTCAGCAGCTCTCTGGTCTTTGATCTTTCCTAGGGCAACCTTTCGCCCTCCTCTGACTCTATGGTGCTCTTTCTTGATGAACCTGCAAGTGGCTCAGGAGGAGTCTGGACACTCTGACTTTCTTCTGCCTCAACTCCTTCGCCTTATGAGTCTGTCAGGGGCTCAACTTCAATACCCCTTCTGTCTACTTCTGGGGGGACCCCTCTCTGGGTTGGACCTCTTGGTGCCTCTTTTGAGATAGGCTCACAGTCACCCTTCTGAGTTTCGTTCGTTGTTTGAGTGACCAAGCCGTCCTCAACGGGCTCTCCTTCTGTCTCAGTTCCCCTTTGATTACTCTCCGGCTCTGAGACTTCCTTCTCTGTTGTTGGTACTTTCAACAACTCAACTTCCTCATCAGTTGGACACGTCTCCTTTTTCGTGTGACTGGCATAAATCCAGTTTGGAATTCCCGCCCACTTCACAGCAGTGGTCGTCGTCAGTATTACTTAATATGGCCCCTTCCAACGTGGCTCCAAACACGACTTCCTCACGTGTTTCTTGACAACAACCCAGTCACCAGCTTTCAAATTGTGACCTGGATCATTTATCGGAGGCAATGTTGTTGCTTCCACCTGGTGAGAGAAAGAACGGACCACGTCAGCCAGACCCTTGCAGTAGTTCAACACCATATCATCCGTGATATTCACAAGAGCATTTGCAGGTACTCAGGCAATCTCATAGCTCGGCCCATGAGAGTTTCATGAGGAGACAGTCCCGTTTTCTTGTTGGGTGTATTTCTCATTGACAGTGGCACCAAAGGCAATGCATCAGGCCATTTCAAATTTGTAGCTGCACACATTTTTGCCATTCTCGACTTCAGGGTACCATTCATCTGCTCCACTAATCCTGAGGCTTCAGGGGGTAACTACAATGCAGCTTATGTTCAATGTTCAATGCTGCGCACAAGAGCTTAACCACCTCATTGTTGAAGTGACTTCCTCTATCGGATTCTAAAGAGATCGGGAACCCAAAACATGGAATCAATTCCCTAAGCAGCAGCTTCGCTACTGTGAGACTGTCATTCCTACGTGTGGGGTAAGCTTCAATCCAGTGACTAAAGATGCACACAATCACCAACACTTACCTCAGACCTCCACACACAGGCATCTCAATAAAATCCAATTCCATTCTGCTAAATGGACCTCCTGCTCTCCCAATGTGGCTCAAATTCACCACTGTCCCTTTCCCCACTTTCATCTGTTGACAGATGATGCACGTGTGACATATCACTTCTGCAGCTTGTCTGAATTTCGGATTAAACCAATCAATCTTGAATAACCTGATCATGGCATCTCTCCCAATATGTGCTTGCCCATGGTAAAACCTTGCAAACTGTGACAGGAGACTGTTTGGCAAAACCATTTTCCCCTCGTCTGAAACCCACAAATCATTTGGCCTTTGTACACATTGCATCTTAAGCCAAGAACACTTTTCATCTTTGCTGGCACGTCCCTGCAACAACTTTAATTCCTCCAACGTGTCAACCACCCTCAGTGCGTAACCTGTGCATGTCTCATTTTCAGTTTCAGGTAACAACTCCCACTGATCCTTGAACGATATACAGCTCAATGCGCAAAACCTTGCGACTTGATCCGCATATCCATTTCCCATTGAAACAAAGTCTTGTGATTTCACATGAGTGCTGCATTTCACCACGGCAATTTCAAGAGGTAACTGAATCGCGTGAAACAGCTCCTTAATTCTTTCACCATTTTTCACTGGAGAACTAGAAGAGGTAAAAAAAAAACCTTTGTGACCATAGTTGGCCAAAATCATGGACAATTATAAATCCGTATCTGCTGTCAGTATAGATAGTCACTTTCAGTTTATCAGCTGCATGGCATGCCCTAGTAAGAGCAACCAATTCAGCCACTTGAGCAGAATAGACTCTTTCGAGCCACAATGCTTCTAGGATACCAGTGATTGTACAAACAGCGTAACCAGCTATCAGTACTCCTACTGAGTCCCTCAAACATGAGCCATCAACAAAGATAATGTAGTCATTCTCTTCCAATTGGGTATCTTTAATATCAGGTCTCGGTTTGGTGCACAGTTCTGTTACCTTAAGACAATCATGTTCTACCTCATCAGCATCCTCAACTTCTGTATTCTCATTTGGAAGCAAAGTTGCCGGATTCAACACAGTACATCTTTTCAGAGTAATATTAGGTGACCCCAATATGATCGTTTCATACTTTGTCAATCTGGCATTTGTCATGTGCTGTGTCTTGGTTCGGGTGAGCAAAATTTCAACTGAATGTGGGACCATAACTGTTAAAGGGTGTCCCATCACTATGCCTTCACACTGTGTGAGGCTTTGACCAACTGCTGCTACTGCACGCAGACAACCCGGTAAGGCTGCTGCAACAGGGTCCAAAGTAGCAGAAAAATATGCTACTGGTCAGTTTGCACCTCCATGGACCTGTGTCAGGACAGACAAGGAACATGCATCACGCTCATGACAAAATAGGACAAAAGGCTTCGTGTAATCAGGCATACCTAAAGCTGGAGCCCTGCACATACATTCCCTTAGCTCACTGAACGCCTTCATCTCTTTCTCGGACATGGTTATGGTATCTGGGCCATCCTTAACCTCTTTAACCGTCAGTCTCACCAATGGCGTTGAGATGACTGAGAAATTCGGGATCCACTGACGACAGTAGCCCACTATTCCCAGAAACATTCTAACGTCTCTCCGGGATGTTGGAGGATTCATCTGCAGTGTGGCGGTCACTCTTTCCTTGGATATTTTCCTCCTCACCTTCTCAATTAGATGACTTAAGTATTTCACATCTTTCTGACAGTATTGCAGCTTCTTTGGGGACACTTTATGCCCATTCTTTCCCAAGTGATTCAGTAAGGCAATAGTATCGTACTTGCAGTCATCTCTCGTTTGGGATGCAATCAACAAATCGTCAATGTACTGCACTAGTGTCGATTGGAAAGGCAATTCTAATGACTCCAAATCTTTCTTCAATATCTGATTGAAGATGGAAGGTGATTTTGAAAACCCTTGAGGAATTCGACACCAACTGTAGACCTTGTCCAAGAATTTAAAACTGAAGAGAAATTGGCTGTCCTCATGAAGAGGGACAAAAAAGAATGCTTGGGACAAATCTACAACTGTGAACCACTCTGCATCACATGGGACCTGGAACATAATCACAGCTGGATTTGGCACTACTGGGCAACATTTCACCACAATGTAATTCATTTTTCTCAAGTCTTGGACAATTCAAACCTTCCCACAAGGCTTTCTCAGTCCCATTATCCGCGAATTACATGGACTGCTCATCACTTCCTTCAGGACTCCTTGTTTCACAAAGTCTGCAATTATCTGCGTCACCTGCATAAGGACATCCTGTGCCATGTGATACTGCGGTACCTGGGGGAACACCGCATTTGGTTTCATATCTACTTTGACTGGTTCTACCCCTTTTATCAATCCCACTTCCTTTCCTGTCATGTCCCACACCTTATCTGTGACTGTTCCCGGCAAGTCTGCTGGCAGATCAGTCACTGTGAACACCAGGAAGAACACCAGGAAGAAGTTTATCAGGAGGTACTCCTCATCTGTGGTCTCTGTTTCTGGCTCTGAGATCTGCCCATCATCCCCTTCATCATCACTGTTTGTCTGCACCTCAATTCCATCATTGGAACAGGTGATTGAACACCTCGTCTTGCATAGTAAGTCTCTTCCCAGTAGGGACACAGGACTTGAATCACAAACCACAAATCTGTGCAATCCCTGGAAGGTACCAATCTCAACCAGAACTGGATCTGTAATCGGGTTATTCAGGAGCTGGTTTGCCACTCCTACTACATTTATTGTACGCCCCGAAAGAGGCAGCTTTGCAACCTCTGCACTTCTGACTGTAGAGCGTGTAGCTCCTGTGTCAACCAAGAACGAGACCTTTTGACCCATCACCTTCCCTTGCACATAGGACCCTCTCTGATCTACTTCTAGGGACGCTGCAAGCCTGCACTCCTCACTATCCCAGATGTCATTCGACCATTCATCGTTTATTCCATTCTCACCACGCAATGGGAATTGTTGTACGGTGTTATTTTGACTCATTCCTTGACCTGTTGAGGAAGCATCGCCTGTTACTGTCCCATTGGTGCTAAGGGCAACTGCATTTGCTGTCTAGGTACCACGGGACGCGCACAGATTTCATTTAGGGGCAGGAGCCCTTTAAATTTTGCCGGGACTGCAGCCTCAGTTGCTGATTGGGCGGGAGGCCCTTTAACTGCCACACAGCGCGCCCGCAGCCGCGGGACGCGCACAGATTTCATTTAGGGGCAGGAGCCCTTTAAATTTTGCCGGGACTGCAGCCTCAGTTGCTGATTGGGCGGGAGGCCCTTTAACTGCCACACAGCGCGCCCGCAGCCACGGGACGCGCACAGATTTCATTTAGGGGCAGGAGCCCTTTAAATTTTGCCGGGACTGCAGCCTCAGTTGCTGATTGGGCGGGAGGCCCTTTAACTGCCACACAGCGCGCCCGCAGCCGCGGGACGCGCACAGATTTCATTTAGGGGCAGGAGCCCTTTAAATTTTGCCGGGACTGCAGTCTCAGTTGCTGATTGGGCAGGAGGCCCTTTAACTGCCACACACCGCGCCCGCAGCCGCGGGACGCGCACAGATTTCATTTAGGGGCAGGAGCCCTTTAAATTTTGCCGGGACTGCAGCCTCAGTTGCTGATTGGGCGGGAGGCCCTTTAACTGCCACACAGAGCGCCCGCAGCCGCGGGACGTGCGCGGGCGAAGCCCGGGCCAAGGGCGGGCCCATCCTTCGCCCGTCATCGACAGGAAGAGGCTGGGCTGGGCCACCCCTCTTCAAACATTTGTTTTTTGCCCCCCCAGGGCCCACTGTCTCCTTATTTAACAATCTAAGTCGATACGGAAAGGGCCAGAAAGAAGCCTAGTTTTGACTGAGCAGCTTAGATACCCTCCCGCCCTGCAAATATCTGCTGACATAGAACAGTGCAGTGGAGCTATCTAAGGAGGGTTAACTTACCCCTCTTCTCCCTCCCCCTTATTATTTAGGAAGGGTCTTCCGTACCCACAAAACATGGGTAAAAGTAAGCACTCCAAAAAATATAATACAACAAATTTAAAAGACAGCACATCTATATTAAAATATATCTCAGGGGCGATGGGCATGATAGACAAACAAATTGCCACTGTGGAAGAGAAAATTATGGGGTCTAAAGATCATTCCCTTGAACTATTAGTTTCCGTAGAATTACTCAACAACCCCCCGCAGAGCAAACATGGCGACGAGAACATAGAACCAAGATATATTAACGGATGTATTAAAGACACCTCTAACTTAATCTACTCCTTGGACGATATTTCTCCCGTGGCCAAACGACCAAGGAAACTAGAGGTGGGCTTGGAAGATAAGAACCCTATGAAACCCCCAGCGACAGGTACAACAATCACCCCAGCCACAAATCTACCTAAGAAATCAGCTAGGAAGAAACCTACAAATAATGTAGGAGATACGACCAGATCACTCCTTATAAACCTTAATGAGCTAGTAAAAACTCTGAAATCATCCATAGGACTCACTCTTGATTCCATGCTGGAGCGCCTAAAGGGAGTGGAGAATAAACTTGAGGCAGGACTAGGACTAATAGAGGCCATACAACGAACAGACACACATCACGTACTAAAGGATCCTAATACACTATCTTCGATCCTAGCCTGATCAAGCAGATTTAAAACCTAGACTAGCTAAGAGAATAGACAACAGCACATCGAGGACAATAACCTCTCACCCCCATGTAAATCTAGGGAGGAATATACAAAGCAGAATTGAATCCCCAAATATACTTTACTGCCCAAGTGATCTATTACATCTCCCTCCAGAGGCTACTCCTTATGTAGTAATTTTGGACAACGTTCCATTCCTAAATGATCAACAGACAGAATCTTGGATAGCTCTGAGAAATAAGGCCCTCAATTGGATAGGTGTCCGTTTGGGCTCAGGAATGGCGGGGCCTCTCTTTGAAAATATAAAAAGGGTCAAGAGAATTAAGTGGATAGGTAGCAGCAAGAAAGTGCTGGAAGGCGACTGTGTGGTACTTTCATTCAGGTCACCAAATTTAGTGGACAAAATCATCCACAATCCAGGAGCCAAACAGGTTACTTCACAAGGAATCTCACTACTACCCTTAGGTTTCTTTTACCAAAGCCCAGAGGGACGCAATTCCATAGGCCCACAATTAGTAAGAGTACTCTCTAACACACAAGACTTCCCAACAGGGCCCAACAGATTTCACCCCCTTACGGCCCTAGAAGATACTGATTGACTCAATAAGAATCAGACAGCCCCAGATGAACTAGTCCAGATAGAACACAAATCAGGGCGGGCCTCAAACAAAGAACATACATCTCACACAACAGATTCCATAGCAAACAGGCCTCATATTCACCTAACCCAAAACAGTGCCCCCAGAACTTCACCCCAGTCATCAGGTGACATCATACCTCCCGGTACACCAGCGGACCAGCAAGGTATCTCTAAACAGAAAGCGGAGATTGCTCTACTATTCTGGAACATTGCAGGTTTAAATAATAAATTAGGCAATGAGGCTTGGGTGAACTTTATAGAAAAATATTCATGCATATGTCTCCAAGAGACGTGGACTACGAGCCCCCTTCACATTAATGGTTATAAAACATTTCACTCACCAGCTGCCCCGTCTAGCCACGGCAGACCAAAAGGGGGTCTATGCACATACATCTCTAACAAGTTACGACTACAAAACTTAGAGATGAAGTTCACGAGTCTATACTATCAAATGATAGAGGGCAACTTGGATCATAAGACTCACCTAGTCTTCACTAATTTCTATAATAATGCAGCCCCAGGAGAGTTTGCTAATATCCTAATGGAGATGGGTAATGATTTAAAAAAAATAACAAGTACTAATAACAGCCGTGAGATCTTTATGATCTGGGGAGGAGACTTCAACGTCCATCCCTGTAAAGAAACCTCAGATAAGGTATGTGGCTGGGATTCTGAGGGCGTTGGCTTAAGTCTCCATTTTGCACACAACATCCAAGGAGACGCATTGAATTTACTGGCACAAACCCATAATTTATCCTTTGCAAATGAATTACACACTGCTGAATCAAAGTTTAATCCAACATACAACGGAAGGGGTGCAAATACTGTGATCGACTACGTCTTAATGTCAACCCATTTTTCACACTACCTCAAGAAATATACCCTGCATGACATCGTAATTAGTGACCACTACCCCCAGAGCCTCAAACTCCTAATAACCCCCACAACAGCTGATAGAGACGACAGGCCCACCCTGTTAGATAACATTGAGTTATCGCCGCGTAACGGATACACCCTGAAATGGTCACAGACTGACCCCAACTTCTTCCTCAAACAGCTACTAAGTAACTGCAAGCACGCTTTTATAGACTGTTTAAGTGAGAACATAGACCCAGGGCGACGTTTGAACGCCTTTACATTGATCATGCAATTTATAAAGAAAGCCCTTACTACCAGAAGGGGTAACCTGGGAAAAAAAAGGGCCACTGGTTGGTTTGATTATAATTGCTCACAAGCACATAGGAAACTGAAAAAAGCTTTAAAAGCCCCCAAAAGATCCTTAACCGAGATACGTAAGTGTAGACAAGAATACAAAGCAACAATGAAGGGAAGGAAATTGTCCCTAAAAAAAACTCTGTGGGAAACTCTACATACAGCTAGCCGCACAAAAGATAATATTCTTTTTTGGAAAACAATTAACTCACCTATGCTTGGGGATAGAGACTCCCCCAGAATGGAAATAGCGATCTCCGAAGAAGACTGGATCGCACACTTTTCCAAAACATATGCACGAGTCAGCGAAGAGAACCCTACATTACCCGTATATGATCAAGCCCTACAGGAAGGCACACGCTTGTTAATAACCCCACAATTTAGCCTTGAGGAGGTAGAGGAAGCCATATCTCTAAGCAAATCAGGAAAAGCTCCGGGCCCCGATGGCGTTCCGATAGATATATACAAGGCCAACATCCACTTATGGGGCCCTGTATTAACGCAGTCACTAAGGGCCATTTGCATACATGGTCCCCTATTATCTTGGCGAGAATCTAATATAATCCCTATATATAAAAAAGGTGACCGTCTTAACCCAGCCTGTTATAGACCCATCTCCCTGCTGGACTCAACAGCTAAATTAGCAGGGAGAATCATCCTGAACAGATTGCAAACATGGGCAGAAGAAAAGAGAGCTTTATCTCCTGTACAATACGGATTCCGGAAAGGCATTGAGACAGTGGAACAAAGCCTGAATCTAAGTATCATCATAGGAAAGTATACAAGGATTAGAGAAGGCAATTTGCATCTGGCTTTCATTGACCTATCATCAGCATTTGACTGTGTACTACATGACAAGTTATGGGACATTTTAACCAGCTTGGGGGTAGAACCAGCTATAATCCAGTTTATACGAGATATGTTTTCAGGGTGCGGAGCAAGAGTGAGGTACGGCCTAAAGGGGGAGAGTACTCGCCCTTTTGGCATATTTAGAGGTGTGCGCCAGGGCTGTGTTCTCGCCCCGTTCCTATTCTCGATGTATATAAACAACTTAGAAAATGTGTTGGCTACTAACTGCAAAGATCTACCTCAAATAGGCAATTGCGCCGTCCCGGTCCTACTTTATGCAGATGATGCAGTATTAATGGCCAGGACCCCGTTAGCCTTACAAAAATTATAAACTACTTGTATTACATTTATGTCACAATTGGGTCTTACTGTCAATCACTCAAAAACATTTATTATGAACTGTGGTGGGAAACGCGGCAAATCCTATAACATTACAACCGCGGAGGGGAGAGTAGAAACCGCGCGCACCTTTTCCTATCTGGGCATAATGTTTGACAATCAGGGCTCTTGGGCTAATTGTAGGAAGACAAAAAAAGCCCAGCTTATAAAAACAACGATGGCTTTAAGGTTTTTTTCTAAAAGAATAGGGGGGATTACCCCGCCAAATATGATAAAAATTTACAAAGATAAGTGCATCCCAGCAGCCACGTATGGGTCTGGTATCTGGGGATACACCGATTGTAATCTGGTACAGACGGTTGAAAATGACTTTTTAAGATATTTATTGATGGTACCAAAAGGTACATCATCATACATAATTCATTCAGAACTGGGATCCCCCTTTATTACCGACTTGATAAAGATTCAACCCTTACTGCTGTGGCACAAAATCTGGACCTCGGAACGTACTGAACTAAATAAGGCCATTTTGACCGACTGCATGGAGTCTATATACGCAACAAGGGTGCCTTAGCTAAAATACATTATGACCTTTTTTTCAAACATGGGCAATAAAGCTTATTACACAAATCCAGCTCCCCTGGAAACAATCTCTAGGAAGGACCTGAGTGTTCTGGCATTAAAATATTTAGAAGACTTACGATGGGAGGTTGAATCAAAAAAGCCCACCGTCATTCACAATCAAATAATCCTGTCAACGGAGGCTATCTAGCCTTACCTGATGAACGTGATAAATCCCCGCCATCGTTTTGTGCTCACCAGACTGAGGCTGGATACATTCCACCATTTAGTGACCTTCCCAACCATGAATGATTGGAGCACCACCTTGAAGGCCTGCCCATGTGACGCAAAGGCACTACAAACCACAATCCATGTGGTTTTATTCTGCAAACTGTACGCCAAGCAAAGAAAGCGCCTAGTAGTCCCTCTCTTAAGGCTAATCAATCTCCCTCAGTGTCGTACTGCGTATGCCAGCCTCCAGGCACTATCATCCATTGAGATGTGTGGAACCTTGGCCAATTTTTTATGCTCCGTATTAACCACAAGAAAGCGCATGGGGGTAGCAACATAACTTGAACTATTTTAGATCTTTTATTATTGTAAATCATTAAGATTTTAGCCTATTTATTGTATTTCTTGTATATTAAAATGTAAAATATTGTTACTTTTATGACTTGCTGAAAGTCGAATAAAGTCTTTGTACTACTACTACTACCACGGGAATCTGCTGTTGCATTTGCTGCATCTACACTGGCTGCACACGCGGCATCTGCACCTGTTGCATGGGTTGGAGACCCTGCATCTGAACCATGTTATTTTGGAAGTTCGGATTCGAACCCCTCATTCTCGGTCCTTTAACATTTTGGAATGCATTGACATCGTTGCTTTGTTGAACACCACCCTCCTGCACCATCATCGGACATTCCTGCTTCCAGTGTCCAATGCCCCTGCACGCATGACAAGGTAACACCTTCTTCATCCCCTGCACATCATTTTGAACCACTTCAGTATTCAAATCTGGACCATGGTTCACAAAACCTCCTCGACCTCTGCCTCTCACTTGCGTCTGAAACATTCTGTTTCCTTGCGGTTGTTGCACAATCTGCTTCACTCCATTTCCCTGCATCTCTGCCTGCGCTGCCTTAATTTGCATCACCATCATCTTCTCCTTCAACTTTCTCTGCTTCAACTCAATCTCGTCACTACTGCATACTGCATACTGCAACACTTCATCAATCGGCTTCGCTTGCCAACTGATCAAATGATTCTTAATCATCTGGCTAATCTCCAGTCTCAGCCCTTCAACAGACCTGAACACAAGGTGATTCATGTCTTTCGGTTCAATGACCTCTGTGCCGCTGTAATGCTTGAACGCTTTCAACAACCTCTCAGAGTAGGCATGTATCAACTCCTTGGCTTCCTGTGCCGTTCGATCAATCTTTTGCCAATCAATATTCTGCGGCGAAACCTTCTGATTCAAGAACTCAATCACCTTATTGTAGTACCTCATCACCTCAGGAGACGGTGCTCCTGTGACTCTGTCCCTTGCCGGTTCTTCTGTCGGCCAGTCCACCCCTCTCTTGCACTCAAGCCACAAATCGGCCAGAACTATAATCTCAACAAGGTGTTCAGGTCTTCCCAGCGACACTTTGCAAGCTTCACAAACCTGTCTGTCTGCTGATACCACTTTGTTGGCTTCTCCCGCAACCTGGGAAAGTCATTTTTGAATGACAGAATGTCACCTCTAGACCATGATACATGGACTAGAACCCCTCCAGCTGTCTCTCTCATTGGTAACATCTTTATTGTACCCGTGTCTGACACAGATTTTGTCGGCTGCTGCTCCGAGCAGTCACTTTTCCTTTTATCTCTTTTCTTTGCCCATCTGCCTTCCCACTTTTCTAACGCTCCCCAAACTTGGGCGCTCTGCAGTATCTCTTTAAGGTGTGCCTTCATCCCAGTAGTCCTCATGTGGTCAAAATCCTTCGGCTCGAAGTCTAATCCGTAGCTCCTCTTCAAATGCTTAGTATTGTCTAAGTCTATGCCATAGTGGTCTGCTAGGTTTGCTAATCTTTGGTGCACTTTACTCACTTCTTTTGTTATCTTTGGGCACAAATACCTGCTTCAGTATATGACTCTAGTCTGTTCACTCCCATGCTCCCCTTTACTAGCTCCCCTGCTTCCATGCCCAACCTCACAAAATTCAGGTATTCCTCTCTTTCTGACCACTCTGCTGTTGCAGGAGTAGTCTGTGGTGAATTTAACTTGTCTAACCATTCATTCAATTGTTGCGCAGTCAAACCTTGCAACGAGATATTTCCAGCCTGCATCATGGGTGTTTGCTGCACATTCGAACTTGGGACCTGCGGAGTCAACAATCCCAAACCTGTTTGTCTCAGGGTATCTGGAGGTACCCCAATCGGACTGAAGTCTAACAGGGATCTAGATCTCTCTACTGTCTGTTCCACTGGAGTTATCCCTTGAGAGCTCCCTATGAACCCTCCTCTTGTCATCTCTTGGGTCATTACTCCCTGATCGCATACACTAGGCTTTTCCTGTGCATACAATGGCACTGCTGGATCAACTGTAATAGGCAAAGATATGGCAGCTGGCGTCTGCCTGCTTCCCAAACCCTATGGAACATTAACTCCCATATTCTGACTCATTATTGGTGCTGTGGCTGACTGCGGTACAGTGACCGAAAAGTAATTCGGAACCATCTGTTGCTGTGTCTGTGGCAGTAAAAGTGGAGTTGGCTCAATCTGCACTAGCTTTGATCTCGCATATGCCTGGTCAGGCGGCACCATCAAGTTCGTAGTTGATTCTAATACTGGGACATCAGGGTAAAGCCTCTGAACTGGTGGTGGCTGCAACTGTGTCTGCATCTCTGGAGCAGTAGACACACTAACACTATTTTGTACCGGAGCTGGTGTTGCAACTGTATTTACCTGTGCCGTATTCGATGTCCCCTGGTTCTGTGTTGAATTTACAGGACCCACACTAGTACTTGGTCTATTGTCATCCATGGCATATGGCGGTGGACGATCATGTAACAAATGATATAAGAATTCATCATCATCTGAGTCGTCTGCATCGGTCCAAGGCTTCTTAGTCTCCTTTGCTTTGCTAGAACCCTTATCCGTCTTACAAGTGGCTTTCCCTCCTTGGGTTCCACCTTCTTGAGATATTGCTGGGAACATCCTAACTCTGTCTAGTATTTCCCTTCTCCACATCCTGTGTTCACTATTCCATCTAGCCTCCTCTAGTGTCTTTTCTGCTTTCCTCATTCTCCTCTCAAATTTCTGTTGTCTTTGGCGTATGGCCACGAGCTCCCAAACTGCTAACGCCTCAAACTGTGCTGGCCTCAGAGGTGGCTTTTGCTCACTTAGCGCCTTTCGTAAATGCTCTAAAATCATTATATTGAACAATCCGTTCTCCGGAAACGCTAAATCCCCATCTTTCTCTGTCAATTTGCACCATTGCTTTAGCCAAAGACATGGCGTGACTCCCCTCTCCTCCATTACGGCATAAGCCGGTGTATCCTCTGGCGGTGTAGGCTTCCCCACACTCCCGGTAATGTACACATCTTCCCTCAAAGCACTTCGTAAAGCCTTGAAAAATTAAATTTTTCCGTCTTTTATTTCTTTGTGATCGAATCAGGAAGTGACTTTAATTCCCAGAACTCTCTTCACCTGCCTTCTCAACCAATTGCCTCTCACGGACGGCTGCCAATCCCTGCGTGGCCCTTTTTTACTGACCGACCTATCCCAGCATGGCTCCAATGACGTCACACTCACACACTGCGGCTGACAAAGCCTTGCGGCTTGTCTTCCTCACACTCAATTCACACAAAACTAATGCAATATATTGCGAGCACTAACAAAACTCAAATTTGCCGGTTTACTACAGGAAGGGTAACACAATCGCTTCAGAACTTCACAGAGATTTCACTTGAAGCCTCGGCCGCTAATCTCTCCTTCTCAGATCCCGCACTCGCAAGCAAAATTTGACCCACAAATCCTACTCTCGACTTGTCAATGGTTTGTCCTAGTGCACTTTAGAACTCGCCAAATCTCCATCGAAGTTTTCATTCACTCACATTGACTCAAACTTGACTCGTCAACCATGCCCGATTGACCTATTAAACCGCGCAAATTACAACATAAACCAAGTGTCTCATACACTTATCAATATACTCCGGAGTCTTAGACCGCGCAGGGTCTGTACAGCACCAACAACCACGTGGACAATTTTTTTTAGCACAAAGCGCCACATTCACATGAAGTTCGCCGACTTCCCTACTCTCATACTGCGGAGGAATCACTCAACTCCTACTAAACATCACCTGGCCTAAATTCTCACAAACCTCACAATTCACCTGCAATATGCATAAGCTGTGCAAGTGCAAACTCTACATCACACACTCTATCACTAGAACGCCGAGAACATACCCAACTCACTTCGGCAAGCGCCGAGATTCCGGGAAAGTAATTTGGGATTTAGGGGCACATCATCTTTTCAATTTGCATTATCTCAAAAAAATTTCAACAATGGTCCCTCGTCCTAGGTCCCCAAAGAGCCCAAACCGTCCTCTGCTACCAGAACTGATAACGGGTCCCGACCTAGGTAACTTACTCACTCTGGGACTCGTTTTAGGCCAATTAATCTTTTGACCCTGATTGGAGACTCCTAAGGACGAGATATCTATTCAGCATTTCAATAAATGGATCAGTAACCTCATCAATATTCACAATGACAAATCAATCAAACTAATCAATAACATTTCAATAAGCTTTAACACCCCATGACCTTTCAGCCATGAATAATCACACAAATCTAGTAAGATTTAAGATATTTATTCCCTATTTGTTACACTCTACTAACAAGTTTATTAGTCTCAATACCAGCAAACACATCAACAACGTTCTAACATGAAAACTTGAATAAGACTTTATCAAAGCAAAGATCATGAACATTAGGACAAAACACGACATTGGCATGAATCAACTTTAGCAGAGTATCATTAGCACGTTATTCAACAAAGCAGAGATCCAGTCATTTGTCTATTGGCATCCGTTTGGTGAATTCCTTACCTAACCTCCAAATAGCATCAGCATGTTGGGCTTCATGCAAAACAATTTAGTAACATGAATTTAGAAACATCTAACTATGGCCTCTATCAAAAGAGCAGTTGGTACCTAAAAAGAAAAGTCAAACGGACAATTACAATACATCATCATATAGTTACCCTCCGTAATGGGTCAGCATACAGAGTCAGTCTTCGTCCTCAGGACATCAGTCGATTCGCCTTCAGCCAGGACAAACATCAAAATCTCAGCAAGGTAGGGCAAAAGTCTCTTCCCTCATAAGAGAGGAGAAGTAAGTATCAAACAAGGCAAAGAAGTGAAGAGGGTTTGAAAAATCAAACAGCAAAGTCTTAAGGCAGAATATCAGAATAACAGCAAGAGTGTCCCTATAATGGCAAGAGTGTAATAGCTTGGAGGAGCTAATAATGGCCCATTTCTCCTTGTGACACGTCATTATATTAATCTTGTCAAACAAGTCTCTAATTTCCAATTGGGCAATATTTGGTGCATCGTTATCTCTGTCCAATAATCCATCACACACCTTACTAGAATTTCCACCTAAGACAGTTCTCATGTAGTTTATTGGCTCCTGCAATTGACGTCTTCAAAGGGTAGAATGTCAGGTACGGAAAAGTTACACTCGTCGCTCCAGTCAGTAGTTCCATTGTCTTCTCCTAGCTAGGCGACCTTGCACCTGTTGCGAATTACACTGTTGCATTCAGCAAGAATGTCTCCTTGAGCAAGTCAGTTCTCATGAGAAAGAATTTACTACGGTTCCACACACATTTCTAACTCCTGGAAAAGTACAGTTTCATGTCCTTCAGGAAGACAGCTCATTGCACGTTAGGAAAAAAAGATTTAATATGAGATCAGGCAGCTAGGCCCAGACCCTTGCTAACTAAGGCCTAGTGATTCATTTAGCAAAACCTTAATATATATCTATTAATGCCAATACAAAATCATACATTAGTACATTGTTAATTCATCATTAATCAGTTTCATTAATCATCGTATACATTGGTGGCCACTCCCCGTGGGCACATTCAAAACGCATACATTAATTTTCAGGTTAATACATTTTCTATGCAGCTTCATTATACATTATTTTGCAAGCATTTCATGTTAATACGAATTATAAAAGTTACACTCCAACACAGTCTTGCGGCTGAAAAATCGACACACCGCCTGCAGAATTGGGGAAGCACTTGTTTCACTGTGGTTGTATTATCACAGCGCATCTGGATTTTCCAGGATTTTGTCCCTAGGCGTCAATTTTTCATTGACCTCACACCGCAATAAGGAACTGAGGCTGCATGTTCAGAAATCAACACATTGTTGTTCCTGCGAAGAAAGAATCAATGCATCACCTCCCCTGCCAGGAAGGCACCGACCCATCATCTCAACTGTGGGTAAAGAATCAGCACATCAACTCCCCTGCGCAGTAAGGAACTGATGCATAGCTTTGTTTTTCTGGTGTCTAACCTCCCCTGTGGCCAGCGTCATCATTGTTTTGGACGCAGCCCAGTTACTTTGTGCTAGAAAGATAAATCCATTGATTGCTATTGATTAAGACTTGCTTAAAATTTTAAAAAGTGATTTCTTGTCTTTTGTATGCTGGATTTTTGTCATTTAGATCTTGTTTTACTTGGATAAATACTGCCTATTTTTCTAAACTGGTGTGGAGTCCTTTTGTAGGGTTTTCACTGTGTTACTGTGTGTACTCTACACACATGTCTATGAGGGAACCAGTAATTGTAGTACTACTCCAGCAGATTATAGACTTGTTTGACAAAGCATTGTATAAGCCGTTATTGTTACCAAATGTTGATTACAAGATTTATCCATTCTGAACAGAATGGTTTAATGCCATGCTGCAGAACTCCCTAAACCTTAGATGACAGAAAAGGCTTTTTACTCCCTAGGTTGTTCGTATACATATTTAGCTTAGGTAAAAGGGCCACCGTTACATACAAATCATGCAAAGTTGGATCTAGCTGCCGTATATAGACCCGGTGGCAAGACTATGAAAGTGGGCAGTATATTCGGGAGAATGGAAGGTGAAGAGGGGTATGAGAAAGGGATTACCCCTTTCACCCATCTGGTTTATGCTGGTCATAGAGCTCCTAGCGGAAAACTTCAGATGATATGGAATAGTGAGTGAAAAGATATAGGGGGTCATTCCGACCCCGGCGGGCGGCGGGCGCCGCCCACCAGGCGGAAACCGCCCAAAGACCGCACCGCGGTCAAATGACCGCGGGGGTCATTTCAACTTTCCTGCTGGGCCGGCGGGCGATCTCCAAAAGATCGCCTGCCGGCCCAGCGGGAAAGCCCCTGCAAAGAGGAAGCCGGCTCCGAATGGAGCCAGCGGATTTGCAGGGGTGCGACGGGTGCAGTGGCACCCGTCGCGATTTTCACTGTCTGCAAAGCAGACAGTGAAAATCTTTGTGGGGCCCTGTTAGGGGGCCCCTGCACTGCCCATGCTAGTGGCATGGGCAGTGCAGGGGCCCCCAGGGGCCCCACGACACCCGTTCCCGCCAGCCTTTTCCAGGCGGTGTAAACTGCCAGGAACAGGCTGGCGGGAAGGGGGTCAGAATCCCCATGGCAGCGCTGCAAGCAGCGCCGCCATGGAGGATTCCCTGGGCCAGGGGAAAACCGGCGGGAAAACAGGCATACAGCAATGAGATGTTTGAGCCCCTCAAATGCATGCACCTATGTCTTTCAGACGCCTGGTGGGACAGATTTACCACAAAGATAAAGATTTAATTGTGGGTAAAATCCCCAAAGCTGTGGTTCCAAGTATGGTATGTAATGTTAAGAAAATTGTACATTTTGTAAAGCACACTGTTACCCAGAAAAATGCACCTTGATGCTAGATTACAAAAAAATACCTGACAAGTCAGAGGGAGAGAGATATTTTTTTTTTAGTAGGCATTTGTAAAGTGCATGTTTACCCAACGGGCCTCCCATCGCTGACTGTTGTCCTTCACACAGTCAATAGCATGGGTATATCAATCAAAGGGGTGGGTTGTAAGGAGTTTCCTGAACTTAGTTTTTTGTTTGCTCAGTCTTAGTAGTGGTGGCAGGGAGGTCCAGAGTTTAGACAGAAGGTAAGCTTAAGGAGAAATAAAAAGCCATGTTTTCAGCTTTTTCTAAATTGGTGTAAGTTGGTTTTGAGGAGATATTTGGTGGGAGTTCGTTCATTATTTTTGGGAGACAGGTAGGAAAAGACGTTACCCCCACACCAACCACAATAAACACATAGTACAAACAGAAGTTTAGTGTTGTACAAGACTTCTGTGCAATTTTTTATGATGATCCCCCTGTCAATAATAGACATGATAGAACTGTGCATAATGATAATATTACTCAGGTTGCTATGTTTCTTTAATAATTTAGCAGTGGCTTTACCTTGGCCATTTTTTAAAGGTATGGACTCACTCTAGACAGCAAGGTGGAAATGTAGAAGTAGTAGGGTAGCACTCAACAAACTAAGACTCCTACAACTGAAGGGGGCTGGGAATCCTACTTATCCATAATACCATCTATCAGCATAACTCCACTTTGACGCAAAATGGGCTCCCCACTCTGACGAACCAAAAGTGGAATACTTAATGGTGGAAATAGTATTGGACATTCTATGGGGTGCAATATAAGGTGCAAGAACTGAAGGCTGGCAAATGCCTTAACTAGTGATAGTAGTAGTATGCTGCTGGAATAGTAACAGTATGTACAAGGAAGTTAAACTAATATACACCACAGAAATTCTGTTTAGATGTCTAAAACATTGGGCTGACATTGCTTTGAGTTTGCAGGCGGCATGCAGGAGAAATCATTGTTTGAAACAACTGGGGACATGTATTCTGAAGGTATGTTTAGGTGTTTGGGGTGTTGCAGAAAGGGTACATGATATCACTGGGGCAATTTTTGCCTTGGCACACTGATGCATGATGTCAAGGCCACAGGGCACAGTGTCACACAGTGTTGCCAACAGCCAAAATGTAACAAGCAAGACTGACATGGGGAACAGCAGGGCATAAGTAAAAAGTAGGGGGACTAACCAAGTTAGGTAGTATGAAAGTGACAAAATGGAGCATGACATCAGAGTGTATGACATCACAGCGTGTGACATCACATGTGGCATGGCAGATTGTGACATCACAGGAATTGGCATCACAACCCATGACCTCGCAGAGCACATTATGCGATTTAACAAAATAGTTTTCTCGTCAGGGTTGTGCCAATAAAGTGACGCAACTGAGACGCGGAATCTGGGCCTCAATTTATACATTTATGTTTTAAAAACTCTGCCACAATGAAATTGGCAACAAGAAGATATGTGTTTGTAAATCTGTTCTGCTTAATTTGTTGCAAAGTCTTCATTTTAAAAGATCTTATCAGGTTAAGGCACCTCCTGCAGAGATTTTTGTGTAGCCAGGAAATCTCAGGGAATAATATTAATGGTGAGATAACTCTGGAAGTTAACACATTTGCTGGAGATATCTCTGTTTTGTTTAGTCCCAGTTTTGAATCAAAGTAGCACAGAAGATTAATGTGTCTCCTGCAAAGCACATCATGCAACATGCGGTTTACAATCTTTATTGTATGTAGATAGGAAAGTGGGTTGATGCTTTTAACACAGCGATTCTTTTGTTACTTACAGTTCATAAATTGTAATCCTTCTAGTATAGCACAGTGAGCTGTGAAGGACATGTGACTCGTACAACTTGTAACCCTCACTGTCTTATGGAGCACATCGTGTACATTGATTTAGAACCCTATATGATTTATTGTTAATGAATAATGTGTATGTGTGATGTAAAGCTCTATGATACCCTGCATTAGGATGAGTTGTGCTATAAAAGAAATAAAACAAAATAGTGGCATTTAAATTGCTATTGTATAACTAGTGGGACCGACCAACACATCTGATATTCTTGTGCATGGATATCTCTTATATAAAGGAACTAAACAAAGACAAAACGCTTAAGTACTTGAGAATTAATAACAAGCTGTGTGCCTTTATTTCTCCTCCATTGCATTTGCATCTGAGTGTGAGGCTCTACATAGCTCCCTGCCTGGTTCCTGGAACAGAAGGAGGTTTGATGCAGTGCTTAATTTGTGCTTGCTGTTTCTGGTGTGGAGCATCAGCACTTATTTGTGAGGGCTGGCACTTATTTTCCAGCCTCAAGCATTTACTGTGAGCAAAAGACACATATGAAAAAGACTTAGGAAGAAAAAAAGGAAAAAGTGTCACAATGGGAGAAAGCAGAAGAATGCAAGAGTGAGCTGAAGGGGCATATAGCAGATTTAAATGGATTGAAGAGCCCCGAGATGGCTTCAGGATTACACTGCCTCAGTATTCTGTGTTTGCACATTTAATTGCAGCAGCTGCGTGATTAAGAAGAGGGCTTTGGGCACCGGCACGTTCTTGTTTACAAATTAAGCACTGGTTTGATGGCCCTTTAACTTTGGCCTTTGTTTTAGGCCCAGCTAGAATTTAAAATAACAAAGCCCCCTCACTCTCTGCACCTTGCTACTCGAACAAAAGCCAACATGCAGGCTCTGTTGAATGTGTGCAGGAGTCTGAAAATTATACCGGACAAGTTCAGCATATTTCAGTAGGTAACAACTTATTGCCAGAGTGGACAGGGTCCACCCTGTAAAAATAGTGGGTGACTTGCATCTACCCGTGTGTACCCCCAACTTCTGCCATGGAAAACAGGACATGGAATAGTGTTACATTTATAAGGCCAAATTATAGAGGCCTTGGACCAACCACTCATAGGGTTAAAGATACTTGAATAAGAAACTGAGTGATGATGACTGGGATAAAATGGTGGTGTACAATGTTTAGGTTTTTCAAGACACAGTTGCATCATAGTGGTTCAACCCAATTCCTTGCACAGGGATTGGCACACCCCTCAGTATTCACAGGATATTCTGAAGAGGTTCAGTTGACTGCCCCAGATGTGCTTTGCCCAATACAGACCACTATGTGTGGGGATGCCCTGCAATACATGAGGACTGCAGTCGCTGCTCTCGCTATTTAGAAGGGACAGGGTGGTGTGGTGGAGGAGCTTGAGGGGGGATGAAAAATTAATTTAAATAAAAAATAATTAACAAAAAAAACACTTACCTTACCGCCGTAAGCCACTCCACTTCTCCATCTCCTCGCTGCAGACACAGGCTCCCAGCCCACCCTCCGCCAATCCTGACGCTGCTTAGAGTAGAGTTAGGATTGGCTGAGAGCGCCCAGCCAGGGCACTCCCAGGCAGACTGGGAGCCTGTGCAGGCTGTCTCCAGCCCAGCAACTGTATTACTGGGTTGGAGAAAGCCCTGTGCACATGTGTGTTTGGCCAGCCCGAGACGGTCGGATACACACACATGCACTTTGAGAGAGAGTGCTGTGCACTCCCCCTCAGTGCATGTCACCCCTTGGTCCAGCCTCTTTTCCCCAAAAACAATTATAAACACAGTTTATGATCGTTTTTTGGGAAAAGATTTGCATCTGTTGCTGCTGGCGGCATGGTGACGTCCTTATAGAGGAGCCATCACTGGAGGACTCTCTGAGATAGCTCCAAAGATTAGCAAAGTTGTAGATACGCCTGTAACAGCGTCGCCTGAGACGTGCTTACTGGGAGTAATTCCCCATGGGGGAATAATGGGCGCTGTCTAAGTGAGGAATAGTTTTCCCCTTCTGTTACTGGAAAACGCAGATTAGCAATGGACTGGAAGTCAGCCGAGGCCCCTTTTATCAAGGTGTGGAGAGTGGCCAAGATAATTACTCAGTAGCCATGAGAACAATTCAACATGCACAGCTAGACTAGAGGCTTGGGGAGCCGAAGGAGAGGCTTGGATGAGAGACCCCCTATAAATGCGGTGAGTTTCCTCGTTTGCTTCTCTCGGCGAACGACAATTTCTGCAATAAGAAGTGGTGTACAAAGTAATGAACTGGAGGGGGCCTGACATAGGCTTCATATTTCTTGTGCTCACCGGCCATGCTTATACCTATTACAATCAGTAACACCAAAGTGATGATGGTACAATACACGCCAATGTGACAAATGTCATTTTAACTGTGCAATATAAAAGTGATTGGAACTATTTTGGGAAGATGTTTGTGATGTGGGGTTCTATCATCGAAAAATCCATTGTTTGAAAAAAGAATTTGTAATGTGTTGTTAGTATGGTACTGCACAAACACACCACATCATAAAATGGGCAGCTCAGATGCACAAATCGTAAGGCACTCCTTCAGAACATGGCATAACATAGAGCACCTTAACATGACATATTATTGCAAAGCATAACACAACATGACACAACACTCCATGAAATCACACTGCAGAGCACAGCATTACATAACAAAGCACAATCTTGTATACTGTAGCACAGCATGATACAACATATCACACCCCAACATAACAAAGCATAGCACTTCATGGCACACCCTAACGTAGCATAGAACAGCATTACAACATATCAAAATGTAACGCAGTATAGCTGTGCACAACACATCACAGCACAAAAACAAATAGCACAACAAACACAAAACAACTGAACAAAACATGGCTTTGAACAGCGCAATGTAACACATCATATCATAACATAACATAGCGCAGCACAGAACAACGTAACATATCCTAACACATCGAAGAATAGCATGTATGCTATCTCACTGTTTGTATCTCTTTCCTGTTGATCATCTTTCCACAGCTCTGACCGATAGCGAAATTATAGCCCAATCCAGGGTCTTCATATTGGCTGGCTACGAGACCATCAGTAGTACCCTTTCTTTCCTGTCCTACAACCTAGCGACCCATCCTGATGTTCAGCAGAAACTGCAACAGGAGATAGATACTCTCCTGCCAAACAAGGTGAGTCGAAGTCATCTGCCGAAGGAGGATGCTAAAGGGACTACTTTGAGGGACATCAGAGAAGAGCAAAGAGGATATCTGCTGGTGTTTGGAGGATATTAGATAATATTCTATTCCCATCCACCTTTAATTGATGGCCCAGTATCCTTCTTTGTTTTAAAATCTGCATAGGCAACTTTAGCCACGAGAATCTAAACAAATTTGTCATGCAGTGCTGGGTGCCATTGGTATCCTTCTGGGTGTAGAGTAGGTGTCATTTGCCTGGCCCTCTTTAGATCTCAAAAATATAGTTGAAGAAGGACCATGACAACAAATAGCCTGTCCATAGATGTGTACACGACTCCAGGCACCAATTAGCTATCGTAACAGGTTTAAAAAAGTTGCAAAGTACCCTTTATCTGTCCTTGGGCAAGACAAGAAAAGGGGTCATAATGAATCCATCTTAACTCCTGTACCACACCTCCAGGAACCAATAAGTAAATAGACATGGACATTTATCTCTCCACGTCCTCCTTTTAAACTGTTGTGGTTGCAGAAACACCCCTCTTGGGCCCTAGGTGGGATGGATGAGGAGTTTGGGGAAGAAACCAATACTTCCTACTATTGCACAAGACTGCCCCTGGCCAAGGTGGGTGTCCAAAAGAATCATCCCAGACCTTTGCTTGGGTTACAAAATAAAATAGAAAATGTCTACTTCTTGAGTGGGGCGGAGGGAGAGTTGAGGCAGAAACCTTCCTCCGGGCAAGGTTGGTAAGGTCAGGGTGGGCTTGTGAAAAGCGTAGCATCTTATAACTGCCTCAAAAAAACATGTATTAAGATTGGGAACTCTCTTTCTTACCCTTGGACAAAGCCGAATTGATAGATGCAGGTGCCAAGTAACCTCAGGCCAGCAATGACCTTGAAATGTCCCTGAAACATCTGTGATTCTAAGTTCAGGTTTGAATTTCGAAGTCCATAGATGATGTGTCCTTCGAGCTAAAGAGCTATGCAGTTTCTCAAAATCTCTGAATGGATTTTTTTATAATATCAAAAAACACCCATATGGCATCTGCCTCTGTCCTCATGTAAAAGTCTGGTTTTGATCTATCTAATACTTTCTACAGTCTCAGTTAAAACTTAAATATCTGAATCAAAATGGGAAAGAAGTGTGTTACGGACCTTCCACCACATTTTGTTTTCCTGCTTCAACAATGTTTTGTAACATTTCTGGTATCAACTAAAACGGAATTGCATCTTTTAAGCACTTTACTTCAGATTAACCAAATGGGGAAAAAGTAAGAACGAAAAAAAAAAAATCCTAAGGATTCAATTGTAAATTAACATTAGATTTTAACAGCTAAAGTCTAAAAATTTACAACTTCGAAATGGCCAAATTAAGGTTTCCACTAAAACCTAACTCTGTCTTTTATCTTCTGCCCTGACCACATTTATGACATCACCGTAATCATACAAAGAAAATGATTACTGTAGCACTTTCCCATCACTCCTTACAGATATTTGAGATGTGTGCAGATGTTAGGAAATGTAGTTTTATTTTGGAAAGAACAATTTTAAATATTTTACTCAATGTGTTTTTTTTGTGTTATAGTCTATTTTGTCACGTGTGCAGTAGTGCCAATGTATATGCAAACCAGAACACACGCTCCCAATATCAAGGTAATGAAATAGTTACAGCTCTACCAAAGTGGCATGTATATTTTTAATAAAATCAGGGAAACTGTTTCATGTCAGCAACCTTTTACATTTCAAAATCTGTTCTTGGTAACTTTTGGCCAAAAGCAGTAATGGACACCAACAGTCCAAGTAAAAGTAAGAATAACAGCCCCGAACCAACTTACAATGTTGGGACACTGAATGGATGCTTGACAGTAGTCCATGCGGCTAATTTATTTGAAATGCCTTAAGATGACTCCATTGACGTGGAGTGTGGCCTGACTGGCGATGGAGTAGGATGCAGGGCGTTCGTCCTGCAGGCTCTGTGAGCTCTTCAAAGCTATAAATAGCACCTTTTTAGACGCCCACTACTCCACAACCACCGCTCATTTACATTTCCTCATACCGGGGATCCTCCTGCTACTCCAGCCCCACTACCAACAACGACAACTGTCCTCAAACTCCTGACAGTGGACCCCTGGCCGCAGAAATGCCCTTCATTTAAGCTAGGGTTGGCGGCCTGCTTGTTATACTCGTGCTCACCTGAGGGCTGACTCTAACCTCTGAGTCCCTTCCTGCTTCACGGGCAAACTCTCACCCTGTGAGCACGGCTATCCTGTGACTGCTTGGAAAATTTAATAATATTAACAGAAGTGTATATAAATAAAGTGACTAAATGTACAATTGTTTTTTTTTATTTTATTTACTGTAAATGTAAAGGAATTTGAAATTGGAGGCTAAAAATTAAATTAGTATCTTCAGATTGATTCATGGGAGCAGTGCCAGTGCATGAAACAGAATGTAGTATGGAGGATGTGGGCTTCAATTGAATTTAGAATAGCTCCAACCTTGCTATTAACATCAATTTTTATTTTATTTTATTTATATTGTTTCCAAATTAAGTAAAATGTGTTATTTGTGTATGTGTTTGATGAATGCTTGTTTCTGTATTTTCTGTGTATTGTTTTGCATTATAAATCATCAACAATGTTTAGGCCGGGGTCCCTGGCTTCTAGTAATGACTCAGTGGGGGACGTGGATTCCAAAATTGAATCACTGAGGGTCCCTGGGTTCTAGTAATGATAAAGTGGGAGTTCACCGGAGTCAAAAGGCTGGGAAGCACTGTTTTAAATGATGTATTCACAGAGGCTGAGAATGCTATCGAAGACATTATGAGCTTGGGCAATGTTTCGGGCCCCAATAATATATGTAACCCATATAAAAAGGGCTATGTGCGAACTAAAGTAGGAGGAACATTCACATGCGCCCCTAAAGTATAGACTTCCAGGCCCAAGAGAAACTGAAGAGGGAAAGGTGAAAGAAAAGTCTGGGAGCATATCCTCTGAGTACACGAAAATCCAACTTCCTCTGCTTTACTCGACAATAGTACCTACAAATGCACAAACTGCGTGATGAGGTAAAAGGATTAAGTGGTAGGGAGAGCACCTACAAATAAAACCACATAACTGAGACAACAGAAAGAAGGTTTCCAAGAGTTAGTGGTACACTAGTACTTAAATATATTTTAAATTGGTAACTGGATTGTAACTTTAGTCAACTTCGGTGATACTCTTATTCGTAGGTGTTTCAAATACGAGCTTCATGTAGTTGTTTTAATATATTTTTTGCACGATTCTTCTACCGGTAATCATGACACAGTGATGCTCGAATGGTGATCGCAGGTTTGACAGATTATTCTGGATTTCAGGCAGGGCTAGCTCCAACCTATGAACGTTTGTGGTTCATCATCTTGCATGCTGAGCAACAAGAGAGATCAGGCAGTGGTCTGTAGACCTATAGGTAAGTGTTGTGACACCAAAAGTTTAGTGGGGTGGCTGAATGCAATGAAAATGTATCCATTTTAATTAAATCTCCTTCACTAATTCATGCAGATTCCTTGAATTGACAGAAAATCCGGTATAAACGGAAAGATTAAACCGCAACTTGAATTAATCAAGAACTGATAAAACATACTTAGCCTAAAATTACGTGTCAAACCTAAATAGATAAATGAATTGAAACATTTAATTTAGTCAAATTCGGCTGCTGGGGACTCTTAATTAGATCAATGAAGTTTGAGACTAGAATTATGTGGTGTTACCTTACCTTACTTACTTACAAAATCTGGTGCATCATTTTAAAGTACATTAGACCAAAGTTTTCAGAATATGAAAAGGGTGTGCACGCTTTCGTTTTCTCGCCTATCTTTAAACAGTATTGTTTTCCAAATAAGGTAGGAGGAAGCAGGCAGCTATTATGGCTGTACGGCTCTACCTAGTGACAAGTGTGTATACAGCCAGAGACCTTTTTTTGCGACCAAAAAGATGAATATTGCGGTCATCGCGCTTCTCAGCTGATTTTGCGATTATATCGCTAAATCGCGAAGTGCTGCAGGGTCTGACTAATCGCGCCCCTTTTACGAGGCCTGTTTTGGCCCCTGTATGTCCTCCACCCTCACAGCTGGGGCTCTTATTGAGGCTGCGACTGCGGTGGACAGCGATACCATCAGCATACAGGGCCTGGACGATTGCACCTCCCTGAGCCGGGAGAATGGACTAGGCCTCTTCTCTGCACCCCTACTTTCCGGCCTTGATGGTGTCCTGATACAACTCCTCTGACACCATATTTCAACCCAGGGAGTTGGTGCTAGCACATACTTAGTAGACCGTCTCTGGGCCATTAAGATGGCTTCTCCCCTGAAAATCGGGATGCGAGGCCCGTGGCCTGGGACCCAGACTGACATGTCCTTTGAATGTTACTCATATTAACATTCCATCGCTGTTTCCTACATCCCATTGCTCTTTCCTACAGGTTGATATAGTATATTTTCTTGTTTGGCTTGCACCCCCACAAATTGCTGTAGTATATGTCCAGGGCAACAACTCAAAAGGGCTTGCTGGGGTTTCCTATTGGGATTTGGTTGGAATGGTCCATTACTTTTGGCCCAGTTGGCCTAGTTTTACCCTAGTTTACTATTCCACCTCCTGCAAGTCCACCTCACACTACTCTCACTCTTGGTCCATATCCCTTGAGCCACTAGGTCTTTATAGACACAATAATCGGCTGCACTATGCTGTCATTCCAGGGGGACTACAATCTGTTCCTATAGGACTTAAGGGGGACACACCTGCTGTTAAGCTCTTGTCCCTCAAGGTCCGGGGACTTAACTCCCCCAATAAAAGGAGCTAGGAATGGTGCTATATATCAACAAAAACCAGATATAGGCCTGCAAAACCGCCATATAATGGCATGCGCCCACCGCCAGGCTCCCGCCAGCAGGCAGCCTGGCGGCGGGTTGAAACACCATCCGCCAGGGTAGCTGTGCTACCCTGCGGATAATGTTTCACTTCTCGCCAGCCTTTTCCTGGCGGTATATCCCACCAGGAAAAGGTTGGCGGAGGGGGTGCCCCTGCACTGCCCATGCACTTTGCATGGGCAGTGCAGGGGCCCCAGTGCAGAGCCCCATCGCGCAGGTCACTGCCCGATTTTCGGGCAGTGATCTGCATGACGGGTGCAACTGCACCTGCCGCACAGAGGCATTGACGGCGGCTCCATGTGGAGCTGCCGCCAATGTCCCGGCAGAACCTTTCTGTGAGCCGGCGGGCGGAAACAACGTTTCTGCCCGCCAGCTCACAGAAAAGTTCATTATCTGGCCGGTGGGGTTCCGGGGTCGCTGGCGGTCAGTGTTTTGACGGTCAGCATGAACACGGCGGTTGTTTCCGCCGTGTTCATAATGACCACCATAATCTTTTTCTAAGAGGCGCATCTGCTTCGCAGGGATTGCTGGTGCATGCTGCATCTCACATATCTCATCCTCCACTAAAGCACTGGGGGTTGCCTTCTTTCTTAAGACGGGCTTCCCCTTCAAATTGATTAAGGCATCTAAATACCCAGAAGAGAGATACTTAACATTAACAATAAAGCGAGGGAGGACCACATTGACTCTACTTAACCTTTATGCCCCGAATCAGTCTCAAGATGCCTACATTAGGCAGATCCTCAAAGACCAGCTCCGACCTTGTGGTAGGGGTGACTTTCAACTAGTCTGGGATCCAGCACTAGACAGAAACACACCATATCACCAAGGTACGGTAGCCATGTCAGGTACACTTAATAAAGAAATCTCTGACACTGGGCTAGTGGACACCTGGAATTACCTCTGCCTGACGAACGAGATTACTCCTTTCATTCCCTCGTACACCTTTCCTATTCACGCATAGACGGTCTATTCGTATCAGTGGAGGAGACTTAAACCTCTGCGGGGAAGAGCAGGCTGCTCTGAGCACATATAGCGCTATCATTAATCCTGCTGCACCGGAGGCCTAGGAGGAGACTTGGAGGCCAGGGGACTGCCTGTCCCACATTTATTTTTGCCTAGAGGCACTGACACCTGTGTGGGGGAAGACCAGGTTGCCATGAGCGCTTGCAGCGCCGTCATCAATCCTGCTGCGCAGGATACCTTGGAGAAGATTTGAAAGCCAGGGTACAACCTGTCCCACATTTCTTTGCACCTGGAGGTGCTGACACTCTGCGGACCCTCTGTGGAGGTGGAGCAGGCTGCCCTCACCACAGCGCTGTCATCAGTCCTGCTGTGCAGGACTCATGCGGGCAGCACCAGTGCAGAGCCCGTCAGCAACAGGAAGAGGCAGGGCAACCCTGCCACAATTTCTGTGTCTGGTAAGAACTATTTTTGCCATTTATTGTTACCACAACCACTCTAAAACAAAACCCTGTCTCTGAGGGTGTTGCCGGATGTTTTATAGTAACGGTTAAATACTCATTTGCAGCAAAATGGCTATGGTTAAACAGCCAACGACTTTGGATTTAAACTGTAGGGGGAGCCTGCATCAAGAGTCGAAATTGCTTGATTATGGCAGTATATTTTGCTGTCACTGGTGCCTGTCCTTTTTGCTCCCTGCCTGATGTTAATCAACTTGTATCAATTTCTACTCGGGGGCCTCTTGAGTGGTGGAAGCGAACCTAACGAATTGATTAGCGTGCATAAGAGTTGAAGATACCCAAGAGGATGGTTAAGAGCAAGGCATGCAATACATTCATGGGACTGAGGGTGGGGACCAGGAAACTGTCCAGTCATTCGTCAGAGCACTGTACTATGGACCAAATTGACAAACTAATTGAGGAGTTTGAGGGTTCACTCGCCCTAAAAAAAAAGGGTGACAATTGCAAAGGGGCGGGGAAGGGGTTACTGTAAAAGGCAATTGGCTGTATTTTAAAAATCCAGAAAAGATAAATGCCCCCGCCAAAGCAACTAGGGAAAAACAAACTGCCACCCATCCCATTATAGAGGTTTACTCAGAAACCCCTCAGCCAGGCCCCCAAAACAATCAGATGATATCCACCCCTTACCTTACAGCTAATATTGAGTGCTCAGTTCGCTTTGTAGCTCTGGGGTCCCCTGAACACAAGCAGTGTAAGGAAACCAGTGACTATGGTCCAGCACCAGACTGCACAAAGTCAGGAAGAGCCACTACTAGCTCGAAATTAAACCATCTAAAGGGCGAAATTAAGTATATGAGTAGATTAAGCAAGATACTGGATGAGAAATCAGATAATCTTTCAGTCCTGGTAGAAAATATAAATACCTTATATTGGTGCCCCACTAAGTACCCACTTGAAATGCTCACAGGACATTCCCCGCTACGAGCCAATACACATTAAAAGGAACATAGATTCGCTCTAGGACCTAACGCCCCTGCTAGAACAGACCAGTCTGTGCATAGATTGGTTGAAGCAGGAAAGATGCAATTTCAATCACTAACCCTTATAGGCTGAGGGGGCAAATGCCAAACACCACACATAGGCAAAGTGATCTAGTCAGGAGAAGCACATACAGGAAGATTGAGCATACCAAACCTTTAGTTAAACCCCACAACAAATACATGATAAATGTCCCTAAATTGACACAGGGTGTTAGGGAAATGCAAGATTCACTTGTTAATAAGACCATACATTAGATCGGGAAAACCAGACGCTGCAGATCAATAATAAGGGAAGACATAAGGTTGCTACCCGTATTAGCCGTGATGATCCACGTCATGATTGTATAGGGTTGAAGTTAGGGAATCATGAATTTGTGGAGGGGCTAATATCCCTTTAACATAGATTCAGGCCTGACTTCATCACTAATAATGTTTAAGTTTAATGCTGTAAATATGCCCCCCAAAAAGCTGAGAGGAATAATACAAAAAGATACGATACACCATCATCTCCTTCCTAAAAACTTTGAATCCTCAGACGTCTTATCAGAGATCGGTCATCTGACGGGGCCTAGGGCAGGTGCTCCGGCCACCAAGGTGTGTACTGCTGATGAACTAGGCAATTTGTTTGGTCTATGTCATTTAGGGAGGGAAGAGAATGAGGTAACACTTATAAATCAAGGGAGCACGCAAGAAAAAATTGTAAGAAACGTGGGGCAGCAGTGTAGTATACCCGACTATGTAGCTGGGGGTGCAGCACTCAAAGGTGGTATGGTGAATGGTATAATGTCATAGACCAACACCATAATATCTTATTACAAGAAACATGGGCAACTGATTCAGTATTTGGATCTGATTTTTTTGGGCATTTAATTCACATGCAGGTCCCTCATCTGCGGGGTGAGCATCAAGTGGTCTGGTACTCTGGCTGAGGCTGGGCTTGTTTCCAGTGGTTAAGGTTATTACCGCTAAAAGCAGAGATGTACTGGCTGTTGAGCCTAAAATTCCTAGTCAATCAGGAACCAAGCTGTAAGTGGCCACAAGACTCACGTCATCCCTTCTCCCAATACTCCTATAGCGTGCAACCCTGACTTTACACCAGCACTCCACCAAGATTCCTTCTCAAACTGGATCAAGAGAAAATGCATAATACAGTGATCACCAGCATGATACTGCCTACAAACTCATGACCCAATGGTATTACACCCCTGCCTGGTTGAGTTCCAGCTACAAATAGCCTCTTCCTCCTGCTGGAGATGTGGAGCCCATCAGGGTGACTTTGTCCACATATGGTGGTTGTGTCCTCCCATCCCTCCCTTTCAGAAATAAATTCTTAGCCACATTAAAGACACGCCTGAATATCCTATTCTCATGGACTACCACATGGTTGTCGTGGGACTACATCTGCCGACATTACACACAATGACACACTTAGATTTGTACCTGACGAAACACATGACAAGCGCGACGAGGCAACTAATCGCTATTGCATGGAAGTCACCTTGGGAACCCTCTGTGGCTACTTGATACACAAGACTATGGCATACATTTGCAATGAAACACATGACACACAAACTGACAGGCTCCGACCGCAAATTTACACAACTATGGCAACCCCTTTTAGACCACATGTCTAAGCTGGAATTTCTGTATTTTTAACCCCCCACGCCAACCACAGGCCATGCACTTGTTCGACTGAATGACTACACCGAAGACGGATTGTCCCTTGCTTCCTGTAGACACCTTGTCCAGTTGAACACCAACCAGCATTCCCGCAAAGGCCCCACCTTACTGTCTGCTAGCATTCTGCTCCTATCACACAAGGGCCTCTACTGCCATTATAACAACTTGCATCCCTAGTTAAGCCCCTCACCCCTTGCCCTCTGCTCATTCCCCTTGTGCACTGGCTGGGAACAATTCCTCTTTCACCCTCATTCATGCGAGTCGAGACAGCTCCCCTTGTAACCTTGCCACTCATCAGCATTCATCTGTGGGTTTTTCCGCCAAAGTCGAAGCAAACCTCACTTGAAGTTTACAGATTTGAATTTGTACTTTGCACAATGTTTGCCTTCTGTAAAAGCTTTCCTATCTCACGCTCTTTTTGTGTGATTGTCCTGACAACCCTTATGATGTTAATTTTAGCAATTATGAAGCTTTATATCACGTCCCTACTATGTTTTATTAACACAATGTATACTTTTTGTGAAAATCTAAAAAGTAGATTTTGACCAAAAAAGAAGAAACCATTGACATTCTCATGGAAACAAATAAATCATTAAAAATAGTGTCCAGATTCAACAACAGCTCAAAGCTTTCCTCAAACTGTTATATCATCAATGATGCTATATATGTATGCAGTATGTTATATGCATCATGCACAGCAGTATATTCTTCATTCAATCTGCTTGAGTCTGTAGACTCACATTGGAAAAGAATAGCCAGTACAAAACAAAATGCCAGCAAAAGTATGTTAAATAACACTAAGGGAAAAACACAGTATGACCATTATATGGAATCTCTGAAAGAGTGAGATATTGGTAAAAGACAGTGTGATCAATAATTATATAGAAAGCTCATGTACTTCTACAAGATAACTCTTATCAAAATAACAAAATGCTTAAGGATGTTTGACTTTTTGAATCCAAGCATCACAGAGTTCATGTAATGATAAAGAGCTAGCTAAGGAAATGTACCAAGTATATGGCAAAAATCAAATTGATGAAACAAAAGCTAAATCTATTAGGAGCCAATAAAAGCAGGCAGTACTGGATGCAGATGAAAATCTAATGGATTCATCTGGTAAATTGATTGGACATTTTACAAGGGATCTCTAGGAGGATCCATCAGCTGGACATAACCTCTAAATTCCCTCTCAATATTAAGCTTACTGGAAAGGTGTCATACTGTAACCTACATCTTTGTAGGCATTGTACCAAAAAAGTAAAGAAGGTCTGAGTATCAATAGCAATTAATAAATGGAAGAACTATCAAGTTACAAATTACCTATTCTATCATGTCTTCCATGTCCTTCAGTTCATGAGAAACAGAGTTCATTTTATCAATCCACCAACATTCTTTTCTGTTGTGAATTGCAGGAATGTCACCTCCCATGGCTAGTCTTGTTTGACAGATCAGAATTAATCGAGGCAAAGTTGTTTTCACTGCAGTTGAGGTGTGCAAAATGTGCTACTAGTGGAGCGTTTTTTAGACTTTTAGCACATACTTCTCTTATGTGAAAATTTCAAATATGCTCTTTTGTGTTGAGACTACATGGATGTGTTTTCAAGGGCAACAAATGCTATTCATTGTTGGTATTGCAAGTACAGTAAAAGTTTACTTGAAGGATATTTTTCTATGAGTCACTGTTTTTGTGTTCATAGAGAAGTAACAAACTGTAGAGTTTTCACGTTCATAGGGGACTGTTACGGTCAACAGCCCAACTGGACTTTAAGTGTGGTATCCTGTATCATGGAACAATAGATTCCATCCAATTCCTTTTAAAGGTAAATCTAGCCACTGCTATATTGGCTTCACCAGAAGCAGCAAGTGCTAGTGCTTCCCAGTGTATTTATTAATAGGATTCAATTCTGAATTGAAGGTAGATACACATATTAAATGACTTTCATGGGTTAAAACCGGATTCCTTAGGGCAACACCATACCCTCGTGAGAGCCTGTCTACTGGGGCTTTTGGATTAACCCTCTCTACATACTCTTGTTGAATAGTTCTGATACAGCTTCTATAGATGATGCATTACAACTATTTGTAGATGGACTGCATTGCTGCATACCTAGGTGGCCCTGATAACCCAAACATGTACAACCCAAGACATTAGTTACTAACTCTGTAATTCTTCTTCTTATAAATAAAATCTAAAGTAACCTATAAAAAGTATATTTTACCCCTGAATTTTTTATTCCAGAGTTCATCAAAACAACACAGTGATTACTTAATAATCTTCAACATACTCTACTAATGAAAAAGCTATCATCTTTGTAATATGAATGGCTAATGTAATCAATACAAATATAATCCTGTGTAAACTATCCTATTCAATTTATTAAATTATATGTTCCCAGATGCCTGTACTCTCCTCTTGGTTGTTAAGCAACTTTTCCTTCTAACATAAAAGTGGGTACGCTTCAACCATGTAAGATGATAGCTATATAATATTAACACTTTTCAAGTAACAGTCATTTACCTCATCTATTAAAAAGCATTTCGTTTCGCCATATCTCTTATGCTAGGATGATCATATATTTGATGGGCAGACTTACTCTACCCCACCTTAATGGCAGTTTAATTGTCAAAACTGTTTCAGTTTAGTTGTTTCATAAAATCACCCACATTTGCCTCAAAATTAGAAACTATAACTAAAGGCCCCTTTAGCCACAATAACACATTGAAAAGCATAACCCATTAAATAATTTCAGTCAAAGTAGTTCTAAAATTCTTGAAATACATAGCATAATAATATATAGTCCTGGTAATACTCTTTCAGTGCTAGCCATCACTACTTACATCATGACATGTAGAAGTAATGGAAATGATGGTTCTAAATCTTTACAAAGACTGGCAAAGCCATCAGTTTGACCTTTCGGTAGTGTACCCAGAACAGTAGCTCATGCATTGATTGAGAAACAGTCTCATGGGTGTCGGCAGTGGTATGGCTATAAAATACAGTGTCAGGTGGTTTCATGAATGATACACACTTGTTGAATTTGTTGAAAGAGTAACAAGGTTCCAGCAATTAGTCCAAATGTGTGTTCTGGCCTGCTGCAGCCAAGCATACATGGGCAAGTGCTAGTCTCATTTGCAAGACACTTATGCCCTCATTATGAATGGTAATATCCAGTGCTTACTTTGTAAAATAATAAGTGCTGGACCCAAAGTTTTGCACAGGAGCCGATGCAGAATACCAAGGCAACATGGACTTGATTCCACCTCATACTTATTTAATCCACCACCAGACTGTCCTGGCACCTCTGTCTCAGTCTATTTCATCCCAGCTCCCTCCCTTTATCACTGTTTTACATCTTTCTCTTCTTCCTTTTCCACCCTTTTGTGTTTTTGTCTATCATGTGCAGGATTAAATTCTGTTTAGGAAAAATAAATGCTGGCCCCCAAAAATGAGTGCCTCTGGGCCCCAAATCCAACCACCTGCTGAATTGGAGGACTGGTGGTATCCAACCCAGGGGGTTATTTACAGCAAGATAAAAATCAGCCCACACATGCCCTGTCAGACCAGCCCTTCAGGCACTGCCAAATTGCCCTATTGGCCATTCTGTCCCTGTATGTGGAAGCTAATGTTGTGTTAGTGATTGCAGCAACCAGTGACATAATATATTTTTTCAAAAAATTGGTAATTAAGGTCTTTGGTACTTCTCAGGAAACTTTGGTGATGCTGTCCACAAAAGCAAATGCCTTTCCCCAATTCTTGATTCTGATCATAGACAATTAACCATGTGATATGCTTGATAGTGTTGAAGGCATCACAGATGTCAAACAGAATCAAAGAGCATGCGTGCCTTGGGTCCATGACGTGACTAGTTCTGACGTAAGGTTCAGTTCAGCATCTTTGGTTGCTTAATGGAGGTTCAACCCAAAACAGAATTCACAACATGTTCTCCTCCAACCAGTCCCCTATTGGTATCCAGTGTGTTTTTTAATGAGAACACTGGATTTGATGTATATTGAGAGCTGCCATATGAGCCAGGTTTCAAACATTTTTCCATTTTCCATATACTTGAGATAGATCTATATATTCCCATCAGCCCCTTAAATATTCTGTAATGTCCTTATGGCAAGTTTGCAGTTTTGGCAAGGTGGGACAGAAATTGAGACTGCTAAGAAGGACCTATTTGGACTTGCAGTAATGGATATGGTATAACATTCTGTTCAAGCTCTGGGACCTAAATCTAGATACTGGGGTCAAATGAAATCTTCTTCCCTGTTTTGAAGGGTGAGGAGAAATTGCATCAACTATTCAAATAAATTACTCAATGACCAAACATTCAAATCCATAGTCCGACTTATAGTTCAAAGGGCTTAATTTAGACTCAAAGTCAAACTTACATATGTGAGTCTCAAAATCATAGAATAAATGTACTGAATAACCAAAGGTGAATCAAAACTTTGCACAATATGTAATTTAACTAAGATGTAAAAGACCACTAACTCAATAGCGATAATGCAGAAAATGAGGAAAAACAATTGATGCATTAAATTTGAATCCAAGTTTTCCTGCCTAACCATTTGGTCTTAAAACTGACAATGCTAGTATTCTATAGGTTCAGGAAAGTAGTCATCATGACAGAACTTCTTGAGAAGTTTACATCAAGAGAGGTACGGCAGCATGAAACCATATAGGAAATGTAGTTAAGTCTATGTAAAATCAGCTCTCAGCTACGGGCAGAGGGAATCTGAATCTTACCCCTTCTAAGCCACACTTAAATCTTGTTTCTTCCAAGGATGATCTCATAGGCAAATACCTTTCTCAGTTCAAAAACATAGCCACAAATTATAATTTGCTACTTGACACTTCGGCCTTCTGGGTTTTCGGCATCACCTTGTTCACCCTCGTGCTCTGCAATTCCACAAGAGTTACAGCTGCCAGCCAAGATATTCCTCATATCCTCTGTAAGCATTCCACCGGGCTTTTCTAATGATCTCAAACACTGAGCTCCTGTGAGAAAACAGGGCTGATTGCAGAGGCCCCATAACTTTTTGCCCCCATTTTCCACTTTTTGCTGGTGTTTTCCTGACTTTAAAGGTGCCCTGGGTACTGCTATCCAGTCCCAGGGCCTGTGCTCTGTGTAAAATGGATATGCAAATTAGGCTAATTATAATTGGCTAAGTTAACCTACCTATAAGTCCCTAGTATATGGTAGGGCATGTAGGTTTAGGGACCACAGCATAGGTGGTGCACACCTAGTTGCATTGCTGAGGTGCCCAGTGTCATTTTAAAAGCAAGCCTGCCTTGCTGGCTGTTTTTAAATTAAAGTTATATGCAAATTCGACTTTGGAATTAAAGGTACTTCCAAAGTCTTAAACTACCTTATTTTTACATATAAGTCACCCCTAAGGTGTGCCCTATGTGCCCCTAGGGCTGGGTGCCATGTAACTATAAGCAGGGACTTTATAAAAATAGATTTATAAGCCCTGGTGAGGTAAAACAGCCAAATTCGTTTTTCCCTCATTGAAGTAAATGGCCTTCATAGGCTAGAATGGGCAGACTTTATTTTAAATTTTAAAGTCTCCTTAAATGTTACATACCAAGAATTTGGTATCAAATTGATTGTTGTAATAAATCCCACAACTTCCAGTTGTTGGATTTAATATAACTTGTCCAGGTAAAAAGTTTAGACTTTACCTAAAAAGTTGCCAATTTCAGCTCTGCATTGTTTTTGCTGCTGTGCTCTGATTGGCCAGCCTGCAGCAGCTTCTGCCAGGCTGCCTTGATGAGGTGTGAAGTGGCCAGACTTCACACAAAGGAATGTGCTTGGGGGAGAGAATCTCCCCTCAGCAGATGGTGAGGCAGGAAGGGGGAGGGCTGCCAAACTGGTCTTCAAAGGCAGAGAAGGACATTTGCAGCACCCAGCAACACCCCCACATCCTGCAACCCCAGACAGCTAGGTGCCCCCATGATTAGATTAGGAGAGGGCAGGAGAGGGGTGTGTTTATGATTTTTAGCCACACCAGTGGGTGGGCTCAGCCAGATGTAACCTCCAAAAATCAGATTCATCCATGTTGGATTTTTAGAGACTGTTGCCTTCTGGGATGGATTTTTGCCACACTTCCCAGGAAGTGGTCATCACAGGGGGACGACCCTGTCCCTGATTGGAGAACCAGGGCCCCCCTGCTTTTCACCCAGGAGCAAGGATAAAACTGGCAGACCTGCACCCACACCTCAGATCCCCTCCAGAATTCAACAAAAAAGGAACTAAAGAAGAAGAAGGACTGCCCTGCTGGACCCCTGGCCTGCACCTGGACCCTGCACTCAGAAGGACTGCACCAGCTGCACACTTGGGCTTCACCACAAGAAGGACTTTGCCTGGCTTCAACTGGTTCAAGGAGGGACTCCCTGTTTGCTACAGGTGAAAAATTGCTAAACCAGAGTCCCCTGCACCAACTCCTGAAGAAAGCGACCAGCTGACCACTGTCCAGTGGCCAAAAAGGAGTTTGCGCCAGGTGCATTCTGGGAGTTGAAGTCCGCACCCCCCAAGGACCATCACAGAACTTCTGGACCCTTGGGGTGAGCTGTGGACCCCAAAAGAACCTTAAAAGAACATCTGGGTGAAGCCCCAGAAGTTTGGAAAAGATTTGAGAATTTTTGGAAAAAAGCTCCAGAGAGGGACCGACCCGCCGCGGAAATTCTAGCCGGCTTGCCTCAACCGCGACCCGGCCTGACTTCGTGGTTCGTCCCGGTAAAGAAAAACATCCGAAAAAGAGACTAAGTCCGAACGTAAAAAGTTGACCGGGACCTCCCAGCCATCGTATCCGAGAAGGGCTCCATGGACGTCGGATCAAGATCCAGGTTTACCCCGGTCGAAGGATTTTCATCTCGAAAAAACGACTAAGTCCGAAGGTAAAAGTCTCCACCGAGGAAACCCACATCGCGTATCCGGACAAGGGCTCCAGGAGGTCGGATTCAACTGGCAGGTTCGTCCCGGTGAAGAAAAACTTCAAAATAAAGACTAAGTCAGAAGGTAACTTTTTAACCGAGGCCTCCCGCGACCTGTAGCCGAGCAGGGCTCCATCGCGGTCGGCCTGAAAGTTTGACTTTGCCCCGGTCGAGGTGCAACCAGATGACCCGATTGGCACTTTTTGTTTCTAAGCGCTAGAAAAGTAATAATTCATTAAAAATTCATATCTCCGGTTCCCCTGAACCGATTTTAATCGTTTTTGTGTCATTTTAAAGATAAAAATATAAACTATTTTTATAAATTGGTTTTGGATTTTTAAACTGTTTCCTGTGTTTTATTTAATTACTGTTTTGTGATATTTGAATGCTTTACACTTTGTCTCCTAAGTTAAGCCTTGACGCTCGTTGCCAAGCTACCAAGGGTTGTGCTGGGATTAATTTACTGAGACCTAACTGTACCTATGTGGAGGTTAGTGGCTTGTTGCTAGGTGTAGGTACCTACCTGCCCTACCAATAACCCATTTTCCAACATAATTGGAAGCAGCGACGGGATCCTGTACTTGTGTTCAATATCACGTTACAGTTTTGGGTAAAACAAATTAAAAATCCTTTAAATTGTCCTAGTGCAAAAATTGTTTTTAATTTTTAATTTGGATTAATTTCAATTATTGAATTTTTGTAATTTTTCTAAATTCTTGTTTCCAATTTTTGCAAAAAGTTTTTGTTGACACAAAACTAGGGAACCATGGAGCTTGATCTGGCTAGCCTACCCACACTGACAGTAGTCCAGCTTAGGGGGTTGTGTATTGAAAGAGGGTTGCCTGCAACCACTGATCTCAGGAAGCAAATCCTGATCACATCCCTGACAGCATGGGCTGAGGCCCAAGAGGTAGAGTCAGAAGAAGCTCCAGAGGAGGGAGAAAGAAGGGATGATGCAAGCTCTAACCACTCAGGGGAGGGAAGGCATCTGAGCCCAAGTGAGGATGAGGAAGAACGGTCCTCAGTAAATACAGTCACTAGGGGCAGATCCAAAGCTAGTGGTGGGAAGGGGGTCCTTTCAGGAGGAGAGAACCCATCCATCAGAGAAAGAGAGCTGGAGGCCCAGCTAGCATACATAGCTTTGGAAGCAGAGAAGCTGGCCCTAGAAAAGAAAAAGTGGGCATACAAAGAGAAAAGAGATGGAAGCAGCGATAAAGAAGCTGAGGTGTCCATGGGTGGGGAAGTTTGCCCCAGATTACCCAAGGGGGTGGTTCCTGCTTATGTAGAGGGGGATGACATAGATAAGTGGCTGGGGGCCTTTGAGAGGGCACTCCAAATGAGAAGGGTTAGGCCTCAATACTGGGGTTCCCTTTTGTGGGAGTTGGTCCCCAACTCAGGGAGGGATAGGCTTCTGACCTTAAGGGGGGAGGAGGCAGATTCATACCCTAGTATGAAGAGGTGCTTAGCCAAGAAGTTTGGTCTGACCCCAGAGCAATATAGAATGAAGTTCAGGGACACCCAGAAGGTCAGTACCCAGTCTTGGGTTGACTTTGTGGACATTTCACTAAAGGCACTAGAGGGCTGGATTATTGGTAACAAGGTAGATACTTATGAGGGGTTATACAATCTGATCATGAGAGAGCACATCTTGACCAATTGTATCCAAGAAAGGTTACGCCAGCATCTAGTGGACTCTAAGCAGACCAACCCTAGAGAGCTAGGGGAGGCAGCTGATGAGTGGTTGAGAACCAGGGTGGTTGTCAAGTCCCAGGGGGGAGACTCCAAGAAGGGGGGGACAGGTCCCCAAAAACCTAAGGAGGGAGGTGGTAAGCCCACCACAGAGACTCCCTCTGTACCCCAGAACCCTAAGAAGGAGGAGAGTAAATCCCACTCCCACTCTGACAATCAGAGACAGGGAGACCCAGGGTTAAAAAAGCTCTTGGACAGTAGGGCTTGCTTTGACTGTCAGCAGACAGGTCACTTCAGAGGAGATGCAGCCTGTCCAAAGAAGGTGGTTAGCACTGGGCTGTCCAGTGTAGCCATAGAGGAGGACTCCTCAGATGATGAAGTCCTCCTAGCATTGTGCTGGGAGACAGGACCAGATGGTAAGCTGGTGATCCCTGAGGGTGGGAGTAGGCACTTCCACCACATTCAAGTGAATGGGATCCCTACCACTGGCCTGAGAGACACCTGTGCCAGTCACACTATAGTGAGTGACCGGTTAGTGACCCCAGACATGTATGTCCCAGGAGAGACAAGGAAAGTCAGGATAGCCACAGGGGAGGTCACCTCCAAACCTGTAGCCATAGTGCCCCTAGAGAGGGAGGGTATCCTTGACTGGATTAGGGTGGTAGTCAGTGCTGACCTCCCCCTAGATTGTATCCTGGGCAATGACCTCCCAGAGGTGAGTCTGGTCCCAGATGGGGCGGTCGCCCAGGGCGCCCCCCCAAACCAAAGTCCTGGGGAGTCAGTCCCTACAGTTAGGAGACACGGGTCCCCAAGAAAAGGAAAGAAGAAAAGGAAGGGTAGGCCACTCTTATAGAGAGTTCCAGGGAGCCAAAGGCCTTCTGCCCCAGTAGGGGGGGAGCTCAGAGTTGGCACTGGTGAGGCCTCACCTGACCCCAAGGAAGTCCTGAGTAGTCAGGCAGCTGTCCAGATGCAAGGTGTTGCCCCTGCACTGACAGAAGGGAGAGTGGAAGGAGGGTGTCTGCCACAGGAAGTGGTAGCCCCCCACTCTAGACAGCAAGAGGGGTGCCAGGACCCCAAAGTTGCCCCTAAAGCAGCTCAGCCACCTGTCAGTGGAGAGCTTAGGGTGTGGTTCTGGGTACTGACAGCTGTCAGTAGCCTCTGCTGGGTGCTAGCCTTCCTGGCAGCACTGTACTTGGCCTGGGAGGCAGACCCCAGGGCCAATAGCAAAGTAGGCCCCCTGACCCTGTTGGTCATGGTGGGGTTGCTCAAGTGTTGGGTGACCTCTTTGGGTAAGCTAGGTGTTGCCCTAGCAAAGTTAGGAGTAGGGGAGGTGGGCACCTCACTACCCAAGTTGGCAGAGAGAGAGGAGGAAGACCCCCCTAGAGGGAAGTTTCAGTTTGAAATGGGTCCTTTCATTGTTGGGGTGGGTTCACTACCCAGAGGGAGAGACCCTGACAGGAGGATGTAAGGCAGAGTAGGCCCTGCAAAGGGACAGCCAGTTTTCTTCACTGTCTTCCTCGCCTAACAAGCCAGGAAGACTCTCCCAGGGTTGGGCTGAGTCTCCTGGGCGTGTGGGCTGGGGGGGGGTTGTGTGAGAAAACAGGGCTGATTGCAGAGGCCCCATAACTTTTTGCCCCCATTTTCCACTTTTTGCTGGTGTTTTCCTGACTTTAAAGGTGCCCTGGGTACTGCTAACCTGTCCCAGGGCCTGTGCTCTGTGTAAAATGGATATGCAAATTAGGCTAATTATAATTGGCTAAGTTAACCTACCTATAAGTCCCTAGTATATGGTAGGGCATGTAGGTTTAGGGACCACAGCATAGGTGGTGCACACCTAGGTGCATTGCTGAGGTGCCCAGTGTCATTTTAAAAGCAAGCCTGCCTTGCTGGCTGTTTTTAAATTAAAGTTATATGCAAATTCGACTTTGGAATTAAAGGTACTTCCAAAGTCTTAAACTACCTTATTTTTACATATAAGTCACCCCTAAGGTGTGCCCTATGTGCCCCTAGGGCTGGGTGCCATGTAACTATAAGCAGGGACTTTATAAAAATAGATTTATAAGCCCTGGTGAGGTAAAAACAGCCAAATTCGTTTTTCCCTCATTGAAGTAAATGGCCTTCATAGGCTAGAATGGGCAGACTTTATTTTAAATTTTAAAGTCTCCTTAAATGTTACATACCAAGAATTTGGTATCAAATTGATTGTTGTAATAAATCCCACAACTTCCAGTTGTTGGATTTAATATAACTTGTCCAGGTAAAAAGTTTAGACTTTACCTAAAAAGTTGCCAATTTCAGCTCTGCATTGTTTTTGCTGCTGTGCTCTGATTGGCCAGCCTGCAGCAGCTTCTGCCAGGCTGCCTTGATGAGGTGTGAAGTGGCCAGACTTCACACAAAGGAATGTGCTTGGGGGAGAGAATCTCCCCTCAGCAGATGGTGAGGCAGGAAGGGGGAGGGCTGCCAAACTGGTCTTCAAAGGCAGAGAAGGACATTTGCAGCACCCAGCAACACCCCCACATCCTGCAACCCCAGACAGCTAGGTGCCCCCATGATTAGATTAGGAGAGGGCAGGAGAGGGGTGTGTTTATGATTTTTAGCCACACCAGTGGGTGGGCTCAGCCAGATGTAACCTCCAAAAATCAGATTCATCCATGTTGGATTTTTAGAGACTGTTGCCTTCTGGGATGGATTTTTGCCACACTTCCCAGGAAGTGGTCATCACAGGGGGACGACCCTGTCCCTGATTGGAGAACCAGGGCCCCCCTGCTTTTCACCCAGGAGCAAGGATAAAACTGGCAGACCTGCACCCACACCTCAGATCCCCTCCAGAATTCAACAAGAAAGGAACTAAAGAAGAAGAAGGACTGCCCTGCTGGACCCCTGGCCTGCACCTGGACCCTGCACTCAGAAGGACTGCACCAGCTGCACACTTGGGCTTCACCACAAGAAGGACTTTGCCTGGCTTCAACTGGTTCAAGGAGGGACTCCCTGTTTGCTACAGGTGAAAAATTGCTAAACCAGAGTCCCCTGCACCAACTCCTGAAGAAAGCGACCAGCTGACCACTGTCCAGTGGCCAAAAAGGAGTTTGCGCCAGGTGCATTCTGGGAGTTGAAGTCAGCACCCCCCAAGGACCATCACAGAACTTCTGGACCCTTGGGGTGAGCTGTGGACCCCAAAAGAACCTTAAAAGAACATCTGGGTGAAGCCCCAGAAGTTTGGAAAAGATTTGAGAATTTTTGGAAAAAAGCTCCAGAGAGGGACCGACCCGCCGCGGAAATTCTAGCCGGCTTGCCTCAACCGCGACCCGGCCTGACTTCGTGGTTCGTCCCGGTAAAGAAAAACATCCGAAGTCCGAACGTAAAAAGTTGACCGGGACCTCCCAGCCATCGTATCCGAGAAGGGCTCCATGGACGTCGGATCAAGATCCAGGTTTACCCCGGTCGAAGGATTTTCATCTCGAAAAAACGACTAAGTCCGAAGGTAAAAGTCTCCACCGAGGAAACCCACATCGCGTATCCGGACAAGGGCTCCAGGAGGTCGGATTCAACTGGCAGGTTCGTCCCGGTGAAGAAAAACTTCAAAATAAAGACTAAGTCAGAAGGTAACTTTTTAACCGAGGCCTCCCGCGACCTGTAGCCGAGCAGGGCTCCATCGCGGTCGGCCTGAAAGTTTGACTTTGCCCCGGTCGAGGTGCAACCAGATGACCCGATTGGCGCTTTTTGTTTCTAAGCGCTAGAAAAGTAATAATTCTTTAAAAATTCATATCTCCGGTTCCCCTGAACCGATTTTAATCGTTTTTGTGTCATTTTAAAGATAAAAATATAAACTATTTTTATAAATTGGTTTTGGATTTTTAAACTGTTTCCTGTGTTTTATTTAATTACTGTTTTGTGATATTTGAATGCTTTACACTTTCTCTCCTAAGTTAAGCCTTGACGCTCGTTGCCAAGCTACCAAGGGTTGAGCAGGGATTAATTTACTGAGACCTAACTGTACCTATGTGGAGGTTAGTGGCTTGTTGCTAGGTGTAGGTACCTACCTGCCCTACCAATAACCCATTTTCCAACAGCTCCATATTAACTCAGTCTCGGATACTGACACCTGCAGCTTTAGAAAAACTTTGAGAAAGTAAACTGCACATTGAAGGTTAAAACACAAAAAAAATATGTGGGCCTTCAATCTGGCCAAGCTAATTAAACATGAATACACTTTCATGTTAAATAAAATCTCTGCATCTGTTATATCAAATATATAATGATTATAAAGAATAATATTTCTAAACCATTATAACATAAACATTCTTTAAAAAGATGATAAAATATGGCATACATGAAACATTGCATTCGTCTGCACACTTGGCTTGTATATTTTACTGTGTGCTCTGTGCAAGCCACTCACCTGAATTCCAGGCATTCCAATGGGGTGATGAGAATTCCCCAATCTTGGTGAGGTCTAGCTTGACCGCGATGATGAGTACATTGCCCTCTCACAACTCCTCAAGGGGAAAGGGGTTTTGGGAAGAGAAAAAGAGAAAATACCAGCGTCTGCTTTGTGGACTGCAGAATCGGACTGCTGGACCCTGGACTGCGTGTCGTGTTGGGCGTCAGGACTTCTGATTTCTCAAAAGACTGGTTTCTTGTTTTTGTAGGATTTTGGGCTGCAAAAGAAATACTTCATTAATACATTGAACTTGTAAAAACTATTGTAAATTGTGTAATGTCAGTTATTGTTGACACATTGTGCATTTGTTTCTATAAGGCTTAACACGTCTCTTCCTCTTTTTACAACACTTTCAGAGGCTCTGAAGCAATGTCCAAACTCAAAAACTATCACCTTGACTATAGGGCATCTTTGTGTTCTGTTGTATTCTCTTGCCAAGAATAGTTCTGATAAGCTTGCTCTATTTCCAGTCTCCTAATTCTCAGGGGAGCGCTTGTTACAGGAAATACGACTTTCCTTAATGTCTGTTTAGCAGTATCCGGGATTCCCACCCAAACGATAATTCACACTAGTTCTTATACTCATAAATTATTTAAAAGACAGAGCTCTGTTTTGTTTCATTTAAGCAATTAATCTTTCTTTACCTTGAAATTAAGTTACTTACTTGAAATACAGAAGAACCCAAACTGGGGTTTTTTCACCTTTCTTATTTTCTCTCTTTTCACAGGAAATATGGGATCATCAGCAGAAGATGGAAGAGGAGAGCCGGGACTCCGCAGGAAGTGAACCGGAGTACAAGGATCGCTGGAAGTCGACTGGAGGCTGTCCGTTGGACGAGAAATGCTACAACTCGACAGGAAGCTGGTCGGAGAATGAGGATCACTGGAACTCAACAGGAGGCAGGATGGGGTACAAGGAACTTGACTTGCACTGGAACTCGACTGCAGGTAGGCTGGAGGAAAGGAACTCGACTTGACTGGAAACAGTTGAGCAGAGTAATAGGTACGAAGCCAAGCAAGGCCTCATACTCACAAGCATCCTTAAATAATAAAATGTGCACATGTGCCTTTTGGCAGTTGATTCCTTGTTATGGAAATTAACAATCATCCTTCTGATTGTGGCACATTTTCAATTTAGATCACATTCTGAAGAGCAGATGTTTTGGCAATTACAGTTGGAACAGGTGGAAAGGCAGTTGGTTGCTTGTTAAGGAAATGAGCAATTAGCCTCCTGGTTGTGGCACTTGTTCAGTACAGATCCCATTGTGAAGAGCACATGTTTTGACAGTTACAGTTGGAGTAGGTGTAATACAATATGCATAATCAACAAGCATTGGTTAGAATAAATGAGACATTTGACAAGCATTGGCTATTGCAAACTTGATATTCAAGGATGTAATGAATATACCTAAATAAGTCTGAATGTTGCAAGCAGCAGCATCGTACTGTAATCAAGCTCTTGAATGTGCTAGTGTACCCACAACAGTCCTCACCCCCAAGGGGCTATGTGCTTGGTGTGGTTTCAGAGGATTTAACCGATGAAATTGCCGCACCAAACGAGGGGCATGAACAAATGATGTGGGTTCCCAAGAATGCTCAGAAGGATCCTATCCTTTCCAGTCCATCAGATAATGCAATTTACCATTGATTTGCTTAGCGTCTAAAATGCAACGTACTTCATATTCCTGATGCCCATTGACAATGACTGGAAGGGGGTAGTGAGTCAGGTATGGTGTTTGGTTGGTAGGGGTTTAACAGATACATGAAATACTGGGTGTATTGTATATTTAGGGGGTAGATGGAGCTTTAGCATAACTGGTCCTAAGACTTGTGTGATCTTGAATGGTCCTAGATAATGTGGTTGCAGTTTTCTTTGAACTGCTAGGGTAATGTTACTAAAATTCCAATTTGGTACGTGGGTTCTAGGCTTATGTGTTTGTCAGCTTGTAATTTTATTTGGGTCTTGTGTTTAGCTAGCATGTTTTTCGCTTTCCTTTGGATGCCCTGTAAATTCTTTAATCAGTAAGTGATGGAAGGGACTGACGGGGTTAAGTCTGGAAGGGTTACAGTGTGATTACGGGAATGGATGCCAGTGAGAAAATAAAACGGTGACCACCCTAACCCTGAGTGGATCAAGTTATTATATAAGAATTCTGTCAATGGTAGGACTTGGTCCCAAGTCCCTTTCTATTGTGTGGTTAACTTTCTCCATTTGATCATCTGTTTGAGGGTGGTAAGCGGTGGATAAGGATATTTCTATGCCAAGTGAAGAACAAAAGGCTCCCCCGGAAGACACTCATGCTTACATATTAGAACCTATATCTGCCAACTCAGCGAGGTCAGCTGAAAAGCTGTTGGTAATGTATAAACAACGAGACGCTAGAGATCACAAATTACAAGGACATGGTTAATCAGTTTGAAGAGTTGCACCTTAGTATTATAGACATATCACTGTAAATCATAAAAGCCAGGGATTAACCATAAGAACCATATATGTCTGCAAAGAGCAGAGTTTCACGTATGTGTAAAGTTGTCAAAACAGACTGTTATATATGCTCACAATGGTACTGATGTAACAAAGAGATATGTAACAATGACTGCTGGAAATATTCCAAATCCCAATAAAACAACTTAAAAAAAAAAGTAAAGAACAAAAGACCTTCAAGCAAGAATCTTAATGTGAATTAACTTCAACAAATGAATATACTTTTTAAGGGTAAGCCAAGGAGTTTGACTTTATTGTGTAGGAACAGAGTGCTAAGTTCAGCAGGCATTGGTAATTTCTTGGGTGGCATGAAATGTGCCATTTTTGACGAGGTCTACTACAACTAACACAGTAGTATGTTTGTTAGATTCTGGTAAGTCTGCAGTAAAATCCATGCTGATTGTGTGCCATGGTTTAGGGGGAATTGTCAAAGATTGTAGAAGACCAGCAGGAGGGAGGTGTGAGGATTTATTTAAAGCACAGGCTGGGCATGAATTTACATGGTCATAAACATCTTGCATGGATGTGGGGTTGGTGACTGCCAGTGAGGGGCGTGTTGTGATAGGTGTGCTGGTGATGGAGGTAGTGGATGAGGATGTAGTGAATGCATGTGTGAGTGGAGACACTACTGGGAGGGAGGTGGACGATGAGGAGGAGGGGGACACAGTGAAGGCAGTGGATGTTGGTGGGGTCTGCATCTGGATGGTGCTTGTGTGAGTGCCTGTGGGATGAAGTGTGGTGCTTGCCTGAGCCACTTCTGTGTGTTGATTTGGGTGCATGCAGGTCTGAAGGTGTGCTTGGGATAGGCTGGGGTTGAGGGGATTGGGACTAGGTAGAAGAAGTTGGAGGGGGGAGGCTGGAGACAGAGACAATGGCTGCCATCAGTGAGTTGGCCAGAGCCCGGAATGCTCTCTGTTGGGCACCACGCCAGAGTGAATGCCCACCAGGTATGCATTTGTTTGTTGCAAATGCCCTGCTAGACCCTGGATGGCATTCAGTATGGTTGACTGCCCAACAGAGAGGGATCTCAGGAGGTCAATAGCCTCCTCACTCAGGGCAGCAGGGCTGACTGGGGCAGGGCCTTAGGTGCCTCGGGCGAAGGAAATGCCCACCCTCCTGGGTGAGCGGGCATGGGAACCTCACTGAGGGGCTGCTGTGAGGGCGGTTCTGGTACGGTAAGTGGCGGCTGTACCTGTAGTTGGGGTGGGCACAGAGGTGTCTGCCACTGCCAGGGAACTACCATCGGAGGAGGTGTTGCTGTCGCTGCTGTCCCCTCCTGTCTCTGTCGTGGTGCTCGCCCTCCGTCCCACTAGTGCCCTCACTGTCAGTGGATTCGGCCTCCAGGTCCATGTGGGATACAGCTCCCTCCGTCGCCTGTGCCTCTGCTCCTCCGCCAGATGATGCTGATGCACACAAGGGCAGGGTGGCAAAACAAAAAGGGGGGAAAGAGACAAAGGATACACTTGGTCAATGTCAGCAACAACACTACCGTTGGCGTACACAACTCACAGGGAACAGCCCTATGCACTAGGCCATGCACTACCAGTTATAATGCTAGTCAGCAGGTCATGGGGTACAATGCCTAACGCCATTAGCTGCACACCTGAAACCCACAGGGCCCTGCTCAGTAGTAGATGCTCACTGACATTATTGGGGGTGGAGTGTATCTGAGCTTGCCCATCATGGAATCTACCCTGCCATGTTCTCCCTGGCCTAGGGGCACCCACAGCCCACATCCCCCACCCAGGTAACACCTTAACGCGCGCAAAGTCATGATTCTGAATCTGTACTCACCCCCTTGTGGCTGCTGTGATGCCTTCAAGTGCCAATCCAACTCCGGATAGTCCACCGCCAGGATGCAGAACATCAGGGGGGGTCAGGGTACGATGGGCACCCCTTCCTTGTTGGGAGGCCAGCCCCAGCTGGGCCTCCGCTGTCTTCCTTGCCCAGCGGCGCAGGTCCTCCCACTGTTTGCGGCAGTGGGTTCTCCACCTGTCAAAGACCCGCAGGGTCCACACCTCCTTGGCGATGGCATGCCAAATTCCCTTTTTCTGATGGCCGCTGACCTTCAGAAAAAGATACGGCAGAAAAGATACAGCAGTCATACTGTCCGGACTGTTATACTCATGGTCCAATATATGCCTCCCATCCCCTTACGCACATACATTGACCACCATACATGCAGCACTCTGCCCAGGACCCCTCAGCCTCCCCCTACACCAGGCTTACACACACTGCACTCCATCCATTCATGCCCCACGCATCATGCTCACAGTGTACTCGCCTGGTCTGGAGGACCATAAAGTAAAGGGTACTGGGGTAGGACCCCATCCACCAGTCTCTCCAACTCCTCCGAAGTGAAGGCAGGGGCCCTTTCCCCAGACACTTGAGCCATGGTTGCTTCAAGACACAGGTCACAGCAGCACTTGCAGTGTAGGTCCTCTCCTGTTGAAGGTCAGGTAGCAAGTGAGTGAACAGATAGAAAATGTCGGTCACGTTCGCAGCGGTGTGGACCGTCACCACCGGCGTACATCACCATTGGCGCCTGGAATGCGTAGGCCCCAATGACAACCAATGCGGTGTTGTATGGCAGTCGTTGACCGCCCCCCGCAACGGCGCACAACGCCAGCGGAATTAACTCATTTCCATTTGTCCCTCATCACAGGTCAGGCAGCCACCATTTCAGGGGGGCACAGGCCATGGCACCTAACTGCGTCACAGCAGACATAGGCACATCAACGGACCAACACGTTCAAATACTGTTTCTGTAAAAAAAGAAAAGCATTTTAATCTGAGTATATGTTTGAATATGACCATCTGCTCTCCGTTTTCCACCCTAGAGTTCAACCGCTGAGGATGAATAGGAGATACGGGACATACCCCCGTGTACAGACCCCTGGTGGACCTGGCAACAATGGAGGGCAGGCACAATATCCTCACCTACAGACTTGATAGGGCCACAATCCAAGAGCTGTGAGCCCAATTGGAGCCAGACCTGATTTCAGCTATCCGCCGCCTCACAGATATCCCCCCTCTAGTGCTGGTCCTGTCAGTGCTCCATTTCTTGGCAAGTGGTTCCTTTCAAGCGACAGTGGCCATGGCATCAGGGATGTCACAGCCTATGTTCTCAAACGTGCTGATCAGAGTGTTGTCTGCCCTGATGAAACACATGCGCAGCTACATCGTATTCCCCCAGGTGGAGGATTTGGTCACAGTGAAGGAGGCTGCCTTCTATGTAATGGGACATATCCCCAACATCATTGATGCTATTGATGGTACACATTTTGCCTTTGTTCCTCCCCGGAGAAATGAATAGGTGTTCAGAAAGAGAAAGAGCTTTCACTATCTGATGGACCAGTACATCTCCTATGTCAATGCAAAGTATCCTGGCTCTTTGCATGATGCCTTTATCTTGAGGAATAGCAGCATCCCATATGTGATGTCTCAACTCCAGAGGCACAGGGCGTGACTAATAGGTGAGCCCATGGTCCCCACACAGTTGATTTAGGTATATGGGTGTGGGGTTGGCCCTCAGGGTGAGTGGCTGGCTAACAGGTATCCCTCGATATTTGCAGGTGACTCTGGTTACCCCAACCTTTCATGGCAACTGACCCCAGTGAAGAATGCCAGGAAAAGGGCAGAGGAACGTTACAGTTACAATGAGGCACATGGGCGAACAAGGAGGATCGTTGAGCGAACCTTTGGCCTCCTGAAGGCCAGATTCCGGTGCCTCCATCTGACAGGTGGATCCCTGTACTACTCATGCAAGAAGGTATGCCAGATCATAGTTGCATGTTGCATGTTGCACAACAAGGCCTTGAGACGCCAGGTGCCTTTTGTGCAGGAGGATGAGGCTGGAGATGGTCATGTGGCAGCGGTGGAGCCTGTGGACAGTGACGAAGAGGTAGCAGAGGAACAGGATGTGGACAACAGAACTACTATAATTCAACAGTGCTTCCAGTGACACACAGGTAAGTCACTGTAACTTCACCTTCCATTGCAGTTTTGTGTTGGACATTGTACATGGCAGCCTGATTTTTCTATTTCTATGGCCACTTACGGTACCCTTTGGCATCTCTATTTTCAGATATCTCTACCCCACTCTGGGTCCTGGTGTGTTTACTGCTGCCCACTACAGGTCATACCTATGTATATCTCACTGTACATTAGAATTACAATGTTTACAGCTTGTTAAAATAATACATATTTCAATCAATCAACAGACTCCATACTTGTATTAGTTCCAAGGGTGTTTATTTCAGTGATAATAAGTGTAGGGGGTATTGCAATGGTCTGGGTTGATGGTAGAGGAAAGTCTAGGATAGACAGCAGTCCTCCCAGCTTCCCTGTTGTCCTGTGCCTCTGTCCCCTGAACGGTGTGCCCACTGCCACTGACCCCAAGTCCCTGATCATCCTGTGTTTGTGGGGTTGCCTGGGGTCCCTGTAGTGGCGGACACACTGCTGATTGACGTGTCCTGGGGACAGAGGGATGGGCCCGCTGGGTGGGTGCTGTGGTGGTGTTTCCTGAGGGGGGAGGCTATGTGGTGGGTTGGGAATGTGGCTGGGTCACCGACTGTCCAGAGGTCCCTGATGGGCCAGGTTGGTCATCCATATCCAGGTGTGCAGAGCTGCTGTCATCACTGTGGGCCTCTTCTGAGGGGGGACTGGATGTTGCTGGCACCTCCTTTCCGGTGACGTTGTGTGGGGGTCCTGTGGGTATGTAAATGCAGTGTTATTGTTTCTGCGTGTGACATCTTGTGCATGGGTATGTTTCCCTCTATGGTTGTTATTCCCAAGGCAGCTTTGGCTTGTGTGAGTTGTGATTTGGTTCGATAATTGATTGTCACTAGTGTGCATGCTGTGGTGATGGGTGTCCATGCGGGTCTGTGATGGGGGTCCATGCATTGGTGTAGCTTGCAGGGCTTGGTATTGGGATGGGTGGGTTGTGATGGTGGGGTATATGTGAGGTGGTGGAGTGATGGGGGTGAGGGTGGGGGTGGGAGTTTGTGATGGCATGCAGGTAGTGGGGGATAAAGTAGTAAAGATTTGACTTACCAGAGTCCAGTCCTCCTGGTACTCCTGCCAGACCCTCAGAAAGCATGATCGCCAAGACTTACTCCTCCCATGTTGTTAGTTGTGGGGGAGGAGGTGGGGGTCCACCGCCAGTCCTCTGTACAGCTATCTGGTGTCTTGCAACCACGGAATGCACTTTCCCCCGTAGGTCGTTCCACCTCTTCCTGATGTCATCCCTTGTTCTTGGGTGCTGTCCCTGTTCACGACTCTCCGCCATAGCTCCATCTTCCTAGCAATGGACGTCTGCTGCACTTGTGATCCGAATAGCTGTGGCTCCACCCAGATTATTTCCTCCACCATCACCCTTAGCTCCTCCTCTGAGAACCTGGGGAGTCTTTGTGGTGCCATTGGAGTAGTGTGAGTGGTGTGTGTGTGTGGAGTGATGTGTTGGGGTGAGTGCTGTGAGGTGCGTGGATGGTGTATGGGTGATGGTGTTTTGTGCCTCTGATTCAATGGTGCCCTGGCTTGTCTCTATCTCAATACTCAATTTATTTTTTCGAAAAGGGTTTTGGGTAGTGTGGGTGTGTTTTTTATAGTGTTGTCGGTGTGTGGGTGTGGTGTGTGTATATGTGTCAGGTGTGTGCATTTTGAATTGTCCAATGTGGTGTTGTTTTGTATGTGTGTGTGTATTTGGAGTGTGGCAGTCTGTACCGCCAATTGTTTACCACGGTTGAATGTCCGCCGTAGTGATTCATGGGTCATAATGCTGTGGGCATATTTCTGTTGGCGTAACGGTGTGGGTTTTGGTACCGCCTGTTTATTACTGACCTTTGGACTGGTGGACTTGTGTGTGTGTCTCTATAGTGGCAGATATCTCCATGTGGGTCATAATACGCGTAGCGGTATACCGCCGTGGTCGCGGTAAGTTGGCGGCAGTCAGCATGGCGGTAAGCGGCACTTACTGCTAATGTCATAATGAGAGCCTAAGTCATAATTCAAAAAATAGCATTGAAAACGTCCCTCTTTGTAAAATATACTTAGTAGCAAACTACAGGAAATACAATATATCAGTGGTATGTGATGACAAGTGATGCCTTCTGTCACAGAAGCAGGTAACTGCGTACATACATAGCAGTCTCTAGCATTCATTGTATTTATATATTCATACAACGGCTTAAAATACACATTACCTGAATAATCTCCTCTAAACTCATCTAAGAGTAATGTGAGGACTAAGAGTTTGTGGGGAAAAACTGGGTGATACCTTCTCTTCAAAATGTGTACATGTCAACGCACCACCCAGCAGCACTATTATTATTACTACAAGGTAAGTAAACAATAAGGCACCTATTATGTATCTACTCTTATTTTTCTTGTTTGGCTCCATTGCATCTTTACAATCAGATGTATTATCAAACTAAATATAGCAGCACCAAAATATATTTGTTGATGTCACCATACGAACAGCAACAAAGTTCAAAGTTCATTGAGCAACAACATGTAAATCTTCGTAAGTCTTCCCTAGCCCTGCTCTCTGTTCTTTTAAATGACAAACCTCTTTCTTCTTTTACAGGGGCCTAGGAAAACTTCCATCTTCTCTATCCCATTCAACAAAAATGCCTCTAGTATCTACACAAACTAAGTTCATTGAGGGCAGTGAAAATTGAAAATACAACTCAACCACAATGTTCAATTCATGGAGGTTCAGCCAAACCAGCATGTTCATTCCGAAATTCATAGAACTCTTTATCTGTCACTGTGTCATTTGCGAAGAAAGTCCACTATTGTGAAGAATACCCATGACTAGGCACTCTTGTTGTCTTTGATCTTCTTAGTGCCACACCTTGTTGTCACTTTCACACAGATTGGAACTTTCAGCTTCTTCAGCAATCGTTGGTGGCACACGTACTTTAGGAAAACTCACTTTCCCTCTTTCCTTCGTTCTGAGACAATGGTCTACAGCTTCTACTCTCTTTCTTCCAGCACTAGTTCCTTTTTCTGGGTCTGATTCTGAGTCCGACTCATTCACCAGAGGACAAGGTTCGTTTGTCTCTGATTAAGTGCTGTTTCTGGCTCAATTTGGCCCCCAACAGCCAGTGTGTTTTGTTCTTGTCACCATTCACGCACCACTGGTTCTTCTGGAACTGTCGCTATTGTGTCAAGGGGACACTCAACTCTACAAGTATGGGAAGCATGTATCCAGTTGGGGAGACCTCCTCACGTTACAGCAGTCATCATAACTAAGATCACCCAGTAAGGCCCACACCAGCGAGGTTCTAAGCACGCCTTTCTGACATGTTTCTTCACCAAGACCCAATCACCTGGATTAAGGTCATGGCATTATTCTTGATGGGGAAGTGTTGTTACTTTTCAAAACTGATGAGACACAGAACGCACTACATCAGCTAGTCTTTTGCAATAGTATAGGACCATATAATATGTAATACTCACAAGTGCATTCACAGGAATCACTAGCAGTCTCATCACCCTCCCCGTAATGATTTCATAAGGTGACAGTACAGTCTTTTGATCAGGTACACGCTGTAAACTCATTAACACAAGAGGCAGGGCATCAGCCCATTTCAATGATGTTGAAAACACATACTTTTGCCAGTCTGGATTTCAATGTGCCATTCACCTGCTCCACAAGACCCAAAGCCTAAGGTTTATAACTGCAATTTAGTCACTGCTCCATTTGCAAAGCTCCACACAGTAATTTCAGGACCTCATTATTGAAATGAGTTGTTTGATCTGATTCCAAAGAGGTTGGGAAACCAAACCTAGTGATGAGTTCCCTCAGTAACACTTTAGCTACAGTGAGACTATGATTTTGCCTAGTTGGGTAAGCCTTGCCCCAACGGGAAAAGACACACACTACAAATGTAAACATATCTCAATCCGTTGTACATAGGCATCTCAATTAAATCCATTTGTATCCTGTTAAAAGGTCCTCCTGGCCTTCCTATGTGACTCAGTGTAACTGTAGTTCTTTTTCCTACATTATTCTGTTGACACACAACACATCTATGACACAACGCTTCAGCCATCAACCTGAATTTAGGGTTGAACCAAGCCTGTCTATTCAATCTCACCAATGCATCCCTTCCAATCTGAGCTAGACCATGGAGATGTCTAGCCATAGGAGGTAACACACTATTTGGCAACACCAATTGTCCATCCATTGAAACCAAAATGTCATTGTCTCCTTTCACACAACCTGCTCTGACCCAACTTTGTTGTTCCTCCTCAGACACTTCCTCCTGAAACCTCTTCACTTCATCCCAGGTATCAACTATTGTCAACAAGAAGTTAAAGTTAGCCTCATCCATTCCTTCATTTGTAAATTCACTATTGTAGGAAAGTACCATCTTGCCTGGCATGTTACCCCCATTTTTCACTGTATATATGTTGTTTTAGTTGTATGTGTCACTGGGACCCTGGTAACCCAGGGCCCCAGTGCTCATAAGTGTGCCTGAATGTGTTACCTGTGTAGTGACTAACTGTCTCACTGAGGCTCTGCTAATCAGAACCTCAGTGGTTATGCTCTCTCATTTCTTTCCAAATTGTCACTAACAGGCTAGTGACCATTTTTACCAATTTACATTGGCTTACTGGAACACCCTTATAATTCCCTAGTATATGGTACTGAGGTACCCAGGGTCTTGGGGTTCCAGGAGATCCCTATGGGCTGCAGCATTTCTTTTGCCACCCATAGGGAGCTCTGACAATTCTCACACAGGCCTGCCACTGCAGCCTGAGTGAAATAACGTCCACGTTATTTCACAGCCATTTTACACTGCACTTAAGTAACTTATAAGTCACCTATATGTCTAACCTTTACCTGGTAAAGGTTAGGTGCAAAGTTACTTAGTGTGAGGGAACCCTGGCACTAGCCAAGGTGCCCCCACATTGTTCAGAGCCAATTCCCTGAACTTTGTGAGTGCGGGGACACCATTACACGCGTGCACTACATATAGGTCACTACCTATATGTAGCTTCACAATGGTAACTCCGAATATGGCCATGTAACATGTCTATGATCATGGAATTGCCCCCTCGATGCCATCCTGGCATAGTTGGCACAATCCCATGATCCCAGTGGTCTGTAGCACAGACCCTGGTACTGCCAAACTGCCCTTCCTGGGGTTTCCCTGCAGCTGCTGCTGCTGCCAACCCCTCAGACAGGCAGCTGCCCTCCTGGGGTCCAGCCAGGCCTGGCCCAGGATGGCAGAACAAAGAACTTCCTCTGAGAGAGGGTGTGACACCCTCTCCCTTTGGAAAATGGTGTGAAGGCAGGGGAGGAGTAGCCTCCCCCAGCCTCTGGAAATGCTTTGTTGGGCACAGAGGTGCCCAATTCTGCATAAGCCAGTCTACACCGGTTCAGGGACCCCTTAGCCCCTGCTCTGGCGCGAAACTGGACAAAGGAAAGGGGAGTGACCACTCCCCTGACCTGCACCTCCCCTGGGAGGTGTCCAGAGCTCCTCCAGTGTGCTCCAGACCTCTGCCATCTTGGAAACAGAGGTGCTACTGGCACACTGGACTGCTCTGAGTGGCCAGTGCCACCAGGTGACGTCAGAGACTCCTGCTGATAGGCTCCTTCAGGTGTTAGGAGCCTATCCTCTCTCCTAGGTAGCCAAACCCTCTTTTCTGGCTATTTAGGGTCTCTGTCTCTGGGGAAACTTTAGATAACGAATGCATGAGCTCAGCCGAGTTCCTCTGCATCTCTCTCTTCACCTTCTGATAAGGAATCGACTGCTTACCGCGCTGGAAGCCTGCAAACCTGCAACATAGTAGCAAAGACGACTACTGCAACTCTGTAACGCTGATCCTGCCGCCTTCTCGACTGTTTTCCTGCTTGTGCATGCTGTGGGGGTAGTCTGCCTCCTCTCTGCACCAGAAGCTCCGAAGAAATCTCCCGTGGGTCGACGGAATCTTCCCCCTGCAACCGCAGGCACCCAAAAAGCTGCATTACCGGTCCCTTGGGTCTCCTCTCAGCACGACGAGCGAGGTCCCTCGAATCCAGCGACTCTGTCCAAGTGACCCCCACAGTCCAGTGACTCTTCAGTCCAAGTTTGGTGGAGGTAAGTCCTTGCCTCACCTCGCTGGGCTGCATTGCTGGGAACCGCGACTTTGCAGCTACTCCGGCCCCTGTGCACTTCCGGTGGAAATCCTTCATGCACAGCCAAGCCTGGGTCCACGGCACTGTAACCTGCATTGCACGACTTTCTAAGTTGGTCTCCGGCGACGTGGGACTCCTTTGTGCAACTTTGGCGAGCACCGTTTCACGCATCCTCGTAGTGCCTGTTTCTGGCACTTCTCCGGGTGCTACCTGCTTCAGTGAGGGCTCTTTGTCTTACTCGACGTCCCTTCTCTCTTCAGGTCCAATTTGCGACCTCCTGGTCCCTCCTGGGCCCCAGCAGCGTCAAAAACGCCAAACGCATGATTTGCGACTAGCAAGGCTTGTTGGCATTCTTTCGGCGGGAAAACACTTCTGCACGACTCTCCACGGCGAGAGGGATCCGTCCACCAAAGGGGAAGTCTCTAGCCCTTTTTGTTCCTGCAGAAACCTCAGCTTCTTCTGTCCAGTCGAAGCTTCTTTGCACCCGCAGCTGGCATTTCCTGGGCATCTGCCCATCTCCGACTTGCTTGTGACTTTTGGACTTGGTCCCCTTGTTCCACAGGTACCCTAGATTGGAAATCCACAGTTGTTGCATTGCTGGTTTGTGTCTTTCCTGCATTATTCCTCTAACACGACTATTTAGTCCTTAGGGGAACTTTAGTGCACTTTGCACTCACTTTTCAGGGTCTTGGGGAGGGTTATTTTTCTAACTCTCACTATTTTCTAATAGTCCCAGCGACCCTCTACAAGGTCACATAGGTTTGGGGTCCATTCGTGGTTCGCATTCCACTTTTGGAGTATATGGTTTGTGTTGTCCCTATCCCTATGTTTCCCCATTGCATCCTATTGTAACTATACATTGTTTGCACTGTTTTCTAAGACTATACTGCATATTTTTGCTATTGTGTATATATATCTTGTGTATATTTCCTATCCTCTCACTGAGGGTACACTCTAAGATACTTTGGCATATTGTCATAAAAATAAAGTACCTTTATTTTTAGTATAACTGTGTATTGTGTTTTCTTATGATATTGTGCATATGACACTAGGTGGTACTGTAGTAGCTTCACACGTCTCCTAGTTCAGCCTAAGCTGCTCTGCTAAGCTACCATTATCTATCAGCCTAAGCTGCTAGACACCCTATACACTAATAAGGGATAACTGGGCCTGGTGCAAGGTGCAAGTACCCCTTGGTACTCACTACAAGCCAGTCCAGCCTCTTACAACTATTGAATGTTAAAATATATTGTGTAATAGTATTTTGCGACTTTGTCAGCTTACTTATTGCCCAAAGTTACATAATCATCTCCAGAAGGATATGCAGGGCACTTAACTACTGCAATAAGCTTGGGAAATTGTAGGATGTTGAGGAGGTTTCACCATTCCGCATCAGAGATCCAGAAAACATCATAAAGCCTCGCTGAGACCACAGTTGTCCGAAGTCATGAACAACACCAAAGCCCTACTGACTATCGGTAAAGGTTGGCACTTTCAATTGATCAGAAACACAACATGCTCTAGTAAAAGGAATGTGGCTACTTTGACAGAGAATATTCCTTGAAGCCAATTAGCTTCAGCAACTCCAGAAAGGGTACAATCTGCATAGGCATAGACTGCTCTTAGACCTCCTCCACTGTCTCTTAAGTGTGAACCATCAACATAGAGGACATAATCAGATTCAGATAGTGGTTCATCTCGGACATCTGGTCGCGGTTTGGTGCACAGTTTAGTGACGTCAAGACAATTGTGGTCTCCTTCACAATCTTCAGCAATTTCCTGATTCGCTATTGGCAACAGAGTGGCAAGTTTCAAAATGCCACAGAGTTTGATAGTCACATTCTCTGCAGCCAGAATGATCTGTTTGTACTTAGTAAATCAACTGCTTGTAAGATGCTGCATTTTTGCTCTAGGAAACAAAAGCTAAATGGAGGAGTCAACGTACACAGTCAGTGGGTGACCCATAACAATATTTTTACACCTCTCTATGCTTGCACAGACTGCGGCTACAGGTTTAACTGGATCGGACACATCCTTGTGTGTCAGCCTCTTTAAAGGCTTGGCAATCAGGGAAAAGTTGGGTATCCATTGTCTACAGCAGCCTACCATTCCCAAAAGCATCCTAACATCCCTCTGTGTAGTTGGCGAATTTATTTTCAGTATGGCTGAAATGCTCTCTTGTGACACTTTCCTCACTCCCTTTTCAATGTGCTGTCCAAAATATTGGACTGCTTTTTGACAGCATTATAACTTTCCTGGTGACACCTTAAGTCCATTCTCAGCCAGGCGGCTCAGCAATGCGATAGCCTCTTGCTTACAAACTGCTTGGGTAATCAACGCCACTATTAGGTCGTCAATGTATTCGATCAAGACTGAGCTGCAAGGCATAATTAAAGAGTCCAAATGTTTCTTTAAAATCTGATTAAAAATAGATGGAGATTCAGAATACCCTTGTGGACACAACATCACATTTGGGGCCAGATGTATCAAAACATTTTGCATTCGCAAACGGTGCGAATGCCCGTTTGCGAATGCAAAAAGCCCTTTCAGAATGTATCCAAGGCATACTGAATGCAATTTTAAGGAATTGCTAAGAAAGTGATTCCTTAAAATTGTGACCCTGTTTGGAGAGTCGCAAATTGCGACTCTCTAAATAAGAAATCGCAAATAAGGAATCCTTATTTGCGATTTCTAAAGCACATGTATGAAGCAATTCCTTAATGCGAATTGGGCATTAAGGAATCGCTATTACCACCAAGTTGAACTTGGTGGTAACAATGTGCAAATTTTAAAAATGCATTTAAAATGCATTTTTAAAATGTACATGTAAAGCACACATGCCCTTTTGGCATGTGTGCACCTTACATGTTGTTAAAAAATGCTTTGGGGTGCAGCAGAGGAGGCCTTAGGCCCCCAGCACCCTGGACTTAGCATTTTCCAAAATTGCGAATTCCAGTTAGGAATTCGCAATTTGGGACATGCAAAATATTCGCAAATATGGGCCGGCAGGCCCATAGATGCGAATGGGGGCCGGTATCGCAATTTGCGATTCAGGAATAGCATTTGCGATTTTTAGGAAATCGCTATTACCGAATCGTAAATATGAGACATTGCATTTTGTGAATCAGAAATAGCGATTTCTTAAAAATTGCTATTTGCGATTCGCAAAAGGCTTTTTTCATAAATCTGGCCCTAGGACACTGTTTCCAAGCTGGAATGTAAAAGGAACTGACTGTCCTTATGAAACAATATAAAAAAGAAGGCCTGACACAAATAATTGACATTGAACCACTCAGCCTCACATGGAATCTGGAACAGTATTACTGCTGGATTTGGTACCACAGAGCAACAAGGAACAACAATGTTATTTATTTTGCTCAGGTCCTCTATAATCCTATATTTGCCACTATTTTTCTGAAGACCCATAATGGGAGAGTTACAGGTACTTCCCATTATCTCCCTCAGAATTCCCTGTTGCATCATGGATTTAATTACAGGAGTTATCCCAGCAATCATTTCTGGTGACAAATTATATTACGGGGTTCTCGGAAATTCGGCGTTAGGCTTGATAGAAATACAGAGAGGTTCTACAACTTTAATCATTCCAATATCCTTCCCTGTAAAATCCCACACCTCATGTTTGACAGTCAATTCTGGGGTAAATCATCAAGTGTTAGCAATGTCAGCATCAAGCAACTCAGCTATTTTTTCATCAGCTTAAAGACAGCATCCTTTTCATGGGTTTGCACTTCTATTCCTGCTGGAGTGCAAAAGATAACACATTTTAGTTTTGTAAGTAAATCTCTTCCCAAAAGAGTCACTGGACTGCGATCACATATGATAAACTTGTGTTTATTCTCTAAATATCAAATTTTCACCTTAATTGGGGCAGTTTCTTGGGCAGTCATTTGTTTATTCTCTACACCAACAACTTGGATTGTTTTTCCCGAGTGTGGTAGGTTGGGACTTCTACTGTTCCCAAAGTAGAATGGGTAGCACCAGTATCGACTAAGAATGACACAGAGCAGCCATCCATTTCACTGTCTATAAATGGTCCACTCTGGTCCACCTCTAAAGCTGCACCAAGTAGGCAATCTTCTTCCCCTCTCAGAAACCGTCAGGCTGACTGATTGGAGTCATTTGCTACAGTGAAATTAAACAGGGAAAATTGTTGAAATTGATTTTTATCCTGTGTCAAATTAGTATTCATTCTCAAACCCTGATTCATATTCAGACATGACCCAACAGCATTTTTCTGTGGCATCAGAAGTTGAGGAGCTAGCATTATTGGAGCTTGGGGCACATTGAAATGTTGACTTCTAGGTCTTTGCTCACCTGGCATCTATTGGAATGATTACTCTGAGAAGGTACAAATCCATCATTTTGGATCTGGTTAGCTGGATTTAAACAACATTCCTGCTTCCAATGTCCCACTCTATGTGATGTGACACTGTGTTGTTAATTTTAGACTATTTATATCCATCCCTGTACCCAGATCCATAGGGACTCATTGACCTCTACCTTGCATTAGATTTTTGTGGTTGCGGGTATACACCTTCATCATGCCCACATTATTTACAGCTAGGGGCATCTGGCTAGTACTTGGTGCAGCTTTCATTTGAGCATTCATCAATTTTTCCTTCAGCTTTTTTTGCTTCATCTCTATCTCATCATGGCAGTATTTTGTGTAACACAAAATCTCATCAATAGACTTTTTACGCCAGCAGATCAGCTGTTGCTGGATCATCATGCTTATTTCTGGCCTCAATCCTGTCGCAAAACTATCACTGTACTGTTTGAATGCCTGCAACAACTCCTGTAGTGCACAAATATTTTAACCTGTTGATACCCTTTCCCCCGGTTTCTTTTGCAATTTTTTGAAATCATTGGTAAATTATGCAAGATCACTTCTGTTCCATGGCACATAACCTCCACCAGGCACTTCTCTCAAAGGGAAGGTTGTAACACCTCCCTCTGCTCCAACCGGAGGCAGTTCACCTGGATGTTCCTCCTTTTATTTTCACCCATTTAGTCTCCCACTTACCTAGTTCATTCAATTTCCTAATATTCTGAATTAATTACTTAATCTGTGGTTTTCAACCCAGGAGTTCTCATCTGAGCAATGTCTTTTTCACTAAAGCACACCCAATAGCTCCTTTGCTGAGCCTTAGTTTTATTTAAGTCAACCGCATATTTCTGAGCCAATTCTGCCAATTCATCATTAACCTGACCCATTCGCTTCCAATTGTTCAAAACCAAGATTTCTGTCAATCACTGCGTCCAATTCTACCGTCAACTTTGCCACATCCAAAGTTTTTTCTCTCAGTGTCAATGGAATTGTCCCCTGACTCACTTCTGTACTTGCGCTCTCTTCAGACGAAGCACCTCTATTAAAAATTGTACCCATTCGTCTATCTTTTTGGAACTAAAAGATCAAGTCACTACAGGAATCTTGGGTATGGAATCATTGCCCTGAGCACCATTTCCCAAATTCAAAGGTGATTCCCATACAGGAGTGGTATGAATGGGCATCTTCTGAAGTATTCAGAGTCATGGACACACTTGCTTCAAATGGAGTGCTTGTATGTGTAAGAATCAAAGGAATAAATTCTCTAGTACCTGAATTATTTGGAGCGTTTGCTGATCCTGCAACACTATTAGGTACTGCCAAATTGTATGTGTTGCTCCCAGAGCCTTCTGATTTATACATAGGAACTACTGGGCCAATAGTAACTGTTACTGTGAGAGCATCAATGTACTCACAGTGGGGTCGACTGGGACACAATTGCTCGGACCCCCACTTCTTAGTTCCCAAGGAACGTTAGTAGGAATAGATCGCACATGACTAAGAGCTTTCCTATCTGGGGCAGTAGGAAAGGTTATTATGCCACTGCCTCCAAAACCATTGTTCCCACACTCACCTCTAGCTTCATTATAAGTGTGTTGGATGGTCAGACAATAGCACATCCACAAGACTATCTCCAGAATCTTCATCATCATCTATGCTATTGTAATCATTCTCCTTTCTCGCTTCTTCTCCTTTTTTTTTCTGATCATCTTTCTTTCCCTTTCTGTCTCAGTCACATCTGTGGTCGAAGCCAGATACAGCTTAACCCCTTCTATCATGTCTGTTCTCCACCTTTTCTGCAAAGCATTCCATCTAGCATCTGCCTAAGAACATGCAGCTTTCCTCGCTCTACCTTGATATCTCTCCCTTTTCTTCACATGGGCAGCACGTTTCCCAAGCATTAAGTGCTTCAGATTGTGCAGATCTAGGAGGTGTCTTCATTTCATACAGCACCCTCCTGAAATTTTCAATAATTCTCAAATTAAATGTGCTATATTGTGGGACCTCAATGGGCCATCCTTTTCTGTGATTTTGTACCGTTGACCAAGACAAACACATGTGTGAAGCCCTGCATTAATCACCATATAATGACCAGGAGTACCTTCAGGAAGGGCCACTTCGGCCACTCTACCAGGAATAATAACATCAGCCCTGAACAGGTCTTGCAAAACTTTAAAACATTTAATTTTTCAAAAATTTTCACAAGACTTCAATTGAAGAAGGCAACATTGTATCCACAATGCCTTGCTCAAGGTAATCACCGATCGCAGCATGGCACCATATGACGCTGTCCACCAAAAGCAGTGCAACACTATACCCACTGACCTATACTAGTGCGGTAAACTGTGATATAGACATCACAACAGTCCCTCTCCTTTACAAACTGCACACACACTCTCGCCGCAATATCACACGCACACACCCCTCTAAAATGAATAGTTTCAAACACAAGAAAGTTTGCAATCACTTCTGATGAAACCTCTACCCATGGGGCATCATCAAGACCAGTATAGCTTCACTATGTGCATTAAGATTCACCATACCAATCGCCTCACATTCACCCAAAGTAAGTCCATATCTTAGCTGTACCGTTGACGACGTCTCACAATGACACAGCCTCTGAGCAGACTATATAATATGGTGTCTTCTACACCTTTTAGACTATCCCAGGATCTTAGGCCACAACGGACCTGATAACTTCTTCAACCTCTTTTTAAATCATCTCACTTACTCAACATGCAAAAATATCTCCCCAGACACCCCTTTTTCACACAATCACCACAAACTAGACGCGACTGCCACTATCTGCAACCCTATGAATACTCACTTATCCACTGCCAGTACCACTCTCCTCTGTATCGCCCTAATTCCGCCAATCTTTCAAGTCCAGATACGAGCATCTACATTAGACACTGGTGACTAACTGGTCTAGGGCCTATTCCAGTTCTCCTTATTTTGGAAAGAGAACTATTCTCGTCACTGCCATCTGTTCCAGCTCTGGGCCCTAATTCTAGATTCTTGGGTCTGATTTATTGTTCTTCTCCGTTCCGAATGGTGAGGAGGCATTGCAACAAATTATTCAAATTAATTACAGTGTAGCTCAATGGTCACACATTCAAATCCAGAGACCGACTTATAGTTCAAAGGGCTTTATTTAGACTCAAAGTCAAACTCACAGTCAAATTTACATATTTGAGTCTCAAAATCATAGTATAAATGTACAGAATAATCAAAGGCGAATCAAAACGTCCCGCAATATGAAATTTAACTAACATAGAAAAGACCACTATTTAAATAGTGGTAATGCAGAAAATGAGAAAAAAATGTATGCATAGAATTCGAATCCAAGTGCCTAACCATTTGAACTTAAACCTGACTATGCTAATATTCTATTGGTTCAGGAAAGTAGTGGGCACAACATAACTTTTGGAGAAGTTTCCATCAAGAGAGGTGTGGCAGCATGAAGCTACATAAATATTACAGTTCAAGAGATGTATCTACGTAAGGTCCGCTCTCAACTAAGGACAGAGGGAATCTGAATCTTATTGCCAACTAAACCACACTTAAATTTTGTTTCTTCCAAGGATGATCTGATAGGCAAATACCTTTCTCAGTTCAAAAACATAGCCATGATTTATAATTTGCTAATTGACACTTCAGCCGTCTTTGTTTTTGGCTTTGACCTTGGTACACCCTCGCACTCTGTAATTCCACAAGAGTTACAGCTGCCAGCTCAGGATATTACTCACATCCTTGATAAGTATTCCACTGGCCTTTTCTTATCATCTCAAGCAATGAGCTCCCTATTAACTCAGTCTCGGATCCTGACACCTGCAGTTTTGGAAAAGCATTCAAAAAGCAAACTGCACGTTGAAGGTTAAATCACAAAAAATATATGGGCCTTCACTCTGGCCAAACTAATTAGACATTAATACACTTTTCAGGTTAAATACATTCTATATGTCTCATATCAAATATACAATGATTATAAAGAATAATATTTATAACATAAACATTCTTTTAAATGATGATAAGATTTGGCATACATGAAGCATTGCATTTGTCTGTGCCCTTGGCTCATAAATTTTCCTGTGCACTGCGTTAAAAGATAAACATTTGTTTTGTTAAGCAAAAAAACAACCACCCTTTTATTTCACGTTTTAAGAGACACAATGGCACATCCAGGTTTTGCTTTCTCAATTCTATCAAGGGTGATTTCATTTTCTTCTATTGCTGTATTTGTGTTTTGCTGTGTCACTTCAGTTGTCACTCATTAACCATTAGTTGGCCATAGATTTTGCTCATTTGAACTCTTGACACTTGAATTAGGTCATCTGTTCAAGGGCCCAATGTCTACCTAACATATATATGATCATATTTTTTTATCTTTCTTGAACCAATGAACACAGAGGTCAATGGTGGTAGCACCCAAGCTCCTTAGAAAACAGTAGGTTGGCACTTGTTTTAAAAGTTGTGCTTAGGAAACAGGGAGAGTGTGGTATTGTGTGTTGGAAAAGGTTGTGTAGATTTTTTAATATTGGTATAATTAATATTCAGATGTTTTGAGAAGATGAATGACCCAGAAGGGGCGAAGGCATAAGATTTGTAAACCATCCAGTTCAGGATTCTATGCCCAGAAAGTCAACAAGCAAGCCAACATAAATTCTGTATCTAAGAGTTTTCTGAGTAATAAGGGGCTACATGTATCAAATTTCGGTTTTGCGACTTGCAAATTGCAAGTCAGAGCGACTCGCAATTTGCGAGTCGCAAAACCGAATGTTGTATAGTGTCAATGACACTAATAACGATTCGCTAGGGGGTCGCAAATTCCCACCTCATGATTATTCATGAGGTAGGTCGCAATTTGCGACCCCCCTTGGGAATTGCGGCCCCCACAGGGATGGTGGCTTGCTGGAGACAGCAGACCATCATGTATGTGACTGCCTTTAAAAAAAGCTGTTTTTTTAAAAATGCAGCCAGTTTTCCTTAAAGGAAAACGAGATGCATTTCGAAATCAAAAAATGAAACATTTTTGTTTCATTTTTTCAGAGCAGGCAGTGGTCCATAGGACCACTGCTTGCTCTGAAAAAATGTTTTCACTGACATTCACAAAGGGGAAGGGGTCCCATGGGGACCACTTCCCGTTTGTGAATGGGTTAGCACCAGTGTGACACTAGTGCTAACTGCAATTGTTTTGCGACCGCATTCGCGGTCACAAAGCAGTCATACATCGGACTGCAAGTCGCAATTAGGAAGGGAACACCCCTTCCCAATTGCGAGTCGCAATCCCTTTTTGCGATTCAGTAAAAAGCTTCCAGAATCTCAAAAATGGGTTTTTACGTGCAAAAGCCGTTGTATATGTGGCTCACGATCTCTTGCATTACATGAGTGATGTATTTGTGTCAAATAAGAAAGCTTTTTATCATGTATAGTGTCTCATATCTAACCTCGGGTATTTTCCATTAACTGTAGGCTCCTCCCACATATGAGGCACTGTTGCAGATGGAATACTTGGAGATGGCAATTAATGAGGTCCTCAGATTGTACCCCGGTTCAGGGCGACTTGAAAGAGTCTGTAAGAAGACCGTGGAGGTGGAAGGAGTGACAATCCCAGAAGGAGTGGTGGTGGTGGTCCCATTATATACCCTGCACCGGGATCCCGAGTATTGGCCAGAACCAGAAAAGTTCGATCCAGACAGGTATCATTCACAAATGAAGGGTGCAAGAAGGGGAGATAGAGTGGTAACAAGGAAGTCTGTTAATATTATGGCTAATTATCAATGACTCAAGTCACTTAATAAATAAGGGATCAGTGAATAAGTAAGCTGGCTGAAGTTAAGATAGAGTTTCCAGTCACTTTTATAACCACAGTTAGAATAAACTAAAATTGCAGTCTCTTACAGCACACATTACTGATTTAAGCTGCGTTTTAACTGAGCACAAACATATGTAATAGAAAACATTGTGAGACCTTGCATTTTATAACTTTAGTTAACTATAATCACTCAGTTAGTTACACTGTTCGTTTCCTAATTTAATTTAGTTTGTGTAGGCAGTGTTTTGTACTTTGCACATTGTGTGTTTAATCTAATCCACATGAACTGAATAAAATTGGTTTAGAAAATGTGATAAGTGAAATGTGTCTACAGCACCATCATAGTTCTCTCCTAGAAAATCTCCATAAGACTGAAATAAATGATGATCACTGCAGGTCCATTTTTTTAGACTTCAGTCCTAAAGATGTCTGGGATTTATTGTTGCCCTTTGTTAAGCCAAACGTACGTGCTGTCTGCACTGGGAAACAACAAGTGTTGGTAAACCTGGAGATGGCAACAAGAGCACTGTCATACATGGATCTGTAGTGCCGAAAAAGGGCTACCATTTAGTGTGTAGTTAAAAACTTGCATCTTCTAAAGAGGTACTCAAGAATAGAAACATCTATACCATGAAGATGGGTGTAAACATATGGGGAACAATTCACAAAAGATTTTACAGTAAGGATTTCTCTTTGATGTACTCCTTCATGCTTTTGAAATGCCCAATTTCTTTAATAATAAAAGTGCAAAGAGGGCACTGTCCTTTCTATTTGTGCTACTCATATATAAATATTCCTATTTTAGTCTCTTTTGGATGTTTTGGGGCCAATTCACAAAGGAGTGCAAGAGTACAGGAAAGAACACTACAGGAATTCTTCCTTACTTATTTCAAAATTTCTTTGTGAATACTCCCTTGTACGTAACACTAAAAAGATACTCTTAGGACAACAAGCCACACTCTGAGATTCCACAGCAGGGTGCCTGGAACAGGAACAGAAAGGACCTCATTACATGCTTCCTAGTTATTTGCAATATGAACAGTAACTCCTGCCAGGTCAAATCTGAACATATTTGTCTTGGAAAAACACTCAAAATTTTCCAGAACATGCAGATTTTAGTTTGGCCAGCACCAAAATCCTCTTGTTTCCCCCCCAGAAAGTCGTAATTGACTGCTATTTTCTGCAACTAATAAATTCCAACTTGGATTTTATCAGACCATAGACCAGTCACTAGCAATGAGGGCCAACATTTTAACACACTGAATAGTTCATAAAGGTATTGAATTGCCTTGCGGTAGTAGTGCTGGAGACAAATGCATTTAGTGAAGAAATGGTGACACAGTAACCTTGCTCAAGGAGATAAATACTAGGGTTGGAGGCTCTCACCTTTTTCTATCTCCTTCTTCTTCTCTCTCCCTCCCTACGGTTCTATCCTGCTCCCTATACTTTTCTCCTTCTTTCCTTCCTTTGCACAATTTTTTCTGTCTTTGCATATAACCAACTTTTCCATCGTTCCTCATCTAATCCTTTATTCTCAGCCTCTTTTTGGCCTCCTCTTGCCTTATATGGATCATAAACCATCATTAATGCTTTTAAAATGTCTTACAATCACTGCCTCGCTGTAATTAGAAATAATGATCAGCAGCCCCATGTGTAAGAAATTCAAACTTCCTATAATTTCAAAAACCCTGGGTGCCGTATAATATAATGTCTCTGCCACAGTTATAGGTTGAAGCATTAAAGAGCTACTGCAGCAATATCTTACTACCTTATACACTTGTAAATGGTTGTTTGTGCTGGAACTTTCAATGAATGTTCGGCTTTCAGCTGGAAATGTAACAGGATTTGCCGACATCTGAGTAGTAATTAAAGAGCACAACAGATAATAACCCACTAACATAAAACAAAGCAAAATAACAACACAACCAACACATTACAGGGCACAGCCCATGAAAACAGTCACAACAGAATGCAACAATGACAGTACAACACAACAATCACACAATGAGATAATTGATAACAAAAACAAAGCAGCCCCCCAAAAAAAACACATTGTCACCACAACAAAACGTAGCACAATAGATGTACACAAATATTCTTCTTACACATTAACACTTCCTCACATATGCTCTGAATAAAACAGTTGTAGCAGTTGTTTGTATTGCTCACTTCCTTACTTCCATCTTATGGTGTGTAGCAGCACCAGTCAAAAATATGCCAGTGGGGGCGGGGGGATGTTACAAAAAAATAAGGGGCATTCTTTTCTTGCAATACAGGAAACCATTTAATATTCCAGTTACGTATTTTCAGCCCCATCTCCATTATTAAACATAATAAACAACTTCCAACCTCCTCCCCATTGTCTTTAGGACAAGAAAATGTTGAAGCACATAATAATGCACATTTATCAAACCAGGTTCATACATGTGTCAGAAATAGCTTTTTACTCCTTTAGTAATACACCATCTCATGAAATAGGGAATGTTGTGGATTATCTATTAATTCTAACACCCTTTTTGTGAGTCTGGCAGTGCAGAATTACTGCACAGACTTTCGCTCCACCTCAGTCTGAGGGCCTCATTTACAAGAGTTTTATGCATCACTCGTTACAAAAGGTTCTTAAGAAACATGAGACCATTTTTCAGGACAAATTGGGTATGGTGAAAGGTTTCGAACATAAGATCATCCTCAAACCTGATGCTGTTCCTATTGTTCACAAAGTTCAAAATGTCCCGTTAAGTATTAGAAGGAAGTTGAAAGAGCACCTTAAAGGTCTCTGCGATGATGGTATCATTGAACCTATTGATTCTTCCCAATTGGTTTCACTTGTTGTGGTGGCTCTTAAAGAAATGGTGACCTTAGACTTTGTGTTGACTTGAGGTCACTTAATAAAAACATACAAGCATTTTCCGCTTCTCAGAATCCATGATGTGCTAGCACAAGTGGGAGGTATGAAAGTTTTCCCTCTCATTGATTTGAAAGCAGCTTACCATCAAGTGGAACTAAGCATGGGTCTTGTTCCCTCACGGCGTTTGTTACACCCTATGGAGCATTTTGTTTCTTACGCATGCCATTTGGTTTAGCTTCAGCTGTGTCAGTATTCCAGAAACTCATGTATCATCTGTTTGGGGATGTGGAAGGGGTGTTGGCTTATCAAGATGACATTCTAATTGATTCTGATTCTATTGATGAAGATTTGCTGAAGTTCGACAAAGTCTTAGGAATATTAAGAGATCACGGCATCACAGTAAAAAAGGATAAGTGTTAGTTCATGGTAGACACAGTAGAATATCTGGGTCACAGAATTTCAGTTTCAGGTATTTCACCCAAGAAGGATCTCATTTTGGGAATTGAGAAATGTGCATCTCCTAGTAACAAAGATGATTTAAGATCATTCCTGGGCCTTTGTAAAAATTATTCACGTTTTGTCCAAAATTTTGCATTACAGATGGAGCCATTAAGGGTTCTAGATTTTTTTCCTGAAACTAAGGTGGTGTGTGTGTCCAGATATGCAATTAAGGTGGAGAATGGAAAGTGGTGGAACAAGAGAGACATTGTCAAAATCCCAAGTCGCTGTACTTCTTCCCAGATGTATGAATTCAGGACTTGTGGGTGAGGAGAGTTTGGTGAGTGTGGTGCATACATGAACGCTATGAATTTGCTTTGAGGGGGTGATTACCTTGACAGGAATGAGAGGCGGGAAGGGAGAATTAGTGATATGGGTGAAGGAAATGATGATTCACTGCCACTGGTTGAAAGGAATACAGCTGCAGTTAAAGCTACGTTAGGGACAGCACAGGGAATGTACAAGCAATCTCAAAATAGATCCTGTGGATGTTGATAGGGAGGTGACTAATCCAGGTCTCAAGAGGATAATAGGGAAACTTAGAAAGTGCATCAATAAACCTAAACATTTGAATGATTATGAAATGTTTTAAATTATAGGGAGAATATAAATAAAATAACTGTATTGAAGTAGATTTAATGTTATGTATTCTTGCGTTAAGGTTGTAAAGGGGGAAAATGTTTTATATGCATGTAACCAAGAACTATGTGCAAAGTACTAGATTGTGGAATGTTTGTTTTCAGGTGTACTGCTGACTCGCAGCATCCAAGGCTACGACAGTTGGCTGACGGTCGTGGCTTCGGATGGTTGTGAGGACACCGGTGCTGACTTTTACTGTGGAGAATAAAACTTTGTTGACGCATTTTACTGCAAGTCATGTTTCTTGATGTTGCACGACACAACACTTTGTTAAACTCGCGTAACTCCAGCAATGCCCTGCGTAACTTTTTTGCCTGCTCTGAGCAGGCGGTAACATTTTGACGCAGTGAAGTTGCAGAATTGAGCACTGAAATGTTGTAAATTTAACTGCATCGGTTCTGCGTGGCTTTTCCCATGGGAACACCTATCCTGCATAAATTGAACCTGGCACAGGTATAATGTGACGCAGGGCTTAAAACTGTCACATTTGGCCCAATGCTTCAGTTTGTAAGTATGGAGCAGTGTAGTGTTTTGCTAGCACCACCACTATGTCTAAAAAAAATGAGCCAGCACTGGCGAAAAGGGCTTGTAAATGAGGCCCTGAGTGTGCCAGTGTTGCTGCAACCAGTTTTCCTAGGATTTGGAACATTGTGCCAGATTTTACTGGGCCGTAATTCTTTCAGGAAACAATTCATTAGGCTTTGGCAGCTCCAGAGCCATGCCTCTTTCCTAGTTTTATCTGGAATGGGGAGCAAGCAGTGCTCCCACCTCCAGGTACTTAGCTTCTACTTCGCTATTCTACTTCCCACATCCCCCACCCTGCACTCTCACCACACACAGAGGTCTCTGTATATATTTATTACCAGCACTAAATCCCCAGAATTAGGAATTGTGTCCAGTTTTATGACTGGTAAATAAGGTACCACCCAATAGTTCGAAATTCAATGTGGTTTAGCAGGTAATTGTACAAAACTGCTGTAGTGTTACCACACAGTAATGTTATTTCTGCATGTGGCATTTGAACACCGTTAGTACTGAGCAAGTTGTAATTGATACATATCCACATTTAACTAAGTGAAGCATTTGAGAGTGGGTTTTGCTGTGACTACTTTGTACATTAGTAGTTTCCTAAAACTTTGTACTTGTATAGCGCACTACTCACCCGTTAGGGTCTCAAGGCGCTGTACGCATACCGCTGTGGAACCCCTCCTGGCTTTTTCCCTGTGAGGTGCCCTCTCCTGGGCAACCTCCAAGGTGAAGCCAGGCATCCCAGCGCTGTTGGGGCCGTTGTGGAGATGAAGCAAGCTATTGCCCAGAATGGGACCCATGAATTAGATTAGGCACCAATGCGAGAATGATCAGGTCCAAGGAAATTGAGCCCAAGACCTGCTGAGGCAGGAATTGAACCCTGGTTCCGGGCCAGATTTCTGCATCAGGGTCTGCCACTCTATCCATTGAGCCACACTTCTCCTAGAAATATGCATTTTCTCCTTCTGTCCAAGCCTCATAACTATGTTTCTGGAAAGATTCCTAAGCCGTTAAAACTCTCTCCACAAATACCAGAACAAAATAAAAAATGAAACTTTGAAGTTTGGAACTGTAAACATTCCGAATGTACAGCAGTGCCATTCGGGATTTGGTCCTTATGGTTTTTCATAATGTAATATTAACAAATTTGTTTTTTGAGGTCCTATTGTTCCCATACAAGAAGGCTTTCTTCAGTAAATTAATCAGGAAGAACGCCCCTTCAGTTATTTGCTTAATGCAAAACAATTAATAGTTCTTATGACTGAGATATTTGTAAAATTCATTATGGTCTACTTAAGATATACTCATGGGACCATGTTGAGGTTATCTCATCAGTCTTTTTTGTTACTTCCTCTAACTCCAACAAATGATCCTCAAATGTTTTCAAACACTTAATAAAAAGTTTAGAGTGATGAGAAGTAAAATATTAATCGACTTTCAATCCAGCATATTCAAACTCACTGAAATTAGCCTTAGTATTTTTGCCTCAATGTATCAGTGAGAAAATTGTTGCTAGGAAGAGTCTGGAGCCTTCAATAATGAGGAGGAAAACGACCGGGGCTCCTAAATAGGGTTGACTGAGAATTTCCTCTTTACAAAGCTTTCAAGAAAGTCTTTGTCTAGTTTCAGTGGAGCAAGTCAGAAAGGTATGTCGCAATTCAGTAGCAATTTTAGCAACATTTACCTCTTTTGCATTTGACACAGTCAGTCAGGCAACACTACTGACTAGTTTCCATGATATGGGCATTCTTGGCAAATATTTAGCTTGGATATACTCCTTTATAGCAAATGTAGTTCACAATATCTTCCAACTACCATATACCTCATACTTCATGCCCAAATACTTGAGTTCCTTCCTTAAATCTCCTCCAGACATGATGCAACCATTTTTGTGTGTGTTTGATTACACAGACGATAAATATATCACTGCTATGTTACAAAGTCTCCATGACACCATGCTGTCATTGCTTGTACCTTGGTTCGTCAATGTCACTAACTGGTTGACTGCAAACCATCTTACCCTGTACAGTGGCCTTCACTGTTGCAGCCTAAATAATGAGGGAGTCAGTCTCATCCTTTTTTATACTCTTCTTACAGTGTATCTACTCTTTTGTATTTTAGGCACAGAGTATTTGTAGACCTCATGAGAATGGTGGTGATGACCAGCTTTCTTTTAGTGTCTCCTGTTTCTGTCCAAAGTTGTATGGCCACAGAAGGTGATCTTTCACTCGTATTTATGGGTTGATCAATATGAGATATACATTTAGCAGTAATTATAAGGGTTAATTTGCATTTATATTGTGAAATTATTCAGGCCTAGCATGTTCCACATTGTGCAGCAGCTAATTATATTTGTAGCCATTTACAGTGCTGACCCTGATGCAAAGGCAGCTCTCTTCCCTGAGTCTCAAACAGCTCCAGCATCAAATTCCAAACATCTGCCACAACCAAGTCCAAGAAGGCTACAGCATGGATGTTATGTGTAGTTTCCTGGGTTCTCCATGCTCACCCCATGATATTTTACAAATGAGGGGATGTGTTCCTCTTCCCAAGCTGCAAGCACATTCTTCTCATCTAGCATGTGGGCAACTCACACAAGTTATAATTACTTGAGATATTTATAACTGGTGAATGTCAGATGTTTTGTTTATTTAAAACATTATGATGTCACAGAAATTCTCACCTACCTATAATGTTTCTTTTTTTTAGTGAATAGCTAGGATTTTTTTTTAACGTAAAGTAATATTTTTTTTACTATACACAAAACCAACACGGTGCAGCACACAGAGTTTGGCTGTGTGCAGCAGAAGGTTTGCTGCAGACTGCCAACCACACACCATGCACGGCCTTTGGCCATGCACGGTGTGGGCTTAGCTGCAGTGATAGCCTTGGCAAGCCCTGCGGCCCCAGTGCCTTCGGGCCATAGAGACCCCATTCCTCAAGATATTTTTTTTACAGGGGAGGGGCCATCCTCAGGGCCACACAATATTTGTAAAGGGGAGGGGGCCCAAGGCCCCCAGCCAGCTCCCAACACACTGCGGGAGCTGACATTGGTCCCCATAGGAAGGAGTAGCAGTTCCTGCTTGCCCTCTCAAGGCAGGAGCAATATCAGTTTTCCTGTCTGCAGGAGTGCGGACATGGAACCCGAACTCTGCCCCCACCCGATGGCAGCATTTTTAAATCTCTCGCCGGCTGGGAGCAGACTTGACTTTCCTGGGTGCGCTCCTGCAGGCTTAAAGTAGTATTTATTTAGATAAATATTTCTATAAAAGTTATATTTATTATGTTTTATATATATATGTAATTTGCTCATTAGGGTGAGCACCTATAAATAGGATTATAAACACCAGCACTTAACCACATTATTCTCCAAAACGTGTGATAACACCAAACTCCCAACATATAGCAGTGCCTCTTAAGACGATCTCACAGTGGGTTTCGCTCTTTAATCTCATTTTGATTTTTCCAGGTTCAGTAAAGAGAACAAAGACACTCAGGAGCCCTACACTTTCCTGCCCTTCGGAAGTGGCCCCAGGAACTGCATCGCAATGAGGTTTGGCCTTCTCGCCGTGAAGGCTGGAATAGTTAGCCTGCTGCAGAACTTCAGCTTCCAGGTCTGCAAAGAAACACCGGTGAGGAGCAACATTCTAGCATATGTGTGAATTAGCCTATTGATAAAAAGGCTAATTCTGCTTTGTGCTATGGACCCAATTCAGCATAAAATTTAAATCTGCGGCCACATGTCTGTGGCCTCATATGGTTGAAGAATTAGACATTTCTTGAATTCCAAAGGTTGCCAGATGTATGCCTGTGACTTTATGAGAGTTGCAGGGGTCCAAACCTACTCCTCAAAAGGTTTTGTGAATTCTTTTTTCACAAGTGAAGACATATTTTTGCCTGTTTAACTGTATACATTCTACATTTATGCCTGGTGAGATGCAATTGCCTTGGTGCAGAGAAAACTCTTACCCCACACCCTTCCAGTATTTGGGGTGTTGTTTCACCTTCCCCCCTCCCATCCCAGAAAAGGGATTTTCTCATGCAATTGACCTAGGCCGCTCGCTCCTCGATTCTCGAGTGGCATTTACTCACCCACATTGTGCACCATCGCGGGACGCAACATACGATGGAGGGACATTTTGTGAATATCTTGCACTGGTAAATTGACCCATTAGCACCTACAAGTCTGACTTACACATATATCTGTTACCAGAAACAATGAACTTATAGATGTCATTTTGGTGCACCTTCGAGCAACTACTTTCACCAACATTTCAAGGGAGACAGGTGTCACATTCTATGCGATTTCCCAGAGCCCCAATTTTATGCGAATCTTTGGGTTATCAGAGTACTCCATATTATTTATAAATGTAAGAAGTGGACAGACATTTGATATTAGTAACGTAATATGTAACTACATATTAGGGAAATGCTGTAAATAAACACATTCCTGTTGTGGCCTTGAAATTATCAAAATAGTCTCACTGCACGAAGCATTGAACCAACAAGATAACAGAAATCTTCGTTTTCAAATCTCAGTGCCCAGCATCGTAGAGCTGGTAAGTTCATACTTAAATCTTTTTTCGCACAACAGCTCTTCATCATGTTCAGTGAAGACCAGACACTTTTGAATACATTTTCTCGGTTAAAAAATACAGAAAATCTACAGAAATTATCCCTGGAAGTGCAGTCTTAGTTCATACATTACATTAATCCTAGATCTATACTATTTAAGTATTGCCCCCGTCCCTCCAGAACATATATTAATCTAAATGTCCATAACTAGATCACTTTCAGTTTTCTCACAATATGATTGTGACCCAGTGCCTAGCTTCCTTTAGTGTCAGTTTCCCTCAAAACCACCCAGTCTGTTTTCTTCTTCACATTCCTCACTCATTTAAACTTGAAGGTAATGAAGTAATAATGAGCAATGAAGAATATTAGTGAGTAATCTTCAGTATAATGAAGATTTCCAAAACGTAAGGAAGGTGCTACCAACTTGTCCATTTTCCTCATCACTTTCATACGTATTAAAAAATTTCTTTCTTGAATAGTGACATGTTCTAGTAAGTAATTGATCTATTCCTGATTGTCCATCTTCCTCATCACGGGACAGATGTATGAAAGCTTTTTGAATTCGCAAATGGTGCGAATGCCCGTTTGTGAATGCAAAAAGCCCGTTCAGAATGTATTAAAGGCATTCTGAAAGCAATGTTAAGGAATCGCTAAAATAGCGATTCCTTAAAATTGAGACCCTGTTTAGAGAGTCGTAAATTGCGACTCTCTAAATAAGAAATCACAAATAAGGATTCCTTATTTGCGATTTCTAAAGCACATGGAAGAAGCAATTCCTAAATGCGAATTGGGAATTTAGGAATCGCTATTTACCACCAGGTCGAACCTGGTGGTAACCATGTGCAAATTTTAAAAATGCATTTAAAATGCATTTTTTAAATTTACATGTAAAGCACACATGCCCTTTTGGCATGTGTGCACCTTACATGTTGTAAAAAAATATTTTGGGGAGCAGCAGAGGGCGCCTTAGGCCCCCAGCACCTGGGGGTTTGCATTTTCCAATCGCAATTTTGAAAATGCAAAAAATTCGCAGATATGGGGGGCGGTATCGCAATTTGCGATTCGGTAATAGATACATTTTTAAGAAATCGCTATTACAAAATTGCAAATGTGATACATTGCATTTTGCGAATCAGAAATAGCAATTTCTTAAAAATCGCTATTTCCGGCTCGCAAAAGGCCTTCTTGATACATGTGGCCCCACATTCCTTACGTGTTGAAGTTTTGGACTTTGAATAAGGAAGAATTCATGTAAGAAGCCGAGACATTACTAGCTCGTCAGTCTTTGTTGTCACTTGCTTCACTCATTTGAGAACTGGACTCGGAATAATAAAGGGCCAGATGTAGCAAGCGTTTTGCATGGTGCAAACAGCGAAATTTGCTGTTTGCACCATGCAAAACGCACATTGCGATGCTCATTCCCATTTTGCGAGTCGGTAACCTGGTTTCCGACTCGCAAAATGGGAATGCGACTCGCAAATAGGAAGGGGTGTTCCCCTTCCTATTTGCGATTCGCATCGCGATGTAGAATTGCTTTGTGACTGTGAACGCGGTCGCAAAGCAATTCGCAGTTGCCACCAGTGTCGCACTGGTGGTAACCCATTCGCAAAAGGGAAGGGGTCCCCAGGGGACCCCTTCCCCTTTGTGAATGGCTCTGAAAAAATGTTTTTACTATGGACCACTGCCTGCTCTGAAAAAATTAAACACAAATGTTTCATTTTTTCACTTGTGTTGCAACTCGTTTTCCTTTTAGGAAAACGGGCTGCAATAAAAAAAAAAAACTGCTTTATGACAAAGCAGCCACAGACATGGTGGTCTGCTGTCTTCAGCAGGTCACCATCCCTGTGAGTGCTGCGAATCTGAAGGGGGTCGCAAATTGCGGCCCACCTCATTAATATATTAATGAGGTGGGTCTTTGCGACCCCCTTCCGATTCGCAGATGGTGTCAGGGACACCATCCTGCATCCGATTTTGCGACTTGCAAATTGCGAGTCACACAGACTCGCAATTTGCAAGTCGCAAAATCGGATTTTGCTACATCTGGCCCATAGATTTCAATATGCATTCTTTGTGTCACTGTCGTGAGGACAATAGGGCATTGAAAACATACAGAAGCTTTGTGCCCCAGGGTTAAAAAAAATGGACGCTCAGCTGTGCTCGTCCAAATACACCTTCTTTGGATGTCAGTAGGATGGAGTGGCAGATGTTGTTCTATCAAGTGCCATGAGCACTAAAACTTTCATAAAAGTACTCTTGAAAATGATTATAGTTTGCAAATTTACTCTCAGGCGCTGTTAAAGGATCGTGTGCTTCTATTACAGTTGGACCGTTCAGGTGGACAGAGTCCAAATTGTGAAACCAAACTGCGGCAACTACACAGGGCATGCAGCTTGTGTATTCTGGTTCCAGATCCAAAATCAGTCTTCAGCAATATATTTAAACGGTTCAACGAAAAGGATGCCTTGGTTAATTGGAAGGGGACCACTTTCACCATCCGAACTTTCATTACTCTCGTTGTAGTCCGAAAATGCACTAATTACATTGATTCTAATTTGACCATCATGAGTGGTCATCAGAAAATGCGTTAGTTGCAATGTCTAGGGAATCCCCTGTAGCCTTGTCCTTGTTGCTAAGTGTGGCACCAATATCCAATTTGGTATGGTTTTTAACAAGCATGAGTTGACCCTTCCACTATAAATCAGAAACACTATCACCGGAGCCCACTGCAAATACGGCACTGGCTGATTTGTATTTTGCCTTCAGCTCTGCAGCCTTAAAGTTTAACTAAACAGAACACTGTCCTGGTATGTTCACGCTAAGATGCAAATTCTGCATATTCAAGAAACAACTGACTTGCCATAGGTACAGTTCCAAGTTGCAAGAGTCGGCCTACAGTGTAACACGCAAGACCTACCATGAGTTGCCACTGGAATTGAAGATCAGGAACAACTCTGAGCAGCATGTGCAAAATAAGTGGAGGAATGATAGGGGGAAGCATAAGAAAGAAAGCCTGAAGCCCCTGGACAAATCAATTGGGATTAGTGAGCCAAAATGTCTATAAGCGGACCACGGCTACAGACTGCCCCGTCCCAAAGCTCAGATCATAGAGAAATAATTTTAATTCACAACCCATATGATAGTCAACCATTCATGTAAGCTGCCATGCTTATGGCCTGCAAATAAGGTAGTCAATGTATTAATAGTCCCAACAAACAGTTAACAACTGCTTACCAACCAGTGACTGTGATTTTTGCTGGAAACAATCAATGGTATTAATGCACTTCTTGTTCACAAGTATTGTCTCTTAAATTCAAGTAACTTAAGATGTCAATACCAATTGGTCCATATATCTTGTCACCTTGTCTTTTTCCCAAGTCTTACAACTCTCTGTTCTCCATGCCCCTTCCTCGCCACACCACGAGCACATCTCCGCCCACCTTAGAACCCTACACTGGCTACCCATCAACAAAGGATTGTCTTCAAAATCCTAATCCACGCTCACAAAGCCCTACACAACACCGGACCGGCCTACCTCCAAATCCCGATCCGCCAGCTCAGGTCCACCGCCCTCGCCCTCGCAACAGTCCCTCGCATCCAACGCACCACATCCGGCAGCAGATCCTTCTCCCACCTCGCTGCCAAAACCTGGAACTCCCTCCCAACCAACCTACACAAGACCCAGGACCTCCTAGCCTTCAGAAAGCGCCTCAAAACATGGATCTTCGAGCAGTAGCACCCCCCAACCCAGCGCCTTGAGACCCTACCGGGTGAGTAGCACGCTTAACAAATTATTGATTGATTGATTTAATCAAGGGGGTTCAAAAGTGCTTCTAGATACCACAGTGTGGGGCACACATATTGACTCTGCTGACCTGCTGTGGTGGGACTACGTCCCTTTGCTGCACCAGGCTTTGCCGCCAGTCCCAGGAGGAGGCCCCACGACACAAAAGTTCTTCAAAAGCACTCTACATATCACAGTGCGGGATGCGCCCAGGTAAAGATTGGCCCAAGAGCAGACTCGTCCTCACCCATCATTACCCAGAAGAGGCTGAGCCCGTCCTCTAACATCTATACTTTGATCCCTCTCTCTGGACTGTTGTGAGTACCAAATGTGCTTCTACCTACTGCAGCGCTGAACATGCACCTTGACTCTGCTGACCGGCTGGGGTGGGACTGTGTCCCCCAGCAGGCCCCTTTGCTGCACTAGACATTGCCGCCAGTCCCAGCAGGAGGGGCCATGCCATCAAATCATTTAAAAGTGCTTCTGCATACCGCAGCGTGGGACGCGCACCTTGACTCTGCTGATCTTCGAAGAGCGGGCCTGTCTTCACCCCTCATCGCCCGGAAGAAGCTGGGCTGATTCCACCTTCCAACAGATCGCTGTCTCTGGATTTTTGTGAGTACCACAAATCTTAAGGTGGCTATTAACAGTTCAAATTCTTGCAGCTGCTACGGGGAAGCGTAAAGCCTCAGAGGCACTAAATTAGCAGCTAAAAAGCTAGCCTGATGAACAGAAATGCAAGAGCAATGCTGGTACATCTGTACTGGAGGCCATTGATCATTTAATAGAGGTGGTAGAGACTATACTAAATGCCAAGGTGCCTAAGGGAACTACAGCATCATGGAAAATCCCGGAGATGTTTAATAAGAATGTGCCTAAGACTAAGACTGACCCTGAACTCTCACACCAGGTCAGCGATGGCACTACTGGATTGTCTCGGTCACCTAAAATTGTGGTTGTCCCGAACATCTCTCGCACGTTTTCCTCTTGGCAGCTGAGAACACAGCAACATATCCGCTAATCGCTGTTGAAGCCCTGACTTTAATTCCACTAGCTCAAAACACACCCATCCCTGTATCCACTCTAGCAGCACCCACTGAGGACATTAATGGGGACAGTCTGTCACCAAGTGGCTGCTGGCGAAGGCTTGCCCTTGCATCACTGCAAACTGGACATATTCCTGGCCCTGATTATTAAGCTAGTTGAGAGGAATAAAATAGGTTACAATGTCTCTAGCAACGTCACGTGCTGCTGTTGTCATAGTAGTACTCAATATGAGAGCAGTCAAGGGAAAGTTGCGTGGGACAACACCTTTGCGCGGGGCAAATAACTTTCTGCTGCACAAGCCCTGAGTACAATCCCAAGTGCTGGCACTTTTAAAGTAAGACCACGAGTGTTTGGACAGAATCTTGGGAGTTGAATTTCAAACACCCGTACAAGGGTTACTGAAGGCTAGTGTTTAATTTTAACCACTGCAAAGAGTTGAAAATTCAAGAATCAGGCCCTAATAATCCCCATGACAATATACAGCACAATGGTTACTCAGGGCCAGTGTCAAACTTTAATCAAGAAGCGGGCCTAATAATCGACCTTAGGAGAGTCAACGTAGCAATGCCCCTGCTTCTCTAACCTCACGCCCATATGATCTTTTTGGCAATCTCTGCTCCAAACACGGAAGACATATCCACAGAATTGTATATCTAACTCCAGTTTCAAAGCTGGGCAGGGATGCTTTTGAGCACTTGTAATTCTTAACCAATAAGGTCATTAATTGGATAAGAGTTAAACAGGGTCGCATGCCTGTGGTGAGGTCTGACAATGATTATGTCAAAAGATGCAACAACGGTTCACCCCATTCTGACTATTTATCGGTGACACTTTGTAAACCATCATTGTAGATGGCATAATCAACTTTCAGCTACGTACAGGTCACCTTGATGGCCCTACAAACTCTTCAATGCAGGTAAAACTCTCCCCTCCATCACTGCATCGAGCTACTACTGCTCATATACCCATCCAGCAGCAGGCTGCCTTGCAAGCTACAACAAAGCTTAGCCCTTGTGAACCTGAGTCCTGTGCACAGGGAATGGGTTTGAACTTTGGGCCACATGTAGCAAGTTCCGAATTTGCGATTCGGAAATTGCCAGTCGCACCGACTCGCAATTTCAGAATTGCAAATTCAGATGCAGAACGGTGTCTCAGACACCATTTGTGATTCGCTACAGGGTTGCAAAGACCCACCTCATTAATATTAATGAGGTGGGTCGCATTTTGTGACCCCGTAGCGAGTCCCTGCACTCACAGGGATGGTGGCCTGCTGAAGACAGCAGACCTCCATGTCTGTGACTGCTTTTTTAATAAAGCATTTTTTTTTTATTTTGCAGCCCGTTTTCCTTAAAGGAAAACGAGTTGCAAAATAAATAAAAAAACGAAACCAGTTGGTTTCGTTTTTTCAGAGTAGGCAGTGGTCCATTGGACCACTGCCTGCTCTGAAAAAACATTTTGGGCAACATTCACAAAGGGGAAGGGGTCCCAGAGGGGCCCCTTCCCTTTTGCGAATGGGTTACCACCAGTGTGACACTGGTGGTAACTGCGAATTGCTTTGCGACCGCATTCGCGGTCACAAAGCAATTTAGCATAGCAATGCGAGTTCGCAAATAGGAAGGGGACACCCCTTCCTATTTGCGAGTCGCATTCACAATTTGCGAGTCGGTACCAACACGCAAATTGTGAATGAGCATCACAATGGGCATTTTTCATGGCGCAAACTGCAATTTTCGCAGTTTTCACCATGCAAAATGCTTCCTACATCTGGCCCTTAGTTCTTAGCTTTTAGTACCCTGTGTCAGTTTCACAATTGCCTCTGGTCAGAGATATTGGAATTCTCAGTGCTATTTGGAAAGTTCATAAATCTTAATTTTACAAATTACATTACCCACAGAACCAGACGTATAATTTTTCCAGTTGCCCAGCAAATGTGTGTGTTAGGCAGCTGATGATGATAAGCCCTTCTTGTTGATTTTTTTTAGGCAGTGTGGGCTTTGCTGGCCAGTTAGTTATGTTTGGAACCTCATTGTCTGTCAATTAGAGCTCTTTACATATCTCTCATATTTCAAATCATGTCTCAGAGTGATGATTAAACGTCATTGATGATTTTTGTTTCTTTCCATCTTTGCAGATTCCACTAGAGATGGACACCAAGGGGTTTCTAAAACCCAAAACTCCAATATATCTGAAACTTGTACCCAGGACCGCTGCACCGGTAGAACATAAATGAGTGAAACACACAAACCATGTGAAGAAAGCTACCCTTCGACCAAGCTGCCATACTTCCAGCATGGAGCCAATTGCAAATATCACACAGTAAAATGTAGAGACAATATATTGGCCAGCAACGCCTACCCTTGAGGCATTTCTGAAAACATTCTGTCCTTAGACCCCTGTCAGTTTCTACTCTTTCCCTTTGGATTCTGTTTTTGTTTGGCCTACGTTTCCTGCATCCCAGTTGCTAATGTCAACGTTGCATCGTCGATTAACATAATTATACCTCAGACACCGTGTTTTATACACAACGCAATCAGTTATCGCCTCCTGTTCCTCAGATATGTGTGTTTATAACATATGGCTGCTGGAATGAAACCAGGAGGAGATCATCACTCACTGCCATGCAGAGCCAAAGGCACGCGCCAGCCTCTGTCAACGCTGAAATATTTGTTACAACTGCACCTCATTCGACTCCTCTGTTTTTCAGCAGCCCTGCCTCCAAAAATGTTAAAGAAACTTCTTATCACTTGAGTGGCGCTGCAGAAATCTGCCACTTTAAGTCGGTAGTTAACGTTTTAGTTACAGCGGGACCTCCTCGAGAGCAGGTATAGCTGATTCCAGCTCCCCTACTCCCAGGATGCACCTGTTCTCCTCAGCATGCAGCTATCAATGCCTGGCAGCCTCCTGCCGCCACCGCCTGGATAGATATCACAGCAGGCGCTACTCTGACACATCGCAGATCTAACTCCAAAGCAAACAGGGGCCTCTGGGCAGCAGGAAGACTGGGTCACCAGCCGAAATGTACAGCTGATCTGTCTGGCAGGTGCTACCTGCTTGGAAAAATGTGGCACAATCAGGCACGGCCCGTCCTTTAGGGCGGAGGGGCCACGCCCCCCCACCTTTTGCCACTCATGAAGAGTGTCTGTCAGGCTGAAAAAAGGTCAGCCTGACAGACACTCTTCATTTTCAGCTGAGACAGCCAGAAGTGAGACATGCATGATTTGCGCAGACTCCTGGCTGCCTGAGCTGAACGTTGCCGGGCTGAGGAGGTCACAGCTTCTAAGGGCGTGACCTCCTCGGCTCAGCAAAGGTGCCTGTGGCTCTCCCCTCGGTGACGAGGAAAGCGTCACCCATTGACTTCAACTTGGGCGCTTCAGGTTTAAACCCTGAAGCGCCCAGGCCGAGTGTCAATCAGTGACACTTCGTCACAGAGTGGGGTGGGGTCAGCAGTCTCACTTCTGGGACCTCGAGGCTGAAGGTAAGTGTGTGTGTGATGTTTTAAAATGAATGGTGCGTGCATGCATGTTTGAATGTTATGAGCGTTGTTAATGGATGTGCGTGCGTGTGTGTGTGAAAGAATGAGTGTGTGTGTGTGTGTGATGTTTTAAAATTAATGTTTGGTGCGTGCGTGCATGGTGAATGTTATGTGTGTTAATGGATGTGCGTGCGGGCTTGTGTGAAAGAATGAGTGTGTGATGTTTTAAAATGAATGTTTGGTGCGTGCGTGCATGATTGAATGGTATGAGTGTTGTTAATGGATGTGCGTGTGTGTGTAAAAGAATGAGTGTGTGTGAACTTTTAAAATGAATGTTTGGTGCGTGCATGCATGTTTGAATATTATGAGTGTTGTTAATGGATGTGCGTGCGTGCGTGCGTGTCTGTGTGTGAAAGAATGAGTGTGTGTGTGTGTGTGAGTGTGTGCGTGTGTGCTTCCCGCCTGCCCCCCTCCCTCCTAAAGCTGCTGGCCTGCACTGGGCACAATAAACCTCTAGAGTGACAGATGTCAAATTAGATGGCACATCCACATTGTGGATTGGAAGCTGAAGAACGGAAATACGATATGTTTCGGTGACAGGAAAAGCTAAATTTTCATGTTCAGTTCCTTGTTATATACCAGGGATGTCCAATGTCGGTCCGGGAGGGTGGGGTGAATGTATATTTTGTAGATAACTATGAGGTAATTACCTTCATTCTGATTTAATATATGTAAATTCATATGATCTGGATGATCCAAAAATATGGCATGGACCCAGCCATCCTGAATGTAGACATGCCTATAATAGGGACTATATATGTATCTTTTGGTGTTTCTTTTGAGTACTCTCTCTTGCTCTTTTACCTTTTTTGTAATATATATTAGGCCCTTTGTCCCTCTGAAAAATGTACTTCAAATGTGTACCCATCTTGAACTGTCTGAAGGTCTCCGTGACAACCTCCTCTCCTTTTACAGTCACTTGGTATGAGCTGAAATGTGTGGGCCCACTCTTGTGTTTCACCTGGAAACCACATCTGTGCACCCTTGATGTCAGGCACCACTTGTATGTTTCTATGCGATATTTTGATTTTATAGTGATTTGGGTGCATATTTATACTCTGTCTGCGCTGAATGTCCGTCACAAATTTTGACGCACATTCATCGCAAACCTTGCCCCATATTTATACAATGACGCCCGACCCCACGAACGTCAAAATCCCTCTGTGTGCGTCATTTTCTGGATGCGGGAAACCGCCTTGTGTTAATGACATGCAAGGTAGGCGTTCCCATCCCAAAAATGACTTAAAGGCCTGTGCGCCTTATTTATACTCCTGCGTCATTTTGACGCACAGGCGGGGGCAGGCCTTAAAAAACGGCGCACAGTCTGATGTGTGCCGTTTTTTAATGCCTGGGTAAGGGCAGGCATTCAGGGACATTTGGGCCTACTTCCATGGTCTCTTACATGGAAGCAGTCCAGAGTTGCCCACCCTGCCCCCATGGACACCCCCTGCCACCCTCGCCTGGAGGACACCCATGGATGGGGGGTACCCATCCCAGTTAAGTACAGGTAAGTTGGGGTAAGTATAATTTTTTAAGTTTTTAAAGTGGCATGGGGGGCCTACCTTGGGCCCCCCTACATGCCACTGTGCCCAATGGCCATGCCCAGGGGACAGGAGTCCCCTGGGCATGGCCATTGGGAAAAGGGGGCATGACTCCTGTCTTTGCTAAGACAGGAGTCATTTCAATGGGGGCTTTGTGTAAAAAAATGGCACAAGTCCGGTTTGAGCCATGATTTTTGACTCAAACCTGACTTGCACCATTTTTTGACACACAACCCCCATTTTACCCTACGCCGGCGCTGATTGGTTTGAGTCATTTTTTTTTACTCTGACCAGCCCGCAGTGCTGGCTAACATCAATCCTTAAATAAGGTGCCCGCCTGATGGTTTGCGTCAAAAGGATAAATATGGGCCTTGATGTGCAATGGACATGCTTTTAAATAAAAAATATTTTTCTTGTCATTGTTTTGTCCAGTTTCAGTATGGCAACCAAATAGGGTGAAGTGGCTCACCAATTCAGAGAGGTTTGCTCCATGGAAAATACTTTGGGGCATATGTAAATGGAAAAGTGGTGCATCATTCATGAAGAGCCACTTTTCTGTTGCCCCATTGTTTCCCACTGCTACACTATGCCTCTACTGTTTTGTGAGGCCTGCAGTGTTATTTTTCTTTATCATTCTAAAATGATCCTTAACACCAAGCAGGTGAGGTGTGATGTGTGAAGTATATCCTTTAGGACTTTGAGGAATATTTTTTTGCCTCAAGTTCTTTAAGTAACATTTGTTACACTATATCAATTTAATTGTGCTCACTTTATCACCCTGGTAGGATAAACAGCTGCTTTAGAAAGAACGAATGAAACACAGACACACACACACCGACACACACAACACCAAAGAGAAGTTGATTTTAAAAAATGTGCTCCTCATATAGTATCACAATCCTTCGTGGGGTCCATGGATGCCAGGCCCTATTGCTAAATTTTCCAGATAAGATAATTGAGGTGTGATTGGATGCTACACCCTTTCGTTAATATTTTATCCATTAATAAGTTGTGTATTTACTGAGACTCAAATGCTTCATTTGTTGAAAAATAACATAAATAAATGACTGAATGAAATAATGTTTTTCTTGGGCGCTTGTTGGAAAGTTTGTAAAATACCAAGACTTACCAGTTTTGATCCTGCCTTGTGCCTTTTCTTCATCACTACACTTTCAGTCTTTTAACTTTTGTAATATTTTCTTCATTATGGCTTTCTTCCTTTATCACAGTTTTATTTTCTCTCCCTTTCTCTCTCTCACTCCGGGTCAAAGTTTGATGGCGAAGTGTAAATCCCCCAGAAATTAGTGCCAGAGATGCCACTTGCAAACACCAGCACAAAGTCTGCATTTTATTTAAAAATGGATTAGAAAAGATGAAGCTTTTGACCAGAGTTCTGTTATTTTTCACTTGAAGTGTAATGGGAAAGACATGAAAACATGTCTTGAAGAAGGTATGTTCAGGGTTTCCTCCCCCTAATGATTGTGGATTCTGAAGCCACATGTCTGAGATTTTCTCTATAAAGGAATACATTGCTTTTTTGGTAAGCCTATCCACACCATCTTTGCCTATATGGAGTCAAAGGGAGAGATGTATGTCATATTATCAGGGTCATTAATATTGAACGGCACAAATATAACGTGCATAATATGGACTACTACTGTATCATGAAAGTAAGCGTATATTGGGAAGCACAAATTTGGACAATATAGTGGCAGTCGATAATGTCAGAGGTCGATATATTTCCCCCACAATATTGTTACCCCCGCTACTGCTAACAGGCTACTTTGCACTACGGCTGGGACGGGAATGCTTCCTTTTTGGTGTAAAGTTGTTTTCCCCTATGCTAACTGCTGGTATCTGGTATTGTTTTTTTTTTTATTTTGACCCCAGCCTCGTGCTGATATTGTGTGTGTCCGAAGACCAAGGCCTGTCGATTGACATGAGTGATCTGAAGAGTTGCCCCAGGTGTACCCTCCTTTGATTGACATTGAACTACTGTTCCTGTTGTGAATGTAGCATTGTGAGCAGTGGTGGCAGTCTACCATGTTTCGAATCAGTATTTGTGACCAGACTTATTTGTGTGTGTTCACTGGAGAGAAGGCCTACTGGCCCACCCTTGTAAAATTCTGCTTCTCTGCAGTAACCCAGATCCTGACTCTACCATCCCATCTGTATGTTTTGCATGTGCCTGTTACGGCCTATATGGTACAGTTATGTGTATATGAATAAACCAAAGTAATCCAGGCCTGCAGGTTCCATTTGGAAGCCCCTGCCCTGTTCATGTGCCCAAAAAGATTTCAGAATGATTTTTCAAACAGTGGAAGTGTATTCTGGGCATCCCTGAATTTGGAGGGAACAGACCTAGACACTGAAGTGGGAAATAGGAGACAGGGCTCTCTTGGAGATTCTATTAGGTAATTTTGCCAAGAAGGGCTACTAATTAGTTTATTCAAGCACTACCATTGGGTAGATGGTGGATCTGAAGGGTGGGACTGCAGTCTCTGTTGGATGAGAAGGTTCCTTTTCTTTTCATGATCCATGACTGTCTGGCTCTCGACGAGTAGGTTCAGAACGCTCACATCTTTTTGCCCCTTTGTTGCGGGCACTCTAGGCTGTAGACCACCCTACAGATTAGAGCATAAGTCCTCACTCTGCACAGAGGCTGTGTCTAGAGAGCTGCCTGGATGAACATATGGAAGCAGAATCACCCCTTTGACTGTATTAAAATGGAATCTAAACACCCTCTTGTTCCAGTTTCAAGTTCTCTCAACCAAGGAAGGGATTGCTTTGCAGAGTACTGAGAGGACTGCTGTGCAGCCAAAGCTGGTGTCTACCTGACTGGCAACCTCCCAAAGGTGAGGAGACAACACCTGTAGTTTGGGCTTGTTGACAGAAGCTGAATTTATAACTGGAAGCACCCTGGAGTGAACCTGCTGCTGAGAGATGGATGGCACCTGCCAACCCTGCAGATATGTGACTGACTTGAAGTCATAGAGCACCTTGAACCCTATAACTGTATGAGTCCTCCAGCTGAATGGAGGCTGAGGAGAGATCGCTGCATGCCCTGAGGCATGTGGGCTGCAGATTCTTTGTGAGGACAATTCTCAAAGAAATAGCAGACAGGCTGTTGCTGCTGTCCCCAAATAGACCCAAGGTTGATCATGCCACTGGCCAGAAACTCATGTTGAGGCAGAGTTCAGTGCCATCACAAAGTTGTGCTTAGGTGGAGTTACCACAGTAAAAAAATTATTCAGTCGGTCGCGGAGTGTGACACCCTTCTGAAGATTGCACCCAAAGAGGCCGGGATGCCACCTTTCAAATAATTGCACCCGGGCTATTATATCTCTGCACTGTGATACTTCTGGTGGCTCCAGTGATCCTTGACCTTGCCAACCTATTGACCACAACTCAGCAGTGACCAGGAAGAAGGTCCTTTGCTCACTAGAATTAACACCTGCAGCTGAGGACATCAGAAGTTTTCTCCCTCTAGTGTTCTGCTTTGGTCCTCCCTTAACCAGCCTCCAGCTTGTATGTATCTCCCAGAAGTGGGAGTGAAGAAAAACGTGTGCTGCAGGCCCCTGTTGCCAGCGGAGAATTCAAACTCTGAGACATGAACTGGGTGAGACTGTAAAACTTGAGATTTGCCAGCGAACACTAAACATTTACCACTAACACTAAATATCAGGGAAGTCTGCACCTAAGCCTTGAGATTTGCCTGAGAAACACTTCACCTCCTGGGTTGGGAGGCCTGCCTAAATTCACTTATGGTAGGCAACATCCACAAGAAAGGGGGCGAGACTATGGGGCACAGCTATTCTAGTTACCAGAAAATAATTGCGACTGTTTTTAGTTGCTGTGAAGCATTAAGTTTTAAGTGTGCAGATTAAAATACTTCTAAACCACACTGTGGTACATTCAGTTATGGCTGGGTGACTGTTGAGTGCTGACCTTGCGTACGCTCACACTACCTTCCTGAGAGATCTGTGCCTTATTGCCAATGGCACCACTGAGAGTCAAGTGCTGAAGGTCCTATATTTGGTTCACTTTGCACAGCCATTTTAGGACAGGCATCAGAACATCAGTGGGAAATAACGCAATACCCCATGCCTAAAGCCAAGTATCCCCTGCTTGCCTCCTGGCCCCTTGAATGGGGGTCTGACCAGGATTGGACTGGGGCAGAAAATAGGCACAGGAAACAAAAATTAAAGTGGTCCCAAATGCAGAATCAGATAGTTAAAAAAGGTGGTCCACATTGGAAATTCAGGACAGTTTTAGCTTGTACAGACTCACTATACAAGTGTTTTTCACGTTACGCTTGTTATGAGAAATTACACCATTACACCACTTTGCATAATGTTACTATGTATGTGGCACAATTGTAGCGGAGTAGTGCAGTTAAATCACGATCAGCAAGAAAGCCCATGGCTGTTGTTTGCAGCACTTGTGTTTTTCACAGTTTTTTTGTGAGAATAATGCATCCTCATGTTGCAAAATGGAAATGCGGGTGCATTTCACACTAAAATATAGTGTTGGATACTGGATTTACATTTTGCATAATTTTGCATAATTTCATGTAATTTTACTGACATTTTGCAGAGTTATGCGCAATTTCACACTATTCTAGCTATAACTTAGGCCCCACTTCACCATCCTCATATGCAACCCCCCGTAGTCAGTTTAAATTACATCCTCATTGTTCAAGGGAGTAGCCAGAAAATTAAAATACCCCCCACTTTGAACCAAAGCTCTAATGACACCAAGCAAGTCATTGCTATCCTCCCCATAGGACCTTCTTTGTCTCTTCCATCCAAGCATCTATCCATTTAGCTTTTCACACTTCCGTTCACCCTTTATCTTTTCATCCTTCCATCCACCTGCTGATATCCACCATTTCACCTTTACATTCTGTTATCCATCTGTCCTCCATTCAGACTTTCTTCCATCCATCCGCCCATCCATATCCAAACTTATCCATCTATCTTCAAAACTGTCCATCAAACATATCCATCCTTTCACTCAGTCAAACATCCTTTCACTTATCCATCACCCCTTTCATCCATTCATTCGTTCATCCATTTAACTCAAACATCCACCCTTTCCCTCATCCACCTATCCTTTCACTCCATACTTCCTCCCTTTCACTCATCCATTCACCCTTTCACTCATCCATCCACCAATCCTTTCACTCAGCCCTCCATCTTTTCACTCATTCACCCTTTGGCTGATCCATCCACCTATCCCTTTACTCTTTCATTCACCCATCCATCATTTCACTCATTCATCCAACCATCCACCATTTTACTCATTCGTCCATCCATCCACCCTTTCACCCATCCATCTGTGCACCCTTTCATCCAGCCATCCATCTATCCTAATTTTCACTCATCCATCCATTTACTCATTCATCCACCCTTTCACTCAGTCCATCCATCCATCCACTCACCCATCCATCCATTTACCCTTTCACGCATTCACTCATTATTTAATCCTTTCACTCGCTTATCTATCCACCCTTTCACTCATCCATCCATGCATTCACCGTTTCATTTGTTCATCCACCCATCCTCCCTTTCACTCATCCATCCTTACATCCATCCTTTCACTCACTCAGCCATGTATCTATCTATCCAACTTTTCACTCACATCCTTCCACCATTTCACTCACACATCCATCCATCAGCCAACTTTGTATACCTTCACTCAGCCATCATTTCACTCAGCCATCCATCCTTTCACTCACTCATCCACCTTTTCACTCATCCATCCATCCACCTTTTCATCCAGACATCCATCTACCCTACCTTTCAGTCATTCATTAATTATTTCACTCGTCCATTCTTATATCCATCCTTTCACTCATCCATCCATCCACCCTTTCAACCAGTCCATCCATCCAGCCTTTTACTCCATCCATCCATTTACCCTTTCAGTCATCATTAACCCTTTCACTTACTCATCCATCCGTTCTCTTTCATCGTCCCTCTATCAACCCTTCCACATATCCATCCATTCATCTATACTTCCTTCCTTTCAATCACCCATCTTTACATCCATCCTTTCACCCATTCGTCCATGCATCTATCCATCCACCCCTTCAATTATCCATCCCTTCACCCATCCATTAATGCATTCATCCATCCACTCTCTGCTTCCCACCATTTTGTGTTAATTATTTATGATGCCTTGTCTCCCGAGCAGCAGACAGAATAGGCCCATCAAAAAGCCCATACATTGCTGTAGCTGCCCATTTCTTTATTAGTCAATGAGATCAGGAAGATTTGCACATGTATAAATAATTGGACCTTCTCGACAACCTGACAAATCAACAGATTAAAAAGCTGACGTAGAGATTTCAAACCAGCAATCAGAGTGAATTCCCAAGAGCACAAAACACTGTAAGTGACTCAGCAGGTCAAGGTGCGGTATAGAATGATAATTTTGACTTTATTGTGGCGGCTTTGGTTATGAAGTATTTATTATCTTAGTCTGCATGTCGGTGGCTTGAACCTGTCCTGTGGCAGAATCTGGGATAGTTAAACATTAAGTATTATGAACAAAGTGTTAGAATTAAACAGTGAGAGCCCAACTATACGTTTCTACTTTATCTAGATCCGATTAATCTTTTCAAGAGTTCTAAGGGGTAAGGAAAAACACATTTAAACTTTTTATCAAATTACAGTGTAACCCATTTGGCCACACACATTGAATCTCAGAGACAGTAATTATAGTTCAAAAGGTATATTACAAATTTAAAGCCAAACTGGTATACTTAAGTCTTAAAAGCATTTCATACAGAATCACCAAAGGAGAATTGAACCGCCAGATCAAATTAGTTAGAAAAAGCATTAAGCATACCAATATTTCTGAAACAGCGATGCAAAATATGAGAAAAAGCACTTAGTGATCAGTATTCAAATTGTGATCTGTCTACTTAATCATTTGAAACTATTTAAATCTAAATATGCTAACTAAGCTAAAGAAACCTAAAGATTTATCTGAATTTAGAAAAATATTTTATTAGAAAAGTGCCAGCATAAAATAAACCTCAATAGAAGTTCTGCAAGAGAGATGTGAGTAAAATAAAGTCACTTCAGCAAAACTAGAGAGATAGGTACCTCTCCAAAGCGCTGTCTTAAACAAAGGGCAAAGGGAATCTGAATAAACTAACTAAGCCCCACTCAAACCATGTAGAATAGTCAAGAGCTGATGTCATAATTTCCAGTAACTTTTGTGGTGTGAAATTCACTCAGGGCCAGCAGGGGCTTGTCTGTGAGATCAACCCTTCCTTTTGTTTCCTCTTCAGTTGTTATCATACAATCATGAATATCCTGCAAGGGGGTGTCCCTGCCGGGAAGAGGGAGCATAGTTGCCGGGTTCAAAACATTGCACCTTTTGATGATGATGGTGATTTGAGGAAACCTGTTAATCTGGCATTCGTTAAGTGTTGTTTCTGCATTTTATTTAACAGGACATCTACTGCATTTGGTAAAATTACTTTTAACCGGTGTCCAAAGGCATAGCCTTCGCTTTGTCTGACAGCGGCTATGAGAGAATAGTTTTGGATCCACTGCCTGCAGTATGACGTTGCACCTATGAAACCTCTAGCGTCTTTTTGTGTCTGAGGGCGTTGTAATTTGCAAATCACTAATATTCGTTAAGGGTCTAATATCCTACCACCCTTCGACAGGAGGTGCCCTAAATAGTATAGCTCCTGTTGACAATGTTGGAGTTTGAGGAGGGTTACCTTTTGGCCATGTGTCGACAAATGAGATAATGGCGTCAGTGTTGACTGTTGACATTGTTCAAGGGTATCAGATGCTAGAAAGAGATCGTCAATATATTGCAACAGAACCGTACCATCTTGTAATTTTAAAGAATCTAACTGAGTCTTGAGTATTTGAGAAAAAATGGACGGACTTTCGGTATACCCCTTGGGAGCTCTGCAAAATTTAAAGCTTTTGTTGTGGAGGGTAAAGGAGAATATATATTGGCTTTCTTCTGCTATGGGAATGCTAAAAAATGCATTCTTCGGATCTAATACTGAAAGATATTTGCCGGTGGGCAGGAGTAAGGTACAGAAAAATATTTCTATGTCCTTAAATGTCTTAATAGTCTTCTGACTTGCAGCTTCTAATTCTACTTAGAATTTAGTAGGATTTTTCCTATAATCAGGAAGACTTTTCCATATGCTAAGGAGTTCATACATCTGCTAAGGGCTATGGACATATTGGGGAAGATGCTGTCCAGGATGTTGGGCATCTTCACGGGGTGGAGTTCGCGCATGGGCTTTTGGTGGGAGACAGGGGCTGTCATTTTTTGGAATGTTTGGGCTGCTGCAAAACATTCTTCAAGTGACCTACATCTTTCCACTAGACCCATTCCACCCCTGAATAAACTATAGTCGTCCAAACAAATGCTACAGGGGCATTCTATGTGTAACTCATTGCATCATTTTTTATTATCTTATATATACATTGCAGTATTATTGTTTGTTGAAGTTGACTGTAATCCTTATGTTAGTTGACTATTCTCGCCGGGGACAACTGTTCTTTATTCTCTATCCATTCCTGGGCGATATCTGGAAGATGTAAGTTCCTGGTAAGGGACCTTGTTATTCTATCTTGTTCTTGCATGTCATCGTGACTGAGTCTGAGGCTGGAAAAATTGATATCAGGGTCCAAAATGTCATGATACAATGTGGGATAAGAGGTACCACCCATGGATGAGGAATGGCGTCTATGTCCTGACTGGGTGCTTTGGGTGAGGCAAGTCATTCTATTAGTGGTAGTGGTAGTGGTATGTGGTGGTAGTGGTATGAGTCTGTGGCATCACAGTGGTGGTAAACGTTGGACGCTGGGGCGCTATAGTAGTATAGTAGTATAGTAGTATAGTAGTAGCTACATTCTGTCCGTCTACAGCAGCATTATTGTCCCCGTTATTTAATAGGGGGGCATTAGCTGCCACGGGTGGATAGGGAGGTGGATTTTCGAGGAAGTGTTCTAATACAGGGTCCTGGGGATGCCTTCCTTTTCTTTTTCTTGTGAAAGGGAAGGGTAAATTCTACTTGTCGACATTCTGAATTACTTATCCTCTTGTTCTATGGTGTCCTCCTTCTTCTGATCTGAATATTCTTTTAATCTTACAGCAGGAGGTTTCATGTTTTCCTTGTCCCTTTCCTTCATTTCTTTCATTATTTTTTTCTAGCCTCCTTTTCCTAAGTTCGATAACTATCCCACATAGCTCCCCTCACTTTTCCTTTTGCCAATGTTTGTTCAAGAAAATGCAATTTGTCATCATCAAAGGTGCCGTCTAAAGGCCATTGTGTATCCCCTCCAAGTTTTGTATATTTATGCCATAATGGGCCCCAGAGGGTCGCATCCGTACCATATTTCTTCAGAACAAACCAAGCTGGACTTCCCTCGGCTGGCACAGGTATAGCCTCGTCCAGTCCAGGAGTCATAAAACAACAACAACAACATTTAGAAATGCATTTCTTGAGCTTACTCATGGTTATCCTAAACATGGAATTTAACTATGAGAAGGTCACAAGTACCAAGAAAACTTGTAAAACCAATATGATGTATGTCAGGTCCGGAGCCTGGTATTCTTGGGATTAAAAGGTCCCATCGGCCTCCTACCGGGTCTCAGTGGGAGAAATTCTGTACAGGGGGATAGAAGTTGGCAACGTTAGATGGCAGCTGCAAGAAACTCGTCTTTTGGCAGGGGCACCCACGATCTGCGGTCTCTGGTATCCTCCCTCTGCCACAGCCTTCAATCTGTAAAATTTCTTTCCATAAGCATCTCAACAGTGCCTCCAGTTCGTGGTGTAAAATTCCCCAAGGGCCCTCTTTGCCCTCAGAAGAGGCTGAGGTCTCGCCACTTAAAAGAGGCTGACTCACCTTTCATCTAGTAGAGAATACAAGGATTCAGAGTAAATACGTAGTAAGCTAATTTATTGCCCTGCAGCCGGCTGCTCCCAGAATGCGTTGAAGACACGGTCTGGCAGGATGCACACACAGCAAACCCCTTACCCACCCTTATGTATCTTTATTGCATACCCTCCCAGTCACCCCATGCGAAGCATCACAAATTCCACATGCATCAAGGATTGTTCCTCACTTGATTTCTTTTAACCACACCAACAGGATGTGCAAACGGTCAACTGATAACAGAAGAGATAATCAGACGGTTAAACCATCAGCAACGTTTCCAAAACATTTCCAAGAAGTGAGCATGTTTAGCAAGAAACTGAGCAGCCGCACCTGCTCTAAATGCGCAGGTCCTCAAGTAGCACATACAAAATGGGAGAATGAGAAGCACAAAATGGAGCCCTCATGTCAAGATAAGCAATTTCTCATTCGACACTTTCCACCTTCCATACACATTGTCAATTCCAATTAGGCTTTTCTCTCACAAACTGAACATCAGGTCGACCTTGATCACCTCCTCTATCAGGAGTTCAAAAAGGGAGCTCATCTTCGCATTCACCTTGTTCGTTCTTTTCATCTTTGGCACACATCCTCTCATACCCCTGGTATCTCAAACTAACAATAAGCTCTTTATTACTGTGAATCTGTGCAAACGCATCTGCAAAAGAAAAATATGCAACCCAGGCAGAACTATGGCCCTCATTCCAACATTGACGGGCGGCGGAGGCCGCCCGTCAATGTTGCGCGTCAGGAATACCGCTCCGCGGTCCAGAGACCGCGGAGGGTATTCCAAGTTTTCCCCTGGGCTGGCGGGCGGCCGCCGAAAGGCCGCCCACCAGCCCAGGGGAAAACGACCTTCCCACCATGAAGTCGGCTCGTAATCGAGCCGGCGGAGTGGGAAGGTGCGACGGGTGCTACTGCACCCGTCGCGTATTTCACTGTCTGCAAGGCAGACAGTGAAATACATTTTGGGGCCCTCTTACGGGGGCCCCTGCAGTGCCCATGCCAACGCGACTCCCCCTCCCGCCATCCGGTTCCCGGCGGGAGAACCGCCAGGAACTGGATGGCGGGAGGGGGAGTCTGAATCCCCAAGCCGGCGCAGGAGGATTCCTTGGGGGCAGAGGGAAACCGGCGGGAGACCGCCGGTTTCCCTTCTCTGACCGCGGCTAAGCCGCCGTGGTCAGAATGCCCCGCGGGGCACCACCGGCCTGTCGGCGGTGCCACCGCGTCCCGCGGCCCTGGCGGAAGTAATCCGCCAGGGTCGTAATGACCACCTATATGTTTAAAATTAAGCACAGAAAAACATTTCAGGGCTTCTCAAGTCAACTTAACATAGGATCAATGCACATTTGACCACATGGCTATACGTGGACATCATTCTATAAGTATATGAGCAATGAATAAATGCAATAACATATCAATTTCCAACATCATAATCCAAATACATTTAAATATAAAGGCATACATATGGTAATTTCTAGTCAATAAATGTCATTACAAAACACACATTACTGTACAACATTTCTACTTATAATTGCACCTCCTGTCAAAATGATTTTCAGTTCACACGTTAACATGAATACTTTGAATCACACAATATATTTGTTATTGAATTTGTTTCGATGTCACTTCTGAAATACATAAATTGTGGCTCTTTTTCTGTCTATCTCTTCCTCGTGTTTCTGCTTTGTTTGATTTCCTTCTGGCTTTCAGGATAGGTCTGATACAGACAAATCAGTGACAGTCCCCTAAAATGAGTGCTGGTGACCTCCACCGGCAACTATCAGCTCAAATTAGGCACTGCCCCAGAGTGGCAGTTCCCTTGGTATTGGTATTGCCTAGTGTCGGAAAATAATGGGCACTTGTAATGAAAGACTTATTGTGTAAGAACTAAGGGGGTTATTCTAACTTTGGAGGAGTGTTAATCCGTTCCAAAAGTGACGGTAAAGTGACGGATATACCACCAGCCGTATTACGAGTTCCATAGGATATAATGGACTCGTAATACGGCTGGTGGTAAATCTGTCACTTTTCCGTCACTTTTGGGACGGATTAACACCTCCTCCAAAGTTAGAATAACCCCCTAATTCTTTACAATGAGCGAAAGGTTCTTTAAATAATGTTAAGTTTTCTCTTCTCGGTTTTCCCATCCCTGCGTCAACGTTCAGTTACTCTAATTTAAAATTGCATGATAACAAAAATATTTTGTTTTGTAGAGGATAAGCAAAGGGCCTGATTTAGATCTCGGCAGAGGGGTTGCTCCATTGCAACAGTGACGATATCTCGTCTGCCGACATCTAAATACCATTGTTTTCTATGGTATTTGGATTTTGCCAGACATGTTATCTGGCACCGTTGTGACAGAGTAACCCCTCTGCTGAGATCTAAATCAGGCCCTAAATCTGGTGAAGAGCACCGGCAAACTTTTTCCCACCATATTGTTCTCATGGAATAAGAGGATTTTCTATGACTACTTTAGTAAAAATTGGGCCTTTCTGTCTTTTTTTGTTGTACAGGTTATTGTATCTAATTGACTAATGTTATCATCTAAGGAATAAAAATGCTAACCACTGCGGATGTCCTTTGGGGACCAGCTCTGGAATGAACTAGTGATGAGATCCAAAAAAGTTGCTGAAAGGTCACAACGTCGGAATCATAACATGTATGAAGTAAAGGGAATCATGTTAGCTTGTGCACATGAATATACACAGCCACAGGCTTTCAAATTTTGTTGAATGTGAGCAAAACATTTAAATGTGAACTTATATTTGTATAATGTGTTTGCAACCAATTCAAAGTTATCAAGAAACAACAGAAAAGTCATACTTTAGTGAAAAGTTCATATTTTCCCAGAAGAGAGAGTAGATCACAGGTTATAGCTTATAAATGGTAGTACTAAGGCAGATGTCTTCAAACTGTGGGGGTGTGCTAACTTTGTGGGGCTGTGGCTTCATATTTTTGCAGGGGGAGCTTGACATCTAAGAAGTCAATATTTTTTTTACCTCTTAATGAATTGGGAGTGGCATACTCAGCCAAGCACAGATGCTTGTAGAAACAACCTCAAAACAAGCATAACACACACAACAGTGGTAAAGAGATAGCAGTGTGGCCAGCCTGCCAAGATGGCGGATGCCTGAGCGTGCTGCTCCGCATTGGCCCGGCGAGTATCCTGCAAAATTGGCTGCCATGGGACGCCATTGGCCCCTGGTGATATCCATGGCGGTGGCCAGCCCCCAAGGGGGATGCTTCAACAGAGTGGGCAGCTGAACAGAGGCAAAAGCAGCTTTTGTCCAGGGGCCAAGGACCTGGCAGTCAAAACATTGGTAACGGCCTGAGGTGGCCAGCGAGCAGTAGGTCGCATAACGTGAGGGGAGAAGGGAGGCCTGCAATTATGCCACGGAGGACAGAGCTGAGGTCTGGTAGTGGTGGCTCCCCTGGGGGCCTGATGAGACTTGCACTCCCCCGGCAGCTGCGAGACTGAGGCACAGTTCATGCAGGTGAGCCGCAGCAGGAGGAGAAGCATTGGTTCACAAGTCAGTGTCCAGCAACCTGGGCCCTTGTTGCGTTAGAGCAAAGGACCCAGGCAAGACTGAGGGGCTTGCATCCCCGTGCAGGAGGCCTTGTTGTGCTGAGTACAGGGCCTGTGACGAGATGAGGAGTGGCTCCAAAAGGCTGCAGCTTCCCCCAGGGCCCTCCAATGAGGAGGTGACCCACTGGGGAGCTTTAGGGGCACAATATATCCTTGGCTTTCTAGTGTACTTGAGTGTGCTTTCCATGATGAAAGAGGGTCAGAGGTCCACCTATTATCCCTGTGATACCTAATGAACCGTTACCTAGCACGCATCTCACTCAAATAGTGCTCAGTGGTTGCAGCTGGTTGTAGTCCAAATGGCTTTCTGTCGCAGGTTGGCACATTCACAAATTCCCTAGTGTCATGAATGCCTATTTCCAGATTGTGTTCTGGAGAAAAATTAAGAAACATATCAGCAAATCTCATTCTCTAATACAATCCACAAGGTGCAATATATGTTAATAAGCTTCCTCACCTTATGCATCAAATGCAGTTTCCAAAATCTAATCCCCACACACACATTAGCGTGAGGGGGACTAGAGTCTTAAACATTTTGCTCTAGGTGGGTCGGAATTAAAAGGTTGGAAGACCCTTTTACTATGAGATAAATTGAATGGGTGGTTTATTTCAGAAGTTTCTAGGTTTTCCACTACACCCTTAAGTAGGTGTTTGTATCCGCTGTGGGTGGTCTTGTGCCCTGTGCAATAAACAAAAAGGATATGGGTGGATTCCTTGAATTAATCTAAGGCTCTGGTGATTACTTTGGGCCTCCATCCAGTCTATTGTTTTTCTATCCGTCATGCAACTTCAGATAGGAACCAGCCATATTCAAACCAATTTTTGGCCTGCTCTATTAAGATCAGTCCAGCCCCAACTACCAGGCCAGGTCCCCAATGAATGGAAACCCAAGCAAGTGCCGACTAGTTTCGGCCCATTTGGGCTTCCTTAATCAGGTGCAGCCTGAGTCCTATGGCACAGTGACTACAGAACCCATGTCAGGGAATATCCATCTCAATTTGGGTGCTGCATTGAGAAAAACAAAAATATGACGTGGAGAAAAAGTTAATTCTTTCCTTGTTACTTTCTCTTTCCATGTGTGCTGAATTCTGTAGCACACTTAGAAAGAGGAATATGCTTTCAAGGATTGTTTTGTGCAAGAAAAAAATCCTTTCCTTGCCAAAAACAATCCTGCCCATAACACAGGCATGCTTGCACCATGGTGCAAAGATGCCTGCGTTCATACTAGGCAGTCGCAAGCACACCAGTGCATATAGGTAGCCGAACAGCACCATATCTTGGTAATTATGGTGCGGTTCAGCTCTCTCTGTTGCTGCGCTGCATGAACGATTAGTAAATATGTAGCTATGGCACTCAATGAGTGCACCTCCGTAAAATTATTCTGTAATGTAAGAATAAAACTGCAAAGTTCTGCCACAGACTCTCTTTCACACACTATATCACATATTTTCCTCTGTGACTTTTGTTCACAAAATCTCTAAGAGATTGCAGAGGACCTGTGAAAATAAATAAAAAGAAAAGGCACATGGCACATGGCAAGTGTTTCACAGCATGTTCGTATTACAAGGGGAACAATAAGTACCTCTTTGTTGCCCTTACTCAGGGAAGTAAGCAACAGTTTTGTTTGTGTCTTGGTTAGGATTTAAGACAAAAGGCATACATGCCTTTACTTGAAAGAATCAATATCATACTGTCAGATGCCATAATGGCAAAAAACAAAAAAGCAGACATATGGCCTCATTTAGGGTTTAGCAGAGCACCGATGTACGTTATCATGGCTCCCGCCCACCAAACCCATGGTTCTACCGCTCTATTTAGAGTCAGGGAAAACACTGAGAGGTATATTTAACAAAAATTCATGCAGCGCAGCAAGGTGACTGAATTGAGCACACGTTTCATGGAGAACCAACATACTCCTGATGACGTAAAAGATGTTATCTTGGAAACCATGAGAGAGGCATACAATGTCGACCAAAAACTATTTGAGAACGAACAAAGTTGGATTTTCAGGCTACAAAATCAGCTAACAGGCCTAAATGATGACATTCCATGGTCAGAACTGTCTATACGATGATTAGAGAACCCCCTTCCTTTGTCAGGCAGTGGGCACATTCGTACCATCATAGGCCCGCCCAGGAATGGAGTATGTGAAACAAGTATACTATCTGTTGAACCTCCACATGCTTTTCTTTCCCCTACACTTGACCTTCAAGTGTGCTCATTTATTGTTATTTTTTTGCTCCTTATGTTTCTCAGTACCATTAGTACACCACCGTATTTATTATATGATTTTATCTTTGGGGACCTTTTTTATCCATCACATATGCCACACTTTTTATCCTTCGTTTTGTTAGACGGGGTTAGGTCTTTATTTGCACATTCCCCTTGGGGGTTTTCATATATACTCTTAATATTGAAGAAGCACCCTTTCAAGATGGCTACAATGTGGGCCTCCTAACAGCTTCTGTCTAGCTCACTTTAGACACAGCTGTGTCTGCTCACGTTGATGTCCATTCCCGCAGTCTTGGCTGAAAAGCCTGGCATCCGTAGCACTCCAGTGTCTTCAAGTGCATGGTAGGTTAAGTGGACCGCTGCCACCAGGATCACAGTGAGTACTCTGAAGGTTTTAAGGAGTTTGGATGGGGGTCTAATTTGAAGCAATATATTTGTATCACTTGTGGAAGCTGTCACAATTTTTACCCACATTTGTGAACCAAATGGGCCTGTTTTATTGCTACCAATCTTGGGAGGCTGACTGAAAGAGATATGCTTGTGCAGATTGCAGGGGCTGTCATATGTACCTTCTGCATTTACATATCAGATGACCATGTTTTACTAAGTTTGACGGGGTTGGTCTGAAGCAAAACTTGTGTACCCTTGCAGGAGCTGTCACTATTATTACCTGCATTTGCAGACCATACAGGCCAGGTTTTTGCTACCAGTTTCGGAAGGGTTCCTTAAAGCAATATCCTAGTGCCACTTGCAGGGGCTGTCATAAGTATCTTCCGCATTTACACATTGTGCCGACATGTATTATTGCTGATAGCTCTGCATTTTAATTAACACCAGATTAAGTCCTTTTTGTTAAATGTAATCCATGGTTGAATCCACAGTGGTATTTAACAATGGATCATAACCATAGTGTAGTCTGAAGGCGAAATATGCCTAAACAATGATAATTGCTTCTTCCACTGAACCTTATCAGTTGACATATGCTTACCGCGTGTAATAATTGACCGGAGCTGTGACACTTTCCTCCCTGACTTTAGTGTAACGTCCAACTGTTCTTATTGATTTTTCAACAGTCTGGGAAACTGGCGGGAGCTGTTATACCCTCCCCATGGTTCATTTTTCTTAGGGAGCTCCTGTTTGAATGTTGGCTCCACATTTACCACCAGATAACAGAGGTAATTTTTAACCATCTTTATGAGACTGTTGACCACACCACGCCATAAGATTACCCTTTGTGGAGGGGCCACAAGGCAACATCATACTAACATCACTTTTAGCCGCCCTTGTTTTTTGTGACATATTCTCATTGGACTTCTTACTTTAAATTTCATTTAGTGTGGTTTCTAAATTTCATCGCCCCTAGAGTGTTAGTGTCTGGGAACAGTAGCACCCATGTTATCCCAGGGGAACCCGTTCCTGAACTTAAGTGGGTAAGAGATTATTCAAAGCACTAATCGGCATTGCACACTTTAAAAAAAGAAAAAAAAGCCTGCCTGAGCTAGATGCACCCCATACATTGTTGGCATGAGTTTGGTCGGTCACCTTTCACTGAACTCACCAATGTGTGTGCATGTGGACACAGGTTGTAAATATACATGAAATGTTCACAATGATTATGTTTATACTTGTTGCATGTTCTTTTGATTCTACAGGTTGGCACCGCTAGATGGACAATCACCTATTAGAACCAGATCTGCCATATTAGTCTATTTAAATAGATGAGCACTTTTGGTGAGAATTAGGGTTTCTCTAGCTCCTGACGAATCGCCAAGTCATCCTTGGTGACAAAAAGAGGTGAGAAACATGTTGACCACCCTTTCTGTAGTGTAGGTAATTCCCAAATGCAGTCCTTTCTGCCCCTTGTCAGATTTTGTGAGTTTAGGGATCACCTATGTACCTTTAATTGTAAGGAGACCAGATCATTATGTCATTATGTTATTCCCTCTTTGTTTTTAACCTTGACATAGGGTCCACTTTTTAAAGTAAACTTTACCAATTTGGAACCTATAGTCAATTTCAATGTCACTTTTTCCAGTCCTCCACGCACTACACTCTCATCCAACATTTATGGTCAAAAGATCTCTGTCACAAAGCCTCTTTCTGGGGCCCATCAGGTTTTGCAGCGCTGGCTTGACGAGGATCAATGGCCCAATCCACCAGGGCATTGGATGACCTAGTGCCTTCCTACCTAATTGGCAGTGTGGAGTCAGTTATCTTGGAACAGTGTACTCTTGTATTGATGCTCTAGAATAAAGTGGGAGGCTGTGTACTGGACTGCAACAAACCTTGTCCCTCTTGTGTATGACAGACTACTATGACAGATTACATTGCAAGCACACTCGTTTTACGATGGTGCCAGCTGGCAGTTTTAATACCCGTGCATGCTAAATTGCATTACCATATACATTTAGCACTTTAAAAAGATCTGTGCTTCTATTAACATGAAGTATAATTTTTACAATGAGATCCAACATTCTGAAGTCTCCCAGGTTATGCAAATAATGTTCTGGAGCACACTGGGGCCTGTTTTACTGCTTGCTGTGCCATGAAATCAAATGAATAAAGCAGAATGAGTAATGTTTCAAACAAATATACAATTCTCAGCAATCTCAAATCCATCAATATTCACTTCATTGGTTATTCTGTTACAAATATTTAATGAACATCTGTTTGTCTCTTGTCATGGCCTATCCCTTTGTCATCAACCCTTGAGCTTCGATAGATGGCGAAAAATGTAATGTTAATGAATCAATATTTTTGATTTTGGACACTGGCATTTACCTGGATAATCCTCTTCTCCTCGGCTTTTATTTATAGCAGCTTAAATGCTTCGCTATTACTAAGAGGTGAGAGACACGGCAATGGAATTGAACCCAGCTACTTTTTAGAGCTGTTTTACCTGACAGTTTGATCAGACTTGTTGCACAGTTGTTGCCCAGAGATATTGCAAGGATTGTCCCATTGTGCACTATCGCCCTCATTATGAGTGACCTTTTAATTCCTACAGGACTATAAACAGTTAACGGCCCTATCAGGATTAGAGGATCCATGGTAACTTCACAGAACTGTTGCGTTTCCACTGGAAATTCTACCTGTTGAAAGCGTGTGGGGTTTTATTATGCAATATTAGTTTGAAATGAGGATTAACTGGGGCAATTGGGTGCAGAATTACGGATTTCTCCAGTAATTCCTCATTTCTCAGGGGAACCTCAGAATCCCACTAGTAATCAGCTAATAAACTCCCACGGAACCAGTATTCCCGGTTGGTAACGTGAGGAGGAATTATCAGCCACATTACCACATTACCACATTACCGGGGCATACAGAATGAGGTCCTTTTCAATAAAGACTAAGGACCATATTTATGTCAAAGTCATGCAGCGCAGCAAGCTATCTTGCTGCGCTGCATGACAAGGAAAGGGCAGGAATGCCCCATATTTAAAAGAATACAGCACATTCCTGCCTTTGTCCCTGCATGGCACCATTTTGGCTGCCTAGCGCCAAACAGGTACCTTTGCACAATGTGCAGGGGTGCCTGTGTTGTAAAGAGGATTGTTTTGTGCAGGAAGGAGAACCTTCCTGCACAAAACAATCCCCTGAGGCATGTTCCTCATTCTCCACTACAAATATAAAGAGGAAAGAAAGATAAAATAAATATATTTTACCTGGTTTAGTCTTACCAGTTTGGTAAATCTGGGAATGCGTGAAAATCCATGGATGTTGTTTGGGAACACCCACACAACACTCATGGAATGCCTCCTTAGGGCAGAGTTACGCAGTGCAGTGATTTGTGCTGTGTTGCATTACTCCGGATTTATCAACGCACTCATGGCCCAAAATTGTATTTTGCCCTTGTGTTGTGCATGTGCCGCGTTGTGTGGTGCAAGAATGATGCAACCCTAGTCATTAAAATGCCCCTAAGATTATTTGGAGTGTAAATTGGCATGCATGGTAAAATAATGCTTACTTTTGAAAACGTCACATGCTGTCTGATCAGTATTCAGGAATGACTGAGCAAAAATCCATTGGTCCTGAAGGGAAGTGATTGATGGAGGTTATCTTTCCATTGGAACATGAGATGCTCAGGACCATTTTTTCTAAGTCATATTCCGATGTGGGGTTTGTGTTTTCCCAATAAGCACTGCAGTATACCCAACTAAATAGTAAAGTGCATCAGGAGTGGTGGGTTTGAGGATTATTGGAACGTAAACGTTGGAGTGGTCTTGGAGTGCCCCTGAAAGGTTAAAAAATATTTTGGAAAGTAATCAAATTCTTTTCATATGTATCTGAGGATTAAAGAAAATGAGCTTGAGAAATGGTGCACTAAATGGACTGGGGCACATACCATGAAAACTGTGGCACACGTAGGAGGAAGGCGTTAACCAGAGTGAGATAGCTGAGGAAACTGGCTGCTTGTTTCAATGTATGCAGAGTATAATACAATATTAAGTGGTTTGGATTGTAATTAAATTACATAAAAACAGAGTATGATGAGAAGGCGATGGACAGCATAATCATGTCCTAACATTGGTGCAGTCATCAAAAAACCTTAATAACATTCAGGTATATTTCTTATTTTTCACAGTTTTCATCTGTTTGTGGTCCTTTGCGTTGTAGACCCAGATGTTCTACATTTTGAAGTAAATCTGCTACTTCACAATTGGAGTCAGTCCTGGATTTAAGAGCCCACCTAAAGTCGCAGGGCTTAGTCTGCACTTTGGAGGTTTTGCAATGTTATTGCCATCTTTCCTGCTCCACAGTGCAGTACACTACGAGACAGACTTGTCCCTTCACAGGAAACAAAGAAGGCGGTTCCCTTCTGAGGCCCAGCACCATTATTGCTCCCTTCCCTTGTAGTACAAAAAGAAAGGGTGGGATTAGCCACCAACTTCCTAAATGCACAACTTTTTAAAACAGTTTTTTATTATTTTTATTTAAATATTGGCACTTGGGCAACAGCTGTAAAGAGCCATTTTGGGGGTAGTTGAAATTTGTGTATTTGCCTTTAAGTAATTACAATTTTTTTTAGAAAATGTATGCATATGAGAAATGCAAAACTGGCTCTTGGCACTAAACCGTGAATCCTTGAATTCGTTTCGGACGCAAGGACATTTTTTGCATTAAACAATACTGCATGATAAGACGGAAGAGCCGCAAACAGCAGCCACTCGAGTACTGGTTGTTTGCTTTGTTTCTGTCCAAATGCACATGTTTTCAGTGAACTGTGCGTCATTAAACTTTGTGGCATAATAGAAGTATTTTTGACATTTCGTGTAACAAGCATGATGCAAATTACAGACAATTATGCCAGCGTAACAGAGGTTTTGCCCAGGCCTACTTGTATGCTTGACAGTAGCAGGAGTTCTGTCGAGCGTTTTCCCCCAATGTTTGGCATAAAAATAACAATCCGTCATTAATTAAGTGCCAAGCTGTGGCAGGTGATTGCCAGAGATGCGCTGCTGTAGCAGACGGTTCCTTGGGCCAAGGTACTGCATTCTAACCAGTGCATGCGTTTTATACAAAAATATTGTTGCTGTGTGAAGAAAGATGCAAACTCTTGCTCTGACTTCCACAAGCTTCTCTGTCTGTAGTATGTGTGAAATGTATGTATCTTGTGTTTTTTCATTGTTGAGAAGTGGCCATTGGATATATTAGGAGCTCGAATAAGAAATAGATGCTGTGTCAGTGTGAGGTTCCTATGGGTATAGACTCCCCGTCCCTTTACCCAAAGAAACTTACCATTGTTAATTTTACTCTGTAAAAAATTGAGGTACATATCATGTAATCCATTACTTTTACTTGATTATAAGAAGACTTGTTGCATTGTTCTTGCCTTTCTTTGTAAAAGGTAAATAAAGACAGTCACTGGACACCTGCACCTATCGGCCATACCAATGAGACATCTGCACCTGTCTAATATCATTTCAATCCATTCAATCATCCCATCAATGTTAATATAGAAAGTGGGGTCAGATTTACTAAACTTTTGCCTTGTTTTTGTGTTAAGCAACTCTGCGCAGTTGAGTCAATCTGTACTAAGTAGTGCAATATATGATTTACGTGTTTTCTAACCACTTGCATGAAGTAAAAACTGCAATGGTCATGCTGCATAAATACCTTTTTAAATGTATGCAAGATATGTGGAACCACACAAATCCAACGCATAACGTACGTAAAGCTATTATTCTCAAGCAGAGATACGAGGTGTAATGCAAATGCTAGTTTAACGTATGCAGAGTCAGAGTAGTGACAAAAATCAGTGCTAACATTATCAGTATACAGAGGAGCATGAGACAATACACTGATCTCCCATCCTGGAGATTGTCATTCTTTGCCACAATCTTCAGCTATGTCAATGGCAAACTAGCCAGAGACAAATAAAAGATTGTAATATCTTACAGATGGTCATACTCGTTGACCAAATGTGTAAACTCTTGATAATATTTTACAGATTTATTAGAGTTAGTAATGGCGCTTTAGGGAACTATAGGTCCTACTTTGGAGCCAAACACTGCCCACCCATATGCCTTACCATTGCATGTGAAGCTCTTGGGTGTACGCCATCTAGTTGGCTCTTTGGCTCTGGTTCCTTTCAGAGCATGTGCCAAAGTAGCTGGTATTTCACAAAACGCCCTCTTGTCTTCCATTCCAACTGTCGTGAAAGCACTTTTAAAATGACACCTCGGCATCTACATTTTCCTAAAACTGTATGATAAATGTAAAGAAATGCAGTTTATTATATTGTGTGTTACTGTGTAACTTCTTTATCTCCTTTGTAGCTGTGGTTTCGAGCAGTCAGGCTGTATCAAATATGAAGCATTTAGAAGTTCTAAAACAACTAAATAAGAAAACAACACAACGCAAAAGAAATCCAACACCAATTTATAAAAATAGATTTAATTTTTATTAATTGTTTTAGACACCAAAATAGACAAAAAACACTAGTGGGTTCCGTAGATACAAATTATTACACAAATCATAAATCACAGATTTTTCATTCTATACACAAACAACATTGGCAATTCCTGCAGCTAGTGGTTACTTTGAAAATTTTGGAAAACTTTTGTAAAGTTGTATTTGGTTAATCTGGCTCACTTTGTGTGGCCAACTCTGGCAGGGAAAAAGTTACAGGGGCCACTATGGTTTGGCAGGACAGTTACATTGTGGTCAAAGCAGTCTCTAGTCCGTTTCCAGGCTCCATGGGCAAACTGCAATAGACGTCAATGGAGTGGTCCTGATGCAAGGGATAGAGGATGCTGAAGATGCTGAGGATGCTATGTATGCTGAGCTGGTTGGCAGAGGTCTCAATGGGGTCACCCCTCAGTCCACTAACACAGTAGGATGTCTTTCGTCAGAGAGGTCGATGTCTCTTAAAGGCCAGGTGAAATTCAGCCAAAAAACTAAACGGTTGCCACTGGTCTGCTGAGTTCTGGTCACAGCAAAACCAGCAGTTCCCTTTAACTGTGGCTAGTGTCCATCTTTGGCAACCAACCTGCACTTTGACAACTCTACTAGGTACAGCAGACTCAGGTACAATTGTTGAGTGTAATTTCTACCGGGCTGTGATTTGGCGGGCAGCAGTGAACAAGCAGTTGTGGCTACCAACTTTGCCAAGGCGGCTTCTTCAGCTTTTATCACCCATGTAGTGTAACAGAAAGTCATTCAGCTGGGTTATGGAGTTCACCTCTTCTATCTGGGGCTCAGGGAGGACTTTGCTTTGAGCAGGGTCCCACAGGAACAGTCCTTTTTTGCCTAGCAAGTTGCACCAGGTGCAGTCCAGTCTTCGAGTGCAGGCTCTCTTTGCTAGGTCCAGGGAACAGCTGGCCAGTCTTTCTTTGGTCTTCTCTCCAAAGCAGACGTGATCTGAGGCATGGGTGCCAGGGGTGCCACTTTTATACCCACAACTTGGCCTCACGGATGCGGTGACTGCTAGACAATGGTCCCCTTCCGCCTGACAATTACTTCCTGTAATGTGTGGCATCTGGCTATCCCAGAATATACTATTCTTCCCACTCCCAAGATGGAAGGATCCTTCTCTTAGTGTGTGGAGCTTAGAAGTGCACCCCAGAGGTGTGGCTACCTGAGGGCTACATGCTCACAAAACAATTAGTTAGGCAACTGTTTCTCCCTCTCGTCTCCGATTCCAATCTGTCGACCCCCAAAAAAGGGCAGCCCCTCTTGTGTATGTCCACCATTTCACCCTTCAAAGGTGGCTTCCTCTTTGAAGCTTGCCTTTTGGGTTCACTGTCTGTGTGACTTCCTCCCAGGGAGAGGTAACACTTCTTCCAATGGAAGGCTTCTATTGTGTCCTTTTCTGGGAGTTGTTCAGACTTTCCCCCAGAAGGGAAGAAGGCTGTCTTGTGGCCAGCATATGTTAATGGTTACTGGAAAATGTGGACACCAGAGTGGCAACTTTCCAAAGTTGCCTTTTACTCAAAAGTTACATTAAAGTCGACTTAGGCATCAATTGGGTTTAATGCAGCAATTGTCTTGACACCTTGAAGTACCAACTTTAGGAGTTCCTTTAAAAGTTATCACAGCTGGGAAGTCAATGTGTGACCATATACACTCAGACAAACAGGGTGATCAAAGCAGACAATTTAAAAAAAAATACTTTTTTATTAACATTTCACCAATGTTAACTTGATGTCAGAAATATCTTGTTGTATATATATATATGATAATGATATTTGTAAAGTTCTAAATATACTTTTTATTATTTAATATGTTTTTTGATTCATGTAATGGCATGTTTTACAAAACAACTGGATAATATAATGATGACGGAATTTGTAACACATTGTTTTTTTATTTAAATTGTATGCAAGATAAAATATTTCTGGAATAGAATTATTAATAAGGAATGCTTCCCATCTTTTACTATACCTCTGATTCTATGTAACAATAACTGTAATTTTACAAATAAGCAATATATCTAGAGTTCAAAATTTAAACAAAAATATATCAACATGCAGCCAAAAGTTTTAAAAAACATGAAATGTTTACAAATAATCCATCCTATCCCTCTTTTAATCTAAACTCTTCACCAAACCCCAAAACGCACACTTATTTAAAAAAAACTTTACTAAACTAATGCCACTCTATGGGCCAGATGTACTAAAAGTCTAAGGGCCAGATGTAGGTACAAAAAAATTAGCGACTCGCAATTTGCGAGCATGTGCGACTTGCAAATTGCATGTCGCTAATAGGAATGCAGGTACAATGTCCGTGTACAATTTGCGACTCGCACCCGGAGTCGCAGTGCAGATAGCGAATCAGCTGTCTGTGAGGTCGCTGTTTGCGACCGCGCAAAAAACGGACTCGCAATTTGCGAGTGGGTGTCGCAAATTGCGAGTTCCATGTAAATTGATTGCAGGTGCTGCAGAACACTCCAGAAACCACTCCAGAACACTCTGGAAACACTTCCTGGCACATGATGATGACATCACAGCCAGGAAGTTTACTAACACACCTGGGAGGAGGGAGGACTACACCCATTTTAAACTGCTGAACAGCCAACAGGAGGAACAGCAGCTACAATGGCAGAAACACCAAGAAAAAGAAAACTGAAATTTTCTGAGAAGGAGCTGGAGGTGCTGACAGAAGAATGCTGTCAGCACTATGGTGATCTCTTTGGAAAGGCAGCCCTCAATGTGCCAGACTCAACCAAAAAACAACTCTGGCTGGAAATTCAAGAAAAAGTGAACTCCCTGGGGGTCAGCCACAGGAGTGTGGATGAGATCAAAAAGAGGTGGTATGACCTCCGCTCCCGGACCAAGGAGAGGGTGGCAGAAAGGCTCCGGAAGATGAGAGGCACAGGAGGCGGACCATCATCCGTACCACCACCCACACCCCTGGAGGAAAGGGTGGAGGAGACCCTGGAGCAGGAGGCAGTGACAGGATTTGGAGATCTGGACACCTCTGAGCCCACTACATCAACCGGTGAGTACCATGTGATATGCCTGTACCCCCATCAATGCCATACCCCCACCCACCACGTACACAGGGGCATGCACAACCAAGATAGCTCCATTTCAGGGTAGCAAACACCAGAATGATGCATTATGGGCAATGTAGTCAAGTAGGCAGTAAATAGGCGGATGTTTATTAGGAAGTGTGCAACAGATAGTAGACACTGACAGTCTGTTCCCCATGTCCCACAGGTCTCCCACAAGACACCACCACAAGCCACAGCAGCCAGCCCCATGAGGAAAGCACAGGAGCTGCCACCACTCCCACCTGCACCACCAACACCATCCCCTTGATGTCAACACCTGCTGCAACAGTGGTTCAGGAGGCTGCGCCAGCAACAGCCAGGAGTGCCACAGTAGAGCTCACAGGGCATCCACCGCTGCGCAGGCGACGCAGGTTCAGGAGAGCAGGGCTGCAAGCTGAGTCCGGCCGTCCATCGACCACCATCACCAAGGCACAGCTGCTCCGTGGTCAGCGCCTGCAGAACAATATGTTAGGGAGAATTAGTGGGGTTCTGCACCGCTTTGTGAGGAGCAATGAGGCCAGCATGCAGCAGCTCTATTCCCAATTGGACGTCATTGGCACAAACACTGGGGACCTAGCCCTGTCCATGCGGGAACTGGTGGCAGGACTACTGTCACAGAGCGAAGGTGGGCGGCGCAGGGACCGTCAGCTGCTCCAGAGGCTGGACAGGATGGCCACATCAATTGGCAGACTGGCAGTCAACACGACTGGCCTGTCGAAAAGGACAGTTGGCCTCCAAGTTGAAATGGGCCACTTTGCAGGGGATGTGGCTAGAGGCCTGGGCCGGATCACACATGTGATCGATTTAATGGAGGCACGGCATCTGTCCACGGGCACAGGAGACACCCCCCAGGACAGCGAAGAGGGCTCCACTGTGAGCAGTGTCTCTGCCAGTGACACTAGGGTGCTCCGGAGTGGGAGTACCAGGCAGAGCACTGCAGAACAACCTGGGAGCAGCCAGGCTGGCAGAGACCGCCGTCGGACATAGACTGAACCCTGTCCCTGATGTTGGGGCACATGACAGCAATGTGCCCCATGCATGGTTTGCTTTTTGATGTACATGAACAGTTAGTCATTGTAAATAGTTCAATTTCTGCACATATTAAATAGTTTTTTTGTTCCACTTAACAAATGGAGTTTTTGGTCAATAGGTGAGTATGGTTGAAGTTGGCACGTACCTTCCAAAGTATTGGGTTGCGATGTGTTCCCGTCTCAGTCTGCCTTGATTTGCTATACTCCGATCCCCATGATGGCAATGTGGTTGCTCCTGCTCTTCATCCTCTGATTCTGGGTCTGCAGGGGTGAGAGGTAGCCCACGTCGGGTGGCAATATTGTGCAGGATGGCGCATGCAACAACAATTTTGAATGCTGTAATGGGGGTATACTGGAGGGCACCTCCACTGCGGTGGAGGCATCTGAACCTTGCTTTCAGCAATCCGAAGGTGCGTTCTATTATGTTCCTGGTCCTCTTATGTGCACTGTTGTATCGCCTCTCGGAATCATTCCTGGGTGTTAAGAACGGAGTCATTATCCATGGCCGTAGTGCATATGCACTGTCACCTGTTGGGCACAAACATTACACTGTTAGAAAGTCCTGGTTGGTGTGCACAGTGACCTGTGTGTATGTCTACGAGGTGTATGCAGCTCTACCTAGGAGGTATCTGTCTCCAAACTCCCCACGTTCCAGGCGTTGGTGTATCCCACTGTGCCTAAAAATGTAGGAGTCATGGGTACTGCCTGGAAATTTTGCGACAATGTCGGTGATGACATAATGGGCGTCACAAACAACCTGAATATTGAGTGAGTGGGTACACTTTCTGTTGCCGAACAGATATTCCAGGTTTGCAGGGGGGCATATTTGAATATGTGTCCCATCTACACACCCTATGACATGGGGAAAGTTGGCAATCCGGTAAAAGTCCAGCTTGGTGCTGTTAATTTCTGCCTCATTCCTGGGTAGGTATATGAAGTGAGACATGTGTGTGAGTATGGCATCTAGGAATGCCCTGAGGAACCTTGACAGTGCACTTTGAGATACCCCACCTGCCACAGCAATGACCCCCTGATAGCTCCCTGAGGCCAAGAGGTGCAGTGAGCATAGCACTTGCACATGCGTAGGGATGGCGCAGCCACGCAGAGTCTGGCGTTCTAGCTGTGGTTTTAATAATTCAATTCATTCTAGTGTGGCTGCGCTGCTAAGGCGGTATTTGTCATAGATCTTTTCCTCAGTTTGCTGAAAAAGAGTCTGCCTTGTTCTGTAAATCTTCTCCTGTCTCTGGCTCCTCCTCCTCCTCTGCTGGGCTGCGTGGACTCTCCTCCTCACTGCTATCAGGTATATCTCCGCCATCTTGAGTAACCCAGATGCCTTCGGGGTCTCCTTTTATACTTTGGTATTGGTTAAAACCTGCTCTGAGTTAGTGGTAAATGGGACATGCAAACTGGGCTTTTTGCGACTAGTCGCAATTTGCGAGTTGCAATTGCATATGGTTTGCGACTCGCAAATTGCGACTTCCTATTTGCGGGTCGCAAAATGGGGTTGCAATTTTTGCGAGTCGCTAACGGCTCGCATCGCTTTTTGCGAGTCGGAAATTGGATTTTTGGATCCCATTTCCGATTTTGCACAGTCGCAAATAGCGATTCGGGCCATTTGCGACTCGCAAAACTTTGCTACATCTGGCCCTAAGTCTAATTGAGGTAAACCCATTAGGCTGTTGTAATAACTTGATAACCAATCACAATTCAAAAATTGGGTGTGTGTACATGTTAGAGTATTTTAATCTTTGGCCAACTTCTCAGTAGATTCTGATGTGTTTTGCTTGGCCAGCTTCCTACGGCTGTAAATAAAATTCACAAGGACATGCATCAGCACCCTATCAAAATGGAAAATGCATCAAAATGATTTTAGTAATTATGTTAATAGCATTTTTGTCTCCAGCAGGCCACCAAGCCTGTGAGAGCTGCCACTCGCAAGAGGGTCTCAAATTGCAACCCACCTCATTATTATTAATGAGGTGGGCCTTTGCGACCCCCTTGTGAGTCGCAGATGGTGTCAGGGACACCATCCTACATTCTGCATTGCGACTAGCAAATTGCGAGTCGGTCTGACTCGCTATTTGCGAGTCGCAATCCAGATTATACCACAATTATTCCGACCATAATGGCTTATTAACATTATGGTTTTACGGGGTTTTATCTCATTATAGAGGGTACCCTGAACGTTTATTTCTGTCTCAAACACAATCTGGCACTCTTCACATCTATTTGCCACCGTTCATCTAAAGTAATAATGATAGAGATACTTTAACTTCTTATATCTGGGGTATACACTACATTAATTACTAACCTACTAATCATCAATTTTAAAGTGTTTTGGGCCCACAATTCACCTATCTTACTCAGTTAACCTACCCAGAGATGCAGTGGTGTACTCAGTGTTGTCTGAGTCATTCCATCAGTTCTGGCATCTCAGGACCAGTGGCTGCAGCTTCAGGCTTCTTCATGGCCATTAACTTCTCCTTGCCCCACACAGTAGATTGTGCTCCTCATGGGAAGAAAATATTACGCAGCTTGTTTTTGATGCAGTGACACAATGCACAAATTTTAATAAATCTGCCTGATGTTTCTTCTCATAACTTTTACAATGTGAAATTTTGCGATGAACTTGTGAGGCCTCTGGTAAATAGGAACACATCCCTTCAGTGAAAAGGAACATTTTTATCAGGACGTCAGAACTACAGTGGTGCAAGTCCAGCTTGCAGGAACATGTGCTTCAAGTGGACAAAAAATAAAGATTTTTGTGAAGGATTGTGTTGGGATCATTGAATACGTGCATTAGACTTTAATTTAAAAACATTATTTTCCAACAGGGGTTTAGATCTTTACAAGGAAGGGAATCTTGTTAATATGTAGATCTCTATTTAGAGCCTGACAAATGTCCCACCAGACCCCTGACCAATGGAGTCATAGCAGAGGACCACCGCCTGCCATACTTGGAGATCTACGCAGATGGGGTTCTTCAGTGGAGCCACAGCTACGAGGGTCCATTGAAGGCACTGATCATTTGCTAAGTGCCGAATGGTTGTCTTTTTGTTTTCTGAAAAGAAACTCCCAAAGCTGTTTCCAGAAAACCAAACATTGTCCCTCATAGTTTGTTATCTGCATGTCTGAGTCTTTGTGCATTTTCCTGCATGGGACTTCCCTGCCTTGCATGATGGTCATCCACCCTAAATGGGGTGGAGCAAGGCCCCCTGGGTCAAGCGTTTATGCTGACAGAGGCAGTTAAAGCTGAGGCTGTGTAAATGCAACTTGTTCCCTGATTCCAAATAAAGCTGGGGAATCAAAAATGTAGAGATGCAAGAGTATATTTGTGTTTTGTGATGGTGCTTCTTCTTTGGGATTTTAAATAGTCCCCTTTCTTTTTTATAAAATGTTCTACAGACTTACAGCATAAAAAGGACCAAAGAGTCTGTAAGAGATACAGTGGTTCGCAATTCAAGCGAAAGTTGAAGATGTTTTAAAAGGAAATAGCCTGATACAAAATTTCTGTTTGTAAGCTTCTCGGTAAACATAAGTTGAGATCCAGCATTTAGATATGCACAAGTAACTATGGAACCCCAAGAATCATTGCAACACTTATGTAGATTGAAGGGTTTTGACAAAAAGATCTCATACACCAATGACCCTATTGTTAAAAAGCAACTTTTGAAGGTGCTGATTTTTCCCAAACCTATTAAATCTCACATATACATAATGTAGTTGAATTCTTTCTAAAGTAACACAAAGTACCCCATTAAAATTGGGGGTGTTTAAATAAAATGGTTAATTACATTTTACATTCTAATTCCCTTTGTAGTTGACACTGAAGGCGCACATCACTAAAAATATAAAATGTAAATTAGATGAAACAAAATTGAAAGTGGGGGAGTCCCGATGTAGCTCTTAAAGCTATTTTCTTTATATTTTGTCACCCACTCTATTCCCTCTACCAGTGGCAATGGGCACTGATTCAATTAAGGAATCCCCTTTCTTTTGTTTTGGTAGAAAATGCAGCATGGCTGAGGTGGATTCCCACACTCTTGGGTCCTGTTACCACTGCACCTGCTGCATTATTTATATCCATTGTCCTGATATGCTTGTAATGTACTAATCCTGTGGCTGTGTCCAAGTCAGCAGCATGAGGGTGGTAATGTGCAGGGGGGGTGGGGGGTTCTGGTCTGTCAGGGTATGTGAGTTTATTTGGTTCTGCTGTAGCTACCACCTCAACCTTCCCCATATTCCTTGGCCACCCCACCTCCTACTGCTCCTGCCGTTCAGTGGGTGTGTTTCATCCATTTGTTCTTTATGGCTTTGGGTCTATGGATGGTGAGGGTCTAGGGGAGCTTCTGTGGAAATCAGAGCGTAGGGGTTGGGTGCAGTGCTCTCCTTCTGACATGGAGGATCTAAGGCTTTCTTCCTCCAACAGAAGGTGTCTTGTTCCCTATGGCCTTCAAGAGCTGTGGACCCGGGAAAAGGATGAGGGCTCCTGGACATCCAACTAAGCCTGCCTCTGTAGGGGGTACCAAGCTCAATGTCATCGAAAACACTATTCCCAGTCCTCGATTTTCATGTGACAACCTAATGAATTCTTGGTCATGTAGTTTTCGTGTGCTTCTATTGATCTAATTAGACTAATGCACCTGCAGAAAATGATATATGGGTTAAATGCTCTGGGATGGCAAGAGGTCAAGTGTAATTTATTCAGAGAAGCTACCTATTTGGTTCTCTCCATGATTTTTCGCGGACAGATATATGATGCTAGAAGAGGGGATCAAAGCAATACATCTCAGGTACTTCCTGAAACATAGCCCATATTGCCTGATCAATCCACACTGTCCACTTCAAAATGTATACCTTCTCTTTCCAGTATAATATTTACAACCAGTACTAAATTTGAGCTGGTGGTTGCTGGTGTGGGCCACCACAACTCATTTTTGGGGACAGACACTTATTTTTTCCTAATAAGACATTTCCCGAGAGCAAGAGAGAGAAAACAAACAAAGGAGAAACAAGGAGGAAGAGAAAGACCGCAAAACCGTCACAAAGAAAGAAAGAAAGGAGGAACCTGTAATAATGGGATGAAGGGGAACAGGGTTTCTTGTAATATTTTAAAGAGGCCTGAGGTAGGTTAAAGATTTCGCAGCCTTGGTATTCGGCGGGCTAACATTTTATAGTGCCGGCTGCGGGCTTTGAGCAATGGCACTCATTCCTTTACAAATTAAGCACTGCTTACAAGGCTATGTTTTTCAAATATTTACTGAGCCAGAATAGTACAAGATTTAAAGCTTGTTTCATAACAGCCAAAGGTCCCCAGTCTGAGAGCCAGAATCAGCAAGCACATAATTCAAAAACTGTCTAATCAACTACAACTAAAACGAAGTGATACTGAATGTTTCCAGTTCTATTGTCGATTTGACTGTTTTAACAATCTCAGAGCATCTCATTGATTTCCGAAAATGGATCTCAGATTTCTAAACAGTTGCTACTTTTCACATTATATGTTACAGTTTCACCCTTTTTAGGTGAATTTTACAGGGAAACGTGGGTACAAGCGCCAAACGTGCACTCCTGTTTCTTGTCTAAGGAAACGAGTCGGTGGTTGCAAGAAGTCTAGTTTGAAATTACAGTGCTGCCTGGGCTTAAAGGGCCCCACTCCTGGAGAATGTCAATTGCCATTATCTGCTAGGTCTATTCAATTAGAAGTATATCTATGAATGTCAATATTTTCATATTTTATGTAGGCTTTTCTTCTTTTGCTAGCATACCATGGCAATAAAAAAAATTGTGGCTAATAAAGCATGTTATTTTAAGCATCCTACTAATAAACACAAATTTATGCATTTAATACTACATTGCAAAGATCATTTTTGAGTTTACCACCACAGTACAGAAAAATTGACAAGAAAACACTTTTTGTTATGAAATAGATTGCATGGAACATTATTTTTAACAATGGAAACAAGTCTCCTAATAGTCACAATGGCCCTCATTATGACATTGGCGGTAAATCCCTCTTACCGCCACGCTGACAGCTGCCAACTTGCCACCGCGGTGGCGGATATCCGTTCACCATATTATGACACACACACACACCAATCTGACAGAATACTGCCACAGACACAAATCCGCCAGCCAAAAGGTCAGTGATAAAGTGGTGGTATCAAATCCCACACCGTTGCGCCAACAGAACAACGGCCATCACATTATGATCCACGAATCACCACAGGGGACAATCAGTGGTGGTAAACCATTGGTGGTACATACCGCCTCGCTCACAATGGACACCCACGGACAAAATAACACCACATTGGCCAGTTCAAACAACATACACCTGACACCCACACACACACCATACCCACACACCCACACCACTATAAAACACACACACACATTACCCACAACCCTTTACGAATTCCAATAAGCACCACCAGACTGACACCAAGACCACTGCCACAACTGCATACACACACCACTTATACCCATACATCCCTCACGCACCCCACTTCACACACACCAACACGTCACCCAACACACCCTCACTAACACACATCATATAACACCCATGGCACCACAAAGGCACCCCCGTTTCACTGAGGAGGAGTTAAGGGTCATGGTGGAGGAAATAGGCAGAATGGAGCCACAGCTACCTGAGCACAGGTTCAGCAGATATCAATAGCCGGGAAGATGAAGCTATGGCAGAGAATCGTAGGTCAACGCCATGGGACAGCATCCCAGAACAATGGATGACATCAGAAAGAGGTGGAACAACCTACGGGGGAGGGTACGTTCCTCTGCAGCAAGAAACCAGCTTACGATACAGAGGACTGGCTGTGGACCCCAACCTCCTCCCCTACAACTCACAGCTTGGAGGAGCAAGTCCCTCAGCCCGACCCTCTTCAACGTTTACATGGCCCGCTCGCTAACATCACCTGATACCACAACCTCAACATCATCTCATACGCCGACGACACCCAGCTGATCCTCTCACTCACCACGAACTCTGCAAAGAACTACCTCCATGAAGGAATGAAGGCCATCGCCGAATGGATGAAGAGCAGCTGCCTCAAACTCAATTCCGAAAAGACGGACGTCCTCATCTTTGGCTCTACCCCCTTCGCATGGGATGACTCCTGGTGGCCTCGTGGAACTACCCCCACTCCCACCGATCATGCACGCACACTAGGATTCATCCTGGACCCCTCACTATCCGTGACCCAGCAAGTCAACGCCATCTCCTCCTCCTGCTTCAACACCCTCCGCATGCTCCGAACGATCTACATATGGATACCCACCAAAACCAGAAGAATAGTCACCCAAGCCCTCGTAAGCAGCAAGCTGGACTACGGCAATGCCCTCTACGCAGGAACCATGGGCAAACTCCAGAAGAGGCTGCAACGCATCCAGAATGCCTCTGCATTCCTCATCCTGGACATCACCAGCCACTGCCACATCACAGACCACCTGAAAAACATGCACTCGCTCCCAGTCAACAAGAGAATCCCCTTCAAACTCCTCACCCACGCTCACTAAGCACTGCACAACACCGGACCAGAATACCTCAACAGATGACTCTCCTTCTACAACCCGACCCGGCATCTCCGGTCTGCCGACCTCGCCCTCGCAACGGTCCCACCCGTCTACAGAACTACAACCGGTGGTAGATCACTCTCTCACCTCGCCGCCAAAACGTGGAACACTCTTCCCACCCACCTGCGCCAGACGAAAGACCTCCCTACCTTCAGGAAACTTCTCAAGACCTGGCTGTTTCAGCAGTAGAACCCTCCCCTCCCTTCAACTCCCCCTCCTCCTCAGCGCCTTGAGACCCTCAGGTGTGAATAGTTGATTGATTGATTGGCAATATTTCATCCTGAGGGCCTGGCCGAAGGAAGAGGAGGACTGGACTCTGGTAAGTCAACTCTCTACTATTATCACCCCCCTACCTGCATGCCATCACATAACCACACCCTCACTCCCATCATTCCACTACATCCCACCATCACATCTCACTAATCCCAGTGCCAAGCCCTGCAAGCCATACCAATGTATGGACACCCCTCACAGCCCTGCATGGACACTCATCAGTAAAGCAGGCACAGCATAGATAACTAACAATCCCACCATACACCAACATACACCAGTAAAACCTGGCAGGGCAACAACAACCATAGAAGGGAAGCCAGGGATGTACAAAATGTCATACACATGAAGCATAATACATCACTTACATCCCCGCATGTACCCCAGCCAATGTCACCGGAGAGGAGGTGCCAGCACTATCCAGTCCCCCAACAGAAGAGGCCCACAGTGATGACAGTAACTCTGGACTTCAAGATCTAGACGAGCTACCTGGCTCATCAGGGACCACTGGACAGCCGGTTACCCATGTCCAATTACAGACCACCACAGAGCCTCCCCCATCAGGAAACACCACCACAGCACCCACCCAGTGTACCCAAACCTCTGTCCCCAGGACACGTCAATCAGCAGTGGCCAACTCTACAGGGACCCCAGGCTACACCTCTCACCCAAGACAATCAGGGACCTGGGGTCAGTGGCAGTGGACACATGGTTCAGGGGACACTGGAAGGACTGCTGTGTGTCGGGGGAGGACAGGACCAGGGAACCGACTCTACAGGAGGCACTCTCCGTGATCCTGGGAGCCAATCAACATTCCCAGGACACGATGGGCCAGATCCTAGACAATGTGAAGGAGAACAGGCGGCTGCAGGAGGAACAGTACCAGGGGATCAGGGAGATCTTGCAGGCCATCAACAACACCCTGATCTCCATAGCAGGGGTGCTGGCAGACATGGCCAACATTATGAGGGAGGCAGTCTCACACCAGCGGGGCCTTGCCATTAGCCAGTCATCTGAACAGCCTTCCACTTCCACTGCCGCTAGTGGCCAGGAGGCCCCGCCACAGGACTCACAGGCCACCAGCACCCCTCTCTTGCAGAAGGTGAACCACCCCGCAAACGTTCACTGTGCTCCAGACAGAAGCCAGAGACACATGTCGAGACCCCCGCCAAGAAATTAGACTCTCCTGATTGTCCTCCTTGTGTCCCGCATAGTCACCGTGTCCACCTTGAACTGCCATTGCTCCCCTTCCTATGTTCCCTTGGACAATGCACCTGCGCTACAAACAGACTGGAACAATACTCTGGACGTTCCTCCATCATCACCCCATCCCATTGCACATTACCCTCTATATATTTGCACTTCAAGAAACACCCTTTGATAAAAATCGATTTTGAGGATGTCATGTATTTCAGATATGTATTGATTGAAACAGGTACAAACATTGCAAATGAACTGTACATTGAATGAGCATAGAATTAATGATCTTTAGCTATTCATGATGTAGTTGTGAACCCACCAGGAGTATTTGTCAGATCACCAACATCTGCAAAATGAATAGCCAGAGGGAACAGTAAGTGTGTATAGAAGTGGGAAATACCAGCATGCCAATGCCACACACAAAACAACCGAAGTCATTGAAATGTAAAGTTACGCTGTCTCACCTGTGTGTCATTGGAAGTACTGATGGATTACAGAGGTTCTGTTGTCCTCATCCTCATCCTCTCCCTCCTCATTCTCACTGTCCACAGGGTCCACTGCTGCCACAGGGGCATCTCCAGTCTCCTCCTCCTGCAGAAAAGGGACATGGCGTCTGTGGGCCAGGTTGTGCAACATGCTGTATGCCACTACTATCTGGCAGACCTTCTCGGGTGAGTAGCACATGGATCCACCTGTTAGATGGAGGCCCCTGACCCTGGCCTTCAGGAGGCCAAAGGTTCTCTTAATTATCCTTCTTGTTCGCCCATGTGCCTCATTATAACGTTCTTCTGCCCTTGTCCTGGCATTCCTCACAGGGGTCAGCAGCCATGATAAGTTTGGGTAACCAGAGTCACCTGCAAATATTGAAGGACAACATTTAGCCACACACTATCCTTTATGGCCAACACCATGGCCATACACCAACATATACTGGGTGGGACCTACAGCTCACCTATTAGCCACACCCTGTGCCTCTGTAGTTGGGCCTTTACATTTGGGATGCTGCTATGCCTTAGGACAAAGGCATCATGCACCGACCCAGGATACTTAGCTTTGATGTTGAAGCACACTATCTGCACATTCATAGAGTGGAAACTCTTATGTTTCCTGAACACCTGTTCATTATGGCCTGGGGTACAAATGCAATATGTGTTCGGTCAATTGCACCAATTATATTGGGTTATGTCCAATTGCATAAAACTCGGCCTTCACAGTGGCCAAATTGTCCACCTGGGAGAAAGCAATGTAGCTGCACATGTGTTTTATCAGAGCAGACAACACTCTTGCCAGCACTATTGAGTACATTGGCTGTGACATTCCTGCTGCCAAGCCCACTGTCACATGGAAAGAACCAGTCGCCAGGAAATGGAGAACTGATAGCACTTGCACAAGAGAGGGGATCCCAGTGGGGTGACTGATAGCAGATATCAGGTCAGGCTCCAATTGGGCACAGAGCTCTGTGATTGTGGCCCTGTCCAGTCTGTAGGTGAGTATTATGTGCCTGTTCTCCAGTGTAGCCAAGTTCACCAGGGGTCTGTACACGGGGTATGTCTCCATCTCCTTTTCATCTGCAGCGGTAGGAATCTAAGGGACACAAGAGTGAGTAGGCTGTCACAAACTGAACAATGGAGCCACAACAGTAGTCTACAATCTGTAAACATGTAATGGGTCATTGTGATTTGTCCAGTATGTGTCTATTTCGCCTGTGACGCTGTATTAATCTATGGGCCTACCCCCCTTGAAATGGCGTCCACCGGCCCTGTGTGGAGGGACAGGTGGAAGTGAGGTAATGCAGCTGACGCTGTGCACTGTGGCGGGAGGTGGTTGGCAACCGCCGTGCAACTCCTCATTGGTTATAATTGGGCCCTATGGGGTACAGTGGCCAGTGTTGATCTACGCCGGTGGTGACGGTATGCACCATCGCGGACCTGACTGCCATTTTCCATCTGATTCCTCACTTGTTTCCTGACCTTCCATATGAGAGGATCTACACTGCATGTGCTGCTGTGACCTGTGTCTGGAACCTACCATGGCCCGTGTGACCAGGGAAAAATCCCCAGCCTTCACTTCTGAGGAGTTGGAGAGACTGGTGGATGGGGAACTACCCCAGAACAGACTGCTGTATGGGCTTCCACACCAACAGATGAGTACACTGTGGGCACGATGCATGTGGCATGAATGTATGGAGGTGTGTGTGAAAGCATTGTGTAAGCGGGGTGTGATGTCCTCCTGGCTGGGTACACATTGAGTGCTGGGCTATGTGTGTGCCAATAGTGCTGGAAAGGGGTATGGTGGGCCATTCGTATTCCTGGATGGACTGTTTGTCTAGTGGTGTTCTCCTGTCTGTATTGCCTCTGTAGGTCAGCACCCATCAAAAGAAGGAAATATGCCGTTCCATCGCCAAGGAGGTGCGGACCTTGGAGGTCTATGGCAGGCGGAGCACCCACTGTCGGAAATGGTGGGAGGACCTGAGACGCTGGGCACAGAAGACCGCGGAGGCCAAGGTGGGAATGGCCTCCCAATGAGGAAGGGGTGCCCGTTGAACCCTGACCCCCTGATGGCCACATACTGGCAGTGGCCTATGCACAGCTGGATGGGTATTGACGGCATCACAGCAGCCACAAGGGGGTGAGTACAGTGGCCATCATTGAAGCTCACGGCTGGTGGGGTGGTATCCGGGTGGTGGGTGGGTGTCAGTGGGTGCCCCTAGGCCAGGCCAGACATAGCAGTGTAGGTCCTCTGGTGGCTGAGGGTCTGAAGGAGAAATACTGCCTACCTAGCTTGTTAGCATCCACTACTGGTCAGAGCTGCGTAGGTCCCAGGTGTGCTACAGTTGGCAGTGTGTGCTCCTCCTCATGCCTTGGTGGCTAGCAATATCACTGGCAGTGCAATACATAGTGTGTAGTCTTGTCCCCTGTGTGTGAGGGTGCTGTGTACGCCAACGGTGGTGTTGGTGCAGTCATTCACCCAGTGTATCCTTTGTCTCTCTCCCCCCTTTTTTGTTTTGTCATCCTGTCCTTATGTGCATTAGCATCATCTGGGGGAGGAGCATAGTCACCGGTGACAGAGGGAGCTGCATCCCACAGGAACCAGGAGGCAGAGTCCACCAACACTGAGGGCACCAGTGGGACGGAGGACAAGAGGAGCACCACGACGGAGACTGGAGGGGACAATACAGACTCTGATATCGTCTCCGATGGGAGCTCCCTGGTGGTGGCGGACACCTCTGTGACCACCCCAGCTACAGGTACAGCCACCACCCCTGTACCAGCACCACGCTCTCAGCAGGGCCTCAGTGATTTGTCCGTGCCCGCTCACCCAGGAGGGTGGGCATCTCCATCGCCCCAGGTACCTCAGGCCCTGCCCCAGTGAGCCCTGCTGCCCTGAGTGAGGAGGCTATTGACCTCCTGAGATCCATCTCGGTAGGGCAATCAACCATTGTGAATGCCATCCAGGGGCGGGCAGCCCAGATGCAACAATCTAATACATTCCTGGAGGGCATTAACACTGGATTGGCAGCCCAACAGAGATCGATCCAGGCTCTGGCATACTCTCTGATGGCAGCCATTGTCCCTGTTTCTACCGTCCCCCCTCCAACTTCCACTTCCCAGTCCTATTCTCCTCAACCCCAGCCCATCCCAGGCACACATACAGACGAGCATGCACACACGGCAACACCCAATAGTGGCACAGGCAAACACAAGCACCATACTTCATCCCATAGGCACACAAACACCATTCAGTTGCAGACACAACAACATCCACTGTCTCCACTCCTCCTCCTCCACCCAGTAACGTCCACACTCACACCTGCATGCACTGCATCCTCATCCACTACCTGCATCATCACCACACCAAGCAGAACGCACACCTCACTGGCAGACACCTCCACAACATCCATGTACACGTCCCCTGTGCCCTATCCCACGTGTCTCTCCCCCCCTCCTAAAATACACAAACGCAAGCACTCCGACACCCAACTGCCATCCACCTCACAACAGCATTCCACCCATGCACCTGCACCCAAACCCAGCAAACACCTCCAACAACCACTCCCTCATCCTCCTCTCCCATTTCTCCTCCCTCTTCCCACCCCAATGTCCCTAAAAAGCTTTTCCTTTCTACCATTGACCTCTTCCCTACCCCTCCCCCTGTCCTGAACGTATGGCCAGGGTACCAAGAAGCCAGCCAAGCACCTCAGCCAAACAGTCCACGGGCCCAGTTCCATCAGCACCTACTTGCGGTTGAAAGGATTCCAGGCCACAAATACTGATGGGGAAGGAGCCTTCACCAGCCAGCAGAAAGGCTAAGGTGCCTGCAGCAGCCATCAAAAAATGAAAGGAGCCTGCAGCAGCCAGCAAGAGGGGGAAGGAGCCTGCATCAGCCGGCAAGAAGGAGTAGGAGCCTGCACCAGCCATCACAAAGGGGAAGAAGCCTGCAACAGCCAACAAGAAGGGGAAGGAGCCTGCACCAGCCATCAAAAAGGAGAAGGAGCCTGCACCAGCCAGTAAGAAGGGGGAAGGAGCCTGCACCAGCCAGCAAAAAGAGGAAGGAGCCTGCACCAGCCAGCAAGAAGGGGAAGGAGCCTGCACAAAAGAGGGGATGCCATTGAGGTGATGGATAGCAGATATCAGGTCAGGCTCCAATTGGGCACAGAGCTCTGTGATTGTGGCCTTGTTCAGTCAGTAGGTGAGTATTATGTGCCTGTTCTCCAGTGTAGCCAAGTCCACCAGGGGTCTGTACATGGGGGTATGTCTCCATCTCCTATTCATCTGCAGCGGTAGGAATCTAAGGGACAGAAGAGTGAGGAGGCTGTCACAAACTGAACAATGGAGCCACAACAGTGGTCTGCAATCTGTAAACATGTAATGGGTCATTGTGATTTGTCCAGTATGTGTCTCTTTCGTCTGTGACGCAGTATTAATCTATGGGCCTACCCCCCTTGAAATGGCGTCCACCTGTCCTGTGTGGAGGGACAGGTGGAAGTGAGGTAATGCCGCTGACGTTGTGCGCCGTGGTGGGAGGTGGTTCGGAACCGCCGTGCAACTCCTCATTGGTTATAATTGGGCCCTATGGGGTACAGTGGCCAGTGGTGATCTACGCCGGTGGTGACGGTATGCACCATCGCGGACCTGACTGCCATTTTCCATCTGATTCCTCACTTGTTTCCTGACCTTCCATTAGAGAGGACATACACAGCATGTGCTGCTGTGACCTGTGTTTGGAACCTACCATGGCCCGTGTGACCAGGGAAAGGTCCCCAGCCTTCACTTCTGAGGAGTTGGAGAGACTGGTGGATGGGGAACTACCCCAGTACGGACTGCTGTATGGGCTTCCACACCAACAGATGAGTACACTGTGGGCACGATGCATGTGGCATGAATGTATGGAGGTGTGTGTGAAGGCATTGTGTAAGCGGGGTGTGATGTCCTCCTGGCCGGGTACACATTGAGTGCTGGGCTATGTGTGTGCCAATAGTGCTGGAAACGGGTATGGTGGGCCATTCGTATTCCTGGATGGACTGTTTGTCTAGTGGTGTTCTCCTGTCTGTATTGCCTCTGTAGGTCAGCACCCATCAAAAGAAGGAAATATGCCGTGCCATCGCCAAGGAGGTAATGACCTTGGAGGTCTATGGCAGGCGGAGCACCCACTGTCGGAAATGGTGGGAGGGCCTGAGACGCTGGGCACGGAAGACCGCAGAGGCCAAGGTGGGGATGGCCTCCCAATGAGGAATGCGTGCCCGTCGAACCCTGACCCCCTGATGGCCACATACTGGCGGTGGCCTATGTAGAGTTGGATGGGTGATGAGGGCATCACAGCAGCCACAAGGGGGTGAGTACAGTGGCCATCATTGAAGCTCACGGCTGGTGGGGTGGTATCCGGGTGGTGGGTGTGTGTCAGTGTGTGCCCCTAGGCCAGGCCAGACATAGCAGTGTAGGTCCTGTGGTGGCTAAGGGTCTGAAGTGGAAATACTGCCCACCTAGCTTGTTAGCATCCACTACTGGTCAGGGCTGCGTGGGTCCCAGAAGTGCTGCAGTTGGCAGTGTGTGCTCCTCCTCATGCCTTGGTGGTTAGCAATATCACTGGTAGTGCAATACATAGTGTGTAGTCTAGTCCCCTGTGTGTGAGGGTGCTGTGTACGCCAACGGTGGTACTGGTGCAGTCATTCACCCAGTGTATCCTTTGTCTCTCTCCCCCCCTTTCTTGTTTTGTCATCCTGTCCTTATGTGCATTAGCATCATCTGGTGGAGGAGCAGAGTCACCGATGACAGAGGGAGATGTATCCAACAGGAACCAGGAGACAGAGTCCACCGACACTGAGGGCACCAGTGGGACGAAGGACGAGGGGAGCACCACGACGGAAACTGGAGGGGACAATACAGACTCTGATATCGTCTCCGATGGGAGCTCCCTGGTGGTGGCGGACACCTCTGTGACCACCCCAGCTACAGGTACAGCTGCCACCCCTGTACCAGCAACACCCTCCCAGCAGCCCCTCAGCGAGTTGTCCGTGCCCGCTCACCCAGGAGGGTGGGCATCTCCATCACCCCAGGCACCTCAGGCCCTGCCCCAGTGAGCCCTGCTGCCCTGAGTAATGAGGCTATTGACCTCCTGAGATCCATCTCGGTAGGGCAATCAACCATTGTGAATGCCATCCAGTGGCTGGCAGGCCAGATGCAACAATCTAATACATTCCTGGAGGGCATTAGCACTGGATTGGCAGCCCAACAGAGATCGATCCAGGCTCTCGCCCCAGTGAGCCCTGCTGCTCTGAGTGAGGAGGCTATTGACCTCCTGAGATCCATCTCGGTAGGGCAATCAACCATTGTGAATGCCATCCAGGGGCTGGCAGGCCAGATGCAACAATCTAATACATTCCTGGAGGGCATTAACTCTGGATTGGCAGCTCAACAGAGATCGATCCAGGCTCTGGCCTCCTCTCTGATGGCAGCCATTGACCCTGTTTCTACCGTCTCCCCTTCAACTTCCACTTCCCAGTCCCATTCTCCTCAACCCCAGCCCATCCCAGGCACACAGAAAGACGAGCATGCACATACGACAAAACCCAAGAGTGGAACAGGCAAACACAAGCACCATACTTCATCCGACAGGCACTCACACAAACACCATTCAGTTGCAGACACAACAACATCCACTGTCGCCACTCCTCCTCCACCCAGTAACATCCACATTCACCCCTGCATGACCTGCATCATCATCCACTACCTGCATCATCACCACACCAAGCAGAACACACACCTCACTGGCAGACACCTCCAAAACATCCATGTACATGTCCCCTGTGCCCTATCCCACGTGTCTCCCCCCCCCTCCTAAAATACACAAACGTAAGCACTCAGACACCCAATAGACATCCACTTCACAACAGCATTCCACCCATGCACCTGCACCCAAATCCAGCAGACAAACACCTCCAAAAACCACTCCCTCATCCTCCACTCCCATTTCTCCTCCCTCTTCCCACTCCAATGTCTCTAAAAAGCTTTTCCTTTCTACCATTGACCTCTTCCCTACCCCTACCCCCATCCTGAACATATGGCCAGGGTCCCAAGAAGTAAGCCAAGGACCTCAGCCAAACAGTCCAAGGGGTCCAGTTCCATCAGCACCTACTCGCGGTGGAAAGGACTCCAGGCCACAAATACTGAAGGGGAAGGAGCCTTCACCAGCCAGCAGAAAGGGTAAGGTGCCTGCAGCAGCCATCAAAAAAGGGAAGGAGCCTGCAGCAGCCAGCAAGAAGGGGAAGGAGCCTGCATCAGCCAGCAAGAAGGGGAAGGAGCCTGCAACAGCCATCAAAAAGGGGAAGAAGCCTGCACCAGCCAAGAAGAAGGGGAAGGAGCCTGCACTAGCCATCAAAAAGGGGAAGGAGCCTGCACCAGCCAGCAAGAAGGGGGAAGGAGCCTGCACCAGCCAGCAAAAAGAGGAAGGAGCCTGCACCAGCCAGCAAGAAGGGGAAGGAGCCTGCACAAGCCAGCAAAAAGAGAAAGGAGCCTGCACCACCAGCTGTCACAGAGCCCCCACCACCAGCAGTGGTTGTGCAGCCAACAGTGAGTGCAGGGGCTCGAGAGGAGCCTCCCACTACTACCACCACCACCATCACCACAGTGCAGCCATTGGAGGGTACAGGGGCTGAGCAGGATCCTCCCACTACCACCACCATCACCACCGTGCAGCCATCGGAATGTGCAGGGGCTGAGCAGGAGTCTTCCACTACCACTACAAACACCACAGTGCAGCCATCGGAGGGTGCAGGGGCTGAACAGGAGCTTCCCACTACCACCAGCATCACCACAGTGCAGCCATCACCGCCGGTGGACGCCATGTAGTCCACCCTCCAGGGGCTATACTGTGCGGGCTGCCCCCTCCAGAAACAGTGGGCAAGTCATCCACCTGAGAGACTGTGGGCTTGCACTCCCCAGGACCAAGCACAGGGCATGCTGCCCCCTCTAGAACAAGTGGGCAAGTCACCCACTTGGGAGACTGTGGCCTGCACTCCCCAGGACCAAGCACAGGGCATGTTGACCCCTCCAGACCCAGTGGGGTATTCACCCACTTGAGAGACTGTGGCCCATCACTCCCCAGGACCAAGCACAGGGCATGTTGCCCCCTCCAGAACCAGTGGGCAAGTCAACCACATGAGAGACTGTGGCCTTGTACTCCCCAGGGCCAAGCACAGGGCATGTTGCCCCCTCCAGAACCAGTGGGCAAGTCACCCACTTGAGAGACTGTGGCCCATCACTCCCCAGGACCAATCACAGGGCATGTTGCCCCCTCCAGAACCAGTGGTCTTATTTCTGCATCCGGCTGAGGTGCCCCCTCTTTGCCCCTGAGGTCCCTGCCTATTTGCCAACTAATGCCCCTGCAGTGTTCTCTCCGTATTGGTGCAGGGAACGAGTGGGGCCTTGGACTTTGCCATGTGGCCCCTGGGAACTGAAGACTGGGCAGTGTCCCTTTTTTGTACTTTTACACATCTGTTGCATTGCCAAATCGATATTTTACTTATGATGTTGATCTTATTACAATCACTAGTCTATTCCTGTTGTCTTTGCATTATCCCTTGTGTGCTAGGCGTCTGTACTCACCGTCGTCGTCTTCGCCGACGTTGGTGTTCGTGGTGGAACATGACGTAGAAGATCATCGGATATACTTGCAGTTCTGGTTCCACGGCAGCGTGGTTCTTCCCTATGTCTCCAATGGTGAATCCTTTGACTTCTGTGCTCTGTTTCTGCCATCCTTTTGATGGCGTTGGTGCCGCCCCGGAAAAGGTGGTGGTTTGACATGTCCTAATATGGTAGGCGGAACTTTGTCTTCCACCTGGCTGTAGGCGGCTACCGCCGTGGTGCCTGTTGTTTCCGCCCTGGCGGTTGGTGTGGTACATTGGGTGTCTTTTGGAGATATCACCGCCATGGTCATAATTTGGTGGTAGTTACTGCCAGCCTGTTGGCGGTATTATCGCCACATTATCACCGACCACCATGGTCGTAATGAGGGTCAATGTGTCTTCAATGTAACTTTAGCATATATTGTACAACTCTAACCTCTAACACCCTGGTTTTGGGTAAGCAGCTTTTGTTAAAACAAGTGAACCAAATTTGATAATATCTTTGTAGAAACGTTAAGGGTTAGAATGACATACAAGCTGTGTGAGCCAAACCAAATGCATGACAGGGTTTGGCTGCCTATAGCAAGTGGAGTGCAGAGCCTGGCCTATTGTATGTTTCTGAATTAGTTGCCTTCCCTTGGAGGGTTCAGCAGAGGACCTGGCCCGAGGCCAGGTTTTGTGGTTACCTTGCTAGGCAGGGCTAAAGGCCACTCGCACAGGTGGTTGGTCGACCCCTTCTCTGGCTCACTCACATACAATACAAACAATATATGTTTTTAGCTTTTTTTGTTTTACATTTCTTATTTAAAGTTTCAAGAAAACAAAACAGGGTACATGTGGGTGGGGACGGACTAACAGGTTTTACATTTGAGCATACAAATGCATCATAAGGCTAAGAACACGTCCCTATTGAGTAGGGGGTGCTGCATTGCAGACGAGCCAGGGTAATCCGTAATCTTTTGCAAAGGCCAGGGTCTCCGCATTTGGACACCGGCGCAGTGCTTTCCACCATCAAAAGAGAAGTTATGTCTAAGTAAGTGCTGATGGGGGAAGATGAAGAATGCCCCCAGAAGTGGGGGAGGGAGGTGGAGGAGGGATGGACAATGGTGGGGGAGCACAGGAAGAAAGAAAGAAAGGGGGGAAGAAAGAAAGAGGAAACGGGAAGAAAGAAGCAAGAGAAGGCACAGGGTTGTGGATGGGGAGGAAGGTGAATATCATGCCAGAGGGGAAGGGGGAACTGTGGCCATTGGTTCCACAGGGTCCCTGAGAAAGGGCATTCACGTCTGGAGGTATACTGGAGATTATGGATAATATGCTTGTGGAAAGATGCCAGAAAGATTGTTGATAGCCATTTGTCATGGGTGGGTGGTGTTGGGGTATGCCAGTGGCATAATATGCAGACTTTTTCCGTGGCGAGGGCTGTGTGCAAGAGACAGCATTGGGGGCAGGAGAGGTCCATGATATCTCCTGTGTCATGCAGAAGAATCTGTGTACAGGGACAAGAAGGCCGAAGCGTCTCCATAGTGTGGACCACACTTCATCCCAAAAGGGCCGGATCGATGGACAGTCGGAGATAATGTGTAACTCGCCTCACCAGTGCTCAGGACAGTGCCAGCAGCAGTTTGTATGGGGTAGGAGGCCCACTGCATGAAGTTTCATGGGTGTACAGTGGCAGTCATGCAGCAGATTGAATAAGCAGAACCTCAAGTGTGCTTCCCTCACCCCACAGTTAAGTGTTTCCAAGAGGTCAGCCCAGGCCTCTGTCTCGTAGTCCGTCTGCAGTCTCACCTGCCATTTGATACAGAGGCTGCTGAGGAGAGGGGGAGAAAAAAGGTGATGGGTCAAGAGGCTATAGACACTGAACATCAATCCACAATAGCAGGCTCATGTAATGATTTAGGCTACAACTGGTGAGGTCTGTCGGGTCCAGGGGCACGTTCCCAGGCAGCTATTGAGGCAGTGTTGTAGTTGAAAATATCTCCACAGCTGTTGCGGTGGGAGACCAAACTCCTCGCTCAACTGCACAGAGGATTTGACGGCATCCCAGTCATTGATGGAGTTCAGATTGACAATGCTTGCAGAGTGCCACCATGCCCAGTAGAAAGCCTTTACTCTTACACACAGGCTGGTATTATCCCAAAGTGGTACATGCTTGTGAAGGTGGGGATCCACTCCTAGCAGGTGGTGGGCCCGTTTTGAGGATTTTATCATAGCCTGCAGGACCGAGTTAGTAGAGTGTAAGGCAGTCATGTCACAGCTGTATAGTAGAGATAGGCCTTGCCATGAGGACAGCACCGTGCTTCCCATTGTTATCCATGACAGAGGATCAGGCGTTCTGGGGAGTATATAGGCTAGTTGGGACAGAAGAAGGGCCAGGGCATAGGGTTCAACAGAGGGGAGTCCCAATCCCTCACTCGAGCAATGTGCTAGGAGCTTGGTCTTGGCAAGGTGGGGGCAAACTGGGCTCCAGACAAAAAAGTGAATGAAGAATGGATAACGGGGTCAGCAGAGCAATCATGCCAAGAACATAGGTGAATCTATGCAGTGTAACCACCTGCAGAGCTTGGACCCTGCCCCACATTGACCACCCTAGGCGCAACCATTTTTCAAAGTCTAGTTTCATGTGGGTACTTGGAGGTTCAAGATTATCAGCCACCATCCGGACCAGGCCCTGATTATCAAAAATCCCTAGGTACTTGAGATTGGAAGGTTTCCACTGACACTGAAAGGAATACCTGGATATCACTGTGGAAGTGGTGGTGAGACATAGGCAAAGCCTAACTTTTGTCTCAGTTCACTATATAGGCTGACAATGCTGCAAAGTCATTAATGGTACCCATTAGTGCTGGGAGAGAGTGGTGGAGGTCTGAATGAGTGAGAAGTAGGTCATCTGCATAAAGGTTCATCTTGGACTCTCCTCCTGGGACATGGACCGCGGAAAAAAGGGGGAATTGGTGCAGGTAGGCTGCCAGAGGCTCTAAAGGCAAGAGGAATAGTAAGGGTGACAGTGTGCATCCGCATGGGTTCCCCTAGGAAAGGGTCTTATAGAAAGCCACTGCAGTTCACCGGAGCTGTAGGGGAGTCATAAAGCAAGTGAACTTTAGCTATGAAGGTGTCCCCCAAACCAAACCAGCGCAGAGTGGCCAAGAGGTAATCCCAGTCTATTGTGTCAAACACCTTCTCAGTGTCCAGCGAGAGGGTGAGAGTTTCAGCTTGTTATTCTTTGGCCATCCATAAAGCAAGGGAGTGGATATGGTTCCTGGAGGAGTAGCCAGGAACAAAGCCTACCTGGATGTGGCACATATCTTGATGTTCCCGTTGAGAGAGGAAAATAAGTCGGTAGGTCCCGCTGAGCAGAGGATCCTCTCTGGCTTGGGTAGGACAGCTTTCACCGGTCAATTAGAAATTGCACCTAGGAACCCCGACTGATCCGCCTCACAGAAGGAGGCATAAAGGGAATCGACAACATCTCCGCCCAGCCACTTGTAGAATTCTGTGGGGAAGCAATCCTTCCCGGCAGCCTTGTGGTAGGATAGGTCAAGGATGGGCAGCACAGTTTCAGCTTTGCTGAGCTCCCCATCAAGCAGTTCCCTGATAGACTCACTGAAGCTGGGTAGGTCGATGACAGTGAAAAAGGCCTCCAAGTGAACTGGATCGGCTGTCAGGTCCAGGGTGTAGAGGTCCCACTAGAAACCCGCAAATTCACAATATCTTGCGGGTGAGTACGGACTGTGCCGTTGGTCAATTGTATAGCAGGTATGCTGAGTGCCGCATCCTGCTGGCAGAGTTGGACCCCAAGCAGACGTCCCTCCTTCTCACCCTGCTCATAGTGTCATCCTCAGAGCCTCTGAAGGGCATATTGAGCTTTAGAAGTGAACAGAGCATTGACGTCCATCCAGGCTTTTTCCAGGCAACGGCGTGTAGGAATGGAAGGGTGCACTGTGTAAATAAGTGTGAGAGTTCTAATCTCGCCTTCCAGCCTCTTCAGGAGAGCCATCTTCTGGGAATTGGCCAGTGCAGCATCCCTCTTAAGATGGCCCAAGATGGTTGCCTTTGCCGCTTCCCATAGTTCCCTGTGAGAGAACACAGATCCTTTGCTATCCTCCATGTACTTATAGATGTGCAATCCAAGCTGAGACGTGCCTTGTGGTGTATGGTAATGGGACACATTCAGGCGCCATGGGTTTCAGCCTGGCGAAACAAGCTAAGATCTAAGGAAAGCAGGACCGGGGAGTGATTGGAGAGCACTTTCTCTAATATCTGAGATTCTTAGACCTGAGCCACTATGCAGTGGGTAATTAGGAAGTAATCCAGCCTGGACTGGGTGCTATGCACCGGGGAGAGAAAGGTGTATTGCCCGTCTTCCAGGTGTGCAAGGCGCCAGTGCTCCACCAGGCCACGATCTTTCAGTAAGTCCCCTAGGATGGACCTGTCTGAATTGTTTTCTACATCTAGGGGACCAGTGAGGTCTAGGATTGCATCGCGTGCAGAGTCCAATTGCCCTACTAATATGAAGCTGTATTTCAGTGAGAAGTTTTTTTGCTGTTTTTAGGAGTATTAATGTTGGTTCTGAGAATAGCCAATTGTTTTATATAGACTATTTTTGTGAGGTTTTATTTTTGGGGAAAACCAAAGTGTTAGAACATAAAATGGGAACCAAAAATTGAGATAAGTGAAGAAAAACATTTCGCAAAAGTACTGGTATTCCTTGATTTGCTTCAGTCAAAATTGTGATTTTGCTCACATCAGTAGATGACCATGCCACACTCTAAAAAGTACAATCTCACAGACCGATTACATGAATTTACAGCTTCCTGTGCCACATGTAAAATTACTTCCTGTAATTGAGCTCAAGCAAGGACGGAATACAAAAATGTTGCTGAAGATGTACTAGTCTCTTTGGTGTCCCTCTTCCACTTCATTTGTTCTGCAAAGGACTGTCATTCATGCTGTGCATCAAGATGTTCATACATTAATGAGGCTCCAAAACAAAACTTTCATTGGACATCCCTGCTGAGCTTCTGATGACAGGAAATGCATTCTATATACTTGGGTGACACCATTTTCTTCAACTTGTGAAATGGTGAAAACTTTCTACACAATGGATTCTGTCCGAACTTTTTTTCTCTTCTTCAATTCTTTAGCTGTATTTACTATTCTGAATTTTCTTATATTGTTCTTGTCCAGATGCCATTTTTGAAGAAGAAAAGGTTTTGTTCCCGCAAAAAAAAAACATGACAAAACAATTGTCTCCTTTGCTGCAGAGCGATTCTATGGCAAGGAGAGCCAGGATCTGTGCAAGAGTCAAGTGGAGAAGTGTGGCACAATGGTTAGATCGGCAGACCCTGAAGAAGAGATCTGGCTCAAGACCAGGGTTCAAGTCCCGCTTCGTCAGGTCTTGGGCTCAGTTCCCTGGGACAAGATAATTCTCGCCTCAGTGCCTAATCTAATTAATGAGTCCCACTCTGCAACTCTGGGCAATAGCTTGCTTAATCTCCACAACGGCCCCAACAGCGCTTGGATGCCTGGGGGTGCCCAGGATTGGGCACCTCACAGGGAAAAGCCAGGAGGGGTTTCATAGTGGTATGAGTACAGCTCCTTGAGACCCTAACGGGTGAGTAGTGCGCTATACAAGTGCAAAGTTTACAGTTTTTACAGTTTACAGCTCATTCTTAGGAACAATCAAACCATCTATAAAGATCCTTAAGGATTTGTGGTTTCTTCACTTTCCTTAGGAAATAGGTGTCAGTGGATTCGGAAAGCCCTAAATTCACTGCTCCAGTTCCTGGCACCTCAAATTCTACAAGGCTTAAAATGTTGAAAAAATTGAATGTACAACTAAAAGTCTGACCTTTGTGTTGCACTTAGGTAACATTCTACCTTCAAACTACGAATTACATTTCTTTTTGGTAAAAAACACAACTTCTAAATAATTTACAGAGTTTGTGGAATGACTTTTTGGATTTGTGGAACCCGGCAGACATGTTTCATCTCTGTGATTGAGTGAAAGCCACAAACCCAGAAAATGAATCACAGTACTGTGCATTATCTTTATTTCTATAACAAAAATCATAAAGGATACATCCTTCTGGCTACAGACTCTATGCTTTGCAAAAACAAGTCCATCCACTCTAAGAAAAAGGAGCTGACTTTTTGGAGGACACCATTTTCTAGCCAACTCGGACATAGAAGAAAAGTCACAGCATTGAAGGTCTATATCTTTGAAAATGGTATATACCAGGAAAAGAGGCAGCAGAGTCAAGGCATAATTGACTGCATGAAGCCTGGGAGCTTCAGACTAGGAGCAGACTAGCAAGGAGAAGAAGCAATCGAATTCACCCACAACTGTGAGACATAGTAAGCTGTCAGAATAGGAATTCTTGTCTTGGCAATAATGAACTCTTTGTGACGAGGTTTACAAAGAAGCAATCCATGTATGTTCTGTTTGGGATGACAGGAATGGATCCTAACAAATTCTCATGTGCAGAAGTACAAACAAGAAGGCAAGAGCAGGAAGACGTAGACAACAATGTTGTGACAGAAATTGTTCAACACACTCAAGAAGAATCTCAAGAAGCAATTCATCCAGGACTGCAGATGTTTTGAATGTACTGCATTTGCTGCAAGAAACTTATTTGTTCAGGGAAGCAAAAACAACCAATCATCTTAGCAGCACTGGAAAAACACCTTAGGGGCTATAAATAAGTTACACACAGAAAAAGTAATCTTAAGTTTAGAGTTAAAAAAATAATAAGGAAAAACGTTTTGTTATAAAACCTATCCAAAAAGAGTTTTGTTGAAAAATAGCAAAAAAGTACAAACACTTTATTAAAGACTAGTCCACAAGACTGTGTGCTGAACGGATTTACCACCCCTGGCAGATAAGGGGCAGGCCAGGACACAGGCCAGGTACTGTGGTCAAACCCCACAGTGCATTGCTAACGCCAGTGCAAAGAAGGAGTTACCAACTCTTTGGCCATGTAATGGTTGGGTACAGAGCCTGGCTGGAGCCAATCAATTAATCAATCAATCAGGATTTATAAACCCCGGCTAATCTCCCCATAGGGTATCAGACACGATCAGGTCCCCGAGGTTTATTCAAACAGATAGGTCTTGAGGACAATTTGGAATTCCAGAAGTGAGGTATTGGTCAGGAGGTGCGAGGAAGACTGTTCCAGGATTTTGCTGCAATGTAAAAGGAGTGTCCTCCACTTCTGCTTCCGTAGATGCAGGGAGTACGGCCAAGTGAAAGGGAATAAGAGTGTAGTCTTCTCGACGTTTGGTAGAAGTTCAGACGGTGGTTAATGTACATGTGTCCTTGGTTGTGTAGAACCTTGTGTGCATGGGCCAGCAGCTTGAAATTATATCTCATCTATATGGGGAGCCAGTGGAGTTGCCTGAGGTGGGGTGTGATGTGGATTTGTCAGGGAAGGCCAAGGATGAGTCTGGCTGCGGTGTTCGGTATGGTCTGAAGTCTCTGTAGGAGGTGTGTGGCGATTCCTACATAGAGGGCATTGCCGTAGTCCAGTCAGCTAATGATGGGGGCCTGTGTAATGGTGCATCTCATGTGTAGGGGCAGTCATTTGACGATCTTATGTAGCATGCGTAAAATGAGGAAGCAGATAGAGGAGACGGCATTGATCTGTGATTTAATGGTGCAGGCCCTGAAGCCAATCCCCTCTAATACAGTTGAAGGCTGTGGAAAGGGGATTTAAAATTAAGATTTTCATAAAAAACTATGAAATTCACTGAAAAAAACACAAACAATGAGTTATGGTTCTGGATCAAATGTGACAAACCACTTATAGTCTATTGGTTCATGGCTAAAAACCACAACTCATGGCACTTCCTTGTGCATCATATGACATCACCCTTAATATCATTTATGACATCACTTATGGCATTGTCACCGATATTACTGAATTAAAAAGAGATAGACACAGTTTTGGATGTTTAGCACAAATTAGCCAGATGCCTCGCTGTGGGCCCCGCCCTCTCTGAAAACTGCCAAAGGCTATGCACATGGAGGGTTGGCCACACATAGTGGGTTGCCCAACCACTCCTGCATGGCAGAGGCCCATTCAAAGGGGTGTTGTCCACTTGGTGCTGACTGAAGCGGTGCCTGGCTGGTGACCGAGACCTGCATCCAAACCTTCTCTGGCATCAGGGCCGGACAGGCCGAAGCGAGCATCGGGTGTATTCCGGGGAGGCTGGAAGGGTGGGGGCTGGTTTTGCAGCAGGTGGGGCTGGTTTTGTAACCAAGGGGTGGTTTTGCAGAGGTGCTGCAAAATTGCCCAAGTAACAAAAGCAGCAGCAAGCTCGCACTTGCACCACCCCCCACACACACATACACACCCCGGGCTGGTCTGACAAAATTGCCTGAGCTGCTTTTGGTTCCCAGTCCGGTCCTGTCTGGCAGCGAAAGGCGGTAAGTGGTGGGGTTGGTAATTAAGTGCAAAAGTTAACAAATAATAATTCACACTGAGGAAGCTGAAAGGTTTAAGATTACAAAAATAAAACTCATCAAGTCCTAGGAAGTTCAGTGCTTTTTTATACCCTGTGTTTAGTTTTGGCCATACTTCTTATTGCGTTTCCTGAGGCCATTCCAATTTGGGTCCCTTGCCCTCTGGGGTGTTTCTTAGTGTCTCTCCTCCCTGTGGAGGGGATAGTTATTCTGTCTTCATACCAGGTAAGAGTGCTTCTCTCTAAGCTTTCTCACCAATTATGGTGATTTGCGTCCTAAATATCAATTCTCAAGGTCCTCTTGTGTCCTTTTTTTCTGGTGGGGTTTCACCAGTGCTACCTTACAATACTTCATGACTTTTGCGATGATGAAGGTTCTGATGGTTTTTGACTCTGTAGGGTTACTGTTTCATGCAGCGGAGCTCCTGCATTCTCAGTTGGTCACAGAGTTATTTTTCTTTCCGTCCTGATTAGTTTCTACATCCTTCAAAACTCTGGTCTCTCTCTTTGATAGGTTTGAGTTGGCAGATCACTGTGTGCTATGTTTGGTATGTTTTTTTTGTCTTCTCCTCTGGTCTCGTGATTGGGCAGCATTCCCTTTGGGCTTTTCTTGATGAACTTGTGCATTATGGTCTCCTGTTCATTCCTGTTTTCCTATTAATCCAGTTCAGGGGCAGGGCGCAAGCAGAGTCTATCCCCTATCATAAGTTCTCAAATCCTGGCATCTGGGTGCCACTGCCTATGGGGTTTGGAAAAAAAACCTCATGTTCAGTAGTTCCAACAATAGTTTTTGCTTCTGTTTTTCTGATTTTTATTGGCATTTTTGTGGTTGGGTTTATCTGCTTTAATAATCCTGGCAATGTAAGGACTGGAACAAGCAAACTGGATGAGAAGGTAAAGTTTTTAAACACAAACAACCACAATGGTTAGTATATCAGGACGTATGTTAGGTGGAGTGCATCTTCATGACTTCCAGGCAGGAAGAAGAACTTAGAAAGTAGAGCCAGAAACCAGAATAATTCTTTGCCTTATTTTTATTTTAGGAAAAAGATGAGTAAATCCTGTTGTTCAATGAGACAAACTACATGATGAATGTGACCAGTGAGAGTAACAGATAAGTAAGAGTAAGAGATGAACGTGACTAGTAAGAGTAGAACTTGGAGGAATGATGATTATCAGTAAGTAATCCTGGCATTTACCTTCAAGAGTAGAAGACTTTTGAATAATTGCTGACATCTTCAGCCCTGTCCCAGGCTCAAGACATGGCTCTGGAACATAAAAACTTTCTAAAAATAAATAAATCATAAAACCTCAAATTTCTGTACCCAGTCACCAATCGTCAGAGTTAATCTAACTTTACAGGGTAAAGCATTTCAAATTAAGTAACAAAAATGTTAATTCAGTCACTAAATGATGTGGAAGCATTTCAAATTCATTTAAAAAAAATGATAGTTCAGTCACTATATGATGTGAGTTTTCAAGTCTATTCTAAAAAAAACGGAAAAACTGATTGTGTTTCTTATCCACTGATTACTACTGGGAATCGCATTTCAATACATTATGGTGGTCATTATTAGTTTGGCAGTCCTGCTCCGCCACGCCGTTGGTAGAGGTAACACCACCATCAGCGTGGCGGAGCAGGACCGCCAAATTATGATTACAGAAGTGAAATGGCTGCAAAGCAGCCAGTTCACCACCTGTGCCACCAGGCCAAAGGTGTACCATCTTTGGCCTGGTGGTCCACCTTATACCACCAACGGTATTATGGGTCTCCTTTCCACCAGGGATTTCCTGGCGGCAACTCCGCCAGGAAATCCCTGGCGGAAAGGATACTGGCTACAGGAATTAACATTCCTGTCACCAGTATGTCACTCCCCCGAAACAGTCACGCCCCCCTCCCAATCCCTGAACCCTGTACATACCTCCCAACCCCCCATCCATGCATGTACACACCACACACTCACACATCCACGCACACACATACACGTGTCCACGACACCCCCCCACAACCCTGCATACCTGCACTCACCCCAACCTCCGATCCATACACACAGCTCATGCACACAAACACCCTCCCCTCTATTCACACACACTCACATCCCCATTCACGCACACAACACTCAACACCCTCCCTACCCCTTCCCCTGTCGGACGATCACCATAGCTGCTCTTGCTGGTCGTCTGGGAGGGAACGGAGTCCATGGGGCCTGCCCGCCCGGCAGCACCCCATCACCACAACACCGCCACGCCGATTACAGAGTTGTAATACGGCGGGCGGTGTTGTGATGATGTGGCAGTGCCTCCACTAGGCCGCCAACCACCAGTATGGCTGCTGGAAGCTCTCCGCCCAAAGTATGGCAGAGAGGTGCCAGGAGTCATAATATGGCTGTCTCAAGACTGCCATCACTGGCAGTCATATGGCAGACGTGACTTCGGCAGTCAACTGTTTTGAATGCCGAAGTCATAATATGTCTTCTTCATTTCTGTTTTTTCCAAAGAGGCAAATACATTAAACAACACACTACTAAGGAAATAGAAACTCAAGTTAAAAATGCACAGTTAGTAAGACATTACATTCTACTCACAGTCACAGCTATTTCTTAAACTCTTTATTTGTTGTGTAGTTCTAATGTTCGGCTCATAGACACTAATGTTCTCAGAACACTGTTTTATTTGGTTAGACAATACATTCTTCTCATGAACAAAGTTATTCTTTGAATGCAAAATATTGTGTGGCTAGATATTACATTATACTCACATACAACTTTCTGAACACTACCTTTTACTACCTGACTTTTTTTAGCCACTAGAATTCACTGCTCGATATTCCCATTACTTAATGTTCCAATCCTTCTCAAGATATAACATTTAGTAATTCACAGTTTACTTATTTATTCATAGGCTTTTCTTCTTTCCAGAAACTACATTTCAATGATACAAGATCCACCTCATTGATGCAACATTATTGTAAACTCCATATTCATTTGAACATTAATACTTCTTTTTCTGGACAGTTTAAGCCTGAGTCACAAAAAGCATTTTTGAGGACTTAAGGTAGTACTCCACTAGTACTACTTCACATTTACGAAATGCAATTAACAAACCCACACCCAGAGATCTCCACTTTCATCTTTTCTTTTTTTTTTCTGTACAAAGACCTCTGCCCTGGTGGCCGAGATCACCACAAATGTAAGTATCAGGTTTAGTAGGTAATGTAGGAGGGACAAGGGGGAATGTGAGAAAATAAGAATAATTGCAGCAAAATTAGTGGGTTAAGGAACATTTAAGGGTTTAGGGAGGAAAATACTAAACACACACCCACATAAGAATTAGACAATTGCTGTTCACAAAATACACTTCTAAAGTTACTACAGCCCTACAAATGTCAAAACTGGCTTAAATATACTCCATTACTGGGACTGCCACACACCCTCATTGGAAACAATAGAGGCAGACTTTGAAATAATTACAACCTACAGGAAATAATGCAAAGTCTAAACATGATTAAAACCAGATACAAAATATCTTCTAACCACGCTTATTACAAATTAAATAAAAGGAAAATATTAGTGAGTGTGTGCTTTTAAAGTATTATTCAAGAAATAATATTTAAATAATTAATTTGAGGAGATAGTGTTTTCTATCTCTAATTGAAGTAGCCTTAGGTTGAAAGTTTTTTTACATTTGTATTTTGAAAACAATTACTTTTATCTTAAAAAGTACTAACACACTTTATTAAATTCCTTCTATAATTTTACTACAGTGAGGTCTCCATATCAGTGGAGGAGATCTCCACAAACATGTGTAAAGATAATAATAGTAACTTTATACTCATAAATTCAGTTATAGGAGCCCTTCTCCTAGATGTAAATCTTAACTCAGAAATGGTGTATAGCAAAATAGTTGGCATTTACATGCTCATTCTCTACCTTGACACTCAGGGGCATCCCATCTATGAGAGCAGAGGAATGCCGTCCACTAAAAAAATGTCCCCAGAACTGAAAAATAAAATGGTAATAAAGTGTAATTATTACCATTTTATTTTTTGCTTTCATGCTGGTTACTAGCATGAAAGCAGCATCAGAATTTATTAGCGCTGTTTCTTGGTCCCCATGGCCGTGTTGGTGCCACTACAAGAGGAGGTTGCCGTGAGGAGAGGAAGACGCATCGCCCCCAGGGAAGTGCCTTTTCTTTTTTTTTCTTTTTTTATTATTATTATGTCCCCCATCCCCTGCTATGAATACAAGCCAGCCGCCACTGTTGACACTACATTATTGTAATCCCTGCTTTTTTCTTCATTAATGTGACTGCATCCAGGGAAAGCTTAATTTCTAAAGTTCCATTTATTATTGTTATAGTACTGCAAACATTACATTTTATTTATTGATACTATATTTTTCTGAGCATAGTATGCATTAAATGCTATTAATGATTTAACTCTTATTTTAGTTACTGTCTTTGATACTTCAAGGCATTGACGTATTTTGTTTTCCTGTGAATTACTATATTTCATGTCTGTGTATAAATGTAAATTATTTTGTTTTTTCTAAATTATTTTCTGCTTCAAAATAATTAGAGATTAATGAAAAACTAGTGTTAAAATTATTTCTGAACACCCTTTTTGCTTGTTTCAATCAGAATATAGCAAGATTTAATTGAAAGTAATTACAGTATTTATCTTTAAACCAAACCTTTCTACTGGTTAATAATAATAATGAGGATTACAATAATCAACATTTTCTTAATAGCAATAATATAATGATTATAATATGTATTCTCTCATGATTTAGTGTGATATAGAGGCAGGAATCATTGTAGGGTTGTTTTCACATATATGTGATGAGATGACTAATGAGCCATAAAAACATACTGGGTTAATGTTTGCATCATCAGATATTTGAAAGTGTTTTGAAAATAAAAAACGTTTTTATACCAATATTGAGTGAATCTTGTGAGTGAGGATCAAATGTACATTCAAGGTTTTTATTTTATTTTATGCACAAACAGGATTCTCGCCATCAGCAGATGAGGATTCTTCAAAAGTCTGCCTTCATTATCTTGTATGCTGACGATGGATAAGATCTGTTATCACACTTAACTCTAACTAAAAGTCAATTAATGTGAAAATGACAAACCAAATAATAAGGTGACTTGCCCTGTAATGTTACATGCTGGCTAGTCCTAAGAGATGGGAGCTGAAATGAGAGGAATCTTTAACCTATTGTTAAAATATTATATTGTGCTGAAAGTAATATCTGTGTAAGAGGCACAAAAATAACATAGGGCCAGATGCAGGAAACGTTTAGCGAGTTGCAAACGTCAAAAATTGCCATTTGCGACTCGCTAAGCGCATTTCCCTATGCAGAAATGCATATTGCGAGTCGGGACCGACTCACAATATGCATTTCAGAATCGCAAATAGGAAGGGGTGTTCCCTTCCTATTTGCGATTCGGAGTGGAATGCAATACCATTTGCGACCGCATATGCGGTCGCAAAGGGTATCGCAGTTACCATCCACTTCAAGTGGATGGTAACCCACTCGCAAATTGGAAGGGGTCCCCATGGGACCCCTTCCACTTTGTGAATTGATCCCAAAAATTTTTTTCAGGGCAGGTAGTGGTCCAACTAAAGGTTTCGTTTTTTTTTTTTAAGTGCAGCTCCTTTAAGGAAAACGGGCTACACTTAAAAAAAAAACTGCTTTATTGATAAAGCAGTCACGAACATGGAGGTCTCCATGTTTGCGAGTGCCTAGACTCGCTATGGGGCCGCAATTTGCGACCCACCTCATGAATATTAATGAGGTGGGTCATTGCGACCCCATAGCGAGTCGCAGACGATGTCTGAGACACCGTACTGCATACCAATTTGCGAGTTGCAAATTGCGAGTTGCATGGACTCGCAATTTGCAACTCGCAATTTTTTTTTTTGCTACATCTGGCCCATAAAGTAGAATCAACGTGGGAAACAAATTCACAAAGTCTATGATTTTTAAGGTAAATAAGAGTTGAGTATCAAGAAAGAGAAAGAAAAATGCAACACAGAGCAGCCTCGATGACGTTTGCGTCTCCTGTTATGTTATAGGAAGCCTTGAAATGGTATGGTGAAAATAACTATTAATGCTAAGGAGAAAATGTATTGAAGGTGTGATCTACAGTATAGCATCAAACACTACTATCTCCATATCAGAAATTATTGCAAAGGATGTTAATCATTTGGACTTTGAACAGAGTAATTCCATGATAACTTTATGCGCTCCTTATGATATACTAACCTACGAACATAAATGACTTTGTTTTAATGTATATTTATCCTAGCTTTGAATACTCTTTAATCTGCCATTTGTGAAAACGGGAAAAATATCAAGGGGCATACTTACAAGCCCGGTGGAGCAGGGCAGCACAGCAAGTGCTGCGCTGTCCTGCACAAAAGAGAGAGGACAGAAATGCCCTGTATCTACAGGATATGACACATTTCTGTCATCTCCTCCCTTGCTGCTGCACAATGGGCTGCCTAACACCGAAGGAGGCACACTTACACCATGGTGCAAGGATGCCTGAGTTGCAGACAGGATTGTGCAAAAGAGACACCTTCCTGCACAAAAACAATCCATAGCGACTTTTTCCTCTTTCTTAAAAATGCTGCAGAATGCTGCATACTTTAAGAGGAAACAAAGAGGAGAATTAAAGCAATTTATTCTTTTGTGCCTTGAGGTGTCAGACTTTGACGTATTCCCAGCGTGGAAAAACCCACCACAAGGCCCACGGAACGCCTCCCTGATGCAGTATGAGGCAATGCAGCAACTTGTGCTGTGTTGCCCTACGCCATAGTTACAAAGCCATGAAGAGCCCAGCACGGTGTGCCACTGGTGCGTGAGAAAAAGTGATGCACTGGCAGCACATTGGCATTGTAAATAAGCCCATATGTCTTTTATAGGCAAATTTATCAGAATGTTTAACCCCCTTCCCCTGCCAAGGATGTAATGGTTACATCCCTGGCTGCGGCGCTGAGGTGCCATGGGCGTAACCATTATGTCCTGGGACCGGCCCTTGGGGGAAGCGCTAGCTCTCCCTCTCAGGGCCACCCCCTCACCCCCCCCCCCCCAAGGTCAGGGTAGGAAGGGGAATCGCTTCCCCTTCCACCCTGACCCCCGTCACTCCCCCAATAACGTCAGCACACAATTACGCACTGACATCATCAGAGGGTGCCAGACGCGCTGTAAGCCATTTGCTTCTAGCGCATCCAGAAGAAGGAGGTAAGTTTTTCCTCCGGGCCAGGGGGGGGGGGGGAATTACTAAAAAAGAGGCATCGCTTCGCTGTCTCTTTCAGCATTCCTGCTGCCCGATCGCGAAGCAATCAGGAATGCCCACTAGACACCAGGGATTTGTGTATGTGTGTGTTTATAGTGTGGGGGAGCAACCCCTTGGGCAAGGGTCACTCCCCTTGGGGGGCCAATGTAGTTATCGCTGTTTCTGCCCCCCATGGGGACAATTCGGCCTTTTATTTTTAGCCCGATCTGCCCCCAGGGGGGCAGAAGCCACTAGAAACCAGGGATTGTTTTTGTGAGTTTTCTTTTGTGTTGGGGGGCCAGCCCCTTGGTCAAGGGTCGCCCCCAAAGGGCAAAAAGCACTATTGGGCAGTGCTGCCCCCAAGGGGGGCAGATCAGCCTATTTTTTTTAGGCCCATCTGCCCCCAAGGGGGACAGAATTCACTTAGCGTCAGGGATCATGTTTGTGTGTGTGCTTTGTGGGGGGGGTGGCCCCTTGGGCAAGGGTCGCTGTCCAAAAGAGGGAAATATATTCTATGCCATTTCTGCCCCCTTTAGGGCATATTGGTGTATTTTATTTAGGCCCATCTGCCCCAGGGGGGCAGAAGCCATAAAGACGGCAAGATTTATTTTTTTCTTTCCTTTGTATTTTTTGTGTTGGGGGGCGCCCCCCTTGGCCTCAAAGGAGACAAAGTACTGTTGGGTAGTTCTGCCTCCCCTTGGGGGCAGATTGGCCTATTTTATTTTTTTAGGCACATCTGCCCCCAATGGGGGCAGAGAACACTAGACACCAGGGAAAATGTATAAATGTTTGGTGGCAGGGTGTTTGTCAACTGGAGAAGTACTTGCATTTGTGATTATAACAGTTTATTTCTCCTTTTTTGTTCTAGTTCAAAGCTTTTGCTTTCTTTGCTGTGGCTCGTTGTGGTTTTGGTAGTTGTTGTCGTGCGGTTTGCATTGTTGCATGTTTTAGATAAGTAAATAAATTTACTCTAAAGGAGTATTGTTGCCATGCATGAATGACATACTTGTAGGTGGTGTGCTAAATGCAGTTTTGTGCGTGAAATTGTCCTTAGATTTATGCACAATGATATTTGTGTTTTCTTATGTCTAATTTGCTTTTCTTTTTTCTATTTAGTGGGATATCATTGGTGATTGCTGTGGCTGTGCAGAGTAGTTGCTGGCGAGTCTAACTTTTACAGGCAAGTGAGCAGTATAGTTTTTCAGTTTATAACTCTTAGGGCCTCATTTGCCAAGACCACCAGGGTACCGCTGTGCTGAAGACCGCCAGTGCAGGCGGTTTTCCACACAGCACATCATGACTGCTGGCAGCCCTCCGTCCTTTTTCAGACGGAGAGCCACCAGCAGCCATACTGGCGGTCGGCAGGGAAGTGGAGGCTGCTCCACCTCCACCGCCCGTCATCAGAACACCGCCCACCGAATCCCAACCCAGGATTCAGTGTGGCAGTGTTCTGGTGACAGGGAGCTGGCAGCGGAGCAGCCCCCATGGATCCCGTTCTCTCCCGGAGAATCACCGTACAAGGTACGGTGATTGTCCGTTCGGGGAGGTGTGTGGGGGGGTGTTGTGTGCATGGGGTGTGCGTGTGAGTATGTAGAGGGGGTGTGTGAGTGTGTGTATGCATGCAGGGGGTGTGTTGTGTGTCTGGAAAATGTGTGCGGGTCAGTCTGTTTGCATGTCTGTTTGTACGTGTGCGGATATGTGTTGTAGTGTATGTTGTATGTGTGCGTGTAGGGGTGTGTGTGTGTGTTTATGTTGGGGGTGTGGGTGGGGAGGAGGTGTGTTTGTGTTGATGCAGGGGGGTCCTGCCACCTTTGGGGGGTGGTAGGGGGGTCGTACTGTGGGGGAAGACTCGGGGTAGTGGAGGGGGGTGGGGGAGACCCCTTCTTTCCCTTGCACTGATAGTGCCTACCACCATGGATTTCGTGGTGGTTCCAAACCACACAAAATCCAGGGCGGTATGCAGGGTCCTGATACCGCTGGTGGTCTGGTGACGGCCTCCGGACTGGAGACCGAAGTCTCCAGCCCAGCGGTCATCACCGCCCTGGTGTTCGGAGGGGAGAAGTGGCGGGTGACCATGGTGGTAACCCCCATGGTCATAATTCCATTTTTGTTTCCCGCTGGCCTGTTGGCTGTATTTCCGCCACTTCTCCCCTCTCGCCAGGGTCGTAATGCGGGCCTTAGTGATAAAGCCACACGTTGGTCCTCATTATGACCCTGGCGGTTGGTGATAAAGTGGCGCTAATACCCCCAACAGGCTGGCGGTAACTACTGCCAAACTATGACCATGGCGGAAAGATCTCTGAAAGACAGCCAATGTTCCACACCGCCAGCCAGGGTGGAAACAACAGCCACCGCAGCGGTAGCCGCCTTCACCCAGACAGAAGTCAATGTTCCGCCCACCATATTATGACATGCCAAACAGTCACCTTTTCCGGGCTTGCCAGAAATTAGGCCAACATATTCTGATGGTATGTGTGGACTAAGTCACCATAGTTCTGACGCTTATGTTGTCCAAACACACAGTCTTACTGGGAAAGTAGGAACCGTATGACATGCCACCACCATTGTTCTGGTTTGGGTACTTATTTAATGGGTGACCCGAGTAGTTTTCTTAAGTGTGCCCAAAGACCCCACTCACCAATTAAACAGAGATATCAGTCATGTTAGGGAAAAATCCTCCTCAGCTAATAGGGAACCCCTATTTCTGTCTGAAGGCTGTTCAAGCTTGAACCTTTCAAAAGATCACCCCATTATAGTTACCACCTCTGAATCCGTAAATTAAAATGGCTAATGCTGCACCAGTAATTATACCAGTAAACTGAAGACACATAGGCCCTCATTACGACCCTGGCGGTCAGTGATAAAGTGGCGGTAATACCGCCAACAGGCTGGTGGTAACTACCACCAAATTATGACCATGGCGGTAAGATCTCCAAAAGACAGCCAATGTACCACACCAACCGCCAGGGTGGAAACAACAGCCACCGCGGCAGTACCCGCCTACAGCCAGCCGGAAGTCAATGTTCTGCCCACCATATTATGACATGCCAAACCAACGACATCAAAAGCCTGGCGGAAACTGAGCTCAGAAGGGAAAGTACTCACTGTTGGAGACACAGGGAAGAACCACGCCGTCATGGAACCTGAACTGCATGTCTTCCTGATGATGTTCTACGTTCTGCTCCACCACGAACTCCAACCTCGGTGAAGACGACGACGGTGAGTACAGCCGCCTAGCAAACAAGGAGAGGGAGGGGGAGACGAAAAAAGAGAGTGACACACACACAGACAACACACACCCCACACACAAACACCATACACACAACCAGATGCATTATAAAAACAATTCTACCATGTCACATGTCTGAATAATTCAAGGACAAAACGATTTCCCAAAAGTGAATGTAATGAGATCAACATAGAATGAAAAATAAGTTAGGGTAGATCACCATTGGCCACTGTACCCCATAGAGCCCAATTATAACCAATGAGAAGTTGCACGTCGGTTCCCGACCACCTCCCGCAACGGCACACAACGTCAGCGGAATTAACTCACTTCCACCTGTCCCTCCACACAGGACAGGTGGACGCCATTTCGGGGAGGGCAGGCCCTGGAATAATGCTGCGTCACTGGAGATATTAGGACATACTGGACAAATCACACTGACCCATTACAAGTTTACAGGATGCAAGGTTCTGTTGTAGCTCTATTTTTCACTCTTGTGTCCCTTAGATTCTTACCTTTATGGATGAATAGGAGATGGAGACATACCCCTGTGTACAGACCCCTGGTGGACTTGGCAACACTGGAGGCACATTATCCTCACCTATAGACTGGACAGGGCCACAATCACAGAGCTGTGTGCCCAATTGCATCCTGACCTGATATCTGCTATCCGTCACCACACTGGGATCCCCCCTCTTGTGCAAGTGCTATCAGTGCTCCATTTCCTGGCAACTGGTTATTTCCAAGAGACAGTGGGCTTGGCAGCAGGAATGTCACAGCCAATGTTCTCAATAGTGCTTACAAGAGTGTTATCTGCCCTGATTAAACACATGTGCAGCTACATTGATTCCCCCAGGTTGAAAATTGTGGCCACAGTGAAGGCGGAGTTCTATGCAATGGGACATATCCCCAACATAATTGGGATTGATAAAACACATATTGCATTTGTCTCCCCCGTCAGAATGAACAGGTGTCCAGGAATCAGAAGAACTTCCACTCTATGAATGTACAGATGGTGTGCCTTGCAGACCAATACATCTCCCACGTCAATGCTAAGTATCCTGGGTCAGTGCATGATGCCTTTGTCCTACGGAATGGCAGCATCCCAAATCTGATGTCCCAACTACAGAGGCACAGGGTGTGGCTAATAGGTGAGCCCTGGTTCCCACCCAGTATATGTTGGTGTATGGGTATGGTGTGGGCCATATGGGATAGTATGTGGCTAAATGTTGTCCCTCAATATTTCAGGTGATTCTGGTTACCCCAACCTATCATGTCTGCTGCCCTGTGTGAGGAATGCCAGGATAAGGGCAGAAGAACATAATAATGAGGCACATGGGCGAACCAGAAGGATAATTGAAAGGACTTTTGGCCTACTGAAGGCCAGGTTCCGGTGCCTCCATCTGACAGGTGGATCCCTGTGCTACTCACCCAAGAAGGTCTGCCAGATAGTGGTGGCATGCTGCATGTTGCATAACCTAGGCCTCTGAAACCATGTCCCATTCCTGCAGGAGGAGGAGGCTGGAGATGCCCCTGTGGCAGCAGTAGACCCTGTGGACAGTGAGGATGAGGAGGCAGAGGATGACGATGAGGACAACAGAACATCTGTAATCAGGCAATACTTCCAATGACACACAGGTAGGACAGTGTTACTTCCCATTTCAATTACATTTGTTTGAATTTCTGAGGCACTGACATGCTGATACTTCCCACTTCTATGCCCACTTACTGTTCCCTCTGGCAATTCATTTTGCAGATGTTGTTGACCTCAGACATACTCCTGGTGTGATCACTGCAGCCAGCTACAGGTCATTAATCTATGCTCATTTTCTGTACAGTTGATTTGCAATGTCTGTACCTGTTTCAATGAATACATATTTGATACACATGACACACTCCAAACTTCTTTTTTTTCAAAGGGTGTTTATTGAAGTGCTAAAATATTGAGGGGGAAGTGCAATGGGATGGGGTGATGATGGAGGAAAGTCCAGGGTATTGTTACAGTCTGTTTGTAGCACAGGTGCATTGTCCAAGGGGAAATAGGAAGGGGAGCAATGGCAGTTCAAGGTAGACAGGGTGAATGTGTGGGACACAAGGGTGACAATAAAAAAAAGTCTAATTTCCTGGTGGGGGGCAAATGTCTCTGGTTTCTGTCTGGATCACAGGGAATGTTTGTGGGGTGTATCTCCTTCTGCAGGGTGAAGGGTGCTGGTGGCCTGTGAGTCCTGTGGCGGGGCCTCCTGCCCACTAGCGGTAGCGGAAGTGGAAGGCTGTTCAGATGTCTGGCTAGTGGCAGGGGCCCGTTGTTGTGAGACTGCCTCCCTCATAATATTGGCCATGTCTGCCAGCACCCCTGCTATGGAGATCAGGGTGTTGTTGATGGCCTGCAAGTCCTCCCTGACTCCCTGTTACTGTCCCTCTTGCAGCCGCCTGTTCTCCTGCACATTGTCCAGGATCTGGCCCATCATGTCCTTGGAATGTTGATAGGCTCCCAGGATCTCTGCAATTGCCTCCTGGAGAGTTGGTTCCCTGGTCCTGTCCTTTCCCTGGCGCACAGCAGTCCTTCCAGTTTCCCTGTTGGCCTGTGCCTCTGTCCTCTGAACCGTGTGCCCACTGCCACCAACCCAGGTCCCTGATTGTCTTGGGTATGAGGTGTGGCCTGGAGTCCCTGTAGAGGTGGATACACTGCTGATTGGCGTGCCCTGGGCAAAGAGGTGTGGGTACGCTGGGGCGCTGCTGTGGTGGTGTTTCCTGATGGGGGAATGTTGGAAAATGGGTTATTGGTAGGGCAGGTAGGTACCTACACCTAGCAACAAGCCACTAACCTCCACATAGGTACAGTTAGGTCTCAGTAAATTAATCCCAGCTCAACCCTTGGTAGCTTGGCAACGAGCGTCAAGGCTTAACTTAGGAGACAAAGTGTAAAGCATTCAAATATCACAAAACAGTAATTAAATAAAACACAGGAAACAGTTTAAAAATCCAAAACCAATTTATAAAAATAGTTTATATTTTTATCTTTAAAATGACATAAAAACGATTAACATCGGTTCAGGGGAACCGGAGATATGAATTTTTAAAGAATTATTACTTTTCTAGCGCTTAGAAACAAAAAGCGCCAATCGGGTCATCTGGTTGCACCTCGACCGGGGCAAAGTCAAACTTTCAGGCCGACCGCGATGGAGCCCTGCTCGGCTACAGGTCGCGGGAGGCCTCGGTTAAAAAGTTACCTTCTGACTTAGGGCCTGATTCTAATGTTGGCGGGCGGCGGGAGCCGCCCGCCAAGCTACCGCCGCTGAATGACCGCACCGCGGTCAAAAGACCGCGGCGGCCATTTAGACATTTGCTCTGGGCCGGCGGGCGGTCTCCAAAAGAGCGCCCGCCGGCCCAGAGGAAATGCCCCTGCAACGAGGACGCCGGCTCAGAATTGAGCCGGCGGAGTTGCAGGGGTGCGACGGGTGCAGTTTGCACCCGTCGCGTATTTCAGTGTCTGCTTAGCAGACACTGAAATACTTTGCGGGGCCCCCAGGGGCCCCGCGGCACCCCCTACCGCCAGGTAGGGGGTATCAGAATCCCCCATGGCGGCGCGGCAAGCTGCTCCGCCATGGGGGATTCAAAGGGCAGCGGTAAACCGGCGGGAGACCGCCGGTTTGCCTCTTCTGACCGCGGCCGAAGCGCCGCGGTCAGAATGCCCTGCGGGGCACCGCCGGCCTGTCGGCGGTGCTCCCGCCGACCCTGGCCCCGGCGGTCTTAGACCGCCGGGGTCAGAATGACCCCCTTAGTCTTTATTTTGAAGTTTTTCTTCACCGGGACGAACCTGCCAGTTGAATCCGACCTCCTGGAGCCCTTGTCCGGATACGCGATGTGGGTTTCCTCGGTGGAGACTTTTACCTTCGGACTTAGTCGTTTTTTCGAGATGAAAATCCTTCGACCGGGGTAAACCTGGATCTTGATCCGACGTCCATGGAGCCCTTCTCGGATATGATGGCTGGGAGGTCCCGGTCAACTTTTTACGTTCGGACTTAGTCTCTTTTTTGGATGTTTTTCTTTACCGGGACGAACCACGAAGTCAGGCCGGGTCGCGGTTGAGGCAAGCCGGCTAGAATTTCTGCGGCGGGTCGGTCCCTCTCTGGAGCTTTTTTCCAAAAATTCTCAAATATTTTCCAAACTTCTGGGGCTTCACCCAGATGTTCTTTTAAGGTTCTTTTGGGGTCCACAGCTCACCCCAAGGGTCCAGAAGTTCTGTGATGGTCCTTGGGGGGTGCGGACTTCAACTCCCAGAATGCACCTGGCGCAAACTCCTTTTTGGCCACTGGACAGTGGTCAGCTGGTTGCTTTCTTCAGGAGTTGGTGCAGGGGACTCTGGTTTAGCAATTTTTCACCTGTAGCAAACAGGGAGTCCCTCCTTGAACCAGTTGAAGCCAGGCAAAGTCCTTCTTGTGGTGAAGCCCAAGTGTGCAGCTGGTGCAGTCCTTCTGAGTGCAGGGTCCAGGTGCAGACCAGGGGTTCAGCAGGGCAGTCCTTCTTCTTCTTTAGTTCCTTTCTTGTTGAATTCTGGAGGGGATCTGAGGTGTGGGGTCAGGTCTGCCAGTTTTATCCTTGCTCCTGGGTGAAAAGCAGGGGGGCCCTGGTTCTCCAATCAGGGACAGGGTCGTCCCCCTGTGATGACCACTTCCTGGGAAGTGTGGCAAAAATCCATCCCAGAAGGCAACAGTCTCTAAAAATCCAACATGGATGAATCTGAGTTTTTGGAGGTTACATCTGGCTGAGCCCACCCACTGGTGTGGCTAAAAGTCATAAACACACCCCTCTCCTGCCCTCTCCTAATCTAATCAAGGGGGCACCTAATTGTCTGGGGTTGCAGGATGTGGGGGTGTTGCTGGGTGCTCCAAATGTCCTTCTCTGCCTTTGAAGACCAGTTTGGCAGCCCTCCCCCTTCCTGCCTCACCATCTGCTGAGGCGAGATTTTCTCCCCCAAGCACATTCCTTTGTGTGAAGTCAGGCCACTTCACACCTCATCAAGGCAGCCTGGCAGAAGCTGCTGCAGGCTGGCCAATCAGAACACAGCAGCAAAAACAATGCAGAGCTGAAATTGGCAACTTTTTAGGTAAAGTCTAAACTTTTTACCTGAACTAGTTATATTAAATCCAACAACTGGAAGTTGTGGGATTTATTATAACAATCAATTTGATACCAAATTCTTGGTATGTAACATTTAAGGAGACTTTAAAATTTAAAATAAAGTCTGCCCATTCTAGCCTATGAAGGCCATTTACTTCAATGAGGGAAAAACGAATTTGGCTGTTTTTACCTCACCAGGGCTTATAAATCTATTTTTATAAAGTCCCTGCTTATAGTTACATGGCACCCAGCCCTAGGGGCACATAGGGCACACCTTAGGGGTGACTTATATGTAAAAATAAGGTTGTTTAAGACTTTGGAAGTACCTTTAATTCCAAAGTCGAATTTGCATATAACTTTAATTTAAAAGCAGCCAGCAAGGCAGGCTTGCTTTTAAAATGACACTGGGCACCTCAGCAATGCACCTAGGTGTGCACCACCTATGCTGTGGTCCCTAAACCTACATGCCCTACCATATACTAGGGACTTATAGGTAGGTTAACTTAGCCAATTATAATTAGCCTAATTTGCATATCCATTTTACACAGAGCACAGGCCCTGGGACTGGTTAGCAGTACCCAGGGCACCTTTAAAGTCAGGAAAACACCAGCAAAAAGTGGAAAATGGGGGCAAAAAGTTATGGGGCCTCTGCAATCAGCCCTGTTTTCTCACAGGGAAGCTCTGTGGTGGTGTGTGACTGGGCCTGTGTAACCGGCTGTCCAGAGCTCCCTGATGGGCCAGGTAGTTCATCCACATCCTGAAGACCAGAGTTGCTGTCATCACTGTGGGCTTCTTCAGTTGGGGAACTGTATATTGCTGGCATCTCCTCTTCGCTGACATTGGCTGGGGTACCTGTAGGGATGTAAATGATGTGTTGCGCTTTCTGTGTCTGACATATTGTGCATCTGTGGCTTGCCCTCTTTGGTTGTATTTGCCCTGGCAGCTTTCACTTGTGTACATTTGTGTATGGTGGGATTGTTAGTTCTCTATGCTTTGCCTGCTTTAGTGATGAGTGTCCATGCAGGGCTGTGAGGGGTGTCCATGCACTGGCATGGCATGCAGGGCTTGGCATTGGGATTAGTGAGATGTGATGGTGGGGTGTGTGGGATGTAGTGGAATGATGGGAGTGAGGGTGAGGGTATGAAATGGTATGCAGGTAGGGGGGTGATAATAGTAGAGAGTTGACTTACCAGAGTCCAGTCCTCCTCCTGCTCCAGCCAGGCCCTTAGGATGCAGGACTGCCAAGACTTGCTCCTCCAATGCTGTTAGTTGTAGGGGAAGAGGTGGGGATCCACCCCCAGTCCTCTGTTCAGCGAGCTGGTGTCTTGCTGCAATGAAACGTAATTCCCCTGTAGGTCATTCCACCTCTTCCTGATGTCATCCCTAGTTCTTGGTTGCTGTCCCAGGGCGTTGACCCTGTCCACAATTTTTTGCCATAGCTCCATCTTCCTAGCTATCGATATCTGCTGCACCTGTGCTCCAAATAACTGTGGCTCTACCCTGATAATTTCCTCCATCATGACCTTTAACTCCTCTTCTGTGAAACGGGGGTGTCTTTGTGGTGCCATGGGTGTTTTGTGAGGTGTGTAGATGAGGGTGTGTTGGGTAATGTGTTGGGATGTGTGATGTGGGGTGCGTGAGTGGTGTATAGGTGTGATAAGTGTGTGGCTCTAGTTGTGTCAGTGGTCTTGATGTCTCCCTGCTGGCATTGGTTTGAAATGGTAAAGGGTTGTGGGTACTGTGGGTGGGTGTTTTACAGTGGTGTGGGTGTGTGGTGAGTGTATGGTTATCAGGTGTGTGTTGTTTGAATTATCCAATGTGGTGTTGTTTTGTTTGTGTGTGTCCATTTTGAGCTCAGCAGTATGTACCGCCAATGGTTTACCGCCCATGAATGTCCGCTGTGGTGATTCGTGGGTCATAATAGTTCTGTTGGCGTAACAGTGTGGGTTTTGATACCGCCAGTTTATCACTAACTCTTGGGCTGGCGGATTTGTGTATGTGGCTGAATACTGACGGAATGGTGTGAGTGTGTCATAATATGGTGAACGGATATCCGCTGCGGCGTCGGTAAGTTGGCTGCTGAAAGCCTGGAGGTAAGTGGGATTTTACTGCCATTGTCATAGTGAGGGCCATAGTTACACAGATGCTATTACGACATGGGCTCGCCCTTACAGGTGGGGATGTTCGTGGTAAGGAAACATCAAGTGTACAGAACAGAGGTATTTTGTTAATAGGTAACATTTCGAGCGGCAAACGCTCAATCAAGTTTTTTTCACAATTATACCATAGCTGCAGTTCCCAACAACTACACATCTTAGGAAAAACTATAAATACCAAGAAATACTATTAACATATTATGAACACCAAAATTGATTCCATGGGGCCCTACTACATGCAAGAAATGAAGTTAGATTGAGTCCCTCCAGCAATGAAGGGGCCATATGGCCATTCTTAGTCGGATACACAACATACATAACCAGATATAGCAAATTTTACAGCCCCAGAGCTACGCACCATATACACATGTTTAGTTTGGTTATACAGATGCATGACAATACATTCTGTGAACATTAACAATAACTCCAGGGAGTAAGGCTTAAGCTGTGCAACTCCATTTAGCAATGCCGACAATTAGTCCAGTGACTATTAACTCAATAATGGGAAAAAATTTCAACCAAATAGGAGGAAATTCTGTTCTGGATTGCACAAAAACAAATCAGCTTGAAGCAGTATTTCCCCATGCAGGACCGCAGGATAAACATAGAATTCAAACAATATTCTTGCCACTTGGTATGGTTCTCCCAGTAGACGATTGTGCCACTTGGGGCTCAGTGTTTGCTTAGATCTGTACCATAATACTTGGTACACTATCTATTGCTGATTTGCCAGAGGTGCTAAAACGAATACAAAATTAATACAAGCAGCGCCGGCCCTGGGCTTGGGGATGAAATGTATTGACAATTTTGCCACAGTCTCCTCAATTATTTTAATTAATAGTAAATGGAAAGCAGCAGCATAAGGGGTTCATCAACATCTCTCCCAATTTCAGCAGATGCAGCAGATATTGATAGCTAGGAAGATGGAGCTATGGCGGAGAATCGTGTGCAGGGTCAATGCCTTGGGACAGCACCCAAGAACTAGGGATGACATCAGGAAGAGGTGGAATGACCTAAGGGGTAAGGTACGTTTCATTGCAGCAAGACACCAGCTCGATGTACAGAGGACTGGCAGTGGACCCCCATCTCCTTCCCCACAACTAACAGCATGGGAGGAGCAAGTCTTGGCAATCCTGCATCCTGAGGGCCTGGCCGGAGTAGGAGTAGGACTGGACTCTGTTAAGTCAACTCTCTACTATGACTACCCCCCTACCTGCATGCCATCACATACCCCTACCCTCACTCTCATCACTCCACTCCATCCCACACACCCCACCATCACATCTCACTCATCCCAATGCCAAGCCATGCATGCTGTACCAATGCATGGACACCATTCACAGTCCTGCATGGGCACTCATCACTAAAGCATACCCACCAAGAGAACTAATCATCCCACCATACACAAACGGACACAAGTGAAAGCTGCCAGGGTAAATACAACCAAAGAGGGCAAGCCACGGATGCACAATATGTCAGACACAGAAATCATAACACATCATTTACATCCCCACAGGTACCCCAGCCAATGTCAGCAGAGAGGAGGTGCCAGCACAATCCAGTCCCCCAACTGAAGAGGCCCACAGTGATGACAGCAACTCTGGTCTTCAGGATCTGGATGACCTACCTGGCCCATCAGGGACCTCTGGACAGCCGGTTACACAGGCCCAGTCACACACCACCATAGAGCCTCCCCTATCAGAAAACACCACCACAGCACCCACCCAGAGTACCCACACCTCTGTCTCCAGGACAAGTCAATCAGCAGTGTGTCCACCTCTACAGGGACCCCAGGCCACACCTCATACCCAAGACAATCAGGGACCTGGGGTCAGTGGCAGTGGGCACACGCTTCAGGGGACAGAGGCACAAGCCAACATGGAAATTGGGAGGGCTGCTGTGCATCGGGGGAGGACAGGACCAGGGAACTGACTCTCCAGGGGGCACTTGCAAAGATCCTGGGAGCCAATCAACATTCTCAGGACATGATGGGCCAGATCCTGGACAATGTGCAGGAGAACAGGCGGTTGCAGGAGGGACAGTACCAGGGGATCAGGAAGGACGTGCAGGCCATCAACAACCCCCTGATCTCCATAGCAGGGGTGCTGGCAGACATTGCCAATATTATGAGGGAGGCAGTCTCACAACAGCGGGCCCCTGCCACTAGCCAGACATCTGAACAGCCTTCCACTTCTGCTGTCCCTAGTCAACAGGAGGCCCCGTCACAGGACTCACAGGCCACCAGCACCCCACCCCCTGCAGAAGGAGAATCACCCCGTAAACGTTCCCTGTGATCCAGAGAGAAGCCAGAGACACTTGCCAAGACCCCCACCAGGAAATGAGACTCTCCTGATTGTCACCCTTGTGTCCCACACAGTCACCCTGTCCACCTTGAACTGCCATTGCTCCCCTTCCTATGTCACCTGAGACAATGCACCTGTGCTATAAACAGACTAGAACAATACCCTGGACTTTCCTCCCTCATCACACTATCCCATTTCACTTTCCCCTCTATATTTTAGCACATCAATAAACACCCTTGGAAAAAAAAAGTTTGGAATATGTCATGTATATCAATAATGTATTCCTTGAAAGAGGTACAAACATTGCAAATCAACTGTACATAAAATGAGCATAGATTAATGACCTGTAGCTGGCTGCAATGATCACACCAGGTGTAGATGTGAGGTCACCAACATCTTCAAAATGAATTGCCTGAGGGAATAGTAAGTGGGCATAGAAGTGGGAAATATCAGCATGCCAGTGCTACAGAAATTCAAACAAATGTATTTGAAATGTGAAGTAACACTGTCCCTGCTATGTGTATTTGAAGTATTGTCTGATCACAGATGCTCTTTTGTCCTCATCCTCATCCTCTGCCTCCTCATCCTCACTGTCCACAGGGCCCACTGCTGGCACACGGGCATCTCCAGCCTCCTCCTCCTGCAGGAATGGGACATGGCGTCTGAGGGCCAGGTTATGCAACATGCAGCATGCCACCACTATCTGGCAGACCTTCTTGGGTGAGTAGCACAGGGATCCACCTGTCAGATGGAGGCACCGGAACCTGGCCTTCAGTAAGCCAAAGATCCTTTCCATTATCCTTCTGGTTCACCCATGTGCCTCATTATAACGTTCTTCTGCCTTTGTCCTGGCATTCCTCACAGGGGCCAGCAGCCATAATAGGTTGGGGTAACCAGAGTCACCTGAAACATTGAGGGACAACATTTAGCCACACTCTATCCCATATGGCCCACACCATACCCACAGACCAACATCTACTGGGTGGGAACTAGGGCTCACCTATTAGCCACACCCTGTGCCTCTGTAGTTAGCCCATCACATTTGGGATGCTGCTATTCCTCAGGACAAAGGCATCATGCACTGACCCAGGATACTTAGCATTGACATGGGAGATGTACTGGTCTGCAAGGCACACCATCTGTACATTCATAGAGTGAAAGTGTTCTGATTTCTGAACACCTGTTCATTCTGGCGGGGGGACAAATGCAATATGTGTTCCATCAATCGCCCCAATTATGTTGGTAGATATGTCCCATTACATAGAACTCAGCCTTTACTTTGGCCAAATCTTCAACCTGGGGGAAAACAATGTAGCTGCACATGTGTTTAATCATGGCAGACAGCACTCTTGTCAGCACTATTGAGAACATTGGCTGTGACATTCCTGCTGCCAAGCCCACTGTCACTTGGAAAGAACCAGTTGCCAGAAAATGGAGCACTGATAGCACTTGCACAAGAGGGGGGATCCCAGTGTGGTGATGGATAGCAGATCTCAGGTCAGGCTCCAATTGGGCACACAGCTCTGTGATTGTGGCCCTGTCAAATCTACAGGTGAGGATAATGTGCCTGTCCTCCAGTGTTGCCAAGTCCACGAGGGGTCTGTACACAGGGGTAAGTCTCTATCTCCTATTCATCCGCAGCGGTACGAATCTAAGGGACAAAAGAATGAGGAGCCGGTCACAAACTGAACAATGGAGCTACTACAGAACTTTGCATCCTGTTAACTTGTAATGGGTCAGTGTGATTTGTCCAGTATGTTCTAATATCACAAGTGACGCAGCATTTTTCCAGGGCCTGCCCCCCCCCCCTTGAAATGGCATCCGCCTGTCCTGTGTGGAGGGACAAGTGGAAGTGAGGTAATTCAACCGTTGCGGGAGGCGGTCGGGAACCGCCGTGGAACTCCTCAGTGGTTATAGTTGGGCCCTACGGGTTGCAGTAGCCAATGGTGATCTACGCCGGCGGTGACGGTATGCACCGCGGCAGATGTTACCACCATTTTCTATCTGATTCCTCACTTGCTACCTGACCTTCCACAGGAGAGGACCTACACTGCATGTGCTGCTGTGACCTGTGTCTGGAACCTGCCATGGCCCCTGTGACCGGGGCAAGGGCCCCAGCCTTCACTTCGGAGGAGTTGGAGAGACTGATGGATGGGGTCCTACCTCAGTACGGACTGATGTGTGTGCCTCCAGACCAACAAGCGAGTACACTGTGGGCACGATGCAGGTGGCATGACTACATGGAGTGTTGTGTGTGAAGGCCTACTGTAAAGGGGGTGGGTGGATGTCCTCTGGGCGGCATACAGGTTGTGTGCTGGGCCATGTGTGTGTAAATGGTGATGGAAACGGGTATGGTGGGCCATATGTTTAACAGGCAGGACTGTTTGTCTAAATCTATTTTCCTGTGTGCATTGTCTCTGCAGGTCAGCGCCCATCAAAAGAAGGGTATATGGTGTGCCATTGCCAAGGACGTGCGGACCCTGGGGGTCTATAGCAGGTGGAGCACCCACTGTCTTAAACGGTGGGAGGACCTGAGACGCTGGGCATAGAAGATGGCGGAGGCCCCGCTGGGGATGGCCTCCCAACGATAAGGGGTACCCTTCGATCCTTGATTCCCCCTGATGGCATGCGTACTGGTGGTGGCCTATAGAGATCTGGATGGGCGCTTGAGGGCATCACAGCAGCCACAAGGTGGTGAGTACAGTGCACATCATTACAACTTATGCATGGTAGGGTGGTATCTGGGTGTTGGATGTGTGTTAGTGGGTTCCCCTAGGCCAGGCCTGACATTGCAGCGTAGGTCCCCGGGTGTCTAGGGTTCAGAAGGGAAAATCTTGCTACCTAGCTCGTAGGCATCCACTACTGGTCAGGGCTGCGTGGGTACCAGGTGTGCTGCATTCGGCGGTGTCCGCCCCTCCCCATGCCTTGGCCGCTAACTATTTCTCAGGTATTGCAATGGCATATTGCGTAGGCCTGTGAGGGTGCTGTGTACGCCAACGGTTGTGTTAATACAGCCATTGACCAAGTGTATCATTTGTCTCTTCCCCCCCGTTTTTTTTTGTTATCCTGTCCTTATGTGCATTAGCATCATCTGGTGGAGGAGCAGAGGCACCGGGGATAGAGAGAGCTGCATCCCACAGGACCCAGGAGGCAGAGTCCACCGACTGTGAGGGCACCAGTGGGACGGAGGGCGAGGGAAGCACCACGGAGGAGACTGGATGGGACAGTTCTGACACAGATACCTCCTCCGATAGAAGCTCCCTGGTGGTGGCGGACACTTCTGTGACCACCTTAGCTACAGGAACATCCGCCACCCCCGTACCAGCACCGCCCTCTGAGCAGCCTCTCATTGAGTTGCCCGTGCCCGCTCACCCAGGAGGGTGGGCATCTCCTTCGCCCCAGGCACCTCAGGCCCTGCCCCAGTTAGCCCTCCTGCCCTGAGTGAGGAGGCTATTGACCTCCTGAGATCCATATCTGTAGGGCAGTCAACCATTGTGAATGCCATCATGGGGCTGGCAGCCAAGATGCAACAATCTAATGCATTCCTGGAGGGCATTCACACTAGATTGGTGGCCCAACAGAGATTGATTCAGGCTCTGGCTTCTTCTCTGATGCCAGCCATTGTCCCTGTTTCTACCCTCCCCTCTTCAACTTCCACTGCCCAGGCCCATTCTTCTCAACCCCAACCCAACCCATCCCAAGCACACAGGCAGATGAGCATGCACACAAGACAACACCCAAGAGTGTCACAGGCAAACACAAGCACCACACTTTATCACACAGACACTCACACAAACACCATCCAGTTGCAGACATACCAACATCCACTATACCCACTGTCTCCCCTGCTCCTCGTCCACCACCTCCCACCTAGTTCTGTCCACACTCACATCTGCAGGCACTAGATCATCATCCACTACCAGCATCATCACACCAAGCAGAACACACACCTCACTGGCAGACAGCTCCACAACAGCCATGCACACGTCCCCTGTGTCCTCTCCCACTGTGTCTGCCCCCCTCCTAAACTACACAAACACAAGCACTCAGACGCCCAACAGCCATCCACCTCACAACAGCATACAGCCCATGCACCTGCACCCAAAAGCAGCAGACAGACACCTCCAACAACCACTCCCTCATCCTCCACTCCAATTCCTTCTCCCTCTTCCCGCCCCAATGTCCCTAAAAAACTATTCCTATCCACCATTGACCTCTTCCCTACCCCTACCCCCGTCCTGCACGTATGGGCAGAGTAGGAATAACCCAGCAAAGCACCTCAGCCACACAGTCCATGGGCCCAGTCGTCTCCACACCCACTCGTGGTGAAAAGGGATCCAGGCCACATGTCCTGAAGGTGAAGGAGCCTGCACCAGGCAGCCTCAAGGGAAAGAGGCCTGTATCAGCAGGCAGGAAGACCAAGGAGCCTGCACCACCAGGCAAGAAGGGAAAGGAGAAGGCCCCAGCAGCCAGGAAGACCAAAGAGCCTGCACCAGCAGGCAAGAAGGGAAAGGGGCCTGCCCCAGCAGCCAGGAAGATCGAGGAGCCTGCACCAGCAGGCAAGAAGACCAAGGGGCCTGGGCCAGGAACTGTGGTGGAGCCCCCACCACAAACCATGGTTGTGCAGCCATCCGAGGTTGCAGGGGATGGGCAGGATCCTCCCCTCACCATCAGCACTACCACTGCGCAGTCATCTGAGGTTGCAGGGGATGGGCAGGAGCCTCTCCCACCAGCAGCACCACCACTGTGCAGCCGTTCAAGGTGGCAGGGGATGGGCGGGAGCCTCCCCCTACCAGCAGCACCACCAGTGCGCAGCTGTCACCGCCGGCGGACGGTATGTAATCCTACCTCCATGGGCTGCTGTGTGGCCTGCCCCATCCAAAGCCAATGAATATGACACCCACCTGAGAGACTGTGGCTTTGCACGCCCCAGGATCAAGCACATGGCATGTTGCCCCCTCCAGAACCAGTGGGTATGACACCCAGATGAGAGACTGTGGCTTATCACTCCCCAGGATTAAGCACAGGGCATGTTGCCCCCTCCAGAACCAGTAGGTATGACACCCAGCTGAGAGACTGTGGCTCATCACTCCCCAGGATCAGGCATGGGGCATGTTGCCCACTCCAGAACCAGTGGGTATGACACCAACCTGAGTGATTGTGGCCATCACTCCCCAGGATCAAGCACGGGGCATGTTGCCCCCTCCAGAACCAGTGGGTATGACACCCAGCTGAGAGACTGTGCCCCATTACTCCCCAGGATCAAGCACAGGGCATGTTGCCCCCTCCAGAACTAGTGAGTATGACACCCAGCAGAGAGACTGTGGCCCATTCCTCCCCAGGATCAAGCACAGGGCATGTTGTCCCCTCCAGAACAAGTGGTCTTGTAACATCTCCCGGCTGAGGTGCCCCAGTCCCCAGTCCCTCTGAGGTGCCTGCCTATTTACCAACTGATGCCCCTGCAGTGTTCTCTCCTTGCTGAAGCAGGTGACATGTGTGGCCTCGGACTTTGGCCTGTGGCCATGTGGCCTACGAACATTGTGGACTGGGCTGTGTCACTTTTTCTGTACATATGTATATATCTATTATCTTGCCTAACTTATTTTTCATAATGTGTTGATCACATTACATTCACTTTTGCTAAATTGTTTTGTCCTTGCATGATTCAGCCAAGTGACGGGGTAGAATTGTTTTTATAATGCATCTGGTTGTGAGTATGGTGTGTGTGTGTGGGGGCTGTGTGTTGTGCGTGTGTGTGTCACTTTCTTTTTCCAGAATACATTAGATTGGCCGAATTCTCGATTTACATGTTGGGTGGGTATTATCGGTTAGCCAGACTTGCAACAGGCTGTCATCCTTCTCATAATGGTATTAGAATTAATCTGGGCCAGACATCTGCCATTGGGTGACCTTCGACAATCCATCGAGATGCTCCTCTGTCTCAACAAAGACAGAGTGCAGTTTTTTATAATAAACTGGTCTCATTTGCTCCATGCCTGAGTCCTTGTCCTTTAGCCTTTGTTGATTCTATTTATCCAGAGCTGTCGCCGAATGGACAACAGCAAACAAAGACATATTTCACACTGTACCTATTCCTTGTACAGAACGTTCTAAGGCCTTATAATGTGCCTATGGAGAGCAAACCATAACTGAGTATTCTATCTCAGAGGCTGCACAAGCAAATGTGTTTTAAAAGGACTTCATTTAAAAAGGTGTCAACTTTAAACCTGAGCCTGCAAAATGGAGGTGTATGTGCTGGGGCCTATGTAACTTTACAACAGGATATAGTTTATGTTTGTATTGTACTGACGTGTATTATTGGGGTGGGGGTTTAATGTTTAGCTTGTCAGATGTTAATATTTGTTAAGATAGGTTAAGTTCTAGATAAGGTAAGATAGGATAAATTTAGTAATAGGTAGTGTAGGTTAGCTAGTGTTTTTATATATCTTTTATGTTCAAACAAATGTTATGTAGTTCACAGCGTGATTATTTTTTGGGGTTAGGAGAGCACATGATGTTCAAATAATCTGGAGGATACTGTACTGAAATGTTGAAGTGTTTGATTTCTCTTGATAACTGTAGGTCATCCTCACATTGCAGATACAAATGCACACACATCCATGCTTCTAAAACTGATAATGGAGCACATTTTTCTATTTTACAGACAGCACAACACAGCTAGTCACCTTGCTGAAGTGCACTGCGTGAAAGAGAGAGTGCAGGAATGTGCCATAATTGACATGATTTGACGCATTCCTGCTCTCTGCCTGTTGTGGCTCATAATATGCTGCCTAGCGCTAAAGCAGACACCCCTGCACAAAACCAATCCTCATAGGCATTTTCCTCTTTCTATGTGTGCTGCATAATGCAGTCTTTGAAAGACGACACAACAAGGAGATGCCAACATAAATCACCACGTAGCCCTGCCCTGTGGAGGTGTAGCATTTATACATAATCCCTAGTCTACCATTAGTGCGATATCTGGGAATGCACCTAAATTAATGTGTGGATGTGTGAGTACACTCTCGCTTAAAACATGTAATGCCTCCCTGGGGCAGAGTAACGCAGTTCTGCAGGATTAGGATTGTTGCCCTCCTGGGTCACTGAGGCTCCTTCTATGGTTGTGGATGTTGGCGGGGGTTGGTGGTGAGAATTGCATTGCTCTGTTTACTGTTTTCAAGCGTTCTTGAAACGCAATGCACTCCTGCATGATGCAATGCTGATGTGAGGCACATGAAGGTGTTTTACCTCATGCAATTTGACTTTGCATTATGTATGTAGTAATTGCATTAACAGCACTTTGCCCCATTATCAACTACTTTACATCACAATGTGATGTGCATCTCGAGGCCCTGAGCCCTGGTGCCCCATATGATAAATACAGCAGATCCATGGCACAGGAATCTTATGCAACACAGCGCAATACATTTTTTACCCAACACTATGCAATGCAGCGCTGCGTCAGAAATCATTAATGTGCCCTTGACCTTTTGAAATCACTCACTGTGGGTCTCAAGGGATGATCCTTGTGGGTGCAAATAGAACACAAGAAGTGTTATGGGTTATCCAATACATAACTGAGATTCTGTGTCATCCAAATGTAAGATTTGTGATATACATTTATTCAGCATTGAAGATGGCCATGGGAACAAGAACTGGCAAAGCCAATAAGTCTTGCCTTTGTAATAGCACTGTTGAGCTAATGGCTTTTGTCTGTAAAGTATTGTTTAAAAAAGTAAAAGAAAAACACATTTAAAAATATTGGAGGAAAATATCTTACAGCATCCCACTGTTCACTGAATTCAGGTTTTCGGTGTTTATAAACAGCATGCTTACTTTTCAAATAGATTTCACTTAACCCCTTCACTGCCAGGCCTTTTCCCCCTCAGGTTCAAGCCTTTTGTGGCTATTTAGGGTAGTTCACGCTTAGGCCCTCTTAATTTTTTGTCCTTATAAGCTATCCACGCCAAATTTGTGTCCTTTTTTCCAACATCCTAGGGATTATAAAGATAACCAGAGTTTGTGGATTCCCCTGGAGGAGACCAATAAATTAGCCAAAATACACCTAAAATTTAGTTTTTGGGGGAAAAATGGGAAAAAAGTGCTGCAGAAGAAAGCATGTGTTTTTTTCCCTGCAAACGGCATCAACAAAGGGTTTGTGGTGCTAAAATCACCATCTTCCCAGCTCTCAGGAAAAAAGCAGACTTGAATCATAAAACTACATTTTTCAACCCAATTTTGGGATTTTACTGGGACATACTCAATTTTTACTATTGTTTATGCTTTCAGCCTCCTTCCAGTTAGTGACAGAAATGAGTGTGAAACAAATGGTGGATCCCAGACAGCTAAACATTTTTGAAAGTAGACAACATTCTAAAGTCAGTAAGGGGTCATTTGTGTAGATCCTTTAAGGTTTTCCTACAGAAAGTAACAGTTGAAATAAAAAAATATTGAAATTGAGTTGAAAAAACAGCCCTTTCTGTCCATGTTTTCCTCTGTAACCTTTTCCAGGTATGGCAGATTTTTAAAAGCAATACACTGTTATGGCTACCGGACTCTTCTGGTTGCAGGGATATACAGGGCTTGTAGGTTCATCAAGAACCCTGGGTACCCAGAGCGAATAAATGAGTTGCACCTTGCAATGGGTTTACATTGTATACCGGGTATACAGCAATTCATTTGGTGAAATATAAAGAGTGAGAAATAAGTATCAAGTAAACCTTTGTATTTCAAATAGGGCACAAGGTAAGGTGTTGAGAAGCAGTGGTTATTTGCACATCATTGAATTCGGGGGTCCCCATACTAGCATGTGAATTACAGGGTGTCTCAAATAGACTTCTTTCTTACACACTATCTTACATTTGGAAGGAAAAAATGTAGAGAAAGACAAGGGGCAATAACACTTGTTCTTCTATGCTGTGTTCCATCAAGTCTCTCGATAAAATGGTACCTCACTTGTGTGGGTAGGCCTAGCGTCCGTGACAGGAAATGCCCCAAAACACAACTTGGACACATCACATTTTTCTGATGAAAACTGACCTGTTTTTTGCAAAGTACCTAGCTGTGGATTTTGGCCTCTAGCTCAGCCGGCACCCTGGGAAACCTAGCAAACCTATAAAAAAAAAATATAACTAGACACCTAGGGAAATTCAGAATAGAGTGACTTGTGGGGTTCTCACCAGGTTCTGGCACCCAGAATCCTTTGCAAACCTCAACATTTGTTTAACAAAACACTTTTCCGTCATATTTCAGTGCTGCAAAGTTCTGGAATCTGAGAGGAGCCACAAACTTCCTTCCACCCAGCATTCCCCCCCAAGTCTCCAAGTAAAAATGGTACCTCAGTTGGGTTGGTAGGCCTAGTGCCCGCAACAGGAAACACCCCAAAGCGCAACATGGACACATAAAATGTTTACATTGAAAACTGATGTGTTTGGATTTTGGCCTCTAGCTCATCGGGCTCCTAAGGAAACCTAGCAAACCTGTCCATTTTTTAAAATTAGGGGAATCCAGGATGGGGTGACTTATGAGATTCTCACTGGGTTCTGTTACCCAGAATCCTTTGCAAACCTCAAAATGTGGCTAAAAAACACTTTTCCCTCACAATTCGGTGCTGCAAAGTTCTGGAATCTGAGAGGAGCCACAAACTTCCTTCCACCCAGCATCCCCCACATATCCCGATAAAAATGGTACCTCACTTGTGTGGGTAGGCCTAGTGTACATCAAAATCATCTATTACAAAACTACCTGTTTTTGCAAGGGGGCGTCTGCGTTTTTAGTCCTGGGTTCATCAGCCATCTAGGAAAACCTACCAAAACCAGACATTTCTGAAAACTAGACATCTGAGGGAGTCCAGTGAGGTGTGATCCCCCAGTGGATCCCCCAGTGTTTTCTTACCCAGAATCCTCATAAAACCTCAAATTTAGCTAAAAAATCTCATTTTCCTCACATTTCTGTGTGGGATTACCGCACAGGCACAGATTTCCTACCACTCAATGTTCCCCTCAGTCTCCTGATAAAAATGATACCTCCCTTGTGTAGGTGGGCCAAGTGGCTGTGACAGGGAAGGGCCAAAAACATGTCAAAATTGAGAGGAAATCAAAGCGGGTCCAAAATGGCAGATTGAAAGGAAACGTTTTTAGGCTGACAAGTGGGGCAGAATTTTTATTGGTATAGATGCGACAATGCTGGGTGTTAGGAATTTTGTGGTTTCCCTACAAAAATGTTGGGAAATTTGTGAATTCAAGCAAAATTGGAGGTTTGTAGGGCTTTGTGGGTAAGAAGGTGGTGTGGAATACATGTGAAGCACACCACCCTGGACTCACCCAGATGTTTAGTTTTCATATGTATCTAGGTCTGGTAAATTTGTCTAGGTGGCAGCGTCACAAAGTCCAGCTGCTCACCATTCCAATTGGGACGATATTGAGAGCTAGCCAAGCTCTCTTGGCCCAAAAGTAAAATCAAAACCCAAAATAATCAAATGTCCTCTTGCTTGCCGTTGAGATAAGATCCTTTCATTTGCAGGGGGGGGGCTGAAAGACTGTTACCCCATTCAGTTGGGGTGGGGGACATAGCCATGCCCATACTAGTTGGCAACCCCCACTCCCATAATTTTTTTTACATTCCCTGGCATCTAGTGGGCTTTCTGCCCCCCCCCCCCAGGAGTGGATTCAGTGTAATTGGCCCAGCTGCCCGCCAGTGGGCAAAACAACTTTGTCCCTATTTATTTGGGGTGGGGTATGGCCATACACCAACCCTCTTTTTAAAAAAAAAATCTCCCTGGTGTCTAGTAGGCTTTCCGCCCCAGTGGGGGCAGATAGGCCTTACAAAAATAGGCTGATCTGCCCCCAGGGGGGCAAAAATGGCCATCAGTATTGTGCCTACATGGGGAGTGACCCTTACCCAAGGGGCCACCACCCCCAAATAAGACACACACACACACCCATCCCTGTTGCCTAAGTGTTTCTGCAACCCTTGGGGGCATATGGGCCTAATATAAATAGGCCGATCTTTCCCCAAGGGGGCAGAAATGGTCAACAGTAATGTGCTCCCATGGGGAGCGACCCTTGCCCAAGGCCCCCACCAAACAAAACACACACACACAACAATTCCTGGTGACTAAGTGGTTTCTTCCCCACCTTGGGGACAGATGGGGCTAATAGAAATAGGCCGATCTGCCCCAAAGGGGAGGCAAAAATAGCCTAAAATGATATGCCCCCATGGGGAACGGCCCTTGCCCAAGGGGCCGCTCTCCTAATGTAAAATAATACTGGTGTCTAGTGGTTTCTGCCCCTCTTTAGGGCAGATTAGCTGAATAAACGTAGGCCAATCCGCCCCCAAGGGGGAAGCAGAAATGGCCTAATATAATATGCTCCCCCCAGGGAGCGACCCTTGCCTCAGGGGTTGCTCCCCTTATGTAAATTATTTAAAAAAACAAAAATCCGTGGTGTCTAGTGGTTTCTCCTCCTCCTGGGGGAAGATTGGCCTAGGAAAAATAGGGGGCCTAAAATAATACTGGCCCCCGTGGAGCGACCTTTGCCTAAGGGGCCGCTCTCCCTGTAAAAAAATAAATAAAAAATGTAGCTCTGGTGTTTAGAGGTTTCTGCCCCCCTTGGGGGCAGATTGGCCTAATTAAAATAGGCCAGTCTGCCCCCCATGGAGGGTAGAAATGGCCTAAAAAAATGCCACCCTTAGAAAGCGACCCTTGCTCAAGAGGCCGCTCCCCTTCTTTGATTACTAAATGTGAACAAAGTCCATGGTGTCTAGTGGGCAATCCTGCAGCACAATCGCTATGCGATTGCATGCTGATGTGATCAGATGTAACTGGGGGGTTGGGTGGCACGGGAAGTGCTCCCCTGTCATCCCTGCCCGGGGGTTTGGGTGGGTGGCCCACAGAGGGAGCGATTGTTCTCCCACTGTACGCCGGGTGCAGGATATAATGGTTACGTCCTCTGCATAGCAGCGCTGTAGCTGAAGACGTAACCATTACGTCCACGGCACCGAAGGGACTAAGAAACTCTGAAGAGAATTAAAAACACTAACAAGGTTTTCAAAATGTGATGGCAAACAATTGCCAAGGCCTAATTTCCTTTCTAAGGGATTAAGTCAGAGAGCAGATTTACGTTCTGCAGGAGAAGTTTTATGGTAAGTACATCCCCATCGCGATAAAAGCGTTTGTGTTCCAATGCTTTTGCTTTCATGCAATGTATGGAATTTAGGAGATAAAATAAAAACTGCCCTTAAAATTGAGGAGAGCAGTTACTTGAGGGGTGAAGCAGCACACAAGGGAGAGAACTATAAAACATGTGAGCACTCTCAAAGAGTGCGGAGTCTTAAAGAAAAAAGTAGCTCCTTAAATGTAAGCAGTGGAAGGATACAAGTAAGCCAGTTGAAAGGATGGTAAAGAGGTTTGGTTCAGGAGAAGGACAAATAACAAGAGGAAGGCAAGTCATCCAACAAAAAGCAAGCGAAGTAGAGTGACAGTAAAACCATGCAGCGAGAAGTAATGGCCAGGCACTAAGCCCACTGAAAGTTCACAATAGGTCGTTCGGTGAGTCCAGAAAAGCAAGCATTGTGCTTGCTTCTCAGTCCAAGGTAGCCTTTAAGTGCCTTTTACAGGTCTAAACAACCTGAATGCTGCAGCAGATGCCCACAATGACGGAAGTGATGTTTGACATGTGCATGCAATGACCTGTAAATCAGTACAGAATTTGCAAATTACGAGAACAACTGGACAGATGTGTGCGTGTGTGTGTGTGTGTGTTAGCATTATGCAGGAAAGTCAGGGAATTATGCCACCTGTGGTGGCGCTAGGCCACCTATTGTGCAGCAGCGCAGGGGGAAAGGGCAGGAATGGGCTGTATTCAAGGCATACAGTGCATTCCTGTCCTTTCCCCCTGTACTGGTGCACAATGGGCTACCTAGCACCAATGCAGGGACCCTTGCACCATGATGTAAGGGTGCTGAGGTTGCATGAAGTATTGTTTTGTGTAGGAAGGGGGAACAATACTTAGACGTATTTTCCTGCACACACAGAAAGAGGAAGTAACGAGGAAAAACAAGGCTATTTCTCCTCATTACGTGGCTCGTAGGGAGGTGTATCTTTTTGGTGCATTCCTGAGTTTACCAGGTTAGGTTGGCAGTGCGTAGCGTCAAACTTCTGACTTGAAGATTTGCGTCATACATGTACCACGTTTGTCACAACCTGAACGCTTCTTACTGCTGTAATCTGCCAGTCTCTGGGCACCACCAGGTTTCTTGCTTGTTTTGGTTTGACCAAGGTATGGGTGACCCTTTCTAGTAGCCACGGTGCTGCTGATAATAGAACACCAATCAGGCCGTAACCTCCAGAAGGAGACCCAGAGGAGAAAAAACAAGTGTTTGCAACGCAAGCAGCAGAAGACCAACTGTGCTTATATACTGACAAACAGGATCTCCAGAATAATGTGGTGTTGAGGCGGAGATAGTAGGTACATCAATGGATCGAGACACCAGAACTTGTCTCAGAGCAGTATTTTTGGCACGCAGTTGTTGTAATTGCTGTGCCTTTTGCTGTACGGTATGAAGCATAGACTGTGCAGTTTCCACAACATCTTCAGGTGGTCCTTCCATGGTTCCAGAGCAACGCAGCAGTTTTTTGCGTTGCAATCTGTCACAACCTGAACGCTTCTTACCACTGTAATCTGCCAGTCTCTGTCCACCACCAGGTTTCTTGCTTGCTCTAGATTGACCAAGGTAGGAGTGATCCTTTCCAGTAGCCAGGGTGTTGCTGATAATAATACACCAAGCAGGATATAACCTCCAGAAGGAGTCCCAGAGGAAAAAACCCAATCTTGGGAAAAACCTCAGATCCAGGAACTCCTGAAAAAGATGTTAAGAAAGTGAGGCACAAAACCATCTGGAACAAAATCTGCAGACATGGACAAGCAGGTAAAGTCCAAAATCACAGGATACAGGAGCACAACGGGAACGGAAGTGTTTGCAACGCATGGAACAGAAGACCAACTGTGCTTATATACTGACAAACAGGAAGTGACATGCAGGAAGTATTGAAGACACCATCTTGGATTGGGAAAAGCCACATAAAAGTAAGTGGGAAAATAGCCTTAGTATAAAAAGTAGGGAGCAAAGCATGCAGGGAAGGAAATACAGAGTCCTGGGAAATAGAAGATGTGGCCAAAGAAGAAACAAATAGAAATGGAGAAAAAAGAAGAAAATAAGAAAAACAGCAAAAAACAGGTAAGTAAAACTAGGGGGACAAAAGGTGGGCGCAGCGCGAAACAGAGCCCAAAGGGAAAGTTTGTTACTCGAAAAGTGGCCCGCGGCAGAAACGGCCATCTGAGACACAGACCACGGTTATATCGGGTCTGTGGGGCACCGGTCCCCACAGTAGGTCCCCTCCCCGAAGCCCCAGGCTTATCCAGCAAATGCTGAAAAAATGTGCAGACCAAGCGAGGAGCATGGATTGAAGAAGCATCTTCTCACGAACAATCACTGATGGGATTGAGACGATTCCGAAAAAGGCGAGAATCGCATATCTCATGAACTTCGTACTCAGGATGACCATCAACCAAAAGGGGAGGAGGACAATGGGCATTTCTCTTGTAGAGATCAGGAATAAAAGGTTTAAATGAGACACATGAAAAACAGGGTGAACCTTTCAAGTCAACGGTAGACAAAGGCAAACAGAGACTGAATTTAACACATGCAGAATTCTAAAAGGTCCATAGTAATGGGGTTTGAACTTATTCCGGGGCAGGCGAAAAGGCAAAAACTTAGAAAGCCAGACCTTGTTCCCACGCTGGTAAGATGGTGTAGGACTACGGCGAGTATCAGCTACCTTCTTCAGGTAACGTTTTGTATCTAAAAGATTGGTTTGTAGCAGGTCCTGAACCTGACGGAGATTTCGAACAACTGAGGTAACTGCGGGAACAGAGGAATCTTTATGAGTGACGGTAGGAAAAGCAGTAGGTTGGAAACCATAAGTACAAAAAAAGGTATGGACTTTGTTGCACTATGGACTGTATTATTATAGGAAAATTCAACGAATGGTAGATATGAAGACCAATTACTTTGAGTTGCATAACAAAAGCAGCATAGATATTGTTGTAATACTTGATTTAGACGTTCTGTTTGACCATTGGTCTGAGGATGGAACCCGGAAGATAGTGTCACCTCAATATGTAAAAACTTACAAAATGTTCTCCTCGATTGGAAATGATTCCTTGAGGGAGGCCATGCAATCGAAATATATCTCATAGAAAGACTTGACTCATTTACTCAGCGGTGGGTAATTCCTTTAGGGAAGAAAAATGAGCCATATTAGTAAAAGAGTCAACCGTTACCATTATGACCTGATAACCCGCAGAGGATGGCAAAGAACATATAAAATCTGTGGCCAACATATGCCATGGTAGGGACAGCATAGGCAAGGGCATCTATACCTTGCTGGCTTAGTCCGAGGTGTCTTAGTTTGAGCACATGTTGGGCAAGATCTTACATATGTTTCAACATCAGATTTTAATGTAGGCCACCAAAAGGAGCGGAGGAGTAGTTCCTGTGTGTTCCTAATTCCACGATGTCCAGCAGTAGGGAAGTCGTGATACATTTGCAAGGCTTTCGTTTGCACCTTCTTCGTAGGCAAAAATAAGGTGTTTTTATGATTGTACTATTCCTGATGCTTCCGTAAGTGGGGACTTAAAGCGTTCCATTCTTCCATGGGTAAATTCTGACACTCTGTTTTCACACGGGCGAGAAAGGATTGAACGACTACCACTATCCGACATGGCTCTATGATGTGTGGAAAAGTAGCAATTTTTCTCTCCGGATATCGACGGGATAAAGCATCTGCTACAACATTTTGGGATCCAGGTATGTATGTTACTACAAAATCATATTGGCTAAAAAAAGAAAGCCCATCTGGCTTGCCGACTATTCCAGCATTGAAAACTGCGGAGGCATTGTAGATTGCGATGATCTGTTCTAACTTCAAACGTTTCCTGTGAACCCATTAGAAAATGTTTCTTTTCCTTGCAGGCAGCTTTTAATGCTAGTAATTCCATCTCCAACATGGAATAGTTTTGTTCTGCATCTGACAACACATGGGATAGATAAAAGACAGGATGTTCGAGGCCATCATCGTCTTGTCTTTGTAGTAACACAGCTCCAATAGCTCTATCTGATGCATCAGTGACCACTATAAATTTATTTGTAGTGTCAGGATGACGTGATATCTTAGCTTGTGTAAAGGCACATTTTAAACTCTGAAAGGCTCTTTCTGCTTCTTCTGTCCAAATGAGACCCTTCTTTAGGCTTTCTCTTTTGATGGTCTGGGTTATCTGACCTTGTTGTTGGGCAAAGTCCTTTATAAACTGTCTGCAGAAATTGGATAACCCTAGAAAGCACTGTGTCTCCTTAACAGAAGCAGAAGAAGGCCAATTTAGTAAGGCTTGTACCTTTTCCGGGTCCATGGCTATTCCAACTTTGCTGATACGGAAACCAAGATATTGAACCTCGGTCTTGTTGAACTCACACTTTTACGGCTTACAGTACAGATTGTTTTTGTCTGAGTCTTTCCAGTACCTGAAGACAATGCTTAATATGGTGTTCAGGACAAAGAGAATTGACCAGAATGTCATCTAGATAGATTACAACACTTTGGTTCAAAAGATCAGAGAAAATTGAATTCATTAATCGTTGGAATATGAAATGTGATTTAGTCATACCAAAACGCATGATGCGGTATTCAAAATGGCCTAACGGAGTACAAAAAGTGGTCTTCCTTTAATCACCTTCCTTAATTCGTAAAAGATGATAGGCACCCCACAGATCTAACTTTGTGAATATAGTGGCCCCTTGGACTGCTTCCAAAATATCCTTATTAAGAGGTAGGTGAAACCTATCCTTGATGGTAATCTTATTCAACTCTCGAAAGTCAATACAGGGGTGGAGATCTTTAGTCTTCTTTGGTACAAAGAAAAGAGGAGCCCCCACAGGTGATCAAGAGGGAACAATCAATCCGCTTTGCATGTTTTCATTTATGTATTCCCTAAGTACGTTTCTTTCCTGCTCTGATAAGGAATACATTCTTCCGAATGGAACTACTTCCCCATGTATCAAAGGAATAGCACAGTCATAATCCCGATAAGGAGGCAAAATGGTTTTTTGAGCTTTCTGGAACATGTCGGAGTATCCTTAATAGCATCTCGGTACTCCTTGCACCATATTAATGGTGCTGCTTGCTCCACGGAAGAGAAAATGGACCTTTTCGGAGACCAATAGGAATCTGTTGAATAGCAATGTAATTGAAAAAAGTGGGATGAAAGTGATATAGTCCATGTCTCCCAATTTATATATGGGTTATGTTGTGTTAGCCAAGGGATACCCAGAATCATAGTATGGTTTGGAGAAGATATCAAGTCAAAGGCAAAGTATTCCTTATGTCTTCCGAATTGCAGGTGAAGGGTAGGAGCTGGTCCAGAGGTTAAAGGAGAGCCATCTACTGTTTGAACATGTTCGGGGATTTCTTTAGGAACGCGTAGTATTCCTCTTTGCTTAGCCCATTTCTCATCTGGGAACATCCCACTGGCATCACAATCCAAAAACGTGAATACTTGTTCTTCCTGGTTAGGGCACTGTAGAATTACTGAAAATACAAAAAGAACTGTGGTATCTTCTCTGGAGGAGCTGATGGAAGGTATCTCAATGCCTCCCGTCCCCTTCCTCCTCACAGGGGACGGGAGTTGGCATTTCCCGACAGTCAGGTGGGATGGATTGGACACATTCAAATTAAGTGACCCGCACTGCCACAGTAAAGACACAAGCCTTTGCGTTGTCTATTTTCTCGCTGTGCTTCAGATAACGGTCCACGAGCAATATGTTTTTGCATGGGTTCTTCTTCTGTGGAGGCTGGTTTCTGTGACTGTTTTTTTTTCAGGGCAACGTGCAAAAAAGCGCATTGCTACTGACTGGGACTGAAACCTGGACCTCTGTTTCTCCAATCTACTTTCTCGTAAACGGTACTCAATATTAAGTGCCAGGTCCATCAGTTCTTTCAATTATTCTACCTGGGTGGAATGCACCAGTTCATCCTTTATTCCGTCTTGTAACCCTCAACGGAAGAGTGTCACAAAAGTGAGTTCAACCCATGTGGTTTCAGCCGCTAGTTGTGTGAAACGGGTTATATAAGTCAGGACATCCTGATTCCCTTGTTGTATCTCACATAACGCCTCTTCCGCAGCGGCTTCCAGTCCAGGTCATTTGAACATCTGTTTAAAGGCTTGAAGAAAATCTGAATAGTTAGATAATAAGGAGTCATTGGCAGCTACCAAGGGGGTTGCCCAGGCTAAGGCTGGGCCAGACAGGGAGCTTATCAAATAACCAACCTTGGTCTTATCCTGGGTAAACTGAGAGGGTTGAAATGCAAAATATACCAGTAAAGAGTCCAGAAATTCCTTTAACTTGTTAGGATCTCCAGAATAATGTGGTGTTGAGGCGGAGATAGTAGTTACATCAATGGATCGAGACACCAGAGCTTGTCTCAGAGCAGTATTTTCAGCACGCAGTTGTAATTCCTGTGCCTTTTGCTGTACGGTATGAAGCATAGACTGTGCAGTTTCCACAACATCTTCAGGTGGTCCTTCCATGGTTCCACAGCAACGCAGAAGTTTTTGGCGTTGCAATCTGTCATGACCTGAACGCTTCTTACCACTGTAATCTGCCAGTCTCTGGGCACCACCAGGTTTCTTGCTTGCTCTAGATTGGCCAAGGTAGGAGTGACCCTTTCCAGTAGCCACGGTGTTGCTGATAATAATACACCAAGCAGGATGTAACCTCCAGAAGGAGTCCCAGAGGAAAAAACCCAATCTTGGGAAAAACCTCAGATCCTGGAACTCCTGAAAAAGATATTAGGAAAAGTAAATGTGAGGCACAAAACCATCTGCAACTAAATCTGCAGACATGGAGAAGCAGGTAAAGTCCAAAATCACAGGATACAGGAGCGAGGAGCACAACCGGAACGGAAGTGTTTGCAACGCATGGAACAGAAGACCAACTGTGCTTCTATACTGACAAACAGGAAGTAATATGCAGGAAGTATTGAAGACACCATCTTGGATTGGGAAAAGACACATAAAAGTAAATGGGAAAATAGCTGTAGTATAAGAAGTAGGGAGCAAAGCATGCAGAGAAGGAAACACAGACTCCTGGGAAATAGAAGATATTGCTAAAGAAGAAACAAAAAGAAAAAGAGAAAAAAGAAGAAAAACAGCAAAAATCTGATAAGTAAAACTAGGGGGACAAAAGGTGCGCGCAGCGAGAAACTGAGCCCAAAGGAAAAGTTTCAGGTTGCGCTGCGGCCCAAAAAACAGGGCGCAACCTGAAAAGCGGCATGCGGCAGGAACAGCCGTCCGAGACGCGGACCGCCGATGTAACCGCGGACCGCAAGTGGGGCACCAACAGTCTTCGTGGCATCACAAAGTTGAATGGTGCACGCATGATGCAAACCTCTCATAAACATGCCCTTGAACTTCCAGTTGTATGAAGGCATCCAATTTTTACTCCTATGATGGTCAAGGGAGGATATGCGACTTCATTGGGAGAGGAAATTCAGAGATAAGCCTGTGTATCATCACTGTTTAATTTACGGAGGGTTGCTGAATTCTTAGGAAGGAGACCAAGAGTCTCAATATAGAGCTTAAAGAGTTGGGGCCAGCATGGAACACCAACTAGAGAAATAGTTATCGGTTTTGGTCTGCTGTCACTGGTTAGTTAAGTAAAACGTGAACCATTCGAGGACTGCCCGTCAATACCCCTCATTCTTGTAGAATTATGATCAGCATGGACGATTCATTGGTGTTGAATGTGCTGAAGCAGGTATCTTAATTAGAAATAATTAATGAGTGCTTATGTGTTTTGAATAATGAATTTTGTAGAAAACGAATAAGGTAGAGAAAAAGAAAGCACGGGTTTGAAGAATGTGACCACCAATGTTCACGAAATGTACTAATTAATGATCAATACTTATGAAATATTGAAAATGTATTAGATTAATGTAGGAATATGTCATATTAAGGGTTATGACGTATGCTATATCTTTATTAATTGTAGGCCTTAACTTAGTGAATGTCTTGGCCTAGTTTTGTCAGGCCTCATGCAGAAGCTGTATTTCTTAGCAGTTAATAAAAATGCTGACAGTAAACTAAACTGTGAAATGTCCATTGTTCTGTTTAAAGTGCTTAACCAAAGCTTTCTGTGAGAACCAACGGACAGGAGACGATGTTCCTAGTAATGTAACAAAATGTGTGTAATGTGTGTGAGATGTACTTTCCCAGGACGCGAACAATGAAGACACTGACTGGAGATGAAGATGCAACAAATTTGTTACCTGACGAGCCGGATGATGAGGAAATCGTAAAGTGGACCAATCAACTTTGTGTGACAAGTGAAATATTAGAATTCATAGATTTGTTATAAAAATATTATTGTGTAGTGTATGAACGTATGATTAATTGACCAATAGGGAATTAGGGATAGTTTAGGTGACTTTGATACAACAACGCAACAGAGGGAAAAGACTTCAGATCTTACCCCGTTATGAGATGCGATTTGAGAGAAGAAGAGACTCGAGATTCTGTCATTGGGCTCATACTCTCTGACTGAAAGCCTGATGCTTTCCTGATCGATTGATGACCTGAGGACGAAGACTGATTCTGCTTGCTGACCCATACTGTGGATAGGTAGATATGACAATGTGACTGAATTGCATTTTTATGCCTTTTCTTTCTAGGTACCAACTGCTCTGTCTTGATAATTTCCCTCGCTAGATGTTTTTCTAAATTTGTGTTCTAAATTGTTTTGCATGAAGGCCAACATGCTGATGCTAATCTGGGTTAGATGAGGGTATTCACATGAAGACTTACGAATTACAGGGACTAATGTTTGACGAGTTATCTTGCTGAACTCTATGTATCACATATCTTTATTGCAGCTGACTCTGCTTTTGATTTGCACCGTTGCCTTAGAATGTGTCGTGATTCAAGCTTTGATTAGATTGTGTTTCTTCCGCCGCTTTGGTCAACCAGTATTGTTCTTATATGTCTTTCATTTGAATTTGAGATTAATCTACATGACTTTAGCATTGTCAATATAAGGGAAATAAAAGTACTAAACTTTTACTAAACATGTGGTTATTCATGACTGAAAGGTCATGGTGCATGATATTTACTGACACCATTGATTATTGATTTTGACTAATGGTGATTGATTATTGTGTATTGATTAGTGATTATTGTTCATGTATTTGGGCTACGGCGAGAACATCTTAAACGAGTCAAAAGGTTCATCGACCTATTCGCATCCCCTTGTAAGTTTACTTATTAAGGCCAGACATGCTAACAAATGCAGTACATTGGTCAATAACACAAGAAAACATCCACAATAAAGATTTCAAATTGCTTCATCAATGTTGCAGCCCTGTCTAAAACCCAATTGGCAATCATAATCTCAAAAGTGGGCATCTTTGAAGATAATTGAGTATCATATAAACCTTTCGCATGGATTGTTACAATACTATGTTGTAGTAGAGTCTAGAGAGAGTGAGAGAAGCTAGTATTAATGAAATCACCCCATTGGAGTCTGAAATTACCTGCAAATATGTTATTCGAGAAATCTATCTTTTGAGGGCTTGTTTGTTCCATGCGCTACTTGAAACAGAAAGGAGATGTTATCCCTTTGTAAGTTGTATATGATGTTTATTCGGGTACACATGGGGCTTCCAATTCTAATTTAAGTAGAAGACATTCAAAGGTCTAATAATAATGGTTTAGCATTGTTTGTGGGTAATGTAGTTCTTGAAAATCACAGCAACCCTACCACCTTTCTTAGCTTTGGTGTTTAGGTAAATAGTTCAGTATTCTGGGTGTAAGAAAACTCTGTGATGGTTGGAGATGATTAATTTAACCTCAAAAGATTAATGTAAAGGGCCTCAATATTATTAGTGATTCCAAGATGATCTTTGGTCGATGATTAGAATGTCCCTCTCCACTCTGCGGAGTGAACTGTATTACAATGAGATTTGTGGGATTAATCTTCCTCCTATGTCGCTGTTCATTCAAGGGTCTGTGCCTGCGTTGGTGGATATGGGTGAGAAAGTGTAAACATGTTAAAAGGGCCACTTTTGAAAATGTAGTCTTCAAATCAGGTCAAGAACATTCACAGAGCAGCGAGAAGTGGATTTCCAATGAGGGTGAAGCTCAATCTTGCTTCTCTGGATTGTGTGCATCGACAAGGAAGAAGCTGATGAGGAGTTTTTTAATTAGATTAGAAAAGCAGATTGATTAAATCACAGTTGATTACCTTATCAGCTTTAGACTAACAAAGGAAATTAATCTGTTCAATTAGCCCTTTATTGGCTGGCAGAACTAGGGCCTTGATGTACAAAAGATTTTTGTGGTCATAAAGCCGCTGATTTGCAAGCTTTATTTTATGACATCTTTTTGTTGACATTTTATTCATAAGCAAATAAAGTGAGCATACCCACATTACATCACATGAAACTCTAGAGGATTCAAGATCAGGACATGGTTCGTTGAGTAGAGAGATTGGTACAGTACTGTCCATAGATGTTCGGGAGGTGATTGCAGGAGTGGGTATGGGGCAATAACTGAGAAAGAAGGCCTTCATCAATATCCGATCTCACCCTGTCAGGGTTTGGTGTACCACGTTCTGTACTCAGTCTACTATCGGCTTAAAGCTTCCCATCTCCAGTCGATAGAACTCCCTCCATCAGCCCCAGATTTTTTTGTATTTCATAGAACAACCCCTGGTGGTGTAAACCACTTTTTCGGCCATGAAGCAAGCATTCATTCATGCAATCCATTGTTCCTTGGTGGGGACCTCCTCCGTCTCCCAGACCCGTGCAATGTCTCTCTCACCACCACAAAGCTGAGAGAGAAAAGCAATAGCTTCTTGCAGGGCAGATCTATATCTCCCAGCAATGATTTGCAAAATTGAAGGGAGAGGCAAAAAAACAACTTGCAAATGCACAAAAGCTACATTACATTTCAGAATTCTCTTTACAACTCATAAAATACACCTTGTGGCTCCTTACAGTTTGAAGGAAGAGGGGAGTGTGAAAGGTGCATGAAATTAAATGTAGTAATAGTTTGTCATTCTAACAGTTTTAACAATGCACTGATACATTTCAATGTCATTTCTCACAGGGGTGTCCTTTTCATGGCCCTTCCACCTTCCAAATTTCAGTGTGTTGCAATGTTCACATTTGTGATGCATAATGTAGGTTTTGTACACTTACGCCCTCATTACAAATCTGGCGGTCGGTGTAGAGTGGCGGTAATACCGCAAACAGGCTGGCAGAAAAAAAAATTATATTACAAGCATGGCGGTTACCGCCACGCCAAACTGCCACTTCTACACTCCGACCGCCAGGCAGTATCACGACCCCGCATACCGCCATGGATTTAGTGGGGATCTGTACCGCCACGAAATCCATGGCGGTAGGCACTATCAGTGCCAGGGAATACGTTCCCTGGCACTGATAGGGGTCTCCCCCTCCTCTATCCCCCTCCCCAGAGTCCTCCCCCTAAACCCACGACCACCTTACAACCCCCCAAAGGTTGCAGGACCCCCCTCCCCAAACCCTGCCAACATTGACACACACATCCCCCTACACGCACACTCACACAACTACTTCACATACACGCAGACATACACGCACACAAACACACAGACATATATGCACACATTTCCCATAAACACAACACACCCCCTGCATGCATGCACGCACTCACACCCCCCCTCTACGCACTCACACGCACACCCCCATGCAGGCACACATAACACAACACCCCTCACCCCCTCCCCTAACGTATGATCACCTTACCTTGTCCAGTGATCCTCCGGGAGGGAACGGGATCCATGGGGACTGCTCCGCCACCAGCTCCCCATCACCAGAACACTGCCACACCGAATCCTGGGTTGTGATTCGGTGGGCGGTGTTCTGATGACGTGGCAGTGGAAGTGGAGGAGCTAGTTCACTGTCGACCGCCAGTATGGCTGCTGGCTGCTCTCCGTCTGAAAAAGGGCAGAGGGCTGCCAGCAGTCATGATACGCTGGGCTGAAAACCACCTGCACTAGCGGTCTTCAGTGCGGCGGTACCACGGCGGTCTTTGAAAAAGACCGCTGAGGTCCAAATGAGGGCCTTAGTAATTTCTGATGTACTAAACCACCCATGAACTCGGTCTTTTTGGTAAGTAGGGGAAACTAGTGATAGCAAAACAAAAAACTCCATCAAATACTGGATTCAACATATAATATGTGTATATATTTAACTCAGTATGCTAATTTAGCTCCTGAAAGAAACAGAAGACACTCTGGGCCTGATAATGACCTTAGTGGATGGAATACTCTGTCACAAACGTGAAGGATATGCCGCCCGCCATATTAAAAGTTCCATTGCATCCTATAGAACTTGTAAAGCGTTGGGCAGGAAGTCCATCACGTTTGTAACTGAGTATCCCATCTGCCAGAGTCGTAATCAGGTCCTGTGTTTGATGTTAAACAGAAGAGAAGGCAAACTCCTTGAAGGCTGAACACTGTTTATCGAGGAAACTGTGGTTCAAATCCTATCTTTTGCACCTGACCAAACTGTGTAGCCCGGCGCAAGCATTGTTACATCACATGGAATCACAACATAACTATATAAACAGTGCATAAGACAAACTGACACCTTTTGGCTTACTCGTGACAGTATTGTCAGTGAATGTAAATGGGGAAAATATCATGTTTAAAAACTATTATGTTTTTCCAACTAGTGATGCTTTCTGGCATAAAATTTGGAATCAACTAAATCTAATATTTCACATTGCTTTTCCTTTTTTGCATTAGTCATGTATTTTTAGGCACGTTAGCTTACATTTGGACTGCCTTCTCATTTAATACCGTTTGGTTGATTCGTTGCTCGCTCTTGCCTTGCAACAAATTACTAAAAACATGGAAGAAAGCTTCGGGTGTGTCTTTTAACCCCTTTGTCGCCATGGACGTAATGGTTACGTCCATGGCAGCGCCCGTGGGGCGCCATGGATGTAACCATTACGTCCTGCGACCGGCCCTCGGGGGAAGCGCTAGCGCTCCCCCCGAGGGGCGCCCCCCCAGGGCTGAAAGGGGAATCCCTTCCCCTTCCACCCCCGACATCCCCCCCGCACCCTCCCATGACGTCAGCGCGCGAGCGCGCGCTGACAATCACAGAGCCTCCCCCATGCGATCGGAAGAGAAATGCTTTGCATTTCTCTTCCGATCATGTTGGGGAGGCCGAGAGAGGCTTCAAAGGGAAGGAAATTTATTTCCTTCCCTTTGAAGTCTCTCTCTGTGTTTTGGCAGCCGTATTGAAAGCAATCCGGCTGTCAAAACGCCCACTAGACACCAGGGATGTCTTTTTTTATAAATGAAATTGGCATAAGGGAGCGGCCTCTAGGCACCAAGGATAATTTATTTATTTTTTATTTCTTTTGTTTAGTTTTTTGTTTTAGGTGTGGGGAGCGACCCCTTAGACAAGGGTCGCTCCCATAGGGGGCAAATTATATTTAGGCCATTTCTGCCCCCCTTGGGGGAAGATTGGCCTATTTTTATGAGGCCAATCTGCCCCCCTTGCACTAGACACCAGGGAGTTTGTTTTGTTTGTGAATTTTACGTAAGCGGAGCGACCCCTTAGGCAAGGGTCGTTCCCCTGGGGGGCAAATTTATTTTAGGCCATTTCTGCCCCCCAGGGGGGCAGATCAGCCTATTTTAATTAGGCCGATCTGCCCCCAAGGGGGGCAGAAACCACTAGGCACCGGGGATTTTTGTTGTTGTTGTTGTTTTACAGATGGGCTGGTGGGGGGGGGCACATATATTTTAGGCCATTTCTGCCCCCCCGGGGGCAGATCGGCCTATTGTTATTAGGCCGATCTGCCCCTTGGGGGGCAGAAACCTCTAGGCGCCAGGGCTAATTTTTTTTTTTTTTTTTTTTTTTTTTTTTTTTTAGAGATGGGGAGCGACCCCTAAGGCAAGGGTCGCTCCCCTGGAGGGGCAAATTGTATTTAGGAAATTTCTGCCCTCTTTGGGGGCAGATTGGCCGATTTTAGGTCAATCTGCCCCCACGGGGGGCAGAAACCACTAGGCACCGGGGATCTTTTTTTTTTGCGCCGTCACACAAGGGGAGCGACCTTGTAGGCAAGGGTCGCTCCCCAGGCGGGTGTGGGGGGGCAAATTTATTTTAGGCCATTTCTGCCCCCCCTGGGGCCGGCTGAGCGAGAGGCCAAAATCCACAGGTAGGCACTTTGCAAAAAACACCTCTGTTTTCTGTGAAAAAATGTGATGTGTCCACGTTGTGTTTTGGGCCATTTCCTTTTGTGGGTGCTAGGCCCACCCACACAAGTGAGGTACCATTTTTATTGGGAGACTTGGGGGAACACTAGGTGGAAGGACATTTGTGGCTCCTCTCAGATTCCAGAACTTTCTCTCACCGAAATGAGAGGAAAAAGCGTTTTTTTGGCCAAATTTTGAGGTTTGCAAAGGATTCTGGGTAACAGAACCTGGTCAGAGCCCCACAAGTCACCTCATCTTGGATTCCCCTAGGTGTCTAGTTTTCAGAAATGTGCTGGTTTGCTAGGTTTAGAGTCCAAAATCCACAGGTAGGCACTGTTTTATGTGAAAAAATGTGATGTGTCCATCTTGTGTTTTGGGCCATTTCCTTTCGTGGGCGCTAGGCCTACCCACACAAGTGAGGTACCTTTTTTATCGGGAGACTTGGGGGAACGCTGGGTGGAAGGAAATTTGTGGCTCCTCTCAGATTCCAGAACTTTCTGTCACCGAAATGTGAGGAAAATGTGTTTTTTTTAGCCAAATTTTGAGGTTTGCAAAGGATTCTGGGTAACTGGAGCGACCCGTGATCGGCCTATTGGTATTCAGCTGATCTGCCCCCGGGGGGGGGCAGAAACCTCTAGGCGCCAGGGCAATTTTTTTTTTTTTTTGTTTGTTTGTTTTTTTAGAGATGGGGAGCGACCCCTTAGGCAAGGGTCGCTCCCCTGGAGGGGCAAATTGTATTTAGACCATTTCTGCCCCACTTGGGGGCAAATCGGCCGATTTTAGGTAAATCTGCCCCCAAGGGGGGCAGAAACCACTAGGCACTGGGGATCTTTTTATTTGCGCCATCACGCAAGGGGAGCGACCCCGTAGGCAAGGGTCGCTCCCCGGTAGGGGGTGAGGGGGCAAATTTATTTTAGGCCATTTCTGCCCCCCCCCCGGCCGGCTGAGCTAGAGGCCAAAATCCACAGGTAGGCACTTTGCAAAAAGCACCTCTGTTTTCTGTGAAAAAATGTGATGTGTCCACGTTGTGTTTTGGGTCATTTCCATTCGTGGGTGCTAGGCCCACCCACACAAGTGAGGTACCATTTTTATCGGGAGACTTGGGGGAACACTGGGTGGAAGGACATTTGTGGCTCCTCTCAGATTCCAGAACTTTCTGTCACCGAAATGAGAGGAAAAAGTGTTTTTTTGGCCAATTTTTGAGGTTTACAAAGGATTCTGGGTAACAGAACCTGGTCAGAGCCCCACAAGTCACCCCATCTTGGATTCCCCTAGGTGTCTAGTTTTCAGAAATGTGCTGGTTTGCTAGGTTTCCCCAGGTGCCGGCTGAGCTAGAGGCCAAAATCCACAGGTAGGCACTGTTTTATGTGAAAAAATGTGATGTGTCCATGTTGTGTTTTGGGCCATTTCCTTTTGTGGGCGCTAGGCCTACCCACACAAGTGAGGTACCTTTTTTATCGGGAGACTTGGGGGAACGCTGGGTGGAAGGAAATTTGTGGCTCCTCTCAGATTCCAGAACTTTCTGTCACCGAAATGTGAGGAAAATTTGTTTTTTTAGCCAACTTTTGAGGTTTGCAAAGGATTCTGGGTAACAGAACCTGGTCAGAGCCCCACAAGTCACCCATCTTGGATTCCCCTAGGTCTCTAGTTTTAAAAAATGCACAGGTTTGGTAGGTTTCCCTAGGTGCCGGCTGAGCTAGGGGCCAAAATCTACAGGTAGGCACTTTGCAAAAAACACCTCTGTTTTCTGTAAAAAAATTGGGATGTGTCCACGTTGTGTTTTGGGCCATTTCCTTTCGTGGGCGCTAGGCCTACCCACACAAGTGAGGTACCATTATTATCGGGAGACTTGGGGGAATGCTGGGTTAAAGGAAATTTGTGGCTCCTCTCAGATTCCAGAACTTTCTGTCACTGAAACGTGAGGAAAATGTGTTTTTTTGGCCAAATTTTGAGGTTTGCAAAGGATTCTGGGTAACAGAACCTGGTCAGAGCCCCACAAGTCACCCCATCTTGGATTCCCCTAGTTCTCTAGTTTTCAAAACTGCACAGGTTTGGTAGGTTTCCCTAGGTGCCGGCTGAGCTAGGGGCCAAAATCTACAGGTAGGCACTTTGCAAAAAACACCTTTTTTCTGTCAAAAAATGGGATGTGTCCACATTGTGTTTTGGGGCATTTCCTGTCGCGTGCGCTAGGCCTACCCACACAAGTGAGGTATAATTTTTATCGGGAGACTTAGGGAACATAGAATAGCAAAACAAGTGTTATTGCCCCTTGTCTTTCTCTACATTTTTTCCTTCCAAGTATAAGAGAGTGTGTAAAAAAGACGTCTATTTGGGAAATGCCCTGTAATTCACATGCTAGTATGGGCACCCCGGAATTCAGAGATGTGCAAATAACCACTGCTCCTCAACACCTTATCTTGTGCCCATTATGGAAATTCAAAGGTTTTCTTGATAGCAATGTTTTACTCTTTATATTTCAGCAAATGAATTGCTGTATACCCGGTAAAGAATGAAAACCCAAGGCAGGGTGCAGGTCATTTATTGGCTCTGGGTACCTAGAGTTCTTGATGAACCTACAAGCCCTATATATCCCCGCAACCAGAAGAGTTCAGCAGACGTAACGGTATATTGTTTTAAAAAATCTGACATTGCAGGAAAAAGTTACAGAGTAAAACGTAGAGAAAAATTGCAGATTTTTTCACCTCAATTTTAATATTCTTTTTTTTTCAGTTGTTATTTTCTGTAGGAAACCCTTGTAGGATCTACACAAATTACCCCTTGCTGAATTCAGAATTTTGTCTACTTTTCAGAAATGTTTCGGGTTCTGGGATCCAACATTGGTTTCATGCCCATTTCTGTCAATGACAGGAAGGAGGCTGAAAGCACAAAAAATCGTAAAAATGGGGTATGTCCCAGTAAAATGACAAAATTGTATTGGAAAATTGGGTTTTCTGATTCAAGTCTGCCTGTTCCTGAAAGCTGGGAAGCTGGTGATTTTAGCACCGCAAACCCTTTGTTGATGCCATTTTGAGGGAAAAAACCACAAGCCTTCTTCTGCAGCCCCTTTTTCCCATTTAAAAAAAAAAAAAAAAAAATTTCACTGTATTTTGGCTAATTACTTGGCCTCCTTCTGGGGAACCCACAAAGTCCGGGTACCTCTAGAATCCCTAGGATGTTGGAAAAAAAGAACGCAAATTTGGCGTGGGTAGCTTATGTGAACAAAAAGTAATGAGGGCCTAAGCGCGAACTGCCCCAAATAGCCAAAAAAAGGCTTGGCACCTGAGGGGGAAATGGCCTGGCAGTGAGGGGATAAAAGATGGGTTGTACGGTGTTTGCTACGACCATCAACTGGATAATGCCTTCTCTTGTTGTTTCTAGTTCCAATGTGTGGTCTTCAATCACGATGTATCTTTCTCAACTAGCGAAATGCATGGTGCGCAAGCCACCTTAAAGCTTCTCTTCCTAACCTTATCACTAAATTTCTTGTTCCTTAAATTCCACATGTAATTCCTCTCATAGGAAGTCACGGTTTGTTTGTGTATTTAGTAATAGAAAATGTTATGTTTATGCTATATCAATATATCAGTGCAGCTTTTCATTTACCTACAGTATTGTTTGTCTTTCAATGTTTTCTGTTCTTGAGACAAAGACAATCTGTTTAATGTTGTTTTCTTTCATGTTTTAGATTGCGTTCTTATATATTCTGTAATAATATTTACATATTTCTTTCTTTTGATTTAATATTTTTTTGAATCAATAAACTATAGTTTCAACTTAAAAAACTATTAATTGTAATTTATGACGCAGAGATATATTCTGGTTTAGATATTGAAACACGAGTTGAAGAAATAAACTATTTATAATTTGAAAGAGTCTTTATCATATTTGTACGTGACAATTGCTATCTCACTTAAATGGCTCTTTTGCTGGTGGCTCATTCTTTAGCTTTTAGAACCAAGTCAGACCCCCCTGGCTCTGCTCTCTCTCTACAAATTACATTTATCCTCACATGAAGGCTAGTTTGTTTATTTTACTAATCTGACTCTTTTGAAAGTTTATCGGAGGAATTTAAATGTGGTTTAGTACAGGCTGCTTCAATCACTGTAGACAACAGATCGATAGAACTGATTTTTATCTACCTCAAAATAAGTGAAAAGTGAAGGTAAGCACTTAGTTATATTGTAAATCCTGGTGAACTTATATAAATATCTGAAGGCGACATAATTAACTAAGGTTGTTTACTAGCTAAATACGAAGCTGCGTTTGAGAAGTTTATTTTAATCAAATAGTCATAATATTTCTGGGACACGCATGTCTCATAGGCTGATGTAATCTAGTATGTTTAATTAAGGAATCCTGCACGAGAGAATTTAGCATACCAAAAGACTGGCAGCATTGCAATTGGTTTACCTATGCACCAACCGGTGACACAGATGGACTCTACAATAACCGGCCCTTGGAACCATTGAAAACATTCCAAGCAAACAACTGAGTAGAGAGCATTCACCTCAGACAGGTGCCAAGCCAGAGTGCACCGGGCACCATGGACTTTCTTCCAAATTTCTCCGTGGAAACGTGGGCTCTGCTTGTCGTGCTCGTGACGGTATTTTTTCTGTAAGTACAACGACGGTTATTCTTTAGTGTCCAACATAAAGGAACCGCAAATGATTTTCATGAAATGTACCTAGCTTAAATGTCCTTGCTTGAGGGGTGGCGGTGGTTAGTAGAAGGAAGAGGGCGGGAAACGGGGCACATTCGTCAACATTCAGATATTTCAATAGCTCAGTGGGTAGAATACCAGCTTAGTGCTCTGAAGCCCCCAAACTTTGCGGGCCACACATCTGATCCTGGCAGCGCTGGCTCAGCCTTTTGTCTTTCCAACGTGAACAAAATAAGTGTTGTGTAAAAACATCTGTTCTTAAACTCCGAGATATCTGCTTGTCATGTGTGTGATATAACTATTATTATTAGTAGTATTATACGCTAAATCCAGTACTAGTCATCGTGATAATATTGCAGGTTACTGAAGAGTTTTATGATTACAGAGATGAAGAAGATGTAGGGCTTGATTGCAAGTTTGGCATTTAGCTAACCCCACTGCCAAACCCGTGATGAGGAGACGACCATGGAGCTGACAGTCTCCCCACCTGCCTTATTACAACTTTCCCACAGGGCTGACAGGTGGGTTCAGCCCAGTAGGAAAGGTGTGGCCGCATTTTTCCCGGCTAATAATTGAGCTGGCGGCAAGGCTACCACACACAGGGTGCACCAGCACAGCAGACAGTGCCTATTTCAAGGGTGCTGGGCACGGGGACCCTTAAACTGCCCATGCCACAGGCATGGGCAGTGTAGGGGCCCCCTTGAGGTCCCCTTCACTTGTTCCCCACCAGCACATGATTGTAATCAACAGGAAGGCTCTGATTTCAGCGCCACCCTGGCTGATCACAATCAAGACCGCCGCCAGCCCGTTGGGATCACTGATCCTAGCAGAGAAGGAGGTCTTTTGGCGGTCCAACTGCTAAAGTCATAATGTGGAGTTCAAACCGCCACAGCTGTGGCGGTCCGACCACAACCGCTAGTCTGACGATCTTGACACCACCAGACTCGCATTCAGGCCCATAATGCCTAGTGCCTCATTAAGACAACAGAACCCCAAGATGAATTCCAGAGTACTTTTTACAGATAGCAATGGCATTTTATTCTTTACAAACCTCCTTTCAGAGGTTGTTAGTGCATTTATATTTCTTTCGTGCCACAGACTATGGAGTGATTCTTGCAGCACCCGAATCTGAGGCTGCACAGAAGAGATATGGCTATATAAAGTGATTTCCCCCGGATCACACAATTATGTTATGTGGAAAAGTCAAGATTGGAGGTCTCCTGGTTTTGAGGTCTACAGTTCAACCACTACACAACATCAGGATGTTCAAACTTGCAAAACGTAGGTTCCAGACATATCTTTACAATAGCTGCATGAAATCACTGAGCTAATCATTCATCTCCTGTGGCATCAAACCCACATCAGTTTTTGCATGACAGAAGCGCAGTATTTCACCAGCTGTGAATATTTGTCTCTTGTTTTCTCCTATTTCAATAAATTCCTTTGTTAGAAATTGGGTCATTAGTTGGCAGAGGTTTGCACCCTGTCCAAGTAGGGATCACAATATTTGTCAGAGTAAGTCAGATATACACCCTAAATTAACCCTTGCTCACTCCCTGGTAGGTCCGCACAGAGCAGTCACGCTTAACTTAAGAGGCAATGTGTAAAGTGTTTGTGCAACACTTAATTACAGTAAAAACAGTAATAATGTAACATAATTACAGTGAAAGACACCCTAAAAAGACTTAGCACCAGGACAGAGGAATAGACAATATATATGTGACTATACAAGACCAAAACAACAAAAATCCAAAAAGTAGATCCTGAGATATGCAATTTTAAAGATTTAGGTGAAAATAGAGCACAAATGCACAAAGCGCCAATGGTGGTTATCTGGTCTCGCTGGACTGGGACAAAGTCACAAGTTCAGGCTAACTGCAATGGAGTGAGGCAACTACAGGAGCCCACATGGATCTTCTGAACAAAATACCTTAAAAGTTGGTGCACGGTCTGCACAGCATTGCTTTGCAAGGCTTTGTGTTGCTTTGCGGCAGTTCCAATGAGAACCACAGAAGGCAGAGCACCATAGGGCCACTTCCAAGGGTCCAGGACTTGGGTGGCACCACTTGGCAGGGTAGAGTCACAGTGGGCAGAGTCCAGGTGCTGTGGCACATGAGTTGCAGCAGTCTTTGATGTCCCCGAGGCTGCAGAACAACAGGAGGCAAGACAACAAACCCTTGGAGATTCTTGGGTTCAAGGATGTAGACAGCAAGTCCAGTCTCTCTCGCTGCAGGATGGAAGCAGCAGGCCAACACAGCAGAGCAAATAGCAAAGTGGCAATCTCTCATGCAGCAGCAGTAGGCCAACACAGCAATGCAGTTGCAGAGTGGCGGTCCCTCCTGGCACCACAGCAGTCCTTCTTCCCAGAAGAGTGTCCTTGGTTCCAGTAGAATCTGCTTTAGTGAGGTTTGGGGTCCAGTATTCATATTTTCGTGCTTTTGTTCTGGAAGGTGGGAGAAGCTTCCAGAGGCAGGCCTTTGAAATGTACAGATGTCCTTCCACCCCTCTTCTTGTTCCAAGCTGACTGGAGTGACAATACAGGGTCATTAAGCTCTATTGTGGGTAGAAAGGGCAAGTCTTTTCAGGTGTGAGGAAGTGCTAAGCTCCACCTCCCCTATCAAGGCAGTTAATGGCCCATTAAGGCCCATCAGGTTACACCTAATCTCCCATTATGTGTGGCTGTCTAGAGGGAATGCACAGAGCCCAGGTATCACCCAACTCAAATGTGTATTCTGAGGCAGGAAGAGGCACAGAATGGTTAACGTAAGAAAATGCTCACTTTCTAAAAATTGCATTTTCAGACTTAGAATTTAAAATCCAACTTCACCATAAGTTGTGATTGTAAATTATGAGTCCAGAGACACCAAACTCCACATTTCTATCTATTCCCAATTGGGAGTTATACTTAAAAGATGTTTTACAGTAATCCCAATGTTAGCATTTCTTTTACAGGCTCTGGGCACTTAGAGTGCACTTTACTAGGGACTCACAAGTAAATTAAATATGCCAATTGTGGATAAGCCAATGGTACCATGTTTTAAGCAGAGTGCACAACACTTTAGCACTAGTTAGCAGTGTTGAAGTGCCCCGAGTAATAGAGTCAACAAAAACAAATTCAGCAAAACGTGGTGGGAAAAGGCAAAAAGGCCTTGGGATGGACCTGCAGAAAGAGCCATTTTCAACATCTTTCTTTTACTGTTTGGACTTGGAATGGGAGTGATGAGGTTAGGCTTTGGATCTGGTTATTTAGTCTATTGATCCAGAAAGATATTTTAGCCCTAAATACCTTAGGCCAGATTTAGACTTTGGTAGATAGGTTACTCCATTGTGACGACGTACCCTCCCTGCCGAAACAAAGTTAAATACGGCTCATTTAGCGTCAGGAGGAACTTCAGTATGTAGAGGGGAGACTACTCCATCTCTGCTATCGCATATTCCTCCAATGGCCCTACTGAGTAAAGGCCACAGGAGGCTTGACCGTTTGCCCACCCACCTTATTTAGAGTGGTCGGGCAAATGGCAACCTTTCACCTGTTTTACTGGTGGTAAGAGATAGTGAAAACTGTGAAATGACCCGCACAACATGGGGAGGGTTTTTTTATTTTCAGAAAGAAAACCCTACTTTGAGATTTTCTTTTTTTTCAATTATTAAAAAAACCTTGAAAGTTTGACGTACGGCTCCACCACATTGACAGAGCCAATCATCAAACTTTCAATGCATTTAAAGGAACCGCCATGACGGCGGTTTATGGAAATGCAAGAGATGCAAGAGATGTCCGCGGAACTGGCACACATCTCTAAATTTGGCAGGTGGGCTACCCTCACCATGATGGAGTAAAATACTCCTCCACTGCGACAGTACTAAATCCATCTACCAAAGTCTAAATCAGGCCCTTAGGGGGTCATTATGTTCTTGGCGGTTCAGACCGCCATGCCAGAGGCGGCGGAAAAGACCGTCACCTGCATGCCTGTCCGAACCGCCATATTACGAACACAGGGAGGGCCGCCTGTGGCGGCCCTCCGCCACCACCAGGCTACCGCCGACAGGCAGCCTGACAGTGGCGGATTACATTATCCGACAGGGCAGCGCTGCAAGCAGCGCTGCCCACCGGATAATGTACCCTGTTTCCCCCAGCCTTTCCCTGGTGGGTTCCCCTGCTGGGAGAAGGCTGGCGGAAATGGTGCTCCGGGGCCCCTCTGGGGGCCCCTGCACTGCCCATGCACTTGGCATGGGCAGTGCAGGGGCCCCCGTGCAGTGCCCCGTCGCGCAGGTCACTGCCCGTTTTACAGGCAGTGATCTGCGCGACCGGTGCTACTGCACCTGCCGCACTGAGGCATTGACGACGACTACATGTGGAGCAGTCAGCAATGTCCTGGCCCTGCATTCTGCTGGGCCGGCGGGAGGAAACACTGTTTCCGCCCGCTGGCCCAGCAGAATGTCCTTTATTCGGCCGGCGGGGTCTCAAGGGGGCTGGTGATCTGTAGAAAGACCGCCAGCATGAACACAGCGGTGTTTACTGCCGTGTTCATAATGACCCCCTTAGATCTGAAAACGTATCAGGAATGTTTGTGTGCATTCCCAAACTCCAATCTACCCTGAAAATGCTTCCTTAAGGCAGAACGGATCACCACCAGATTTGTTGGGTGTGAAGGAAGACCTTTAGACCTTTAGAATGGAAGTCTTAACACATGATGTTCCCATCAGCACATCTGCACTTGCTTTCGAAGATACTACTCTGAATGAATATGATTAGGACAAAAAAACATAAAAATACATCAAAGTGTGGATGCAAATCTCTGCCCATATTTTTACTTTCTTGGGGCCCATTGTGTTTAGTTGCAAAGCATTTCACTGAGAGGGAATTGCAGCACCATCTCTAAATGGGAGCCAGATGGATCCTGTGCTGCAGCTCCATTTGTCCTGGTTCCCCCTTGGACCCTACCAATATAGGTTTTGAATTTGCTGGGAGTTGACGTGGAAACAGAGAGAGAGTGCACCTTGCTACATTCCATGTGTTCAACTACCTTTCACTGAAAAGCAGTGAATCTTTGAGGCGATACATACGTTTACATAGAGAGTCAGATTTGAACATTATAAGCAAAAGTGTACATATAATACTTATGTAGGTGACCCCAGTAGTTTTATTTGTTGCCCAATTTGTGCCCTTCCCTAAAATCAATTCTAGAGAGGCCACTGGGTGAAGATATCGGTTCCTTGGACATATTTACATGTTGCTGACCACTTCCAGACCGTCTGACTCACTTGCTTTCAATGCTATAGTAAGTAGCAGCGAAGCATGGCCTCTGCTGAGTAGTGGAGCAGAGGCCTGCAGCACACATTCCTTTTTTTAATTTACTAATTTGTATTAACTGTCAGAAACTGGGTTACTGGTTGACTGGGGTGTGAGTGCTGGTCAAGCAGCAATCACAATCCTATCCAGGGTAAGGCACAGGCAAACCCCAAACCTCATTCTCTTGCAACTTGGTACAGAGTAGTCAGGCTTAACTTATAGGTAATGTGTAAAGTACTGCTGCAATACTTCAAACAGTAAAAACAACACACAAAAAGATCCACACCAGGCTAGAAACATTGAGCAATATTTAATATTTAAAACAAGACCAAATCAACAAAAATCCAATTAGTAGAACAAGAGAAATTGAATTTCAAATTTTTTAAGTGAAATAGTGTCAAAAAGGATAAAGTGCCAGCTGTGGATTTCTGGTCACGCCAGACAAGGACAAATCACAAGTTCAGGATGATTGCGATGGTGGGCTGGCCAGCTACAGGGACCTAGTTAGGCCCACAGAACAAAAGTATCTTTAATCCTGGTTTGCGTGAATCAGCATTGAAGATGTGTCATGCATCCTAAGTGATGTGTTGGTTCCGTGATGCAGCAAAGATGCGGTGCGAGGTCCTGTTGCGTCGACGTCAATGATCTTGTCAACAGTGCTCACGATGCAAAGTCCGGTGTCGGGAATGGGAGGCACAGTCAAGCTGAAGTGTCAGCTTTGGACAAGCTGTGAAGCTGCAATGTAGAGCTTGGCGTCATAGTCAAGGCTTCCAGTGACAAGAGATGTGAGGATCTGCTCAGGTAAAGCGTCTTGTAGTGGCCGTTCCATAGATGAGGCAGCGTCCCAAGATGCTAGATGTGGCGGTGCTGTGAGTCTTTGAGATGGGTCCAATCCATGCCACGGGAACGATGCGCCGGGTCTGCTGGCGGTTGCGCCGCATAACAGAGATGAAGCATCGGTTCCGTGGGGTCCACAGATAGGCAAAGCACCTTAGGCCCACTTGCAAGGGTCCAGAACTGAAGTGGCACCACTTGGCAGTGCAGACTCACAGGAGGAAGCGTCCAGGTGCAGAAGCAGTGTTGTTGGAAGTCTTTAATGTCCCTGACACTTCAGATCAGGAGGCCATCCAACTAGCCCTTGGAATCACTCTGGGATCTAGGTTCAAGAGAATTGCTGATCCAATCCTTCTCATCCAGGCAAGGGGGCAACAGGCCAGCGCAACAAAGCAGCAAACCAGCAGAGTGGCCGTCCTTCAGCAGCACAGCAGTCCTTCTTCCTGGCATAGTATCCACAGGTTCAGCAGTGTACTGAAATGGTGTCTGAGGTCGAATATTTATACCCAGTTCTGCCTATGGAGTGAGGAAGACTCCTTAAGACATGCCTTTGAAGTGCCCTGATTCCCTGTTCTTCCTGCCCTGGCTCCTGACTAACTGCAGGGGAGTATGCAGCCCTTTGTTTAGTGACAGGACATAACCTTCTCAGGTGTAAATGAAACTGGGCCCAGCTACTTCCTCCCATACTGCAAAAGATGGCCCATCAAGTCACACCTAAGCTCCCATTGTGACTGGCTGTCTGGGAGGAACAGACACAAAGCTCAACTGCCAACTACACCTAGTCATGTGATCAGAGACAGGCTGTGGGCACCAAATGGCTTAGGTAAGAAAAATGCCAACTTTCTAAAAGTAGCATTTTCAGAACCGTAATTTAAAATCTGGCTTCACCATAAGTTAGGATTTTAAATTAGGATTCCAGAGACCCCAGACTTGAAGGTGTTATCTTTTCCCAAATGGTAATTACACTTACAAATTGTAATAAGGTAATTCCAATGTCATCCTATGGAAGAGATAGGCCTTGCAGTAGTGAAAAACAAATGTAAGAGTTTTTCACTATGAGGGCATATAAAAATTAAAGGTACATGCCCAGACTTTTGCAAGCATTGCACCCTACCCTCTGGGCTGGCCGAGGCCTACTCTAGTGGTGAACTATATGTATAAAAAGGAAAGGTTTGGGCCTGGCAAAAGGTTAACTTTGTCAGGTTGAAATGGCAGTTTAAAACTGCACACCCGGCTCTGCAATGGCAGGGCTGAGCCTTTGTTTAAGGGCTACTTAAGTGGGTGACACAATCAGTGCTGCAGACCCACCAGTAGCCTGTAATTTAAAGGCCTGGGTAGAGATAGTACCATCTTATTAGAGACTTATAAGTAAATTAAATATGCCAATTGGGGATGAGCCAATTGTAGGAATGTGCCCCTTTGTGTTTGGTCCCCCCTACAATTTTTGCTCCAAGTGTTGATGGCTATGACTCTGTTAGTCCACTGGAGTCTGCTGCCCACACCCCAGTGCTTATGCTGTCTCCCAAAATTGTTATGTTCAACTTGGTAATCCCAAATTGGGTAAGACTTTACCCCCTTATAAGGCCCTCGTACATGGCACCAGGGATACCCAGGGCAAAGGTGGTAACCGGGTCTCCAGGGCTGCAACATGGGTTTGCGCGACCCTGGGGGATCCCCGCAAACTAGTGAAAGCAGGCCTGCCATCGCAGACTGCAGAATCCGTGCAAACAGCTTGAACCCGACTGTGCCCTAACCATGTGTGGCACAATCTAATGCACTACCTGAAATATATGTCAGACACCCCTAAGGTAGGTTTCCTCAGCCCAGGAGGCAAGGTGCAGTTTATTAAAGGTGATGACAAATAAGTGCAAGCCTATGTGTCCCTATAGTGATGTCCCTTATTGGAAACAACTATACGTATTAGTGGTCCATAGGATAAGATGGGCTGCCAATTGGACACTTTTAAGATTGGCACCTCCATTATGGTACCACTAATATATGTCATATTTGGTATCAAACAAAGTGCCTTCTCACCCGACAAGAATCTTGTGCCCTGGAAATGTGGCAGGCACCCATGGGGCAACCTTGGAGATTGCCCACCTGGCTACCCCAGCTAACTGTGCTCTGGTCGACCAGCCTGCGCTTTCACGCGCCTGCCACTGCCAAGACAGGATTCTAACCTCCTGCCAGGCAGTGTGATCACTCCCAGAATTCAGGAACAAAGGCTTGGGCAGGAAGAAGGTCACACCTCCCTTCTCTCAAGCAGGCTAGTCAAGTCGCACATCAAGGCGGTGAGCTTCAAATGCTACACAACCTCTGATATGCATCAAGGCAGACTCCCAGTGAAGGAAACAGCCTTTCTCTGACCCAGGCACAATTGCACCAAGGCAAGTGAGAAATTAGCTATGTAGGGATCTTTAGGAGTGGTAGAATAGAGGGTTCTGGATATAAAAGGTGACCTACACCCTAGGATGTGGTCACTTCAGAGGCAGAATAGCTGCAGTGACTAACTGCCCATGGGCTACTAGCTCCCACACCACTAACTCCCCTAAATCTAGGATTTAAGGGACTACCTGACACCAGATACTTAGATATGAACAACTTGCATAGATGAAGGACCCAGTGGAGACCTGTGTCACTGACAATAGGACCTTGGCCACCACAGCAAGGCAAAAGCTGGATACTGTGTCCCTGTGGCAACAGACTTTTCACTGAGTGAACGACCCTCACCCTTGGCTAAAACTCAGCAGTCTCAACACGAGACACCCGTCTGGAAATCAGAAGCCCCCTCAGACTCCTTTGGACTAGTGGCACTAGTTCCCTACAAACTGCTGGTAAAAATCCACCACAGATCCAAAGCATCACTAGCCATCAGGCCCACTGTGGAATCATTCAATCCAGGTGGTCTAGTGCATCACGGAAGTTGTAGTCCCACCGGGCCTGAAGTTTCAGGCTGCTACCTCATACTCCAGGACCCAGTGAAGTTCCAATACCTTTTTGCTGTGCTTACCGCTGCCAAGTCTTGTAGGTTGTCAGTCCGGCAACCAACCCCCATACTCAACGCTACAGCCTCAGGAAACAGCATACAATCCACACCTGACCTCAGAAGCCAGGCCCCATCAGGGTTTTGCATCTTGTTTCTTGCAGCACCATGTAGGCGGTAAATCCAGCATCCCCACAGCTCCCATTCAGCACCACAGACACCCAGTACAATCTGCACCCAGACTCCATGGGCTTGATAAAACCAAACTGACGGCTGTGGTCTGGTTCAGGGACCCTGCTGACCTTATCGCTGTAAGTATTACACGTTACTCGACTTGCATGTGACCAATTGTCACTAGTGTTTTTTTCCCATTGACTGCAATGTTATATTTTGTGTTTGGACAAAATATTGAATAAAAAACATATTGTGATGCAGAGATATGGTGTCAAGAATATTCGGTCTTCACTTATATCGAGGTAAGTAATATCAAAGTCAAAAATATTGTTTTTAGTGTTGTTTATAATATCAATGTCAAAACTATAGATGTAGGAAATATCTTTATATATAATATAATTTTTCCAATTTAAAATTGTATATAATGTATACAATTTTAGTTTAATATTTGTAAAGATCATTTTTTTTTTTTTTTTAGACTTTGTTTTATTTATGGTATTTGTGAAGTTTTAGGGCCTAATTGAGACCTTCAGACTCGTAATGAGGCCCTTAATGTTTGATTGTTTTAATGTATTTAAATTAGATGTAGAAAAATATTTTTAGTAGCAGGTTGTTGGGTTAATAGGTTATAAGGGTGGGGAGATTTAAAAAAAGTTATTTTTGCTAATTATTTTCAAGGTAATAATTTTTTTAATATGCAAACCTGTTTTTGTAATTTATTGTATGAAAAATTATATTTATATATTTAGTTTTGTTGAAATAAGATGTATTTTAATTTAAAAAATAATTTTTCAAATTTAAAAAATATATTACATATGGAATTTTAAAAATAGTTCAATTACAAATACTTTAAGAATAAAATGATTTTTGTAACTTAAAAAAAATATTTAAAATATGAATTTATTTAGAAATTGTTTTAAAATACATAATTAATTATAAAAAAAATAAAATTAATAAAATTATGCACAATTCATTTAGGAAGGTTGCTAATTTGTTACATTTTCAATTGTAATGTATTTAAAAGGTTTTGAATTGTAAATAATATTTATTTCCACAATTAAATGATGTATTAATAACTAAATTATATATCTAAATATTTAATGTTAAATTTGTCTTTAAATGTTAGTTGTTGAAAACAGTAATGTATTATTTAAAGATTTTTACAATTTATACATTTAATATAGTTTGATATTGTTTACTAATAATGCTGTATTGTGGTTTTGTAAAATATATTATTTTAATTAAAAGTTGGAATTAATAGTGTATAAAAAAGCAGATTTTACTTTTTTTTACTTTTTACATTGGTTTAGATTGGGGTAGGAATAGTAAATGTCACTCCAACTCCTTCCCCAAGTTGGTTCATATTGCAGTGGGAATAGTAAATGCCACCCCTTTAGTGTCCAACACCTTAACCAAGTTGGTTTGGATTGGCATGGGAATAATAAATGTCACACCTTTAGTGCCCAGCACCTTCCTTAAATTGGTTTAGATTGGAGTGGGAATAGTAAATGTCACTCCCTTAGTGTCCAACACCTTCCCCAAGTTGGTTTACATTGGAGTGGGAATAGTAAATGTCAGTCTTTGAGTATCCAATACTTTCCTCAAGTTAGTGTAGACTAGAGTGAGAATAGTAAATATCATCCCTTTAGTGTCCAACACCTTTTCAAAGATGATTTTGGTAGAAGAGGGAATAGTAAATGTCACCTCTTTAGTATCCAACACCTTCTCCAAGTTGGTTTAGATTGGAGTGGGAATAATACGTGGCATTCCTTTAGAGTCCAAAACCTTCCTCAAGTTATTGTAGATTGGAATGGGAATAGGAAATGGCACCCTTTTAGTGGCCAACTCTTCTTTAAGCTGGTTTAGATTTGAGTGGGAATACCAAATGTCACCCCCTTTAATGTGCAGCATGTTTCTGAAGTTGGTTTAGGTTACTGTGGGTATAGTAAAAGTTAATGTTTTACTGCTTTGAATTATCTCAATATTTATTATAATAAAAATGTCAGACTTTTTTTAATTAATTTTTTTCGTTTTTCACTGTACAGTTTAAAATTTAGTTTCATATATGTTTATTTTTAAAAGTTTAGTCAGTAAAACATTTTTTTAATTTAAAAACAATAAAAATGCAACATATTTGATACAGATTTCTATAATGTATATTTTCACATGTAAATTTACATTGAATATAATTTTGACATATTGCACATATTGCAATTTTTAATGTATTTTTAAATATTATGTTATTTTTTATATTATATATTAAATAATTCTATATATTTAAAAAAGAATATGTGTGCTTTTTACATGTTACTACATTTATAAGAATGTTGTTAGACATGTTTATTATTTTTAATATTATTTTTGCATTTAAAAAAAATATATTTTATCATATTTTCTGTTGATTTCTATAGGGATATAGGGCCTCATTATGAGTTTGGCGATCAGACCGCCATAGTGGTGCCCGTCAAAAGACCACCATGTTGGCAGTCATACAGACAGCCATATTGCAAGTTGCGCAAGCAGGACAGCCAAAAGTCAGTCAAAAAAACAAGACCGGCAGTCTCATTCACGGCACCAGCACTGACAGCCCATCGACCAACTACCAACCATATTATAAGTCAAAAGTCACAGTAGAGCATCAGCCATGGTGGTCTTCCAATGGTGTTCCGAACCACAGCAGTTCGCAGTTACCAGAGTACTATACAACACCACATTGGATGGATTTGAAAACAGCACAGCTGAAACACATTGCCACATTCGCACATCTGCAAAGCACACTATAAAACACACCTCTTAACACACCACAATCCATTGCATCTACAACACCAAATAGAGAAGCCAGAGCCCAAAAAAGACAATTTAAACTATAGAATAGGCACCCTGCAATTTTTCTCACAATACATACCACACTCTTCACACTTTTTTCCATTCACATCCATTTGCACTTCCTAACTTCACAAACTCACCATCGTCTGTTAATTTCAATCCTTTGACTTAGCACCTCCATGTCACCCCAGACAAATCCCTGTTTCAAAACTCATCTAGTCATGACGGATGAAATCATAAGTGTAGAGTCACAATTATTTGGTGCAAAAGTCCAGCACACTACTATTGCCAGGAAAATGGAAATGTGGAAAAGGATAGTTGACAGAGTGAATTCTGTAGGCACCACCCCGTGCACAAAGGACAACGTCAGGAACTGGTGGAAAAACCTCAGGGGGAAGGTCCGTTTCATGACATCAAGGCACCAGTTGCAGGTCCAGAAGCCAGAGGACTGGCAGTGGTCCCCCACCTCCTCCCTTACAACTCACATCCTGGGAGGAGAAGGTCTTGGCCATCCTGCATCCTGAGGGCTTGACAGGAATACCTGGGGGAGTGGAGTCTGGTAAGTCACAACACTACAAAGGTCACCAAAATGTATTGTCATGCATGCTCCATGCTCCCCATTGGCCAATTCACTGTAATCCAACTCACCAGCCCAGTGTCCACCTGTACATAGACCACTGTGAGGCATCTCACATGTGAACTAGACTCACTTGGGGGAACAACAGCTGTGTACATTGTGTGTAGTACAGGGATTGACAACACTACAATTCTCAGAAAGCACTGTTTTACAATTCCAAAAACCAGAACAGTGTATCATACTCAAAATTACTTTGTTTGGCAAATCCCTAGTGAAGTGTACTCACCTGAGAGGTTATCTGTATAGTGTGTGAGTAGTACAAGCACTGACATGACTGCTATGGCCAGGAGGCACTGCTACTGTCACCCCACTCAGCCACCAGAGTGTTCTCTGCTCAAATGACCCTTGTCCCTTAACTCACAATTGAAGTGTACTCACCTGAGAGGGTGATATCTGTATAGTGTGTGGGTAGTACATGCACTGACAGGACAGCTAAGGCCAGGAGGGACTGCTTCTGTCACTACAAACACCAAAACAGTGTCCCCTTTCCTGAAGACAACAGTATTTCAAAGCTCATATGTGGTACACCCACTGGGGTAGTTGGCAGCTGTCAGGTATTGTGAATCAGTGAGAGTGACAGGACTGCAACACACAGCAGGCACTGCTCCCCCAAATGAAAACTCCAAAACTGTATCCTCCCACAAAATACCCCTGTGTACCAAATCATCACTGAAGTGTACTCACCTGGGAGGAAACCATCACTATATTGTGTGTAATACAGGGTGTTACATGACAACAACTCACAGGAGGCTCCCTTATTCTCATTCTAAACACCAGTCCAGTATACAATCGCCAAAATACCCTTCCACACATGAATTGAATTAATCTGGAGGGATGACATATAACAACTGCATTAAGTACAGGGAGTGACATGACTGCTAAGGCCAGGAGGCTCTGTCTCACAAAATCCAAACACAAGCCCAGTGTGCATCTGTCCCAACATTCATGTTTGTGAACTCGCAATGGTCGAGAACACACTTAGGAGGATAGCTTATGTATACTGTGTAGTACTTGGAGTAACATGACTGTAAATTCCGGGTTGGCCAGTCCCTGCAACTCCAATCACAAGGACACTGTACATATGTTACAATACATTTGTCTGTGAACTCACAAATGATCTTTACTCACCTGGGGGGGGGGGGCATGAGACAGAACATTGTACACTGTGTGATGTGGCTAAACACATAGATCCATCTTGAGCAGCTAAGCCAAGAGGAAAATATTGTGTTCAGGAAGGACAGCTCAACCTACGTGCACCAAAACAAAACAAGAACCAAAGGCCTCAAGATGCATCACCTGAATAGTATTGACAGTAGACACATTCACAATGCACTGACCACATGATGACTACAACCACATGTACAAAAAATGTCCAGGGTCTGCCTGCATACCAGTAAACTACGACTTGAAATGATCAAAGCCACATCCTGCCCATCCTCTGTCATGCCTGCACTGCTGGCAAGATGTAAGTCTATGCTAATCCTCCCAAGTGTTAGTGAACTCATACATTCTGCAGCTGGTTGACTGAAATGGAATTGTTATATCTCACAAATGTCAGCTCTATACAATTGATAGCATGTGTAGCAGTCACATAATGAAAACCTGCCAATCCAATGTGTGCACGTTCTTGGCTATATGTCACTGTAAACTATTGGAGGCAGAAGTCACAATATAACCTGCAACATTGTATCTCTCACATCAACAGGTCGAGCTGCCACTGGGAACACCGAGACCACTTAAGAGACTGCCCCTACCAAAATGGATGAAGCCTTCAGTGACAACAACACTACTGGATGTCCGGACTTTGAAAGCGGTTCTGGCCCATTCACGGCAACCTGGTCAGACAACACCAGTGAGCCTCACCATGATCACATCAGCTCCTCTAAGCCCGGCTGCATCTACATCTCAGGCAGCCATGCGCCCCCCAACCTGTGTCCCGAGGACAGTGACTACCAATTTGTGACCCCAGTCCAGGATCCCGAGTCACAGCAACACACCTCCGACAATGATGGTCCTGGAACCAGTGGCAGGGGGAAAGCTGTGCCAAGGGTGCAGGCACGTGGGTGTAGGGTGCACAGGAGGGGTGTTGTAAGCCAGCAGCATGAGGCCACTGGGGATGTTCCTGGACAGGAAGACTCCCAAGGCGTGATGGGCCAGGTACTTACGGAGCTCATGGAAATCAAGCAGCTGTAGAGGGACTTCCATCGAGAGTCATTGGAAAAGTGGGAGGCCACCAATACCATACTGGGAGATTAGCAGTACCGTGATCAGGGACAATAAGCAACACCGCAACCCTTCCTTTGGCCCAGCAACACCAGGCCCTTCTATATCAGTGGCAGTCACTGGAAGGGAGGCCATGTCAGGGGAAGCACCTGCGTCAGACACCCCTGCCTCTGTAGCTGCAGAACCCCCTGCAAGCAGGGACGTCCACCCAAGACTCCAGAAGATGCAGATGGAAAGACACCAACCACTGCCAGCAAGTGACCCCTTCCTGATTTCACTACCTTGTGTGTCAATTATTCACTCTGTTTACTGTTCTCCAACCACGTTCCATTTTCCATGGTAGTAGGACACTGGACTTTGGACTCCAAATATTGTTGCATATACTAATAATATGATTTCATCCACCATGACTGATCACCTCACTTTCATTTTCTGAAGCATCAGCTTTTTATTTCCTGCACTTACATAAATAAACTCACCAATAAGAAAAACATTGCCTGCTTGCTTCTGTTCCGCATGTTGAAATGTTGAGATGTAAGCCCTTGTGATGCACATGAGGAAGACATAAGATGGTAATGAAAGAGGGCTATGTCACAGGTAGTGTCATGCTGAGGATTAATAGCAACACACTGATACAAGTGTCTGGTCACACCATACATTTTATTGCACTGTACAGCATATAAGCTGTCAAAATGTTGGGACTGTCATAGTCAAGAATGTCTGAATCATATTGAATCGGGCTAGATATGCCAAGGTACCATCCCCCAGACCACAGAAGAAAGGGCATTGTCAGACCTTGGCCTATAGAATAGGATAACAGATTAGTGGATGTTGTCACCAGCTTGAGCATTATCACATACCAAAACCAGCTCTGCCAACATAGCATAAGCCATGGCGACAACAGAGGGGAGTACAACAGTCCTTGATCATGGGTCCACTCCGTTACAATGACAAAGCATCTGGTGGTATGATACAACCTATGTCAGTGTTGTGGCACAGGCACTCTGGCCTGCAATCAGGAAACACATCTACAGCTACGAACAGGTCAAACAGGATTATTGTCAACACAATGTGAAGGGAGAATTAATGGATTGTACTTGATCTGAACATATTTCCAGGTCATATGATCATACACATGTGACAACTGGACCGACACAGTGTATCCTGCACTTCAGTTTTCCACCCACACAGCGTCCAATCTGCCTTGGCACAGGACTCATACATCCTAAATCTGTGACCAACATTACCTGGATCAATCCACGTCCCTTTCTTATGTCAGAACAGCATCAGATACCAGCCAATGTCAGGACTCTGAAATGCTCACATGAGGATGGCATGGTACACGGTACCTGGATAAAAAACAATACTATGAGTTAAGGTTGGGAATTTATACCTATTACCATAAGTTCATATCAAACATCAGTGGATACACTTACATTGCAATGAAACTGACACAAACCCTGCAGATAATCAAGGTAGTGAAATGCTCAAGTCTGAATTAGCAATCAAACCTTGGATGTATACTGCAAAGCATAACATCCACAATCTGTAGGAAAAACACCCAACTCCACACATCCTGACAGTTACATTTCCTTATACAGTCACAGTTATAACATAACAATACTTACACTCAGGTTTAGTAGCGATTGATGAGATCTGCTTGCAAGCCTTTACCTTTCAACTCATCACTGTCACTCTCACTTGGCATTTCAGGATTCTCACACAGTGGCATTGCTAGCCACTTGTTTTTTCCTGACACCTAAATCTGGCATTCAGGAACCCAAAAGCCCACTCCACCACACAGCTTTTTCTTTTATGGGCATCATTGAAGTGGGCTTCCCCTGGCATACTTAGGTTCCTCACCAGAGTCAACAACCATGGATGATTTGGATATGCAGAGTCCCCTGTTATGGAATGGGACATATGTGCAACTATAAGTCCCTCTCATTGGATTTGTTGTAGCAGACATTGCACACACAAACATGACAGATTTGACTTAACAACCAGCCAGGCCTTCTCTGGGTACAGTCGTAACATCAGTTGGGAGGTTGCGCTGTTCCACATAATTAAGCCATCATGGACTAAACCCGGATAACGGGCACAGACTTGTGAAATATAGAGATCCCAAAAACAAACAATTTGGACATTGATGGAATGGAAGTTCTTTCTGTTGCGGTATACTTGGTCATTGCCATGTAGTGGGACCAAGGCAACGTGTACCATCAATGGCTCCCACCACATGTGGAATGTGTGCCAAACCATAGAAGTCAGCATTCACGTGGGTCAAATCCTCATGATGAGGAAAGCGGATATAGCTGTATAGGTGTTTCAACACTGCGGAGAGTCCATCCTTCAAAACCAGACTGGATATAGGCTGGGACATTCCAGCAGATACGGCCACTGCATTTTGGAAGTGCCCGGTGGCCAGGAAGTACAAAACTGTCAGAACTTGTGCAATGGGTTGTATGCTATTTGCAGGCATTATATCTGGCTCCAACTTACGACATAGGTCCACAACTGTTAGCTGATTCAGACTGCAGATCTGAATGATGTAGTGTGCTTCCATGATCTGAAGGTCTGGTAGTGGACGATAGGCAGGAGGTTGTCTGAACCTTCCCCTCCCTACCTATGTATGACAAGAAATTAGTATTGCCATTATTTAATGTATCCCTTGCAACATACAGGATGCATGTCAATGTTAAAATGTGACAAGGCATGTATTGAGGTTTTGACATGATAGGCAGTACACATCACAATTGATAATCACATAGCAGCCACGTCACTCCCTTGCTTTACCCTACATGTGTACACATCACAAACTGGTCATCAACAATTGTGGAAAAAAACATGCCTTTCTGACTGTGACTTGATGTCCCAAGCATTAAAATGATGTTTTGTTGGGGGGAAGGGAACTCTGCCCCCATGCAAATCGCCATATATGTCTAGCAATGTACAACAATGATGTTTGAGTAGTAGTACCTACATGAGAGGAAAAGACAAGCAGTTAATGAAGCAAAACCCAACTATTTTAGAGGTGTGACGCATTTGTTAGAGCCATAAAACACAATAAAACACATTTCAGACCTCTAAAATGGTGGATGCCTGACCTACTCTACAGGACATTAGGAACTGTCCGCTACCACCAGCGGAAGTCGTCATGGTGGTAGGCGGTCGCAACAGCAGCAGACACAGCCATAGGCTAACGTTAATGCCAGTGGCAGTCGTAGGCCAATAGCTGTGTCCACCGGCGGTGACTGCCGCGTACGTGGCTGATTTCAACACCATGTTCTGCAAAATCCCTCACTTGACTCCTGACACTGCTGTCAGCAAGACCTTCACTACCTGAGCTACTGTGTACCGCCTCTTGGAGCAATCATGCCTCATCCATCAAGTGATAAGGCCCCAGCCTTTTCACCAGAGGAGCTGGAGAAGCTGGTGTCTGATGTCCTACCCCTGTATGCACAGCTTTGTGGTGCACCAGAGGAGCAGGTACATGCCTCGTTTGCACAGTTTTCTCTGTACTTTGAAATATATATTCCCTCCTCACAGGCTGGAGTGTGACCATGTGTGGCAGAATGTGAACTCAAAGCCCAGTAGGTGCAGTCAGTGTGCATCAATGGAAGAGTCAATGTTCATGTATTTGTGTTCAGTGCCAGGTGTTGAGTTCTGCTACACTGTGGTGTGTGTGTATTGAGTGTCCCCTGATCCACCGTATGTTGGATGCACATAACTAGGTGAGGTGACATAACAGCCATCCCCAGACATTTCTCACCTCATGGATAATATCAATGTGAGAGCACATGTATTTGCATGACAGCATGAGCTGTGTATGCATGTTGTATATGTCAGTTGTGTGTAATGTGAGCTATGTGTATGGTGCCACAGACAATTCAAACCACATCTGCCCTTGCTAAACTGTTGTTTTAAAGGCATATCCTGACTTACTCTGCCCCACAGCTTTGCACAAAACACCACATGCAAATTGACTGTTGGTAACATGATGTACTGTCGTGCATGGATGCGTTGGGAATGGAGTTTCATGTAGGTCTGTCTCCTCAGCCTGCAGAGACTGGGTCCTGTTTAATGTATCTCACTGTATTTGCCCAAAACTGGGCTGGTGTCGATTCACTTTTGCTATGCAACTGAGGCACTGTGGCACTGTGACCACTCCCTGTATCCAATCACATCATGTTATGTGGCCTAATCTTGCCTCAGTGCTAATATGCAGGATATTGAGGCTCTATCCTCTGATAAGAATGCAAATGATATTAGGGGAGAGCTGATGATCTGTGACTGATGTGCACTTGGCATCTTTGTCAATGTGTGTTTCAGAGCCTCGACAGGTCCTTTGATCCCAAAGCCCTGTTGTCACCTTCATACAGGTCACATGTGACCTGTGCAGGCTCATTGCATTTCTGGCATTGCATACGTGCAAACAGTGTGTTGTTGACTGATAACCTATGATATGTAATTCAGTTGTCTGGTCACATTGCAGAAAATGTACAATGTGTACCAATATTATTCAAAGGTTATATATGTATTATGGGCACACATTTCAAAAGTGTGTTTTATGTTGATGATGAGGCACACAGACCCCACCCACTGAATGGCATAAGTCTAGAACTGTATTTTTGCATGTCCACACATGGACAGGCTAGACTCTTTCTCTGCCCACCATGCCAATCCCTTCATTGTTACCCATGTATGATGTTAGAGTTTGTAGCCTGGCAGTAGCCTGTAGGTACTGTATGCAGAGGATCATTCTCAGAAATTGTGAGTGTTTTGATGCATTCATGGCTAAGGAGTTTACCTTTCAGAAGCCACATAGGTGTGATGCGTCTCATAGTGTTTCTGATCTCTGTCAGCTTGCTAAATCAGGTCCCACAAGATGTCAATTGACCTACCTAGTCAGTGCAGGGCCTGAACTAAGTGGTGGGTAGGGCTGCATATTTGGAAGTGTTTGTAGTCATCTCCCTGTATTCAATGACTGCTATGTGCCACAGTTGGGCAGTATGGGCAAACCAGTATGTTCTTCTCCTGCTATACTCACATGTATGTGACTCAGACATTATGGATGTGACTTGTTGAAATAATTTTTTGTCGTGTCTTTTGCATTCATGCAGGCCAATGCCCATCTGAAGAAAGGGATTTGGAGAGCTATCTCCAAGAAGGTGCAGACCCTGGGGGTCCACAGCTGGTGGAGCGCCCACTGTTGTAAGAGGTGGGAGGACCTGAGACGCTGGGACCGCAAGATCGCGGAGGACCAACTGGGGCTGTTCTCCCAATATGGGTAGGATGTCCATCAGGACCATGGCCCCCCTAATGGCCTGCATTCTGGTGATGGCATACCCAGAGCTGGATAGGCGTTTGAAGGCCGCACAGCAGCTACATGGAGGCGAGCACATTCCAAATTCCTTCCTGTCCCTTTGCCAGGTGATTGAGTGAGGTACTGGCTGCTCCCCCTTACAATGAGGGATGAGCCATGTGTCATACATTGTGTTGACATGTCATGTGTATCAAACTGATGTGCCTTGCCTTTTGGACCTGGGATCGAGGACAAAAGTGGGGAGATTCATCAGACCATTTGCTAAGCAGGGACCACAAATGGCTGTGTGCAGTGATCATTCATTTATTGATTGTTGTACTAGCGGGTGTAATTTCTGTCCAACAGATCACTCTTTCTAATTGTTGAAGGCTAAAGGTAAGTAGGTTTAGGATCACTGTACTCTGCCACGTGTCTGGGGATATGTGTATGTAGACATCTGCCACCCAAGAACTAGTTATCTTCAGTGTATGGTGGGTGCTGGTGCCTCACTGGAGTCTGTGATGTGTAGGTGTCCATCAGACATATGACATGGCTTATATAGCTATTTGTTTGCAGCTATAGCAAACTACTTTTCCTTGGTAAGTGGGGAATGTCTATTGACATGAATGATGTGTTATCACTGTTGCCAACATTCTATGCGCCTACATGTCCGCATGTGTCCCTTTCTCTTTAGGAAACATTTCTATGCTGCAGTTCCATGAATGTTCTTCCTATGTTGATGGAATGATGTCTGCATTCCCTCACATATATGTGCATGGCAAACTGTTAGTGGAATAGTAAATCAGACAAGAGGGTATCACCATTGTTTATTGTTTGACATATACCTTCATGCATCATTGTATGTCATTTGGCATGTAGAACTTCAGTAGCTATGAGGGAGATGATAGGTAGGCCCAGAGTGTGGAACCACTTTGTGTTTATCTATGCCCTTGATGTGGAATCATGTGGAAAAGTGCACTGCACATGTGTTATGGTTGAGGATTGTGCCTTGACTGTTGGCATGCACCATGGAGTGACTTGCAGTGATTTTGACATCACCTGTATTTGTGTACTGACATTCATCCACAGACAGACACCCGGATTGGCATGTCCAAGTTGTGGTTAGTGATGTTGGTGCTCAATGGGCAACAGGTTGAGGGCTTCTATTATCCTTTTAAACTTCTGTGGCTCTCCAATATGCAAAGGACATATGTCTACAACAGAAACACTCAGAGAATGTCATGGTAATGGGTGTCAGATATTAGTGGTGAATATCGTAGGTTTGCTAATTTGTTGTTTTGTTTGTTCTGGGGACATCTCTCCCTGACATATTGAACCTGACGTCAACAGTGTTCCTTTCAATGCCACATGTGAGGTGTATCTGAGTTACATTGATACTACCTCCTTGAATCTATTGTGACAGATGTCACTTGGTGAAATGTACATTGTTGAAATGTTTCCTGTGTGACATTGTTATTTCCATGTCACCTACTCCAGGATATAGAATTTTTGTGGTCCACATAGCAGGATTTCAGGGCATCATTTATAATTGTTGGTTCATTATGTATGTGCCAAATAGATGTGTGCATGACATTGTGTAGGATATGTGGGAATGGAATTTCTGCTGCATGTGGAACAACTTTAAGGATGAAGAGGACTCCTACTTGTTGTATGGTTAGTGTGGTTCCAAGACTTCTGCCATGCAATTGTAGTTGTCTGAGGTTATGATTTTACTGTGGGCCACTGTAGTAAATCCAGACGGCATGCATGCATATGTCATGGCACATGTATGCACCACTTAGATGAGTATTTTTTGTTGGGTCTACTTGGCACAATTGTATTGTTAGTCAGTCTGAGTTGTGGTTCTGGTGTTATCATGGACATGTGATTACCATATTCCTCATTGACCTTGCAGTATCAGCACAGGCAAGTGGAGGAGATGGGAGATGGGGCAAAGCCAAGTGGGGATGCATCTGGCCGTGGACTTGGACCTTAGGTCAAGAGACAGCTGACACGGAGGGACCCAGTGGCCTGGAGGGCGATGGGTGTGCCATCATCATCATCCTTGGATTCCTCCTCCAGTGGCCACTCCCTAGTGATGGCAGACCCATAGGAGCATCCCCAGCACCCTCCTTGTGTGACACCCCCTGCTCTATCATCACCCTCCCTGTTGCTCCCAACCCAATTGGCAGTGGCTGCTCACCCAAGAGGGTGAGTTTTTCCTTTGCCGCAGGCACTTCCACCCCAGCCCCTGTTAACCCTGCTGCCCTCACAGAGGAAGCTATTGACCTCCTGAGAACAATCTCAGTGGGTCAGTCAGCCATTGTGAATGCCATCCAGGGACTGGTAACCCAACTGCAACAAACAAACGCGTTGCTGGAAGGCATTCAAGGTGTAATGGCTGGCCTACAGAGATCTTTTCAGGTTCTGGCCTCCACACTGATGGCGGCCATTCATCCCGTACCTCCTGTCTCCCCTCCACCTCCCTCTTCCCAGACCCAATCCCCCTTCCCCTACGTACCCAAAGCACACAAACAGATCAACAGATATCCACCTCAACAGACAAACCGAGTGCACACAAACACAAGCACCACAAGACACACCGGCACACACACAAACAATATCCAATTAAAAACTCAACAGAAGTCAAAACTTCCCATGACATCACCACCCCTCCCAGCATCACACATGACATCAAGCATACCAACAGACACCACCACAACAGTCACTGGCACAGTCACCACACCCATACTCCCTGCAGACACCACCTCAGCAAACCTGCAGACATCCCCTATGACCACCACACTGCAGACACCACAAAAACAGACACACATACATCCACCACATCCAGCCAACTCGCAGTCACCACCCCAACAGACACACACATCCACCACTCCCACATCCCCCAGCACCTCCACCTCCCGTCCCACCAAGGCACACAAACTTCCACACTCAACCATCAACAGACACCTACCTCACACAAGCATACCTTGCATAAGCACTCACCCATGACATCCATACCCACACTGCCTACAATCACTCCCTCAACCTTCAAACCACAACCACCTTCTACTGAGCATCCCCATGTGTCCAAACAACTGTTCCTCTGTGACGTTGACCCTGTTCACCCCCATATCACACCAAAAAGGACCCCACCTAGCTTCAAGGCCGTCCCTTCCACTTCCAAGGCCTCCCCTGCCCCCCTTGCAAGCACCCATAGCCCTCCCCAAAGAAGAAGCCCACCCCTCCCAAAAAGAAGACTACCCATCCCAAGCCCAGGCCGCCAAACTTTCCAAATCCAATCAGCCCACCTCCCCACCCCCATATAATCCCTGAGGTGCCTGCCTGCCTCTTAGATGCCCCTTGCTGTGGAGGTTCCCTAGGGTAGGTCGCTTCCCCTGCCGCTGCAGCTCCACCTGCCCAGGCTCCTGACACCTCCCAGCAAGACCAGCTAAACCGTAAGTACCCCACCGCCCAGCTCCTCGCCCAGCCCCGCGCTACTCACCTCTCTTTCCCTGAACTTCTGTCTTCTGCCTTCTGCTCTCTCTTCCAACCTTTCTCCGCACCTCTGCTGTCCATTTCCCATCGCTTTCTGCTCCTCCTTCTGGTAGCCGTCTTCCTCCGCTCTCTGCTCCTCTTCTGCAGCCCACTTGCTGCGTGTTCTGCTCTTCCTCTGTGCCCCGCTCCTCTTCCTCACCGCGTTCTCTTCCTGCTTTGCTCTTCATCTGTGTTCATCATTTCTCCTCTTCCTCACCGCGTTGTCTTCCTGCTTTGCTCTTCATCTGTGTTCTTCATTTCTCCTCTTCCTCACCGCGTTCTCTTCCTGCTTTGCTCTTCATCTGTGTTCTTCATTTCTCCTCTTCCTCACCGCGTTCTCTTCCTGCTTTGCTCTTCATCTGTGTTCTTCATTTCTCCTCTTCCTCACCACGTTCTCTTCCTTCTTTGCTCTTCATCTGTGTTCTTCTCCTCCTCTGCACTCCGTCCTGCGTGTTCTTTCTTCTTCTGTGTTCTTCTGTGCTCTTCTCCTCCGCTGCACCCCGTCCTGCGTGTTCTTTCTTCTTCTGCTGTGTTCTTCTGTGCTCTTCTCCTCCTCTGCACCCCGTCCTGCATGTTCTTTTCTTCTTCTGTACGCTTCGCTGCGTGCTCCTTTTCTTCTTCTGTGGCCTTCTCCTCATCTTCTTGACTCTCCTCTCCTTCTCTTCTGTGGTCTCTCCTCTTCTTCTTGACTCTTCTCTCCTACCTCTTCTACTCCTCTCTTCTTTTCTTCCTGACTCCTCTCCTCCTCTGTAATCCCCCATTCCCTATCTTTTTTCTTCCTTCCCCTCTACCTGACCCCCCCGCCCTCTGCTTTCCCGCCGCCACCTCCCGCTCGGCCCGCCCCCCCGCTCCCATTCGTCGCCCCCCCTCCTGCCCCCAGCTGACCCCTCCTCCCCCCTCCTCCCTCTTATGGCGGCTGCGCAGCTGGCGTGCCAAAGACGTGCCAAAGGCAAGCCCGTCTACACCCGTCTGCGCCTGGACCGCGCCCAGTGCCACGACCCCTGGCCCCCAGCACCCCCAAACCCTGCAGCACTGCTATGACCCCACCTCCCTCCACGCTCTCAACCCGGGACGCTCCAGAACCTGCTTCGAAGCCAACCCTAAACGCACCCATGGACCCTTCGCATGCCTCACCTGCAAACGCACCTTCCACCGCGACTACACCCCGCCCGCCAGCCCACCCGCCAATAACCACCTCAAATGCATCCTCATCAACACACGCTTCGTCCACAAGCACGCCATTGAACTATGGGACCTCCTGGACTCCACCGGACGTTGCCTTCATCACTGAGACCTGGATGAACACCTCCTCGGCCCCGACATCGCCATAGCCATCCCCGACGGCTACAAGATCACCAGGAGAGACCGCACCAACCAAGTCGGTGGAGGAATCGCCATCGTTTTCAAGGACTCCATCAACGTCACCACCTCCACCGAAGACACCCTCTCGCCGCCGAACACATGCACTTCCAGATCCACACCGACCCCAGGACCACCCTCAGAGGAACTCTCATCTACAGACCCCCTGGACCACACGCCCTCTTCAGCGAATCCATCGCTGACTTCATCTCCCCGCACGCCCTTGCCTCGCCGGACTACATCCTCCTCGGTGACCTCAACTTCCACCTGGAGCAGAACAACGACCCCAACACCACCATCCTGCTTGACAACCTCGCCAACCTCGGTCTCAAGCAACTGGTGAACACACCCACCCACATCGCCGGACACACGCTCGACCCCATCTTCTCCGCCAGCAACCACGTATCCTTCAGCCACTCCTCCGTAATACACTGGTCCGACCACAGATGTGTCAACTTCACCTTCAGACGCAAGACCCTCCACCTCCGCACTCAACCCATCCCATGCAGACATTGGAACATAATCCCAACGGAACAGCTTCAGTCCACGCTCAGCGACAAGCAACCCACCTTCTCCCCAGACCCCAAAGACGCAGCCCTCAGCCTCACTCATTGGATCACCAACTGCGCGGACAACCTCGCACCCCTCAGACGCCTCCCAAGACAGACCAGCACCAGGAAACCTCAATGGTTCACAGACACCCTCAAGGAATCCAAAAAAACCTGCCGTACCCTCGAGAAAGCCTAGCGCAAGGACCACACCGCAGAAAACATGTCTGCCCTCAAAAACGCCACCCATGAACACCATCAGCTGACTCGCGCCACCAAAAGAACTTCCTTCACAGACAGACTGGACAAGAACACTCACAACAGCAAAGAACTCTTCAACATCGTCAAAGAGCTCTCCAATCCTAACGCCAACTCCATCACAAGACCTCTGCAACTCCCTCGCTACCTTCTTCCATCGTAAGATCACCGACCTACACGACAGCTTCGGACACCAGACCCAGCCAACCACCACAGAACCTACAACCCCAGCTTTCACCCTCAACGCCTGGACTCACATCAGCACGGAGGAGACCAAAACTACCATGAACTCCATCCACTCCGGTGCCCCCTCGGACCCCTGCACACACTTCATCTTCAACAAAGCCGACGACATCATCGCCCCGCATCTCCAGACCATCATCAACAGCTTGTTTGCTTCTGCCACCTTCCCCGAGAGCTGGAAACCCGCGGAAGTCAACGCTCTCTTGAAGAAACCTACAGCGGACCCCAACGACCTGAAGAACTTCCGCCCCATCTCGCTCCTCCCCTTCCCTGCTAAAGTCCTTGAGAAGACAGTCAACAAGCAACTGACCAACTTCCTTGAAGACAACAACCTACTCGACCCCTCTCAGTCCGGATTCCGAGCCAATCACAGCACAGAAACAGCCCTTATCTCAGTCACAGACGACATCAGAACTCTGATGGACAATGGAGAAACAGTCGCCCTCATCCTCCTCGACCTCTCGGCTGCCATCGACACCGTCTGCCACCGAACCCTAACATCCCGTCTGCGCTCCACCGGTATCCAAGGACTGGCCCTGGACTGGATCACCTCTTTCCTCTCCAACCGCTCCCAAAGAGTCTACCGCCCTCCACTCCGCTCAGACCCCACCGAGATCATTTGCGGCGTCCCACAAGGCTCCTCGCTCAGCCCGACTCTCTTCAATGTCTACATGAGCCCCCTCGCCGACATCGTACGCAAACAACATCATCATCACCTCCTACGCCGACGACACTCAGCTGATACTTTCCCTCACCAAGGACCCCACTGGCACCAAGACCAACCTGCAAGATGGAATGAAAGACATCGCAGAATGGATGAAACTCAGCCCTCTGAAACTGAACTCAGAAAAAACGGAAGTCCTCATCCTCGGAAACACCCCGTCCGCCTGGGACGACTCTTGGTGGCCCACGGCCCTAGGCACCGCACCAACCCCCTCAGACCACACACGCAACCTCGGATTCATCCTGGACCCGCTTCTCACCATGACCAAACAAGTCAACGCCGTATCATCTTCCTGCTTCCTCACTCTCCGCATGCTCCGAAAGATCTTCCGCTGGATCCCCGCCGACACCAGAAAAACTGTGACCCACGCCCTCGTCACAAGCCGCCTGGACTACGGAAACACCCTATAAGCAGGAACCACCGCTAAACTCCAGAAATGTCTGCAGAGAATACAAAACGCCTCCGCCCACCTCGTCCTCGACATACCCCGCAACAGCCACATCTCCGCCCAACTGAGACACCTGCACTGGCTTCCCGTCAACAAAAGGATCACCTTCCGGCTCCTCACCCACGCACACAAAGCCCTCCACAACAAGGGACCCGAATACCTCAACCGTCGCCTCAGTTTCTATATGTCCACCCGTCAACTTTGCTCCGCCAACCTCGCACTCGCCGCCGTCCCTCGCATCCGCCGCACCACAGCAGGTGGGAAATCCTTCTCCTACCTTGCAGCCAAGACATGGAACTCCCTCCCCGCCAACCTCAGGACCACCCAGGACCACCCTGCATTCCGGAGGCATCTTATAACCTGGCTCTTCGAGCAGCAGTAACCCCCTCCCCCTAGCGCCTTGAGACCGTCACGGGTTATTAGCGCGCTTTATAAATGTTTTTTTTATTTGATTTGATTTGATTTGAATTGATTTGTCATTCAAGAGTCAAGGGTTGGCACAATACTGTGCTATTTTGGAGTTTTCTGGACAATTTCATAGACTGGCCCTTGGTCTTGGACTTTTTAAAACTCATATTTAATAAACCCAGAGAGTTGTTTTTTGGGAACAACTTTGTCCTGTAATTCCTTTTCTAGCTTTATGTTGTTCCTGAGTGACTTTGGTTGTGTGCCTCGAGTTGCATGTGTTTCAGCTTGCTTGCTGCTCCATGTGCTGCTGTTTGCAGTATGTGAGTTTGTGGGCAGTGCTAGTGTCCCCCAAGAGAAGAGTATGGGGGTCATTCCGACCCTGGCTGTCCATGACCGCCAGGGCGGAGGGCAGCGGAAGCACCGCCAACAGGCTGGCGGTGCTTCCTGGGCTATTCTGACTGCGGCGGTAAAGCCGCGGTCAGAAAAGGGGAACTGGCGGTTTTCCGCCGGTTTTCCCCTGGCCCAGTGAATCCTCCATGGCGGCGCTGCTTGCAGCGCCGCCACGGGGATTCCGACCCCTTCCCGCCAGCCTGTTTCTGGCGGTCTTCACCGCCAGAACCAGGATGGCGGGAACCGGTGTCGTGGGGCCCCTGGGGGCCCCTGCACTGCCCATGCCACTGGAATGGGCAGTGCAGGGGCCTCCTCACATGGCCCCATACAGATTTTCACTGTCTGCTTAGCAGACAGTGAAAATCGCGACGGAGCCGGCTTCCTCGTTGCAGGGGCTTTCCCGCTGGGCCGGCGGACGGCCTTTTGGCGGTCGCCCGCCGGCCCAGCGGGAAAGTTGGAATGACCGCCGCGGTCTTTTGACCGCGGGGCGGTCATTCGGCGGTAACCGCATGGCGGGCGGCGACCACCGCCCGCCGCGGTCAGAATGACTGCCTATATGTTGTGTGTATAGGTATGTGTGTATAAAAGCAATGGTGGTGTCATGGTATTGTGTATTGTTTGACATGGTAAGTATTTCTCTTTGTGTTGACCCATGTGAGCATATATGGTGACCGACTTGTCCCCCTGGTGTGGCCTGTGTATGTATCTGATGTGTGTCATCGTGAGTTTTGTTAATGCAGACATGGAGTGTGTTCATTTGTGCTTGATGTGTTTGTATTTACCTGTGCATGTGGCCATTTAGTGTGTGTCCCTTGCAGCTAGTTCCTGTAGAGGTATGTCCCATGCAGGCGGAGTTTTGTGTGCTTTGTTGAGTTGCCCTTCCCCATTGTGCAGCTGCGCATGACATTTGGGTTTGGCATTGTTTGTCTCTGAAACCCATGTAGGGCCATTTCTTGTGCACTTGTTGTTTGAGGGGCCAGTTCGAGGTGATATATGTCCCAGTGCAATCACCTTTCCCTGGGTGTCGTAGATGACCCCCTCGTGCAGGTATAGTTGTCATAGTGTTGCTTGTCTATTTGTCTCTCTCTGTCGTGTGCATGCCATTGTGTTTCCATTGTGCTGTGTGATATGTGTGTCCATTGCAGGGTACAATTCATGGTTGGGTTGCTTGTGTTCCATGCCACTTCAATATATATGTGTGTTGGTTACATTTGGGGGCAGTCCCTGGCCAATGGTGATTTTGAGTGTGTGAGTTGTGTTTGTATATGTGCTGTAGGTGTGTTTTTGTTGATGTGTGTGACAATGTTGTGTAGCCTTCACTGTCCCTGTACCTGAGCTGTGTGGCAGTGTGTATTTGCATAGTGTTGAGGTGCAGTGTAAGTGTGCTGCCTAAAAGCGGTGTATAGTTACTGTGCGAGTGTCCGTGTTGAAGTATATTTGTGGATGTGTGTGGGTTGAGACGTGTACCTGATGCCCGTGGCGTGCCCTCCATGTTGTGCAACACGCTGTTTTTAATGCTTATGTAGTTGTATGTACTTACGGTTGTTGGCGTCCATGGCAGCGTGGATTTCATTCTCTTTCAATGAGCAGGAGCAGCAGCATGATGTTTATGAAGGGCTCCATGCAGCTGCGGATGTGTGAGGCTGCCTGCATGTGAGTGTCTCCCTTCATACTGTTTATTTCCGCCGGCTTGTACATGGTGGTTGGACCGCCAGTGTCACACTGGCGGTGTGCAACCTCGTAATGTGTACAGCAGAAACACAGAGCTCCGCCGGCCTGTTTGTGCTTCCTCGTGACTGTGGCGGTCTCTGTTACCTGGCAGTTCTAATGGACCACTGGCGGTCTTCTGACGGTCCGACCACTAGATCAATGTTGGTCAGACTGCTGCTGCCACCATGGCAGCCCACGGGCCGCCAAACTCATAATCAGGCCCATTGTTATTTTAACGATAGTTATGTAGTCTATATTGTGGTTTCAATATTTTTGACATGTGATATATTTAGTTATAGGTGTCTATATTTGTGTTCCCTATATTTTTGTGATTGATATTTATAAAAATCAGGGTTTTTTATCAATGATATTTGTGTCCTCGATATTAATGTTTGAGTTAGTGATGTATAGGGAGGCAATATTTTTGTTCTCCCCTATATTTTGTCATTGATATTTGTAAAAATCTAGGTTTTTGTCAATTATACATGTATTTGTGTCCTCGATTTTAGTGTTTGTGTTTGTGATGTATAAGAAGCCGATATTATATTCTCGATATAAAATTTCCTATATTTGTGTGTATCGATATTTTTGGTATCAATATAATATCAGTGATCCATTATATTTTTTGTACTCATTTAATATTGCTTCAAAAACTTTTAACTCTGTTTATGTGTATGCTTTTTCTTTCATTCTAGTGTCTAAAATAAGATACAAATATACTCTATTGTTATAAATTGGCGTCAGATTTCTCTCTAGTCATGTCAATTATTTATAGACCATGTTGGTACTCTGAAATGCTTAACACATTCCTCTAGTAAAGTCAACAGCTCTTTGGCATTCTACCAGGACTGAGTTGAGGGTTTATGAGTGTGACCCAAAGATCATCTTTGGGGTATTGTGAGAGTATTACATGGTGAGACTTAACCTCCACACCACATAATACTCCACTTTCCTACACCAATACTACCATATTTAGGGAAGAGAGCATAAGCAGTTTAGCACTGGTTAGCAATGGTAAAGTGTGCAGAGTCTTAATACCAGATACAATTAGGACAGAAACAGTGGAGAGAAAGTTAAAGAGTTGGGGGGAAGACCATTCTAAGGCTGTCAGGTTTAACAATAAGCAATTGTGGTTGACACAAGTATACAGTTTTCCATATAATCAATGAGCATTACAGTCTCATAACGTAAGTTTTCAGAAAATGTCAAATGCCCCTTCCTCCCCCTTCCCACACACAGGGAAAATGTTTGAGTTCAATCGAAGGTTGTCCCTCTTCCCCTTATTGCTTTGTTATTAGCACTATAGGTATGAACAGTTTAAGTATAATGCTCTAAGGGGGTCATTCTGACCCTGGCGGTCATGGACCGTCAGGGCCAACGACCGCAGAAGCACCGCCAACAGGCTGGCGGTGCTTCCATGGGCATTCCGCCGCGGTCAGAAACGGGAAACCGGCGGTGTCCCGCCGGTTTCCCGCTGCCCCTGGGAATCCTCCACGGCGGCGCTGCAAGCAGCGCCGCCATGGGGATTCCGACCCCCTTCCCGCCAGCCTGGTTCTGGCGGTTCTCACCGCCAGAACCTGGCTGGCGAGATCGGGTGTCGTGGGGCCCCTGGGGGCCCCTGCAGTTACCATGCCATTGGCATGGGCACTGCAGGGGCCCCCTAACAGGGCCCCACATAGATTTTCAGTGTCTGCGTGGCAGACACTGAAAATCGCGACGGGTGCAACTGCACCCGTCGCACCCCTTCCACTCCGCCGGCTCCATTCGGAGCCGGCATCCTCGTGGAAGGGGGTTTCCCGCTGGGCGGGCGGCGTTCTGGCGGTCGCCCGCCAGCCCAGCGGGAAACTCAGAATGACCGCCGCGGTCTTTTGACCGCAGTACGGTCTTCTGGCGGTTCCCGCCAGGCCAGCGGCATCCGCCGCCGGCGGGGGTCAGAATGACCCCCTAAGTCCTTATCAAGCTTCTTTCTAGTTCCAACAGGTGGTCAAGCAGAGGATGACAGATTAGTTGAAACTTATTCCATTGATTATCTAAGTCATACATTATTTTTTCCATGGCTAGTATGTTCCAGCGTTTTGGGTACCATCCATTGACTGTGGGAGCATCTTAATTTTTCCAGTCAGCTTCTATAAGCTGTTTCTTTTGGCTGTTAGCAAATGTGTTAGTGTTCTCAGTCCCTTGTTCATGCCTTGCGCTTTCGAAGCTCTGAGCCCCAGCACAATCGATTCTGGGTCTTCAGTGATGGATACACCTGTTATTCATTTGGTATGGGATTTCATAGAAACTTCTTTTCAAAAGTGATGCACTTTATTGTAGGGCCACCATATGTGGAGTGTAGTTCCATCCTCTTTAGTACATCTCCAGAATGCCCCCTGCATATTCAGGTTGTTCTGTTTCAGTTGTTCTGGGGTTAAATAACAGTGGTACATCAATTTATATATTTGTTCTCAGTGTGACATTTTTGTGTCTAGTTATATCTTTCCAAAAGTTTTCCCCACTCACTGTCCCAGATGTTTTTTTCCAGCACTCTCCTATTGTGTTTGGAAGTCCTAAAGGTTTTGTTTTCTCTGTTTTTCAGTATTTTGTAGATATTGAAAATCACTTTGTTATTTCCTGAGCTGGAGTAGGATCATTACAGTTCAGGAATGTTATATATGTCATTTGGAATGTATTGTGTTGGCTACGGAGAGAAGTTCCACAGGAGTCAGTTGGTTGGCTGGGTGGTGAGGGCGGACTGCATGAAGGTCATTTCTTTGGAATTAACATGTTTACTTTACCAGCACTTGGGGGGTGTGGCCAAGGACCTGAAGATAGCGCACGTCTGAATTGTTAGCTCCGGAGGGGCCGGCGAATAGAGAGTCGGTAATGAGCCCTCCCCGGGCCGATTGAGGTCCAGGCTGCGGGGCAAGACCAGCGGAGGGGGCCGAGCATGTGTGGGCCTCCGCGGCAGCTCCGGGAGTGCCGGAATCTGCCCGTCGTGGACTTCAGAGTCCGTGGGCCTGAGCACGCGGCAGAGGCCGCGGCCTTGCGTGGTGCCGCGAATCGAGGTGGTGAGTGCGCGGACGGCACAGAGCAGCGGGAGGCGCCGAGCAGGCTCGCCGGTGGCAGCGGAGGTACCGGCGGGGGCCTGGGGGCCCAGAGGAGATCGTGCTCTGCTGAGGTGCACGGAGGCCGTGTCACTGGATGCGGGCGGCCCCAGAAGAACACAGGGGGCGGGCCCGAAACCGGGGTCGCGGCCATGGACGGGGCTGCAGGTTGAGGCGGCCCGGAGGCCTTGCGTGGTGCCGCGAACCGTAGCGGTGAGTGTGAGGACGGCGCAGAACAGCGGGAGGTACCGTGCAGGCTCTCCAGTGGCAGCGGAGGAGCCGGTGGGGCCAGGGGGGGGCCCAGGAACGATCGCGCACTGCTGAGGCGCACAGAGACTGCACCACTGGATGCGGGTGGGACCAGTAGCACACAGGGGCAGGCCCGAGTTCGGGGCTGCGGCCACGGGCAGGGCTGCGGGTTGAGGAGGCCCGGAGGCTGAAGATAGTGGAGGACGCCGGCGGAGACCGCCAGCTGGGGCGGAGATGCCGTTTGGGACCTGGTGACCCGGCGGAAGAAGCACTCTGTTGGGAGGCGAAGTGGCGCTAACCCAGGCCACGGGTGAGGCCCCCAGGAAGGATTGGGGACGAAGCAAGGCCACGAACAAGAGAGTGGCAGTGCGGAGCGAACTCGAGGTAGGGGCGTGGCCCGGGGACAAACTGCGGAGCTGCTTGACTTGAGGTGGGCCTCTGGGACCTGGCACACACCGAAGAAGCGGAGTGAGCGAGGGATAACGGGACCTGGCGGACCCCTGCAGACACTGGTGAGCTGGCTGCGTGGTGGCTGGTTCGGCTGAGTCGGGGGTCGGAACGGGGTGGCCCCGGACTGGGTCGACCCGGGACCCATGGGTGCTGAATGGGGACCCGGGGCTGAGGAATCCAGATGATAGGACCAAGCCAGCGAGACAAAACGGCCAACTGACGGAGCTGGCGGGCGGCGGACCGCGCCCCCGGGGGTGAGCGATGGTTGGATTGCCCGAAAGGTAGAATCGCAGACTCCCCCGGGCGCGTTGTGGTACTGGAGATCCCTAAATGAGTAGGACCGAGCACAGAAGTGTCCCTGGTGCAACAAGGGAGGCTAGCGGGAGGAAACTCGGAGACATGATGAAGAGTGACAGTTGTGAGTCTACGACGGGCTAAAGGACCCGGAGTTGAAACGGATAGCGCCTAAACGAAGAGTGGCTGGGGAGAGGCATTCCGGAGTGGAACAACAGAAACTGCTGGGGCGGCTGCCGGAGGCCCGGGGCGAAGTCCGCTGTTGATCAGATGCTCCCCAAGAGCCGCCACAAGAACAGAACCATGGACACTGCAGCCCAGGCAGAGAGCGGAGATTTGGACACACAGGGCCACATGCAGATCAAAGTCCAGGATACTTTAGATAAAATACTCGGGGCGATCGAGGACACCAAAACAACGTTACAACGGGAGATCAGTCAGGTAGCTGTGGAGGTGAGCCTACTGAGAGCGGACCACCATAAACTGGCAGAAAGAGTTAAAGAGACAGAAACTGTACTGTCCGATATAGAACCAAAGCAGAAAGACCTGATGGCTGAAGTGACCTCCCTGGCTGACAGAGTGGTGCGCCTCGAAAAGAGAGCTGAAGATGCGGAGGGGAGGAACAGAAGGAACAATGTGCGCATGGTGGGCCTCCCGGAGGGGGCTGAGGGTGCGAACATTGTTGAATTTCTGGAGAAATGGTTCAGTACGACAGTGGCGCCAGGGCGCTTGACTCCTTTCTACACGCTGGAGCGGGCACATCGGGTGCCGGCGAGACCCCCTGCTCCGGGGAGACCCCCCCGGGCTGTGATAGCTAAACTCTTACACTATAGAGACAGGGACTCCCTCCTGCAGAGGGCCAGGGAGTCGGGCCCATTTAAAGTCGCAAATGGGGAGGTGACACTGTTCCCGGACTTTACCCTGGAGGTGCAAAACAAGCGATCTTCGTTTCTGGCAGTTAAGAGAGCCCTAAGGGAGGAGGGAATTCAGTACTCGCTACTCTACCCAGCCAGACTAAGAGTGATACTGGAAGGGAAGACAACGTTCCTCCAATCCCCTGAGGAGGCATGGGAATGGCTTGAGTCACGTGGCCCCCGGGCGGGAGGTTCCACAGGAGAGGGCCCGACCGGGGGCAGTGCTCGCCGGGCCCTGAAGGGAAGGAAGGCCAAAGACCGCAGACGACTGGCGCCTACACAAACACAGAAAGAGAAAGGCAGGAAGGAAGCACTGGAAGCGGCGGCACGCATGGGTGGTGAGACATCCCCCCAGGAGGGCTCTGGGAATGAAACGGACGACACGCTGGTGTCCTCTGCGGGAGACCTGGAACATTCGACCCGAGCCCCGAAGGTGACCCCACAAACAGCTGACGAACTTGGCTAGCCTGGGCCTGCGGAAGGCGCCGGGGACTGGGCATGTCAAGTGAAATAGCGGCCCCTCCGGACTTGGCCACCCCCCGGAACAGAACCTCGCCTTTTCAGAATGGCGAGTACAGCTGATCAAAGATTGAACAAGTTGCACGGTTGCATAGTTTACTGGGCAGCCTACAGGTTAGGAGGTGCCCTGGGGATTGGGAGTTGGGATACACAGTTACAAGTTAATATGGCAACGTGGGTGGCAGAATTTGATTGCGGTAAAGTCATGATGATGCGGGAAAATAACTTTGCAACCGGGGAGAAGCGGGGGCATTGTCACCAGATTGAAATCATGAAATGGCGGACTACAATTTATTGACCTGGAACGTTAGGGGGATGGGCACACCAGCTAAAAGGCACAAAATACTCTCTTATCTAAAGAGAAGGGGGGTACAGGTGGCATTACTACAGGAAACACACTTGGCGTCTGGAGAGGTAGAGAAGCTAAGGCGCAGGTGGAGGGGGCAGGTGTTCGCATCGGAATACTCAGCCTATGCAAGAGGCGCATTAGTATGGATCAGAGCGGGGGTCCCCTTCACAATGACCTCTTCCAATATAGACTGGGAGGGAAGATTTGTGATATTAGAAGGGAGGCTACAAGGTATCCCGATAGTCTTGAGCTGCATATATGCCCCCAATCAAGACCAGGTCCTCTTTATGACGAGCCTATCGAGACACCTCACACGCCAAAGCGCAGGAGAGCTACTAGTAGGGGGGGACTTTAACGCAGTGCTAGACACAAACATGGACAGGTCCACCCCGCCTCTACAAGGGGCAGCGACAATCAAAACAGCCAAAAGGCTGAGTGAGTGGCTGGGCACGTGAGGGTTGTCAGATGTCTGGCGAATGCATCACCCAACGGCTAGAGAATACTCATATTACTCGGGTCTCCACCGAGTGCACACAAGAATTGATAGAGTAGTCTGCACAGCAGGCCTGATAAGTAAAATGACACGCTCGGAATACTTAGCCCGCACCTTGTCTGACCATAATCCCTTGTTAATAACGATGAGGGTGTCAGAGGATAGACCCCCCATACCATCATGGAGGCTGTCTCCTTCGGCTCTGGAGGACCAGGCGTACAGAGAGGCCCTACGCGGTCACTTGGCAGAATATATTGAGACAAATAAGGGGTCTACTCCCTCCAGGGCCTTGGAATGGGAGGCGCTCAAGGTGGTGACTAGGGGCTTTTGCCTGGGGCAGTCGGTAGGGGTGAGGCGCACACTTGAAAAAGAACTGAATGCCCTGGAGAAGGATATGCACGAGAGGGAGCTGGGACAAGGGAAGACAGCGCAGGAGAATGAAGAATATAACTGAGCTTGTAGGGAACACTCCCGCATTGAAGAGCAACTCCGGTGCCACGATAGGCAAAAATATTTAGCATCCCTACATGCGGAAGAGGGTAGATCGGGGAGACTGTTGGCGTGGCTGGTCCGCCCGGGAGGGCAGGGTGAGCCCATCACATGTGTAATAGACGGGGAGGGGTCTCGCAGACTCAGGCCGGGCCCCATAAACGACGCATTCAGGGAGTATTACTCGCAGTTGTACGGGAAACCCGACGAACTGCAGAGGGAAACTCGATAGATACTTACAACAAACTCGTCTACCAACACTGAATGCAGAGGAGAGAGACAGCCTGGGGGGACCAGTAACGATGGAGGAAGTAAATGAAGCGATAGAACAGTTAGCACCCGGAAAGACCCCAGGGACAGACGGTCTCCCCATGGATTTTTATAAAAAGTATAAATCGCTGCTGGCCCCCCAATTGACAGGGATGTACGCGGAGGCGCTGCAATATGGAGAACTACTGCATACAATGCGGGAGGCTTTAGTGGTACCGCTCCCCAAGACAAAAGACAGGGAAGCTCCGGTGACAGACTTCAGGCCCTTATCAATGTTAAACAGCGACTTCAAAATACTAAGTAAGATAATGGCTGCTCGGTTGCTCCCTCTTATGACAAAGTTAGTGCACGCTGACCAGAACGGTTTTGTCCCCGGCCGCAGTACCTCCCTGAACCTGAGACGGGTGTTTACGATCTTGCACATGCCCAGGGACCGGAGGCCGCTAGAGGGGGCCTTACTCGCGGTGGATTTCGAGAAGGCCTTCGACTCCATCAGGTGGGACTATTTAAGGACTGTGATGCTTAAAATGGGGCTGGGGGTGAAGTGGGTGAAATGGGTGGATTTGCTGTACTCATCCCCGTTAGCGAGAGTTAAAACTGGAAGGATGATCTCCAGTGCATACCCAGTATACAGGGGAACTAGGCAGGGCTGCCCTTTGTCCCCACTATTGTTTGCCCTGGCAATCGAGCCCCTGGCATCGCAACTGCGGAGTGAAGGCGTGGGCAGGGGAATTATTTGGGGTCCGTCTGAACATATAGTTTCTCTGTATGCTGATGATATACTTATTTACATGAGGGACGTGACAAGAGGACTCACGTGGGCATTGGGGATACTAGAAGACTTCGGGGGCATATCGGGACTCCGACTTAACCGGAGGAAAACATATGTATTCCCCGTGATGTCAGATAGAGCACGCCCGGAAGCGTGCCCAGCTGATGTAAACTGGGCTCCGCGGACATTTAAATACCTAGGCATACAAATATTTCATGAAATAAATGATCTTAGGGACGGCAACCTCGGTAGGACACTTAGATCATTGCGCTCCTCGGTGGGGTTCTGGAGATCATTAAAACTAACAATCATGGCCAGAGTGGCGCTCTCAAAAATGGTCATGCTTCCACGCCTCCTCTACTATTTTGCTAACTTACCACTACAGATACCCGCGGCATGGTTCCGAGAGTTGAACGCCTTGCTCAGAGAACTGATATGGGACGAGGGCCGCAGAAGAACCGCGCTCTCGACCATCTGTAGACCGACGCGATTGGGAGGCCTGGGCGCCCCAGATTTCGTAGGTTATTACCTGGCGTCCCAGTTACAATGGGTGGCCGGCTGGCTAGCGGGTAGGGGGCGCCTGGACCTGGCTACCGCACACGGTGAAATTGACGTAGCTCAGATTACAGCAAATATGGTGGGCAGGAAGATGGCCCCCATTAGAGGCAACATAATGTACAATGTGGCGATGAGATGCTGGAAACAGTGTGAGAGGAGGACCGGAGTGGGGCCGCCGTATTCTCCCGCTCTGCCGCTGATGGCCGTCGCTCTGGATACGAGAGCGGAGGGGCCAGGGGGACTGGGACTGGGACCTTGGACGAGAGCAGGGATAGAGACAGTGGGGGAGCTATTCAGGGAGGGGGTGCTGAGGAGCTTTGCTGATGTAGTAGGGGGGGAGTCCCAATAGGACAATTTTTACTCTTTGGAAGGCTGGTGCACACCCTGAAGGAGCACTGGACCACGGTCAACGCAGAACCCGCTCCCCACGGGGTGTTGCACCTCCTGCTGACAGGGGGAGAGGAAACCCACCTAATAGCCAAAATATACAGGGCCCAAATAGAGGTAGCTGTGGACCCCCTGCGATCCCTAAGAGAAAAATGGGTGAAGACAATTAGGCGGGATCTGACCGAGTCAGAGTGGACTAGAGCACTTGCTTATCCTAGGGTGATTTCACGCAACACTAGACTGAGATACATCCAATACAATTACCTACACAGAACATACCTTACTCCCCAACGGCTGTACCGCATATACGGGGGGGAGCCCAAGACTTGCCCCAGATGCGGAGATGGTGATCCCGACTTTGATCATATGATGTGGGGATGCATGATACTCCAGAGGGGCTGGGAAGCGATGATGGCGAATCTCACGGAGCTGTTCGAGACGGAGATCCGGCCAACAACCGACATGTGTCTATTGGGCCTCAGAGCTAGTGCCAAATGGAGAAGGGTAGAGAGTCGTTTCCTTGACCTGTCCCTAGCCCTCTACAAAAGGCTGATTACGAAGGGCTGGAAGTCGATCGCACCCCCCTCACTGACAGAATGGAGAAGCGATGTCACAAGATGGTCCAGAGCAGAACTGCGGGTCCTTAAGGCCGAGGAGGCCAGGGGGGTTCGCCAGACCCCCATCGCCTCAGAGTGGGAAAACCTAGTGACAAGCTGGGACGGCCTAACGAAGGGACCAATGGCACCTGAGGGGATGGGCTGAATTAGTTGAGAGGGTCACCTGATGCGCTTGTAAGGGAAGGTTCCAGAAAACAGGAGGGGAGGAACGTCGGGTACCCCGCCAGCCCGGGCGCAAAGGGAGAGAGTATAGGGGATAGGACGCAATGACTAAAAGAGCGGAGGAGGGAGGGGAACAGTAGATAGTCCACTCCTACATAGAATGAAACTCCATGACGACCCCCCCCTCCTTGAAGTTAAGCAGGCACACCCACATAAGCCATTAAGTTTATATATAGTTTGTAGTGGAGTTAAGTCTGTTATTAGGTCACCAATATAAAAAGTAACATGGGGCACTGAAAATACTGTCTCCATAAAATCGGATGGATCATGCGTAGTTGGCAATGTTATACAAGTATTATAAAAATACCGAAATGAGCAAGTAATTGTGGAACACAATACAAACGCAGCAAAACAGTGGTGCGGACAACTAAGTAGAAGTGTATAATAATGACAAAATGTTACTGTAAAATGACCTACATATGTAAAACAGCAAACAGTTCAATAAAAATATATTTGAAAAAAAAATACTTTACCAGCACTTCGTGGAGCATTATTAAGCTACATGATTTTGGCGACGATAGCCAGCACCGCATGGGAAACAGCCTGTGGTCCAGAGAATACAAAATCCAGTCTTTCAGCAAGGACACTTTAGGACGCCGCAACAATTTAAATAATGTTTTATCTGACTGTGGCCATGTTTTTCTAAAGATCTTGCCACAGTGTAGACGGGACTGTGGAGGCTGTGGGACAAACATGTTTAACGCCTGGTACTGTGCCTCTTCGCACACTCGTTTAGAGAGGCCGCCACATCATTGCGGCCTCACGCACTTACTGTGAGCAACTTGCGCATCTTTTCAAGAGAATCAGCATGGTACTCGCGAGCTGATCCTGCTGCGTGCGCGTACCATGCTCACAACCCACCTGGTGAGCTGATCCTGCTATGAGCGCACACCACTCTTTTAACTATTCGATAGTCTGCTCAAAGATTTATTCCCAAACTGAAACCACCTTATCTCCGCCCCTTTCGGTATATGGAGAGGAAAAATTTTTCTCATATTGGATTTAAATCCCTTTCTCGGCCATCTATCTCTTCGGATTCACTACTTGTAAAGGTTAAAGAGAGCCATCAACACTTAAGTAGGACTACGGAGTTGCTACAACCATGGAATAGGACTACAGAGTTGCTCCAATTATATCAAAGACTATTCATACCACAAATATAAGCATCATCCAGTATGGAATATACATATTCTTCAGTGATAATACCACCACCACTATTCCTTACACAATGTGGGTCCCCACTTATTGAATGGGAGTAGTGAAAAAATATTTTTGAGAACTATTTGGAAGCACCAGACTGCCAGAATTTCATACGCAACACCTGCAATTGGGCAAATCCATGGATGATTTTGCTTCCAGGCTGAGGGAGTTTGTTGATCAAATGTCAGTTAGTGGGAATTACTGATGAAGTGATCAGCTAATTGTGCAGTGTAAAGTCAAGAAAATGCAAGACGTGCTGTGGCAGCTAAAATCCCTCTTCTAATGAGTGGGTAAAACCCAAGAAAGATTTGTTGATGGCCATTAAGGAAGGCCCTGCTCATGTAATAAAGATCACCTTCGATCCTTTTTACACCTTGGAGAATACTACTCAAAGTTCATTAAAATCGTTGCTGACAAGATTGAAGATTTCAGAAAACTCTTTAGGATAGTGTTGAACTTTGAGAGAAATGTCAACATCTTGCTTTTGACAACATAGAAGATTAAGGCCCTCATGATGGCATTGGCGGTAAATGCTGCTTACCGCCTCAGTGACGGTCGCCAACATACTGCCACGGTAGCGAATATCCGTTCGCCATATTATGACACACACACACACCAAACCGACAGAATACTGCCACATACAAAAATCCGCCAGCCCAAAGGTCAGTGGTAAAGTGTCGGTACGAACACCCATACCGTTACGCCAACAAAACAACACCCACAACATAATGACACATGAATCAACAGGGCGGATGGTGTAATGTTCTTCCTCTGAGAGCCCCTATTCCGTCGGGCTGCTGGAGGAAGTATTCTGTCAGTGGAGGAAGTATTCCATCAGTGGAGCCAAGAGACAATAGATCTTAATATTTAAGATCTACTGTTTCTAAATGAGGTGGGTGGACCAACGTTTTTGGCGGTCAGGTACTCCGTCACAGTTGCAACAGAATACCCTGTCTGCCTAACTCTAAATATGACCCCAACTAAATTTAGTGTCAGGTGCATGATACACAAGCATTCTTTGCCCCCTGGCAACATCCAGTAATGTCCTTACTATTTTTTTGAGTAAATTCACATGTTCTGTATGAAAGACTCAGCTTCCTCAAAGTAATTGGCATAACGTTTAATATGCTAGCGCCACCTCCCAGTGACTAGGCCTTATCAGAAGGTGTAGATGGGTCATTTAGTGTGAACACCAAGCTCAAGAGTCCCAAATGCAGAGAACTGATATTTTATAACATTTGAGAAGAAAAAAGCTTTTGTCTTACGGCCAGGTGTCTGAAAAACTTGAGATGAATTAGAGTGCCTTATATAGCAGTCCTGGGTGAGGCAGTGCCCAAGGTCGGGTGGCATGTTAGGATGAGTTTGGATGATTGGGGCCGCTCAATAGCCCTCTGCATCTACCTCTTAATTGTACTGTGGTTTGTGCTGCCAGATTAAGAAGGTTCAAAAGAGATGAGGCTAAGGCAATGCCGCTATTAACCTACCTGACGGGGGGCTTACTTCTAACTGATTCATGAAATGAGCCAGAATTACCTCTCCCTGGCGTGGTGCTCTGTGAAGGGAGATGGGTCTAGAAACTATCCACTTAACATGTGTATTGTCAGACCTCATTCTGCTGACATGGGCTACTGGGCTCCAAAAGGTGTGGTTGAGGTTGTTGGCCACTGGTGTCCATTGGCTGTACACACAAGCGCACTCACAATGGCCACCCAAATACAAAAAAACACAATATTGGCCAATTCCAGAAACACACACCTGACACTCACACACACACCACACCCACACACCAACAGCACCATAGAATACACACCCACATTACACACCACCCTTTATGAATGCCAAAAAGTGCCATAAAACTAACACGAAGACCACTGATACAACTACACACACACACACAAACACCCATCCATCCGTCACCCACCCCACATACCACACCCCACCACATCACTGAACACCTTCTGCACAACACCCATGTCCCCACTCCACCACCCCCCAGAGGGGGAAGGATCTCACTCCACCATCCAAGAGAGGGAAGGATCCCAATACACAGCCCAGATAAGGGAAGGTTCCCACTCCACCAACTAAGAGAGGCAAGAGGCCCCCTCCAGCAGCAGTGGGCAAGGAGCCCTCACCTCCAGCTGGGACACAGCAGCCCTCATCTTCACCTGGGACACAGCAGCCCTCACCTCCAGTTGGGACACAGCAGCCCTCAACTCCAGCAGAGGGCATGTAGGCCACCCTCCAGGGACTGTGGTACACAGAGCCCCCCCCCCCAGAACCAGTGGGCAAGTTCCCCAACTCAGAGTCTGTGACCTTGCAGTCCCCAGCTAATTGTAATGGTCATGGAGCCCTCTCCAGAACCAGTGGGCAAGTCCCCCACTTCAGCTGAGGTGCCTCTCACCCCGCCTTCCCCCTGAGGTGCCTGGCCATTCCCAATATGATGCCGCTGCACAGTGTAGTGCAAATTATGTCAGGGCACGAGTTGGGCCTTGGACTGTGCCCTGTGGCCATGTGGGCCTTTTGTACTTTGGACTGGCCATTGCCCCTTTCTGAACAGTGAATCATGTATTTTTGGTCATATGGACAATATGGTGGCATCCAATTACACTGTCAGTTCTGGAATGAAGTAGTCCTTGCATTATTATGACGTGGGTCCTGTGACATTGGTTTTCCTCTGCAGCTGGTTGTGTGTACGGTGTGTGTGTGAATCATGTGTGTTGTGGGTGTGTGTGTCACTCTCCTTTTCTGTCGTCGTCTTCGTCGGCGTTGGTGTTCCAGGTGGAGCATGGCGTAGAAGAGCATCGAGAAGACTTGAAGTTCTTCTCTGTGTCTCTGATGGTGAGTCTTTAATTTTCTGTGTTCTGTTTCCACCAGGCTTTTGATGGCGTTGGTACCTCCTCAGAAATCGTGGCGGTTTGCAATGTCTTAATATGGTGGGCGGTACTTTGTCTTCTGCCTGGCTGTTGATAGCTACCGTCGTGGTCAGTGGTGTTAACACCCTGGTGGTTGGTGTGGTACATTGGCTGTCTATGGGAGTTATCACGGCCATGGTCATAATTTGGCAGTAATTACTGCCAGCCTGTTGGCGGTATACTGCCACTTTAACAGTCACCGCCAATGTCCAAATGACCACGTAACTCTGCAAGGTTGAAGTGTTAGCTCCATTAGATTTGAGGATCAAAACAATTCTTACAGTAGATGCCCGTGCCATAGGAGTTGGTGCTGTGCTATCCCAGGTTCATGACAGTGGTGCCAAAACCCGGACGCGACCGCACGGGTCTTTTGCTACTCCAATTTAAGGCTTATCATGGACATTACCTGCCAGTACTTTTGGACTTCGCTTAAAGATTCATGACTGCCAGCAGTTTGATACATGCACCTTGCGAGTTTATATATACGTTGTTTACATTTTAAGCCTTGACAAAGTCTTGACGATGAAACACGTGTTGGCTGTTTTGCTGTATGGACTTATTGTTACATTTGAACACACTATTGTAACTCTGAACATTGATCACCTTCAGGCTGCTCCGGACACATGGTCATTTTGTACTACGCAGTCTGTGTGATTGAGACTTCTACTTTACACCTGTATCTATAATAAACTCCTACACATCTTCTTCCAAGAATGGACTTGAAGTTAAATTCTTGAACATTTTCAGGATCTATGATACTGGTGTGCCCTGGCCACTCTTCTTTCAATATATAGGTAACCACACACTCCTCAGTGTGTGGCCCTCCGACACCTGTGGTGGCAGGTGTCTTGGCTAGCCCGGCACCCAACACCATATTGTTTGAACATATGACTTTGCTCTGATCTTACAGTTGATATACTCTTTGCAGATGTGCAAGCACCTCTTGGCATTCGCCACCTTCCTCGCCTGACATACTTTCAAAGTTGTCCCCACTCACTGTCAGAGATATATTTTGCCAGCATTGTCTCCCATTGTGTTTGAAAGCCCCAACAATTTTGTTTGTCTCTGTTTTCCAGTACTTTGTAGATGTTGGAAATCACTTCTTTGCTTTCCGGGCAGGTTATTATGTATTTTTCAAATGCTTCTTTCATGTTTGCATGTGTTGCCCACTGGCATAGTTTCACATATATAAATCCATCCATTTCTGTGATTGTAAATTCAGTGTTGCATTGTAGGAAGGATTCTATGTTACTTTTCTCATGCTTCCTTTCTCATTCAAGTGGCTCAGGAAAAATCAATCACCATCCGTCCATCTTTGAAACGCCACCCATTCATTTGCAGGGGTGAAAACAGGGGTTTGGTGGATGGTGCGACTGGTGAGGGGTAAGTCGTGAGCCCGTGTGTGATATCAGTCATGTCCCATGTTTGACTATGGAATTCAGGATTTCACTAGATTAGGCGTTCTTGAGTCTGGTTTGCTTTGGTAGCCGTAGGACATTCCATAATTGTTTGCCCATTACCGTTCTGCCCATGAATATGCATTTTCTGTCTGTTCTCTGATAATCCAACTTGGAAGAGTGAGAAATGTGCTGCTTGGTAATATCACCATAGATAGGGCATCACTAGGCCTCCTTTGTCATTTGGCGCTGTTATAAGTTTCCTAGCAAGTTTATACCTCGTCATTCCTCACACAAAATTCTATATACTTTTTGTAGGGATAAGATTTTATCTCTAGGTATGGCATAGGACATGGCCTGAAATAACTATAAAAGTTGTGGCAGTATGTTCATTTTTAGTGGTGCTATTCGTCCCAGCCGGGGACAGGGAGTGTGCTCCATCTGATCAGATCCTGTCTAATATCTCTTTTGAGGTCTGACCAATTGGCTTGTACCATCGTTGATAAAGACAGCATGGTATTGATACCTAAGTACTTAACGTGAGAAGTTGCCCATCTAAATGGGAATTCATCATTAGTGCCGCTATCTCTGTTAGTGAAAGTGTCAGATTAAGGGCCATATTTACAAGCCCCTTGCCCCCCGCAGTTCCGCCATATCGTAATTCTTTTACAGTTAGGCGGTGCTAAGGTGGCTTTTCTGCTGCGCCACATTTACAAAGGGGCACAATGCATGCATTGCAACACCTTTCTTCACATTATGGGGGTCATTCTGACCCTGGCGGTCACCGACCGCCAGGGCCAACGACCGCGGAAGCACCGGCAACAGGCTGGCGGTGCTTCCTGGGCCATTCTGACCGCTGCTTTACCGCCGGTTTTCCCCTGGCCCAGGGAATCTTGTTACCGCCAGGAACAGGATGGCAGGAACGGGTGTCATGGGGCATGGGCAGTGCAGGGCCCCATAATGATTTTCAGTGTCTGCTTCGCAGACACTGAAAATCGCGACGGGTGCCACTGCACCCGTCGCACACCAGCAACTCTGCCGGCTCCATTCGGAGCCGGCTTCATCGTTGCTGCGTCTTTCCCGCTGGGCCGGCGGTCGCCCGCCGGCCCAGCGGGAAAGCCAGAATGGCCGGTGCGGTCATTCGGCGGTTCCCGCCTGGTGGGCGGCTACCACCGCCCGCCGCGGTTGGAATGACCGCCTAGGTCTGCGTCAAGCATAATGTATGCAAGGGGGGTGTTCTGGCGGTGGGAGGCAATAAATAATGGTGCAGTGACATTTTCAAGATTTCACTACACCGTTTTATCTGTCATTTTTAACACCTGCTCAGAGCAGGCGTTAAAGTGACACACCCATATCAGCATATGGGCCTCCATGTGCTTGGCTGCACTAGAGTCAAAATGTTTGATGCTGGTGCAGCAAAGCACCACATTAGAGCTCAAACATTTTGACGCTATTGTGCTAATACAGTGCAACCATGGTGTAGTTAGGTGCCTTGCATGGGGTGCAAGAAAAGTGGTGCATCATAGCTGATGCACCACTTTCTTTTAAATATACCCCTAAGTATTTCACATTTGTCAGTCTTTATACAGAACTCTGCTTACTTTTCAAAACGCTGTAGCTGATATGTCACAGCGGTTAGTGATTTTTGTGGTTCACTGAGCATCAAGAGAACATTGTCAGCAAAAAAACAGTTTGGGAGCTACACCCCCGAACTAAAGCCTCTGGATCCTACCACAGCATTGGTGCCACTGGTTCCATAGAGAACGCAAGAAAGGAGCAGGGAAAGAGGACATCCCTGTCTCGCCCGACTCTGCAGCTCTGCTATGTCACATTTATTTTCATTTATTATAATATGTGCTGCGGGTTCTTTGAAATTAGCTTGAATCCAATTAATCATTTGGGTGCCAATGCCTAAGTTTTTGCACAGTGTTACCTAAGAAGTGCCAGCTAACGCGATCAAGCGTTTTTGCTGCGTCTCATGTAAGTATGATCGCTGGTGTCTGTTTCCTGGTGGCTTTTCTATTAGGGGGGTAACCCACCAGATGTTATCATTATTGTATCTGACCTTGATGAATCCGGAATGGTATGCCTTTATCAACCCAGCAAGATAGCTTTGTCCAGCACCTTAGCATGATCTGAACATCAGAATTAGCAGTTGCGGCTTGTGACGTGCGGAAAGGCCGCGGCAGCACTCGGGGAGATAGTAAAAATGAACTTAATATTAACAAAATTAAACCCTTACCTCGATCGCCACCGCTGCCACACCGCTCAATCTGCTCCTCTGCTGCAGGCACAGGCTCCCAGCCTGCCCTGTGGCCAATCCTGACGCTGCTCAGAGCAGCTTTAGGATTGGCTACGAGTGCCCAGCCAAAGTGCTCCCAGGCAGACTGGGAGCTTATGCATGCTCTCTCCAGCCGGCAACTGTGCTGGAGTTGGACCAGAGAGAGCCTACTGCGCATGTTTGTTTCGCCGACCCCAGGCGGCCGGCCAAACACACATGCGCTCTGAGGGGAGTGCACAGTGCACTCCCCTCACTGCTTGTCACCCCCGTGGACCCGCCCCTTTACAAGAAGACGATAATAAACACAGTTTATTATAGTTTTTTTGTAAAGGTTTTGCAAAGGTGAGACCAAAGCATGGGCAGGTTTGTCAAAGCTTGTTCACACATGGCATATAATGTAGAAGTAAAACATGGATCCTCATCACTAACACCCACAATAGCTTTACCAATAACTTGTATCATTTCCAGGACTTGTGGTCAGCTTCAAACTGATACTGCTAACATTTTCCCTCCTTAAAAAGAAACAGAAAATGTATTAAAACATGTAATAGTTGCATTTTATTGCCTCTAAATTCACAAAAAAGGTTATACTGACAAAATGAATTGAAGATAAAACTTGTCACCATATGTTTTTGGCCTGATAATCAGTGACTACTTTATTTTAATTGGCGTCTCTGTATAACACTGGAACTATGACCAGGTAGACTTCATAGTGCTTTAGGGTATGTGATCTGCAAGGATAACAGCAATGTTCGTGAGCATTCTGCAGCACACATAGAAAGAGGAAAATGCCTCCATGGATTGTTTTTGTGCAGGAAGTTGACCCTTGCTGCAAAAAAACAATCCTGCTTGCAACGCAGACATCCTTGCAACATGGAGCTAGGCATCTGTGTTGGTGCTAGGCAGCCAAAAGGTTGCCAGCACAGGGGGACCAGACATTTAATACTCCACACTTCTGCCCTTTCCTTGAGGTGCAAGGCAGCTCAGCAAGGTCACTTGCTGCAGTGCCCTGCGCCACTATTCTTGTAAATATGCCCCTTAGACTCTAAGAGCCTCATTATGAGGCTGGCGGGCTGCCCAGTGGCCCACCAGGCCCGGGAGAGAAGACCACCACATGGTCCCAGAGGACTTCTCTCTGGGCCAATTACGACTTTCCCACTAGGATGATGTGTGAGAGCCAAAGTTCCCGCTGGTCAGCCCAGCAGGAAAGATGTGACGCATTGTTCCAGGCTCATGATAGAGCCAGTGGCAATGCTGCAGCACGCAAGGTGCACCAACACCCTTGAAATGAGCACTGTCTGCAAAGGGGGAGGGCAGGGGGGCCCAAGGCAAAGGCATGAGCAGTGCTTTCCCCACCCCGTGTCCCCTCCACTTGTTCTCCGTCAGCCTTTTCATGGTGGGGAAACCGCCATGAAAAGGCTGACACACCCACCATGAAAAGGCGGGCAGAGAACAAGGTTGTAATCAGTCAGGTGGCGCTGAGTTCAGCGCCGCCGTGGCTGACTGCAACCAAGACCACCGGCGGGGACGGCGGTCCCCTGGCAGGTCTGCCCGCTAGGGCTGTAAGTGGGTGGTCGGTCCGTCCATAGTGCGGTGGTCCGTTGTCAAAGCAAGTGGGGGGTCCTCAGACCTCCACACTCGTAATGAAGTCCTACGACATCAATACAGTATCAAAGGACAATCTATCTGAACATGTATTGGGAAGGCCAATAGACCTATCCTTTCCTTCATTTGGTAACACATACACACCTGTAAACGTTGACGGGCATATTTCCTAATTTTTCACACAATTCAGCAAGGCAACGTGCTGCGCTGCGTTGCATATAGGGGAGACAGGTGAAATGTGCTATATTTATAAAGATATGGCGCATTCCTGCTGTCTCCAAGCATTGGCGCACTGTGTGCTGCCTAGCACCAACGCAGAAACCTTTGCATCATGGTTGGTGCGAGGGTGTTTGCTTTACAGACAGGATTGTGTTTGTGCAGGAAGAGACATCTTCCTGCACAAAAACAACACTTAATGGCCTTTTCTCTTCCTATGTGTGCTGCAACAGCATACATGGAAAGAGGAAATAACGAGGAGAAATAAAGATACTTCTTCTTGTTATGCCTCACAGCAGAAGGCATAGCATTTTGAAACATTCCCAGGTTCACAAGTCTTTGTAAATCTGGGAATGCGTCAAAATCCTTGGGGACCGCCCATGATCCACCCATGGAACGAGTAGGCAGCAGTATGCAATGCAGCACTCTGAGTTGCCTTGTGTTACTTTGAATTTACTAAAACACTCAAAGGGCTTTGCATGCCTAAGTAAATCCCAGATAAGGACTTGTGTTGCCTTGTGTCGACTTCCATCACACAGGGACAACACAAGTCCTTAGAATGCTTGCTTTAGCACATTAATGCCACACGTATTGGCTTTGACAGTGCTTGTTGAAATGAAACCCATTTAGGCCAAACCATACCCACATAACACACCAAAAACAAGGCAAATGGGCAAACATGATCCAAGTTACATTTTTGTCTGTATACCTCCTAGTTCAGGAACTGGAGGTGTACCTTGTGTTCTAGGCTAGCAAAATTCAACGTACTATACAGAAACTGGCCCGTATTTATACTTTTTTTAGCGCCGCATTTGCGCCGCTTTTTGGCGCAAAACGGCGCAAACCCACAAAATACAATGGTATTTTGCAAGTTTGCGCCGTTTTTGCGTCAAAAAACGACGGAAATGCAAAAAAAGTATAAATACGGGCCTAAGGCGGTGATTCTAACCGCGGCGGGCGGCGGTCGCCGCCCGCCATGCGGTTACCGCCAAATGACCGCACCGCGGTCACAAGACCGCGCCGGCCATTCTGGCTTTCCCGCCAAAAGGCCGCCCGCCAGCACAGCGGGAAAGACCCAGCAACGACGAAGCCGGCTCCGAATGGAGCCGGCGGAGTTGCTGGAGTGCGACGGGTGCAGTAGCACCCGTCGCGAATATCAGTGTCTGCTAGGCAGACACTGAAATTCTTTTTGGGGCCCTCTTACGGGGGCCCCTGCAGTGCCCATGCCATTGGCATGGGCACTGCAGGGGCCCCCAGGGGCCCCGCGGCACCCCCTACCGCCATCCTGTTCCTGTCAGAATCCCCATGGCGGCGGAGCGCGCTCCGCCGCCATGGAGGATTCTGCAGGGCAGCGGAAAGTCGGCGGTACACCGCCGACTTTCCGTTTCTGGCCGCGGCTGAACCGCCGCGGTCAGAATGCCCAGCGGTGCACCGCAGCCTGTTGGCGGTGCTACCGCGGTCATTCGCCCTGGCGGTTTTTACCGCCAGGGTTAGAATGACCCCCTAAATGTGTGCTTTGTGTGGTGTGCTCACAGCATTCACCATGCTATACAGCAACTGGATGTGGGTTTGTGCTCTGTCCTGGCAGCATTCACCAAACTGGATGAAGATACATTGGCATTGGTACCCGGCGAGCCTTTTGTACACACTGTTGCGCATATTTTTCCAGCAACTAACTGGACAGATCATTTATACTACCAAACAGATGGCAAAAATTGGAATATTATAATAAAAGCCACTGAAAAGCCCCAATATTAACTCAGACATGCACCCTGGGGTACATGCGTAAAAGCAGCAGTTATGGTGAGAAATTCATGTACAAAGCAAGGACAAGTGTAACCACCTTTACCCTCCCTCTGTGCTAGCAGGAACAATTCTTCCATGCTGTGACATCCTACGAACATATGTTTGATGTGTAATACTGCAGGCCTTTAACTTGTAAAATATTGATAGTGATACTGACATTTGCTTACCCCGACTTGAGATGCTTTTCCACTCGGGCCCTCCCTAAATGAGCGGTTTTTTTGGGTTAAAATTTTTATTGCTGCTTTGTGATTCTGAAAAATGTTTCTTTTCCTCCACAGCTATGGAAGCTGGACACATGAAATATTTAGAAAACTGGGTATCCCCGGACCCAGGCCCCTTCCATTCATTGGAACATTCCATGAGTACAGGAAAGTAAGTGAAGAACGTTTTTTCTGTGCCATTGTCTTGCTTCAATGATCACACATGCAACAACAGTTCAGTTGTCCAAAATTTAAGGAACTCGTGGCCTGCACATCTGTGAGCCCACTCAAAGACACTTTGGGCCTGATTACAACTTTGAAGGTGGTGTAAATCTGTCCCAAAAGTGACGGTAAAATGACGGAAAGACCACCAGCTGTATTACGAGTCCATTATATCCTATGGAACTCGTAATACGGCTGGTGGTATATCCGTCATTTTTGGGACAGATTAACACCTCCTCCAAAGTTGTAATCAGGCCCTTTGTGTTGCTTTGAATTACCTCATTGATATGGAGTAAGGCAAGCCGGCACAAATTGCTGCTTTGCCTTACTTTGTGCAAGGGAGGCATTCCATGGGCATTGTGCTGGGTGTTCACATGCAACACTCATGGATTTTGGCGCATACCCTCATTTATATGGACTTGGGAGGCACAACAAGGAGAAATATGTTTATTTCTCCTTGCTTTTCCTCTTTCTAGGTGTGCTGCACATAGAAAGAGGAAGCCTCCCAGGATTGTGCTGGAAGAGGAAGGTGCCCCTTCCAGCACAAAAAAAATCCTTCCTATAATGCAGACACCCTTGCACCAAGGTGCAAGGGTGCCTTAGTTGGCGCTAGGCAGCCAAAACGGCATAAACACAGTGTGAAAGACAAGAAGGTGCTGCATTACATAGATTTTGTGCATTCCTGCCCCTTTCCCTTTGAAGCAGGGCACTACACCAAGGTGACTTGCTGTGCTGCCCTGCGCTAAAATCCCATAAATATGTGTCCATAGTTATACATGACTGCATCTGTGCCAGACCAGCTTGTGGTGGCTGTGGTGTTGAAGTAAATGAACTTGTGTGGTTTTGCATAGATGGTCAGGGGGTGTTTTTCAGGACTACTAAGCAGACAAATATTTAGGCAAAGATCAGCACACCTGACATTCCACAATTTGTCCTCGTTCTAATTTGTTCACTGTCCTTCGTACCACACTTGTTTTCCTCCTTGGCAGTTCTTTCTGTGTCACTTCAGGTTGCTCTTCTTGTGCTCCGAGTCCTCACTTCATTCCAGCTCCTGGTCTCCACCATTCTTCCATCTGGCATATTTGAAAGCTTTCCAGATTCCTTCACCTCCTCCGTTCAGTCTGTTAGACTCATGTTACAACAAAAAGTTGCTCTAGGAACACCATACAAACCCACCAGCTTCCTTCGCCTCAACATATCAATGGTGCAGTAACTTTATCTTGCAAAGGTTAAGGAAGCCACTGTGACACTCATCCTGTTCTAATGTCCTGTACAATGCGGTGAAAGCTCCATAACATGGGGCACCAAACATAAGCAAAGGTGCACTCAGGATTTGTAAATAAGTCTGCAAAGGCCCAAGGGACAGCTGTTACAGCACAACATAGCACAGAAAGTGAGGCACACTTCCAGTACAAAAGTGCAAGGGGTAGTTTATGAATACAACAGTAGATTCACAATCCAAACAAATAGGCATCTGAAGTCTGCACTAGAAGACTTCAAAGAGTTCCAACAATTCAAGGAAGTTCTTTTAGTGATGCTTCAGAAGAATTTCTAAGATACTCTGCAAGCAGAAAGCAAAACTTCAGAGAAGATCATCTTAATGTCTGACTTGAAGATTGGCTTCTAGAGAGCCAGTGACACAGGAGTGTAGCAGAAGCCAAATTGATGATGAGCACTGCAGAGCCCAAGGAAGGTCTTCCTCTCATCTACAGGGAAGAAAGTCAAGCACCTGGTCACACCATGGGTGATGCTTTTTTACACTGCCATTTCCTCAAATTCTATAGTAGATCCTTGAATCCACAGTAAATCCTCGAATACCAGGATCCTTGAATCCTGTAGTAGATCCTCAAATCCTGTTGCAGCTTGCCACTCAGATGGGGCAGACTATCACAGCTTTTGGGTTGCCAGCATGGAGACGGGGGTCACAATTGGACAGCACACATGTGGCAGCCACAGTCCTGGTCAACCTTCTCTTGCCACACCAGTGGGGATGATATCTTGAGAGGAAATACGCAGAGCAAGATGTGGAACGGCCAACCAATAATGCCATAGTTGATGGAATGTGAGGTAGCATCTGTGTCAAGCCATGACTCAGTTGGGCCTAGGTTCATGGTGCCCTGCTGAACAGACACCGGTAAGTATGGACACCAAAAGGGAGAGATTTGTTTCCATTTGTTTAAGTACTACAGCACATGCTTATCTGTGATAATATCTGTTAATAGTGAGAGATGTGCACTTGATGACACTGTTGAGATACTGTTGCATTAACCCAATGAACTCCCTTATTGCAACTTCTGTGTGTAAGAGTTGAACTCAGTCTCTCTCTCTCTCTCTCTTTCTCTCTCTTTCTCTCTCTCTCTCGCTCTCTCTCTCGCTCTCTCTCTCTCTCTTTCTCTCTCTCTCTCTCTCTAATACATTCCCCTTTCACACTGGGAAAAACCCTTGAATGCCTGCTTACATTAATTTAAATTGTAGAGGTGCATACTATGAGCGATAGCTAACAACACTGTATACCTGTGCCTTCTGTGCAAAGGGAACCCTAGCTGTGATCTGCACAGACAGGACACTGGTCATCATCTGTTTATTGTGGTCACCAGGCCAGACCATAGTTTTTGGATTGGAGTTCAGGCATAGCCACTGTGACATGGTCTCAAAATAGTTGGGTAGAATGTGCCCCAGATTTGATATTTGAGGTGTGGCCTCATTGCAAGTTTGGTATTCCATCAACCGCCATGGTGGTGGCCCAACCGCCATCCGGTTGGAGGTTGGACCATGAGATTATGAGTCATGCAGGCCTATCGAGCAAAGACCGCCAATGTCCTGCTGGCACCGTCAGGCAGCACAGAGAGCCAAGGTCATGATGCTGCACAAACAGGCCAGTGGAGACTGTGTTACCGCGGACACACCGCCAATGTGACCATGGAGATGCAACCACCACAGATCAGCAGGCGGAAATGGACAGTATAAAGGGAGGCACTCACCTGCAGACACCTTTACACGTCCTGTGGTGCCATGGAACCCATCACACACATCCTGCTTCTGTTGTTGATCATCGATGGAGCGCAAAATAAACGTTGCCGTGGACGCAACCAACCATAAGTACACATACCTATATGTGTCATTACCCTCAACAACAGATCGTTGCACCGTCGTCCACATGATATGGGGGTCTCACCACGGGCACCAAGTACACATGTCATTGTGTACACAGTCGGAATCATACATAGAGATGGACGCACTCATAATCACCAAACACCCCTTTTGGGCAAGTCACACACTGCAACACTACACAAAACACACTTCTCAGGCACAGGGATAGTGAAGGCTACACAAAATTGTCTCACACAACACCAACAACACACCAACATCACATATATAAATACAACTCGCACAGTCACATTCCTCACAGGTCATGGACTGTCGTCACATACAACATACATAGGTATGGATGTGTCATAAAACACAAACACCACACCCATGAAACAGCCCTCCAATGGACACACACATCACCCACATTATAGCACAATGGAAGGACAATGCATGCATAATAGCCAGAGAGACAAATATACAATACCTGCCCAATAGGTAAGGTGGCATCAGGCGTACTCAGGGAAGGAGGCTGAACTGGGGCACATTTCACTTTGCACATGCCCCTTAAACAACATTTGCCCAGGAAATGGCCCTACATGTGTCTCAGGGACAAACAAGATTAGACCCAAATAACATGCCTATCTGCAAAATGTGGAAGTGCAAGTCAAGAAAGCACATACAACTCAAACTGCATGGGACATTCCTCTACATGAATAAGCTGCAAGGTCCACACAGCTAAATGGACACATACGCAGTCAATTACAAACAGAGGTAGCACAACTGAACACACTCCATGTCTGCACAAACAAAATTCAAGTTGATACACAACAGATGAATACATAATCCATATGAGGGAGACAAGTCTAACACCATACATGCCCACATTGGACAGCACAAAATGAAATACTTACCATAAACAGTACACAATGCCATGACACCATCATAGCATTTACACCCACATATCCATACACTCAGCATATACTCTTCTCCTAGGGAACACCAGCACTGCCTACAAAGTCAGATACTGCAAACAACAGCAAATGGATCAGCAAGCAGGCTGAAACACTCACAGCTGTAGGCAGACAACACAAGTCACTCAGGAACAACATTATGGTAGAAAAGGAATTGTAGGACAAATGTGTACCCAAAATAAACAACTGTTTGGGTTTACTAACATTACATTTTCAGAGTCCCTATTGTAAATGTACTATTCCACAGTTTGCCATGCACATATATGTGAGGGAATACAGACATCATCCTATCAACATAGGTACACGATGCATGAAACCGCAGCTTACAAATATTTTTCAAAAGAGAAAGGGGCACATGCAGACATGTAGGCACAAGGAATGTTGGCAACAGTGATGGCACAGAAACCATGCCAATGGACATTCCCCACTTACCAAGGAAAAATGTTGATCTTTAGCTGTACCCAGAGAACAATGTAAGCTCTGTCACATGTATGACATCTTCACATTACAGACTGCTTTGATGCACCAGCACCCATCATGCGCTGAAGACAACTAGCTTCTGGGTGGCAGATGCCTATTTACACATTTACCCAGACGTATGGAAGAGGACACTGATCCATCACCTACTTACCTTTGGCCTGGAACATTTGGAGTAGTGGCCTGTTGCATAGATATTACACACACTACAGCACCAAACAGTACTTGATTGATCAATGTACCCAGCTGTATGTCGCGCCTGCAGTGCAAGTGGTTTTTGGATTTCACCAAGGCACATCAGCATGCACCTCATGATATGTCTACGCAAACAATGTGTCAAACAATCTGTGTGACACATTGCTCATCCCTAATCATCAGGGGGAGCTGTCAGAACCCATCTCATTCACTTGGCAATGGGACAGGCAGCAATGTGCCCTGTACTCACCCCCTTGTGGCTGCTGCGCTGCCCTCAAATGTCTATCAAGCTCTAGATAGGCCACCCCCAGAATGTGGGCCATTAGGGGGTCATGGTACGATGTGCAGCCCGCCCATGTTGGAAGAACATCCCCAGCTGAACCTCTGCAATTTTCCAGTCCCAGAGTCTCAGGTCCTCACACCTTTAACTGCAGTGGGCGCTCCACGGGCTGTGGACCCCCGGGGTCCTACATTTTCTTGGCGATGGCTGTCCGCAATCCTTTCTTTTGATGGGCGTTGACCTACATGGATGCAAAAGACAAATCAAGAAATCATGATCACAAGATTCATCACAAATGGTTGAGTCACATACATGTCAGTAACATCAAGCTAGAACTTTCCTATTTGTCAATACTCCCTAAGTGTGACACATACAACCCAATAAGTACAGGGACATGACTACAGACATACATTTCTCCATCTGCAGACTAACCCACTACCCTGCTCAGGCCCTACAATGACTAAGAAAACTTACTGATATCATGTAGGCCACGCTCCAGCAACCTGAGATACATTACACCTATGAGACTTTTAAATGGTAAACTCCTTAGGCATGAATGAACCAACACATTCACACTCTGTGAGAATGACTTTCTGCATACAGTCTGCACAGGCAACTGCCAGTATACAACCTCAAACATTACAAGTGGGTATCAATGAAGGGACTGCCCATGGAAGATAGGATACTCACCGGACCTTTTCCCGAAAAAGGGATCTCTGTGCTCTATAAAAAATTGGTAAATATTTCACAAGAGCTGTTAGGTGGCAGGCGGTAAAACCTGAGTGCCTTTGAAGATGAGGAGTGGTAGGAGACCCTTGGACGGCCCCAGAGATAACCATATGTGCCCTCTTCTGACTTGTTCAGCTAAAAATATTGCATAGGTTGTACTAGCCATATACGTTACTACATAAGTTAGGTAAAACAGCTACACCATTGTGCCTGAGAGGTTTTAATGAGGAGGGCTCATTTTCCACACACTCTGTGGCTGCCCCCTAATAAAAGAATAGTGATCCAAACTAACCCAGGTAATGTCCCAGGTTTTGGCTTTAGTGATTCCGCTGGATGCCAAGATGATATTACTGGGGGTCTTGGGTGAAACCACATGGCCTAAATATCTGGGGATTTGGCTAAGGCAGGCTTAGGGGATAGCACAACGCAACATAGCAAAAGCCAGGAACAGGCCAGCTACTCTAGATGTGGAAGATCAGCAATCGGACCTGGACTGGTGTCAGAGTATGATTTACAAAGGAAGAGGTTGCCCCAAAAAACAGAAGAAAATATGTGGAGCGTGGGTGATCCATAGGGACTAGTGCCGGGAAGTACCAGGAGGGGCAGAAGTACAAAGGGCCCCAGTGACACCATGTCAACTGTATGTGGGCCGTACAAGCGCCATTCATGCTTTATTGGTAAAATGTGTGCTGTATAGAAATGGACCAACAGTTGTTTAAAATGTAATGCCTGTGGTCTATTGCATTTCCACTGTATGAACCCTCTTTGTTCAATAAAAATATTTTTTTTTAAATGAAGGTTCTGGCATGGTGGGCACAGTAAGTGTTTTCCCTTTCCCTGTGTAGACATGTGGACTAACAAATGCAGACTCCTGCCATTTCAGGGGGTGGGGTTCTGCGTTAGGTACTTGTACCACAGAACACTCCTTTGGACATATGTGCCAATCCTACAGAGATGGCATCCAACAAACAAAGGCACGTGTTGTACAGTTTCTGCTATGTGACCAATCTACTGAGTCACATACCATGGCCCTCCCATGAATCAACACACTGTCTGCACTGTGGGACTGTCATTTATGCAGTAAGCCTATACAGGACAAATATGACCTGTAGGAAGGTGACAACAGGGCTGTGGGAGTAAGGGACCTGTCATGAGTCAAAGACACGCATTGCCAATGATTCTAAGTGCACATATGACTTAGATTAATAAAGTAGCTCTGTGCCCAATCTTAATCTATTCAGAGGAATGAGGCCCTCTGAGCAGCAGTTTACACCGCAGCCTCATATTGGCCACATGACAGGCCCTACTGGGATACAGGGAGTGGGCACAGTGCCACAGTTGCATAGCCACAGTGACTCCACCCCAGCCTAGATTGGACCCATACTGGGTGATACATTTGACAGGCCCTGGTCTCTACAAGCTGAGCATACAGAATGTACATGACACTCCATTCCCATTGCTTCCATGCATGACAGTACATCATGTAGCCAACAGCAATTTGGCGTGTGGTGTGTGTGCCAACCGGAAGGGCAGAGTGAGTCATGATATGCCTTCCAAACAACAGTTTAGCAAGATGTGTATAGAAATCTCTGTGGCACCAACCACATTTCTCACATCACTTTCAACAGACTCATACAACATGCATACTCAGCTCATGCTGCAATGCACATACATGTTGTGTGAAATTTACAACAATCATGAAGAAGGAGATGTCAGTAGATGGCAGTAAGTTCTCCTCACCTACTTATGTGCATCCAACGCAAGGAGGATCTAGGAACCCAAACACTGCACAGAACACAATGTGACTGAACTTTACATATGGCACTGGCCACCATTACCTGCACATTGTACATCCCATTGATGCCACACAGGCTGCTACAACAAGCACTTGAGTAGTCACCCTAGCACACATGGCCATATTCTAGCCTGTGAGGAGGGAAAGAATGGTGAAGTACCAAGACAACTGTGTACATGAGGTACTTACCTGCTCCTCAGGTGCACCTTAGAGCTGTCCATAGAGAGGTAGGACCTCATCAACTATCCTCTCAAGCTCCTCTGGAGAGAAGACAGGGGCCCTATTACCTGCTGATGATTGTCCCCAGAGGCGATGCACATCAGCTCAGATAGTGGAGGTCTTGCTGGCAGCAGTGCCAGGGGTCAAGTGAGTAAACCTGCAGAACATGGCAGACACATCCCCCACATACGAGGTGGTCACCACCGGAAGACACAGCTGTTGGCCAGCGACCACTACTGGCAACATTAGCCTATGGCTGTGTCTGCCGCTGTTGCAACTGCCTATATCCATGATGAATTTCACAGGCAGTTTGGGGTGGCTCCTAATGTCTAGTGGAGCAGGTCAGGCAGCCACCATTTTAGAGGTCTGAAACGTAGTTTTGGGCTTCACAAACTGTCACACCTCCGAAACTGTTGTTTTGAGATCACAAACATGCTTATCCTATCTTGTCATATAGTTCCTATTACTCAAACACCATTGTAGTATGGTGCAGGGCACAGAAAGCATTTAACAGTGAGGCCCAGTCCACCCCCGCCAACGGTCATTTTGGAGGCCATGAAATCCAGTCACATTTCAAGGGGATATTGTGATGCATATCTTTGAGTTTAGTCCAGATACACATTGTGGACACATGTGGAAAACTACGGGGTCACATGTGACCTTTATGTTCTTTCACAGTCTACACCCGTCGACTGTCATTTTGGTGGACGTAATATCTAGTCACATTTCAAGTGGCAATTGTGATGCATATCTTTGAGTTTGGTCCAGATACATGTTGTGGACACGTGTAAAACTACGGGGTCACGTGTGACCCTTACATTCTTTGCCGCTGTGATGTGTCCTGGTTGACATGTCTATCCTGCCGAGATCAATGCCCTCCTCAAAAAACCCAAGGCGGACCCAAAGGACCTCAAGAACATCCGGCCTATCTCCCTGCTCCCCTTCCCGGCAAAAGTCATCAAGAAAGCTGTCAACAGACAACTAACCTGCTTCCTCGAGGAGAACCGCAACCTGGACCCTTCCCAATCCTGATTCTGCAGCAACCACAGCACCGAAACCGCCCTCATAGCCGCCACCGACGACAGCAGAACCATACTGGACAGCGGCGAAACCGCAGCCCTCATCCTCCTAAACATCTCGGCCACGTTTGACACCATCTGCCACCACACCCTAAGCTCACGCCTCAGCAATGCTGGAGTCCGTGACAGAGCCCTGGACTGGTTCACCTCCTTTCTCACCGGCAGAACCCAGAGAGTCCGCCTCCCCCATTCCGCTCGGAGGCCACCAAAATCATCTGCGGTGGACCCAAGGGTTCATCCCTCAGCCCGATCCTCTTCAACGTCTACATGGACCCGCTCGCTAACATCACCCGATCCCACAACCTCAACATCATCTCATACGCCCACAAAACCCAGCTAATCCTCTCCCTCACCAAGGACTCCGCCAAGACCTACCTCCACGAAGGAATGAAGGTCATCGCCGAATGGATGAAGAGCAGCTGCCTCAAACTCAATTCTGACAAGGCGGATGTCCTCCTCTTCGGCTCCACTCCCACCGCATGGGATGATTCCCGGGGCCTGCCACTCTTGGAACCGCTCCGATTCCCACCGACCACGCACGCAACCTAGGATTCATCTTGGACCCCTCACTATCCATGACCCAACAAGTCAACGCCATCTCCTCCTTCTGCTTCGACACCCTCTGCATGCTCCAAAAGATCTACAAATGGATACCCACCGAAAACAGAACAGTCACCCTAGCCCTCGTAAGCAGCAAGCTGGACTATGGCAATGCCCTCTACGCAGGAACCATGGCCAAACTCCAGAAGAGGTTGCAACGCATCCAGAACGCCTCCGCACGCCTCTTCCTGGACATCCCCCGCCACAGCCATATCACAGACCACCTGAAAAACCTGCACTGGCTCCCAATCAACGAGAGAATCAGCTTCAAACTCCTCACCCACACTCACAAAGCACTGCACAACACCAGACAAGAATACCTCAACAGACGACTCTCCTTCTATAAACAGTTAGGAGCGCACCTGCCTGACATCCCAGCAATTAATCTGCCCCATTGCATCATGGTAGATGTAGTATCTTCAAAAAACGAACTCCATTAATTTTTAAATATTTCACCTTTAAGTAGGTACAGCCTTTACTGTGCATCTCTGGACACATGTGTTTCTGGGTTAATCCCTTCTTCAGCAGAGAACATATTTGCGGGGTGCTGGGAATGCTGCCATAAATCCCCCGGTTTCAGTACCTCTTCCCTGGCATGCTGGTGCCTGCTCCAGAGCTCGTCAGCCCAGTAGCTCAAGGGAGCCTTTAAAGTCACAAAAAGTTAGGAGCGCACCTGCCTGACATCCCAGCAATTAATCTGCCCCATTGCATCATGGTAGATGTAGTATCTTCAAAAAACGAACTCCATTAATTTTTAAATATTTCACCTTTAAGTAGGTACAGCCTTTACTGTGCATCTCTGGACACATGTGTTTCTGGGTTAATCCCTTCTTCAGCAGAGAACATATTTGCGGGGTGCTGGGAATGCTGCCATAAATCCCCCGGTTTCAGTACCTCTTCCCTGGCATGCTGGTGCCTGCTCCAGAGCTCGTCAGCCCAGTAGCTCAAGGGAGCCTTTAAAGTCACAAACAGTTAGGAGCGCACCTGCCTGACATCCCAGCAATTAATCTGCCCCATTGCATCATGGTAGATGTAGTATCTTCAAAAAACGAACTCCATTAATTTTTAAATATTTCACCTTTAAGTAGGTACAGATTAATCTGCCCCATTGCATCATGGTAGATGTAGTATCTTCAAAAAACGAACTCCATTAATTTTTAAATATTTCACCTTTAAGTAGGTACAGATTAATCTGCCCCATTGCATCATGGTAGATGTAGTATCTTCAAAAAACGAACTCCATTAATTTTTAAATATTTCACCTTTAAGTAGGTACAGATTAATCTGCCCCATTGCATCATGGTAGATGTAGTATCTTCAAAAAACGAACTCCATTAATTTTTAAATATTTCACCTTTAAGTAGGTACAGGTTCTGCTGAAGAAGGGACTAACCCAGAAACACATGTGTCCAGAGATGCACAGTAAAGGCTGTACCAACTTAAAGGTGAAATATTTAAAAATTAATGGAGTTCGTTTTTTGAAGATACTACATCTACCATGATACAATGGGGCAGATTAATTGCTGGGATGTTAGGCAGGTGCGCTCCTAACTGTTTGTGACTTTAAAGGCTCCCTTGAGCTACTGGGCTGACGAGCTCTGGAGCAGGCACCAGCATGCCAGGGAAGAGGTACTGAAACCGGGTGATTTATGGCAGCATTCCCAGCACCCCGCAAATATGTTCTCTGCTGAAGAAGGGACTAACCCAGAAACACATGTGTCCAGAGATGCACAGTAAAGGCTGTACCAACTTAAAGGTGAAATATTTAAAAATTAATGGAGTTCGTTTTTTGAAGATACTACATCTACCATGATGCAATGGGGCAGATTAATTGCTGGGATGTTTGGCAGGTGCGCTCCTAACTGTTTGTGACTTTAAAGGCTCCCTTGAGCTACTGGGCTGACGAGCTCTGGAGCAGGCACCAGCATGCCAGGGAAGAGGTACTGAAACCGGGTGATTTATGGCAGCATTCCCAGCACCCCGCAAATATGTTCTCTGCTGAAGAAGGGACTAACCCAGAAACACATGTGTCCAGAGATGCACAGTAAAGGCTGTACCAACTTAAAGGTGAAATATTTAAAAATTAATGGAGTTCGTTTTTTGAAGATACTACATCTACCATGATGCAATGGGGCAGATTAATTGCTGGGATGTTAGGCAGGTGCGCTCCTAACTGTTTGTGACTTTAAAGGCTCCCTTGAGCTACTGGGCTGACGAGCTCTGGAGCAGGCACCAGCATGCCAGGGAAGAGGTACTGAAACCGGGTGATTTATGGCAGCATTCCCAGCACCCCGCAAATATGTTCTCTGCTGAAGAAGGGACTAACCCAGAAACACATGTGTCCAGAGATGCACAGTAAAGGCTGTACCAACTTAAAGGTGAAATATTTAAAAATTAATGGAGTTCGTTTTTTGAAGATACTACATCTACCATGATACAATGGGGCAGATTAATTGCTGGGATGTTAGGCAGGTGCGCTCCTAACTGTTTGTGACTTTAAAGGCTCCCTTGAGCTACTGGGCTGACGAGCTCTGGAGCAGGCACCAGCATGCCAGGGAAGAGGTACTGAAACCGGGTGATTTATGGCAGCATTCCCAGCACCCCGCAAATATGTTCTCTGCTGAAGAAGGGACTAACCCAGAAACACATGTGTCCAGAGATGCACAGTAAAGGCTGTACCAACTTAAAGGTGAAATATTTAAAAATTAATGGAGTTCGTTTTTTGAAGATACTACATCTACCATGATGCAATGGGGCAGATTAATTGCTGGGATGTTAGGCAGGTGCGCTCCTAACTGTTTGTGACTTTAAAGGCTCCCTTGAGCTACTGGGCTGACGAGCTCTGGAGCAGGCACCAGCGTGCCAGGGAAGAGGTACTGAAACCGGGTGATTTATGGCAGCATTCCCAGCACCCCGCAAATATGTTCTCTGCTGAAGAAGGGACTAACCCAGAAACACATGTGTCCAGAGATGCACAGTAAAGGCTGTACCAACTTAAAGGTGAAATATTTAAAAATTAATGGAGTTCGTTTTTTGAAGATACTACATCTACCATGATGCAATGGGGCAGATTAATTGCTGGGATGTTAGGCAGGTGCGCTCCTAACTGTTTGTGACTTTAAAGGCTCCCTTGAGCTACTGGGCTGACGAGCTCTGGAGCAGGCACCAGCATGCCAGGGAAGAGGTACTGAAACCGGGTGATTTATGGCAGCATTCCCAGCACCCCGCAAATATGTTCTCTGCTGAAGAAGGGACTAACCCAGAAACACATGTGTCCAGAGATGCACAGTAAAGGCTGTACCAACTTAAAGGTGAAATATTTAAAAATTAATGGAGTTCGTTTTTTGAAGATACTACATCTACCATGATGCAATGGGGCAGATTAATTGCTGGGATGTTAGGCAGGTGCGCTCCTAACTGTTTGTGACTCTCCTTCTATACCCCGACCCGGCATCTCTGCTCCGCCGACCTCGCCCGCAGAACTACAACCGGTGGTAGATCATTCTTGCACCTCGCCGCCAAAACATGGAACACTCTTCCCACCCACCTGCGCCAGACCAAAGACCTCCTTACCTTCAGGAAACTTATCAAGACCTGGCTGTTTAAGCAGTAGCAGAACCTCCCCCCCTTTATCCCTCCCCCTCCTCAGTGCCTTGAGACCCTCACAGGTGAGTATTGTGCTTTACAAATTCCTGATTGATTGATCCCTTCTGAAATACCTTGTCACATGATATCATTGACATGCATCATGTATGTTGTGGACACAATGACTAATGTTAGAAATCATGTCTTGTCATACATAGGTAGACAGGCAGAGGAAGGATGCAACAACCACATGTCTACCGTCCACTGCCAGACTTTCAGACCATGGAAGAGTGCCATATCATCCTTCTTTACCTTCTGAATAAGCAAAGAATAGTGGACCTTATGTTGTCAGTTGGAGCCAGATCTGATGTCAGCTATTAGTTATCTAACTTGCATACCACCCATGGTACAAGTCATGTCAGTACTGCACTTCCTAGCCACAGGGTCCTTCAACATACAGTGGCCCTGTCAGCTGGCAGGTTCTAGCCTATGTTCAGTCGGGTGTTGAAGGATGTCCTCTCAGCAATGTTGAAACACCTGGACAGCTACATCCATGTTCCCTGACATCAGGATTTAGCCCATGCGAAAGCCGTATTTTATGGTTTTGCATGCCTCTCACATGTGGTGGGGGCTATTGATGACACACGTGTTGGCTTGGTCTCACCGCATGCCAATGATCACGTATACCACAACAGAAAGAACTTCTATTTCATCAACACGCAAGTCTTCTGTTTGGCGGATCTCTACATTTCACAGGTCTGTGCCCGCAATCCAGGGTCAGCCAATTCTTCCTTCATAATGCCAAACATTACAATACTCTAGCTGGTGTCACAACTTTACCCAGAGAGGGCCTGGCTGGTTGGTAAGTCACATCTGTCCTGTTTGTTTGTGTGCAAAGTCAGGTGCTACAATCAAGAAAAGAGGGACTCATTGTTGCACGTATGTCCCATTCCGTAACAGGAGACTCTGCATATCCAAAACATCATTGGTTGTTGACGTCAATAAGGAATCCAACTACTTCTGGGGAAGTCTGCTTCAATGAGGCCCATGGAAGAACACAGCGGGTAGTGGAGTGGGCCTAAGGGCTCCTGAAGGAAGGCCAGATTTAGTTGTCTGGACCGGACAGGTGGAGCCCACCTCTACTCACCCACGAAAGTGTGTCAGATCACTGTAGCATGCTGCCTGCTCCACAACATTGCCCTGCACAGGATTATCCCATACATCCCAGAGTAGGGGGAATCTGCAGTGCAACCGGGTCAGACTCAAGAAATGACAAGTGAGGATGCAGTGTTGAAGAGGATGGAGCTGACTTGCAGAAAGATCTCATCAATACCTACTTTTCATGAATGTAAGTATGTTGTGTGATGTAATGACTGTGGCTGTATGAAGAACTGTAGTTCTTAGATTGTGTGGCAACAACTAGGGAGCAGATACCCTGTAACATTCAGCCAAAGGGTGCTTGAATGGTTAGCCTTGGACATATCCCCACCTTAATGTAGCTACATTCTTTATGCCAGTCTCACTGCAATATAATTTCCTTTCCAGGTGCTTGCTATATGATTTGTGTAGTAGGTGTATTTTTAAGCCTATACTTCTTGTTTTGTCTTTGCACAGGTACCTTCACCATGTGGGCATTTCAGAGTTGTGACAATGGCACGTGTCTGATTTAGTTCTGTTATTCAAAGTGGACATGGTTTGTTCCAGGGAATGTAGGTCACAGATTTGGGGTGTAAGGGACGTGTGCCAAGGCAGCTTGAACAGTGTTTGGGTGGAAAGTCAGAAGTAGACATTGGACTTGTTTAGTGTGCTGTGTTGGACCGATAATATTGTGTGTGATCATGTGGGAATGAAATATGTTGTCATCAATTGCAAGCCAGGCATTTACCCTTCACATAGGCTAAACCTGTTTGACTATTCTTGTCTGACCTGTATGCAGCTGTAAATGTGTTTAATCATTGCAGACTACAGTGCCACAACACTGACATATGTTTGTGTCATAGCACCAGATGCATGGGAATTGGATTATGATGGTCCTGTGATCTGGGACTGTTGTACTGCCCTCCAACTGTACCTTGGTTTATGTTATGTTGGATTTCTTTGGTGTGGTGTGTGGTAAGGCTCAAGCTGGTGACACCATCCACTATTCTGCTTGCCTATTCTACAACACAATGGGGCTCATTCCGACCCCGGCGGTCAAGGACCGCCGGGGCCGGGGTCGGCGGGAGCACCGCCAACAGGCTGGCGGTGCCCCACAGGGCATTCTGACCGCGGCGGTTTGGCCGCGGTCAGAAGAGGAAAACCGGCGGTCTCCCGCTGGTTTTCCGCTGCCCGACGGAATCCTCCATGGCGGCGCAGCTTGCTGCGCCGCCATGGGGATTCCGACACCCCATACCGCCATCCTGTTCCTGGCGGTTCGCCCGCCAGGAACAGGATGGCGGTATGGGGTGTCGTGGGGCCCCTGGGGGCCCCTGCAGTGCCCATGCCAATGGCATGGGCACTGCAGGGGCCCCCGTAAGAGGGCCCCACCAAGAATTTCAGTGTCTGCTGTGCAGACACTGAAATTCGCGACGGGTGCAACTGCACCCGTCGCACCTTCCCAATCCGCCGGCTCCATTCGGAGCCAGCTTCCTCGTGGGAAGGGGTTTCCCGCTGGGCTGGCGGGCGGCCTTCTGGCGGTCGCCCACCAGCCCAGCGGGAAAACCAGAATGACCTCCGCGGTCTTTCGACCGCGGAGCGGCCATTTGGCTCAGAATGAGGTCCAATGTCTGAAAAGGCCCTTCCTTCTGTAGTCTGTGGGGCTGTACCTTGATTTGTGTACCTTGACACAATATGAGTCAGCCATTCTTGGCTGTGGCAGTCCAGACATTTCAACAGCTTATGTGCTGTATACTGGAATAAAATGTTTGGTGTGACCAGACAGTTGTAGCAATGTGTTTGTGTGTGTTGGTAGTAATCCTTAGCAGGACACAGTACCTGTAACATATCCCTCCTTGCATTAGTATCTTGTGTCTACCTCCTTTGCTTCACAAGGTCTTACATCTCTACATAGCAAAATGTGGAACAGAAGCAAACAGACATTGACTTTGTGATAGGTGGATTTATTGAACAATTATGCATAAAATAATATTGGGGCATGGTTGAAAAGAACAGTGAAGGGTTCAATCATGGTGGATAAAATCATTGGAGTAGATGCCACATCACTGGAAGTCCGAAGTCCAGTGTACTCCTTCCATTGGAAATCAAAGGTGGTTGAAGAACAGTCAGAGTGGATTTGTGGCACACAAAGAAGAAAGAAGTCAGTTACTGGCAGTAATGGGTGTCTTGTCATCTGCACCTCCTGGAGTCTTTGCTGGATGTCCCAGCTTGCATGGGTGTGTAGGGGGTGATCTGCTGCTACAGAGGCAGGGGTGTCTGGGTGGGTTTTTCCCCTGACAGGGCCTCCCTTCCAGTGGCTGGCACTAATGAAGGGCCTGGTGTAGATGCACCAAAAGGAGGGGGTAGAATGTTGTTGACGATCCCTGTTCAGGGTAGTGTTAATGTCCCTCAGCACCCCTGTTAGTGAGGCCATGTTGGTATTGTGGGCCTCCTGCTGTTCATGCATATCCCTATGGATGTCCCTCTCCAGCTGCTTGATCTCCCAGAGTTCTATAAGTTCCTGGCCCATCAAACCTTGGGACTCCTACTAGACCTCCAAGTCGTGGCTGATGGGTTCCTGGTCATGAGTATCCCCAGTGGCCTCGCCTGGCTGGCTGACAGCATTCCTCCCAAGCACCCTACCCTCCCAGCCCTTGCCACAGGGTGCCACCTCCCACTGGTTCCAGGACCATCATTGTCAGAGGTGTTGTGTTGCGACTCACGGTCCTGGATGGGGAAGTGTTAGATGACTGACACTGTCCTAAGGACACAGATTAGGGGGCTAATGGCTGCATGTGATGTCGAGGTAACTGGGCTGGGAGGTGATGTAGTGGCCAGAGTGAGACTCACTGTCCAGATGGGCCAGAACCATCCTTCACATCCAGATGTACAGGAGCGTCTTCTTCACTGAGGGTTTTATCCAGGGGGTAGTGGCACCCTTTTCTGTGGAGTCTGTGTGGCCAGTGGCAGATCGACCTGTTGATGTGAAACGTACAATGTTACTGGTTGCTTTGTGATATCTACCTCCAAAAGTTAACAGTGATATTTTGCAGAGATCCTGTACATAGTCGATTTACAGGTTATCCTATTGTGACAAGTACCCATGCTATTGATTGCACTGACCTGACATGTGTGAAGCATGCCACTTCCATTTTAAGTGAAGCAGCTGCTGAAATATGCGGGTCATTAGCACTTAGGAGGATGGGCTGAGAATTACATCTTGCCACCAGTGCAGGCAAAACAGTGGCTAGGCAAGATTTGACTCTGACCATTTTGAGGGTTAGTTGATTGGTATACAGGCAGACCCACAACATTTTTGTATATGTGATTGGAGTCATCATGTGGTCAGTGCTTTGTGAATGTGTCTGCTGCCAATTCCAATTTTGTCATGCATCTTGAGACTTTTGGGATCACTGTTTTGCACAATGGGTAAGGTGTCTTTCTGTCCTTAATAGTTTAATCTTGGGTTAGCAGGTCAACATGGAGCTAGGCAGCTATACACATCTCTGAGTTAAGCATAATCTATATCTTTGTCCCTCCCAGCTGAGTAAACTTCAATTGAGAGTTGGCAGACAAGGGTTTATAGACAAATGACCACCGTTCTGGGGTTTGGAGTCACTAAAACAGTGCCTCCTGGAAGTTGCAGTCGTCACTCTCCATACTATACACACTTGTCAGATGGTATCCCCCCAGATTAGTAAACTGCAATTGAGAGCTCATAAATAGATGGAATGGAGCAAGTGAACAGTGTTTCTGTGTTTGGAGTTAGGGACATAGGGCCTATTGGGTTTGGCATTCTGGGCACTCCCTCTACTTACCCCCTTCATTCATATGTTATGCTCCCAGATGAGTAAAGTGAATTTGAAAGTTAAGACACAGAGATATTTGGGCATGAGAACACTGAGCTCGTGTTTGGAGTAGGAGAGACAGAGCCTCCTGGCCTTAGCAGTCATGCCACTCCCTCTACTTCATACACTTGATAACTGTCATCCCCACAGGTGAGCACACTTCATATGTGAGTTAAAAAACAAGGGTAGTTTAAGAAATGAACACTGGGCTGGTGTTTTGAGTTAGTGAAACAGTGCCTCCTGAGAGTTGGAGTCAGATCATCCCTCTACGACACATACTATACATATGGTATCCTCCCAGATGAGTACACCTCAATTGAAAGTTACCAAACAATGGTACTTGGACATGTGGACACTGGTCCGGTGGTTGGAGTTAGAGAAACAGGGCCTGCTGGGAGTTGCAGTCATGTCACTCTCTCTAGTATACAAATGTTTTCCACCAAGGTGAGTACACTTCATCTGTGAGTTCCCAAAAAGGAGTCTTTGGTGAAGAGGACACTTGACTGGTGGTTGGAGTGACCATAAGCGAGCCACCGAGGAGTTGTTGTCATGTAACTCCTTCTACTACACACACTTTACACATATTATCCTCACAGGTCAGTACACTTCAATTGAGAGTTAAGACACAGTGGTATTTTGAGAAGGGAACACTGTTCTGGTATTTGGAGTTAGAGAAAAAGTGCCTCCTGGGAGTTGCAGTCAGGTCAGTCCTTCTACTCCCCAATACTTGACAAATATTACCCCCCAGGTGAGTAAACTTCATGTGTGTGTTAGTTCACAAACATAGGTCTTTGGTGAAGAGGACAATAGGCTGGCTGAGTGAAGTAACAGTAATTGTGCCTCCTGGCCTTAGCAGTCATGTCAGTCCCTGTACTACACACACTATTCATATGTTATCCTCCAAGGTGAGTACACTTCAATTGTGAGTTCACAAACAAAGGTATTAGGAGAAGGAAGCACTGTGCTGATGTTTGGAGTTACAGAAATTGGACTTGCTGGGGGTTGCAGTCATGTCACTCTCTCTAGTACATACACTACACAAATATCCCCCAGGTGAGTACACTTTGGGGGTCATTACGACCCCGGCGGTCCCAGACCGCCCCGCCGGCGGTGGCAGTAGTACCGCCAACAGGCTGGTGGTGCCAACCAGCCATATTATGACTGTGACGCATTTGCCACGGTCATACCGCCGGTACCACCAGGCGGCAGCCTGGCTGTCATAATCCGCCAAGATAGCGCTGCAAGCAGCGCTGCCCTGGGGATTATGGCCCTCATTAAGACATTTGCGGTCTTTGTGAAAGACCGACGATGCCACGGGCGCCACTGCTGGTGGTATGTGTGGCACCCGATTATGACCTTTCTGCTGGGCCCACGGACGGAAACAGCATTTCCTCCCGCTGGCCCAGTGGAAAAGTCACAACAACATTGAAGCCAGCTAGTAATCAAGCCGGCGGCAATGTTGATGTGCTGCGGGTGCAGCAGCACCCATCGCGCATTTCACTGCCCGTAATTCGGGCAGTGAAATGCGCGATGGGGCTGTGCCTGGGGGCCCCTGCACTGCCCATGCTAAGTACAACATGGGGCTCCCCCATTTCCCTTACCGCCAGCCTTTCCATGACGGTGTTTACTGCCATGGACAGGCTGGCAGATGGAGACTCATAATCCCCAGGGCAGTGCTGCTTTCAGGTCTGTCCTGGCGAATTACGACCACCAGGCTGCCTCTTGGTGGTAGCCTGGCGGTACAGGCGATATGACCGTGGCGAATGCACCATGGTCGTAATATGGCTGGTTGGCACCACCAACCTGGTGGCGGTACTACCGCCACCGCCGGCGGGGCGGTCCGGGACCGCCGGGGTCGTAATGACCCTCAAAGTATTTAATAGTGTGATCAGAATAGGATGGCACAAAGCTGAAAATTAAGGTTGAACTCTTCAACTGCCTCACTATTCCTGACGGCAAGTTATCGATTTGGGAAAAAAAGCTAGGCTAGACACTCAATATTTATCACTTTATCTCTTTCCTTACAGGCTAAAGAAATCCATCTATATCATTATAGCTGAAACGTGTTTCATCCTTCCAATAAACTGTTTCAAGGCTCAATTTGTAACTTATTTATAAAGTAATCTTGGAGTCCATTAATGCAATTAATTTTGCAAATGTAATTTGCCTTCATTTTAAAATACTGAAAAGATGAATCAAGTGTTGGGTACAAACGTATGAATGGATGTTCTTTAATTAAATACATGAACCAATAGAAACAAATGACAGGGAAGCCACATTCAGAATCTGCAGCATGGACACTGAGATCAAAATGGCAAGGATTCAAAAAGTCAGTTGTGTGCCAGAGGTGCAAGGTGTGGTTTGTATGACAAGAATGTCAGATAGAAGTGTCATAGGGAAGTCGTGCAATTCCTGTGGCAGGAACACCAGATGTGATCTGAGTAGCAGGGGCAACAGATGTTCTTTTTGTGATAGTGATCCCTGATGTGATGTGGGCTGTGCAAATGTCGAAGATAATCTCTGTGCTTAGGAGGGTGGTATTAGTGGTGAGGTAATGGGGGGCACAATTTGTGCTATTTTTAAAGGAGAGTGAAAACTGCAATCTCTCAAGCAGGAGAAAGGGTTTTTAATTCAGACTTCTGTTCTGCTTTACTTTCCTTGTATCTTCAGGACTTCACCTTTTCCATGTGTCTTACACCTGAGCTCTCTGGAGGCTGCCTTTGTTAGACTCCATGAGAGACAGCTATCATAGTCAATGCATTATAAAATAGATAATGAGTGATAGAGGACAAAATACTGCCACATTTAGGCACATATTCATGAAAAATGACACACAGCCGCTCTAGCGCAGTTGTTTGTAAAAAAATTTAATGCAAGCTTGCGTCATTCCTCAGCACTATCCGTGCATCATATTTAAAAAACAACGCACAATGGCACTAAAGAATGACTAGCGTAAACAAAAAAAAAGACTCTAAGCATTGCGACATGCCACAAGGAAAAATTACGGTAATGTAGCAAAAGTGGCGCTACACCGTATTTTTGGCGCAAAACAGATTAGCTCCATTTTTTACCACATTTGCGTAAAAAAAAGGAACAAGCTAGAAAAATACAAGGGGGCAGATTTATGGAAAGTGGAGCTGCATTCAGTGAAGCCCCACTTTCCTTACGCCCCCTAGTGCCCCCTACTGCCCCCTACCTCCACCATGTGTGCACCGTATTTAAAGTACGGCGCACCATGGCACAGGGTAGGAGGCAATAGCAGCATTTGTGTTGATGCTATCTATGTACACTGCAGGAGTAATACCAGAATTTTGGCGCTACTCCTGCAGAGTACATAGGGGCCCATTATAAAGAATGGTATGCCCCCTTTTAATGCCTGCTCTGAGCAGTCATTACAAGTGCGCAAAAATTGGCGCAAGGAAATCTCTTTGATTTCCTTGCACCATTTGTTCAGCACCCATAACAGGGGAACGCCCCCCTTGCATACATTATGCCTGGCGCAGGCACAATGGGGGTCATTCTGACCCTGGCGGTCATGGACCGCCAGGGCCAACGACCGCGGGAGCACCGCCAACAGGCTGGCGGTGCTCCCATGGGCATTCTGACTGCGGCGGTACAGCCGCGGTCAGAAACGGGAAACCGGCGGTGTCCCGCTGGTTTCCCGCTGCCCAAGGGAATCCTCCATGGCGGCGCTGCAGGCAGCGCCGCCATGGGGATTCCGACCCCCTTACCGCCAGCCTGGCTCTGGCGGTTTAGACCGCCAGAACCTGGCTGGCGGTAACGGGTGTCGTGGGGCCCCTGGGGGCCCCTGCAGTGCCCATGCCAATGGCATGGGCACTGCAGGGGCCCCCTAACAGGGCCCCACCAAGATTTTCAGTGTCTGCCAAGCAGACACTGAAAATCGCGACGGGTGCAACTGCACCCGTCGCACCCCTTCCACTCCGCCGGCTCCATTCGGAGCCGGCATCCTCATGGAAGGGGGTTTCCCGCTGGGCTGGCGGGCGGCCTTCTGGCAGTCGCCCGCCAGCCCAGCGGGAAACTCAGAATTACTGCGGCGGTCTTTTGACCGCGCAGCGGTATTCTGACGGCGGGACTTTGGTGGGCGGCCTCCGCCGCCCGCCAAAGTCAGAATGACCGCCAATGTGACTAAAGGGTTTACAAAGTGGTGCAATGCATGCACTGCACCACTTTGTAAATATGGTGCAGGGAAATGCCACTTTAGCGGATTATATGTGCCCCAAATGGAGGGGCAGTTTAAAGAAAAGTGGCATTGCACCTAGTGCAGCACCACTTTTCTTGCCCCCTTAGCACCCCCCACTGCCACCATGTGTACGCCGTATTTAATATAGGGTGCCCCAATGCAGTAATTAGCGGGGCTAACATCATAATTTCAGATGCTAGTCCTGCACTTCGCAGGGTTAGGGTGAAAAATTATGACACTAATCCTGCAAAGCACCCAAAGAGCCATTGAAAACAATGAGAGCCTCTTTTTAAACTCTGATCTGAGCAGGCATTAAAAATGGCTAAACAAATAATGCAAAGAAATCTCCTAGATTTCTTTGCACCATTTTTTCAGCCCCCTAGCGCCGGAACAACCCCTTGCATACATTATGCCTGGCGCAGGCATGATGTGGCGCAGGGGGTTACAAATTGGCGCAACACAAATATTGTGCCACTTGCTTATATGGTGTGACATTTTTGACCTTTCAATACCACATTAGCATAAAAAAGTAACACTAATGTGGTGTTGGAATGGCTTCAGGCCGTCATAACTCTGTGTCTGAAAGACAAGATGGAGACTGCAGGCCAGAAAAAAACCCAGGGAGACCCCTGTCACCCAAGTACCAGCCAGAAGGGTCCCGCAAAGTCCCAGGAGAAGGAGAAGAGGAAGCACAGGTGTCTCTTTAGTGAGGAGGAGCATGACATCCTGGTCAGAGAGGTGACGGAACACCAACACCAGCTCTTCGTCACCTCCAAATTGCCAGTCGGTAGGTGAGATGCAATATGGCGGCCAACAGTAGACAAAGTCAAGAGCGTGGCAGAGGTGAAGAGGACTGTCACCGACTGCAAGAAGCGCTGGCTCAATTGCAAGTTCAGGACTAAGGAGAAACTGGCCAAGAACCGAAAGGCAGCACCGTAAACTCGAGGTGGAAGTCCCGCAGCACAGGAGGACCTGGATGAGCTGGCGGAGATGGTCAAAACAGTCATTCCGGAGGAGCTGGTCAGTGGAATTGCAGGACAGGACAGCACAGGCTGGCAATCCCCCTGTGATGTGCACATGCGGGAACCCAGCGATTGGATAAAAACCTTACTTGGTCTCCTGCTGCAGTTGCTGGGTGTTTAGGAAACAGTTGTGGGGGGGGGGGGGTGAGGCGTATGATTCCGTCCAGAACCTTTGGAAGGAAGACCGTGAAGGATGGCTGGGAGATACCAGACACTTGTGTTCCCATTGTCTGTCAGCATATGGAGGACAGGGAGAGGTTTGGTCAAGGGTGGTAAGTTGGAGTTTCCACCCTTGAGGTGATGTCTGGAGCAATGTGGTGCAGCAGGCATACAATTGACTACTAGTTCAGATGGTAAGTCCTGATGACATCTAGGCCCAGATTTATGTTAAAGTGGCACAAAAAATAGCAGCGCCGCAATGTGCCACTTTAGAAACGCAGAGGTGCGCCATATTTAGAGTAATACCGTGCACCCCTGAGTTTGCCTCTGCTCTGGTGCTTAGTTAAGCTGCTTAGCGCCAACTCAGGCATCCTAGCATCATAGTGCAAGGGTGTCTGCGTACAGGGGATAGATTGTTTAGGTGCAGGAAGGAGTCCCTTCCTGCGCATTACCAACTATAATGCTGATTTGTCACTTCTGTGTATGCTGAAAAATGCGGCACACATAGAAGTGCCAAAGCATAATTTGAATGATGTCCCTTCCTGCACGTAAACAATTGTATATGGCATTTTACTTCTTCTATGAAAAATCAAAAAAAGAGGAGGAATAAAAACATTCTTCCTTGTTTTTCCATGCTAACACCACTCCCGGGGTTGCGTTAGTTTTTGGAGCTGCCTCAGGTTTACGACAACACATAAATCTGAGGAAACATCATAAAGCAATGGGTGTTGTGGTGGAATGCCCACCGAAACACTTCTTGCAGGCTCCTCCTACGCAGAAAACTGCATCAGAGGGGCGCATCTTTACAAGGAGGCATAACGCAACCAAAAAGTGATGTTACACCACCTTGTAAATATGGAGTAGTGCTTAGCGCCACCGGAGCATCACAAAAAGTGATGCTCCGGTGGCGCTAGGGGCTCTTAAATGTGCCCCCTTGTCAACTGAGCCTAGGATGGTTGTACGCTCTTAAAAGATCCTCTCCTGCCTTCTGTGCTGCCTTTGTGGCTGCTGTGGTGGTGTTTGTAGCTACTGCGGTGGCTACGGTGGTGGTGGAGGAACCTGTTGTCATCACTAATGTCTGCAGTGCCTGCCAAGCTAGAGCAGTAGCACTTCCATGTTGTCCTGGAGGTTGCAAATGTTCCTTCTGTGGGGCATTTTTAAGAGCCCCTAGTGCCACCTTAGCACCTTCATAGCGCCATTTTTCTTACGTTAAGAGGGTGCTAAAGTGGCATTTTCCTTGTGCCTTATTTACAAAGTGGTGCAATGCATGCATTGCCCACTTTGTAACCCTCTGTGCTACATTATGCCTGCTCCAGGCATAATGCATGCAAGGGGGGCATTCCCCTGTTAGAGGGGTTGAAAAAATGGCGCAAGGAAATCTAGGAGAGTTTTCGGCACTTTTAACGCCTGCTCAGAACAGGCATTAAAAGTGGGCATACCATTATTTATAATGGGCCCCTATGTACTCTGCAGGAGTAACTCCAAATTTTTTGCTCAACTCCTGCAGAGTACATCAATAGCGTAAAACAAAAATTACGTTATTGCCCCCTAGCCTGCGCCATGGTGTGCTGTATTATAAATACAGTGCATACATGGTGGCGGTAGGGGGGGCTCTAAGGGGTGCAAGGAAAGTGGCCCTGCACTGGGTGCAGCACCTCTTTCCTTACATCTTCCCCAGTGTGTTTTCTTTCAGAGTTGGTGTGTGGGCCTCTTTTTAAAGCCTGGTCTGACCAGGTGTTAAAATTTAACACAAATCGGCCTTTGTGTCATATTTTGGATTTGCTTCCTTAGTGTGCATCATTTTTAAGCAAGGAGGTAAATCTGGCACTAGAGGGCTAGCGTCATTTTTTGGAAGGGAAGGCCTACCTTGCATATCATTGTCGCAAAATGACGCAAAGTGGGTTGGCGCTCCTAAAAGATGACTCTAACTCTGATATTTTGACGCTAGACGGGTCTACCGTCAAAATGTAAATATGGAGTTAAGTTTGCGCCGCTTTTGCATTAAAAAAATTATGCAAAGGCTGTGCAAACGTTTCACAATTAAGGGCCTTAGTCTTATGTGTCAGTATCAGATGTTTGTGACCTATTACTGGAGTGGCAACCATTCCCCCCTTGCTGACCTTTCTTTTATGGAAAAGGCTTTAAACATAATGTAGGCAGTGCCACTGGAATTATTGAGGCAGGGGAGTCTAAATTTGTAGCAGAGTGGACCACAAGTGGCAAGAAAGAGCAATTGATGTGTCACATTTTGTAGCTGTATTATCTCTAATGTTTTTTCATTTTAAACCAGATTGATACAAAAGTGACACCAAATACCTGGCTAAATAAGTAGGTTTCTTATGAAAGATAAGTGTACATATTCACCAGAGCTGATTGAAAATGCTGCTAGCCAACAAGTAATGATTTTGTTCTGCTTGAAAGCTCAAGAACAGTATTTTATTGAATCATCCCTCGTAATTCCGGGAGCAAAATAGTGTGAATTACAATACGCGTGCGTAAGTAGACTTATTTTATGTTCCCTGCAGCACTATTGCATTCAGCAGAAATAAGCATACATGTGTACGTTCATGGTAACACACACTTTTTAGGGTCAAACCAGCGACAGCATGCGCTAGTGCATGTGTCTCGAATGCAAGACGCAAATGCGTACAAAACGTACTTCGAGCCCATCCGTTGATTACCATTTGTTGGCTTAAGTGGCATTCTTCTTAGCCTAGTAATTGGTCATTGCAGGCTAAGAATCATTTCTGTTCCCTTCTGTGGAGCAGGGACCAAGCACTAATAGATTAAATTTAATCTTTCGTTGTCCAGTTGTGATTGAGGTACTATTTTGTTCTTTTAAACTTATAGTGGCCTGCAAACAGAAGGCAACAGATTTGACATCATGAACCCATGTATAAAGTACATAGAGAGAACAGAACTGTACTTAACCCTGGGTTCAGGAAAAGTGAACTCACTTTTATCTGCATGCCAGCATTATTGGCAAGCCATGTAGCTGATTCAGCATTTTCAAGGTCAGTCCACAAATTATTTTTGAAGATCAGTGTGAGTGGCAAAAATGGGCCCAGCAGGACAAACACAATTTCAAGTTTTTATTTTCTATAGTTAACTTTCTTTCATTTTGCCTAAATCTAATCCACCCCTCTCCAATCCATCCCACTCCTTTCCAATCCACCCCACTCCATTCAAATCCACCCACCCCACTCCAACCCACTCCAACCCAATCCACCCCACTCCATTCTACCACACGTAACCCCACTCCATTCAATCCACCAAATCCAATCCACCCCACTCCAATCCAGTTCACCACAGTCCATTCCACTCCAATCCATTCCAGACCACCCAAAAAAGCTGCCCACTCCAATCCAACCCACCCAAATCAAACCCACCCCACTCTAATCCAATCCACCCTACCCAACCACAATTCACCTGATTCTACCTTAATCCAATCCAACCCACTCCACCCGAATCCACCCCACTCCACTTCACAACTCTCTCTATGCCACTGCACTCTACGACACTATCCACCGCTAAACCACTGAACTCTGCTCTCCTTATTCCACTCTATGACACACTACTCTGTTCTACAACAGTCCTTGCCACTAACATTTAGCCACACTGGTGTACAACATGGCTAAAACACATTGCCAAAGCCAATAGCTCTTGCATAGGTGAGACCTATTGGTTTTGCCAATGCTTTTTTACTTTTGGAATCAGAAGGAGACATGTAAAAAAAAGGTGTGCCTCTTTTATTCTTCATATCAAATATATTTTTTAAAATAGTCTTTGGATTTGCTTTTATTCTGAATACACACTTGGGCCTTTCAAGCACATCCTTCCTATAAGAACTAGCCCTGAAGAATCGTAGCACACAGGGCTGGACTGGCCTTTTATTCAATTGGGGGTTTCCCGGGAGGGCTAGAGCGGTTAGAGGCCGATTATGAAAGCCCAGCGCTGCACCTGGTCTCTTCCCACAGCTCCACTTCAATTTCCACAGCTCTCCAAGATTAATTGTTGCAGGCAAAGCAGTCTTCGAGAGAGACAGAAAGGGAGGGAGGAGAGGGATGGAATGAGAGATCAGAGAGGGGAGATAAAGGATGGATGTTGAGAGAGGGAGAGAGAGACCGAGCAGAGCAGGGGAGCAGTTGGTTGAGCATTTTAGTCAGTGTTTGATTCGGTTCGCCCTTAAGCCCCTGGCACCATACGCTACATGTGTGAGTGGCACGCTAAAAGGCACTGTGCGACATAAGACATAAGATATTAACAAGAGAATAAAGAGAAATAAATTAGTATGTACGCCGGGGGTCCTCTTGAGTGCTGCTCTAACAGAGCTGTCCCGGGTATAGCACAAATAATGAAACAATATTTTATTGTGAAAACGAAGGACTCATTGTTTCTACATCTAAATATGTAAATATTTTGATAATATTCCTTCTCCGGACCATCAAATGGAGACATTTATACTGCCTGTAAGATTGCACGAGCAGTGCGATCGATGCGGACGCAAACAAGACACATGTGCACACTGGTTGGGGTCTCAAGGGGAACTGCATCAGCGCAGCCCCGCCTTTATTACGAGACCTTGGTTCCGCCCTACGTCAGGACGCGCAGAACCTGGTCCCAACAAAAGGAGAGCCCGGGTGGCTCTCTACATCCCTCCCATGTTTTACTTCACGCAGAAGAGAAAGAAAAGATGCAAGAAAACTAGAAACACAAAAATGAAATGGAAACGGACTAATAACAGAACAGATGAAAGGATACACAGTCCCAGGGATAACACCCCTCTGGTAAGCAGGCAGGGATGATCTGACGTCGCTCCTTAGGGATCCAGGGTACAAACAAAGTCTTGAAGCTGGCTGTTCAGCACCGGGTTGGGGCGTAGATGTTAGTATCCACCCCTGGGAAGTGACTGTCCCCGGCTGACGCTTTCAACCGGAGAGTGTTGTACACGGGGCGCCGCTACCTGAGCCCCCTCGGCCTGCACCTCCTCAGCCGGTGATTCAACCAACAAGTCATCAATCTCTGCCTCCTCCTTTGATGTGATCGCAACCCCTGCCTTTCTGAAGTGTGATACGTTCCTGGTTACTCTCTGCCGGCCTCGAGCGGCTGTTATCATGGTACCCCAGACACTGACAACCTGCCACAGTTCAGGCTCAAATGGAGTTTGGAATTTTCCACCTGGCCGGCGATTCTTCACTACCACCACATCTCCTTCCTGCAAACCCCTGTATCGACATCGCCTCCGTTCAGTGGCTTTCCAATTAGTGTGTTCTCTGCGCTGCTGAGTGGCTTCAACATCCAGCTCTGGTAGTGTCCACTGAGGACCAGACGGGATGTAATCCCGCAGTGGAACCTTAAACATCAGGGTGGCCGGGGCACACCCTGTAGTGCTATGAGGGGTATGGCAATAAGCACTCAAAAAATCTTGTAGACATTTCTCACTGTCTTCTCTTTGATCAACTTCTATTCTGAGGGCACGGTTTAGAGTTCGCATAAACCTTTCTACATCCCCATTAGCCTGTGGCCAATAGGGCATGACCCTGCGATGACGTATAGCCAAACCTTCACGGTAAGACCGAAACTCCTGTCCCTGGAAGGGCGGGCCATTGTCTGTTCTAACTTCATCAGGAAGGCCAAACATGGCAAATGTTTTCTGAAGCACCGGCCTCACATTCTCAAACGCCGTGGAAGATACGACGTCAACAACGGGGAACTTGGTGCAAGAGTCAATGAGGACAACAGTCAGCCGCCCATCCGGGAAGCTCCCAAAGTCCATGCTCACTTTTGTCCATGGCTTCACACTAGGCGGCTCAGTGACCACGGGACAGCAGGGTGGTACCCCTGATGTGATTACACAGGAATGGCACTTTCCCACCAATTCGTCCACCTGACTGTCCATGCCAGGGAACCACACCTTGGCCAGCAATCTTGCTTTAGTCTTTGCAGCGCCTTGATGGCCTTGATGTGCTAGCTCCACTACTTTGGCCCATAAACTCTGAGGCAGCACAATTCTCCTTCCTCGCAGGATCAGTCCTTGCCCATCCGTAGATAATTCATCTCGCACCCTCCACATCCCTTGCATTACTGCTTTACATTCATGATTGGCCATGTTAGTCTTTTCCAGGAAGAGCTTCCATTTCCTGTGATCAAGTGCTTCTTTGACCTGGTTGAGCTTCGAATCCACCTTGGTGGCGTCCACAATGTCGCCTACACTCAGGGCATTAGGGCATGCCGACTTCACCACCATGTTGACAAATATTTCCGTGTTCTCTTCATCTTTCTCTTGAGAGTCATCGGGCGTGGTTAGCGACGGGTGACGAGACAAATAATCTGCCAGGTTGTTCACTCCCGGCCGATAGACGACAGTAAACCGGTACGGTTGCAGCAGAATAGTCCATCGTTCTATCCGCGGGGTGCCAGGCGAGAACAACCTGCAAACAGTGCGACTAAAGGCTTGTGATCGGTCACCACCTGAGATTCTTGGCCATATAGATACAGGTGAAAATGTTTGCACGCCCACCGAATCACCAAGGCCTCTCGTTCTATTTGGGCGTATCGTGTTTCGAACGATGACAATGCTCTGCTGGCATACGCAACCGGAACCCACTCCTGCGGGTTCTGCTCCTGGAGAAGAACAGCACCCAACCCCACTGGACTTGCATCTACCACCACCTCCGTTCGTCGGCGAGGGTTAAAGTACGCCATCGTTGACTTGTCCAGTAAAGCAGTCTTGATGTCGGCAAACGCCTTGTCTGCCATCGGGCTCCATTCCCACTGATGCCCAGTTTTCGTGAGCTGTCTGAGAGGTTCTGCCATGGTCGCCAGCTGTGGGATAAACCTTCCACAATAGGTTGCCATACCTAGGAAGCTTCTCACTTCTGTGGTGTTTTTCGGAACTGGGGCTTGACGTATAGCATCCGCTTTTCGAGGGTCCACTTGTAGACCATCCTTTGAAAACACATAGCCAAAAAACTCTACTGATGTCTAATAAAATGCACACTTTTTCTTGTGGAGTGTTAACCCAGCCTCCGATAACCTCTGCAGTGTAGCCCTTAGGTGTCGATGGTGTTCTTCTCTGGTTTTGGAGTAGATGAGGATGTCATCACTCAAATTGATTACCCCCTGTAGTCCTGAGAGCGTCTCCCTAATCAGGAATACTTCAGCAGCCGAGGATACCCTGAAGCTTAGTCTCTTGTATCGCCAAAGTCCCACATGCGTCCAAAAAGTAGTGATGTTTCTACTGTCAGGCTCCAGTTGATGATACCCAGCATTGAGATCTAATTTCGAGAACCACTGTGCACCATTCAGATCCGCTATGATATCATCCATCGTAGGCGTTATGTGCCGCTCTCTTTTAATAGCCTTATTGGGTAAGCGCATATCGACACACAAACGGATAGCGCCAGGTTGCTTAGGTTTCAGTGCTATCACCAATGGCGGCACCCACGGTGTGGGCCCGTCTACCTTCTTAATCATACCCTGATCTTCAAGCAACTGTAGTTCCTTCTCCACGGCTGATCGTAGGTGAAACGGAACGCGTCTGTGTCTGAGGGCAACGGGCGTAACTCTATGATCTATGTGGAGCTTGACCCTTTTACCTTTGAGTCGCCCCAGGCCTTCAAAGAGCTGCGGAAACTCATTCATGAAATGTTCAGCGTGGGAGTCATACACTTGTCTAGCGAAGAATACTAATTCAAGCTCTTCCGCGGTGTGACAGCCCAACAGCGTACCTCGATCTCCAGCCACCACGTAGAATCTTGCCAGTGTCGATGTCTGCCCGCTGGACACCAATAACTCCACCGTGCCCCTCAGATGCAGCGGTTTCCTGCCCCCATAGTTGTAAATTCTAGTGGTAGTTGGGGTAAGCGATGGTGCTGGGGTCAGCTACCTGAACAGAGTCTCATCCATCACATTTACTGACGCTCCAGTATCTATGAGTACTGTTGCCGACCTGCCGTTGATCTGGACATTGCTCATGGGTGGAGGTTGTTTTTTCTGTTGCCTCCCACCGGTGAACGAGATCACAAAGATGTCTTCATCTTCGTCCTCTTCGAAGACTGGGGTCTTCTGAGTGGTGGTGTCACCAGAATCATCAGCTTCTTTAGTCACACTTCTGACTTTGGTGTCCCTTCCTTTCTGGTTCCCTTGCCATCCTTGGCCAGACCGGCATACTTTCGCAAAGTGGTTATCTTTGCCGCATTTGATACATGTTTTCCCTTTCGCTGGGCACACTATTGATGGTTTGTGATCATACCCACAGCTTCGGCAGGTGCGTGCATTTTGTCTGCCGGAGTTCACCTTTCGTCCTGGTGGTTGACGAGTTTGGATGACATCTACCTGCTCTTCTTTCACCTGGACTGGATGCATATTTGACGCAGCAGCCAGTGATTGTCCTCTTACTCCCGCCATGGCATCCGCGCGCACCGCTGATAGTTCGTGCGACCGTGCCAAAACTAGGATGTCGTCAAGGGGCATGCCTTGCTGGCGTAGGATGAGTTTCCTTAGTGCGTTCGACCGGCATCCTTGAATGATCTGTGCCCTAATCTCTTCCTGTTGATTGAGGCCTACGCACGAGCTTGCTAGCTTTCTCAGTCGTGCAAAGAACATGTCCATTGACTCAGCATCCGTTTGCTGAGCCTGCCGAAGTTTGAAAAGTTCAAAGTCTGAGTTCAGCTGTGGGTCATAATGCTTGTTCTGGGCTTCCACTGCCGCGTTGAAATCCGCCTTATCACCTGTGTTTGGGAGTGCATCAAACAGCTCTTGCAGTTCGTCTCCCCCCATGAGCAACATGAGAGATCAGCGCACGGCCCCATCTGTCTCACGAGTGGCACAAAAGTAATTTTCTAATCGGTTTAACCACAGACACCATCTTGGGAACGCGGTGGCCGGATCAACCAGTTGGCTGAACGGGGGCAGCGCAGTGACTGAGGAGTGAGCACTTGCGCCTGCTTGCACGGGCAGTTCGGGGTTTTCTTGTGGTGGAGCGCTCATGATGTCCCTAGTTATGTAGGCGCTTTGCTGTTATGGTTTCTATCAAGTGTTATCTTCCTTTTATTTTTCCAGGGAGTGTTTTTTTATTTTTTTATTTTTTTTGTACTCCTACTTCAGTCCTCCCTCTTTTTTTTTCCTTGGGTTCATTTTTACTTTTTTCTTTTTCTTTTCTTTTCTTGGGGCTTTTCCTTTTCTTGGGGCCTCTGCCCTTCTTCTTGCTGCTCCTTTATGTTGTGTTTTATTTTTATTCTATATTGTTTTTTTTTTTTCTTCCTCTCCTCTGCACCGTCCCTCAGGGCTCCCTGCCCTTCCTCCTTGCTTCTACGGGGCTCCCACCCCTCTGACTCTTCTGCTGCGTTCCCCTCCCAGGGGAACACAGCCTGAGCGTTGCGTTGCTTAGCAACGGGGCGTGCACGTGAGTGTGCAGACGCGCACAGCCCCCACTTGATGTTGCCGGCCTCCCAATGAAAGCGCTGCTTCGAAGCAAGCGCCGGAGGTAAGATTCCTCCTCTTTTTTTTTTTTTTTACTGCCGTGCGCCGTCCAGGCCGCGGCAGGGCTTTCCCTTTTCTCCTCGACTGCTGCGCACCGTCCAGCCCGCGGCAGGGCTTTCCTTCTTTTCTGTCGCTGCCGCGCACAGTCCAGGCCACGGCAGGGCTCTGTAGGGCACCGGGCACAGCCGGGGAATTCTCACAGGAGGCGCACCTTTTGATGTAGGGCGCAGCGCGCCTCTTCCATGCGCCGTCGGGTTTCCGCCTGGTCACGCGTCCTTGTGCGCTCTCCTGGCACAGCGCGAGGTTGTGGAGTCAGTCACGGTTTCACTTTTTTTTTCTCTTCCGTGCTCAGTGCTGCTCATGTGCGACGCGGAGTATCGATCCCGCTCGTCGCCATTGTAAGATTGCACGAGCAGTGTGATCGATGCGGATGCAAACAAGACACACATGCACACTGGTTGGGGTCTCAAGGGGAACTGCGTCAGCGCAGCCCCGACTTTATTACGAGACCTCGGTTCCGCCCTACGTCAGGACGCGCAGAACCTGGTCCCAACAAAAGGAGAGCCCGGGTGGCTCTCTACACTGCCCCTAAAGAGTGTCACACAATAGCACCTATTTACACCTAAATGCAGCAATCAACAACTGAAGGTGGCCGGTTTTACTTAAATTATGTCTTCCTTTATTGCTCATTCCATAAGGAAATCATCATAATGCGTAGTGCCATATATTAATAAACAACATTAAAACACGTGTACGAAAGTGCAAGATAATAACACTACAGTCTGCACTACAAAACAGTGACAAATGTAATCAACAGATGATCGGAAGAAAGTGAGCGAGTTGGGAAGTAACCAAGATCAGATGGGATGTTGCAAGTCAGGTCAATTACTGTCCTTGTTCCAGGACTCCAAAGTTCAGGACATCCTGCTGATAAATAGCATGACACAAGTGCAATCCTGGCAAGTACGGCCTCTGAGAGATAAAAAATATACAGACCGTATTGTTTGTATTACGTAAAAGGTGAAAAGGGGTTTTAAATATTCTATGTAGGGGCCCGGGGGGCAGATGCATACATTGGATCAAGAACAGTCATTAATGTTACCATACTCTAGGCCCCTTCAGCCTTAACTCAAGATAATTATAGAGAAACTGTAAACCCTGGTATCACGATTTCTAGGATATCAGTACTGTTAATTACCTCTGTGGGGTCAGGGAGGTGCATGTAAAGGCCACAGTGTAATTTATATCTGCAATGTTGCTATTTATCAAACCTGGTCAAAAACGATATCCTGGGGGTTGTATTTATCAGGTGCGATAAATAGCACCTATTGTGAGTTATTGTGGAATAACTTGCAGATTTTTACGTTAACACACCAAAATCACCGTGGCACGGTAAGTACTGTTCACAGCACAGTTCTGTTAAATTTCAGCAAGTTTGACCTGCTGAAATCTAACGAATGTTGAGTTTTTTAACGCATTTGATAGTTATCAGATGTTAAATAAAATCAAACTTGTTATTCCGTCCTGTGCATAAAAATAGCTTTACACATGGGACAGAATTAACCGCCTAACTTGTAATCAGAGCCTAAGGGAGGAGAATAGATTTCGATTGAAATTCGGAACTTTGATATTTTCTTCATTTAAAGTTTAACCTCGGTTTACACAATATTTTGACATGGCCATGTCAGATTTAACTCAGTTACAGAGTGAATTTATCATAAATAAAGATGGCTAATTGTTGACTCCTTTCAAGCACCACTCAAGAAAGGAATCAGACAGAGAATAAATGATGCCAGCTCTGCATAAATTGAATAAAGAAGGGTCTTCCAGTCACTCATTTTAACTTTGACTGTTTAACCCTATTCAAATCATACAATTTCACATGGAGCACTCTAATTCTAAAATACTCCTGGGATCATCTACCTCAAGATATTCCATATTCAGCATTGTATAAACCAGAACAATAATGAATAACAGGGGGAAAGATGGCATTACAAATTTTCAAAACCATGGAGTCAGAATCTGTTGTATTTTGAAACAAAAATTAACCCCAATATCGGATTTATGAGTTTTATTATTTAACGAAGCCAGTTGCTTAGACCAAGATGGATGAGAGGACATGCCAATAGCCAACTAATCATAAGTTTGAATGGTCTCCAGGCTTCTTTCTTTAAATGACCAAGTAATTCTCTCAGATGATCTACCAAATGTTGTCATTTTAGTTTTAGGTCTATTGATTCTAAGGCCATTTTTCATACAGTACTGGGACATGAAATCCAAGAATCCAATATCCACTGAAGCTCAACAGGGGTCTTATCCATTGATATAAGTTCATTGGCATGTGCCAAAATTTCGTGCTGCCCTAGTTAGGGGGTGGTATTTAGCTTCGGAAGCTGGGAAACTAGATCAGTTAAACATATAGTTTAAGGTCTGAGGGGCAAGATGCAGTCCTGCTTCACACCAGTCCTGGTTGACATCCAATTTATATATTCAGATTAATTACACGTTTGTATTTGCACCCACGTCGAATCGAGTAGATTTTATGTAAAATATAATAGCATGGATCTACTGTTTTGGGGTTTCATCTCAGTCTAAAGTCTCCTCTGTCAACCCTGCATTACTAAAATCAATGAAACAACAATTATTCATTAGCACCTTATTTGTTCGTACTACCTGACCTGCACATGATCAAATAAAATCTTTGTGTTGAGATGAACATGATTGTATCTGATGATAAAATGAATAAACATAAAGATTACAACATTTTACAAAAAAAAAGAAACCTTATCAACAATTGAATCTCTGCGAATAAGGTAGATGACTATCCCAGCAGGTCACAAGGAAATTATTTTGCCACTGGGTGGGTGTCATTGACTGGGGCAAGCCATTCTTTTTGACTGATGGCACGATCAGAGAGGATTTTTTTTTTAGTCATCTTGGAAGCCATGTTCCAAAAAGCTTTGATAGAATTTGTCTTCCATATGTTAAAAAGAGATACCCATTCAGATTCCTCCTATTTTAGTGTATTCGACAGCAGCTTCATACATCTTTCTAGCAATCATTAGGGTATTTTGTGTGCTGGCAAATGTGTTTAAGGTACAAAGTGCCGAATAGAAGAGGTTTTCACTTTTAATGCAGTCACCTTTAAACTAGGATTTAGGAGAGGAATAAAATGTAAAATTACTCGGGGTGAGCTACCAATGGTGGGCCTGTCACTAAACAAGCAAGTAAAGAGAATGTTACACACGCTCCCAAACTAAAAGCTTGTCAACAGCTCTGACCTAGTAAAAGTTGCCTCTATATTGTTGGACCAGCTTAGAATTTTATTCAAATTAGCTTGAGTCTTCTTTATGGCATCAATGGTTTGAATGCCACAAATAGAACAGGCTTTATTTCTAACTATTACAGACTCTTTCATTCAAGAGGAAAACAACACGCTTAAGAAAACGGTTGCTTTCAAGCATATGGATGAATTAATAATCATTGACTTGGTCAGTAAACCAGCCACAGACACAAGTATAGTCAAAGAAGGTTCATGAACCGGAGAGATATATGGGTGAAGTCAAGACCTGAATCCAGTAGGAATCTGTTTTCCAGTGATCTCGGCTGCACACTCATGAGCCCAAAAGAGAGCTCTTTGCCACTGGAATTACTCCTGGATTTATGAAACACAGAGGGACGAAGCCAAATAGATTGTTGCAGGCCTAGAAATTATCATCATAGTCTTCAATCTCAAATAAAAACGGATTAAATCCCCTGTGAACTCAGTAAGAAGGTATATATAGTATGAAGATAATAAGTTTACACGCAAGGGGATCACTTGTTTCTTTAGTGGGAGTGAGACCAACATTTAATAAAAGAAAAGATCAAAAATAACATCTTGTTGTTCGTTACACTGGACAAGGAGGAAATTGTTATATCCGGGAACTAAACCAGGGCCACTGCACCACCAGTGGTCTTTACCACTGTAGGAGTCCAGCTTTAGGGCGTTCATGGGGAGAGGGCACAGCTCTGATGCCGAAGACAGTATAACTTTCAAATGTCATATCAGAGATGTGCCTGTATTTTTCCAGACTCACAAAATCATACTTTTAAAGGAAGTTGAAGGAAGATATCATCCTCTCATTTGGCCATATGTCTACACAAGTCTGCGACATTTCATGTGCACATATTTGATTTGAAAGACATACTTGAGTTAGGTCTCTTATTCAATGATATTTTTCTTGTGTATGGGTAATGAATCGTTTATTCAAGAGCCCCACCAGTACAATTGAAGCTGGTCAAGGTGTCGCAACCTTAATCCCTCACTGCGTTGTCCAAAATACTGATAGCCTCTCAGGTATAATTGATGTGTTTAATTGGTTTGCTATAGAAGAGTTATTCTAACCACGCTTGTAGTGAGTTGTGGCAAAATTGATCCACATTATTAGGTATAGCATTATTTTAAGGTGTCTGTAAACAAGCTGGATAAGGTACAACACATTCAAGTTAGGTTTTTATGGCCATATCGCAGAAATGTGTAGAAAATCATAAGACTCAAAAGGCAATGTTGTACTAGGAGTAAGTAACCCTAGTGTATTTTTCCTATGAGACAATCTTGGCCTTCAGGAATTCTACCCTTTAATATTGGTTAGGCCTGATATCGTATTTAACAATTTTAATATATTTCCTCTGATAAGGCTATCAAAATGGCCTTCGGACTGAGAAAGAGGAATAAATATGACAACGTGTTTTCTTCATTTTGAAGGTCAACATCATTTAAATCAAATGTAGCTATTGTGTATTATTTTTCTTACACTTTCGACATTAACCACTTTGACTTGTCTTCCTTTTTAGGGTATGCTGGAATTTGACATGAAGTGTTTTAAAAAATATGGGAAAATGTGGGGGTAAGTTTAAACTTTTTGTTTATTCTTTTAGTCAGTACAATTGCTATTCACCTCGTTTCCTATAGTGTCCTAGTTATTGGTCTATGACATATTTTTTTTCTCTGTCCCTTTTTAGGGTCGAGTGCGCAAGTGCTCTAGCCTGCTCTCTGTGGGCCTTTAACTACACCCACAGCACGTCCATCAGTTTCGTTGTTTCGTGGGCTTGCCTTTTAAAAATTGCTTAATTTCATTTGTGGAAGGCATGCATACTTCATGTTTTTTCCGGTGTTTAGCCCTCCTTGAGCGCACCGGCCAAGTACTGAAAACATAAGAAGCTCCATGTTTTCCGCATGGTTTCTAGAATACTTTTTCTTTTTATTTCATACGCAGTGCGATCTTGCTGGGCAGTAGTCGAGCGCTCTGCATGACATCGACCCTGTTACATAGATAGTTGCATAACTGCTGATACGTTTGACTGCTAGTGAACTTCTGTTTCCTTTTTGTGTGCTCCTTCACGCTCATGGCGTGGCACTTTAAATCAGTTGCTTATGTGAAACTGTATTATTTTTCATTTTCAATTTATGTGGCAAGAAAAGTCCGGTTAGGCCTTTACAACGCTAATAGCTCTTACTCGAGAAAACACGAGACCCATTGCATTGCAAATGCTTGTTACATTTTGGAGGTGCAGCAACACCACTGGGTTGAAATGTGAGTCTGAGGGAATACTAGTTAATAGATGCTTCACATTTCACCCCTTCATTCAATGAGTGTGTCATGCAGGGTTGCCAATGACTGATATTCTTGAAAACAGACTAATAAACCTGTGATGGTCTGGTCTATTTCTCAGAATTAAATAGCCATCTTGAAATGACCGTTTATAGGACTACATGAGCAGCAATGCACATATAAGAAAAGTATAATACTCTTGAATGCAAAGTGTCAGGCAATCAATGTTTTCTTCTGTTGTGAAAATCACCACGGTTTTCAGAAAGATACTTGTGACGTTGCTTTAGATACATGTCTATTTAGTACTCTCATATGTGATTGAATAATTATTAACAACGCTGTAAAACTGTTGGAAAATCTTGAATCATGCATTAGGATTGAATAACGTCCGGAATTAAGATATTTTGTCCCCTAGTTACAACAATTTGATAGGTGAAAACATGTGGCATTGCTAGCATTGACAATGTATGGTGAGACTGGAATGATTTGGGAGGGCAACTGTGGAACGGAAATGTCTCTTACATGGTATATAGGCAGGTATACCTGCTCTGAGTGCCTGGCTACATGTGAAACTGGTATCTTGCCTTTTATTTTGCAGGGGGCATCACACTTATCTAGCATGTGCCCAGAGGCCAAGGCCTGTCCAGGACAATGGGAGATCAAGGACATGTCCTGTGACCTAAAGGGAGCCACATCAAATACGGCCATTTATCAGGCAAGGTCCTACTGTCCTTGCTCTGGCTTTATAGTGTAAAATATTAGTGATATCATACCATGTTTTGTGAATTTGTAGTGTAACCAGATTGTTTTGATTGTTTTTCTGTTGCCGTGAGAAGGCAGTCTACTTCACCCTCTGCCCTATGTTCCTCTTTCATGAGAAATTCAGAAAATTGTATTGACTTTCTGTATGTTAGGTGTTTGTATGTACAATACTTTTGCAGCATGGAGGGTGAGGATAACTTCTCGAGACAGTGAAAGTGTACTGCCTATATTTCTGGTCCTGGAGGGTGGAGCTCCAGACACTGAAGTGAGGGTCATGGAGATACGGGTATTTTAATAAATTCAATGAGGACCTTATTAGGAAAAAATTAGCTCACTGCCGTCTGCCATATGGTGGGGATGAAAGGTGAGACTGCAGTTTCTATTGTTCAAGATGAGGATGCTTCTAGGCAGGGGCTGTTCTTTTGTGACTTGCTTCAGAAAGGTGAAGGCTGCCAGGGACAGAGAGCTAGCACTTAAATGTGCCCATGGTTTGCATATTTCTGTGTGAAGCCAATCCCATTGCTATTTCCAGTGAGTACCATCACTTTGCACAAAGACTGTGTTTGGAGAGTACCTTGTACATTAAATGTAAAATATAATTAATCCAAACTGGTTCTGTTATCCGCAAAGCTCAGACCAGCTCAGAGGCCACCCCTGTGAGCGAGCTTACCTCAGGCCTCTACTTATGGAGGTCACAACTGCTGAAAATAGTAAGCTGCTAGAGGATGCAGCCACACCAACAAACTTAATGTCTTCACTTTCCCAATGAAGGCGGCCCAGTGGTCCCGACAGCTCCAAATCTGGTGCCAGAGTGGGTTCATTGCATGTGTCTGTCCAGCATCCGCTAGGTCTCCAACTTCGTGCAAGTATCTGAGAGGCTTAAAAAATGAGTTTGTAGTAGGGACTCTGAAGTGGGCTGAAGCTGCCACACAAGCTAAGAAATTTCCATGATTACGTTGCGCTGAATAAAAAGTGAACTGGGCTGTAGGCTGATATGTGCATTGGGGTGAATGAGTGACTGCATTTGGGACTAGCCAGCACCTTCTTCTATGATCACAAACAATGGGTAACTCCATCAGCAGGGTGAGTACAGAAGGATGTAGCGCTTAGATTTGAACAGGATTTTAATCCTGTATTGCATAGCTCTAATTACACTTTGTAATATTAAGTGATGCTGTTTGAATAGATTACTTGATTACTTAAAATACTAGCACTGGGCTGGACAAAATTTCATTATATTTGTTGCCTGATTGTTGAGTTCTGAGCTCTAACCCCCCTTCGCACACACACATACACAAACACACACTTCCTTCCTGAGAAGCCCAGGATTGCTTGACCTCTCTACCCTGAGAGTCAAGGGTTGTACTTGGCCCAAATAGCAGAGCCATTGCATCACCTGTCTTCCATGGACCCTCTCCCCTCCACCTGAATGAGGTCTGACAGGTACTGTCATTGAACAGCTACAGAAGCTCTTGTTAGTTGTTATTTGGTTGTGGGACCCTCTTCAGTGGTATCAGCACATAGATTTTTTGGGTGGGACTGTTGTCATTGTTTGGCTAGGGAAGCTCTTGTCCATTGGTAATTGGTTGTGAGACCATTTTGGTGACATGAGCATAGAGAGTCAGGATGCCGGTGCTTCTCCAGCTCAGTGAGTCCATTAACTAGGCCTAATTGCAGCTGGAAGAGCCAATTAGTCATGTCAAGTAGATTCAGTGTCACTGAGTAGAAAATTGCCCAAGGTGATCTCAGCCTAACTTGATTCCACCATGAAGCACATTCTGTGGCAAAATACTCTGTCACTTGGTTTGTATGTATCTTACAAGTTCATTGCCTCTTGTGAGCCCCTTCTTCTCTGTGCCCCCATTTATACAAGGTGCCCACTGATTTCTTGTGTTTCACATTTCACCCTGAACACCCGCTTGCATCCTTTGCCTCCGTTCCATGTTGTGCACTGCTGCCTTTGCTGAAATTAGTCTGTTTAATAGAATCTTGTGCTTCCGACTGAACTACTGTTTTATGTGTTTGAGAGAAACACACAAAGCTAATGCCATTTGATATGTTTTGTGTGTGTTCTGTGTCCAAATACATTCACAGCATGTGCAGCAACAATGCAAGCATCCCAAGAAATAGGATAGTAACAGCGCACTGGTACTTACATCTCAGTCTTTTAAAAAAAATGTTAACGATTTTTCCCCATTTGTCATATTAACCTTTGTTGGTTGACTTGAAGCGGCGTAAGAGAGAAGGCATCAACAATATATTTCAGACTTGTGGAGCCATGACTCCCTGATGAGATCCAGGAATCACTAGTTGCAGTTAAATGGGGTTTATTTCATGTTATCAATCAATCCAGAATTCAAGCAAAATCGTAATAATTTCAAACGATGCAGCAGTATAGTTGGTAAGCTGAAATAACTCAGTAGGTTTGGGTGTAATAAGATGAGATACAGAATAGTGACAGTTACAAAAAAACAGAAATAAAGCACATTAAATAGGTGCTCCATAAACAATCTTCCCTTCCCTCACCTAAATATAGGACGACTAGAGGATCCTCTATTCAGGGTACCTACTTAGGGACTTTGGAAGGTGTCAGCATAATAAGCACTTCTATAGACATCTTCAAAAAAAGGAATACGTGTTTAACATAAAGGTTCACACTTGCAGGAAAGGTGAGCAGAATGGTCTGTCCCTCTCCAAGACTAGCAAGAATATGCTTAACAAACTGTGAGAATATCAATTAAAATAACAAAAGGTGTTAGAAATTGGTCTCTAGCAGGCAGAAGTATGCACCTTGTCCAAGTAGGGACCACAGTTCTAGTCAGGGTATGTCACAACACACCCTAAACTATCCTGTGTACACCCCCCGGTAGCTTCTTACACAGCAGGTAGGCTTAACTTAGAAGGCGTTGTGTAAAGTATTTGTACAATAACTCCTAAAGTGACACAGTGGAAAAAACACAAAAAACACTCCACACCAGTTTAGGTAGATAGACAATATTTATATGAATAAAATAAGACCAAAATGTCAAAAATCCAATATGCACAAGTCAAGATATCATTTTATAAACATTTAGATGGGTCTTAACCCATAAGAATCAGTGGTTGTATCTTTTTGTAAACACAGTACCTGGGATGCATCAAAAATAATGACGGAGAGGGCCGAAGAGGAGGTGATGCATTGGAAAAGAAAGCAATGCATTGAGTTGAGAAGTGTGGCACAATAGTTAGGGCAGCAGACCCTGATGCAGAGATCTGGTCTGGGACCAAGGTTCAATTCCCACATTGGTGGGTCTTGGGCTCAAATCCCTTGGACCAGATAATTCTTGCCTCAGTGTCTAATCTAATTAAGGGGTCCCACTCTGGGCAATAGCTTGCTTAAACTCCACAATAGCACTTGGATGCCTGGCTTCACCCTGGGACTGTCCACAAGTGGGTGCCTCACAGGGAAAAGCCAGGAGGGGTTCCACAGTGGTATGTGTACAGCACCTGGATACCCTAATGGGTGAGTAGTGCGCTATGCAAGTGCAAAGTTTACCGTTTTTTTTTTCTGGTGCAGCAGAGGTGATGCATCGATTCTTTCCTTGCGGGAAAGGTGATGCGTTGATTTCCAGGTGTGCAGCCTTGACTCCTTACTGCAGTGCGGGGATATTTTGACGCGCAGGGACGATGCGTGGAAAATCCAAAAAGCGCTGGGAGGGTGAAACACGTGTTCAGTCAATCCAGTAAGCAATGCAGTGATTTTTCAGCCATGAGAAAGGGGCTACGTCAATTTTTGACTGCATTGTGCAGATTTTTCGATGTGGTGGATTTTTTCTCTAAAATGAAGTCTTTGATGGCCCTGAGGGGCATATTTATACTCCGTTTGCGCCGAATTAGCGTCGTTTTTTTCGACGCAAATTCGGCGCAAAACTAACGCCATATTTATACTTTGGCGTTAGACGCGTCTAGCGCCAAAGTATGAGTAAAGAGCGTCATTTTTTTGCGTGAACGCCTTCCTTGCGTTAATGAGATGCAAGGTAGGCGTTCCCGTCTAAAAAAATGACTGCGCCGCAAATGCGTCGTATTTATACTCCCGGGCAAAAATGACGCCCGGGAGTGGGCGGGGCAAAAAACCCCGCATTTGCGCCGGATTTTAGCGCCTGGGTCAGGGCAGGCGTTAAGGGACCTGTGGGCTCAAAATGAGCCCACAGCTGCCCTCCCATGCCCCCAGGGACCCCCCCCGCCACCCTTGCCCACCCCAGGAGGACACCCAAGGCTGGAGGGACCCACCCCAGGGACATTCAGGTAAGTTCAGGTAAGTATATATATATTTTTTTAAAATATTTTTTTTGGCATAGGGGGGCCTGATTTGTGCCCCCCTACATGCCTCAATGCCCAATGACCATGCCCAGGGGACATAAGTCCCCTGGGCATGGCCATTGGGCAAGGGGCATGACTCCTGTCTTTACTAAGACAGGAGTCATGTAAATGGCGTCTGGGCGTCGTTAAAAATGGCGCAAATCGGATGGAGGCGATTTTTTGCGTCAACCTGACTTGCACCATTTTTAAGACGCCCTAGCGCCATTTTTCCCAACGCCGGCGCTGCCTGGTGTACGTGATTTTTTTCCACGCACACCAGGCAGCGCCGGTCTGCTTGCGCCGGCTAACGCCATTCAATAAATACGGCGCCCGCATGGCGCTTCAGAATGGCGTTAGCCGGCGCAAAAAATTTTGACGCTAAACTGCGTTAGCGCAGTTTAGCATCAAAAAGTATAAATACGGGCCTGAGACTTCTGAACAGGATGCAAGCTCAGTCTACACCTTTGGAGATCACTTGTGCGGAAAGTCAAAGTCCTTCCAGTCGAGCAGCAGGGCAGCAAGCAGTAGAGCATTCCTTCCAGAAAAGAAGTCCAGATGAGTCCTTTGGGCAGCACAGCAGTCCTTCCGACAGAGTACACTTGTAGGTCCATAAGTGTCTGACTTGGTGGGGTCACGGACCTAGTATATATACCCAAATGTGCCTTTGAAGTTGAGGAGACTGCAAAGAGTGGTTTTGAAGTGCACACATTCTCCTTTCAACGCAATCCTGTTTACCAGGAGATCTGCAAGGGGTTATCACTCCTTTGTGTGAGGTCAGGCCCCTAGCCTTTGAGGTGTAAGTGAGAGCCCCTCCACCATTCCTGCCCAGGAAGACCCATCAGTATGCAGATGAATGCAGATGCAGCTAAATGTCTTGTGTTTATGGATGTCTGGGGGAAATGCACATGGGTAGCTGTTAACCAGCACAGACCAGACATGGATTGGAGACAGGCTGTAAGGCACAGAGAGCAGTAAGTGCAGAGAAATGCCTACTTTCTAAAAGTGGCATTTCTAAAATAGTAATATTAAATCCAGCTTCGCCAGTAAGCGGGATTGCTCACTACCATTCTAACCATACCAAACGTGACAATGCTACTCTCCTCAGATCAGAAATTACCACATTTAAAGTATAGAAGGGGATTTCCACTGTTGACCTATGAGCGGAGCAGGCTTCACAGTAGAGAAAAACGACTTTCGAAGTTTTCTACTACCAGGACATGTAAAACTTACAAGTACATGTCGTGCCTTTTACCTACATAGCACCTTGTCCTATTGGCTGCCTATGGTCTACCTTAGGGGTGACTTATATGTAGTAAAGGGGGATTATAAGGCTTTCTAAGTAGTTTTAAATGGCAAGTCGAAGTGGCACTGAAACTGCATACAGAGGCTCTGCAATGGCAAACCTGAGAAATGGTTAAGGGGTTACTTACGTGGATGACACAATCAGTGCTGCAGGCCCACTAGTAACATTTAATTTACAAGCTATGGGCACATATAGTGCACTTTAGCAGAGCCTTATAGGTAAATGAAATAGGCCAGTTGGGTAGGAGCCAATATTACCATGTTTAAGCACTTTAGCACTGGTTAGCAATGGTAAAGTGTGCAGAGTCCTAAAACCAGCAAAAATGAGAACAGAAAAATAGAGGGAGGCAGGCAGACAAAAAGTTGTGTAAAGACCGCCCTAAGGCTGGGAGGTCTAAGAAGGAGCTTTGAAACATCCTTATCCATTCCCAAATCACCAGGATCCAACCTGTCATGTGGATCATTTTCGGCTTCTTGGGTATTATCTCTGCAAGCGTACAATCAGTCTGCAGTATTTTCCAGTGTTTACATAGAATGCAATATATATGTTGGCTATTTAGACTGTAAGTAGTAACTCACAGTTTTCCTCTCTCTGAGCACATGGGTGTTTCAAATGGTTGTAAATAGTTATCAATTATATTTGTATTATAGAAGTAATAGATTGAAATAGTCATTTGGTATTGGTTCTCCTTATGTAATTCGAATCGTTAGTATACATTCTATATATTTGGTATGTCTTTGTACTTATTTTATAAATTTATTTATTGTATAATATTGTTCTTTAAAGTTTAAGGATGCATTCAGTAATACAATGTTCTGTGTTATAATTTATCATACTTGAAAAAGTCCATATCAGGACGAAACACGTGTCGGCTGGAGCCTCAGTTTATGGGCGGAAGTATACATCTTTTGGGCCCTTTCTTCTTTAAATTGGACTATCTCAATTGTAATATACAGTGTTTTCAGTGGCAGATGCAATTGTGGTGCATCTTCATTATATTATTGTTTATGCTCTGTTTTTACTTTATATCATATGTGTTGTTTTGAATAAAATTTGTTTTAAAAATTGTTATGTATACTATGATAGGAGAACTTACACCCTCACCACTCATGTAAATTGTTTTTTGAGAAAAAAAAAGGGAACTTATCATTTTTTTCACAGGCTATAATTGACCGCTATACCTAAATATATTGTGTGCTCCATTATTTCTTTCTTTTCTCTAGATTATGGGTCTTCCATTTGGAATCCCCGCTTGAACATTCTGGCAACGGTGTACTTTAATGTATGAGCACCTCGAACTAAACATTATTTGTATAAAACTATAGGAATGTGCATTCAATGTCTACTCAGTGTTGCCAATTCATCTTGTTTCACTATTTCATTTAAATTACCATGTGGCCTAGTTTGCCCATAGGCCATTCAGCCAGCACTAGCCTTTGGGTATATGAAACATGTGTTTCTGTGGTATATGTTGCTTTAAAACATCTATGATTTAGGCCAGGGATAGCATTGGATTAAATCCTACATTGTTTTTTGTATTTCACTTTTGTTATTTTTCTGCAAAATGTGTATTATATTTTGGTGGGGTCATATATTTTGATGGAGGATGTGTGTTGTAAAAACGTATAGCTGACGTAATTATTATTTTTGGCATTGCTGAATTAATGGTAGTGTTTTGTGTCTGGCCAGAGTGTGCGTGAGTGTGTGTGTGTGACAGTTTGTGTGTCTGCCATATGCCACTATTTTGTCTTTTTTCTCGCACCCATGTGGCTGACGGCCATTTTGGGCAGTCATAGGCCTGCATGTGTTCTTTACTTTGTGTCCATGCCTCTTTGCTTGTTGTTTGACCATGTGGCTGGCGTCCATTTTGTGTAGTCAGCCTGTGTGCTTGTGCCACAGGCCTGCATGTGTTCTTTGTTGGCCATGCCTCCTTGCTTGTTGTTTGACCATGTGGCCAGAGGCCATTTTGAGTACCCAGCCAGTATGCTTATGCCATAGCCATGGATGTGTTCTTTGTTGTCCAAGCCTTTCTGCTTGTTGGTGTTTGAACATGTGACCAGTGTGTTAAATCGTTTTTTCCCAGCTTTCAGAGTCATTTTCTAGGGACATTGAAGAGGGCTATGCCTTTTTGTTTTTTGTTCATTATTTTACATTTTTACCTGTTTATTGTGCTTGAGGATCTTTGTAGTATGTATGTACAGTGTACATATAATATTTTATAAATTTTCTCCATTTTCCCCTTCACCTCCTTAACTCTCAAAGGAATTCTCAAAGTCCCAAGCAAGACGCATGCCTTAGGTCTCTTAGGCCGTAGGCGCACACCAATATACACCTTTTAAAGAATTATTCCCTTTTTCCATTGCCTGCACCCCAGCCTGCTATAGGTCTCTTGGGCCATAGGTGCACACCAGCATTCACTTTGTTGAGGATTATTCCATTCTTTCCTGCACCCCCAGCCTGCCAGAGGTCTCTTAGGTCATAGGCATACACCATCATTAACTTTTTAAAGGATCATTCAATTTTTCCCTGCACACTCAGCGTGCTGTAGGTTCTCTTAGTGCATAGGAGCACACCAGCATTCTACTTTTTAAGTTTTTAAGGATTATTCAATTTTTCCCTGGCCTGCACCCCTTGCCTGTAATAGGTCTCCTAGGCCATAGGCCCACACAAGCATTCACTTTTTAAGGATTTTTCCTTTTTCTCTGCACCCCCAGTCTGCCATAAGTCTCTTAGGCCATTGTGCACACCAGAATTCACTTTTTTTAAGGATTATTTATTTTTTCTTTACACCTAGCCTGCCACAGTTGTCTCAGTAAAGGGATCTAAAGCTAACTTTTAAATCTGTATGTTGTTGTTATCATAATTGAAATGTTATGTTATGGTTTGGCCAATGATGGTCAATGGATACACTATTGTTAATTATTTGGAATAACCTACCTAAATTATATTAGGTGTATGAATAATTCAAACTGAAAAAATGCCACATTTCAATAAATGTTCTTCTTGTATCTTTGCTTTTAGGTGCACAAGAGATAACGCCCACAGTACTGCCAGACAGAAGGCCGGCACAAAGTGACACCACATCACCTTAGTCCTCCTCTTCCTGCTTCCCCTTGTGAAGCTAAGTGCCAGATGACAGCGTTTGAAGATAGCCCTAAAGAAAGGTGTTTCTGCCAAGTAAATGGCCAGTGAGGAGGATAAGAAGAAGCTGTCAGGGAGACCAGGTCCTCGGGGTCTGCGCACGTTCCCAACATGTCCACCACAAGACAGCTCCAAAACTCTGATAGAAGAATCACAGAGCCTAAGAGAGTCCAAGTGGGAAAAAGGGGGTTAGGAAGGGAACAGCTGGGAAGGAGACCTGTTGGAAGCAAAGGTTAAACAACACAATATCAAAATATAATCACATTGACGTTCATAAAAACTCTCTGTTGAATCTAGGGTTCAATGATACTCAGAACATGAAATAACACTCTGTTGAGTCTAGAGTTCAATGATACTCGGAACATGAAATAACCCTCTGTTGAATCTAGAGTTCAATGATACTCGGAACATGAAATAACACTCTATTGAACCTAGAGTTCAATGATACTCGGAACATGAAGTAACACTTTGTTGAATCTAGAGTTCAATGGTACTCGGAACATGAAATAACACTTTGTTGAATCTAGAGTTCAATGATACTCGAAACATGAAGTAACACTTAGACTGAAGAAACATGAATGGCCTAGAACTAGACTCTAATTAGGCCTCAAGAAATCTAGGTACCTGGAAAAGAATCAAGAACGGTTAGTACAATGTTTCATATGGACTTTTCATGAGTTGTTACATATTGTCTAGGAATACAAGAACCTTCTAGAACAATGTCTCAGAACAAACACTGCCTCATTACATGAGGACAAAAGACAATACAAACATTCCCTGGAAAACAACAGGAATTGTACTAAGGATTTAGCATGCACATAAAATGTAACATCCTGAATTTAACACCTCTGCAGAAAATTCAAGGGCCCTGGATAATTGTGTGCACTTCAGGAAACACTACACATCAAAGTTTTGATTGCCATGAAATGATCGCACACATAGTAAGCGATCTGAACATCAAGATTTAAATGCGGGAAATGAATCGCGCACACTGCCGATTCTAACAAGTACATGCAAATGCCATGAAATGATCGTGCACACTGTAAGCGATCTGAACATCAAGATTTAAATGCGGTAAATGAATCACGCATCTTGCTGATTGGAATGTCACCATGCAAATGCCAAGAAATGATCACGCACACTGACAATCAAGAGTTAAATGCAAGGAAGGAATTGCGCGTCTTGCCAATTCGAATATCACCATGCAAATGCCAAGAAATGGTCGCGCACAATGAGTTTCAAGAGTTAAATGCAAGGAATGAATTGTTCATCTTGCCATTTCGAATGCCACCATGCAAATGCCAAGAAATGGTCGCGCACAATGGATATCAAGAGTTAAATGCAAGGAATGAATCGCGTGTCTTGCCGATTCGAATGCCACCATGCAAATGCCAAGATATGGTCACACACAATGAATATCAAGAGTTAAATGCAAGGAAAGGATCGCGCATCTTGCCGATTCGAATGCCACCATGCAAATGCCAAGAAATGATTGCGCACAATGAGTTTCAAGAGTTAAATGCAAGGAATGAATTGCGCGTCTTGCCGATTCGAATGTCACCATGCAAAAGCCAAGAAACGGTAGCGCACACTGAATATCAAGAGTTAAATGCAAGAAATGAAACGCGCGTCTTGCCGATTCGAATGTCACCATGCAAATGTCAAGAAATGGTTGCGCACAATGAATACCAAGAGTTAAATGTAAGGAATGAATTGCGCGTCTTGCCGATTCAAATGCCACCATGCAAATGTCAAGAAATGGTTGCGCACAATGAATATGAAGAGTTAAATGCAAGGAATGAATCGCGCGTCTTGCCGATTCGAATGCCACCATGCAAATGCCAGGAAATGGTTGCGTACAATGAATATCAAGAGTTAAATGCAAGGAATGAATCGCACGTCTTGCCGATTCGAATGTCAGCATGCAAATGTCAAGAAATGGTAGCGCACAATGAGTATCAAGAGTTAAATGCAAGGAATGAATAGCACGTCTTGCCAATTCGAATATCAACATGTAAATGCCAGAAACCAAGAGCACATGAACACGCACAAGGAAAAATCTTCCAACATGAAAACTAGGCCCAAAAACTCAAATGCCTTCGAAAACGGGATTGGGGGCCCAGCCCGACCTCCGTCTTACCACCCTAATCAAGGATCACCAATACAATGAAGGACAAAGGCCTGGAAGATCAAGGTAGGCCTCCGGAACAGAAGCTCAGTAAATTGCTGCTGCTCTGCACCCGGACCTCTGAATAGTGAGCACGTGGAGCTGGGCTGGCTCCCTTATATAGAGTCTGGCCCAACCTACAAACCACATCCAGTCATGCTGCAGAGAAAGCTTCTAGAAAGCCCTGGAAAGGGACCACACCCTGACACACTCTGAAAGCCTGCAGCAATACATTGCAAATGAACAGTATTTACAATCACCTTGAATATAAGTCTTCAGGATTAAACTCTGCAATGCAAAAGGTTAAACAACAGCATATCAACATAATGCATGAATTATGCTCTTGCATAAAGACTGGGTTTTTGCATTGTAGTCGCCCGTAGAGCACCCACTGCCCTGATGTTGACAGTACTCCCCCTCTCCCAAGTGCGCTCTAGGGCCTGATTTGCTTGGGTTTAGGCAATGAAAACGCCTCACTAATCGTAGAGCCTGAATGTCAAAGCGGAGACCCATGAGTTACTCTCTGGACCGTAATTTTTCCGACAGAGCTGCAGTTCATAGGTTATTGGGTTGCCTTGTTGAAAGACGGTGTAAGGACCTGTGAACTTGGGACTTAACACGTGTCTTTTCTTGTAGTCAATATGTTGTGTAGAAAGCCACATCTATCACCTGTTTTATATTGAGGTCATTCACAGTGTTTCTTGCCGTAATGCTCTGCATGCTTTTGTCTGTCTTTATTGTGTTGCGATAACACGTCACCACTTGTTCCATCTGAAGCACCTGTTTCTACTGTGACTGCACAGTCAAGATCGGGATGAGTCAAGACTGGGACAGTGGAGAAGTCTTCTTTTTCAGCATCCTTGGTTGTGTGGGCTTGTTGAGGATCTATACCACTGGATGTCTGGAGACAGCTTTCTGTGACAATGAGACTTTCAGCCTCTGAACGAGTCAGGATAGGAATACTGGAAAAAACTTCCTTTGAAACCGAAAAGGCCTTATCAGCTTCTGGGGACCAGAAGAAGGGCTCTCTGTTCTTCCTTGCCCCCTCCACACCAGTACATGATATGTTTTGTGAAGGCAATGTCATTTCCTTTGTAGCAACTATGGCTAACGGAGATTCACTCAGATTTAGAAGATTCAAAGTTTTAAGACATCTTGTCTTACAAAGGGATGACTGGAATATTATCTTTCTCTCCTCCCAGTCTATCTGAGCATTATTGTAACTCAACCAGGGCATTCCGAGGATGATTCCATACTGAGGAGCGTGAATAACATCAAAGGTTACCAACTCGACATGTTTAGTGTCATAAGTTTGCCCATCACAAGTTGTTGACAAGGGCAGGGTCTGTAGAGTCACTGGACCTCCAGTCAGGAGCTTGCCATCTGCGGTCTCCACTAACCCCGGTGTTTTCTTTTCCTCACACGGGATCCCCCATGCTTCCACCAATTGAGTGTCTATGAAATTCTCAGTAGCACCTGAGTCCACTAAAGCTTCTCTTAGGTAGGTGTGTCCTTCTACTTGAATTTCTAGATCCAATTTCAAATACAGTGATTTTCTTAACGGTTGTGTCTCTTCCTGAGAAGGGTCTGTGGTAACTCCCAAGACTAAACCTTCCCTGCACTCTGGGGATTTTAGTTTTGTCACAACATTTTTGGCAACAGCCAATTTTCTCTTTGGTTTTACTGGACACTCTTTAACAAAATGACCTTCCTGGCCACAATACAAGCATTGTCTCTTTTTCCAGCGTAGGTCTTTCTCTGCAGTCGTTAAGGACCGCCTGATAGTTTCAATTTCCATTGGTTCCTTATTGTTCTCTTTCTGAACTTGTGATTCTCTGTTATCATGAACACGCCAGGAATATTTCTCAGTTTTTTTGCATGTTCTCCTTCGTTCTGCAAGACGATGATCCAGTCTCAAAACAAGGTTTATTAGATCTTGACAATCAGTAGGCTGTGGGTCTATCTGAGCAAGAATGTCTTTTAACTCGTCCTTGAGTCCTTGGTAGAAGAAGGCTGCTTTCTTTTCTTCAGGCCAGGATGTTTCGGCTACCAGCCAATTAAAATTAGCTAAGTAAGAAACTAGATCTTGTTTACCTTGTTGCAAGTCTAATAGTTCACGATCTGCCGACAATGTCACAGTTCTACGATCAAACACTCATTCAAACTCAAGAACAAAATTTCTCCAATTGTAAAGCAGGGGATTGTCTTTACGCACAAGCGGAATTACCCAGGTGGCTGCATCCCCAGTCAGGTATGATAACAAGAAGGCCACCCTAGATTGGGCATCAGGTAAAATACTTGGTCGACAGGTAAAGTACAATTCTATTTGCATCAAAAAGGATTGCGCTTTCAAAGGATCACCTGAGAACCGTTCTGGAGGAGCCAGAGGAATGGCTGAGGGAACGTTGAGAGAAATGTTAGTTGGAGGATTACCTCTTGTACCTTGAGGAGGAGGACCAAGCCAACCTGCACCCAAAGGACCCTCCTCCAACTTTCCCACTCTTTCCTGCAACTGACTCACTCTCTCAGCTAAGCTGGCTGCTATATCCTTTGATGACACTACCTCTGCTTGGAGCTGCGTGATAACCTTGACTAGCTCGTCCGATGTGGCCATGCTGAGAACACACGCAAACCAGGAGGATAATTAATTAGTGGGCTCACTATTCTGTCAGGGAGACCAGATCCTCGGGGTCTGCGCACGTTCCCAACATGTCCACCACAAGACAGCTCCAAAACTCTGATAAAAGAATCACAGAGCCTAAGAGAGTCCAAGTGGGGAAAAGGGGATTAGGAAGGGAACAGCTGGGAAGGAGACCTGTAGGAAGCAAAGGTTAAACAACACAATATCAAAATATAATCACATTGAGGTTCATAAAAACTCTCTGTTGAATCTAGGGTTCAATGATACTCAGAACATGAAATAACACTCTGTTGAATCTAGAGTTCAATGATACTCGGAACATGAAATAACCCTCTGTTGAATCTAGAGTTCAATGATACTCGGAACATGTAATAACATTCTGTTGAGTCTAGAGTTCAATGACACTCTGAGCAAGAAGTAACACTTTGTTGAATCTAGAGTTCAATGGTACTCGGAACATGAAGTAACACTCTGTTGAATCTAGAGTTCAATGGTACTCGGAACATGAAGTAACACTCTGTTGAATCTAGAGTTCAATGGTACTCGTAACATGAAATAACACTTTGTTAAATCTAGAGTTCAATGATACTCAGAACATGAAGTAACACTCTGTTGAATCTAGTGTACAATTATACTGGGAACATGAAATAACACTTAGACTGAAGAAACATGAATGGCCTAGAACTAGACTCTAATTAGGCCTCAAGAAATCTAGGTACTTGGAAAATAATCAGAATGGTTAGTACAATATTTCAAATTGACTTTTCATGAGTTGTTACATACTGTCTAGGTATACAAGAACCTTCTAGAACAATGTCTCAGAACAAACACTGCGTCATTAAATGAGGACAAAAGGCAATCCAAACATTCCCTGGAAAACAACAGGAATTGTACTAAGGACTTAGCATGCTGAATTTAACACCTCTGCAGAAAATTCAAGGGCCCTGGATAATTGTGTGCACTTCAGGAAACACTACACATCAAAGTTTTGATTGCCATGAAATGATCATGCACATAGTAAGCGATCTGAACATCAAGATTTAAATGCGGGAAATGAATTGCGCACACTGCTGAGTCTAACAAGTACATGCGAATACCATGTAATGATCGCGCACACTGTAAGCGATCTGAACATCAAGATTTAAATGCGGGAAATGAATCGCGCATCTTGCCGATTCGAATGTCACCATGCAAATGCCAAGAAATGATCGCACACACTGAATATCAAGAGTTAAATGCAAGGAATGATTGCGCGTCTTGCCGATTCGAGTGCAACCATGCAAATGCCAAGAAATGGCAGCGCACACTGAATATCAAGAGTTAAATGCAAGGAATGAATTGCGTGTCTTGCCAATTTGAATGTCACCATGCAAATGTCAAGAAATGGTTGCGGACAATGAATATCAAGAGTTAAATGCAAGGAATGAATCACGCGTCTTGCCGATTCGAATGCCACATGCAACTGCCAGGAAATGGTTGCGCACAATAAATATCAAGAGTTAAATGCAAGGAATGAATCGTGCGTCTTGCCGATTTGAATGTCACCATGCAAATGTCAAGAAATGGTTGCACTTAATGAATATCAAGAGTTAAATGCAAGGAATGAATCACGCGTCTTGCCGATTCGAATGTTACCATGCAAATGTAAAGAAATGGTAGCGCACAATGAGTATCAAGAGTTAAATGCAAGGAATGAATCGAGCATCTTGACGATTCGAATATTAACATGTAAATGCCAGAAACCAAGAGCACATGCACAAGGAAAAATCTTCCAACATGAAAACTAGGCCCAAGAACTTGAATGTCTTCAAAAACGGGATCAGGGGCCCAGCCCGATCTCCATCTTACCGCCCTGATCAAGGACCACCAATACAATGAAGGGCAATGGCCTGGAACATCAAAGTAGGCCTCCGGAACAGGAGCTCAGGAAATTGCTGCTGCTCTGCACCGGGACGTCTGAATAGTGAGGACGTGGAGCTGGGCTGGCTCCCTTATATAGAGTCTTTACAATCACCTTGAATATAAGTCTTCAGGATTAAACTCTGCAATGCAAAAGGTTAAACAACAGCATATCAACATAATGCATGAATTATGCTCTTGCATAAAGACTGGGTTTTTGCATTGTAGTCGCCCGTAGAGTGCGCACTGCCCTGATGTTGACAGAAGCAGATTGCCACTACTAGCGTGCTGCCCCCCATCTTTTTCAGGGAATGTGATGTGCCTGCTGCACCGTCCTCCGGGCATCAAGCTGGGAGCAGCACACCTGCATCAACAGCACCACCTCAGCCTCAGCCCAAGGCCATGTCTCTCAGCAAGGCTGCCACTGCAATTATGGCGACAAGCAATGAGTTTGAACTGGATTTGCCTTAGCTGCAAAGTACCCAATCGTAGCAGAAAACTGAGCAAAGTGGACAACAGAAGCTGCAGCCAGCAACAGTTCTTCCTGAAGTAGGAGCAGAACAGGAGGTTTGAGATTCCTGCTGAGCAAAATGTAGCTCTTGATAAACCATTGGCTTCCCGATCGCCAGCAAAAAAAAGAAAGGGTACTCCATCATCTTCTCCAAGTCCCCTTTCTGATGATCTGGACATCAGCTGGACCCCAGCTAAGTCCCAATCGTAGCAGGAAACTGAGCAAAGTAGACAACAGAAGCTGTAGCCAGAAACAGTTCTTCCTGAAGTAGGAGCAGAACAGGAGGTTTGAGATTACTGCTGAGCAAAATGTAGCTTTTGATGAACCATTGGCTTCCCGATCTCCAGCAAGAAAAAGAAAGGGTACTCCAACATCATCTCTAAGCCCCCTTGCTGATGATCTGGATGTGGGCTGGACCCCGGCTAAGTCCAAGACCTGCCACAAGAGACAACGGAAAAGGAAAGTTCCTGAAAGCCTTAGAATTATGGAAAGGGACAGTGATGAGGACGAGCCACTGATTGTCATTATAGAAGCCAGCTCAGGGGGCACCAGTTCCACCACCACAACTGCCAGCTTCCATATTTGCACAGCCCCCACTGAGACCTTCATCCACCACTACCTCCATCAAGGTATGCATTGCATAGGTAATCAACAGATTCACCTTCCTCCAGTTCTTCAGGCATTGGCAGTGACACACTAAAAAAGTTCTCCTTCCCAGTTTCGGACTTATGATTAGCAAGTGGGAGGATAACACTACAATATGCTCTATTTGACATGCTAGTGTTTGTTGAGGTAAGCCTGGATCACACTACGGTACTGGAAGCAAAACGGCCCATATACAAAAAAATCATGCAATCCGGTGGGAGGAGCACCTTAAAAGAATAGCTGGTGGTGGTGATGAGAAAGGGGAATCAGCTCTGATCACGGTGATAGAAGTGATGAGGAAGAAAAAAGTGATAGTTTTACACAAGGCAGCCCTGTCCCCAGCCGTGTGCCATTATCACCTACATTAGCAGCCTTGAAATGGCCAAGACTCAGATGGAGACACCATCACATACAGTGATTCCCTGTAGGCACACATTGAGTTTATCACCTCCTGGTTCTCTCCAGAAGTCATCTGTGTCTGTGGTACCAAAAAAGAAAACAATCCAGGTTTCTAGTATGGGCATGTTTAGACAGTAGGGGCCCTATGAATGCAACCACCCAATGGCACATTTGTACAGCGGGAAGCTAGCTACTGCTAGACCGCCTCCTTTTTTCTTTTGTGGATCAGTGGGATTTTTAGATCTGTTTGAAATAGAAGGTTTCCAGGCTGGCCTATTTTGGCAGAGAGGGACAGTTCCAGCTATCCATCATGATATGCTGCACTTGTTTGGACAAACTTTGCAGCAGAATGTGGTTCACACTATCCACCTGATGACAGATGTGGACCAGCTGTCAAACAACTGATTACATGTGTGTCACTGCACTTTGGATCTCTTTTGTTGGGGGTTAGCCAACAGCTATCTGCAGGTCTCAGCTCTGAAGAAACTTTTAAGGGCGATTGGCACTGTTCGTCATGGAGAAATTCCATACAGCTGCAAACATCTTGGAAGATTTTAACAGCAAGGTTTTGAATGGCTGCATCCCAGAAGTGTCAGAACTGGATTTGTTGCCACAGACAATGGCAGTGATATAGTCAAGGCCCTGGCAGATGGTGGACATTGCAGTGTCCTCTGTATGGGGTATTGCATCATCCTGATTTTGCAGGACTTTTTCACAAAAGAAGACATAGGGGGTCATTATGACCCCGGCAGTCGGTGATAATGTGGTGGTAGTAGCACCTACAGGCTGGCGGTACATACCTCCATATTATGAATATTGCAGGCTGGGTGAAGCCAACCCGCCAATATACAACACCGACCACCATGGTGGTAGGAGCCGCCGGGCCGGAGATCAAAATCTCCAGCCCGGTGGCGGCTAATGTATCACCAGCGGCATTTTGACCCTGCCTACCGCCATGGTTTTCGTGGCGCTCGTAACCTGTTCCCTGTCACTGGTAGGAGGCCCACCCCCCCAACACTCCCAACATGCCCCCCACCCCCATACATCCATGCTCCCCCGTTCCAATCCCCGCCCCATACATGCACACTCGCAGACATGCCCCTCGCAAACACACACTCTCTCACACAAGCATACACACATTCATACACGCATGCATCCATTCATTCTCGCACACATCTGTAACACATTGACACTGACATGCAGACACACATACACATTTCCATTCGTACACGCATTCTTACACATGCACCCACACACGCAAACAGCATTACACACACATTTGCATACATGCACACACTCACACATTCATGCACACACCCCCACACACAACACCCCCACCCACCTCCCCTGTCAGATGCCCAACTCACCTGCATCCAGGCGGTCTTCTGGCAGGGGATGGGACAGAGCACTGCTACTGCCAGCACCGCTCGCTAGCAGAACACCACCAGACCATATTATTAGTCATAATATGGCTGGTGGCAGTCTACTGGTGTGGCGCTGCTGGTGGTAGCAGCGTCACCTTAACACCATCCGCCAGTATGGCCACAGCTGGATTTCTGTCCTTCTTGTGGCGGAAATCCAACTGTGGTCATAATATGGCAGATGGTTGTTAGCCGCATCGACCGTGTTTTGGCGGCTGTGGCGGTAGGCAGCACTTACCGCCAATGTCATAGTGAGGACCATAGTCAGCAACTTTCTGGCCACCAGCACAAGAATCTGCACTCATTTCAGACATTCTTTTACAGCCAGAAACAGTTGAGGATCATTCAGCATGCTAAAAGAGTACAAGTTAAAGCCCTCATTCAAGAGGTGCCAACTCGCTGCAACTCAACATACTACATGTTGCAACGTCTGTTTGAGCAGTACAGACCAATCATTGACTATGTCCTTCAAAGAGGAGGGGATGCAACTGGGAAAAGCATGACCATGGAGATGGACAAATGGGCCCCAGTCAAATGCCTGACACAAGTGCTACTTCCTTTTGAAGTTTTCATATGGGAAGTCAGCAAGGAGAACAGTATGATGAGTCAAGCAATTCCGTTGTTGCATCTGCTAAAAGGCCAGTTAAAAAAAGTGTTGCAAAGGTTTGTCAGTGTGAACGATGAAGCATATGAGTTTGTTCAGAGCCTAATCCTTGGCTTGGTTGTTAATATAAGGCTGCAAAGATACAGTGTGTCCTCCAAAGACTACATATGTGCCGCTATACTTGATCCACAGTACAAAAAAATACTGGCCACTTTCATTCCTTTTTCAGATGGGAATGTTTCACAATACAGGACTTGGATTGTTGAGCAAGCGAGAGATCAAGAAGAAGAACTGCTCTAAGATAAAGTCCCAGGCAGTTGTTCTGGCATGCAGCCTTCAACCTCCTGAGAGGGCAGTGCTGTTGTCTCACAGAAGCCAACACCAGCAACAACAACACCAGAAACAACAACACCAACAACAGAAGAATCAAACACAACCTCTGCAATGGCTTGGTTTCCAGTGGCAGGACTTAAGTCAAGTGCAGAAGTGAAGGCAACAGAGGTCGAGAAAGTGGCAGCATCAATGGCCATTCAGAGGATGGTTCAATACTTTATGAATGATCCAAAAGAGGTCTACCTCGATCCAAACCCATAGGTCCATTGGTATGGAAAGATGTGCCAAAGGCCAGAGCTCAGCACGCTGGCAATAAAGTATCTGTATTGGCCGGTAGCCAGTGTGTCTGCTGAGCATGTGTTCAGTGCAGCTGGGACAGTTGCCACAGTCAGAAAGACCAGTCTCTTGCCTCAAAACTTGGAGAAACTCACCATGATTAAAATGAACCATACCACAAAATTACACTGTTCCTGAAACAGCACAGGCGGAGAATGATGGCAATTGGCCTGACTCTAGTACATTAGCTGACCAAATTCTGGGCGAAACCCCTACTTTTGAGGACAAACTCTCTGACTGAGTAGGCCACAATAGACCTTTCACATTATCGTCAAACTGCTTTGCAAAAAAAAAAAATTATATAGCTAGAGGAACATTTACATAGTTGGTGTCTGACTTATGCACCCCACCATTTATTCACATATACGGCCGGATTGGAGTTGGACCAGTGTGCACAGACGAAGCATCCTTGTTTGATTTAAGGACATGAAGACAGTGCCTGGCTCCATCCCATTCTTAATCTTCTTTGTTTCCTTTGCTAGCTGGGCTGCTACACTAAAGACCATTAATTTACGAGACTGCCATTGTGTTGCTTCCATGGGAGAAGAGGAGGTACAATAGACAAATGTGTACCACCACCATGCTTGAATAACTGCAACAATGAGTGATATGTATTGAGTGAGTGTAAGTGATGAAGGTTGATATGGTGGCAGACTGTGAGGGTGTTGTTCAACCATTATTTGTAAACTTGATATTGACGATTTGTAATGTTTGAGGGCTGAAGGATGATTCTGCCTGAAGGTGATTTGCCCTTTCGCACTTAGTTAGATTTTCTTGAATGGTCCACTCCTTGCTGTACTTTTTTTCAGGTTCTTCTGAGACCAGTCAGTTTAGGTAACAGATACAATGTACATAAAATGCTCAAATTCTTTTGCTCTTTTTGTTCATCAACAACAGTGCACCACAGGTCTGTCTCTCTCCATCTCATTTGGGTCAGGAGATGGATTCAGGACTCAGAGTCAGACTCAGGACTCAGTGAGGGACTACCTCAACAGCCAGAAGAATGAAGTTATCTACTTCAAGTTCAAAGGGAAACCAACATGACTCAAAGAGGCCCACTCAGATATGTGGCCTGGAGAATGGTGCATTGATTTGGGAAAATGCTGAGTAGTGTGCTGTGGGTCAAATGTAAAACTCCTCTAATTAATTGGTTGTGGCCGGGGGGCTGTAACTGGAGACAGACAAGTCACATGATGGACATACTCAGCTAAATGTTAGAACAGTTGTGAGATTAATCAGCCAGGTATATGCAGCTACTTGTCTGGGATTGTTTGTAAAACTGTTCTCACTTCTCAGTTATTCGTGCTTGAGTCATCATGAGGTTATACTGCAGCAGCCTATGCTCTTGCTCTGCCTCTTGGTCCACCCCTCATGAAGCTTACCTTCTCCTTGACTCTACAATATTGACATTTACTGTTTTACAATCCACAGGCCTTCTTTTCTTCTGTACGAAAGCTCCAACACTCCTGCTTAACTTAGCTGACCGGTTCAGCTATGCACCCAAGAGGGGCATTCCAAAAAGAAAGCAAATGCACCACCCAATTATCAACAGTATCAGTTTTCTTTAAACAATCCTAATTTTTACAACTGTGTGGGTTCACTCCTCCCTAATTTGTGTTTTTCAAACCTAGATGACAGAACATTTACATAAGAAAACGTGGTCCTTGGGATTGAAGTACTGTTTACAATGAATTATCTGAACTTCTTCATTCCTTCATTTCCTTACACAAAAGATTTGACAATATGCTGCTCAACAACCTGATGAATGTTGTTGTTGTGCAACGTTTGTCTTTGTCACAACTTTCCCCAACTCCCCATTCCCACTCATTCATCAAACCCCTAAACCTCTTCCCCCAGGCTGTGTGCTTTATTGAGGTGTGACCTACAAATGTATACCATAAATGGATCACACACTTGGTGGGGCGGATGTGGTGAAAGTGACACAAACTCACTGCAGGATCTTCTTAATACTCACGAAGTTACTACTGAAGTTACTGATGAAAAAGTTACTAGTCCTAAGCTTACACTGCAAGAGTCAGTAAAGTAACACAAAAAGTCTAACTTTAACTTTGTAAATCAGGTCTTCCCTGTACTAGTTACAAAATCAATGCAAAATGGAGTAACCATACTTTCTCCCCCTCCTGAGTCCTGACTCCTGACCTGAGGATTTTGTAAGTTTAGTTGTATTCATTTTTATAAATTAGACTCCGGATTGCTTCAGAGTTACTATTGCTAGTTTTTGTAATAAGAGTTTTTGTCAGGTCTGGTGACTAGTCTCAGAAAGTCTTTAATATCCACTAACTGTGTTTTCTTTCTGTCTAGTTGCAGTGATTAATCTTTCGGAGTAATCCCACAGTTGGAATTCACCTCTGTAGTAGGTGGGAATGGGACCCCGTCTTATCTTCCCTGTTAGGACAAGAACACTAATAATACCACTAGCATTAATAAGAAGGCTGTTTTGGGAAACTCTGCTGTAAGGCTTTAGAAGATTGCAAGAGGTACCATTGTTTAATCAATTCAGGTATTGATATTGATAGGTTTATAATGCGCAACAAGTGCCTGAAAGCATCTTGGTGCTGAGTTCTAGAAGCCTGAGGAGCAGCAGTGCTACAGCATGATGGAGAACAGGCAGATTTTCAACTGCCTCCTAAAGATGCTCAAATTAGATTGTCCTCTAAGGTGCCTAGGCAGTCTATTCCAAAGACAAGAAGAGAAATAAACAAAGCTTCTACTTCACCCGTTTAGCTGTTTTGGAACACAAGGGTCTGTTAGAAATGTACCAACGAAAATGTCCTTAAATAGTTCAGGCAAGAGTCATGGAGTGCTTTGTGAGCTGTACACAATGCTTTAAAAGCAACTCTCTTTCTCACCGGAAGCCAGTGAAGCTGCTCCAGTGCCTTAGAGATGTACTGAAAATGTGGGATCTTCATAAGAAGACTTGCTGCTGCATTTTGCAGCCTCTGCAATTTACTCAAGGGGCCTTGTTGAATGCACATGTACAGTGTGTTATCATAGTCAAGAAGGACAACACTATAGGGAGTATAACAGCCTTCTTAAAAACAAGACAAAACTAGTTTGTTGATTTGATCAGTGAAAGAAGGCTGTGTATCAAAGATTACACCGGAATTCCTTACTTTGAGAATAGGCGTGAGGAGAGTTCAAAGTTCTGGAGACACCATTTCAGATTCCAAAAGGAGGTGTCTTTCTAAATAGTAAAACCTCAGTTTAACTTTAAGCAGTGGTTACTCATCCAGCTGACTATTGCACTCATACACTTGTTAAAGCCATTAGCCTCTTCGACATCACTTGTAATTGACACTGCAATCTGAGTGTCATCAGAGTAAGAACCAGTTGAAAAACCTTATGACCTGATCAATTTAGCCAAGGGAGCTATGTAAATATTAAAAAGCGTTGGGCTAAGCGATGACCTCTGTGGGACACCACATGACAGAGTAACGGACTAGGAATTAAAATCCCCACATAAACAGATTGCTCCATATCTGAAAGAAATGAACAAGGAAGACCGTAAGCTAGGAAACCTACACCTATTTCAAACAGGCTTTCTTTCAAGACAGCATGGCTCACTGTGTCAACTGCTGCCAATATGACCAAAAAGATCAAGGCGGCCTTTCCTCCGCTGTTCATAGCACATTAAATTTCCTCTGAGGCCACTATCAAAGGGGACTTGGTACTGTGTCCCCTTCTGAACCCAAACTGGGCTCCATTCAGAGTTCCCTGTTGATCTAAATAATCAGAGAGTGCAGTTTTCAAATGCCTTTCAAGAATCTTGGCAGGCATGGGAGGTGTGAGATGCGACGATAGTTCTGCACCTCACCAGCATCTATAGAGGGTTTTTTAAGCAAGGGGAAGATGAAGGCTTTTTTCCCGTTGGATGGGAAACTCCCCATCTCCAAAAATGTATTCAGTAGTGGGGTAAGCTGCATTCCTGTTGTCTCCGCTACCTCATGAATAATCTTTGGAGGGCAGGGGTCGGATGGTGCTCCATATTTGATGGTCCTGATGAGTTCGACCACCTGCTCTATACTCAACATAGGAATCTTACAAAACTCCAAGGTGCAGTGTACAAGTAAATCATGTCCATTTGTAGAAAGACAGTGTGGCTGGGTAGCCTCAAAAGCCTATAAGATAAACTCTACTTTCTTCTTAAAAAATTCTGCTAACTTGTTATTTAGTAACTGGCTGGGGTTCATTTTATTTGCAGAGGGAGGGCGAAAAAACACATGAATTGTTTTAAAAAGCTCTTTGATTGAAGAAATTTTTAGCTGCATTAATTTTATCTGTAAAATATATGGTTTTCTCCTCTAAAATCTTCGCTTTATATTCCCTAAGTACTGCTTTACATCTGATTTTTTCCTCCAGACTTTAATTTTTCCTCCATTTTTTTCTGATGTCAACATTGTTGTCTCATTGCTGTAAGCTTGGGACTAAACCATGGTGCTGAAGGCCGACCCCTCTGCTTTTTAACAGGTCTGGGTGGAGCTAAGATATCAATTGCCCCCATTAGCAGGTTGGAATATTTTTCTGCATCAAAATTGGCGTTACCAGAGACAGAAGGTTGGGTTGCCTCCAATCTCTTCATAAATTCAGTCTTGTTCATTATATTCCAGCTTCAGACCGATTTCAGTGACACTGTTCTGCTCTCCACCTTCGTACGTGGAGAGCATAACCTAAAGAAAATTGCGATGTGGTCAGGCCAAATTACAGAAAAAGCAGTGTCCACCACTAGTTCAAAAAGATTCAAGACGATCCCTTCCAAGTTTTGCCCTGCCGTATGGGTGGCTAGGTTTAACATTTGTTTGAGATTAAAGCACATCATAGTGTTGAGAAAAATAGCTGCCTCTTTGTTAACCGGATCATCCAAATGAAAATTCCAATCCCCTAAAAAAGTGTAATTGTCCTGTAGCGTACAAGAGTCAGTGAACCCACATTTGGCCTCTAAAAATGTTGTTTTAGGACTAGGGGGTCTGTAGATAAGGATGCCATGAAACGTACGATTGTGATTAATTTTACATTTGAAAGAAAGAGCTTTGCAATCATTTATTTTGGCTGATTCACATATAGGGCCTGATTCTAACTTTGGAGGACGGTGTTAAACCGTCCCAAAAGTGGCGGATATACCACCTACCGTATTACGAGTCCATTATATCCTATGGAACTCGTAATACGGTAGGTGGTATATCCGCCACTTTTGGGACGGTTTAACACCGTCCTCCAAAGTTAGAATCAGGCACATAATCTCCACAAGTGAGTGATATATAATCTTCAGGACGCCGCCTGTCTTGCCAACCCGGTCTAATCTTACCATGACATATCCTGCCATCATGTCTGGGTCCAAGGACTCATCTGTCCATGTTTCTGTTAAAAAGGCTATATCAGTGGCATGGGCATCCAAGAACTCCAAAAGCTTGTATCTGTGTTCAACGGCAGAGCATGTGTTAATTAAAAAACATTTGATAGACTTATCTTTGGATTCCATAGAGAGGGTTTCAGAGCGATGCTGTTTCTTCCCATCGAATATCAGGGGCATCTGCTCTTTTCATACAAAGTTACAGTTGTTACATTGGAAGGTTTCATTTAAATCCCCCTTACTGACCCAGGGGCATGAAGGCTGCTTCCAGGGCACCCCAAGCTTGAGAAGTAGTTTCCTTGAATACCTCTGGATATAGAAACGGTCTGGGGTCCTGATGCAAAGTGCAGTCCGGGTGCAGCTGGGCATAGATGGGCTTGCCTTTGGTGCATCCACTGCACATCCGCGACTGCAGGCTCATTAAATACACAGCCCCAGCCCAACAAGTAGAGCGCTCACCAAAATGGCTCCTTCTATTGTCTTGTTCTGCTCCCCTGCACTAACCAGAGTTTCTCTCTGCCCTCGCACCGTGCGGGGGTAGAGAGAAACAAGCAAACAGTGTGTAGGGAAATAATAAAATGTTAGCTAAAAATGTAGAAATAATAAAATGTCAATTAAAAATGTCGTTCTTCAACTCCCTTTTCCATCCTAATACCCTAAATCCAAATTTAGCTCATACACTTAGGCTGATAGAGTCTGGCAGATCGGATTCACTTGGTGAAAAACGCATATTCCATCTACCATATTACAGTAGACAGTGCATCAAATATTATGATTAACTGTAGTGCAGCGAACAGAATATATTATTTGTCACAGAGTATCCCATCTGCCAAACTGTAAACAAATCCCTTAGTTCCACATTACACCCAGGCATCTAACACAGATTATTCTCAAGAAATGCCTAAACTTGGCAGTGGGTAAAATTAGTCCACAGGGAGGTAGGTTATAGGGAATGGGCTAGGTAGAAGTTTAGCTATGGAATGGTTGAGTGTCACTGATCATGTGCTACTCTTTTGCTTCTTAGTCACATTAGTTGATGGAAGGAACATTTTTGGACCTGTCAATCTGTAATGGAAGACATGAAATATAACTTCACTTGGTCGAAGAAATGTGGCACAGACAGCATATACCAAGATAGAATTCACTTTTTAGGTATACTGGGACAGAAAGACAGAATAATGAAGTGAAGCACTAGTAGGCGATAGAGTGGGCATGGGGAAACACACTGTGGGGCAGATTTAAGGGAAGTGCTGCGGCACCCACTGCAGTGCTACTTTCCTTGCGCCCCTTATTTAAAATACAGTGCACCATGGCGCAGGGTAGGGGGCAATAGTATCATTTTTTTAAGCTATTGATGTACTCTCCAGGAGTAGCGACAACATTTTGGCGCTACTCCTGCAGAGTACATAGGGGCCCACTATAAAAATGATATGCCCCCTTTTAACCCCTTCTCTCAGCAGCCGTTAAAAGTGTCAAAAAAATGGTGCAAGTAAATCTATTAGATTTCATTGCGACATTCTTTCGGCACCCCTAATGGGGGAATGTCCCCCCCTTGCATACATTATGCCTAGCACCGGCATAATGTGGCACAAGGGTTTACAAAATGTCGCAATGCATGCATTGTGCTACTTTGTAAATATGGTGCGGAGAAAATGACACTGTAGCGCTGCCTTAGCTTTAAAACATTACGCTATGGCGGCACTAACAAGGCGCTAGGGGCTCTTAAATATGCCCTTTTGTCTTCAGTTTGTGGTTTGTGCATTGCAAACTGGATGCTAGGTTATGGGCTGAACCAATACAGTGTTGTCAATAAGAAAACAAGGTGACTTACCGCTTGTCCCTGTCAGCATTGGGACTTCTCCCTGGACTGCCTGAACCTCCACTGACGTCCTTGCTGCGACTGCACTGCTGGTGGTCTGTAAACCTGGTGAAAAAGCACAATGCACTGATTTTAGATACCAGATAGCCACTTACGGGTTTATTCTGCACAATATACAACAGCAATACCTCACTACATCTAGGTTATTTGTCTATAAATATCTTCTTCTATTGAAAGTAATCACTTTGGGAGGATTGTGTTATTGATTGACAACATTTTAAAAAAAACAGGTAGTCATTGATTCAACCAAAACCGTTTTCTCCTAATGGAAGGATAGGAAGAAATCAGGATTATGATATATATACTGAAAAACACAAATGTTACAGGTACATTGTAGTTAGGCTAACATTTTAAATGTACCAAACCATAGAAATTCACCTGTTATAGTTAGTTATCCCAACTAACTGTAACTCCTGCCCTAAGGTAACTATAACTCGTGCACTCACCATGCACTGCTAATTACCCCACAAATGATGGCGCTCATGACATCTTTGATAACATCACTGATAATATCAATGTAATATTTGCAGAAAAGTGTTTTGATGAAAAAACTGTGCACAGCTGAGATGTGAGTATAAATATTCAATTGTAAAAACAAAGGGTACAGGGATGTTATAGTTACGCTCACATTTTAAACATATGAAGTGATAGAAATTCACCAGTTAGAGCGACCTCAAGTAACTATAACTCATGCCCTAAGGTATCTATTACTCCCGCCCCCCCAAGCACAGTTTTTTCACCAAAAAGTTTACTGCAAATATTACAATTGATATTATAAATGATATTATCAAAGATGTTATGAGTGCCTGAATTTGTGGTGTAATTAGCAGTGATTGGCGCGGGAATCTCTATGGTTTCGTACGTTTAAAATGTGAGCCTAAGTATAACCTGTGACCTTTGTTTTTTTAAGTGTTTCTATGTTTTGTTAAATTCTATTTTCTAACTATAACGTCCCTGTAACCTTTGTTTTTTCACTGAATTTCTATGTTTTTTTTTTAACATAAAGTAATTTTCATCTCTATACGTTAATCCAACCACCAGCATGCAGGGTCAACCCCCCTATAAGCACCCAACCATGCATGGCCTTCACCCATGTGCAGGGGAGGTTGCCCACAAGACCTGGCCTGCACCCAGATCCTGCGGCCAAACCACCTTAATCTCCCAACCCCATGCTGTGCACAGCTCTTTGGCCGCGCGTGGCGAGAGTTGGCCGCAGCCTCTCTCAGTGTGGCAATTGATGTTAGACGGTGTATCTCAGTGTGAGAGTGGCTGTCAGACTGCCTGTCTGGGTGTGCGCGCGTACACTAGTGTTTTAGTCGGTGCATCAGTGTGGGCGTGGGTCTGTGAGTGGATGCATGGGGGGTCAGTGGGTCTGTGAGTGGGTGTGTGACATTATGAGTGGGTCTGTGAGTGGGTGCTTCACTGTCTAAGTGGGTCTGTGAGTGGATTCATGAGTGTCTGACTGGGGCTGTGAGTGGGTGCACGAGCGTCTGAGTGAGTCTGTGAGTGGGTGCACGAGAGTCTGAGTGGGTCTGTGAGTGGGAGAAAGATTAATAGAAAGAGAGAGAGAAAGAGAGTGAGAGGGGCAGCGATAGAGAGTTTTTTAGGCTTTTATATATGACATAGTTAGAATGAGGTATTTACGAAAAATTTAAAAGAAAAATGTATTTGTCATTTAAAGAGTAATATTACCTTTCTGTATGAGCCTTAAAGATTTGTAGTAAAAAAAAAGAGGGAAATGAGTCAAGCTGGACTCAAACCCTCAATGCTCAGAGTGAAGGTCTGTGACCTCCACACTGAGCTATTTGTTTGGGGTTTTTTCTTTTTTCTTTTGTATCCCTTTATGGGCTTACAGGGACTGTGGAGGAGCCCTCAAGGGCTTCCCCTTGGTCCCTACATGATTTAAAAAATTTCTATTATTCTTGTTATTGTAACACAAGCCCTATACTGGCTATCTGCCACCGTGGGGGAAGCCTTAAGGCGCCATTGCTTCAGCAAGCACAGAGCTGCTTTAACAGCAGCTCCCTGCTTGATGAAGCATTTCATCTCTGTTTCCTGCAGAAGTGCAGGGGACCGAGATGAAAGTTTCGGTTTTGGACAGCGGGACCTGCTTGAAAGGACCCATTGTCAAAAAATCAAAGTGTTTACTGTGGCTAAGCTGCAGCTGCAAAGCTGCAGCCAAACCACAGTGAACAGCTATGTCCCGGGTCGGTGGCCACCCCTGGACATAGCAGGATCCGGCCCCCTCCAACGTATACACAGCCCCAGGAGGTGGTGATCCCCGGCGCTAATGTGGGTCTGGAATGGACCCTTTGTATTGTTTACACTTTGCCCCAGGTAGGTGGTGATCTTGAGGGCAGTGGGTTACCCCCTCGCCTTATTCGTTAATTGCCCTGGGGAGGCGGTGTTCCCCGTGGCTGCAGAGGGGGCCTGAGCCCCCCCCCACATCCAATTTCCAGAATGCACTGGGGTTGGTGGTTCCTGGGCCCGCTGCACATAATGAATTAATCGCCCCAGGGAGGTGGTGGTCTCCAGGGCTGTAGAAGAGGCCATCGGGCCTCCCCCACATAATAAAAGCATTTTGTCCTGGGTAGTGGCAGTCCCTGGGCTGCACATACTTAATTAATCACCCCAGGGAGGTGGTGGACCCCGGGGCTACGGGTGGGGGCCAGCCGCCCCGTTAGAAATTAATATTATCCCTGGCACCTAGTCCCCCAGGGGCTTGAAAAAAATGAAGCACAGGAGCCTGCATCATTATTTTTTATTTATTTTTTCATTCACCTGATCCATGGATCCTCTGCGAATCTCAGCAAAAATTCAAGAAAAAAGGTTTTTACCCATGGGGGGGTTCCTCTGGGACGCCACCACCAGAGGAAAGTGATCAAGGTGTCTGTACCCTGGCCCCAAATTTTTATTTTTAATTTTTTTTGTAGGACTCGGGTGAAGCCGAGTCCCAACATGGCTGACAGCACTTCCTTGTTGAAGTGTTGTCAGCCAAACAGATCTCAGCATGAGATCGAGAGGGGTTGCAAATCTTTCGTGCCCCTATAAATACAAATTTAATTTTCCTTTAATTTCCCTAAAACTACTAACCGGATTCACACCAAATAACAAAAAGGGCTCTTTCTGGACAAAAAGCTACCTTTCTGCCAAATTTGATGTAATTCGGTCCTACAGATTTGGCGCTATCTCTGTTCTAAATCCCTATGGAAAAATGAATCAGGAAAACGTGTTTAGAGGCCCCCCTTTCTTCTCAGCCCCCGCTTGACGGATCACCCAAAACTTTCCAGACAGGCGCTGACATGAGCATGACATTTTTTGGGAAACTTTTGTGCAGATTCGTCAAGCGGCACTAGAATTATTAGCAAAACAAAAAACGCCTTTTCTGCTGAAACTAGGTTATTATATATATATATATATATATATATATATATATATATATATATATATATAGATATATAATATATATATATATACATATCAATAATCACATATGTTATAGATTAATTTATATATAAATATCAAAATGGTTGTATAAACTAACCTAACACATGATCATACCACTTGAAAAAAATAAATAGAGGGACAGATTTAAGAAGCCCTTAGCATCACCTATTGCCACATTAGCATAATTTTCTTCATGCTAATGTAGCATTCGGTTGGGAAAAAACGCTGCACAACATTTACAAAGTGGCGCAATGCATGCATTGCAACACTTTGTAAACCCTTGCATCAAATTATGCCTGCGCCAGGCATAATATATGCAAGGGGGCGTTCGGGCATTAGGAGGCCCAGGAAAATGGCACTATTTCTAGTGCTAGTGCTCTGTAGCATAAGAAAAGATGAAGACAGGGTACTCTCCCTAGCACACTGACCACTACTTGTGCCATCACTATGATTATTAAATGGAACTGCACTATAGGGAGATGTGCCTACATCTGACTCTCCATCGTGTGACATTCCACATACATTCTCTTGCCGCTGAGCATCACACATTTCCTCTAGCACTGTAAGGTGTTTTCTGCAAGTTCACAACACTGACTTGGTCATCCAAGTTGTAAGACCTGGCATCCTTGGCTTGGTTTTCCCTGACTTTTTGCCTTCAGATCTCCTGTTTTTGCTGACTTTGTTTTTGCTGGCCTAAGGATTCTATGCACTGACCAGTGCTGACCAGTGCTAAAGTGCTTGTGCTCTTTCCCTAAACAAGATGACATTAGATTATATCCAATTGGCATATTTAACTTACCTATAAGTCCTTAGTGTACAGGGCCTGACAACTAAATATTACTAGTGGGTCTGTAGCACTGATTGTGCGCCCACTTAAGTAGCCCCTTAAACATATCTCAGGCCAGCCATTGCAGAGCCTGTGTGTTGACATGGTAAAATAACTCATTTGCCATGCCCAAACCTTTGTTCTTAATACTTATACGCCACCCCTAAGGTGGGGGATGGGCAGCCCCAAGGGCAGGGAGCAGCAAATTAAAAAAGTTGGGCATGTACTTTAACGTTTTACATGTCCTGTTACTGAAAAACTCTTACATTCTTTTTTCAGTACTGCAAAGCCAATCTCTGTGATAACATTGGAATTACCTTATTATGGGGGTGATTCTGACCTTGGCGGTCTTTTCGCAAGACCGCCGAGTTACCGCCGCGGTAAAGACCGCCGACCGCGGCGGTATGCCGCGGCGCGTATTCCGACCGCTGGGAGCGTTCCGCCGGAAAACCGCCAGCAGCCACACTGGCGGTCGGCGGGAAAGTGGAGACTGGTCAACCTCCACCGCCACGCCATCAGAACACCGCCCACAGAATGGGAAAACATTGGCCACAGCACACAGAGAGTAATGTCCAACAGTAAGGCAGAAAAAGATATTCCTGGTGTGGTTCCGAGAGTTGAGGGAAGTATAAAGTTGAAACGAGTCTCAAATCCTGTTTGCAGATGGTGTCTTTATTCGTAGGTGCTTAGAAAGCATTAAGTCATCATGGAGATACAGCCAACACGTGTTTCGTCACACAAGTGACTTTATCAAGGCTGAGTAAATGGTAAAGAACTGAAATAGGTATGGCTGCGCCAGGCAGCTGCAGGTGCGTGTGTAAAAGGCTTGCATGAAATCGAAGATATGAGAAGGCCCTGATAAGCCTATAAAATGACCGAGTAGTAGCGTAGTGGTGAGCTGTCCGGTAAACGCGAGATCGAGTATTTCTGTGTGGCGGTCTTCTGTTGGCGGTCACGTCCCTATGGCTCCCGTCGCCTCCCGGAGGACCAACGCAAGGTAAGTTGATCGTCCGTGAGGGGAGGGGGTGGGGGGGGTGTTGTGTGATGTGTGCGTGCATGGGGGTGTGTAGAGGGGGTGTGTGAGTGCGTGCATGCGGGCAGGGGGTGCTGCTGTGCCTATGGGCAATGTGTGTAGTTCGGCGGGTGCGCATGTTGGCATGTATGTGTGCGGGTATGTGCCCCCGTTGTGTATGTGTGTGTGTAGGGGGTGTGCATATGTGCATGTTGGGGGTGCGTGCATGTCGGGGTGCGTGTATGTGCATGTCGGGGTGGGGGGGGCAGGGGGTTTGTAACATCTCTGGGGGGTGGCAGGGGGTGGAGGGTGTGGGGGGGGACTCGTGGGGGGTGGGGGAGACCCCTATCAGTGCCAGGGATGGAATTCCCTGGCCCCGATAGTGCCTACCGCCATGGTTCGCATGGCGGTTCCCGACCGCCAAAAACCGCGGCGGTAAGCAGGGTCATGATGCGGTTGGCGGTCTTGGGTCGACCGCCGGGCCGGAGTGCGCAAACTCCAGCCCGGCGGTCATGACCGCCGTGGCGGTCGGAGTGGGAAAGTGGCGGTCGATCGCGGCGGTGACCGCCGCGGTCAGAATGCCATTTTTTGGACCGCCGGTCTGTTCGCGGTCCGACCGCCGCCTCTCCGCCGACCGCCGGGGTTAGAATCACCCCCTATATTTTTTAAGTGTAATTCACAATCCAGAGGAGATGAACCTATCGAGTTTGGTGTCCCCAGAATCACAACTTATGGTGAAGTCCAATTTGAAATTGCAGTTCTGAAAATGCCACTTCTAGAAAGTTGCCATTTCCTTACTTTAGCCATTTGGTAACTGCTGCCTGTCTGTGATCATGTGTGTGGGGAGGGTGTGTCAAAGCCCAGCTCACCTGAGTCATTGTTCAGTTCTGATGGAGGTTGAAGACAATCCGACCCCACCCTGAAACTGCTTGTTCCAGCACACTAGTTTTTAAAACAGTGCACTAAGAACAGAAGCTCAAGGGAAGGGGGGAAGTGGATAAAATAAAAAAAAGAGACAACACCGTTCTTGCGTTTCCACTGTTGAAGTGCTGCACAAATCTGCGGCCCTTTCTGACTTCTGTAGAAACTGGTGCCTAATAAAACATAAACAAAGAACAGATAAGTGCAACCTATTCCTAAATGGGTTCCTGACTATCCCTTTATTTATTAGAAATTCTCTTCTAAAAGTACCTCTTGGATCCTGGTCTCTAGTTTCCAGGTTTGGAATGTGTTACTGCTCTGGGATGTGTTTTCTATTACTGTAAAGCTTCTAAAACATTAAACAAATACCGTTATCAGAATTACCAATATCAAACATTCATCATAATATAACTAAAGCCTAAATTCCCAATAGCAGACTCACTTTTCCCATATTTCCAGAATCTTTTATAAAACAACTACTGTACTTTTACATCAAAATACAGCATGTAATTTGTGCAAGTCCTTGATTTACTGTTTGCCTTGCTGTCAATGGTTTCCACTGTTCGATTTCCAAAAGTTCCATGAAAAAAAACAATGTCCGCTTCACAAAGTTCCGCAAAATACTCCTGCAACAAAGAGCCTGAATCACAATGCTCGTGGAAGGCACTTCGCCTCAAACTGTCTATACAGGAATCCGGAAATTGCCGTCAAAGCTCCCTCAGGTAATAAAAAGTTTTGCACTTACTTGTTGCTGGCAAGAGATACTGATCAGTCTAACCTTGTCTTCTTTCTCTTTTGCAGGTTACTCGTAGGAGAGAGGCTGAGGCAAGGAGGAACCGGAAACCGGAAGAAGGAAGAGCCAGCAGCTGCGCCCATTGAAGTCAAAGAAAGTCTGTAAAGAGCAGGAGTGCCAGCGCCGAGGGATCTGTTCTCAGGTAAGCGGGAGGTAGACGAGCACAAGCACTGGGTGAGGCTCGGGGGATGCCTTTTATAGACAGGACTGGGTGTGGTTCGAAGAGCTGGGTGTGGTTTGAAGGGCTGGGTGTGGTCCTCACATGCTGCACATGTTTTTGGAAGGTGTGCAGAGCTGGGTGTGGTTTGAAGGGCTGGGTGTGGTCCTCACATGCTGCACATGTTCTTGAAAGGTGTGCAGAGTTTCAGTTATCATGCAAATGAGTTGGATTAACACATGGCCTAGGGAGGAGTGTTTTAAAGAAGCCTTGGTAAAAGCAAGGCCCAATGTGTAAACAAAACAGCACATTAAACAACATACACAGAAGCCTAGGGGGGGGAAGATGAGATAACAAGAAAGGCTTTCAATAGTAAGTTTAAAAGGGAGCTATTACAGAACCCACTAGTGCAGTGAGAGGGGACATGCTCTTTGCTGTGTACAAACCCTAACAGTTGCCCCCCTCAAAGGCCCTCCTACAGGACGGGGTTTTCCTGGATTTTTTAAATAAAACCGTCTAATCAGCTGTGGGGCATGTACATATGATGCTGGTTCCCATGAATTCTCAGATTCATCATATCCTTTCCATTCTACTAAATAAAACAGACGTCCACTAATTATTTTTGAGTCTTTTATGCTTTTCACTTCATATTCCAGATTTCCCTTAATTGGTATGGGTGGAGGTGGTGGTTCAGGTCGGGTTTTTGAGTTGTACGGCTTAAGCAAGGACACATGGAATGTAGTATGTACTGGATATTCTTTTGGTAAATCTAATTTTACTGTTACCGGGTTTACTATGGCAGTTATACTAAAGGGTCCAATGAAACGTGGTTGCAGCTTTCGGGATCCCTCTATGTTTAGGTTCTTTGTGGAGAGCCATACCTTGTCACCAATTTTATACATTGGGGCCTCTGACCTGTGTTTGTCTGCTTGTCTTTTCATGCTTTCCTTGTACTTTAATAAATGTTTCCTGGCTTTGTCTTGTATGTCACCTAACCTCGTTAGTCTATCCGTTACTGTAGGCAACAGGGAATCTTCTAACAAAATGGGTATAGCTCTTGGATGATACCCCTGCAAGAAATAGAATGGTGAGCAAAGTAGAGCTGAATGCTCAGTATTATTATAAACAAACTCTGCTACAGGAAGAGCTTCCAACCATTCACTAGAATAATCAGCCAATAAACAACGTAGCGTTTGAAGTAAGGTTTGGTTCAGTCGTTCAGTCTGTCCATCTGTCTCTGGGTGGAAAGCAGTGGATAAGGCCACATCTATTTTCAGTTTTTCACATAATTTTTTCCAAAATCTGGAGTTGAACTGGCTCCCTCGGTCTGACACCACTTTGCTTGGCAAACCATGTAAACGCACAATTTCCCTTATAAAAATATCGGCAAATTCTGCCGCCGTGGGTAATTTCCGTAATGGTACAAAATGTGCCATTTTAGATAAAAAATCCACTATAACCAACACTGTTGTGAAGGATTTTACAGGTGGTAAACCTACAATAAAGTCTACGCTCACAGTGTGCCAAGGTTGTTTGGGTGTTGGCATTGGTATTAACAAGCCGTCAGGAGCCTTATGAGAAGATTTATGTCTTGCACAAATTGGACAGGTAGTGACAAATTGCTTAATGTCCTTTCTTATAGTGTCCCACCAAAAGTGTTTTTGCACATTTTCCAGGGTTTTTACCCAACCAGGATGACCTGCCAACGGTGAGGCGTGATGCCAAATTATCACCTGTGTTTGTAATTCAGAGGTGGGCACTAACAGCATGTTGTCGTGATACAATAAACCTCGTTGTATTGTGTTATGGGAATCCTTTAACCAATCCTGAGGTGCTATTTGCATGTGTGCATTATATAGATCTGTGATGAAATCCTTCTGTTGTACTGGTGCCAACAACTTTTGGGGAGGAATAATGGGTTCTCCTATTTTATCTTGTTTCATGTCTGAGGTATGTCCGTATCTAGATAACACATCAGATTGAATTTGTTGTGCACCTGGTCTATAGGTTATAACAAAGTCAAATGTGCTAAAAAAATTTAACCAGCGCATCTGACGTGGTGTTAGTGCTTTAAGTGATCCAAAAAACTGTAGGTTCTTATGGTCAGAAAAGATTGTAACTGGGCACTTGGCTCCCATTAAATGGTGCCTCCATTCTGAAAAGGCTACTTTGATAGCTAGTAGTTCCCTTTCAGCCACAGTGTAATTTTGTTCAGCTGGCAATAACTTTTTGGAATAGAAGGCTATAGGATGTAACTGGCCATCTACTGCATCTCGTTGAGAGAGAACTCCTCCTAAAGCTACTTGTGAAGCATCCGCTTCAACAAAAAAGGGCAAGTCAGGATCAGGATGTTTCAGAATTGGGGCTGAAGTGAACTTTTGTTTTAGGAGTTGAAAGGCGTGTGCCGCCTCATCAGTCCAAAGAAATCGTTGCCCTTTCCGCAACAAGGTAGTTATTGGGGCCACAATGTCTGCAAAATGTGCAATAAACCTCCTATAAAAATTGGCGAAACCCAGAAATTTCTGAATATCTTTTACAGAGGATGGTTCTGGCCAATCAGCAATAGCACTGATTTTCTTTACATCCATATTTATTCCTTGAGGTGACAGGCAGTATCCTAAAAAGTCCACCTTGTTGACATTAAAAGTACACTTTTCTAACTTAGCAAAAAGATGATTTTCTTTTAACTTTGATAATACTGCACGAACATGTTGGGTATGTTCTTCTGAGTTCTTAGAGTAAATGAGGATGTCGTCTATGTATACTATGACACAAACGTCCAGGAATTCGTATAGGACCTCATTTATAAAGAACTGAAATGCCGCAGGGGCATTACATAACCCAAAGGGCATTACTGTGTACTCAAATAAACCAAACTTTGTCTTGAAAGCTGTCTTCCACTCATCCCCCTCTTTTACTCGGACCAGGTGGTAAGCTCCCCGCAGATCTAGATTAGTGTATACAGTAGAATGTCTTAATTGATCCAACAACACAGGTATTAGAGGAAGAGGATATTTATTCTTTATTGTAGCCTTATTTAGTCCTCTATAATCGATAAACGCGCGCAGGAATTTATCCAGCTTCGGGATAAAAAAGAGTGGAGATGACACCGGAGATGTGGAATGACGGAAGAACCCAGACTGTAGTAGGTCATCTAGGTAGGTTCTTAAGTATTTGGTTTCTTCGTCAGTCAAAGCATATACTCTGTTATTAGGTAAAGGGGCCCCTGGGATAAGATCTATACGGCAGTCATAAGACCGATGTGGGGGCAGCACACTAGCCTTTACTGGATCAAAGACGTCTTTAAAGTCAGAATATTCAGGAGGGAGACTTGGTTCATCTTGTGTAACACTAGCACAGTGTAATACTGTGCTCTGTTCTGTACCTGCTTCTTGATAGCAATTGGTTCTACAGAAAGAGGAATCCAAAGTAACAGTTCTATTCACCCAATCAATTTTTGGATTATGAGTTGTTAACCAGGGTACCCCGAGAATCAAACCAAAATTAGGAGTATCTATCAGATCAAAGCTAATCACCTCTGTGTGCCCGTTCTGACAGACCATAACAAGTGGACTTGTTTGTTTTGTGATTAATCCAGAGGTCAATTCTGACCCATCCACTGCACATACTGCTTCTGGACAAGGCTTTAGGCACATAGGAAGTCCTAAGATTTCAGCTAACTTATTATCCACAAAATTTCCTGTCGCGCCTGGATCCTGTAGGACAGGGAGAGAATGCCTCACTTGGGTAGTAACAATTAAAACGACCTGAATTATGAAATGTCTAGGTATGTGCGGTACCCTGAAGGCTGCAGCATTAGAGGTTTGATTAAGATGTTTTCTCGAACAAGTAACCTCTCCCCTTGTTGAGCTTAATCGTTTCCCGATTCAGTTGAGGAGGTGGAGGAAACAGCACCCTTTCGTGGAGTTTTAGGCTTTACTGGACATTCTCTGGCAAAGTGACCTGCCCTGCCACAATATAAACATAATTGAAATTTTCTCCTTCTTTCTTTTTCCTCTGATGTGAGTGGACCTCTGAGTGTCCCTATTTGCATAGGCTCTGGTTCAGGGAGTTTATTATCTGTGTCTTTCTTCTCGTGTCTAATAAAAGTTAACCGTGATTCCAGTTTGTATTTATCTCCCTTTCTTTCTCCTAGTCTATGTTCTAATTTCACAACTAAATCTACAAAGTCCGAATAGTCTTTTGGCAAATCAACTATATGAGCCAGCGCGTCTTTTAACTCGTCTCTCAAACCTTTATAAAAAAGGGAGACACGCTTTTCTTCTGGCCACTGTGTCTCGGTGAGTAAACGATTAAAACTAGTGAGATAGGTCAATAAATCCTTGTTACCTTGTTTAAGATTTAAAAGCTCATTATCACTTGCCTGCATGAAAGTATGTTTTGCAAAAAGGCTGGTCATGGTACGTTTAAATTGATTCCAATTATGGAGGATGGGATCATCTCTATCCACGAAAGGAATTGACCAATTGGCTGCTGTGCCACCCAAATAAGACAAGACGAATGCCACTTTCGTATCATCAGTAGGGAACTGTTGTGGCTTATAAATGAAGTGTAATTGACATTGATTGATAAAAACATGGAATTTGTTACTATCTCCATGAAAACGTTCAGGTGCTGCTAAGGGCACAACATTAGGAACATTAACAGTAACCTCAACTGGGGAAGGCAAAGTTGTATGTTTTGATGGCGCCCCTGTCTCTGAGGAGGTTTTAAACAAAGGCGTAGAATCTGTGTTCCACTGAGATCCCCTAAATTTATACCTGCTTAAATCCTGTTTTAAAAAGGTATTCTCCATCTTTAATCTCTCTATTTCCTCTTGCATATGTTGCAAGCTGCCAGACACTGATTCATTATGAGCCAAGTCCTCATTTAGGGCCTGCGCCATATCCGTGACGTCAATGCCCTCTATTTCTTCCCCGGTATTCATCGTCCACCAGAACTGAAATTTTTTAAGGCTTGTGCTTCTGTCAAAGCCCAGCTCACCTGAGTTCTTGTTCAGTTCTGATGGAGGTTGAAGACAATCCGACCCCACCCTGAAACTGCTTGTTCCAGCACACTAGTTTTTAAAACAGTGCACTAAGAACAGAAGCTCAAGGGAAGGGGGGAAGTGGATAAAATAAAAAAAAGAGACAACACCGTTCTTGCGTTTCCACTGTTGAAGTGCTGCACAAATCTGCGGCCCTTTCTGACTTCTGTAGAAACTGGTGCCTAATAAAACATAAACAAAGAACAGATAAGTGCAACCTATTCCTAAATGGGTTCCTGACTATCCCTTTATTTATTAGAAATTCTCTTCTAAAAGTACCTCTTGGATCCTGGTCTCTAGTTTCCAGGTTTGGAATGTGTTACTGCTCTGGGATGTGTTTTCTATTACTGTAAAGCTTCTAAAACATTAAACAAATACCGTTATCAGAATTACCAATATCAAACATTCATCATAATATAACTAAAGCCTAAATTCCCAATAGCAGACTCACTTTTCCCATATTTCCAGAATCTTTTATAAAACAAATACTGTACTTTTACATCAAAATACAGCATGTAATTTGTGCAAGTCCTTGATTTACTGTTTGCCTTGCTGTCAATGGTTTCCACTGTTCGATTCCCAAAAGTTCCATGACAAAAAACAATGTCCGCTTCACAAAGTTCCGCAAAATACTCCTGCAACAAAGAGCCTGAATCACAATGCTCGTGGAAGGCACTTCGCCTCAAACTGTCTATACAGGAATCCGGAAATTGCCGTCAAAGCTTCCTCAGGTAATAAAAAGTTTTGCACTTACTTGTTGCTGGCAAGAGATACTGATCAGTCTAACCTTGTCTTCTTTCTCTTTTGCAGGTTACTCGTAGGAGAGAGGCTGAGGCAAGGAGGAACCGGAAACCGGAAGAAGGAAGAGCCAGCAGCTGCGCCCATTGAAGTCAAAGAAAGTCTGTAAAGAGCAGGAGTGCCAGCGCCGAGGGATCTGTTCTCAGGTAAGCGGGAGGTAGACGAGCACAAGCACTGGGTGAGGCTCGGGGGATGCCTTTTATAGACAGGGCTGGGTGTGGTTCGAAGAGCTGGGTGTGGTTTGAAGGGCTGGGTGTGGTCCTCACATGCTGCACATGTTTTTGGAAGGTGTGCAGAGCTGGGTGTGGTTTTAAGGGCTGGGTGTGGTCCTCACATGCTGCACATGTTCTTGAAAGGTGTGCAGAGTTTCAGTTATCATGCAAATGAGTTGGATTAACACATTGCCTAGGGAGGAGTGTTTTAAAGAAGCCTTGGTAAAAGCAAGGCCCAATGTGTAAACAAAACAGCACATTAAACAACATACACAGAAGCCTAGGGGGGGGGGAAGATGAGATAACAAGAAAGGCTTTCAATAGTAAGTTTAAAAGGGAGATATTACAGAACCCACTAGTGCAGTGAGAGGGGACATGCTCTTTGCTGTGTACAAACTCTAACAGGGTGACAGCTGTGCATTGTGTACCTTCTAGACAACCACAAACAATAGGAGCTTAGGTGTGACTTGATGGGCCATCTTGGGAGGATTTAAGGGAGGAGCTTGGCACAGCCTCACTTACAACTGACTAGTCTGTGTCATGACCACACACAAATGGCTGCATACACCCTGTAGTGAGTCTGGAGCCAGGGCATGAAGGGCAGGGACTGTGTGTTTTTCAAAAGCATCTCTTTGTAGTCTCCCTCACTTCAAAGACACAACTGGGTATAAGTATTGGACCCCTGACACCACCACTTCACTTCTCTTCTGGATCCGTGGATATTCTGCCAGGAAGAAGAGCTGCTGTACTGCAACAAGGACTGCCACCCTGCTGGACTCTTACAGTGCTGTGCTGACCTGCTGACTGCTACCCTCTTGCCTGGAAGCGAGAAGTACTGGACCTGCATCTCCACAACCCAGAACTCAGAGTGACTCCAAAGGCTAGTTGGCAAGCTTCCTGATTGAAGTCTCAGGGACATAACAGACTTCCACCCGCCCAACCTCTGCAACTAGACTCTGCCAGCTGTGAGCCTGACCTGCCAAGTGGTGCCAAACGAGTCCTGGATCCTTGGAAATAGGTCTAAGATGCAGCTCCAACAGAACCAATGCATCTCCGCCGTTGCGTCGACAGAACAACACATTTCTGCCATTGCAAGGAGAAAACCGATGCATGGCTCCCAGAACCAGCACTCCGGCACTTACTTCAGTGCAACGTCCCTGCATCCCCATCGACCACAGCCTCGACAACAACGCCAATCTCCCTATCGCAACCACTGTGCTCACCAGAGTCAGTCCATCACCTTGATGACAACACAGCCGGCACACACACCTGAACTCCATTGCATCTCTGCTCCGATGCATCGCCACCCCTGCGTGGGGAACTTTACCACAGCTCCTTGACTGCACAGGGAAAATCTATGCATCTCCTTCATGATGTGCCTTCTAACTAACGCAAGGCTCCCGAACTAAGGGCCATATTTACAATAAAGTGGTGCATCACAAGTGATGCGCAACTTTTCTTGCAGCCCAAATGCGTCCCCTAACGTCGCCATGGTAGCATCCTATTTACAATATGGCGCACCATGGCGCATGTTAGGGGCAATAACGTCATTTTTTTGACGATATTGTAACGCTATAATGGATTAGCGTAAAAAAAAAAATGCTAATCCAGTATAGTGTTAAGAGACCCATTGAAATCAATGGGAGCCTCCTTTTAATGCCTGAATACGGCACTATGGTAGGGGCCCATTAGCGTCACATTTTGGCAAAAATTTGGCCGCAAATGTGGCGTTAAGGGGTGCAAGGGCCTTGTAATTCTGGCCCCAAGTTCTAAGGTACTTTGATTCAGCGGGCCCAACAGGGTCCCTGTAGTCGGCCCACACGTTATCGTGGTCGGCCTGAACTTTTGACTTTGTCCCGGTTGGTGCTTTTTGCTTCTAAGCACTATTTTACAGTTTATTATTTTTTTAATTCATGTTCTACATATTGGATTTTTGACGCTTTAGTCTTGTTTTGTTTATTACATTTTGATTTATTTTTCTAATGTGGTCCGATATCTTTTTGTGTGGTGTTTTCACTGTTTTACAGTTTGAGGTATTACACAAATACTTTACACACTACCTCTAAGTTTAGCTTGACTGCTTTGTGCCAAGCTACAGTAAGTGAGGGGATTTCGGATTTATCTGACACTTACCCTGACTAGGACTATGGTTGCTGTTTGACTAAGGTGTACTTCTCACTCAACCAACAACCCAATTTCTAAAACTGGTGAGCAGCGGTGAGGATAGGACTTATGTTTGTGCAGTCCCATACAGTAATTAGTGTATACTACCAAGTCATACCAAAGACCACTTCAAATTCTTTTCAACTCTGCCTGATTAGCCTTTTTAATTTTTTTTACATAATGTCTCTGACTGGAGGATCTACATCTGCAAAAAAGGAATTTGAGTTGGCCAACCTAGAAGTTTATTCTGTGGCCCAGCTCAAGGATCTCTGAATGGGATGTGGCTTCCTGAAAAGAGCACCACATGGAAGGTGGAGCTGCAAAAGGCGCTGAGGGCATGGGCAGAAGCTCGCTCTGCTTTGAATGTAACCCCCAGGAGAGGATAAGAAGTTGGGTGACCATGACGAAGTCCCTTCTGAGGAATCACCTATAGGGGACAGAGAAGGAATGACCCCTGAACTACAGCTTCCTGTGGGGGTAGGTAGCAGTGCCTCTTCCCATGGTTTCTCCCCAGGGGAGCAGGCTGCGAGGATGAAAGGAGGGAAGAGATAGAGTGTAGGCTGGAGATGGTTAAACACAAAAATGGAAGAGAAGAGACTAGCCACAGAAACAGCAAAGGAGAAGACTTAGGCTGCCAGAGTCTTAGAGGAGAAGAAATTGGCCATGGAGAAGAGGATATTAATGTTGGCTCATGAACTGAGTCTGAAGGCACTGGACATTAGGACCAGGCAGGCTGAGTCCAGCAGTGATGGTGGCAGCATTCCCTCAGTGCCCTCTGCAGACCTGAGGGTCCACAAACCTGAAGGTCTGGTGCCCGAATTGTTTGTGGGTTGCAACATTGACAAGTGGTTTGAGGCTTATGAGATTGCCTTACAGATGCACAAGATCCCTGAAGGGGATTGGGGGATAGTCTGCGGAGGCATATCCCTAGCGAGGAGAGGGTCACCCTTCTGGCCCTAGATGTAGGAGACAGGATGAGGTCCCCCCCCATAAAGGTAGCCCCTGTCAGAAAGTATGGTTGGACCCCAGAAAAGTGCAGGCAGAAGTTTAGGGACAGGCAGAAACTGCCCCAACAGACCTGGGTTGATTGTGTAGATTCCTGTTGCAAGGCACTTAATGGATGTGTAAAGGACACTGAAATAATAGATTGTCAGGGGCTGTGTAACCTGATTTAAAAAAAGGCACATGTTCAGTCTTTGTTTTGCAGATCTGCACCAGCACTTGATTGATAGCAAGCTCTCTGACCCTAAGGAGCTTCCTAAGAAGGCGGACTGCTGGGTCAGCACCAGGGTCCATAAGAAGGTAGCTAGAGGGATCATTACAAGGGTGGGCAGGGTCCCCATCAGAAGAAGGGGGAGACAGACAGAAAGGCAAGGAGTTCTCTAACGGGCCCCAGACCAGACCTTTGGGTCAGGCCTCACATCTCTCTATTGAGAAGAAGAAGAAATGGCTCCCTGACGTTCATCTTCAATGATGCTGCATAATATGGCTTGTAATTAGGTGCACCCAGTCCTCCCTCTAGTAATGGCTGTTGTGTAAAAGTCAGGGCTATCCAGCAATGACCCGTTCCCCCCCAGATCAAATCCAGGAAGTGGCTATTTAGTTCCCAGGAGAAAACTTTTGGGGAGTACCAGTGGCAGTGCTGCAACAAAGTACAGTAATCTAGAAATAATCAGAATTTTAGCAATCATTACCTGTCTCAGTGGGGAGAGGGACATGGAGAGCCAGAAGGGGAGTGATCCTCAAATCAATCACAAGGCTCAGTCTACATTGCCTTCTTTAAGGGCTGCATTAGTCTGGTATATGTGGATGCATAGATATTTAAAGGTGTCATAGCACCACTGTAGTTTTCACTCTGACGCCATACCTCTAAGTAGTTCAGGTGTTGAGGTAAGAGGAAACAGGCAGGATTTGGGCCAATCGACCTGGAGCCCAGAGAGAGGGCTAAAGTCATCCAGCAAGCTCATCAATGCTGGGAGCGAGGTCCGAGGCTCAGGTTGAAAGACCAGTGTGTCATCCACATATAGTGACACTACGTGGCAAGCATCCACTTTTGGGATTCCTCACTCTAGGTCGTGTAGGTGCAGGCGGCTAGCCAGGTGCTTCATGGCCACAGCGAAAAGTAGTGGCAACTGTGGCATCCCTGGCGAGTACCCCTCTGAATTGGGAAGCTGTCTGATATGAACTGGCCAAGCTTGACCCTGGCTGTCGGTCCCGAGTACAGTGTGCGCACCTAGCCCAGGAACCCAGGTCCAAAATCCAGATGCTCTTGGGTGGATACGAGATAGGCCCAACTCAGGGTGTTGAAAGACTTTTTGATGTCTAATGATACCGCCACCCTGCCGAATTCCTCTGGTGGTTTGAGGTGCATTAGTCTTAGCAGACTGTTGATGTTAAGGAAGGTGTTGAGTCCTGGAATGAAGTCTGATTGGTCAGGATGAATCAAGGAACTAATGACAGGCAGAATTCTATTAGCTAGTATTTACTATTTTCCGCAAAACCTTGCAATCAAGGTTAAGTAGGTATAGGGGATGGTGTGAGCACACGTCCATTGGTTCCTCCCGCCAGGTTCGGGGAGAACTACGATCAGTTCTTTGCTCATGAAGAGCGGTGATTGATTGGAAGATCGGACCTCAGTAAACACTTCCAACAACTGTTAGGAAATTCCCACGGAGTAAATAGCATAATATTCAACTGGCAGCCCATCAATGCCCGGGGTTTTATTTCTACCAATTTGGGTAGCAGCCAATCAAATCTCTTCTAACTGGATTGAATAATCCATGAAGAAGGCACAGGTGGGTCAGCTGCAGCCCTTGGAAAAAATCCCAAAATCAGACAGGTCCTGGCTCATTGGCAGATGTATGCAGTGTATGGTAGTACACCCGAAACTCATTAACGATGCCGGCCTGGGTGGTACCTAACATATTGTCTGCATCGCAAATGGCCCCTATAGGGGTTTTCTCGGGCTAGCCAAGCCAGTAACGGCCTGAGCAATCGCTCTCAGCATGCAACTTGGTTAGCTTCTGCATGTAGTCATGATGACTCAGGTGCGTTTCTGCTTCCTTATATCTTATGCATAAGCACCCGAGTTGCTCAATCCCCACTGTGTGGCCGGCCACCTCCCTCTCCATAGATCATATGTCCCGCTTCAGGGCCAACAGCTCATTTTGTGGAATGCAGTGGACTCCCCACGTGGCAGCCATGCAGTGCCCACACTCTACCACCTTATGGGCTTCCCGTTCTGTTGCCCCAGGTGGAGTGGACCCTTTGTTGTGTTCGAAGTATTGTGTACTAAGTTTTGAGAGGTCATCCCAAAATGCGGGCTCATGCAGTGCTTCTGGCTGTAAACGCCACATGAGCATGTTCAAACACGCCCTACCAACTAGAGCACCACCTAAAGTGGACACTGGTCCACTAACATTTTGGTCAAATACTCTGACCTGACAACCTGTGCTTCCAGCCCATCAGTGTAGAGCACAAGATCCAATCGTGTGTGACATTTGTAAGGAAGGGAGTAGAACAGGTACTCCGGGTCAGCAGGATGGCCCAAGTGCTGCACATTATGCAGCCACCTCTGTGTCAGCCACACCCTGAGATTTTGTGACATTCTAATGCAGGTTGCATTTAGCAAGGGAGGCAAGGAGTGATCCCAATACACTTCCAGCACACAGTTAAAGCTGCCCCCCCACATGCCAGGTGCATGGGGATTCATGAAGAGGGCTGGAGTGAGTGTATCAAAGAATTCAGATTGGTTTGAATTGGGGGCATATATGCCCACCATCATCAGTGGTGTCCCGTCTAAGTGTCTTTCTGTGATCACAAACCTGACCCCAGTGTCAGCAGCATGTCTATCCACCCGGGGCTATCCATATTAGCACCTTTTAGGCATAAGCAGAGGATGTCGTACCAGATAACTGACCCAACCATTTCATATGGACTTTATAAAGTTCTGCAGCAGTGAGGTGCATTGCCTGCATCATGGCGCTGTGTGGGTCAGTATTTAAGGTAATTGTGTATGCGATAGTGCTTGGTAGGTGTGGCCATGCATGTGCATTCTATGTGATCACATTGTACACTGGTACTTGCATATAAGGGAGGTGTCCATGTCATCTGTCGGCGTAGGTATTTGCAGGTCACAGGTCTGCATCTAATTGTGGCAACCATCTCCTGGATCCCATGGCCCATCCTGGCGTGCCATAGTGTGCCCCCTTGCGCATTCATATCCCAGCAGTGTACCCCGAGGTGTTCTAAATTCAAATACAAAGCAACACAAACAATAGTAAAGCCAGTAAATACCTCCCAGTATGGTCAAGTGATATTGGAGTCCCCACCTGTAAGAACAAACCAACAAATGAAAAAGCGGTTCAACAGGCAAATCAAATTCAATACGGAAGTACAGTGGAACATGGAAGGACACAGTTCCAACAAGTCTTTGCCATGGGCTGACTGTAAAGGGCTGGCCATCTAGTTAACACAGAGCAGTGAGGCTTAGCGTAACATTGCTAAACTGCAGTCTCGACTCTGGGCTGTATGTGGCATGTATGCTTCACAAATCGCCCGAAGGCTGAGGAGTAACTTTAGAGCCCCAGTGAGGAGTGGTCAGTGAGGAAATGGAGCCCCCTGTGTCTGTGCCAGAGTCTGATAGATGACAGGGGCCTGCCCACACCAAGACAGGCCCAACACCAGGGTTGCTGGTGTCGCACAGCAGTTAACTCACTGCTGCAGGGGCCCCGTTGGCCGAAAATGGAAGCAGATGCTTTCCATGTATTTCATTAGCAGCCTTGGAAGCTTTACAAGTGGAACAGGTGCTGAATGGGCAAAGTGGAATAAGGATTTAGGACGGGCCGGCCGTGGAGCTCATTGCAGTGCGTCTGATGCGGCTGCCATCCTGGCCATGCCCCTAAGTTCTGCACTCCTTACCACCCTCAAACCACTGGGCTTGTTGAAAGGTTCAACAGGACCCTAAAGGGTATGATAATGGGTCTTTCAGAACCCATGAGGTGTAAGTAGGACATCCTCTGCCATGACTTTTGTTTGCATACAAGGAGGTACCGCAGAAGAGGGTTGGCTTCAGCCCCTTTAAACTTCTGTACTGAGACCCTGTGAGAGAACCTCTTAGTCTGCTGAAGGAGGGCTGGGAGCACGCTCTCAGGAAAGCCCCCCAGGATGTGGTTAGCTACTTGCTGGTACTCTGCAACCAGACCAGACGCTTCCAGAAGCTAGCGCAGGAAAATTTGGAAGCCAGCCAGGAGGACATGAAAAGGCAGTATGACCAGAATGCCATTCTGGATGAGTTTCAGACTGGTAAAAAAGTGTGGGATATGGAGTTCATGGAGCCCCGGGCCTTGCAAGACTGCTGGCCTGGGCCTTATGAGGTGAAAGAGCACAAGAATGAGGTCACTTATCTGGTGAACCTCAAGACTTCAAGGAATTCTTTAAGGGTCCTATCAACCATGCTCCTATTCATGGATGATGGGGTGGAAGTGCACAGTGAACTGTATCCCTACCTCCTTTCTTCCACAGAGCAGGATGAATCAGTGGAGGGTGTCCGACTCGCCCCACCCTGACTCTAGATCAACAAAGAGGCATAGTTACTGGGGCAGTTTGTCTCTTTATTCTCTCTTTCCCCAAGACTCACTCCATGATTTACCTATAATGTGGATACTGGGGAGAGCATGCCTATGAAGAGTAAAATCTACAGACTGTCTGACAAGGTGAGGTCCAGCATTAAGGATAAGGTTTCCAAAATACTGCACTTAGGGGTCATTGAGCCCCCAACCAGTCCTTGGTCCAGCCCAGTGGTGTTAGTCCCTAAGCCTACCCCTCCAGGTGTCACTATAGAACTTCGGTTCTGTGTGGAGTACTGAAGGTGCAATGCAGCCAGCAAAACTGATGCGCTCCCCATCCCTCGAGCGGATGAGCTCGCAGATCGGTTTGGAGCTGCCCAGTTCCTCAGCAAATGTGATTCAATGCCTTCACCAAGGTGGCCAATTAGAAATCTGCATTCCCTACACTGGAAGAGCACATCCAGTTCCGGGTCATGCCTTTTGGGTTGAAGAACACCCCGGCCGCCTTCCAGCAGTTGACGAACCAGGTCCTGGCTGGGTTGGAAAACTTCAGTGCCACCAATCTGGATGCTATTGCGGTCCTCAGTTCTAGCTGGGAGGATCACCTATGACACCACAGAGAAGTGGTTCAGGCCTTGCGGAGGGCAGGGCTGTCTATCATGGCCAGAAAGTGCCACATAGGGCAGGGCTCAGTGGTCTTCTTGGGTCACCAAGTAGGAGAAGGCAAAGTGCAGCCTCTCCAGGCCAAGATTGAAACCATTCTAGCTTGGTAATCCCCCCCCCCCCCAAGACCCAGACATAGGTGAGAGCCTTCTTAGGCCTCACAGGCTACTACAAGAGATTTGTTGAGTGGTATGTTGCCCCCTTGACAGAGCTGACTTCCACGAAGAAGCCACATCAGATGATCTGCACAGAGGTATGCCAGACAGCTTTTGACTCTCTGAAGGAGTCCATGTGCACAGCACCTGTGCTCAAGGCCCCTCACATCTCACAAGAATTCATTGTGCAGACAGACACCTCAGAGCATGGCTTAGAGGCCGTGCTCTCACACCTAAATGAAAAGGGCCTGGATCAACTGGTAGCCTTCATCAGTAGGTGATCACTACCCAAGGAACAAAGGTGGACTGCAATAGAGAGGGAAGCCTTTGCTGTGCTCTGGGTGCCAACGAGGCTATGGCCATTCCTGTTTGGCACTGACTTCCGGGTTCAGACAGACCACAGACCCCCACAGATGGTTAATGCAAATGAGGGTTAAAAATCCCAAACTGTTGAGGTGGTCTATCTCCCTACAGGAAATGGACTTTATGGCGGAACACCGTCCTGCAACAGACCACACCAATGCTGATGGTCTCTCCAAGTTCATCTGTCTTAGTGAAGCGAATGCCCAAGGGTTTGGGTAGCTCACCCCACTTTTAGCTGACGGGACACATGTTATCTCTGCCATCCTTGGTGTGGTTTCCCCTGACATTTTGCCTTCAGACCTGTTTTTTCTGACTTTGTTTTTCCTGGCCTTATGATTCAACACATTTTACCGCTGCTGACCAGTGCTTAAGTGCTTGTGCTCTTTTCCTAAAACATGATGAGATTGGATTATATCCAATTGGCATATTTAATTTACCTTTAAGTTCCTAGTAAAGTGCACTATCTGTGTCCAGGGCCTGTAAATTCAATGTTACTAGAGGGTCTGCAGCACTGATTGTTCACTCTTAACAATGTCACAGGCTTGCCATTTCAGAGCCTGTGTGTGCAGTTTAAACTGCTATGTCAACCTGGCCAAATAACCATTTTGCCAGGCCCAAACCTGCCTGTTTACTAAATATGTCACCTCTATGGTAGGTGCAAGGCAGCCCCCAGGGCAGGGTGCAGTGTATTTAAAAAGCTGGACATGTACTTTTAAGGTTTACTTGTCCTGAAAAAACTTTTACATTCGTTTTTAGGGTTGAGTCTGTGTCGCATGCGCTTGCGCATGCGTATTGCTTGCAAGGCGCTTTAGGAATTAGAAAAGGTCTCGGAGCCCCGTCCACGTCACGTCAGTGTCTTTCATTGGTTCGTGGGCTTGCCTGTTAAAATCTACTTGCTTTCATTAGTGGAAGGCACGCATACGTCATGCCTTTTCCAGTGGTTAGCACTCCTCGAGCGCAGCGACCAAGTACAGAAAGCATGCGAGGCTCGCTGTTTCCCGTCAGGTTTGTGGACTACTTTTTATCTTTTGTTCGCAGTGCGATCTCGCTTGGCAGAAGTCAAGCGCTTTGCATAACATCAACCCTTTTACATAGTTAATTGTTGTTTTGCCGTTACATAGATAATTGCACTTTTGCCGATAGGTTTCACTACGAGTTAACTGTAGCAGCACAATCGCGCTGTTTTTTTTCTTTCAATGTTGCAAGAAAAATCCGGTTGGGGTGTTTACAACTGCTAATAGCTGTAACTCGGAGAAATGCAAGACCCTAGTTTTTAGTTTGGTTCTAGGCCTGGGTGCGCACAGATGTTCCCCTGTTTTTGGTGCTGCGCCTATTTAGACCAGTGCGCACAGTCACTGCTTGCTCACGTTTTCACTCACTCTTACAGCCGTCCGTTCACTTTCAGGTGGCAGTAGCAATCTAGCAATCAGTAGCAAATAAAGTCACAAAATCTGTCAGTTGTCCTTCACATTTTGCTTCCACCAATCAAAACTTAAGACAAGGGCAAAGGATCAGCTTACTTGAGCCATTTGGTTCTTTTCTCTGTCAGGGACAGGCATTGTACCTTAGCACACAGAAATTAGGGCCAGATGTAGCAAGGCATTAGTGCCTCGCAAACGGCGAAAAACGCCGTTTGCGAGGCGCTAATGCCCTCACGCGATGCAGAAACACATTTTGCGAGTCGGAACCGACTCTCAAAATGTGTTTCCGACTCGCAAATAGGAAGGGGTGTTCCCTTCCTATTTGCGACTCGCACCGCGATGTAAGTTGATTTGCGACCGCAAAAGCGGTCGCAAATCAACTCGCAGTTATCATCCACTTGAAGTGGATGGTAACTCATTCGCAAACGGGAAGGGGTCCCCACGGGACCCCTTCCCCTTTGTGAATGATCACAAAATTATTTTTTCAGGGCAGGCAGGGGTCCTATGGACCCCTGCCTACTCTGAAAAAAAAACGGAACAAAAGGTTTAAGGAAAACAGGCTGCAAAAAGAAAAAAAAAAAATGCTTTATTTAAAAGCAGTCACGGACATGGTGGTCTGCTGTCTCCAGCAGGCCACCATCCCCGCGAGTGCCTAGACTCGCTATGGGGTCGCAAACTGTGACCCACCTCATAAATATTTATGAGGTGGGTCTTTGTGACCCCATAGCGAGTTGCAGAAGGTGTCTGAGACACCTTTCTGCATCGCGAATTGCGAGTTGCAATTTGCGAGTCGCTCTGACTCACAAATTGCAAGTCGCAATTTGCCACCTACCTACATCTTCAGTACTCTTTCAGTGGTAGAGTCGTGTGAGCCATTGTGGTCTCTTTTGAAAAAAGGAAAATATTATATTTACCATTTTTTTTACTTATTTGGAAGCTTGTGAGTGCCTGGTACCTGCCTGGCGTCACTAACAGGCCTTCATCACCACGTCTGCATATTCTATTGCGTCGTGTGAGCTCTGCTTGTGGCCGCCATCTTCTGAAATGGGATTTTTATCCATTCCAAAATGTTGCTCTTGGATGCAGATGCACGCACGAGCACGGGTGACTATATTTAAATGGAATTTCAAGCCTTTCCATAATGGCCACCCATTTGTGCACAAACACATGCATGCGCATACAAGGGTGGCCATCACTGAATGTTTTTGAAAAAACTTTATTACAAAAAAAACCAATATGTTGGCCTAATCAAGTGCACACATGGCCAACCATGTTTGAATGTTTTTTTTTGTAAATATTCATTACAAAAACTGTCTACGATAGTGGTGTTTGCATCCACTCGTGTGTACTTAAAGGCAGGCTATTTTTAAAATTATTTCAATAAACCTTCACTAAAGCATAAAGCTTTGCAAAAACATTAAAAGGACATTGTCAAAGCCAAGAGGTTAGCAGCCAACCCCACACCCACTGGTTTTGAGAATACTTGTTTTGTAATTGCAACACAAATGGGCAAAGAAATTCAGAGAATATATGGTGAAAACGGTGTCTGTCCCACATAGTTTATGAATCTGGATTTAAATTTAACTGGGGATATAGTTGGTCATTCAGAACATTTGTGGAAATAAGGCAAAAGTACTCCTGGCTACAAATCTGTAATGTGTTCACGACACATTTTCTACTGATTTTGAGACCAGAGAGCAAAATCTGGTGAAAGAGTGCCTTTACCGCTCACCTCACACTGGTCGCAGAGTTAATAGTGTACAAATAAATTTGTTGCATGCAGGTTTTTTGAGGTGCAGTACTCTGCGTGTCCTGATATGATATGTAGATGTCGCACCCTGACCTTGGACATATTCTTGTGCTCAGAAATCTAAAGGTTTGAGTTCACTATGGCACCTGAACACTGTAACCTCCAGGTTATGGACCTGAGTAATCTTTGGTGTTACCACATTCACAGTGATAAGCATTTCAAAAAAGCTTCCCACGTCCAACTTTTGCCCTTAAACCACCGAAGTCATCCAAAAATCAGCTTTCAGTCACCCAGTTAACAGTTAAGTTGTTCGTATTGGATCGTTCCCATTTTGTCTTCCATACATCTATTTTATTCAAAAGTGGTCCTTTTGGCTAACATTAAATAAAAGAAAAATTTAAAGATCAACAGCCATTCACATGCATTATTTAAGTTCATTTTAAGGCATGTGCAAAGCTTCGTTTTTCTTTCAACAAATTCTATGGACATTTTACAAACTTAAGTCCATATTTTATACTTTTTTAGTGCTGCATTTGCCTCATTTTTTGACGTAAAAATGGCACAAACGTACAAAATTCCATATTTTGCAAGTCTGCACCGGTTTTATTTTGTATTTTTGCGCCGTTTTTGCGTCAAAAAATGGCGCAAATGGGGCGCTAAAAAATATAAATATGGGCCTTAGGCTTTTGTAGCACAATATAATGTGCCATTACCTCATGTCACTCTTTATCCTGAGCGCGCTTCTTCCATAAGACTGGTTTGTGCACAACATATCAATCAGTCTATCATTTTCTGTGAGAACCGGTCTCCTGCTGACTTCTCTCAAGATGTTTTTTTACACAAGAAAGGCGCACAAAATTGCATAATGTGAAATCTCACAGATTTCGCTGATACACAGTTCTGGAACCTCACAAACTTCGCTGGTGGACTGTAATTACACTTTCACCCAGGTCTTTAAAGATGAGTTATGATGAAGTTTTCCAGGCAAATTGGCACCTTTACTACACTGGGTTGTAGTGGAAATGGGACAGAATACCAATGGGCAGCTGGACTTGGTGTTTTATTTTGGCTTTTGTGTTGATTTCCTAATTGTGATCCCATGCTAAGCACAATTTTGGAAATTGCAATTCCAAATGTACTAAACTCCATTGAGTTTCTTTTGTGATTCCCAGTGGGTCGCAAATAGACCAACCTTATGAATATTAATGAGATAGGTTGCAATTTGTGACCCATTAGGCATCGCAAAAATCACAGAGATGGTGGCCTGCTTTTAAATAAAGCAAGCTTTTCTTCTTTTTAAATGCAGCGGGTTTTCCTTAAGGGAAATGGGATACGTTTAAAAGGAAAACATGAAACGTTTAAGTTTCATTTTTTAAGAGTAGGCAGTGGTCCTTGGGACCATTGCCGCCTCTTAAAAAATATTTTCCTAACCATTCACAAAGGGGAAGGGTGTCCCCTTGGGCCCCTTCCCATCTGTGAATGGGTTACCACCAACTTTTTATTGGTGATAAATTGCAAATTTTTTGCGGCTACATTTTGGTTGCAAAACATTTGTACATACCTTTCAGATTCGGTATTAGAAAGGGGTATCCTAAACATGCCCCTTCCTAATACCGAATCACAAACCTAAATTGCCAATTCGCAATTTCGGCTGTGTACATCACAAATTGCTTTTTTCCAGTCGCAAACGGGCCGAATCTGCAAATCAGCCCATTTGCGACTGGAAAAAAGCTTCGTACATGTGGCACCTTCATCATAAGAATTTCAGGGCTGTACTTCTGTGTCATTCAATGAACATAATTTTGAAATATAATATATCCTATCCTGCTAGATTATGTTAAAACAACAGAACGTTTTGTTTTGGCTACACGTTGCAAAGCTAATATTCTCCAGCAGTGTGAATAATTGTCTTTGCAGCGCGATTCAAATAATGCCAGAGTAAAAAAATAATTCTTCTTCTGAAGGAGATTCACTGTTTAGTGTGTTTCTTCCGCAAGACTTGTATCCACCCGACTCAGCCTGCTGAATACATCATCAACTGTTCATTAAACCTCTAATCTCAGCAGACAATCAATAATCTTTTGTATCCCTATGATGTCCTTTTCTTACTTTTTGGGGTATAACTTTGTTGCCTAATTGTTGTGACAAACCTAGACATACACAATTCAATTATAATAACGCTTCTCTCATGATTATTAAATATATTTACACAGGATGCGTGATCATTGCAAATATTTTCTAATGTATTGGCCTTGGTGAAGGACCCAAAAGTTTCATAATGGATTAGCATATATTCATTTTAGGTTGGTTTAGTAGGCAGGTCCCCTTCCAAAAGACAATTTCATGCTAGACAGCCCAACCGCCTAAGTTTCTCTAGGATATCTATCCCACTTTTTCAGCTTTACAATGTTGTGGGAACAGAGCTACCACAGTGTTCCGTCAAGGTAGTAGGCAGAAAATTACCCCCCCTCCATTTTGCTCCATAGTTGAATGTCATTGGATGAGCACAGCAAGTGAGACCTACCCATCCTTGAAGAGGTTCCATCATACCTCCTTCTGTCCATGTGTCTTTCCCTCCTTTATGTCTTCATCCATCCATCTTGCTATGCTTCCCTCATCCATCCTTTTCTCCATTCCATTCATCCTTTCATCATTAGTCTTTCTTCCATCCTTCTACTCACACATCCAATCGTTCATCCATCCATTGAGGCATTATTATTCTTCCATCCATCATTTCATACTCCCAGGTATACACCAAACCATCCATATAGTCATCAAACCTTAATCGTTGCATGAATTCTATCTTTGAACATTCTATGCAAATGTTGTTTACCCATCCATCCATCAATCCTTTCACCCTTGCATTCATCCTTTCTTCATTTTGATGCTTCCTTCTTGTCATATTTTTTTCAGGTCCTTAGTTTCACCCTGCTGCCTGCCTCCCTCTCTCTTTGTCTCATTCACCTTCTATCCTCACTTACTTTGTAATTTTAAGAGTTTTTATCTGCAAAGTTACATACAGAATAGACTCATAAATAACTAATCAAAATTTCTATTGTAAACACCACTCTTACTTCAGTTGGTAAAACTGGGGCTCACTACACCACTATGTACTGTCCAAGTCAATATTTATATTCACATCCAATGCATAGCGGGACACTTAAGCATGAAAATCTCTGAAAATTAAAGAGCAATGAGCATGCTCTTTTTCAATTATACTCACGATTAATTTACAAATTGCAATATAAGGATGATTCAAGACTGCATAAGTCCAAGAATATTTCACTGATAGTAAATTGGCTATTATAATGCACAGAGGAGGCGGTGGGACATAGGAAGCCACACCTGACCCAAAGGTCCAAGATAATTAACTTATGAACCATCAAATATTACTTTTGTGTGCACTCACTACTAGCACCTGCTACCACGGTGTCACCCCTGAAACAGGCGCTAGGAATACAAAATCAGTTGGGGCGGTGCACCACATCAAAATAACAGTCCAAAAGTCCCATACGCATATATGAATTTGATTAAATTCTTCTCATTATTTCCTTTTCTTAAAATTGTCACAAAAGTACATCGGAAACAGCCAACGGTTTTCGTGCCTAACATGGGACTTCATCAGGGCACAATCAAGTGAACAATTTCTTCAGGTCATATGTGTGGAGTGTACTTAATTAATACCTTTAATATATTTTCTAGTCCTACTGTTGTGTTCTGATTGGCTGAGTGTTCCTAACTTCATGTGGCATCTCACCTTTATAGTTTTTTGGGAATGTGCATCCCTCCGGCCAAATGTGTTTTAGTGAGGGCCAATCTTCCATGACTATTGTGGTGGTACTGCCTATCTGAGGGATTGATTTGGGTTTTTCCTGTTTGTTAGTTTTTCTACAGGCTAAATGCCACCCCATCTGTGATTTGTCGATCAGTCAGGGTTCACGGGTGTGGCCTCCTGGATGAATGCCAACTCTACGCTACTGTACTCTGATAAAACAGAGGCAGTAGTTTTTAGTAACCCATCGACTTGGGCAGACTCATGGTGGCCACAATCTTTAGGAACACCCCCACAGTTTTATTTTTTTTTAAAGCCTGCAACCTGTGTTTTATCTTTGACAGCAAAGAGGCTTTCAAGTTGCAAATATCCAAACTCTTTGCCACCTGCTGGTAAACTATGAATATACTGAGAAAGATGCTTTCCCTCATTAAAGATTAGCATAAACAACAACTTGTTTAAGCCCTGGCCAACAGGCAGCTTGATTACTCCAATGCACTATATCTGTACTTTCCAACATACACTTAAAGGAAGCTGCAGTTTATTCTGAATGCAGCAGCTAGGCTAATCCTTAAAATCCTAAAAAGAGAGCACAAATCTCAACGTTTGAGATCACTTAATTGGCTCTCAATTGAGAAAAGATGCACTTTCAAAGGGCTTTGCTACTGTCACAAAGCAGAAAAGCATGCTAAGCATTACATCTCGGCTCTCTTTCAAATATATGCCCCAACTAGAGCACTATGCTCCCTCTGCTTTTCTAGTTAAAATGCTTAAATTCAGGAATGCCAGGAGGGAAAGTAGAGTGTTCACAGTTGTGATAGCGAAAGCATGGAATGCTCTAGCCTTCTCATTCGGAGCCGAAAACCACCCAATGCCTTTCAGCTCTTAATTCGTTTGTATTTTAACCGCTCCGGCTCAGATGTATCCAGATCTCAGTATCAGCACCAGGAAACCTTTGGGTAGTTGCGCGATTAATACAACACTAAACTTCGCAAAATGCACCGAACTTCCTAACAGTCAACTCTATGAACATCACCAGTCTTCAGTGTAATGGAAATTCCTGATTGTGAAAACGTTGTCAACTAACCTTTGACCATCAGGTTCCAAGAAATATTGTCACTGACCCCAGCATTCAAATATGGGCCTGCAAACCGCAGTATTCGTACAGCCAAAGGTCTCAAAGGCTTCACCTCTGATGGCTGGGAGCTTAGATAAAAGCACGTTTAAACTCTCAGCTATCCGCTTTGATGGAATAGGGCTCTGGCCATATTATCATTTGTATAATAAGTACAGAAGAAAGAGGAGGGACACCAGGTGCCTACTGAAGCCTCTGAACTGGATGGACTGATGTTAAGACTAGGGGCCACATGTATAAACATCAGGTTTGTGGCTTTCAAATTGCGATTTTTAGTGACTTGCAATTTGCAAGTCACAAAACCTGATCTACAACAGTATCTCAGACACTGTTTGCGATATGCAAATGGGTTGCAAGGGACCTGACTCACTAATATTCATGAGGCAGATCACAATTTGTGACCCATTTGGGAACTGCCACACACACAGGGATGGTGGCCTGCTGGGGTCAGCAGACCACCACGTCCATGACTGCTTTTTAAATAAAGCCTTTTTTTGTTTTAAAATGCTGTTCGTTTTCCTTCAAGGAAAATGGAATGCGTTTCCTTTTCATTTTATCAGAGTCGGCAATGGCCCGCCGGACCACTGCTTACTCTGAATAAATGTTGGCGTCCCCATTCACAAAGGGGAAGGGGTCCCTTGGGAACCTCTTCTTGTTTGCAAGTGGGTTACTTCCAGTTTGAAATTGGTGGTAACTGTGATTGTTTTGTGACCACATTCCTGATCACAAAACAATCATTAATTCCCCTGCGAGTCGTTATTAGGAAGGGACACCTTTGGCATGCCCCTTTCTAATAGCGTGTCATAAACCCTCTTAACGATTCGGTCAGAGGTTACTGAATCTCAAAATTGGGTTTTCTACTTTAGAGAAAGATTTTTTTGGTCACAAATGGCCCGATTCTTGGCAACCAAAAAAGCTACATACATGTGGCCCTAGATTTCAAACCACAAGAATAAGCAGATGACTATTTTTATATGAAAGGATTTCTACACACTCTGAATAATTGGGGAATTTATCCCACTTGCAAAATAAGGAAAGGAGACTTGCTGCATCACTAAAACAAAAATAAATCTCCTAGAATAAGGAGTGCTAAAATCCAACTATCACAGACACTTAGCAATTAGATGGATCTTCAGGGAAGGAGCTGCATCAGACAGACACTCAGAAAGAGTCACATTTTCATCCTATTGGGTACATTTGAGTAAATGTGAAATAGTGACATCTTTGTTGGGATAAGATGGTTATAAGGTGATGGAACTCACCAAAGGCCTACTGTTATTTTCCGCATAGCCGCATACTGTGAAAAAGATCAACAAAATGTTGACCTTATTGTTGTGATGTTCCTCGAATGCAGATTTATCTTAAAGAAATGAAAGACAAGAGGCGTTTGGCAAAAACAGAAAAGTTGGATTTAATTAGATGCAGCGGCCAGGATAGCCCAGTACAGAGTTGGAGTCTGATGCCTGTCTCTCAAAGTTACAGAGTTCTGAGCCTCATTATACACAATTCTCAAAAGGTCATAAAACAATTCTATGCATTCTTTGGAGAAAGGAATCCAGGCCTAGTCACAGAGTCGTAAATCTGACCATCTCATAAAGTGCACAGGTAGGTCTCAACCTTGCTTGGACAAAATGCGGGCCAGTTGATAACGTCCAGATGTCTGGCATGGGGAGCCTGTGATCACTGCATGTTGTGTGGGTTGTGTTCTGATTGGTTGAGTGTTCCTAACTTCTTGGGGCAACTAAATCTTAAAGTGTTTTGGGAATGCACACTCCTCTGGCCAAATGTATTTTACTGGGGGCCTACCTACTACGACTATTGTGGTGGTGCTGCCTATCTGAGGGATCAATCTGGGTTTTTCCTGTTTGTGTTTTTGTCTATGAGCTACGTACCACCCCACCTGTGATCTGTCAATCAGTTGCTTCAGGCACAGGTCGCAGGGCTTGCCTGACCATGTATTTCTGACTCAGTGTTGATGAGGAGGTCACATCGGGTGGCATTGTCAACAGTGATGCAAGTTCATTGCTATGTGCACACATATCATTGCGTACATTGACATTGTTTTCATCCATATCAACAGTGCCTCTCTAACATCTGCAGGTTAAAATAAAAACAACGTTAGGTTGGCCACAGAATGCTGACAAAAATAATCTAAATTACATAATGCTTTCAAGAGTGAATATGCTTGGTGATCTCCTCTTAGTAATCTGATCAAAGCAAAATAAGTATCTGGTAAGTTTTAAGTTGAAATGTATGAGTGCCATGAAGTTTGCGGGAGGTACTTACAATAGGAGATAATTTTATGAACATTGAAACTACACCTTAAATGCACTTTAGGGCATTGTGGATCAAGAGACATGTGTACCTCCATCCAAACCGTTAGTATGTAGCATTGACTGGCTACATTTTCACAGTTTGTGATTCTACGCCAACATCTCATTGTTCATAGGGATGTCTTGGAAGTTAATCCCATCTTCCTCACCTGATTAAATCACGTGATCTATGCAATCGCTCCTTATCCCATAGGTTCCTAAAATTCCAAAATTGTGATCAGGTAAGAAGAGGCCAAATGCTTGTAGCAAGCTCTATATGAATAGTAGACTTGAACATATTTGAAATGGCAATTGCATCGGTGATTAAATCATTTATTTTCCCTCTCTATCTTTCCACCGCATTCTTTTTTCATTAGGAAGCCCCTTCTAAGCCTACTTTACCCACTGTGTAACCCTCACTCTCTGCAGTGTCTGCCCTTACCTGACGACAGAACGTTTAAGTTTAGCAATTGTGCCTGCATAAGCGCTGACTGCTCCTCTCCAGGCTGCCCACCGTGATTGTAAATACAACTTCATGTGTGCCTATGACAGCAAAGTTTCCAAGTGACCCTCTTCAGTAGTTTCTACTGGGATGCTGAGGCATGGGTTGTAACCCCGTCTCCATGACTGTATCACTGTAACACAAGTCTTTTCTGCTTTGCTGCTGGATTCAGTGAGTCTACAGATGTGCGTTTTTTGTTCTACAGGATATTTGATGGGCGGACTCCGATACTCGTTGTCATGGACCCCGTAATACTGAAAAGCATCCTCGTGAAAGAGTGCTACACCCACTTCACAAATAGGCGGGTAGGTTTCTAAACAGGTGCAAATCTAAATTCAAGAACGGATTCAGACGAAAGGACTGTTTATTGTCGTGTTTGTAGTCACAATCTCCGTTGTAGACTTCTAGTTTAACATATCTGTGCTGTGAGAGAGAGGGTGAAAGGGGCAGGGTGACTTGCAATCCCAACATCTTCAAGACACTTCGAAAATGCCGAAGCTGTATGAAAATAGGACTGTACTTGGGCGGTTGCTAAAGTGGCATGCCTGCATTATACTGTCACTAACGCTTCATGGCACATGTAAAGGCACCTTAAAAGGAAGTGGCACCCCGCAAAATGATGTCCCCGCCCCCTGCAGTATGTGATGGGGAGGGTATGAGACTCAGATATCTCACAGAAATGCATAGATGGTAGGTTAAATCATAATCCCCTGGAGCCCTGCATTACTCTCAGGCTGGGAAGTGCTGCTTGAAAGGAAAATATAAACTCTAATGCTCGCAGCACCAGTCTCTGGACTATCTTTGGTACCCATTTTAATCTGCGGCTGCCTTGCAGGAAATAAGCCCCACATTCTTCACATGTGCAAACAAGGGAGTAAAGCATGTACCATTTAGGAACACTGTCTTGAGTCATTTCCATTACTCCAAAGATCCAACACAACTTCTTTCAAGGGGAATCAATCATTCCGGCCTTCCTTCTTGTAATTCCTATTTTCAAAAAAAACCAGAGGGGGGTAATCTCCTCATTAAAAAATCAAGCAATCACGTGGCGTGGTTATTAGAGTTCTAATGAGTTTATTTTTATTTTGTTACAGCAGCGGTTTAGCTTCTGATGCTGAATATAGGGATTGCTGAGACTCAGAGGTTGATAATATCTTGCACTATCCAAAATATTCCTTGTGATCTCCACTAGGAGCTTCTAACGAGTGGTCCACATTTTTACTGATAGTTGCTAAGGCTTCTGCATTTTGGTTGGAAGCTTCCGCATTTAGGGCCAGATGTAGCAAACTTTTTGCACGTCGCAAACAGCGAATTTCGCTGTTTGCGATGTGCAAAAAGCACATCGCGATGCCCAGTCCCCGTTTTGCGAGTCGGTAACCTGGTTACCGACTTGCAAAACGGGACTGCGAGTCTCAATTAGGAAGGAGTGTTCCCCTTCCTAATTGTGAGTCGCAGCGCAATGCTGCATTGCTTTGTGACCGCAAACGCGGTCGCAAAGCAATCGCAGTTACCACCAGTGTCACACCCATGGGACCCCTTCCCCTTTGTGAATGGCATGGAAAACTTTTTTTCAGAGCAGGCAGTGGTCCTATGGACCACTGCCTGCTCTGAAAAAATGAAACAAAAACGTTTCATTTTTTCATTTTGTAATGCATCTCGTTTTCCTTTAAGAAAAACGGGCTGCATTACAAAAAAAAAACTGCTTTATTTAAAAGCAGTCACAGACATGGTGGTTTGCTGTCTCCAGCAGGCCACCATCCCTGTGAGTGCTGCGAGTCTCAAGGGGGTCGCAAATTGCGATCCCCCTTATTAATATTAATGAGGTACGCCTTTGCAACTCCCTTGCGAGTCACAGATGGTGTCAGGGGCAGGCACCATCCTGCATACTGAATTGCGACTCGCAAATTGTGAGTCTCTCTGACTCGCAATTTGCGAGTCGCAATTCAGGAATTAAGTACATCTGGCCCTTAGAGTGGTAACTGTTACTGAGATCAGTGGTTACTTTGAATGGCCACCTTTGGTTCTCAGTAGGTGTGCCTATTATATTCGGACAACTTATTTTCTTTAAATTACCCACCAATGTTTGAGTAAGATTGGTAATGTTCCAAGATTGTCTACCATCGGGGCATGTGCATTTAGAAGTTGAGTGTGTAGTAATGAGGGCATTTAAACTGGTTTCTCAGTTACAGATGTTGTTCAAACTACTGATGCAGGTTGCTAAAGATTGGAACTGGTCCACCTGATGCTAAAATTTTACAACTGCTTTTTGAGTGTGTTCCTTGCAGCTGGCAGAGTGCAAATAACAGAGGTTATTATGTTGCCACACAATGATTTAGGAGTGTTTGAGGAGAGCACCAGAATACCTCTTTCACCTTGCTGTGAATAGTCCGCCTCCTCTGATATCTGGCATCAGACTCACTCAGAGCAAACCTTTCTGCACTGTCTAAATATGTCCACCCCTATAGCGGGGTCTGTCGAAGAATCTACAGTTGAAGACATTTCTTTTATTGGTATTTCATCCAAGTCCTCTTTACTGTAATAAATTTGCGCAGTCGTTTCAACGATGCTTGGTTGTGGTATGACTGAGGCATGTCACCAATTAGAATGGTTAGTATTATAGACGTTGCCACAATTGAAAGTTTCTCTAACTCACTGCCTTTTAGTCTGTTAAAATAGTGTTTAATGGATAGTGGCTCCGTTTTATCTGGTGGCTCATACCTCTACTGGGCTTGGGTAGATCCATGATGTCCCCATTGATTTTAATGGGAGTTAAGCTGATCTCAAAGTAAGAAGCTTGTTTTTTTAACCCCTCACAGACATACGAGTACCACCATGATTCTCCCGGCAAATAACTACCTCCTTTACCCCTTCCCCCTCCCCTGCCCTAAATCTTCAGGCGAGACATTGTTGAAGGTTAACATGGGCACAGTTCATTACAGTCAACATACATGGTTCATAAAACATCACAGCTTGTGGTCATACACACATTCCATTATGCAATTGCCCCTTTATCAACATTTATTCTGCCTTGTTGCTGCCAGTGTTCCTGTTCAGCCTTTGATTGTTGGCCCCTACTGCAAGTGTCTAGCTTCTGATGGCAGATAGGCTACTCTTGCCACCAACCTCTACGTGGGCGGTCCTCAGACCTTTGCCGGGCTGCAAGTGCCATGTTCCACCGAGAATGAGCCCTTTTTGGCCATGCCTGCTCCCTGTGCCCTAGACATGAGGCATCCCAAGGACACGGTAAGAGTGGTTCTCCTTCTCAGGCTGCTTACTTTCTGACTGGCTTTTGTTCTTTACTCGATCACACTGGCCACAGTTTACCGACCGCTGACAGCTCCCCCTTTACTGCCCTCGAGAGAAACCTAGTTGTTCTAAAGCATCCACTATATTGAGCAAAAATATATCCATGCCTACCCCTGCCAAGTGAACGCCGCTGTCTGCATAATACCCTGGAGTCCTGAGATTGATGAACCTGTGTCTCACAAAGACTCAGGCGTTGGCCTTTCATACCTTTATCATGGATATGTTTAATTTTTGGCTAGATCTTTCGACTTCCCCATAATCCCTTGCCTTTCTCCAGACCAGCCTAGCTATCATCTCGGACCACAAAACATCTGCTGGGCTCAGCAGCCTTGCCACTGCCGTGAGCCAGGATACCATAGCCCCCAACAGGTCCTTCCTCCCGAGGCAAGCCTACTCATTGCCCCCTAGATGCATAAGCACGTCGTCTAGTTTCTCTTCCTGAAGTAACGCACTCTGTATGAAGGGCAGCAGCTGGGCCCATCTCATTCCTGGTTGTCCCAGCCATGTCACTGGTGTGTTATGCAACCACATTCCTTTGTAATCCTTCCTCGCTGTTGCCCACCATTGCACCTGTGTGATAAAAGAGTGACCCAGGATCCATACCAGAGGGCCTGATTTGAAGGAAACAAGACTCAGAGGATTGTGGCCATATATATCCCTTGAAAGCCTCAGACGCCTATTTACCCAGTCTCTTTACCCCTTCTTCACCGAGCCCGCTGGCCGCCACAGTCATGGCTGCTCCCATACAGAATGAGTGGACCTGAATTGGTTTGACAGGATCCTTGCCTTCCCCAGGGCTAACCTCTGCACTGCAATGACTGGAAGCATCTTAAGTATGACCCATCTGCATGTCTGAAAAGTGGTTGACTTTCTTGCATTTCTTGCTTAAGGTATTCCTGCATATTGCACATTTAGCAGCACTCACTGTCCTCCAGGCAGTACAGGCAAGAGTATTTCCCCTTTACCTCCTGGTATATCTTTGACCTCAGGTGAATAATCATGTAGCTGCCCCTTAGGTGCACATCCTTCCCACAGAGGCATGACAGCCCTGCGTTCATTTTGTAGGGGGCAACATGCTCACTAATGATGGACGCTCCGAAAAATGCCTGCCCAAATACTGCTTTAAACAATACTGTTTCATGCCCCGGTCTTCAAAGCTGTCTGATCCTTGCAGCTTTAATGCTGAAAAATCAATAAGCCGCCTCTTGTCTACCCTTTTCGCATTCATCCTCTCCTATCTTTTCATGGCTGCTCTAAAATAAAGTGAGTTGGCTGGGCCCCTGTCCGTGGTTAACAGTAGCAGCTCCCGGACCGAGGAAGGGGCAGTGCGGGATGTGTGGGGGGTGGGTTTGAAGGGAGTGAATAAACATTAATAAACATTATATTTAATTAAAACAAAAAGAAAAAAACTTACCTCCTCCGCTGCTCCCCTGTCCCTTGACGCTCCTCTGCCTCTGCAGGCACAGGCTCCCAGCCTGCCCTGCGCCAATCCTGATGCTGCTCAGAGCAGCATCAGGATTGGCTGGGAGTGCCCAGCCAGGGTGCTCCCAGGCTGACGGGGAGCCTGTGCAGACTCTCTCCAGCCCAGAAACTGTGTTGCTGGGCTGGAGAGAGCCTACAGCGCATATGTGTTTGGCCGGCCTGAGACTGAGCACTCCAGCTCAGTGCACGTCACCCCCGTGGCCCGACCCCTTTCAAAGAAAACAATAATAAACAGAGTTTATTATCGTTTTCTTTAAAAGGTTTTGCAGCTGCCGCTGCTGACTGGAGGCCGACGCTCCTCCGCCCAAACGGAGGAGCAGCCACTGGTGGTTAATTTTGCTTAGTAAGATACAGCACTACGGTGAGCCTGTGCCCGGGACTTGGTCTTTTCACCTGTGAATGCTCAATGGATGAAACCCAGAATATCCTTATATTTACTCTGTCCTCCCCTGTAGCACCGGTCATGCTTTGACAGACCTCTCAGCACTTACGGTACTTTCCTGCCATTCTGAGAGCCAGTGTATTATCCTCCAGCATCTTCAGGTCGGCTCTGCAATTTTCCAAAGGTGCTAGGGCACCGGTGTCATGTGTTAGTCTGCGTGATGCACCAGCTCTCTGAACCTTTGCCATTAAAAATGAGAAAGTGTGTCAGCTAATTAATTGTCACAGCCTGGTGTATGTCTGGCCCCCACTGTTATGTTCACCTTTATTTGATAACCCACTAGCTGCATAAACAGCCTTACCACTTCCGGGCACCTCGCTGTTCCTAAGTTCAGGGCCTGTACCACTGTTGTCTGAACATAGCGTAATCTGGCTGCTGGCGAATCTCTCCCCCATATGGTGAAGGTGACCAGGACTGGAAATAGCTCCAGCAGTTATGTTTTTTTATACTGTATGCTTGTTCTGTGCCAGGCTTCTGGCTAGTGTGCTGCTGCCCAAGCTGATCACATTATTAGACCAAAGCCTTTGCCTTCCACAGTGTCTGTAAAGAGTTCAAGCTTAAATGAGGGCTCAGAAAAAGGGCCTGCTATCCTGCCTAGGTCGGCATCTTTCCTCACTTTCTGCTCTGCTACTGTCGGGTTGACCCTGACTGATTTCAGGTTCTGAAAAGTGCGAGGGGTCCGACTGCCATTGTAAGGGTTGATGAAGCCGGAACTAAAACCCTTCGCTAACATCTGGCCTTCCACTTGTTTGGGGTAACTGTTCAATAACCTTGTGATCAAGGCTGTATGTATTGGGGTTGGCAAGGGTGTTGTTGGTTCCCAAATGCCCCCACCTTGTGATACTACATTACATTGCTTTTTTTTTGCTGCCACTAGCCATGGCCTCCTTTTGCAGTCCACTGCAGGGTGGGTACCCCCACAATAGCTGCAGATGTTTCTGAATCTGCAGGCTTGCCCCATCTGCATTCATCTTTCTCGTACTTTCAACATGTTCGGTTCTGTTTTTTTCACAGTGTTCCTCTTGGTTGGATTCTTTGCTTGCCCCCTTGTTGGAACCCCTCCAGTTTTCCTTTTTCTCCAGTTGTGAGAAAGCTTTGCTCCTTTGTGTTAGCTCCTTCCATGGTTGCCACCATATGGTTGGTGAAGTCTTCTACATCTTGATGCTCCCATTCAGTGATTGGCCATGTCTGCATTTTTTCACTGAACCCTTCGCCGTAGCACAGCCACTTGTCACCCTGGTATTATAGTTGTGCTTTGTGCACTTTCAGTTCATGTAGGAATAGTGCTGCTGAGCTCTCTGGTAATTTCTCCACAAACACACATGCCAAGGTCCTAAATGTTATCAGCCAGTGATCATTGGATCCTTCGACCCTTGATCTGTGCCTCTCCCTCCTTTCTTCCTCTTACTTATCATGCATAGTCAGGTCTAAACCCGCCTGACTTTCCTTTAAGATTGAGAAAATGGCAAAGAACATCCTTGCCCCATTTCCTTCCTTTTACTGCTAATGGTATAAAGCTGGCCAGACCTGTCTCTCTCATTGTCAAGTGGTGGTTCCCGGCAGGGCCTATTATATTCACTTGCTAGCTTGTCGACTCATGTCGCACCCGTCCACGCCTTGGTGGGGTTGGTCTCCTTTTGTGAGGCATTGCTACTCGGAGCTGCTTGCTGCAGGTCGCTGGTCCCTTTTCTGTTCTCTCCTTCCCAGTTGCGAGGTTGCCCTGCCTTTGAGGAGCAGCGTCCTCCTTGCTTTTGTTTGGGTCCGCCCCCACCTGCCCACGTGGATCCTGTGTCTTCGTGCCACTTGTTTGTTGTCTTGAGGTCCCACCGCTGCTCCTTGGCCCAGCCACAGGTTCCTGCCCGGCCAGAAAAAAGGAGGGTAACTGGATGAGAGGTAGGACCCTGTACCCTTCCACAGCCACCAAGCAGAACCCATATATGGTGGTAGGGGCTGCACATGCTAGGGTCATGCCCCGTTCCATTTTGCCAAGCTACCTCTGGAGTCGCGTGGGCCTGCCCCAGCCAGCCCTGCATCACTAGCTCGCCTTGCTGATTGGAGTTCAAAACCCCAACCTGTGTCCTAAAGTTAACTATGCCACACTGCCCCCCCCCCCACCACTGTGCAGGCACCATCTGCTGTGGGCCCCCCGATGCCATGCACTTGCTGCTTACCGTCCAAGTCCCTTCATTGCTCCGCTGCCCAGGGACCAGCTCCAGCAGCGGCTGTAGGTACTGCATGCTGCTCCTCATCATATTCCCTCTCGCTTTCATAAGAGTAGTCCCTTCTATTGTCTTATGGGGATGTGAGAGGTCTTCTTTTTTGGGCCCTGCTGTGGTGTAACCCTGCTACGGTGGGTCCTCTCTTTCTTGGGCCCTGGGCTCCACCTTGTCCCAGACCCTGCAATGACCTTTGAGGAAGTGTCATTCTGGCTGTAGTCCGCCTGCTGATGGGTCACAGGGGCAAGGCGCACGACTCCCTGGTGCATCCCCACTTGGCCCCTGTTTCCACATTCTGGGCCCCTTTAGATTTCCGTGGTGCTCATCGCCTTGTTTAGCTGCTGGTTGACCTATTCTTTGCCCTGTCGAACCATGATTTGCGTTGCCTATTCCAGCATCACCTGAAAATCCTCTTCCAGGTCAGGGTCAGTGTTGCTGCATGCCACAGGTCACCTAGATCACTGATCCTTGGCCCCAACCACCTCCACCATGTCCCTGAAGCGAGCGGGCTTCTTTCTTATCCTGCTTTGCCTGGTGTTGTGTCCTCCTTCCATCAGTGCCACTGGTGTTCTCTGTTTGTGTGTGCTGCTTTCTTGCCATTGAGATCGGCTGTTGATTGTGCCTGATGCCCCTCCTTTGTGTGCTGGGCTTTCTCCTTAATACAGGAGATGGAGCGGCTACACCCGCCACCTCCAACGCTTTAGGCCAAGACAACCAACCTCACTGTGCTTGTGATATGCCTTTTCCCGGCCACTTCGCCGCACCGCCTCTCTCCCATGTGCTGGCTTTGCACTGAAGCTCTGCCACGTCCTGTGCACTGCCCCGATTTCCAAGTCCAACACTGCACCAAGGAAAGCCGCCGAGTGACGTTCTCCACTGCCCGACTCCCTTGCACTTCTGCTGTTGTTCCGCTCCAGCTTTTGGGTTTAACAATGCTTTGGGGAAGCTGACCGGTGAAGTCCTCGTCCTACGCTGTCCTGTCCACCCAGTGAAGTCCTCGCTGCTCATCGTTTTTCTGGGGGTTGTCTTGAAATTCCCCTACCAAGCAGTGATGTCCTCCCGCGACGAGGTTGAATCCATATAAAAAACCAACCATTTACAATGCAACGGGTCTCGCGTTTGCTCATGTTAGAGCTGATCGCGTTGTAAACTCCTAACCCGACTTTTCACCTATCGGGCAAAAGTGCATTTGTGTACACAACCCGAAAAAGTGAAATTAGCTATGTAAAGTGCTCGACTTCTGCCAAGCGAGATCGCGCTCGTAAATTAGAGAAAAAGAAGTCCACGAGCCCGATTGAAAACAGCGAGCCTCGCATGTTTTCTGTACTTGGTCGCTGCGCTCGAGGAGGGCTAGCCACCGGAAAAGACATGACGTATGCTTGCCTTCGACTAATGAAAGCAAGCAGATTTTATTAGGCAAGCCCACAAACCAATAAAAAACACTGACGTGAAGTTGACAGGGCTCCGAGCCCTTTTCTAAATGCAAAAGCGTCTCGCTGCGATAAGCATGCGCGAGCGCATGCAACGCAGGCCTGGCTGATGAGGGGTGAAACCCCGAAACCGGTCCCAGGATGCTTGTTTCCAGTCCAGGGAAGACCTGGCCTAGCAGTTCAGGCTGGACTGTTCCAATGGGGAACAGGGTCAAGACTGATTTGCATATGGCTGGGTCCAAACTGGAATGGCATGGGCAGCAAAAAAACGATGGATTTAGGCCCAGATCACTGTACTGGGGGTGAATGTTTGACAATGTTCAACATTCCGTCCATCACTTGTTGTTTTTGCGACCCTAATAAGTGGTCAGCTTGTTTTAGGTGGCGCATCATCCCTTCCTGACCATTCTTGCCCCGCTCCGATGCCGCACCTCATTGGCAGGTTTAAACCCCCCCCAGCCAATTACTTTTGCGGGCTTGGTGGCTTCGCTCCCCTGGTGGCTCGCACTCGGGAGGTGTTTTATCATGGGCCCCAATGTGGTCCACTTTATATCCTGGCCCCTGCCATTTCTCAATCTGATACTATTAGGATGCATTAAAAATACTTAGCCGATAGCTGCTAACTATGTGAGAATGCTGAATTGCGCTCTATGTGTTTCGGGCACCCGATTCTCCTTGGGCTAAAATATGGTCTTTCATATTTGGGCGTTGGTATGGTAGAAGAAGTGGTTATGATGTTAGACCTCTTGAATCCAGGTCAAACAATCAGGCAGTAGTGAAACTGTTTTTAAAACAACCACTTAGGCCCTGTGAAGCAAAAAAGTTGAGCAAATTTCACTCAACCCTCCTTTCTTTTACTGTGTCCGAGAAGTGGACAGAAATGAGCAATAAAATTTTTGTATGGTGTCTAGGCTGCTGCAGCACCAAAGGCAGAACTGCCCACTGCCTTCTGTGGCCCAGTGCGTCTCAGCAGCACAGGTGCCCTAATGACCAGTGTGTCCTGACTGTGGGACACAGGTCTGCCCCCGTGAAGCCACTAGAGTGACGATCTGCTGCATGCCCCGGCCCATGGCTCCACATTCGGGCTCCACATTCGGGCCGAGCCCAATTTAGCTGCTCGAATCACAGAGGTGCCTTCCCTCGAGTCTGAACGCTAACCTTGTAGCCCACAGACAACGCCAAAGCACCCAGTTCTGTCAGCAAACTAAGACCACCAGGGCCAACGACCGCGGAAGCACCGCCAACAGGCTGGCGGTGCTTCTGGGGCCATTCTGACCGCGCGGTACAGACGCGGTCAGAAAAGGGAAACCAGCGGTTTCCCGCCGGTTTCCCGCCGGTTTCCCGCGGCCCCATCGACCCCCTTCCTGCCATCCTGTTTCTGGCGGTTTTCACTGCCAGAAACAGGATGGCGGGAACGGGTGTCGTGGGGCCCCTGGGGGCCCCTGCAGTGCCTATGCTACTGGCATGGGCACTGCAGGGGCCCCCTAACAGGGCCCCATTGAGATTTTCAGTGTCTGCTTGGCAGACACTGAAAATCGCGACGGGTGCAACTGCACCCGTCGCACACCAGCAACTCCGCCGGCTCCATTCGGAGCCGGCATCCTCGTTGCTGGGGCTTTCCCGCTGGGCGGGCGGGCGGCCTTTTGGCGGTCGCCCGCCAGCTCAGCGGGAAAGTCAGAATGACCACCGCGGTCTTTTGACCGCGGTACGGTCTTCTGGCGGTTCCCGCCAGGTGGGTGGGTTCCGCCGCCCGCGGGGGTCAGAATGACCCCCTAAGAGCTGAGACTCCAGTCAGACAAGGACCAGGATATTCCCAGATGATAGTGCGCTTTACAATTTCACATAATATACCACTAGAGCTCATAATGGCGTTGTGCAGCGTAGCTTGAGGTCAGAGGGACCAAGCACTAGCACAGCACAGAGTAGGACAGGAGTGTTCAGAGGGTTCCTGATTAAATATATGTTGAGTTAAATAGAGCGAATCTACCACTATTTACATTGGTTTACCTTCAAGATACTGCATCATTCGATATTCGTCTACAAACGTTTTGTAGCAGGATATGTTGGATACGATATTATTTGAGAATAAGACTTTTTGCCACTTTACAACTCCAGTTGCTTCAGACAATAGTTACTTGCATGCCTGTAGAGGTAATGTGGCTAATGACCTAATGACCTTGTTTTTTTTTACTATAGTTTTTTTATCATAATGCTTTGTTCGATTATATTCATTTTTAGCCCATTGGCTTGAACGGACCCTTTGAAGAGGGAATGTCTGTTGCTAAAGATGACGAATGGAAGAGGATTCGTACAGTGCTATCACCAACGTTCACCAGTGGAAGACTAAAAGAGGTAAAAGGGCAAATTCAAAATTTCCCAAATATGATTCCCTGCTGAAAATGCGGTTATTTCCACAAGGACCACCCTTCTGAACATATTAACTGAGAGGCCAAAGTATTGTTGCAGAAAAACTAAGCCTTTGCATATGTTTGTTGCAATCTTCTCCCTGTGTGTGATGTGATCTATGAAAATCTACATTATTTCACCTTCAATTAACATTCTGTATAGTAAGAATAATGTGAATGCAAGCATGTTGATGATTAAAAAAGGTATTTACATAATTTTAAAGCATTTAGGGCAAGATATGCAACCTTTTCTTTTGCGACTCCCAATTTGCAATCCATTTGCAAATCACAAATTGCAAGTCGCAAAACAAAATGTACAACAGTGTCAATCACACTGTTAGCTATTCCCAAATGGGTTTTAAGAGACCTGCCTCATGAATATTCATGAGCCAGGTCGTAATTTGTGATCCATTTGGGAATGGCTGCACTCACAGGGATGGTGGCCTGTGGGGTCAGCAGACCACCATGTCTGTGACTGCTTTTTAAGAAAGCATTTTTTTCAGAAACGCAGCCCGTTTTCCTCAAAGGAAACAACAATGTTTCCATTGTTTTCCATGGAGTAAGACTCTTATTCTTTTGACAATTCATATCTTGACTTGTGTATGTTGGATAATTGTCATTGTGGTCTTGTTAGATTTAGATAAGTATTGCCTATTTTCTAAACTGGTGTGTTGTCCATTTTGTAGTGTTTTCATTCTATTACTGTGTGTGTTGGTACAAATTCTTTACACATTGTCTTTGAGATAAGCCTGACTGCTTGTGTCAAGCTACCAAGGGGGTGAGCAGGTTTATTTTAAGTGTGTATCTCCATTGACCTGACTAGAGTCAGGGTCCCTGCTTGGGCACAATGCAAGCTGACTGCCAGCCAGAGGCCCCATTTCTAACATTGGTGATCAGGGCTGAGGATTGAAATGTTATTTGTACCTGACATACAGTGATTAAGTGTACACTACTATTTTCAGTGCAGACCATTAACTGACCACATACTACTTGTTTTGTGATTTTGCGTTTTCTCTTTTTGAACTTTTTCTGCCTCCATATTTTTTGTGATTTTGTTTTGTAACTTCTCTTGGGAACTCTCTGTTCTTTTTTGGAACTTTGCATCTTTGAGTGAACCTTACCAACATGTCTCAATCTGGGAATGTATCAGCAGTGGTTACAAAGGCTGTTATTGAGTTGGAGAAACTGGATGAGTACACAGTGGCTCAGCTGAAGCAGTTTTGTAAGGATCTTGCCTGCCCAATCAAGAGCTCCTCCTGGAAGGAGGAGCTGCAAAAGGCAATGAGGGCCTGGGTGGCAACCAAGACGGCTGGAGGGCACACAGAGGAGGAGGATGAGGGTGAGGAGGTGCAGAGAAATCTAGGTGGTGTAGTGGATGTACCTATTCTGCCTGGGGGTGGGTCTCCAGGACAGATAGCAGTGTGTCAACCAAAGGTCTGGCTCCTGAGGAGTTGCAGGAAGGACAGGCAGAGAGGGTGCACCCGTTTGAATTAGAGAAGCTTAAAGTGGAGGGGGAGATGGAAGAGAGGAGGCTGGCAATTGAAGAGAAAAAGATGCTCTTGGCTCATGAGCTCAGTTAGAGAGCTGTATCTAGTAGAGATGGTGGCAGCACTCAGTGCAGCCTGAGAGGATGGTACACATTCCAAAGGACTTAGTAAAGGATTACATGAGTGAGGATGATATCTATCTGTGATTTAAGGGGTATGAGTCAGCTCCCCACATAAACATGGTCCCTGAAGCACATTTAGGGGGATGACACTCTGACATCCTTAGGGAATCCTCAGGGACTCACCTACTCCATTATGAAGGATGCCTTACTCACAAGATGTGGTCTCACCCCTGGACAGTACAAGGAAAACTTTAGGTCCTATAAGATGAAGGACTCCCAATGTTGACTGGAGTGTGTAAACTCTTTTTTCAGGTCACTGGATGGTTGGGTGAAGGGCAGTAAGGTAACAACTTATGAGGGGCTTTGGAACTTAATTGCTTGGGAGCACTTGTACAGTCTTTGTTTTCCAGAGCTGTGCCAGCACCTAATTGACAGCAAGCTGACTGACCCCAGAAAGCTTGCTCAGGAAGCGGACCGGTGGGAGAGCACCAGGGTCCAGAAAAGGTATGTGGGAGACCATGCCAAGGGAGGGCAGGGTCCCCATCAGAAGATGTGGGGAGGGGGTAAGGGTAAACATGGGGAGTTCTCTAAAGGGCCCCAACCTAGTCCCCAGAGTTAAGATTCCCAGTCCCCAGTTGAAAAGAAACCATGGATCTCTACAGGGAAACCTGCAGAAAGTGGTCCTCGCAAGAACTTTGAATGTGATCAGGTGGGTCACATGAGGGGGATCCCAAATGTCCCAAGGAGACACAGGCACCCACTGGTGCTCAGTAACAGGGTTTGGGTGGGAGCCAGATGAGATGGCCTTTGTCTCACTAGGGGACAGTGAGATGGTCCAGAGGACCCTTGTTCCTGAGAACACTACAAAGTACAGGCAATTGGTGACCATCAATTGGCAGAGGGTGGAGGCTATGAGAGACACAGGAGCCAGTGTGACTACTGTGAGAAGTCACCTGGTGTCTGAAGAGCACCTAGTACCCCATGCACTTCACCAAGTAGTGCGGTAGACAACTCTGAGCGCATGTGCACAGTGGCACAGGTTTGCTTTGAGTCGGGGGTTGGGTCTCAGGTTCATTGAGGGTAGCTGTGAGTGCAACCATGCTTGTAGATTGTTTGCTTGGCAATGACCTGGAGGATTTCCTTTGGAAAGAGGTGAAACACGGGTCTCACTTGGCGATGAAGGGTCTGCCTGGGTGTGTGTGTCCACCTGGTCAATGCAGCCCATCAGAGTGATCAGGAGACCTTGGAGCCCGAAAGAGTGGCCAAGGTGTCTGCCAGAAGGAGGAAGGGCAAGGAGAGCGGGAAATCAGCCCCAGAAGTTCCCACATTCCAGGAGGAGACTGAAACTGAGGGGGATGCCTTCCTCCTTCTCTTTTTCTGACCTCATTGTTGCTGGTTTTAGGACTCTGCGTACTTTGCCACTGCTAATCAGTGCTAAAGTGCATATGCTCTCTCCATAAAACATGGTGACATTGGCTCATACCCAATTGGCTTACTTAATTTACTTGTAAGTCCCTAGTGAAGTGCACTACATGTGCCCAGGGCCTGTAAATTAAATGCTACTAGTGGGCTGCAGCACTGGTTGTGCCACCCACCTAAGTAGCTCCAGAACCATGTCTAGGCCTGCCTCTGCAGTGCTTGTGTGTGCAGTTTCACTGTCACTTCGACTTGGCATTTAAAAGTACTTGCCAAGCCTTAAACTCCCCTTTTTCTACATATAAGTCACCCCTAAGGTATGCCCTAAGTAACCCATAGGGCATGGTGCTGTGTAGGCAAAAGGCAGGACATGTACCTGTGTAGTTTATATGTCCTGGTAGTGTAAAACTCTTACATTCGTTTTCACACTGCTGTGAGGCCTGCTCCCTTCATAGGCTAACATTGGGGCTGCCCTCATACATTGTTTGAGTGGTAGCTGCTGATCTGAAAGGAGTATGAAGGTCATATAGTTTGGCCAGAATGGTGATTCAAAATCCTGCTGACTGGTGAAGTTGGATTTTATATTACTATTTTAGAAATGCTACTTTTAGAAAGTGAGCATTTCTCTACACTTAACTCCTTCCGTGCCTTCCAATCCACGTCTGGCTAGGTTTAGTTGACAGCTCCCTTGTGTATTTACTCAGACACACCCCAAAAACAGGATACTCAGCCTCACTTGCATACATCTGCATTTTGAATGGGTCTTTCTGGGCTGGGAGGGTGGAGGGCTTGACACTTGCATGTCAAAGGACATAAGCCTGCCCTCACACAAAGGACTGGCACACCCCCTACTGGGACCCTGGCAGACAGGATGGAACTGAAAGGGTGCCTTGTGCTCTTCGAAGCCACTCTTTGAAGTCTCCCCCACTGCAAAGGCACATTTGGGTATTTAAACAGGGCCTCTTCCCCTACCAGATCACACACTTCTTGGGGTAGACACTCTACCTCACAGACACTTATGGACAAGAACCCTGCTGGTGAAGAATCCCCAAAGAGGAACTGCCTGGCTGGCCAAAGGACTCACTGGGACTGCCTTTCTGACAAGGACTGCTGCCTTGCTGTTACCCTGCTGCCTTGCTGCTTCCTGGCTGTGCTGAGAAGTGCTCTCCAAGGGATTGGGTAGAGCTTGCCTCCTGTTCCCTGAAGTCTCAGACCGAAAAAGACTTCACTCCTGCAAATGAACTCCTTGTGCGGCGAAAATTCGATGCACAGCCTGCTAAAAATGACGCACAGCCTGCCCCACGGTGAGAAATTCACCGCACGCCGAACCGGAACAACGCAGTGCAACTTCACAAGCAGAAGATCGACGCTGCGCCTGCGTTGCAACCGGAACTTCGACGCACGGCCCACCGGATCGACGCACAGCCGACCCAGGACGACGCAGCCTGACTTCTAGAGAAGAAACTACGCAGCGACTGCCGTGCGGGACAAATTTTCCTCGCAACGCCCACTGGATTGACGCATCGCTTGTGACTTTGCTCCGCAAGCCCAGGATTCCATGCACAGACCCCGGGGCACCAGAAAACCCCACAACCCGGAGAGGAACCAAGTCTGCGTGCTTGAAATTGACGCAAAGCCTTCCTGTGTGTGAAAAATAAAGACGTAAGTCGGTGTGCGAAGGGACAAAACCAACGCACACCTCCCCGTTTTCCACGCATCGCCTCCTCTGCGGTCCCTTGTAGAGATTTTGAACGCAAACCAGGTACTTTGCGCTTGCAAGAGACCTTTTTTGTTTTTAAGAGACCTTTACTTGTTTTGCAAAGACTTAAGACCCTTTGGGGGTCATTCTGACCCTGGTGGGCGGTGATAAAGCGGCAGCCAACCCGCCAACAGGCAGGCGGTCCAAAAAAAGGAATTCTGACCCTGGCGGGAACCGCCAACACAGCCCGCTACTTTAACACTCCGACCGCCACGGCGGGACAGACAAACAGCGCGGCGGTCACCGCCAACAGGCAGGCGGCAGACAATGTACCGCCCACCCTATCACAACTCACCAATCCGCCACCTTTTCCGGGGCGGGAGCCCCGCTGATAAAAACACGGCGGAAACAGACTACGAACGGGAAAACGCTCACCTATACACACTCCACGAGGAAGGAGGACAGCATGGAACCCTACCTGCTCATCTACCAGGAGTACGAACGCCGGCGCAGATGACAACGGTGAGTACTGCACCTACGACACAGGGGAGGGGGGAGGAGGAAAGCTTACGGGCACACACATGCGCCATACACCCACCCCCCCACCACAAATACCTACACCCCAATGCCGAGCAACAAGTCAGAGTGACACCCCCCAAACCCACCGGAATAATGCAAAGACACAATTAAAATGATCTATAAAATATATGTATAAATAGCTCCATTAAAGGTATGGGAAATATGCTATATAAAAGATACAAAAATAAGGAATGAACATAGTCAACAATATATACATAGGCAATAAGTCCTGCACATTCCCTCAAAGTTCCATAGTCCATGGGCCAATGTGCACAAACACATGGGCAAAGCCCACACAGGAGAACAGATACCATTGGAGAGAACACTGCTGGGGCATCAGATGATAAAACTACAGGCACCTCAGGGGGAAGGGAAGGGGGGGCACCTCAGCCACATGAGTCCTTGATGCCAGATCCACGAGGGGCCTCCATGCCCACTGTCCCATCCTGGGGAGTGCAAAGCCACAGTCTCACAAGTCTCTACAGTGGGTGGGTTGCCCACTGTCCCATCCTGGGGAGTGCAAAGCCACAGTCTCTCAAGTCCCTACAGTGGGTGGCTTGCCCACTGTCCCATCCTGGGGAGTGCAAAGCCACAGTCTCACAAGTCTTTACAGTGGGTGGCTTTCCCACTGTTCCATCCTGGGGTGTGCAAAGCCACAGTCTTTCAAGTCTCTACAGTGGGTGGCTTGCCCACTGTTCCATCCTGGGAAGTGCCAAGCCACAGTCCATCAGATGGATTACCGACTCCACTGTTAATGGAGGAGGCATGGTGCCCAGAGTGCTTCCTGAAGCCCTGCTCGACACAGAACCGGCACTGTCAATGGGCCAGCGGTGCTTGAGATGAAGGCCCCAGCGGAGCGGTGCTTGAGATGAAGGCCCCAGTGGAGCGGTGCTTGAGATGAAGGGCCCAGCGGAGCGGTGCTTGACAGGAAGGGCCCAGCGGAGCGGTGCAGAGACGGCGGGCCCAGCGGAGCGGTGCTTGATAGGAAGGGCCCAGCGGAGCGGTGCAGAGACGGCGGGGCCCAGCAGAGCAGTGCTTGAGATGAAGGGCCCAGCGGAGCGGTGCTTGACAGGAAGGGCCCAGCGGAGCGGTGCAGAGACGGCGGGGCCCAGCGGAGCGGTGCTTGAGATGAACGGCCCAGCGGAGCGGTGCAGAGACGGCGGGGCCCAGCGGAGCGGTGCTTGAGATGAAGGGCCCAGCGGAGCGGTGCAGAGACGGCGGGGCCCAGCGGAGCGGTGCTTGATAGGAAGGGCCCAGCGGAGCGGTGCAGAGACGGCAGGGCCCAGCGGAGCGGTGCTTGAGATGAAGGGCCCAGCGGAGCGGTGCAGAGACGGCGGGGCCCAGCGGAGCGGTGCTTGACAGGAAGGACCCAGCGGAGCGGTGCAGAGACGGCAGGGCCCAGAGGAGCGGTGCTTGAGATGAAGGGCCCAGCGGAGCGGTGCAGAGACGGCGGGGCCCAGCGGAGCGGTGCTTGAAATGAAGGGCCCAGCGGAGCGGTGCAGAGACGGCGGGGACCAGCGGAGCGGTGCTTGACAGGAAGGGCCCAGCGGAGCGGTGCAGAGACGGCGGGGCCCAGCGGAGCGGTGCTTGGCAGGAAGGGCCCAGCGGAGCGGTGCTTGAGATGAAGGGCCCAGCGGAGCGGTGCAGAGACGGCGGGGCCCAGCGGAGCGGTGCTTGACAGGAAGGGCCCAGCGGAGCGGTGCTTGAGACGGCGGGGCCCAGCGGAGCGGTGCTTGAGACGGCGGGCCCAGCGGAGCGGTGCTTGACAGGAAGGGCCCAGCGGAACGGTGCAGAGACGGCGTGGCCCAGCGGAGCGGTTCTTGTCCCGGCGGGCAACTGTTCAGCGATTCTTGTCCCGGCGGGCCCCTGTTCAGCGATTCTTGTCCCGGCAGGCCCCTCTCCAGCGGTTCTTGTCCCGGCGGGCCCCTGTTCAGCGGTTCTCGTCCCGGCGGGCCCCTGTTCAGCGGTTCTCGTCCCGGCGGGCCCCTGTTCAGCGATTCTTGTCCCGGCGGGCCCCTGTTCAGCGGTGCTCCTCCCGGCGGGCCCCTGTTCAGCGGTTCTTGTCCCGGCGGGCCCCTGTTCAGTGGTGCTCCTCCCGGCGGGGCCCTGTTCAGCGGTGCTTGTCCCGGCGGGCCCCTGTTCAGCGAATCTTGTCCCAGCGGGCCCCTGTTCAGCGATTCTTGTCCCGGCGGGCCCCTGTTCAGCGGTTCTCGTCCCGGCAGGCCCCTGTTCAGCGATTCTTGTCCCGGCGGGCCCCTGTTCAGCGGTTCTCGTCCCGGCGGGCCCCTGTTCAGCGGTTCTCGTCCCGGCGGGCCCCTGTTCAGCGGTTCTTGTCCCGGCGGGCCCCTGTTCAGCGGTGCTCCTCCCGGCGGGGCCCTGTTCAGCGGTGCTCCTCCCGGTGGGCCCCTGTTCAGCGGTTCTCGTCCCGGCGGGCCCCTGTTCAGCGGTTCTCATCCCGGCGGGGCCCTGTTCAGCGGTGCTCCTCCCGGCGGGGCCCTGTTCGCCGGTGCTTGTCCTGTGTGTCTAGGGAGCCAGACCTGGGCAAGACTTCCCGCTCATTCGCCATCCGACCTTGCGGTCGCGGGGCCCTCCTGTGATGGAGTCCTGGGCCCCTGGGTGTCGTCCGTCACAACCGGAATGGGGCTGGTGGGGCCCTCCTGGGCAGCTCGCCTGCTGCCTGACTTCTCCGCCCTGCTGCCCTTGCCCTCCTTCGCTGAAGCTCTGTGGCCCTTGCCTCCCTTGGATGATGTGGCAGGTGACGGGGCAAGGCTACTGTCCTTGGTGGCAGCCGTCTCGGTCTTGTCGCGCTGGGCCTTTTTTTTTTTTGTCCTCTTCCCAGGGGGTGGGCTGGCTGTCCCCTTGCTGCTGGCCGATGTTCCTGCCCTAGGAGCTGGTGGACTCCAATAGCCCTGCACTATGGTCACAGTAGATGCAGGGCTGGTGGTGGCTGAGGTGCTTTTTTTACTCTTACCAGATGGAGGGGGTGGGTCAGTGATTGGAACGAGCTCAAGGTTGGAAAGGAAAACGACTTGGGAAGGACAGGGACGGGTAGGTGTAGTGGGTATGGGAGTGGAGGAAGAGGATGTGGTTGTAGGAGAGTCAAGTGTGCTGTCTTTGGGTGCAGGTGCTTGTGACGGAGGCTGTCGTGAGGTGGATGGCTGTTGGGTGGGTGGCTGCCTGCGTTTGTGTGGTTTGGAAGAGGGGGTGACAGACACACTGGGAGAGGACACAGGGGACGTGTAAATGGCAGTGGGGGTGGTGACTGCACGTGTGCGGACTGTAATGGAGGGTGTGCTGGTGATGGAAGTACTGGCTGATGGTGGTGTGCATGCAGGTGTGAGTGGAGACGTCACAGGGAGGGAGGGGGGAGATGAGGAGGTGGTGGACACAGAGGTGGTAGTGACTGTTGGCATGTCTGCATCTGGATGTTGCTTGGGTGAATGCTTGTGGGATCTGTGGTGCTTATGTCTGGATGAGCTGCCCTTGGGTGTAGAGGTGTGTGCAGGCTGGTCTGATGGTGTGGATGGGATAGGCAGAGGAACAGGAGACTGGGACTGGGTGGAGGGAGTCAGAAGAGGGAGGCTGGAGACAGGGACAATGGCTGCCGTCAGTGCTGAGGACAGAGCGTTGAACGATCGCTGATGGGCAGCCTGACCCGAATGAATGCCCTCCAGGTATGCATTGCTCCGATGCACCTCCCTTTCTACACCCTGGATGGCATTCAAAAGGGTAGACTGCCCAACAATGAGTGTCCTGAGGAGGTCAATGACCTCCTCACTGAGGGCAGCAGGGGTAACTGGGGCAGGGCCTGAGGTGCCTGGGGCGAAGGAGATGCCCGCCTTCCTGGGCGAGCGGGCACGGAGCGAAGGCTGAGGGGCTGCTGGGAGGGCGGGGCTGGTGCGCTGGGTGGCGGCTGTACCTGTTGTGGCGGTGGGCACGGATGTTGCCGCCACCGCTAGGGAGCTCCCTTCCTAGGACGTGTCGGTGTCGCTGACGTCTCCACGGGTCCCCGTTGTGGAGCTCCACTCGCCCTCCGTCTCACTGGTATACTCGGAGTCTGTTGTATGGCCCTCTGGGGCCATGTGAGATGCAGCTCCCTCGTGCGCCGATGCCACTTCTCCTCCGCCTGATGATGCTAATGCACACATGAACAGGAAGACAAAGAAAATGGGGGGGGGGAGAAATGAAGACAGGTTGAGTGCATGCATTGGCAACACCGTTGTCGGAGAGGACAGACACAGAAGCCCCCTGAACTAGGCCGCGCAATCGGGGTACACTACTCAGTTATTGTGACTAGGCCTACAGGTCTATGGACGACAAATGCACACATGGGTGAGGCCGGACCATGGATAGCTGTACTTGGCACCCTAAAGGTGGGGGGCGGGGGCACAGGGCCGTGTCTAACGGAGGGGCCTAGCCTACAGAATGCGCCCTGGCCTGGAGATAGCCACAGCCCTCCTCCCCCACCCAGACACCTTCACTGCGCGCAAAGATAGCAGAATGTGCTGATACTCACCCCCTTGTGTCTGCTGTGATGTCCTCACGTGCCCATCCAAATCGGGGTAGGCCACCGCCAGGATCCGGGACATCAGGGGGGTAAATTGGCGGCTGGCACCCCTCCTACGTTGGGAGGCCATCCCCAGCAGAGACTCGGCGGTCTTTCTGGTCCCGCGGCGGATGTCCTCCCACCTCTTTTGGCAGTGGGTGCCCCGTCTGTTGTGGACCCCCAGGGCCCGGACGTCCTTGGCGATGGCACGCCAAATGTCGATCTTCTGATGGGCGCTGACCTATGTGACATGTACAGGGTGGTAAAGGAAATCGCATCAGTTTTCTGCCTGGTCAATGTGAGTGGCCCCCCCCTCCCCAACCTTGCCATGTGGCACATGCTCTCATCTTTCGTGCGTTGCCCTCCTCATTCGCTCCCCTCCCCACCATCTTACATACACCCCACTCAACACAGGCATAGCCCGTTCAACGTGCACCCTGTGTACTAACCTGTTGGTCTGGAGGACCGTAGAGTAGCGCATACTGGGGGAGGACCCCATCAACAAGTCTCTCCAATTCTTCGGAAGTGAAGGCAGGGGCCCTTTCCCCAGTCGCAGCAGCCATTGTATCTCCCAGACCGAGGTCACAGCAGCACTTGCAGTATAGGTCCTCTCCTGTGGATGATCAGGTCTCGAGTGATTAATCAGATAGAAAATGGCAGTCACGCCCGCGGCGGTGCGTACCGCAGCGGTGCGTACCGTGACCGCCGGCGCACATTGTCATTGGCTCCTGAGACCCATAGGGTTCAATGTTAACCAATGCTGCTTTGCGCCGTGGTCTTCGACCGCCTACCGCCACGGTGTGCCACGCCAGCGCAGTGACCTCACATCCCACTGTCACACTTCACAGGTCAGGCAGCCGCCATTTCAAGGGCCCACATGGCATGATTTCTACTGCGTCACACAGGCCTAGGCCTTGCATTGCCACTCATACAAGCCTTTCAATGCATAGCGATTCGTGTACTGTGCAAGCTGTGTGAACGAACCTGTGGGTTGCTTGACTCTGTGCTCCATGTTGTCCTTCCACTGGGACTTGCGAGGAGAAGGATGAATCCTCCCGTGTACCGACCGCTGGTGGACCTGTCGACAATGGAAGAACGACATATCATACTTACATACAGGCTTGACAGAGCAACTATACATGAACTATGTGCCCAGCTGGAGCCAGACCTGATGTCCCCCATCCGCCAACCCACAGGGATTCCCCCTCTGGTGCAGGTTCTCTCAGTACTCCATTTTTTGGCAAGTGGGTCTTTTCAGACAACAGTGGCCATATCATCTGGGATGTCTCAGCCTATGTTTTCTAAGGTTTTGTCCAGAGTGTTGTCTGCCCTGATGAAATACATGCGGAGCTACATTATTTTCCCTGAGGTGGGCGAATTGGCTACAGTGAAGGGTGATTTCTATGCCCTTGGACATATCCCCAACATCATTAGTGCCATTGATGGGACCCATGTGGCTTTGGTTCCCCCCAAAGAAAGTGAGCAGGTGTACAGAAACTGAAAAAGTTATCATTCGATGAATGTCCAGGTGGTCTGTTTGGCTGACCAGTACATCTCCCATGTAAATGCCAAGTTCCCTGGGTCAGTGCATGACGCGTATGTCATGCGAAATAGCAGCATCCCTTATGTGATGGAACAGCTACAGAGACACCGTGTGTGGCTAATTGGTGACTCTGGTTACCCCAATCTGTCGTGGCTACTGACCCCAGTGAGGAATCCCCGGACCAGGGCAGAGGAACGGTACAATGAGGCCCATGGGCGAACTAGGAGGATCATAGAAAGGACCTTCGGGGTCCTGAAGGCCAGGTTTAGGTGCCTGCATATGACAGGGGGATCCCTAATGTACTCACCAAAGAAGGTGTGCCAGATCATCGTGGCCTGCTGTATGCTTCACAATCTTGCTTTGCGACGCCAGGTGCCTTTTCTGCAGGAGGATGGTCCAGATGGTGGTGTTGTAGCAGCTGTGGAGCCTGTGGAGAGTGAAGAGGAGGAAGACGACGGGGACGACACGGACAACAGGGATACAGTCATACAACAATATTTTCAGTAGCACACAGGTAAGAATCAGCCACGCCATTTTACATTTACTTAAGGCCTCATGCGTCTCCACTGTCTGTGTTTCCCCCCAGTTCCTGTTAACTGATTTGTGACTTTCCCTTCCCTTTTCAGAGCTTTATGACCCACTGCCTGACTTCAGCTTTGTTTGCCCATGGACTAAAGCTTATTGAAATTGGTATGTTGTCATCACAAAGTAACTGGACATTATTGCACCGTTATGTGTAATACATTTGTTAAGAATACAAGCAGACTCCTGTTATTTTAAGTGCAATAAGTGATTTATTTTAAGTGCTACATATAGGTACATGATTGGGAAACGGTGATGGGTGGGGGTGGAGTAATGTCCATGGCAGAGTCCAGTTCTCAGTCGCACAGGTGCATTGTCCATATGCCTGGGGAAGGATGGAGCAGGGGCAGTTCAAGGTTGGACAGGGTGACAATGTGGGACATTGGGATGACATCAGGGGGTATCTTAGGCTGGCGGGGGTCTTGCAATCCTACTCTGTCTTCTTGTGAGATCTCAGGTTCCGCTTGCGGGGTGGTTCTTCTTCTGCAGGAGGTGGGGTTCTGGTGGCCTGTCGTTGTGTGGGGGCCTCCTGTCCACTAGCGCCGGCAGAGGTGGTAGGCTGTTCCTGGCCTGTGCTAGTGACAGGGGCCCTTTGGGGGGCCACATGGTCCCGCAATGTGGTGACGATCTGGGTAAGGGCCACGACGATGGTCCCCATTGCGGAACCGATGTTCCTCAGTTCCTCCCTGAACCCCATGTACCGTTCCTCCTGCAGTTCCTGGATCTCCTGGAACCGGGCCAGTACCGTCACCATCGTCTCCTGGGAGCAGTGGTATGCTCCCATGATGGAGGAGAGGGCCTCTTGGAGAGTCGGTTCCCCGGGCCTGTCCCCCCCCTGTCGCACAGCAGCCCTCCCAGTTCCCCTGTGTTCCTGGGCCTCTGTCCCCTGGACGGAGTGCCCACTACCACAGCCCCCAGGTCCCTGTTGTTGTTGGGGTGGTGGGTCAACCTGGGTGCCCTGTAGTGGTGGACACACCGCTGACTTACGTGTCCTGGAGACAGAGGCATGGGCCCGCTGGGTGGGAGCTGTGCTGGTGTTCCCAGAGGGGGTTGGGTCTGGTGTAGCCTGTGGCTGTCTGTGGGGAACCGACTGTCCAGAGGTCCCCGATGGGCTGGGCTGGTCATCTGGCTCCAGGGAGACAGAGCTGCTGTCATCGCTGGGGGCCTCTTCTGGGGGTGGGATGGACATCTCTGGACCCTCCGTGGCGGTGTGGTGGCGTTCAGGTCCTGCAGGGGTATAAAGGTATGGTTATTGCTTCTGTGTGTGGCATTTCGTGTGATGGGTGGGTGTCCGTGTACCCAAGTGCAGGCATTTCCTTGTGGGGGCTTTTGTGAGGGTGGCTTGTGGGGGTGATGTGTGTGTGCAGTGGGCATGCTTTGGTGATGGGTGTCCATGCTTTGTGGTCGCATGCAGGGATTGGTGTTGGGATGGGTGGGTTGTGATGGTGAGCCTTTTGCTAGGTGTTGGTGTGATGGGGGTGGGGATGAGGGTGGGGGTATGATTTGGCATGCAGGTGGGGTGGGGGTGGGAAGCAGTAGTGAAGATTTGACTTACCAGAGTCCATTCCTCCGCCTACTCCTGCGAGGCCCTCAGGATGCAGGATGTGCAAGACTTCCTCCTCCCATGCGGTAAATTCGGGGGGAGTAGGTGGGGGTCCGCCGCCAGTCTTCTGCACCGCAATGTTGTGCCTTGATACCATGGAACGCACCTTCCCCCGTAGGTCGTTCCATCTCTTCCTAATGTCCTCCCGATTGCGTGGATGCTGTCCCACCGCGTTAACCCTGTCCACTATCCTTTGCCATAGCTCCATCTTCCTGGCAATTGTGGTGTGCTGCACCTGTGCCCCGAAGAGCTGGGGCTCTACACGGACTATTTCCTCCACCATGACCCTGAGTTCGGCGTCACTGAACCTGGGGTGTCTTTGGGGTGCCATGGGGTGGTGTGGTTGAGGTGTGGGGTGGCATTTGTGGTGATGAGTGTGGTGCGTGTGGTGGTGTGTGGTGTTTGGTGCGTGGATTCTGTGTGGGTGATGGTGTTGTGTGCCTCTGAGTTGTGGGATTGTCTATTCTGTGCTCTCTCTCTAGCCTTCGTTAATAATTTCGGGTCGTAGGGGCTTGTGGGTGATGTGGGTGTGTGTTTTATATTGTGTTGGGTGTGTGGGAGTGGTGTTAGTATGTGTATCAGGTGTGTGTATTTCAAACTGACCAATGTGGCTGAGTTTACTATGTGTGTGTGTATTTTGACTGCGGCGGTGTGTACCGCCAATGGAATACCGCGTTTGAAAGAGCGCCGCATGGATTTGTGGGTCGGAATGGTATGGGCGTATTTCTGTTGGCGTGACGGTGGAGGTTTGGTCATCGCCATTTTTGCGCTGACCTTTGGTGTGGCGGACTTTTGTGGATGTCGGGTTTTTGGCGGTTTGCCAGTTGCGGGTCAGAATGACCGTGGCGGTTTACCGCGGCCACGGCGGTGTTATGGCGGTCTTCTGACCGGCGGTAAGCGCCTTTTACCGCCGAGGTCAGAATGACCCCCTTTATATCACTTTTACAGTGATATCTCAACATCTACTTATTGCATTTTAATAGTTTTGACCTGCATCTATCAGATAAACATTATATATTTTTCTAAACACTGTGGTGTATTTTTGTGGCGCTATATGGTGTTATTGTATGATGTATTGCACAAATACTTTACACATTGCCTTCTAAGTTAATTCTGACTGATCAGTGCCAAGCTACCAGAGGGTGGGCACAGGATAATTTGGATTGTGTGTGACGTACCTTGACTAGAGTAAGGGTCCTTGTTTGGACAGGGGGAAACCTGACTGCCAAACAAAGACCCAATTTTGGGGCCTCTGGATCCCAAGATAGCCATGGGCAACCGGTTTATCCTGGTCTTTGTGGACCATGCCACCAGGTACCCAGAAGCCATTCCTTTGAAATCAATCACTGCCCCTTTGGTGGGATGTGCATTGATGGGGTTTTTTACCCACATAGGGTTCGCCAAGGAGGTGGTATCTGATAGGGGTACCAACTTCATATCTATCTATATGAAGTCTCTGTGGAAGGAGTGTAGGGTGACATACAAGTTCACCACTCCTTACCACCCTCAAGGAAATGGTCTGGTTGAGAGATTCAACCCCACCCTGAAAGGCATGATCATGGGCTTGTCAAAGCCCTTAGGGCGTAAGTGGGACGTCCTCTTGCCATGACTTCTGTTTGCTTACAGGGAGGTGCCACAAAAGGGACTTGGTTTTAGTCCATTTGAATTGTTGTATGGACTCCCTGTGAGAGGCCCTCTGAGTCTGGTTAGGGAAGGCTTGGAGAAGGCCTCTGGTAAGCCCCCCCAGAATGTATTTAGATACATGCTGGCTTTTAGGAACCAGACAGCCTGCTTCAGGAAGACATAAAACGCTGGTATGACCAGAATGCCACTCTGGTCGAGTTTCAACCTGGTCAGAAAGTGTGGGTGATGGCGCCAGTGGAGCCTAGGGCACTCCAGGATAAGTGGACTGGGCCATTTGAGGTGGTGGAGCGCAAGAGTGAAGTCAACTACCTTGTGGACTTGCAGTCTCCAAGGAACCCTTTAAGGGTCCTGCATGTCAACCGCCTCAAACCTCACTTTAAGCGGCCTGAACTGTCCATGCCCCTTGCGACAGATGACGGGGTGGAGGAGGAGAGTGAGCCTCCTCCTGACCTCCTGTCTGCAGGAGAAAAAGATGGGTCAGTGGAGGGAGTGATCCTCTTCCCCCTCCCTGACTGAGGAGCAGCAGGGTGACTGTTGCCACGTGTTGGGAAAATTGCCTCACTATTTTCCCTGATCCCAGGAATCACACCCTTGTGCGCACATGATGTGGACACTAGGGACAGTACACCTATTAAACAAAAAGTGTACAGGGTGACTGACAGGGTCAGGGCATGCATTAAGGATGAACTATCCAAAATGCTTACCCTAGGGGTTATTGAGCACTCCAGCAGTCCTTGGGCCAGCCCAGTGGTGTTGGTCCCAAAGGCTGCTGCACCTGGTGCCACTCCAGAGCTCAGGTTCTGTGTGGACTACTGGGAACTCAATGCAGTCAGCAAGACTGACGCACACCCCATCCCCCGAGCGGATGAGCTCATTGACCGGTTAGCAGCTGCCAAGTACCTCAGTATGTTTGACTTAGCATCTGGGTACTGGCAGATTGCCTTAACCGAGGTGGCCAAGGAGAGATCAGCATTCTCTACCCCAGATGGACACTTTCAATTTAAAGACATGCCATTTGGGATGAAGAATGCCCCTGCCACCTTTCAGAGGTTGGTCAATCAGCTGTTGGCTGGGCTGGATGAGTTCAGTGCCGCCTTCCTGGATGACATTGCTGTTTTCAGTTTTACATGGGAGAAACACCTGCAACACCTCTGCAGAGTGTTAGAGGCCCCGCAGAATGCAGGCCTCACTATTAAGGTGAGCAAGTGCCAAATAGGGCAGGGTTTTGTGGTGTACTTAGGACACCAGGTGGGGAGTGGCCAGGTGGTACCCCTACAAACTAAGATTGATACCATTCTGGCTTGGGAGCCTCCCAAGACCCAGACTGAAGTGAGAGCCTTTTTAGGTCTCACAGGATATTACAGGAGGTTTGTTAAGGGATATGGTACCATTGTTACCCCCTTAACAGAGTTGACTTCTAAGAAGCAACCCAGGAAAGTGATCTGGACAGAGGCTTGCCAGAACGCTTTTGATGCCCTGACGGCTGCCATGTGCACAGCACCTGTGCTGAAGGCACCTGACTACTCCAAGGAGTTTGTTGTGCAAACAGACGCCTCAGAGCATGGTATTGGAGCAGTACTCTCACAGCTTAATGAAGAGGGCCTAGATCAACCCATAGCCTTCATTAGCAGGAGGTTACTACCCAGGGAACGTAGGTGGAGTGCCATAGAACGTGAAGCGTTTGCTGAGGTCTGGGCACTGACAAAGCTAAGACCCTAATTGTTTGGGACTCACTTCCGAGTTCAGACTGACCACAGGCCCCTCAGATGGTTAATGCAGATGAGGGATGAGAATCCAAAACTGTTGAGGTGGTCCATTTACCTACAGGGGATGGACTTTATGGTGGAACACTGTCCTGGTACAGGACACGCCAATGCTGATGGTCTGTCCAGGTTCTTCCGCCTTAGTGATGAGAACTCCCATGAGGTTGGGTAGTTGCTCCCCACTTTCAGCTGGGGAGGGACACGTGTTAGCTTTATCATCCTTGACGTGGTCTCCCTTAACTTTTTACCTCTGTTTCCCAGGTTGTTGACGTGTGCTGGACTCTGATTTTGTTTTTGTAACTGTGGGCACCTTACCACTGCTAACCAGTGCTAAAGTGCAAGTGCTCCTTTAACAAAATGTGTATGTAATTGGCTTATCCTTGATTGGCATATTTGACTTATTAGTAAGTCCCTAGTAAAGTGCACTAGAGGTGCCCAGGGCCTGTAAATCAAATGCTACTAGTGGGCCTACAGCACTGGTTGTGCCACCCACATAAGTAGCTCTGTAATCATGTCTCAGACCTGCCATTGCTGTGTCTGTGGATGCAGTTTTAACTGTAAATTCTACTTGGTGAGTGTACCCACTTGCCAGGCCTAATCCTTTCCTTTTCTTACATGTCAGACACCCCTAAGGTATGCCCTAGGTAGCCCCAAGGGCAGGGTGCAGTGTATGGTTAAGGTAGGACATATAGGCCCTCATTCTGACCTTGGCGGTCGGCGGAGAGGCGGCGGTCGGACCGCGAACAGACCGGCGGTCCAAAAAATGGCATTCTGACCGCGGCGGTCACCGCCGCGATCGACCGCCACTTTCCCACTCCGACCGCCACAGCGGTCATGACCGACGGGCTGGAGTTTGCGCACTCCGGCCCGGCGGTCGACCCAAGACCGCCAACCGTATCATGACCCTGCTTACCACCGCGGTTTTTGGCAGTCGGGAACCGCCATGCGAACCATGGCGGTAGGCACTATCGGGGCCAGGGAATTCCTTCCCTGGCACTGATAGGGGTCTCCCCCACCCCCCACTACCCCCCACGAGTCCTCCCCCCACACCCTCCACCCCCCCAGAGGTGGTACGAACCCCCTGCCCCCCCCACCCCGACATGCACATACACGCACCCCGACATGCACGCACCCCCAACATGCACATATGCACACCCCCTACACACACACATACACAACGGGGGCACATACCCGCACACATACATGCCAACATGCGCACCCGCCGAACTACACACATTGCCCATAGGCACAGCAGCACCCCCCGCCCGCATGCACGCACTCACACACCCCCTCTACACACCCCCATGCACGCACACATCACACAACACCCCCCCACCCCCTCCCCTCACAGACGATCAACTTACCTTGTGCGTTGGTCCTCCGGGAGGCGACGGGAGCCATAGGGACGTGACCGCCAACAGAAGACCGCCAACAGAAGACCGCCACACAGAAATGTGGGTCGTAATTCTGGGGGCGGTGTTCTGCTGGCGTGGCGGTGGAGGTTGACCAGTCTCCACTTTCCCGCCGACCGCCAGTGTGGCTGCTGGCGGTTTTCCGGCAGAACGCTCCCAGCGGTCGGAATACGCGCAGCGGCATACCGCCGCGGTCGGCGGTCTTTACCGCAGCGGTAACTCAGCGGTCTTGCGAAAAGACCGCCAAGGTCAGAATGAGGGCCATAGTAATGTGTTTTATACTTCCTGACAGTGAAATATTGCTAAATTTGTTTTTCACTGTTGCAAGGCCTGTCCCTCTCATAGGTTAACATGGGGGCTACCTTTAAATCTGATTAAAGTGTAGATTCCCTTTGGGAGCGGATGGGCATGTGGAGTTTGGGGTCTCTGAGCTCACAATTTGAAAATACATCTTTTAGTAAAGTTGATTTTAAGATTGTGTGTTTGGAAATGCCACTTTTAGAAAGTGAGCATTTTCTTGCTTATACCATTTCTGTGACTCTGCCTGGTTGTGGATTCCCTATCTGAGTCAGTTTGACAGTTGGGCTTGTTGCACCTCACACTAGACAGTGACACAAAGGGAGCTGGGGTGCAGCATGCACATCCTGATGAGCCATCTGTGCTAGGAGGGAGGGAAAGAGTGGTCACTCACACCTGAAAGGGCTGTGCCTGCCCTCACACAATGCAGTCTTCAACACCCGGGTAAGTGTCTGGGGCCTGGCCTGGGCAAGGCAGGATTTAACATTCAAGAGAGACTTTGCTTTGAAAGTAGGCCTACTTCAAAGGAGAAATTGGGCATAAGAAGGGCACCCAAAACCACAGACTTTAGAACACTTCTGAAAACCAAGAGGAACCTCTGCCTGGAGAAGAGCTGAAGAGCTGAGGAAGAAGAGCTGCCCTGCCTATATCTGTACTTTGTGGAGCTATCCTGCAGTTGCTGCTTCTCCCTGTGCAAGAGGACAAAGACTGGACTTTGTGTTGCCTTCCTTCTTGTGAAGATCTCCAAGGGCTTGATTTAGGAGAAGCTGGCAGCCTAAGAGGAAGAAATCCACTGTTGGGAAATGGGTTATTGGTAAGGGCAGGTAGGTACCTCCACTTAGCAATAGGCCACTAACATCCACTTAGGTCCAGTTAGGTCTCAGTAAATTAAACCCAGCTCAACCCTTGGTAGCTTGGCAACGAGCGGCAAGGCTTATCGTAGGAGACAGAGCATAAAGCATTCAAATATCACAAAATAGTAATTAAATAAAACACAGGAAGCAGTTTAAAAATCCTAAACCAATTGATAAAAAATAGATGATATTTTTATCATTAAAATGACATAAAAACGAATAATATCGGATAAGGGGAACTGGAGATATTAATGTTTAAAGAATTATTGTTTTCTAGCACCTAGAAACAAAAAGCGCCAATCTGGTCATCTGGTCGCACCTCGACCGGGGAAAAGTCAAAGTTTAAGGCCGACCGCGATGGAGCCCTGCTCGGCTACAGCTTGCGGGAGGCCTCGGTCAAAAGTTTACCTTCAGACTTAGACTCTTTTCTGAAGATTTTCTTCAGCGAGATGAACCTGCCAGTCCAATCCGACCTCCTGAAACTCTTCTCCGGATACGCGTTGCGGGAGCCCTCGTGGAGATTTTTACCTTCGGACGTAGTCGTCTTTTCGAGGTGAAAATCCTTCGACCAGGGCAAACCTGGATCTTGATCTGACATCCATGGAGCCCTCCTCGGATACGCTGGCTGGGAGGTCCCAGTCAACTTTTTACCTTCGGACTTAGTCTCTTTTTTGGAGATTTTCTTCACCGGGACGAACAAGCAAATCAGGTCCCTCTATGGAGCTCTTTTTCATAAGTACTCCAAACTTCTGGGGCTTCTCCCAGATGTTCTTTTAAGGTTCTTTTGGGGTCCACAGCTCACCCCAAGGGTCCAGAAGCTCTGAGATGATCCTTGGGGGTGCGGACTACAACTCCCAGAATGCACCTGCCGCAAACTCCTTTTTGGCCACTGAACAGTGGTCAGCTGGTCGGTTTCTTCAGGAGTTGGTGCAGGGGACTCTGGTTATCAATTTTTCTCCTGTAACAAACAGGGAGTCCCTCCTTGAACCAGTTGAAGCCAGGCAAAGTCCTTCTTGTGGTGAAGCCCAAGTGTGCAGCTGGTGCAGTCGTCCGGAGTGCAGGTTCCAGGTGCAGGCCAGGGGTCCAGCAGGGCAGTCCTTCTTCTTCTGTAGTTCTTCCTGGTAGGGATGTGGTAGGGAACTGAGGTGTGGGTGCAGGTCTGCCAGTTTTATCCTTGCTCCTGGGTGAAAAACAGGGGGGCCCTGATTCTCCAAACAGGTGCAGGCTCCTTCCCCCTGTGATGACCACTTCCTGCGACGTGTGGCAAAAATCAATCCCAGGAGGCAACATTCTTCAAAAATCCATCATGGCTGAATCTGATTTTTGGAGGTTACATCTGGCTGAGCCCACCCACTGGTGTGGCTAAAAATCATAAACACACCCCTGTCATGCCCTCTCCTAATCTAATCAAGGGGGCACCTAGTTGTCTGGGGTTGCAGGATGTGGGGGTGTTGCTGGGTTGCTCCAAATGTCCTTCTCTGCCTTTGAAGACCAGTTTGGCAGCCCTCCCCCTTCTTGCCTCACCATCTGCTGAGGGGAAATTCCCTCCCACAGGCACATCTCTTTGTGTGAAGCCAGGCCACTTCACATCTCATCAAGGCAGCCTGGCCAGGCTGCCAGAGGCTGGCTAATCAGGGCACAGCAGCAAAAACAATGCAGGGCTGAAATTGGCAACTTTTCAGGTAAAGATTAAAACTCTTTACTTGAACAAGTTATATTAAATCCCATAACTGGAAGTTGTGGGATTTATTACAACAATTAATTTTATACCACACTCTTTGTATCTGTCATTTAAGGGGACTTTAAAAATTAAAATAAAGTCTCCCCATTCTAGCCTCTGAAGGCCATTCACTACAATGAGAGAAAAACGAATTTGGCTGTTTTTACCTCACCAGGGCTTATAAAACTATTTTTATAAGGTCCCTGCTTATAGTTACATGGCACCCAGCCCTAGGGGCACATAGGACACACCTTAGGGGTGACTCATATGTAAAAATAAGGTAGTTTAAGACTTTGAACCTACTTTTAATTCCAAAGTCGAATTTGCATATAACTTTAATTTAAAAGCAGCCAGCAAGGCAGGCCTGCCTTTAAAATGACACTGGGCACCTCAGCAGTGCACATATGGGTGCACTACCTATGCTGTGGTCCCTAAACCTACATGCCCTACCATATACTAGGGACTTATAGGTTGGTTAACTTAGCCAATTATAATTAGCCTAATTTGCATATCCACTTTACACAGAGCACTGGCCCTGGGACTGGTAAGCAGTACCCAGGGCACAGCCAAGAGTCAGTAACCACCAGTACCTGTCCAAAAGTGCAGGGTGACCAGGGCAAAAAGGAGGACTTTCCTACATCCACGCACAGAACATTGTGCGGGGAAAATATCGACGCGCTGCTGGCTTCACGGCTAAAAATTTATGCTTGCCTGTAACGCGACCGAAGAATCGACGCACAGAGCTGGAGAAATGACGTGCAGCATTGCTGACAGAGGCTGGTGAGATCGCAACCCGCGCTGCTTGGTTTTCGGATCATCGTACGGCTGGATTTCCGATGCAAGCACCACCGAACATGTAAAAACAACACAAGGCCTGCCTGGACCCGAGAGTGCTGACCGTTTCGAGGCATCGCTCTCCTGCGGAGAGAAGAAACAACGCACCCCAACCCAACGAAAGGATAAACAACGCAAGGTCTCGCTCGTGAGTGAAATCGATGCATCGCAAGCTCTTTTTGACGCACACTCGCCGGTGCAGGGTTATTTTTGACGCACCCAAGGTACATTTTCACGCTAACAGTGTTAGTGTGTGTTTAAAACTACACGAAGACTCTTTTTGCTTTTTAATTGATAACTTGACTTGTGTATTGTGGATTTTATCGTTTTGGTCTTGTTTTGTTAAGATAAATATTCTCTATTTTTCTAAACCTGTGTTGTATCATTTTGTAGTGTTTTCATTAAGTTACTGTGTGTGTTGGTACAAATACTTTACACCTAGTACTCTAAAGTTAAGCCCACTGCTCGTGCCAAGCTACCAAGGGGGTAAGCAGGGGTTAGCTGAGGGCAATTCTTTTTTACCCTGACCAGAGTGAGGGTCCTTGCTTGGACAGGGGGGTAACATGACTGCCAACCAAAGACCCCATTTTTAACAGACTGGATGCAGTAGTATGAGTCACAGACAATTAAAGTCAGCAATCCTGGCTCTGTGTGTTCTAGCTCTAGAATAAGGGCTTTTATTTCAGCCAGCTGAGCTGTGCAGTCCCCTAGGGTCTATGTAGTCAACAATGGTGGCAGTCAGGGAGGTTGCCCACTGAATCCAGTGTGGATGTAATGCTTTAGTGTTAGGAACGCTTGCTTTGGTGACAGCCTCTAAGGCTGGCACCGGGGGTAACGACAATGATGCGTTTCCCTTGGCCAAGTGGCCTCTAGATAATGACAGTCATTTGAACTACAGTTAGAATTTTTTCTATGGGTGCAAATCGTTGTTTTGCAATAGAATATAAATGAGATTTGTATGCTATGGGCAATGTGTCACCCTCATTAAAGGTGACATAAGTAAACCCAATGGCACCAGATATTATTCTGATCACCAAATTTGTTTTGTTGTCACGTGTGTGCAAGTGTTTTGCTTCTAGCATTAACCTGTTGCAATTCCCTAAGGATGCGTGTGTGTTCAACTGACCACTGTCTGCTAGAAAAATCAGGGCGTATTAAGTCATAGGGTGGCTTGATACGTTGTGCATAATTAATCAGTGCTGTGCTATGTGAATTTTGTATAACGTATGTACCTGTATGACTGTTTAAGTGTCTGTAATCTAAGACTATTCTATAACAATGGTCGGGCTTTGCAACCGGGAATAACGGGTTATTCATTGCAGAGACACAGGGCTCAATTACTCCCTGTTACTCGAGCTGAGTGAGGATCTCCCTCACTGGTGCTTTTGCTTTGTGCTTAACATGATATTGTGGTTGAGGTTGGGGTGTAGACCTAATAGGTATTACATGACAAGGAGGAGAATCCTTGTCCCAACTTACATGACTGCAGTACAACGCAGGTGCCTGCACTAAAGTCAAGTTGACAGCATAGGCTTGTTTCACCGCCTCCGGAACAAGATCAGAGAAAGAAGGCAAAATGACATCTTCCCCATGTGGGAGCTTACGGACGTGTGCAGGTGGCCAGTCCCTTTCGGCCAGAAGGATATCACAACTAAGTTCATCCCAAAATATCACACGTCTCCCACAATTTGGATATTTAAATCATAAACATGTTGGGTGGGGAAACGCGGCCGTCCGCAGTCTCAACCGCAAGGAAATCGCTAGTTGCTGTCGCATCCAGATGATCTTTCAGACTCTGGTGACAGATCGGGACCTCTACTGCGCTGTCTAACAGTATCACTGCCCACGTCTTGTTCTTCAGTAATGATCTCAAGTGTACTGGCATTTTTAATCAACAGTGCTGCGACCTTTTTCTTTTTAAACTGTGGCTTTTGTTGTGGGGACTTATCTTCTTTTTTGTCCGAAGTCTGTGGTGAGTCTTTCTTCTGGTTCACGTATTCAGGACATCGATCAGGACAGCCCCCACTCTCGCTACGTCTATCCGGTGTTCCCTGAAAGGAACAAGAGGGACGTGAATCAGTATATCTGTCAGGAGCTTTTATATTTTCTCTATTTCTGAGTATATCTCCTGTCGGACTTCTACAAATGTGGAGAATAAGCTCTTTGATTTAGTCTATTTTTATATTGTTTTTGCTTATCCAAGGGCTTTCTAGACCCCTCCTGTGCTTATTTAGTGCCTTCCTTAACGGTGGTACTCTGTATTTAAACCTTCTTCGGCTTGGCTCCCAAACTATCCCCTCCTATACTAGTGTGGGTGTCGGAAATTATTTTCGGTAGCTCTTTCTCCCATTCCAAATGTGGAATCTCTCAGAGGCGCTTGCGTATAGCCAGTGCTACCACTTCCCCTTGATATTACTAAGTATTATTGAGGAGACTGCGTCAAAGTTATGCATTCATTTCATCCCCAAATCTAGGGCTGGTGCAGCCCTGTTTTTGCATCTATATTTGTTTTAACACTTCCGGCAAATTGGCTAGTGTTGGGGTACCATGTGTGGTAGTGTATATTGCAGCAAAGACTGTACCCCATGTGGCACAGTAATCCACCAAGGGAACCATCCCAAAGGGCAAACACATTGTGAGAATTCGATGTTTCTCCTGTGGTCTCGTATGGGAAAACTCAGCTTCCAGCTGATTTGTTTTCTGGGCTATCCAGAACGGTATTTTCTCTCGTTCTGTGGGTACCTCACCCATGATAGTATGCACTGTTTGTGGATTCATCCCAGTAGCCAATTTGTATCCAGCAGTTGCTGGTGGTGCTGGACGCACTGGTGTAGTGTTCAAAGTTCGCATTACGAACTGAACAAGTCATCTGTAGAGTGTTACTAGTTCAAGATATAAGTTTCGCAGGTCTTCTGCATGCATTTTTTGTATAACTGGGTGAGGTGTGTATGTGGCAAACATAGGACACTTTGGTCCATCATTATCTAAGGGTCCTAAACTCACGGGTTGTATTACATGTGGTAGGGTGCCATTAAACCAGTTCTGATGTTCTTGATAGGTAATCGGATTCTCAAGATACTGGTATGCTTGGTACCGTTGAGGTACGTTTAAATTCTGTATGTGTGGAATGTGAATGATCTTTGGTCTTCCTCAGAAAAGGTGACCCAAGAATAGAATATTTCTGTCTGGTAAGCTTCACTAGCTTCTACTATGAATGTGACATCCCCGCCCTCATCTGTTCAGCCAGGTGCTACTAGGTGTAGAGTTAGTGCTTGTCTAGCGTTCACAGGAATTTCTATGGCGTTAGCCATGTTGTGAAATGGGTAAAGAGATGGAACACCAAATAGGGAGAAAAGTCCTTTTTAAGTTCCAGCTCGAACAACCTACAGCCTAATTAGGTACTCCCTGTTCAGCTGAGGAGGATCTTCCCTAAGACCATGGACGTCTACGTATAAAGGTAGTTAGGGTACCTGTAGTATGTGAGACAGTGATAGTCAGGGTATCTGTAAATTAGTGCCTAAATACCGTAGTTGGTGGCGCCATGTCGTAGTTGGACTCTTGCTCTAGACTGCTGGTTGAAGGATGACAATACTTATGTTTGTAGGCGACTATGTCAATCCTACAACAAATAGCAAGTGTCATCTCAACCCTCTCGGCTCACAAGCAGCACCTCAACAAAAACCCAAACAGTAAAAGGTGATATGTGGCAGCCTTTACGCAAGGACTAAAGAGTGTGACATCTCAGGGAGTGCTGTGGTTAAACAGAGATTACCCCTTTCTCACATGAACAACATGTCTCAATCAAACACATGCAATGAAGAAGATGCAGTAAGGTGTCAATAGGTTTTATTTAACAAAACAGTAATCTGCGATAAGGTGCATGGGCTGCAATGATTAGGATAATGAACAGTGCCAGAAACAGAATGGTAAAGACAAGAGTCATTAATACAAAGACCCCCATCATCTTGCAATGACATGAAATGTGAAATATGTCCTAATACCCTAATTTCATGTACCTAATCTCTAATATGAAAGAGAGCTAGGCATGTTAAACGTAATCTGCCATTGCCATGTCCATGAGAAGAGTCCCCCAACCCTCGTTACATTGGAATTAGGTCTCTAGCTCAGACTCCCTAGGGACACGAAGACTGGGTCAGCATCAAGGCGGCGTGCAGCATCTATAGCAGCAATGGCATCTGGTCGGAATCCCTCTATATGTTTAAGTGAAGAGTATTTATACAGATCTGCTTGGACCCCTGACGTAGGCCTGTTCCCAAACAATAGATAACAAGACATGCTTGGGACGGTAATTTATATAATCAATTCCCTTGAAAGAGTGAAGAGGGAAAGTACTGATTGTGAATACCTACAGTTTGTTTATCTTTGTCACTTGATATTGACGCCTTGGCGCAGTGGCACTGATAACACAAACTAAAGCTTGGGCCTAACTAAAAACAGAGCAGCCATTGTAAAATAATTAATTAAATAAATGTGCTAAAACAGAGCTAGCTAAGTAGGGTAAAAGTCACTAGGTGACGGGGGCACGAGTCTGCAAGCCAAAGGCTAAGCTAACTCCTGTATCCCATTAAAACAAACTAGGATTCACTACAGAGAAAGATGGGTCTGTGGAGGGTGTGAACCTCTCCCCCTCACTGAACCCAGAGCAACAGAGGGACTGTCATCAGGTATTGGGACAGTTTGCCATATTGTTTTCCTTGATCCCAGGGGTCACTCATTTGTGTACACATGATGTGGACAATGGGGACAGTCCACCTGTAAAACACAAGATTTACAGGGTGACTGACAAGGTAAGGGCTAACATCAAGGGTGAGGTGTCCAAGGTGTTAGCATTAGGGGTTATTGAGTTTTCCAGTAGCCTTTAGGCCAGCCCTGTGGTCTCAGTCCCAAAGGCTGCTGTCCATGGTGCCACTCCAGAACTCAGGTTCTGTGTGGATTACCGTGGACTCAATGTGGTCACTAAGACTGATGTGCACCCCATACCCTCAGCTGATGAGCTCATTGATCATTTAGGGGCTGCCAAATAGCTCACCACATTTTACTTAATGTCTGGATATTGGCAAATTGCTCTGAATGAGGGGGCCAAGGAGGGGTTTGCATTTTCTACCCCAGATGGACACTACCAGTTTAGGGTGATGCCCTTTGGGATGAAAAATGCCCCTGTCACCTTTCAGAGGCTGGTTAACCAGGTGTTGGCTGGACTGGATGATTTAAGTGCAACCTACCTGAATGACATTTCTGTGATCAGCCCCACTTGGGAGGAACACTTGCAGCACCTCTGCAAAGTGTTTGAGGCCCTGCAGAAGACAGGCCTCACTATTAAGGCAAGTAAGCAAATAGCTTCAAATAGGGCATGGTTCTGTGGTGTACTTGGGACACCAGGTGGGGATTGGCCAGGTGGCACCCCTACAGCCAAAGATTGATACCATTCTGGCTTGGGAGGCCCCCAAGACCCAGACTGAGGTGAGGGCCTTTTTAGGTCTCACAGGTTACTATAGGAGGTTTGTTAAGGGGTATGGCACCATTGCTGCTCCCTTAACAGAATTAACTTCCAAGATGCAACCAAAGAAAGTGATCTGGACTGAGGCTTGCCAGACAGTTTTTGATGCCCTGAAGGCAGCCTTGTTCTTGGTACCCATTCTCTAAAGGCACCTGACTTCTCTTAAGAATTTGTTGTGCAGACTGATGCTTCAGAGCATGTTGTGGGAGCAGTGTTGTCACAGCTAAAGGAAGAGGGCCTAGACCAGCCTGTAGCCTTCATTAGTTGGAAGGTATTTCCCCAGGAACGTCGGTGGAGTGCAATTGAGCGTGAAACTTTTGCTGTGGTTTGGGCACTGAAGAAGCTGAGACTCTACTTGTGTGGGACTCACTTCCGGGTTCAGAAAGACCACAAGCCCCTCAGATGGTTAATGCAGATGAGGGGTGAGAACCCAAAACTTTTTAGGTGGTCCATCTCCCTACAGGGAATGGACTTTACGGTGGAACACCGCCCTGGAACAGAAAAAACTAATGCTGATGGTCTGGCTATGATTCTTTCGCCTTAGTGTTGAGAACTCCCATAAGGTTGGGTAGTTCTCCCTACTTTCAGCGGGGGGGACACATGTTAGACCTGACATCCTTGGCATGTTGCCCCCCTGTCTTTTGTGCCTCTGCTTCCCACGTTTTGACTCTGTTTTTGGTACTCTGGGCACTTTACCACTGCTAACCAGTGCTAAAGTGCAAGTGTTCCCTGTGTAAAATGTATGAGTAATTGGCTTTGCCATGATTGACACATTTGATTTACTAGTAAGTCCCTAGTAAAGTGCACTAGCGGTGCCCAGGGCCTGTAATACAATGGTACTAGTGGGCCTGCAGCACTGCTTGTGCCACCCACATGAGTAGACCTGTAAACATGGCTCAGCCCTCCCACTGCAGTGTCTGTTTGTGCAGTTTCAAACTGCCAATCCGACATGGTAAGTGCACCCACTTGCCAGTGCACCCACTTGCCAGGCCCAAACCTTCACTTTTTATATATGTAAGGCACCCCTGAGTTAGGCCCTAGGTAGCTCCATCGGCAGGGTGCAATGTATGTTAAAAGGGGGACATGTACTGGTGTGTTTTATATGTCCTAACAGTGAAATACTGCCATATTCGGTTTACACTGTTGCATTGCCTGTATCTCTAATAGGTCAACATGGGTCTGCCTTTAAATAACTTTTAAGTGCACTTTACCTTCGAGAACAGATAGAAATGTGGAGTTTGGTGTCTCGGAACTCACAATTAAAAAATACATCTTTTGGCAAAGTTGTTTTTTAAATGGTCAGTTTGAAAATGCCACTTTTAGAAAGTGGGCATTTTCTTGCTTAAACCATTTGGTGACTCTGCCTGCGTGTGTATTCCCTGTCTGGGTCAGACTGACAGTTGGGCTGGTTGTGAATCCCCTCTAAACAGTGACACAAAGGGAGCTGGGGTATAGCCTACATATCGTGAAGGGCCATCTGAGCTAGAGTGGATGGAGGAGTGGTAACTGACACCTAAAAGGGCTGTGCCCACCCTCACACAATGCCGTCTCCAACCCACTGGTGTGAGTCTGGAGCCAGGCCTGGGCAAGGCAGGATCTTGTGAATAGCACTTTCCTTTGAAGTTTGCCTGCTTCAAAGGCAGAAAGGTGTATAAGTAGTGGACCCAAAACCCCAGATTTTTAGATTACTTCAGGATTCAAGAGGAACCTTTTTAAAAGTGCCATTTTCAAACTCTATATTTCCATCTGCTCCCGAAGGGAAACTGCACTTAAAAGTTATTTAAAGAACGACCCCATGTTAACCTATGAGAGAGATAGCCCTTACAATAGTGAAAACTGAATTTGGCGGTATTTCACTGTTAGGACATGAAAAACACATCAGTCCCACCTTTAACATACAATGCACCCTGCCCCTGCGGCTACCCAGGGCCCACCTTAGGGGTGCTATACATGTATAAAAAGGGTAGGTTTAGGCCTGGAAAGTTGTATTTTCAACAAGTGTATCCAAGATAATTTGCATTCCTTGATTTTTGTTTTCTTGATTTTCAGATGTTTCCAATCATGAAGAGTTTGGGAGAAACTTTGGTAAAAAATGTCCAGAAAAAAACAGAACATGATGAACCCTTAGATATGAAACAGTAAGTAAGAAATTGAAGCATGTTGGCAAATCGTGGTTGCAAGGTTGCTGAAAAACATTGAGAGTTGTTAAGAGTAACGATGTAACTTGGAACAGTGTTATAAATGGAGAGGTTTACATTAGAGTGACGAATGCTGATTGATGGTCCTAGGAGAAATGAAAGAGTACAATAAATATTGGGATTTAAGACTGGAAGCCATATTGAGCTTTGTAATCTGTGGAGAGTTGAGTTTGGTGTAAAGATGGGAATTTAAGTGACTTCATCAATGTTCTTTCAGTGATGATTCACAAGTATTTGTGTGCATATATTTTTGATTTGGGGTGCAAATGGAACCCTTTACTCGCAACCTTGGATTATTGTGTCCTTCTAGGGTAGGAAGCAAAAATGTATGGATGCATCAGGGACCATCCTTGCGACTCATACCACTATTTACTTTAAGTTTGTTTTTATTTGTATACCTTGACTCTGCCTACACACATTGACGTTAGGACATCCAAAATTGTCATTTTCACATACAGTTCTCTATTTCGCCACGAAAAATCGGTCTGCATTTTGAGTTGCTATATACCATTCCATTTGTTTATTGAACATAATCAAAGCTATTCACACAAAGGCCCAGCTCTGTTCTGCAGCAGTTGAAGGGGCTAGCTTGAAACTTGTTCAATTCACATTCTATATCTGGTTTTAGTGGTTAAAGTAGTAGATGCCTGACCCCTAAAGTAGTGGATGCCTGAACCCTGAAGTACTCTCTCTTCCTGATACAAGGTGTAAGTGATGCTTTCCATTAGTTACTCGTTTATTTACTCTGAGATAGACTTTGCCACAAAAACGGCCAATAGCATAGTGGGTCTGTCTACCCAGGTCATAGTCAACACTACTCTTTGCCCCTTGCTGGAGAATCCACCCTATGCGGGTTCTTAGCCAAGTGTCACCTTTAATAGCCCTCTGTCACTTTGGAAGTGTTAGTAGTAAACTTCCTAAGCATCCTGTTTCATTTTACTTTAGACACTCTGGGTGAAAATGCAATCTTATCAACCCTAGGTGATCCGATACTGATCATTACCTGTGAACATGCACACATCACCATATCCTAGTAATGAAAACTGATTATTTCTCACAGACTGTTGGTCTATGTTCTCTCCTAGTCCTATCATCTGAACATCAATAGAGTGGTGCCCTATATAGGTCTTTACCCTGCTACCTGCAGGTGCACAGTTTCTTGAGGATGTTCGAGAGCGTCTGGGGCAACTAGAATCTATCTGACTTCTGGATGAGGAACCCTCACTTCTCAACACTGTGCTAATACTAAGGTACCCTAGACTTATCCTGAGCTCACGCTCTCACTGTCAACTAATCATTCATCTGTTCTACCTGCAGCCACTCACCAGTCAGCGGCAGGAGCGCCTCAAATCAGAGGCATCTGTTTAATTCCTTTGGCCCCACCACGAAAGCCTCTGCTCACTCTTTCACTTAAATTAATCACTACCCCTAGGAGGAAACTTATCTGGGTCGAGATGACTCCAGGAGCCTTGAAACCCTCCTATACTAACACTGAGAGGGATGCCGGTTAATGCTGTAAATTCCAAAACCGCCCTGGACTCCAGTCTATTCTTTGCTGGTCTCTTTTTTGGGACACCTCACAGGGCAAATGTACGTTATCGATTTAGAAGGGCATGTGAGTCTCCCACGCTACCATGACAGACTGAACTCGCATATTTCTGCTCACATTGAGGAACTGTGATGAGCGTAGGAGGAATCCCACATTTCCTCTCCTCTGTATAATGATATGCAGCATCTGCATTACTGGTGCTAGTTCCAAATCTTCTCAACAAACCTACCTATCAGATATAGCAATTGGGTCCACGTGAACAGTAGGATTGTCTTTGCTGATTTGCTTACAAGTAGTTGGTCTGCTTTTGTTGGTTGAGGGACAGGAAAGATGTTTTTCGTTAGAAATAGTTATGTTAAAAAGCCCTCTGTTATTTTTATTTTTTTACTCTGGGTATATATGATTGTAGATGGATGTGTCTTTCATTAGTATCAAAATAGGCTAGGAGTCTAAGATATTGGATTGGGCTAGTGGGAAGCCACATGTCCATGTTAAACAGCATGAGCATCAGGCAAGAGACTGCAGTACTGTGCCTGGTGCAATATAGTTGGTAGTGTGAAAGAGGCCCAATCATTTTGGAAGAATGATCTCATCTTTTTTAGGGTTAGAGTGGTCATTTCAGTCCAGTATTGTAGTCATTATTTGCTTTAATACTGGGAAGTGAGTCAATCTTATATTTCATTAGAAGAAAAAATTGCAAATATTAATTTTGAGGGATAATATATTAATGTAAAAAAGGCATAATTTGCTTATTCATGAGCTATAGCTCATTTGGTAAGCCTTTTTTTAGGTTAACCAGTGCTTTGCACACTGATTACATAATCCATTGCCTTTATGGCACAATTCATCAAATATTAATGTACTCTTGATTTTTATTCTTCAAATGAAGGGACTTCTATTGATTTCCTTTTTTGTGCTATTAATGATCTAGCAACCAATGATTGTGAAATTCCTACTGGAAAGAGGGGATGGGAAAAATAGAGCGATTTACTAACAGAACAGGATTCCTCAAACGAAAATGTTGTCTCTTGTGACAGTACATACTCCCCCAAAAAACGGAAAATGATAAATAAATGTATATACCTCTTTGTAACTCTTGCTAAAAAAGGGAATTGCCACTGCCTGGAAATCCCTGTAGTGACTGGAAGCATAGAACTGGATAGAGCTGACAATATGTTGGGGAGGGATTGACTCAAAAGTAATCTGAGTGAGCAGTTACAAAGGTCTGGGTAAAGGACAACATGCACAAACATGGGAGGGCATCCTAACTTTCTTTCTTGAAATACTGGCACAAAGGTATGACAACCCCACACTGGACTGGTTCACCCATCAGCTCCTCCAGGGGTTACAGGAGAATTGCATTCATGGTTATTAGGTACAGAGGGTGATGAATAATGGGCCTTAGGTCACATTTTAAGACATCCTCAGATATCAGACTAAAACACTGAAAGCAGTCATAAGCTCATAAGGGCTTTGTAATAGGCTCCTTATTCATTCCATTTGATTATCAATACCGTCTTGCATGGCCCAATGCTGCCCGCCGCCACTCAATGTACTCACCAACTAATTGCTAATTGAGATGCACAAACCATGTTGCTGTGTGTTTTTATATGGTTGTCACCAATGTCACATGTATCTCCTCAATATGTAACATCATTTGTGATGACAAGTTACACAAAACAAGGAAAAACACTTTTACAAAGAAGAGTTAGGAAACTGTCAAAACCGTTTTTTTCCATTCTTTTAGAAAAACTTTGCCAGCCCAGCACCGCTTAGCAGGGATATGGTGATATCAGATATCCTAATTTTTCCACAAGCCATTCAGAAACATTCTTTTGAAACTTTTTGATTTTGTTATAGTCTCCTAGCATACGTTTCCAGTTCCCAATCACTTGAAAACATCTCTTATATACAGCTGGTATTGATTCTGCAATTGTATTAATATACGCTGGCATTAAACACAACTGATATACCATATAATACTGCATGTGCTGGATATTAGAGCTTAAACAAATGGATATCTGAGTTAATCCACCCCAATCCTGCTCTATGAACTGAAAACCTAAATCTAGTTCCCAGGCTGTTCTAATTTTATCATTGTTAATTTTTTCTAGAGTTAAAAATTGTGCATAAACTTTTGATGTGTAGACTTTATGAGCAGGGTGTTGTAAAATCTCACTAAAAATATCTAACTCTTCTCCAGGCTGTATGTCTGAAAAGTAACTTCTAAGCTGCAAACTCTTCCTTTTAATTCAATATTGATTTTCTTGTCTAACTTCTTCCAGTGTCCTAAACCTTTCATGATTCCACAATTATTTAAGTTCTCATTAGCCTTTTCTTGGCCCTGTTAAGCATTAGACTAGACAATTCTTCAGGGAGCTCCAAATTGTTCCATAATGGTAGACATTCCATTCTTTGATCAATCTTTGATCATCTGATCCATAATTAATACAACTGATTAGGGTCTCTGAGGACTTAAAACTCAATGGTTTTATATTTTTTCACTACTACCAATTTACTAACAAAACCCTTTAGACCATATTTCTTTGTCATTTCCTTCATAAGAATCGTATAGTATTGCCAATTATTCTAAGTGAGCACAAGTTGTTGAAGCAACTGTGATATAGCCACTAAGTTGGAACAGCTCACCTTTCTTCTCCAGTGGAAGACAAAGCTTTTTCCTTGCTAGGGTGGGACACTTGAATTACCATGCAAATTATGTATTCATCCCACTGATTCTTTTAACAACATTTTTACACTGTAGCTTCTGAAAAAGGAATAGACTCTGCAGTAGGGTAACCATTTTGATTATTTTAATCCTCCCATTATCAAGAGAGGTAAATGGTAACTCTTGTTGAAGTCATGCTTTATTTCAACAAGTAGTCAAGCATACTTTAAACAAAAAGATATTTTAATGATGTAGAAAATAGTACTCTGGTTACCATGCTTCAATATTGCAGGGTTTGATCTAGTGGTTCAAAAGTTATCAATAGAGCCTCTATATTTTTAGCATTTATCTTATACCCAGAGATAATACACAATCTTTTTTATGGTCTCAAAAACTGGCTTGATATTACTTCTCTCTGGAGTAAGGGTATGAAATAATGCCACATCATCTGCATGTATTATACTGGTTCCTGTAGTATGTTTTGACCAACATTACTATTAGCATGTAAAGGAATGTTAATGCTTCTAGTTTGTTTTTCTCGATGCTGGAAATGTTCTTAGTTTTTCTCTGTTAATCAGGGACCATGCTTCCTAATGGTCAAAACCTTGAGTGCAAGTCATGGAGCAAGTTCTCTTTATCCACAGAGTCCTGTAATCTACCTTTCGTGACTTTATGGTTGAATGAATCCTGATATTTATGAAACTGAGCAATGGCAATAAAGGAACATGGGATTGTTTACAGCATTAAGGGAACCTGAAGAAGTTAGACTTGTGCGAGCTAAAAAGGCATGAGAACTGATTGGCCTCTATTTGGTGTAGTTGGTGTCAAAGGCTTGTGGGATGTGATGAGCAGTTTAGATACTAACATCCATATTTAGGAAGGCGTAGCACCTCCTTGCGACACAGTAAGGTTATTTTTTACGCTAATGTGGCCCAACAAGGCCAAAATCACTGTGCCAGATTTACAAAGTGCCGCAATGCACGCATTGCACTACTTTGAAACCCCATGTGCCACATTATGCCTGTGCCAGGCATTATGTATGCAAGGGTGACGTTCCCAAGTTAGGATGGCTGAAAAAATGGTGCAAAGAAATCTAAAAGTTCTCTTTGTGCCATTTTTTGCAGCATTTTTAACACCCTCACAGAGCAGGAGTTAAAAGTAGGCATACCATTATTATAATGGGCCTCAAGGTGCTTTGCAGGATTAGTGTCACCATTTTTTACAGTAATCCTGCAAAGTGCCAAACTAGTGTAAAAAATGTTGACGATAGTTCCCTAACTACTGCCATGGTAACACTTGGTGTAGTTAGGGGGGCTATGGGGCGCAAGAAAAGTGGCACTGAATTGGATGCAATGCCATTTTTCTTAAATCTGTCCCTAAACTTTTTGGAGGTATGCGGTAACATGGTGGGGACTAAGGAACTGACAGTGTGAAAAGTAATGAGTCTCTGTTCTACTTGGAAAAATGTGGGATTTAAAAGAATGTACTGTAGAAGGATTAAAATGGGTGAGGGTCTGGCGGGGAGGTTTAAAGAAAGGGTGAGTTTGGAAAGGGATTGGAATTTGAGTTTTGCCGTAGACACCATACCTCGCACAAAATGCACCTGATTTTTCGGCTGGTATTTATTGCTGAAATTTATCAGAGGAAAAGGGCTGTAAAAAAAGGCAAAACATGTGCAATTCGTTATGGTAAACGCCGATCCTGCATTTGCTAATTTAATTTTGCCAAAAAAACTCAGAATAGAAGGTATTTAAAATAGCTAGTAAATAACCCACGCCGGTGTAAAGGCATTTACCAGGTTCTGAAAATACCACGCGTTTCTGACCCATTCAGGATAGGAACTTAAGTCATACACTCCCACCTTCACTCTTTTACCAAAGATATTTCTGTGTTGACCGTCTTTGATATAAGTTGGAGATGGGGGCATTTTTGTAAAACTGTGAACAGATATGATTAAACCACAAGTTCAAAGAAAGATCTCTAGTAAAGGTGAATTTTGTGTTTCATGCTGATAATGTTCCAAACATCTGTAGAGAAAACAGTTTAATGGGGGTCATTACAACCCTGGCGGTATAAGACCGCCAGGGCTGTAATGACGGAAGCACCGCCAACAGGCTGGCGGTGCTTCCCAGTTCATTACAACTGTGGCGGAAGCGCCGCGGTCGCACCGCTGGGGCCCAGCGGTTTCCCGCCACAATGGCCCCGGCGGTAGTAATCCGCCAGGGCAGCGCTGCTAGCAGCGCTGCCCAGGTGATTACGAGTCACCCTACCGCCAGCCTTTTCCTGGCGGTTTGCACCGCCAGAAAAAGGCTGACGGTACGGGGAGTCACGGGGCCCCTGGGGGCCCCTGCACTGCCCATGCCACTGGCATGGGCAGTGCGGGGGCCCCCTGACAGGGCCCCGTGCAGCTTTTCACTGTCTGCATAGCAGACAGTGAAAAGCGCGACGGGTGCAACTGCACCCGTCGCATGGCTGCAACACCGCCGGCTCCATTTGGAGCCGGCTCCTGTGTTGCGGCCCAGCGGGGATCTCCAAATGGCCGTGGCGGGGGTGCGGGCACATTGGCGGCCGCCCGGCAGTCCGATCTTGCTGCCCGCCAAGGTCGTATTGAGAGCCTTTGTCATTAGACACTGCCCCTTAAATCTGTGTGTGCGTTGATTGTATGCTTGACTGACTCATGCTGCACAGGATTGGAATCATCACATAAAAATCTTGCAAATATTTAATTGGTAACGATGATAACCGTATGAAATCAATGTGATATTAGATCTCAGTTTACCCCATTCCTACAGTGCGGATATTTAGAATCAGCACATATATATCACTTAAAAATATTGCCTGGCTAATAGATATCGCTGACTTTGCTCTAGAATTTGGATTTGAGCTACATAATGAATAACTTCATTTTCATTTCCTTCTGCTCAGGTTGTTTGGCTCCTACAGTACTGACGTGGTCATCAGCACCTCCTTTGGTGTGAACGTAGACTCAATGAACAACCCGAACGATCCCTTTGTTACTATTGCAAGGAAAATGTTTAATTTCAGATTCATTAACCCGTTGTTAACTATCATAGGTAAGAATCCTGAGCCACTTTGTATTGTTAAAGAGCATCTTAAACATAACATAACTTACAATCTATTTGATTGCAGCATGTGCTGTTATTCTTGCATAATTTTCATTTTCGTTTATCATTTCTCTGAAGTTGTGATTGGTCACGCAGTACACATGAACACTGCCTTCAAATGAGATGAATGCAGAATTTTTGTCAATGATATTACAGTCAGGACCAGGTTCACATAACCTCAAAGCACTGAGGTACTTTTGACTACAACACGGATAATCCTAAAGATAATTATAATACCAGGCACTGATGCCTCACAAGTAACAAAACTAGGTATCCCCTAGCCATGTTCTCGAGATGACTTCTAATATGACTCCTCATTCCGGTCTAGCATCTCTTCCATATTTATTTACTTTATGTCCTTGCTGAAATTGCTCAAGGTTATTGGAAACTGAGTTTCGGCTGGGTGTGGGTAAGAGTATTTGACTGCAACAGGAAAGCATTGCGAATAAACATGTCATTAATAAGATAGGTATGCAAATAATTGTTCTGGATAAATCTAGCGTAAACAACAGGGTACATTAGTCCCCATTTTGCAGTTCTCACTACACATAATGACAATAAGTATGAGGCACATGAGCATTTTAAATGCATGGCTTTGTACTTCCTGAATTCTGAACATCTCTTTGGTTGCAAAACACCTGATGTCCACACTAATTTAACCCCTTCGCTGCCAGTCCTTTTCCCCCTCAGGTGCCAGACCTTTTTTGGGCTATTGGGGGCAGTTCGCACTTAGACCCTCATAACTTTTTGCCCACATAAGCTACCCACACCAAATTTGTTTCCTTGTTTTCCAACATCCTAGGGATTCTAGAGGTACCCAGAGTTTGTGGGTTCCCTTGAAGGAGACCAATAAATTAGCCAAAATACAGCAAAAAGTTATTTTTTTCTGTTTAAAAAAAGGGGAAAAAGGGCTGTAGGAGAAGGCTTGTGTTTTTTTCCCTGAAAACGGCATCAACAAATGGTTTACGGTGCTAAAATCACCAGCGGCCCAGCTTTCAGGAACAGGTAGACTTGAATCAGAAAGCCAAATTTTTCAACACAATTTTGGCATTTTACTGAGAAGCACCCCATTTTTACCATTTTTTATGCTTTCAGCCTCCTTCCAGTTACTGGCAGAAATGGGTGTGAAACCAATGCTGGATCCCAGAAATCTAAACATTTCTGAAAAGTAGACAAAATTCTGAATTCAGCAATGGGTAATTTGTGTAGATCCTACAAGGGTTTCCTACAGAAAATAACAGCTGAAAAAATAAAAATGAAATTGAGGTGCAAAAAGCAGCCATTTCTCTCTACGTTTTACTCTGTAACTTTTTCATGTGATGTCAAATTTTTTAAAGCAATATACCGTTACATCTGCGGGACTCTTCTGGTTGCAGGGATATATATATAGGGCTTTTAGGTTCATCAAGAACCCCAGGTACTCAGAGCAAGTAAATGAGCTGCACCTTGCAATGGGTTTTCATTCCATACCAGATATACAGCAATTCATTTCCTGAAATATAAAGAGTGAAAAATGGGTATCAAGAAAACCTTTGTATTTCAAAAATGGGCACAAGATAAGGTGTTGAGAAGCAGTGGTTATTTGCACATCTCTGAATTCTGGGGTGCATATACTAGCATGTGAATTACAGGGCATTTCTCAAATAATGCACATCAAAATTGCACACACGATTCCAAAAAGAAAGGTTCTTCATAGACCAATAGGTTCTACATACCACAGAAAAGAAAAAGTTATTTCTTTTAAAGCACAAGCCCTCACTCACCTTACGGTGACATGCTTCATCATAGGGCTGTGCTCCTCGTCAGGCTGGCGCTGCAATGCCTGACGGGCCCCACGAGGGGGCTCTTTGCCGGAGATCTTGTTTAAGGAGAAATGCACAACCGGTCAAAAAGAAGTGTGGAGGATTGGTATAGTAGTGGTTAAAATTGTCTAGAGGTAGAAAATAAATACGTCTTTAATTTGGTGTAGATACCTCTGACAAGGTTAAAAACAATAAATAGGGAAATGGTAAAATAATGTCTACGCTCCCCATAAAAAGAGAAATTATTATTAATAGCAATTACTGACTCTCACATTGGGGAGTAGTATAAATGAAGCAAGTAGACACAGGGTCCCCTGTGCTACTCTACATCACAGGTCAACATGTTTCTCGCTAAATGGTAGTCAAAAATGATCTTAGTGCGATTCGTCAGGACCTTAATAAACGTACCTAATCCTTTAGATATTTGGAAAACCCTTATTTAAGGAGAACAGAGCCCTCATAATTTATATGTAGGGCCTCATCAGGGAAAGTAATAACTTGAAGCTATCCTTGGATATGAATAGAATCGTGTGGGAAGACCTAATGGTATCAACACTCCCTATTCATATCCAAGGATAGCTTCAAGTTATTACTTTCCCTGATGAGGCCCTACATATAAATTATGAAGGCTCTGTTCTCCCTAAATAAGGGTTTTCCAAATATCTAAAGGATTAGGTACGTTTATTAAGGTCCTGACGAATCGCACTAAGATCATTTTTGACTACCATTTAGCGAGAAACATGTTGACCTGTGATGTAGAGTAGCACAGGGGACCCTGTGTCTACTTGCTTCATTTATACTACTCCCCAATGTGAGAGTCAGTAATTGCTATTAATAATAATTTCTCTTTTTATGGGGAGCGTAGACATTATTTTACCATTTCCCTATTTATTGTTTTTAACCTTGTCAGAGGTATCTACACCAAATTAAAGACGTATTTATTTTCTACCTCTAGACAATTTTAACCACTACTATACCAATCCTCCACACTTCTTTTTGACCGGTTGTGCATTTCTCCTTAAACAAGATCTCCGGCAAAGAGCCCCCTCGTGGGGCCCGTCAGGCATTGCAGCGCCAGCCTGACGAGGAGCACAGCCCTATGATGAAGCATGTCACCGTAAGGTGAGTGAGGGCTTGTGCTTTAAAAGAAATAACTTTTTCTTTTCTGTGGTATGTAGAACCTATTGGTCTATGAAGAACCTTTCTTTTTGGAATCGTGTGTGCAATTTTGATGTGCATTATATTGGGAACTTCACACACGGGACCAGGAGTCTTTTCTCCGAATATCCCTTTCTTTTGCCCCTCCTTTGTTGGTTTTTGAACATTTCTCAAATAGACATCTTTTTTACACACTATCTTACATTTGGAAGGAAGAAATGTAGAGAAAGACAAGGGGGAACAACACTTGTTTTGCTATTCTGTGTTCCCCCAAGTCTCCCGATAAAAATGGTACCTCACTTGCGTGGGTAGGCCTAATGCTCACGACAGGAAACACAACATGGACACATCACATTTTTACATTGAAATCTGATGTGTTTTTTGCAAAGTGCCTAGTTGTAGATTTTGGCCTCTGGCTCAGCCGGCACCTAGGGAAACCTACCAAACCTGTGCATTTTTTTAAACTAGATACCTAGGGGAATCCAAGATGGGGTGACTTGTGGGGCTTTCACCAGGTTCTATTACCCAGAATCCTTTGCAAACCTCAAAATTTGGCCCAAAAAAAAACTTTTCCTCACATTTCGGTGACAGAAAGTTCTGGAATCTGAGAGGAGCCACAAATTTCCTTCCACCCAGCGTTCCCCCAAAACTCCCGATAAAAATGATAGCTCACTTGTGTGGATAGGCCTAGTGCCCGCAACAGGAAATACCCCAAATCACAACATGGACACATCACATTTTCCCAAAGAAAACAGAGGTGTTTTTTGCAAAGTGCCTACTTGTGGATTTTGGCCTCTAGCTCAGGCAGCACTTAGGGAAACCTTCCAAACCTGTGCAGTTTTTAAAACTAGACACCTAGGGGAATCCAAGATGGGGTGACTTGTGGGGCTCCCACCAGGTTCTGTTACCCAGAATCCTTTGCAAACCTCAAAATGTGGCTAAAAAACACTTTTTCCTCACATTTCGGTGACAGAAAGTTCTGGAATCTGAGAGGAGCCACAAATTTCCTTCCACCCAGCGTTCCCCCAAGTCTCTCGAGAAAAATGGTACCTCACTTGCATGGGTAGGCCTTGTGCTTGCAACAGGAAATGCCCCAAAACACTATCTGGACACATCAAAATGATCAAACACAAAACTACCTGTTTTTGCGGGGGCGACCTGCGTTTTTGGTCATGGGCTCAGCAGCCATCTAGGGAAACCTACCAAATCCAGACATTTCTGAAAACTAGACACCCGAGGGATTCCAGGGAGGTGTGATTTACGTGGATCCCCCAATGTTTTCCCACCCAGAATCCTCAGCAAACCTAAAATTTAGCTAAAAATCACATTTTTCCCACATTTGTGAGTGGGATCACTGCACCTGGACAAATTTCCTACCACCCAACGTTCCCCTCAGTGTCCCGGTGAAAATGATACCTCACTTGTGTAGGTGGGCCAAGTTCCTGTGACAGGGAAGAGCCAAAAACATGTCGAAATTGAGGGGGAACCAAAGCAGGTCCAAAAGGGCAGTTTGAAAAAAAACATTTTTAGGCTGACAAGTGCAGCAAAATAGTTATCGCTATAGATGAGACAATGTTGGGTGGTAGGAATTTTGTGGATTCCTGCAGATTCCGAAAGGTCCCATAACAAAAATGTGGGAAAAATGTGTGATTTCCAGCAAAGTTGGAGGTTTGCAGGGCATTGTGGTTAAGGAAATGGTGCGGATGCATGTGAAGCACACCACCCTGGAATCAACCAGATGTTTAGTTTTCAGATGTGTCTAGGTCTTGTGGATTTTTCTACATGGCAGCGTCCCAAAGTAAAAAAAAGTGCAGCCCTCATCATTCCAAGTGGGACGATTTTGAGAGTTACCAAGCTCTCATGGCCCAAATGTAAAACCAAAACCCAAAATAATCAAATCTCCTCTTGCTTGCCATGGGATAAGATGTTTTAGTGTGCGGGGGAGAGCTAAAAGACTGTTAGCCCCTTCAGTTCGGGTGGGGGCACAACCAGGCCCATACTGGTTGGTAGCCACCACCCCACTATTTTATTTTTTATGTTTTAATCCCTGGCATCTAGTAGACTTTCTGCCCCCCCCCCCCAGTGTGTGGATCGGGGGTAATTGCCCAATCTGCCCAATGGTGGGCAGAAAAACTTTGGCCCCATTTATTTGGGGTGGGGGTATGGCCATAACCCCAACCTCTTATTTTGAAAGAAAATCTTCCCTGGTCTCTGGTGGGCTTTCTGCTCCTCTTGGGGGCAGATGGGCCTTCCAAAAATAGGCAATCTCCCCCCCAGGGGGGCAGTTATGGCCAACAGTAATGTGCCCCCATGGGAAGAAACCCTTGCCCAAAGGGCTGCCCCCCAAACAAAACACACACATACACACCCACCAATCCATGGTGTCTAGAGGTTTCTGCCCCCCCCCGGGGACAGATTGGCATAACAAAAATAGGCGGATCTACCCCAAGGGGGGCAGAAATGGCTTAAATACAATTTGCCCCCTAGGGGAGCGACCCTTGTCTAAGGGGTCGCTCCCCATACATAAAAACATAAAGTAAATACAAAAATATATATATGCCTATGAATCTGGCCCACTCGGAGCGACCCTTGCCTAAGGGGTCGATCCCCACACATAAAAAAATAAAAATGAACAAACATTTTTTTTATCCCTGGTGTCTAGTGGTTTTCTGCCCCCCGGGGGCAGATATGGCCCAAAAATAATTTGGCCCCCTGGGGAGCGGCCCTTGCCTAAGGGGCCGCTCTCCTTATGCGCAAGTATGATAAAAAGAAATAATCCCTGGTGTTTAGTGGTTTCTGCCCCCCCGGGGGCAGATTGGCCTAATTATATTAGGCCGATCTGCCCCCAGGGGAGGCAGAAATGGCCTAAAAATAATTTGGCCCCCTGGGAGCAACCCTTGCCTAAGGGGTCGCTCCCCACACATAAAAAAATAAAAATAAACAAAAAAGAAAATGATCCCTGGTGTCTAGTGGTTTTCTGCCCCCACGTAGGGAAGAAATGGCCTAAAAATAATTTGGCCCCATGGGGAGTGGCCCTTGCCCAAGGGACAGCTCCCCTTATGCACAAGTATGAATAAACATAAGTAATCCCTGGTGTCTAGTGGTTTCTGCCACCTCTGGGGCAGATCGGCCTAATTATATTAGTTAAAACTGCTTAGTCGAATTTACAGTTAAAACTGCACACGCAGACACTGCAGTGGCAGGTCTGAGACATGATTTCAGAGCTACTTATGTGGGTGGCACAACCAGTGCTGCATGCCCACTAGTAGCATTTGATTTACAGGCCCTGGGCACCTTTAGTGCACTGTACCAGGGACTTACTAATAAATCAAATATGCCAATCATGTATAAGTCAATTACATACACATTTTGTAAAGGAGCACTTTTGCACTTTAGCACTGGTTAGCAGTGGTAAAGTGCCCAGAGTAACAATAAAACAGCAAAATCAGAGTCCAGCACACATCAACAACCTGGGGAACAGAGGCAAAAAGTTAAGGGAGACCACGCCAAGGATGAAAAGTCTAACACTATGAGAGACAAGAAAGGAAAAGAAAGGTATTTCCTTTCCTTTCTTGTCTCTACCGCCCCACATCCTGGTCGGAAGAAAAATTCAAAAGCATTTCTCTTCCGGGATCGCGCTGGACACATGCTTCCAGCATGATCCGAGGTGACTTCTGATGAGGTCAGGGTGCGATTTGCACACTGAAGTCATCAGGCATCACTGGGGGGGTGGGGTTGGGTCAGGGGTGGAAGGGGAAGCAATTCCCCTTCCATCCCCGACTGGGGGGTGTGGGAGGGAGGCCCACGGGGGAGCGCTAATGCTCCCCCGTGGGCCAGGTGCAGGACGAACTGGTCTCGTCTCAGGCACATGGGAACCGTGTGCCTGGACGAGACCAGCTTGCCCCAGGCACCCTTGGGGTTAAGTGTTCTTCTTCAATAAGATTTTTTGTTTAATCACAAGTGTTGGTCATACTTCAACTACAGTCTCTAACATTTGACCATAAACTCTCTGATCTTCCAATAGTATAACAGTAACGTAACGTAATTCCCAAGATTCGAGAAAAGCTCTGAAATCATCTGGTAAGTGTTGAAGCCTTGGACCCAAGGCCTTCAGACTTCTACCTTAGTACAGACATTAGCATCTGTGGCACACCTCTTTTATTAATATTCAGTCTTGTGTTTGAGCTAGCATGCCTAGCTTTCCACCATCAGACACAAAAGGTAGCTGTTTAAGGAGTTCTGCTTACACAATTTGGTTTTACTCCTCCTCACTTGATCTTCAATATTCTAAACTTGTACAAAGGGCAATTAAACAATCTACTGCAACCTACATTTGCATGAATTATGGGTGCCCTCTATAAGGCCTCTGCAAATTACTTTAGACCAAGTTCTAACTGCCATGATTTTTTTTGTCAAATAGGAGTTTATGAAACTTAACAAACTTTGTAAAGATGGGACAGAAGATTGTGACAGTTGCATCTTTCTTGTTTCTGTAAGCAGTTTGTCCTAAAGGTTGAAGCCTGCAGCCATTACACCTGGGGGCATATTTATACTCTGCTTGTGCCGGATTTGCATCTTTTTTTAAAGCAAATTCAGTGCAAAACTAAGACCATTTTTATACTTTGACGTTAGACCCCACTAATGTCAACATTTCTCAGTGTGCGTCATTTTCTGGTTGCGTGAAACCGCCTTGCGTTAATGACATGCAAGAAAGGCGTTCCCATCCAAAAAAGACTTAAACACCCGTGGGCTATATTTATCCAACCAAGCAAAAATGGCGCACGGCTGGGAGGCAGAGCTGGCAAATTACGTAAACCCCGATTTGAGTAAACAATTCACGCCTGGGTCAGGGCAGGCGTTAAGGGGCCTGTGGGCTCTTTTCCATGGTGGGAGACCATGGAGGCAGTCCACAGGTGCCCTTCCCTGCCCCCAGGGACACCCCCTGCCACCCTAGCCCACCCCTGGAGGACACTCATGGATGGGGGGACGCATCCATGGTGAGTGCTGGTAAGTGCAGGTAAATATATATATATTTTTTTTTAGAATGGCATAGGGGGGCCTAACTTGGGCCCCCCTACATGCCACTATGCCCAATGGCCATGCCCAGGGGACAGAAGTCCCCTGGTTATGGCCATTGGGCAGGGGGCCATGACTCCTGTCTTTGCATCAAAAACTGTCGCAGGTCAGGTTGGAGCCAATATTTTTTACTCTAACCTGACTTGCACCATTCTTTGATGCACAACCCCCAGTCTTCCCTTCGCCTCCGCTGCCCAGTTTGAGTCATTCATTTTGACGCAAGCCAGGCCGCAGTGCCGGCTAGCGTCATTCCATAAATAAGGCGCCCGGCTGGTGCGTTGGAATGGCGTTAGCCGGTGGTAAACTTTTTACGCAAATCTGCCCTGGCGCTGATTTGCGTTAAAAAGTATAAATATGGGCCCAGATGTTTAGTGAAAATAGCACAGAATCCAGATTCCCCCAATTTGCAGAAACCTCAAAATTCTTTAGAAACCAGGGTGGGCACCATCTGAGAGCAAAATAGTTGGAATACAGACTATTTTGAGTGTTTTTTTCAAGGAAATCAAGAATGCACACTTATTTTGAGCACTAACTGCTGAATTGAACTCCTAATTATTCTTGAACACAATGGTGCATTCCAGCATAAACTTGCACAGGGTCAAACACTAGTGGTTTGCATCACTGTTCTAAAATCTAATTTCCTGACAAAGTTTCACATTTATTTATCACATAACTACAGTTAAAAATTTAATTATGGTTCCTGCTCAAGCATGCAAAACCACAGCAATTTGACAGTGATATGCATGGCCCTCAATGCATGGCATAACTCTCTTCACCCATTTGCAAGTACCAGTGGAGAAAAGATAATGAAGTAAGCACTAAGGCCCATATTTATACTTTTTTAGTGCAGCATTTGTGGCATTTTTTTACGCAAAAGCAGCGCAAACTTACAAAATACAATTGTATTTTGTAAGTTTGCGCTGATTTTGTGTCAAAAAACGACGCAAATGCGGCGCTAAAAAGTATAAATATGGGCCTAAGTATGGTAATTGAACCAGCACAGGGCCAATCTCCTACCATAAGTCAACCAATGGCCAATTGTTGTCAACAGGAGAGGTGTAGGGAGTTAGCAATTGTCAAACAGTTCTGATTAACAGTGTAACCTATTTGGCTACACAAAAAGTGCCAGGAATTGGGAATAAAGTTGAAGAATGTATTACTACTGAACAGTCTAGCTAATGTAAATCAATCTCAAAAGCATACTGTAAAGATACAGGATAACAACAGGATAACCAAACCTGAAGAACTTTAAGCTAGTCAACATAAGACATACCAGACGTTCAGTCATAGCACCACAGAAAACTAGCAATAAAATCTGATGTTCAGAGAAAAGTCTCCGATCTTCTTATTTAGACATAAGTAAAATTTAAGGACCAGATGTACAAAGCTATTTAGCATTTCTTAACAGTCTGAATCACTATTTTGGGCCGTTAAGAAATGCGAAATAGGCTTTTAGGTATACAAAAGCCTTTAGGAATCACAAATTGTGATTTCTACCCAGTAGAAATCGCAATTTGCAATCCTCTAAATAGGAAATCACAAATGGGGATTACCTATTTGCGATTCCTATTCAGATGTACAAAGCATATCCTCAATGCGAATTGGACATTTAGGAAATGCAATTACCATTGACTCCAAGTCAATGGTAATCATGTACAGTTTAGAAAAAGCACCCAAAGATGCTTTTATAAAGTGCAGTAGAGCACACACATCCACTAGGGCACATGTGTGCTCTACATGTGCACCACTATTTTGTGGGGTGCATCACAGTAGGGCTTTTGCCCAAAGCCAATTTTAACTAAAGGCATGAGATTTCTTAATTGTAATTTCCTAATAGTGATTCCTACCTTGTATCCAAATTAGATTTTCTAGTATATATACACAATTTACCATGATGGTGCCAAACTAATGATAAAGCAGCCACGTCTCCTGCTACTTTGTGTTCAAGTTCCTCCTTAGCCCAATTTAGGTGCACAAGTATGATTGGCTGCTTTGGCTATGATATTTCTCCTCCTGAACAGTACTGAATCTGTGAATTTCTTCTCCTCATCATAGTAGGCTTAAAGAAGTGTTCAACTATTTCCAGGATGTTTGCATCAGGCTAACGATTCAAATGTTTCAACAGAGGAATCTCAGAGAAGACTAAGGGGGTCATTCTGACCCTGGCGGTAAAATCCGCCAGGGCCAACGACCGCGGGAGTACCGCCAACAGGCTGGCGGTGCTCCCATGGGCATTCTGACCGCGGCAGTACAGCCGCGGTCAGAAACGGAAAACCGGCGGTGTACCGCCGGTTTCCCGCTGCCCTGGGGAATCCTCCATGGCGGCGCAGCTTGCTGCGCCGCCATGGGGATTCCGACCCCCATACCGCCATCCTGTTCCTGGTGGTTTTGGCCGCCGGGAACAGAATGGCGGTATGGGGTGTCGTGGGGCCCCCGTAACAGGGCCCCACAAAGATTTTCAGTGTCTGCCATGCAGACACTGAAAATCGCGACGGGTGCAACTGCACCCGTCGCACCCCTTCCACTCCGCCGGCTTCATTCGGAGCCGGCATCCTCATGGAAGGGTGTTTCCCGCTGGGCTGGCGGGCGGCCTTCTGGCGGTCGTCCGCCAGCCCAGCAGGAAACCCAGAATACCCGTGGCGGTCTTTTGACCGCGCAGCGGTATTCTGGCGGTCCCCGCCAGGCCGGCGGCTTCCGCCGCCGGCCGGGGTCAGAATGACCCCCTAAGGCCTTCATTACAACCCTGGCGGTCGGTGATAAAGCGGCGGTAATAACGCCAACAGACCGGCCGGAAAAAAAATGGAATCACCACCATGACGGAAACCGCCAACACAGACAGCCACTTTAACACTCTGACCGCCACGGCGGTAGAAACAAACACCGCAGCGGTAACCGCCAACAGGCAGACGGAAGACAATGTACCGCCCACACTATTACAAAGCACCAATCTGCCAGCTTTTACGCGGCGGTACCAACGCCATCAAAAGCACGGCGGAAACAGTACACAGAAGGGAAACCACTCAGCTCTCAACACCCAACGAGGAACCAGGACGCCCTGGAGCCCGAGTTACAGGTCCTTCCCATGTTGGTTTACCTCCTCATCTGCCAGGAACATCAAAGACGGCAGCAACGACGACGATGAGTACTGCACCTAGTACACAGGGGAGGGGGATGGGGGAAAAAGAGAGTGACACACACATGCAACACGCAACACCCCCACCCACAAGAACACACACACATCCAATAACATCACAGATACATACCCTGGAAGAATGCAAGGATCAAATGAAATGAGTTTAACAAGTGTAATAATCGAACAATCAGATAGCCCAAGATAACTTTAAATCATCAGTATATACAAATATTTACAGCAAGTACACAAGTCCGTACACTGTCCCATTAAATGTCCCTGGACCAGTGGTTCCAAAAAGCATGGACAAAGCACACACATGACACCTGCCTCAAAATGGAGAGAACACTGCAGGGGCATCAGCTTGAAAAAAAACAGGCATCTCATGGGGAAGGGGAGTGGGGGCAGCTGGATGATGGGATGACACCACTGCTCCTCGAGGGGGCTCCATGCCCACTGCCTGGTCCTGGGGAGTGCAAAGCCACAGTCTCTCAAGTCACTCAAGTGGGTTCACTGCCCACTGCTCGGTCCTGGGGAGTGCCAAGCCACAGTCTCTCAAGCCACTCAAGTGGGTTCATTGCCCACTGCTTGGTCCTGGGGAGTGCAAAGCCACAGTCTCTCAAGTGGGTGGGTTGCCCACTGCTTGGTCCTGGGGAGTGCAAAGCCACATTCTCTCAAGTGGGTGGGTTGCCCACTGCTTGGTCCTGGGGAGTGCAAAGCCGCAGTCTCTCAAGTGGGTGGGTTGCCCACTGCTTGGTCCTGGGGAGTGCAAAGCCACAGTCTCACAAGTGGATGCTGTTCTCCACTAGTTCTGGAGGGGGCCTGGTTCCCAGAGTGCTTCATCCTGCCAAGGACTGGGGTAGTGGATGCTGTTCTCCACTGGTTCTGGAGGGGGCCTGGTGCCCAGAGTGCCTCATCCTGCCAAAGACTGGGTGAGTGGATGCTGTTCCCCACTGGTTCTGGAGGGGGCCTGGTGCCCAGAGTGCTTCATCCTGCCAAGGACTGGGTGAGTGGATGCTGTTCTCCACTGGATCTGGATGGGGCCTGGTGCACTCCACGCTGTTCTCCACTGGTTCTGGAGGGGGCTTGGTGCCCAGTGATGCTGCACCAGGGGTGTGGCAGTTCCCATTCCCTCACATGGGTGTCTGAGCCACGAGATGTGCCGGTAACAGGTAGCATGATACTCCATGGAGGCAGAGCCACACTCCTCCTTGCGACGACGGAGGCTGCAAACTGCTGGTAGTGCCAGTGCTGGTGGTGGTGCCTCCTGTAGTGTGTGCAGGGTCCAGGATGTCTCCTGCAGCCTCGGACAGATGCCCAGTGGGGATGCTGCTGTTGTCTGCTGTAGTGGCACTGGCTGGGCACGTTTTGGGGCATGTGGCGGTGGCTGCGGCGGTGGCTGCGGAGGAGATGCTACTGGTGGTGCAGGTGTCTGCACTTGTGGAGGGAGACACGAGGCCATCTCCTGCAGCCTCAGATGGCTGCCCACTGTGGATGATGCTGAAGTCCGCTGTAGTGGCACTGCCTGGGCACGTCAGGGGGCAGGTGGCAGTGGTTGCGGCGGTGGCTGCGGCGGTGGCTGCGGCAGAGATGCTGCCGGTGGTGCAGGTGTCTGCGCTTGTGGAGGGAGACATCAGGCCGTCTCCTGAAGCCTCGGAAGGCTGCCCACTGGGGATGATGCTGGTGACTGTAGTTCAGGCAGCTGCCGTGCAGGTGGGGTGCAGATGGAGGTGCAGGTGGCGGTCCCTGTGGCGGTGATCACCACGGTACAGGTTGCTGGGCTGTCTTGCGAAAGGGGGGACACCAGTCCCTCACCCGGAGGCTCCGTGCCCTGAGCTGACTTCCCTTTGCTCTTGTGTCCCTTCCCCAACGTGGAAGTCGCTGCTGGGACCTTGGCACTGTCCTCTTTGGTTCTGGATGAGGCCTTGCTGGGTGGGTGGTGCGGCTTTTCTCTTCTGCATGCTGGCCCCTTCTTTGCTTTGGCAGGTGGTGGAATAGGGAGGTCCTTGGCTTCACTAGGTGGCACACTGGCAGCCCTGTTGGGTGCCCCCTTTGATGTTCCCAGACTTGCAGGGACCACACTGGACGAGGAATTGGTGGCTGAGGTGCTGGTCAGGGCTCTAGACAACCTGGCCCTAGGGGAAGGACAGGGGGGAGGTGTAGGGAAGAGGTCAATGGTAGCCAGAAAAGGTTTCTTAGACACACTGGGATGGGAATATGGAGGGGGTTTGAGAGTGGAGGAAGAGGTAGTGGTTGTAGGAAGTGTACGTCTGCTGAGTTTGGGTGAAGGTGCATGGGTTGGAGGCTGTTGTGAGGTGGATGGCTGTTGAGTGGGTGTGTGCTGGCTTTTGTGTACTTTGGGAGGAGGGCTTACAGACACACTGGGAGAGTACACAGGGGACGTGTGAATGGTAGTGGGGGTGGTGATTGCACGTGAGTAGAGTGTGTGGTGATGGGCATGCTGGTGATGGAGGTAGTGGCTGAGGATGTAGTGCATGCAGGTGTGAGTGGAGACGAGACTGGGAGGGAGGTGGAGGACGTGGAGGAGTGGGACACAGTGGAGGCAGTGGATGTTGGTGTGTCTGCATGGGTATGGTGCTTGTGTCAGTGCCTGTGGGATGTGTGGTACTTATGTTTGCCTGGGCCACTTTTGTGTGTTGATGTGTGTGCATGCAAGTCTGATGGTGTGCTTGGAATAGGCCGAGGTTGAGGTGATTGGGTAGGGGTAGTGGAGGTTGGAGGGGAGGAGCTGGACACAGGGACAATGGCTGCCATCGGTGCTGAGGCCAGAGCCTGAAATACTATCTGTTGGGCTGCCACCCCAGAATGAATGTCCTCCAGGTATGCATATGTTTGCTGCAAATGCCTCTTGACACCCTGGATGGCATTCCAAATGGTTGACTGACCAACAGTGAGGGATCTCAGGAGGTCAATAGCCTCCTCATTGAGGGCAGCCGTGCTGACTGGGGCAGGGCCTGAGGTGCCTGGGGCAAAGGAGATGCCCACCCTCCTGGGTGAGCGGGCACGGGAAACACGCTGAGGGGCTGCTGGGAAGGCGGTGCTGGTGGAGGGGTGGCGGCTGTACATGTTGCTGCGGTGGGCACAGAGGTGTCCACCACTGCAAGGGAGCTCCCATCAGAGGAGGAGTCGCTGTCGCTAGTGTCCCCTCCTGTCCCCGTCGTGGAGCTCCCCTCACCCTCCGTCCCACTGGTGCCTTCAGACTCCGTACATTCACCCTCATGGGCAATGTGGGTTGCAGCTCCCTCTTGCTCCAGTGCCACTGCTCCTCTGCCAGATGATGCTAATGCACACAAGGAAAGGGTGACAAAACAAAAAGGGGGGGAAAGACAGAGGAGACACATGGTCAATGCCAGCAACACCACTACCGGTGGCGGACACAACACACAGGAAGCAGCCCTATGCACTAGCCCATGCATTAACAGTTATTAGGAAAATCACCTGCCCATGGGGGACTATGCCTAACCCCATTTCCTGCACACCTGGAACCCACAGGAGGCTGACTAGTTGTAGATGGCCACTACCACTACTGGGGTTGGAGTGCCAGAGAGCCTGCCTAACAAGGGACATACCCTACCAAGTTCGCCCTGGCCTAGGGGAACCCATGGTTCACATCCCCCACCCAGACACCTCGTAAAGCGTGCAGAGTAAGCTGAATGAGACTGTAATCACCCCCTTGTGTCTGCTGTGATGCCCTCAAGCGCTCATCCAACTCTGGATATGCCACCAACCAGGATCCGGAACATCAGGGGGGTCATGGTGCGAGGGGCACCCCTTCCACGTTGGGATTGGGAGGCCATCCCCAGCTGGGTCTCTGCCGTCTTCTTGCACCAGCGGCACAGGTCCTCCCATCTCTTGCAGCAGTGGGTGCTCCGTCTATGGTAGACCCCCAGGGTCCGCACTTCCTTGGCAATGGCACACCAAATACCCTTCTTCTGGTGGGCGCTGACCTAGAGGGAAGGTAAAGTAAGAATGGAACTTACTACCCTGTCCGGTTCTTCATACTCATTGGCCACCAGTTCCCACCTATGCCCTGAAACACATACACTGACCATCCTCACATGCAGGCCTCAGCCCCCCCCCACAACATGTATATTCCATCCAGACCACTCCATACATTCATGTCCCATGCATCATGCTCACAGTTTACTCACCTGTTTGTCTAGAGGACCATAGAGTAGTGTGTACTGGGAAGGACCTCATCCACTATTCTCTCCAACTCCTCCGAAGTGAAGGCAGGGGCCCTTTCACCAGACACTCGAGCCATTGTCGCTTCCAGACTGAGGTCACTGCAGCACTTGCAGTGTAGGTCCTCCCCTGTTGAAGGTAAGGTATCAAGTGAGTGAACAGCTAGAAAATGGCGGTCACATCTGTGGCGGTGCGTACCATCACCGCCGGCGTACATCGTCATTGACTCCTGGAACCCACAGGGCCCAATGATCACCAATGCTGAATTGCGCAGCGGTCTTCAACCGCGACGCTGCACAACGCCAACGCAGTTACCGCATTTCCCCTTGTCCCTCCTTACAGGTCAGGCAGCTCCCATTTCAGGGGGGGCACATGGCAGGGCACCTAACTGCGTCACAGCACATTTGGGCAGGAATACGGACAGCCAGCGCCACACACTGATTAAATCACATTAGTGCAAAACACCCTTGTGCAACCTATGTGGTACATGACCCTCTGCTCACCATTCTCCTCCATAAGGCACATCCGCTGGGGCAGATGATGAGATGGCGGCATCCTCTCGTGTACAGACCCCTGGTGGACCTGTCGACAATGGAAGACAGACACATCATTATCACCTACAGACTTGATCGTGCCACAATCCAAGAACTGTGTGCCCAATTGGAGCCAGACCTGATGTCAGCTATCCGCCATCCCACAGGTATCCCCCCTCTAGTGCAAGTCCTGTCAGTGCTCCATTTCCTGACCAGTGGTTCCTTTCAAATAAAAGTGGCCATGGCATCATGGATGTCACAGCCAATGTTCTCTAACGTGTTGTCCAGAGTGTTATCTGCCCTGCTGAAACACATGCGCAGCTACATTGTTTTCCCCCAGGTGGAGGATTTGCCCACAGTGAAAGTTGACTTATATGCCCTGGGACATATCCCCAACATCATTGGTGCCATTGATGGTACACATGTGGCATTTGTCCCCCCGCAGGAATGAACAGGAGTACAGAAATCGTAAAAGATACCATTCAATGAATGTGCAGATGGTGTGTTTGGCAGACCGGTACATCTCTCATGTGAATGCCAAGTATTCTGGCTCTGTGCATGACGCTTATATTTTGAGGAATAGCAGCATCCCTTATGTGATGGGGCAACTCCAGAGGCACCCTGTGTGGCTAATAGGTGAGCCCAAGGTCCCCACACAGTATGAATAGGTGTCTGGATATGGGATAGTCCCTAAGGGTTGGTGTACGTCTAACAGATATCCCTCGACATTTGCAGGTGACTCTGGTTACCCCAACCTGTCACTGACCCCAGTGAGGAATGCCAGGACCAGGGCAGAGGAACGCTACAATGAGGCACATGGGTGAACTAGGAGGATTATTGAGGGGACTTCGGCCTCCTGAAGGCCAGATTCCGGTGCCTCCATCTAACAGGGGCTCCCTATAGTACTCACCGAAGAAGGTGTGCCAGATCATTGTGGCATGCTGTATGCTGCACAACCTGGTTTTGCGACGGCAGGTGCCTTTTCTGCAGGAGGATGGGCCTGATGTTGGTCTTGTGGCAGCTGTGGAGCCTGTGGACAGTGAGGAAGAGGAGGCAGAAGAAGAAGATATTGACATCAGAAATAACATCATCATGCAGTACCTCCAGTGGCACATAGGTAAGAGACTGGCACTGCTCATGTCATATCAGACTACTGTAGGACATTGTATAAGTCTGCCTCATTACCTCTGTGCATGGACCCTGACAGTTCACTTAGGCTTTCCTTTTCACAGATCTGGGTACCACATTATTCCTTCTGTTATGTTCACTGCTGCCCAACAACTGTCCTACTTTGAAATGTGCAAATGAACATTTACTATGTTATTTGTCAAAGAGGTTGTAAGAACACATTTGTGAAAGTACAGACTGACTCCAGATTGTTTTGTGATTCAAGGGTGTTTATTTAAGTGCTAATAAGTGGAGGGGGATGTGCAATGGGCTGGGGTGATGGTGGAGAAATATCCATGGTAGAGTCCAGTCTCTTTGGATCACAGGTGCATTGTCCAATGGGGCATAGGAAGTGGAGCAATGTCAGTTCAAGGTAGTCAGGGTGACATAGTGGGACAGAAGGGTGACAATCAGGAGAGTCTTATTTCCTGGCGGGGTCTTGGCAATGTTCTCTGGCTTGTGCCTGCATCGCAGGGACCATTTGTGGGGTGGTTCTCCTTCTGCAGGGGGTGGAGTGCTGGTGGCCTGTTGGTCCTGTGGCGGGACCTCCTGTCCACTAGCGCCGGTGGACGTGGAGGGCTGTTCATCGTTCGGCTGGTGTCAGTGGCCCAGTGGTATGCCACTGTCTCCCTCATGTTGTTGGCCATGTCTGCCAGCACCCCTGCAATGGTGACCAGGGTGGTGTTAATGGACTTCAAGTCCTCTCTGATCCCCAGGTACTGTTCCTCCTGCAGCCGCTGGGTCTCCTGAAACTTGGCCAGTACCATGCCCATGGTCTCCTGGGAATGGTGGTATGCTCCCATGATGTTGGAGAGTGCCTCATGGACAGTGGGTTCCCTGGGCCTGTCCTCCCCCTGTCACACTGCAGTCCTCCCAGTTTCCCTGTTGTCCTGTGCCTCTGTCCCCTGAACCGTGTGCCCACTGCCACTGACCCCAGGTCCCTGATTGTCCTGGGTTAGTGGGTTTGCCTGGGGTCCCTGTAGTGGTGGACACAGTGCAGATTGACGTGTCCTGGGGACAGTGGCATGGACCCACTGGGTGGTTGCTGTGGTGGTGTTTCCTGAGGGGGGTGGTTCAGTGGTGGTTTGGGACTATGGCAGGGGAACCGACTGTCCAGAGGTCCCTGATGTGCCGGGCTAGTCATCTTGATCCAGGCGTGCAGAGCTGCTGTCGTCACAGTGGGCCTCTTCTGTGGGGGGACTGGATATGGCTGTCACCTCCTGTCCGGTGACGTTGGGTAGGGATCCTGTTGGAGTGTAAATGCATAGTTATTGTATCTGTGCGTGCCATCTTGTGCAATGGGTGAGTTTCCCTCTACTCCTGTGCTTGCATTATCGCCTTGGCCCTTGTGTGAGTGGTGCGTGTGTGGCCTGGCTGAGTCTCTCTACTGGACATGGGTTGGTGATAGGTGTCCATGCAGGTCTGTGATGGGTGTCCATGCATTGTTGTCACATGCAGGGCTTGGTATTGGGATGTGTGGGTTATGATAGTGCGGTATCTGTGAGGTGTTGGGGTGATGGGTGTGAGGATAGGGGTAGAAGTTTGTGATGGCATGCAGGTAGGTTGGGGGGGTATATAATAGTAAAGAGTTGACTTTCCAGAGTCCAGTCCTCCTGCTACTCCTGCGAGGCCCTCAGGATGCATGATCGCCAACACTTGCTCCTCCCATGTTGTTAGTTGTGGGGGAGGAGGTGGGGATCCACCGCCAGTTTTCTGTATGGCTACCTGGTGTCTGGATACCACGGAACGTACCTTCCCCAGTAGGTCGTTCTACCTCTTCCTGATGTCATCCCGTGTTCTTGGATGCTGTTCCACTGTGTTGACCCTGTCAACACTTTTCTGCCATAGCTCCATCTTCCTAGCAATGGACATCTGCTGCACCTGTCATTTGAATAGCTGTGGCTCTACCCGGATGATTTTCTCCACCATGACCCTGAGCTCCTCCTCAGAAAACCTGGAGTGTCTTTGAGGTGCCATGATGTAGTGTGGGTGATGTGTGAGGTGATGGTTGATATGATGTGTGGTGTGATGTGTTGGGGTGTGTTCTTTGATGTGCGTGGATGGTGTATGAGTGATGGTGTTGTGTGCCTCTGGATGCTGGTGTTGTCATAGCTTTTATGTCTCTCTGCTTCTTCCAAAAATGTCGTTGTAAGGGGTTGTGAGTAATGTGGGTGTGTGTTTTATAGTGGTGTGAGTGTGTGGTGTGTGTATGTGTATCATGTGTGTGTATTTTGAATTGTCCAATGTGGTTGCGTTTTGTAAGTGTGTGTGTATTTTGAGCGCGGCGGTGTGTACCGCCAATGGATTACTGCGGTTGAATGACGGCTGCGTTGATTCGTGGGTCGTGATAGTGTGGGCATATTCCTGTTGGCGTAATAGTGTGAGTTTTGCTATTGCCAGTTTATCACTTACCTTTGGTGTAGCGAACTTGTGTGGGTGTCTGTATTGTGGAGGATTTCTAAGTGTAGGTCATAATACCTGTAGCGGATTTCCACCGCGGCCATGGTATGTTGGCGGCCGTCAGCACAGCGGTCAGCGGCCTTTACCGCCAGGGTTGTAATGAGGGCCTAAGGGCCTTATTTATGTTTCAGCAGATGGGTTACTCCATCACAACGGTGACGAATATCTCGACCGCCCACAGGATTATAACCTGTGAGATTTATATTTCAGTGGAAGGGATATTCGTCACCACTGTGACGGAGTAAACTGTCTGTCAAAATATAAATCAGGCCCTAGGTCATAATTTTAACTATAATTGTAATTGTATTTATGTGGGGCTTACTGCCTGTGACGAGGTGTATTAATAATATTGGAAATGTTCCTTCCCATGGAATAGACTCAACAACAAACTGCATGACAGGTAATTGCATACACACACAGCAATCACAGATATCCATATTGTCAACATATTTGTAAAGCAATTTGGAATAAACATTCAGTGAATAATCTCCTCTAGATGTATCAAAATGTAAGACTCTCATCAAATAAATGCAAACTATTGTTGGTAGGTAATGGTGCTTTTGGGACACTCAAAGGCCTAATTTCCCTTTGTGTAGGTAAGCTCAGCCCTACAAGCAAAGTAATTAATACTATAGTTATTACAAATAACACTTCTGTAAATAGGTAGCTACGTTTATTACTTAGGTTAATAGTATCCGTGACTTTTCTAAATTCAGACTTTGAGAACCTTCTTTAGCCCTACTCCATTTTCTTCTAAATGACAACCTTGTGCTCCTTCATCAGACTTGGGCCTGGGTACTCTTCTTTGTTCCATGTCAAGGTCATTCAAATGTCTCTATACATGCATAGTTCAAATTCCCTAATAACCATTAACAATAATCATCAAATCCAGGATAAAATGTCCCAGTCTGTAAAGGGGCAATGGCATTTCAAAACTCAGTTTGATCACAAAGTTCAGTTCAAGGACGCTAAGCTGGATTTGAATTTTTATAACAAAATGTCAAAATTTCACTCTCCTAGTCACTGGCAGCAAGATATGTCCAATCAGGTGAGGAATACCCCACACAGGATACTCTTGCTCTTTTGGATCTTCTCACTACTGGCCTTTCATCATCAGTGTCACTCTGACCAGATTCCTCTGTCTCTTCTGGGCTAGTACATGGTACTCGCACTCTAGACACGCTCTGTTCTCTTTGCCACTGGTCTCCAGGCACTACTCATGTTACTGTGCACTAGGCCCTTCACTAGGATCTGAGTTTTAGACAGTCAGTACTTCAGGATGAGACTTCCCTGTTTCAACATCAACTGTTGACTCATTCAGACCCCCCACTCAGGACAAACATGTGCAGTCCCAGTGTATTGCCTTGCCCAGGTCAGGACCCAGACACACACCAGGGGTTTGGAGACTGCATTGTTTGAGGGTAGGCACAGCCCTTTCAGGTGTAAGTGACCATGTCTCCCCTCCTCTCAGCCCAGATGTCTCACAGGATATGCAGGCTACACCCCTGCTCCCTTTGTGTCACCGTCTAGAGGAGAGGCACATACAGCCTAACTGTCAAACTGACCCAGACAGGGAATCCACAAACAGGCAGAGTCACAGAATGGTTTAAGCAGGAAAATGCCTACTTTCTAAAAGTGGCATTTTCAAACACACAATCTAAAAAAACAACTTCACTAAAATATGTATTTTCAAATTGTGACTTCAAGACCCTAAACTCCACATTTCTATTTGCTCCCAAAGGGAATCTGCGATTTAAGGATACTTAAAGGCAGCCCCCATGTTAAACTATGAGAGAGATAGACCTTGTAACAGTGAAAATCGAATTTGGCAGTATTTCACTGTTAGAACATGTAAAACACATCGGTACATGTCCCATCTTTAACATAGACTGCACCCTGCCCATGGGGCTACCTAGGGCCTACCTTAGGGGTGCCTTACATGTATAAAAAGGGAAGGTTTATTCAAATTGGCAATGCAAGACTGGCAGGTCTGAGATATGTTTACAGGGCTACCAATGTGGGTGGCACAACCAGTGCTGCAGACCCACTAGTAGCATTTGTCTTAGAGGCCCTGGGCACCTCTAGTGCACTGTACTAGGGACTTTCTAGTAAATCAAATACGCCAATCATGGAAAGCCAATTACACATTTATTTTACAACAGAGAACTTGCACTTTAGCACTGGATAGCAGTGGTAAAGTGACCAGAGTATCAAAAACAGCAAAAACAGAGTGCAGCACACATCAACAACCTGGGAAACAGAGGCACAAAGTTAGGGAAGACCACACCGAGGATGCCAAGTCTAACAACAGGGCAACAAAGGAATACAATAGGATTAATCTTTCTCAGGTCCTGAACTATGCAATATTTACATTGGGTTTCTGCAGCGCCATGATGAGTGAGCTTCATGGACACCCCATGATCTCTTTAAGAATATCTTGCTGAATCATTGAGTCAATCACAGGGGTAGTCCCAGCCATATTTTTAGGGGTCGGATAATATTGCGGGATTCCTGGATAATCTGCATTGGGTCTTCCTGTTATGTGAATAGGTTCTACACCTTTGATAAAACCTATGTCCTTTCCTGAAACATCCTAGACTTCAGGTAGTACTGTCTCCCAGTTTCAGGGGAAAATCTTTGCTTGTCGGCTTGGGATACAATTTGACTTACAAGTCAGAATACCATGTCTTCACCATGAGTTAGGAACTCAATGCCTTTCGGGATCCAGTAAATGGAACAGTTCAGTTTGCACAAAAGATAGCTTCCAAGTAAATTTACAGGCCTTGAATCACACACCACAAACCAGTAATTCTCCTCAAAGGACCCTATTTTTACAGGTCCAGGTTCAGTGACAGAGCTAGTCAATTTTTTATTAGTAACTCCTACAACTTTAATTTTTTTTCCTGAGAGGGTCGGTTGGGAACCTCCACTGTTCTAACAGTAAAGCGGGTAGCACCAGTATCAAACAAGAATGATACAGGGTGACCATTCACCTCACCATCCACAAATGGACCACTCTGGTTGATCTCTAAGGTTTCACCAAGCATGCAACCCTCCTCCTCTCTAAAGTACCTTAATTGTGACAGGTCTGAGGTGTAATCCTAATCGGCTCGTATCATAGGAAACTGTTGGGAAATACCCGGATTCACATTGTTAATTGTTGTTCACATTGGAAACCATATTCATCCTAGTCCTGGGGTCATTCACATTCTGTTGTGACATCAGGGCTTGTGGAACCTGCATTCCCTGAGACTGGGGTACATGAACATTTTGTGTCCATTGACCTTATACATGTTGTGTCGGAATGGTATTTTCACCTGAGGTTATACAAATCCACCAATCGGACCCCTAATTTTCATTCTTTATGTTACCAGCATTAAAATGTCATTCCCACTTCTTTTGCCCCATCCTGCTGCAAAACTGGCAATGATTTGTTTTCTTTAAAGTAGCCTTATCAATCCTTGTACTCGGATCAACTGTGATACCACAAGCTCTACCTTGTTGTGGAAATTCAATACCACCTTGCATCATCGTAGCTCTCTGTTGATGCACTCTCTGTGTATGACCAATATTCCCAACAAACAGCTAATTCTGACCTCGCTGTGTAGCTTTCATTTGTGCCACCATCTACTTCTCTTTCAATTTCTTCTGCTTCATCTCCAATTAATTGCTACAATATTTGGCGTACCTTAAAATTTCATCAATTGGCTTACTCTGCCAACAGATTAAGGGGGTCATTCTGACTTTCCCGCTGGGCTGGCGGGCGACCGCCAAAAGGCCGCCCGCCCAGCGGGAAAGCCCCAGCAACGAGGATGCCGGCTCCGAATGGAGCCGGCGGAGTTGCTGGTGTGCGACGGGTGCTGTTGCACCCGTCGCGATTTTCAGTGTCTGCCAAGCAGACACTGAAAATCTTAATGGGGCCCTGTTAGGGGGCCCCTGCAGTACCCATGCCAGTGGCATGGGCACTGCAGGGGCCCCCAGGGGCCCCTCGACACCCGTTCCCGCCATCCTGTTTCTGGCGGTAAAAACCGCCAGAAACAGGCTGGCGGGAAGGGGGTCGGAATCCCCATGGCGGCGTTGCTTGCAGCGCCACCGTGGAGGATTCCCTGGGGCAGCGGGAAGCCGGCGGGAAACCGCCGGCTTCCCTTTTCTGACCGCGGCTTTACCGCCGCGGTCAGAATGCCCCCGGAAGCACCGCCAGCCTGTTGGCGGTGCTTCCGCGGTCGTTGGCCCTGGCGGTCCATGACCGCCAGGGTCAGAATGACCCCCTAAATGTTCTTGAATCATCTTGCTAATCTCAGATTTCAATCCATACACAAACCTGAACACAAAATTATCCATATCTTTAGCCTCAATGGTCTCCATCCCACTATACTGTTTAAACGCCTGCAACAGCATCTCAAAATAAGAGTGTATTGACTCTTTGGAATTTTGAGTTGTTCTGTCAATTTTGACCCAATCAATATCTTTAGAGGATAACTTTGATTTAATAAATGTAATTACCTGATGCTACTTTCTCATCACTACTGGTGATGGACTCTTGATTATTGGATGTCTCATCAGTTCTTTCTCAGGCCATTCCACAGCTATTTTGCATTCAACCCACAGATCCCTTTGGGCCTCAATCTCAAACAATGTATTCAAATCTATCCACATGACTTTTGATATTTTCACAAATCGGTCAACCTGTCCATACCACTCCAATGGTTTTTCCCTCAATTTTGGAAAATCATTTGTGAATGGCGCAAGATCACTTCTGCTCCAGGGCATGTGGGCATAACCTCCACCAGCAACTTCTCTCACTTGTGGAATTTGTATATCCTCTTCTTCTGCTCCAGATGGAGGCAGCTCTAATCTTACTTTCTTCAGTTCCTTCTACTTCACCTATCTGCTTTCCCATCTATCCAGCTCACTCCTCTTTTGGATATAGCCAATTAATTCCTTGATCTGTAATATACTTCCTGGTGGTTTCATATTAGTAAGACATCTAACATTAAAATCTAAATGGTAACTTCTCTGTAAAGCTTTGGATTTGTTTAAATCAATTTTGTATTTGTGAGTCAATTAAGCCAACCTTTCCTTGACTTGTCCAGCACGTCTGGTGATGTCTTTACATATGAACAAGAGCTCATTTTCTTGGTAGGTATCTGATTGGGACATGTCAAGATTTCCAGTACAAGTTCATTTAATTCAAATTTTAATTTAGTAACATGTATCGTCTTTTACAATACTTGAGGTTTGTACAGTCTTTGCACTTGTTCCTGAACTTTCACCTTCATTTGGGATGTCTATACCTTTGAGACAATCATCACATTATTTCAAATTCTTGAGCACTAAGACCATGTTGCTCTAGTGGGGTATTAGTTATTATCTCTTCTCTAGAGGTTCTAAGATTTGCAGCACCTAGTGAATTCCAAATGATCATGTCAGAATTTGGCGAACCTGAGGGTATTCCTGTCCTAGGGGTACTGTAACTAGCACTTGGAAGTGCATTTGTGTTAGTAATGAAAGAAGGTGGTACTCTTTGGGAAAACCTTCCACTCAGAGAACACCCTGTCTGATTCAGTGTTGGATCTGCACTAGTAACAAATGGAGTGTTCCTCCATGCCAGGACCGAAGGAGTCCTCCTCACTGTCAAACCCATAGGATCTTTCCCTGAGGTACCCATCTCAGTAGGAACAGCATGTGTAGTACTCCCTGACAATCCAGGTTTCTACAAAGGAACTACAGGACCAGTTGTGAAAGGAACATTTCAAGACAGGTCAATTCAGAGGGGCTGTCATCCCTGAACCCTCTGTCATCTGATTAGAGTGTACATCTACTTGGTGCTGTTGGCACATCAGAGTTTCCACTGGTACACAAACTGCCCACTTCTCCAACTGGGGTTTCATTAAATGGGGGTGGACAGTTTCACAATAGTTCCTTTATGAAATCCTCATCCGACTCACTATCACTGTTCTCACCTCCCTTTTCAGTATCCTCAATCCCCTTCTTCTTCCTTTCCTTTCCTTTCACTTCCCTTTTCCCTTCTTCCTCACTCATCAATGCAAGATACATTCTAGCTCCCTCGGCCATATCCATTCTCCATGCCTTCTGTTCTGCATCCCTCCTAGCATCCGCACAAGTGCGTGTTGCCTTCTTGACCCTTCCTTCATAACTTTCTTTTGTCTCTGGTGAGCTATAAGTTCTCAAGCATTAAGTGCTTCATACTGCACAGGTCTTGGGGGTAGTTTCATGTCATATAACATCCTCCTTAAGTGTTCATTAATTTTCAAATTATGTGCACCATAGCGTGGAAATACCAGTGCACACACTTTCTCAGTGATCTTGTGCCATTGTTCGAGCCAAATACACATGTGAATACCCATGCACATTGTCATATAGTGACCTGGTGTACCCTCAGGCGGCTTTTCCTCTCCTTTTCTAACAAGTATAGTCACATCTCCCTTCATTAGATTTCATAATGCCTTAAATAATTTAATTTTCAGTCAAAATATACAAACCTCCCATTACTTTTCTTTGGAGGCAGGAAATAATTCTCTACCCACATTTCTTTGTCCAGCGTCCACAACCAATACCAGAGTGGCTGTCAATGACAAAGACAACTAATACCAGCATGGCACCTTGTGACGTAAAAATCACTCTTTGCAGCAGCTCACCCTCCTTCACAATTTTCCCACGAACACACTCTCGCAACAGTTTACAAGCACGACAAATGCAGGCAACTTCAACAACTAACTTTGTCTGCTTCTCTAAAGAAATTAAACTATTCAAACACACAAAACTGATCTGAAGTAATGCCTTCTGCCCTACCCTGACACACATTCGAATGAAACCTCGACCAGTGAGGTCTCACTTGGATTGATTTAGTGCCTCCCTGTGCACTGAAATAGGCTATATCCACCACAACTCACAATTACACAAAGATTAGGTCCCTATCTCAATAGTACTACCAAAGACGTCTCATGACTAGCACCACAACATAGCAGACAACTACAATATTCTGTAGTCTACACTTCTGAATACAATCCTGGAATCTAAGGCCACAACAGACTCAATAACCAAATCAACTCTTTAGCATTAAGCGCCAAATTCACACAATAGCTTAAAATATCTCAGCAGAAGAACACACAATCACCGCAAAACACCACAGGCTAAGCATACGCAACTGCAACCCTATTAATACTCACACTTCCGCTGTTACAACTCACTTCTGAACCGCTGGAACTCTCCATCAATCCTCCAAAAGAACCATGGGTTTTATGATTTTGTCCTGAATTTGGGCAACGTTCTGAATGAGACACCCTAACTCTCCCCTTCCGTGACAAACCATCATCTGCTACTGGTTGATGCAGCTCTGGGTAAATCCCCTACCATAGGTCTCCAGATGGACATTTGTTGTCAACAGGAGAGGTGCAAGGAGTTAGCAACTGTCAAACAATTCTGATTAACAGTGTAACCATTTTGGCTACACAGAAAGGACCAGGAATGAGGAATAAAGTTAAAGAATTTACTACAAATTAGCAGTGGCGTTAATGTATATCAATCTCAAAAGCATGCTGTAAAGGTACAGGATAACAACAGGATACCCAAGGTGAGTCAACATAAGGAAAAACAGAAGTTCAGTTACAGCAGTACAGAAAAGTGGCAATAAAATTTGGTGTTCAGAGAAAAGTGTCTGATCTTCTTGCTTAGATCAATAAAAAGGAAACATTACATGCACAGGCATACACAGGAAATTAGGAAGGTGTCAGCATTTAGAAACTCTGTAAAGAATCTTCTCTGAAAGCGAAATAAGTGTTAGCCTAATCCACACTCCGCCTGGGGCAAAAAGGAAAGAATAGAGGTTTGCACCTCTCAAAATCCAAAGGCATAGTGCATCTCTTCAATCTGTAAGAACATTAATTAATACCCATACAAATCCTTTAAGCAACACCCCTTGTTCACACCATCAGGGGTTCCACTGTCCTTTTCATTTCGTTGTGAGTTGCAACATTTGCAAATTCTCCCATACCAGTCCTGGGAAAGTTGTTAGCCTTGGGGGCTTGCAACTCCTCGAAACATGCACTGGTCCTCCATGCCCCTCGTCAAGGTCTTCTTCCCAAGCTCTCTATCACTAACACAGGGTTACATATATTTTCAAACTAACATTTCATGCAAATGTACCTGCAAAGAAAAAGACATGCAAGCAAGAATGGAAAACACAAATTCATGTAAAAATAAATAAAACCTGGTTATGTCAAATTAACTGTATAATTCAATAATGCACATTCAATATGTCATTTGTGCACATTTAACTACAACTAAACAAGAATGCCAGTGCATAAATTCAAATTAAATTCATATTGAAAAACTAAATAAATGCAATATAATTCTAAATATGCACCAAGAACTACATTAGGAGTTCCAACATAAACATTAATACACACATTTACATAATCTTTCTCGTTGAAAAGCAAATGCATTTCAGCTAAATGAAGATGGTCTAATTCAGTTCCTAAAACTACATATCGTTTAATGAAGCTAAGGAAAACAAAATATATAATTTCTAGTTCTAAAGTGAATGCACCTCATTATTGAATTCAAGTGCAACACGTTACATTAATGCTGTTAAACACACAAAGGGGGTGATTCTAACCCTGGCGGTCGGTGTTAAAGCGGCGGCCAACCAGCAAACAGGCTGGCGGTAAAAAAAATGGGATTCTGACCCTGGCGGGAACCGCCAACACAGACAGCCACCTTAACACTCCGACCGCCACGGCGGTACAAACAAACAGCGCGGCGGTCACCGCCAACAGACAGGCGGGAGACAATGTACCGCCCACACTATTCCAACTCACCAATACGCCACCTTTTCCGGGGCGGGAGCACCGCCGATAAAAACACGGCGGAAACAGACTACGGACGGGAAAACGCTCACCACTACGCACTCCAGGAGGAAGGAGGAAGGAGGACAGCATGGAACCCGAATTAAACATCCTACCTGCTCTCGTCTACCTTCTCATCTACCACGAGTACGAAGTCCGGCGCAGACGACAACGGTGAGTACTGCACCTACGACACACGGGAGGGGGAGGACGAAAGGTCACGGGCACACACATATGTGACCCCCCCCCCACCCCCCAACTATGTACTCACCAATGCAGAGCACCAAGTCACAGTGACACCACCCAAACACCCCTGAAAAATGCCAGGACGTAATCATATTTGGAATAAATATTTATGTACCAAAAAGCTCCAGAAAATTAGAGTACAACCATGAAAGATATCCACAACCAAACTAATGACATACACATCAGTGTATAACTGAAGTAACAAGTCCTGCACATCCTACGAATTCAGCATGTCCGTGGGCCAAAGTCTTGAGAAACAAGGGCAAAGCCCACACAGGAGACCTGAGTCCTTTGGAGAGAACACTGCAGGGGCATCAGATGTAAAAACTACAGGCACCTCAGGGGGAAGGGAAGGGGGGGGCACCACAGCCACATGAGTCCACGACGCCAGATCCACGAGGAGCCACCATGCCCACTGGACCATCCTGGGGAGTGCAAAGCCACAGTCTCTCAATGTCTCTACAGTGGGTGGGCTGCCCACTGGACCATCCTGGGGAGTGCAAAGCCACAGTCTCTCAATGTCTCTACAGTGGGTGGGCTGCCCACTGGACCATCCTGGGGAGTGCAAAGCCACAGTCTCTCAAGTCTCTACAGTGGGTGGGCTGCCCACTGGACCATCCTGGGGAGTGCAAAGCCACAGTCTCTCAATGTCTCTACAGTGGGTGGGCTGCCCACTGGACCATCCTGGGGAGTGCAAAGCCACAGTCTCTCAATGTCTCTACAGTGGGTGGGCTGCCCACTGGACCATCCTGGGGAGTGCAAAGCCACAGTCTCTCAAGTCTCTACAGTGGGTGGGCTGCCCACTGGACCATCCTGGGGAGTGCAAAGCCACAGTCTCTCAATGTCTCTACAGTGGGTGGGCTGCCCACTGGACCATCCTGGGAAGTGCAAAGCCACAGTCTCTCAATGTCTCTACAGTGGGTGGGCTGCCCACTGGACCATCCTGGGGAGTGCAAAGCCACAGTCTCTCAATGTCTCTACAGTGGGTGGGCTGCCCACTGGACCATCCTGGGGAGTGCAAAGCCACAGTCCATCAGGTGGATGACAGTCTCCACTGGTCAAGGAGGAGGCATGGTGGGCACAGTGAACCATAAACGGTGCTTGAGACGGCGGTGCCCAGCGGAGCGGTGCTTGAGACGGCGGGGCCCAGCGGAGCGGTGCTTGAGACGGCGGGGCCCAGCGGAGCGGTGCTTGAGAGGAAGGGCCCAGCGGAGCGGTGCCTCAGAGGAATGGCCCAGCGGAGCGGTGCTTGAGAGGAAGGGCCCAGCGGAGCGGTGCTTGAGAGGAAGGGCCCAGCGGAGCGGTGCTTGAGACGGCGGGGCCCAGCGGAGCGGTGCTTGAGACGGCGGGGCCCTGTTCAGCGGTGCTCTTCTCCACGGCGGGGCCCTGTTCAGCGGTGCTCTTCTGCACCGCGGGCCCTGTTCAGCGGTGCCTATCTCCACGGCGGGGCCCTGTTCAGCGGTGCTCTTCTGCACCGCGGGCCCTGTTCAGCGGTGCTCTTCTCCACGGCGGGGCCCTGTTCAGCGGTGCTCTTCTGCACCGCGGGCCCTGTTCAGCGGTGCTCTTCTGCACCGCGGGCCCTGTTCAGCGGTGCTCTTCTCCACGGCGGGGCCCTGTTCAGCGGTGCTCTTCTGCACCGCGGGCCCTGTTCAGCGGTGCTCTTCTGCACCGCGGGCCCTGTTCAGCGGTGCTCTTCTCCACGGCGGGGCCCTGTTCAGCGGTGCTCTTCTGCACCGCGGGCCCTGTTCAGCGGTGCTCTTCTGCACCTCGGCCCTGTTCAGGGGTGCTCTTCTCCACGGCGGGGCCCTGCTCAGCGGTGCTCTTCTCCACGGCGGGGCCCTGTTCAGCGGTGCTCATCCAGCAGGTCAAGGGAGCCAGACCTGGCCTCGACTCCCTGCTCAGTCGCCCTCGGACCGTGACGTTTCTGGACCCTTCGGGGACGGACTCCTGGCCTCCTTAGTGTCCTCCTTCCCAGCTGGGATGTGGCATGTGGGGTCCACCTTCTCCGCGCTCCTGCTGGCCTTCCGCTCCTTTGATGGGGCTCTCGGGCCCTTGCCTCCCCTAGATGGTGTCGGGGTGAAGTGGCCGCACATTGCTCCTTGGGGGCAGCCCTGTCGGTCCTCGCACGGCGGTCCTTGGTTTTGCGGGTCCTCTTGCCGGGGGGGGGCTGGACGTGTCCTTGCTGCTGATCGATGTGTCACTGCTGGCAAAGGGTGGGCTCCAGAACCCAGGCACAACAGTGACACCCGAAGCTGGGCTGGTGGTGGCTGCGGTGCTCTTGGGACTCTTTGAAGATGGATGGGGGAGGTCATCGGGGGAAAGAGGTTAAGGTTAGCCAGGAAAAGTTTTTTAGGGCCAAGGTAAAGGGTAGGAGAACTGGAGATGGAAGTGGAGGTAGAGGAGGTGGTTGTAGGAGAGTCAGGTGTGCTGTCATTGGGTGAAGGTGCTGGTGCTGTAGGCTGTCGTGAGGTGGATGGCTGTTGGGTGGGTGGCTGCCTGCGTTTGTGTGTCTTGGAAGAGGGGGTGACAGACACAGTGGGAGAGGACACAGGGGACGTGTACATGGCAGTGGGGGTGGTGACTGCACGAGTGTGGACTGTACTGGAGGGTGAGGTGGTGATGGAAGCACGGCTGATGTTGGGGTGCATGCAGGTGTGAGTGTAGACGTCACAGGGAGGGAGGAGGGAGACGAGGAGGAGGGGGACACAGGGGTGGCAGTGGCTGTTGGCATGTCTGCATCTGGGTGTTGCTCGGGTGAGTGTTTGCGGGATCTGTGGTGCTTGTGTTTGGATGAGCTGCTCTTGGGTGTTGAGGTGTGTGCAGGCTGGTCTGATGGTGTGGATGGGATAGGCTGAGGAACAGGAGACAGAGACAGGCTGGAGGCAGTCAGAAGAGGGAGGCTGGAAACAGGGACAATGGCTGCCGTCAGTGCTGAGGCCAGAGCAGTGAACGCTCGTTGATGGGCAGCCTGACCCGAATGAATGCCCTCCAGGTACGCATTGCTCTGTTGCACCTCCCTTTGCACACCCTGGATGGCATTCAAAAGGGTCGTCTGCCCAACAATGAGCGTCCTTACCAGGTCAATGAGCTCCGCACTGAGGGCAGCAGGGGCAACAGGGGCAGGGGCTGAGGTGCCTGGGGCGAAGGAGACGCGCGCCTTCCTGGGCGAACCGGCACGGAGCAAAGACTGAGGGGCTGCTGGGAGGGCGGGGCTGGTGCGCTGGGTGGCAGCTGTACCTGTAGAGGCGGGGGGCACGGATGTTGCCGCCACCCCTAGGGAGCTCCCATCCGAGGACGTGTCGCTTTCGCTGCTCTCACCAGCGGTCCCCGTCGTGGTGCTCCCCTCGCCCTCCGGATCACTGGTGCCCTCGGTGTCTGTTCCTGGGCCCACCGGGGCCTTGTGTCCTGCAGCTCCCTCGTGCTCCGATGCCATATCTCCTCCGCCTGATGATGCTAATGCACACATGCACAAGAAGATGAAGAGAAAGGGTGGGGGGAGAAAAAAGAAGACCAGGTTGAGTGCATGCAATGTCAACACCGTTGGCGGAGAGGACAGACACAGGTGCCTAATGCACTAAGCCGCGCATTCGTGGTACACTACTCAGTACTACTGACTAAGACAACAGGCCAAGAGACGTCAAACGCGCACATGGGAGATGCTGGACCTTCAATGGCTGTACTTGTCACCCTACAGAGGTGGGGGCCGGGGGCACAGGGCCATGCCTAAGGGAGAGGACTACACTACAGAAAGCGCCCTGGCCTAATGTCACCCACAGCCCTCCTCCCCCACCCAGACGCCTCCACTGCACAGAAAGATAGGAGAATGTGCTGATACTCACCCCCTTGTGTCTGCTGTGATGTCTTAAAGCGCCCATCCAATTCAGGGTAGGCCACCGCCAGGATCCGGGACATCAGGGGGGTCATGGTGCGACTGGCACCCCTCCTAGGTTGGGAGGCCATCCCCAGCAGTGTTTCTGCTGTCTTCCTTGTTCCGCGGCGGATGTCCTCCCACCTCTTGCGGCAGTGGGTGCCCCGTCTGTTGTGGACCCCCAAGGTCCGGACTTCCTTGGCGATGGCACGCCAAATCTCGATCTTCTGATGGGCGCTGACCTATTAGACATGTACATGGTGGAAAGGAGGAAATCATCAATGACCTGCATGTTAGATGTAATTGGCCCCCACCCACCCACTTTGCCATATGGCACATGCTCTCATCTCTCGGGCGTTGCACTCCTCATTCGCCCCCCACCCCACCAACTTACATCCACCCCAATCCACACAGGCATAGCCCATTCCATTAGCACCCGGTGTACTCACTTGTTGGTCTGGAGGACCGTAGAGTAGCGCATACTGGGGGAGGACCCCATCCACGAGCTTCTCCAACTCTTCAGACGTGAAAGCGGGGGCCCTTTCCCCAGGCGCAGCAGCCATTGTATCTTCCAGACCGAGGTCACAGCAGCACTTGCAGTATAGGTCCTCTCCTGTGGATGATCAGGTCTCGAGTGATTAAGCAGATAGAAAATGGCGGTCACGCCCGCGGCGGTGCGTACCGCGGCGGTGCGTACCGCGACCGCCGGCGCACTTCGTCATTGGCTCCTGAAACCCATAGGCTTCAATGTTAACCAATGCGGCTTTGCGCCGCGGTCTTCGACCGCCTACCGCCACGGTGTGCCCCGCCAGCGCATTGACCTCACATCCCATTGTCCCACTTCACAGGTCAGGCAGCCGCCATTTCAAGGGCCCACATGGCTTAATTTTGACTGCGACACACAGGCCTAGGCCTTGCATTGCCACACATACACGCCTTTCAACCCATTGCCATTCTTTAACTGTGCAAGCTGTCTGTACGTACCTGTGGTTTGCCTGACTCTGTGCTCCATGTTGTCCTTCCTAGGCACCGTCCGCTGGGACTTGCGATGAGAAGGAGGAATCCTCGCGTGTACCGACCGCTGGTGGACCTGTCGACAATGGAAGAACGCCATATAATACTTCGATACAGACTTGACCGTGCCACTATCCATGAACTGTGTGCCCAGCTGGAGCCAGCCCTGATGTCCCCCATCCGCCAACCCACAGGGATTCCCCCTCTGGTGCAGGTTTTGTCAGTCCTCCATTTTTTGGCCAGTGGGTCATTCCAGACCACAGTGGCCATGTCATCTGGAATGTCTCAGCCTATGTTTTCTAAGATTTTGAGCAGAGTGTTGTCTGCCCTGATGAAACTCATGCGGAGCTACATCATTTTCCCCGAGGAGGGTGACTTGCCTACAGTGAAGGGTGATTTCTATGCCCTTGGACATATCCCCAACATCATTGGTGCCATTGATGGGACCCATGTGGCTTTGGTACCCCCAAAAGACGATGAGCAGGTGTACCGAAACAGAAAGAATTATCATTCGATGAATGTCCAGGTGGTCTGTTTGGCTGACCAGTACATCTCCCATGTAAATGCCAAGTTCCCAGGGTCAGTGCATGACGCGTATGTGATGCGAAATAGCAGCATCCCCTATGTGATGGAGCAGCTACAGAGACAACGTGTGTGGCTAATAGGTGACTCTGGTTACCCCAACCTGCCGTGGCTACTGACCCCAGTAAGGAATCCCCGGACAAGGGCAGAGGAACGCTACAATGAGGCCCATGGGCGTACTAGGAGGGTGATTGAGCGAACCTTTGGGCTCCTGAAGGCCAGGTTTAGGTGCCTGCATATGACAGGTGGATCCCTAATGTACTCACCAAAGAAGGTGTGCCATATCATCGTGGCGTGCTGTATGCTTCACAACCTGGCTTTGCGACGCCAGGTGCCTTTCCTGCAGGAGGATGGTCCAGATGGTGGTGTTGTAGAAGCCGTGGAGCCTGTGGAGAGTGAAGAGGAGGAAGACTCAGAGGACGACACAGACAATAGGGACAGAGTGATACAACAGTATTTCCAGTAACACCCAGGTAAGAATCACCCACGCCATTTCACAATTGCTTATAGCCTCCTGCATCTGTACTTTCTGTAGTTCCCCACAGATGTTTGTCATTGATTTTTGCCTTTCCCTTCCCTTCTCAGTGCTGTCTGACTCAGTACCTGACTTCTGCTTGATTCGCCCATGAAATACAGCGTATTGACATTGGTATGTTGTCATGACTAATTGACAGAACAGAAATCGAACAGTAATATGTAATACATTTGTCAATAATACAGCATGACTCAAAACAGATTTGTGTGCAAAATGTGATTTATTTACAGTGCTAGATATCGGTACATGTGATTCTTAGGGTGATGGGTGGGGGTGGAGGAATATCCATGGCAGAGTCCAGTTCTCAGTCTCACAGGTGCATTGTCCTTTTGCCTGTGGAAGGATGGAGCATAGGCAGTTCATGGTTGGACAGGGTGGCAATGTGGGACAGTGGGAAGACTTGAGGGGGTATGTCCTGCAGGCGGGGGTCTTGACATCCTACTCTGTCTTTTTCTTTGGTCTCAGGCTCCTCTTACGGGGTGGTTGTTCTTCAGCAGGAGGTGGGGTTCTGGGGGGCTGTCGAGGTGTTGGGACCTCCTGTCCACTAGCGCCGGCGGAGGTGGTAGGCTGTTCCTGGTCCGGGCTAGTGACAGGGGCCCTGTGTGGTGCACCATGGTCCCGCAACGCGTCCTCTATCCTGTGGAGGGCCAGGACGATGGTCCCCATTGCGGTCCTGATGATTCTCAGCTCCTCCCTGAAACCCATGTAGCGTTCCTCCTGCTGTGCCTGGATCTCAGTGAACCTGGCCAGTACCGTCGCCATCGTTTCTTGGGAGTGGTGGTATGCCCCCATGATGGTGGTGAGGGCCTCTTGGAGAGTGGGTTCCCTGGGCCTCTCCTCCCCCCCCTGTCGCACAGCAGCCCTCCGAGCTGCCCGGTTTCCCCCGGCCTCTGTCCCCTGGACGGTGTGCCCGCCACCACTGCCCCCAGGTCCCTGTTGTTGTTGGGGTGTTGGGTTAGCCTGGGTGCCCTGTAGTGGCAGACACACCGCTGATTGAGCTGTCCTAGAGACAGAGGCATGGGCCCGCTGGGTGGGAGCTGTGCTGGTGTCGGCAGAGGGGGTCGGGTCTGGTGTGGCCTGTGGCTGCCTGAGGGGAACCGACTGCCCAGAGGTCCCCGATGGTCCGGGCTGGTCATCAGGTTCACTGTCGACAGAGCAGCTATCCTCAGTGTGGGCCTGTTCCGGTGGTGGGATGGACACTTCTGGACCCTCCTGGCTGGTGTGTTGTCGTTCGGGTCCTGCATGGGGTAAGAGAGTTTGGTTATTATTTCTGTGTGTGCAATAGCATGCGTGTTGTGGGTGCCCTTGTCCCCCAGTGCAGGCATTCCCTGGAGGGAGGTGTTGTGAGGGTATTTAGTGGGGGGGAGGGGTTAGTGCAGTGGTCATGCTTAGGTGATGGGTGCCCATGATTTGTGTTGGCATGCAGGAGTTGGTGTTGGGATGGGTGGGTTGTGCTGGTGAGACATTGTCAGGGAGGATGTGTGCTGGGGGGTTGGGGGTGAGGGTGGGGGTGTGGGTTGGCATGCTGGTCGGGTGGGGGGGATATAGTAGTTGAGATTGGACTTACCAGAGTCCATTCCTCCGGCTACTCCTGCGAGGCCCTGAGGATGCAGGATGGTCAAGACCTCTTGCTTCCACGATGTAAATTCGGGAGGGGTGGGTGGGGGTCTGCCGCCAGTCTTCTGGACCGCGATGTTGTGCCTGGAGACCATCGATCGGACCTTCCCCCGTAGGTCGTTCCATCTTTTGCGGATGTCCTCCCTATTCCTGGGATGCTGTCCCACCGCGTTGACCCTGTCCACGATCCGCTGCCATAGCTCCGCCTTCCTGGCTATACTGGTGTGCTGCACCTGCGAGCCGAAGAGCTGGGGTTCCACTCTTAGGATTTCCTCCACCATGACCCGGAGTTCTTGGTCCGAAAAGCGTGGGTGCCTTTGGGGTGCCATGGGGTGGTGTGGGTGAGGTGTGGGGTGGTGTATGTGATGAGGAGTGTGTTGGTGAGTGGTGCTTTGTGCTACTATGTGGTGTGTGTGATGGTGTAGTGTGCCTCAGTGTGTCTTGCTATGGATTGTCTGCTGTGTCTCTCTCTCCTTCTCTCAGTAATTAGGGTCGCAGGGGTTTGTGGGTGATGTGGGTGTGTGTTTTATAGTTGGTTGATTGTGTGGGAGTGGTGTGTGTATGTGTATCAGGTGTGTGTATTTCAAATTGTCCAATGTGGCTGTGTTTTGGTGATGTGTGTGTATTCTGACCGCGGCGGGGTGTACCGCCAATGAAATACCGCGTTTGAATGACCGCCGTGTGGATTCGTGGGTCGTAATGGCATGGGCGTATTTCTGTTGGCGTGACGGTGGAGGTTTGGTCATCTCCAGTTTATCGCTGCCCGCCGATGTGGCGGGCTGCAGTGGAGGACGGATTTTTGGAGGTTTGGCCGTTGTGGGTCAGAATGACCGTGGCGGTTGACCGCGGCCGCGGCGGTGTTATGGCGGTCTTATGACCGGCGGTAAGGGCATTTTACCGCCGAGGTCAGAATCACCCCCAAAGTATGTAGTGCAAGATTCACATATATATTGCGTATTTGTGACATATAATGGTGGATTCAAAATTGCACAACTCTAATGGCGTTGCAAGTTATGGCAAATGTTTTATACCATGACTGCCAAATTATAGTGCTCATTTGAGCTAGATATATATATATATATATATATATATATATATATATATATATATATATATATATATATATATCAAAACAAAAACTCTTTGAGATTTAGGGTGATGCATAAATTCTGCAAAAGAGAAGAGAGAACAGAGGGTAGTTCCCTAGTTTCGGTGGAGAGCAGCTCCAGTATAGAGCACCTTACAATACCAGCAACACTCTAGATTTGCTCACCTCAAATGTCTGTTTTTCTAGCAAAGTTTTTAAGCACAGTGCCATTAATGACGAGCTAAAAAATGACAAAAGGGGTCATTATGAGTTTGATGGATGGAAAAGGGCGTCTGCCAAACTTAGCGGTCCCCTTCCTGTGGTCCCCATTTAGAGTTTCCCCCGAGTCACTGGGCGGAAACAGAGTTTCTGCCTGCTGGCCCAGCGGGAAACAGCCTACAACATTGACGCTGGTTAATAACAGAGCCGGCGGGAATGCTGTAGTGCGTGGGGTGCACCAGCACCTGTTGCAATTTTCACTGTCGGCTTTGCAGACAGTGTAAATCGCAACGGGGCTGGGCAAGGGGCCCCTGCCCTGCCCATGCCAAATGTATGGGCAGTGTAGGGCCCCCCTAGGGCACCCTGCACCCCGTCTCTGCCACCCTTTACATGACAAGGCTACCACCATGTAATAGATAGAGGAGAAGCACTGCCCTGGCGGATTGGGACCATCAGCACCGCCAGCACCGCCAGCCCCTTCAGTGGAGGAAAACTGGCGGTACTGGTGGTCCGACCGTGGCGCAACCGCCACGGTCATAATGTGGCTGTTAGACCACCACATTGGCAGCGGTCCAACTGCCATAGCGCCCTGGCGGTCTTAAGACCTATGCAGCAAAGTCTTTAAGCATAAGGTTAGCAGAGTGCCATCCTTACCGAGCTGTAAATGACAAATACCTTTCACCACTCCAGGCACAGTATTACAGCTTTGAATTGGTAAAATACCTTCCAAGCCAATCTGGAATGAGCAAAAGCAACCCTGACATGGGTTTCACTATCATTATAGGTCTTCACAGAGGTTAAGCTTTCTCCAGACACAAAGGAGCACCCAGTATAAGTCAAAGCAAAATCCTTTCAGAGTGGTACCAGGAGGTAGTTGTAGTTAAGACAATGTTATAGAAATCATTTCTTGACTTGTCTATATCTTTGGCACCAATTGACAAATCTTCAAGAAATTTCCCCCCAAAAAGTGTGCCAGTGATTCTTGTTGCGCACAGAAAGTTTGGGGTTTATCTGTCAAGTGGGGGCCGAGAAAAGGAGGGGTAACAAAATATGCACTTCTCATGTTAATTCCTGTAGGAGTTTTGAACACAACTACAGACCAAACTGGTGAAGGGAATTACACCAAATTTGGCAGAAAGGTAGCTTCCAGTATGCAGATTACGCTTTCAGTTATTTGGTGTAAATCTGTTAAGAATTTATTGAGAAATTTAGGGAAATCCAAATTTGTATATCTCTGGCCACAACAACTTCGCGAATAGTGACGAGCTTGTGCAGGGAAATGCAGAGCTCTGATTGGCTGCCAATACTTCAACCAGGAAGTGTAGGTAGCCATCTTAGGACTCAGCTTCAGCCGAGACCCGGAAAAAAAGTTTAAAAAATAAGACACCGGGCCAGGGTAGGGACATACTGACCCCTTAGCTCTGGTGCTGTGGTCCCAGAGGGGCCCCATCAGAGCGAAAAAATGCTTTTTGAATAAAAAAGTCTGCAAATTCCCAACAATGTTGCAAATTCACCAGAATTTTTTTTTAAACAAAACAAGCGCCCAGGTTGGCCGGGGCATATACAGTTTAATCTGTTCTGTGCCTTGGACGAGATGATCTCGTCCAAGGCTACAGTTCCCCTGTGCCTTGGATGAGATCATCTCGTCCATGGCACAGGGGAACTTGGGGGCGCGCTAGCGCGCCCCCGTGCACCCCCCTCCCCCCCCCCAAGTCGGGGATGGAAGGGGAAGACCTTCCCCTTCCACCCCGACCCCCCCAACCCCCCCCTGTGACGTCAGCGCACGAGCGTGCGCTGATTTGTCACAGGGGCCTCCCTAGCGCGATTGAAAGAGAAATGCAAAAGCATTTCTCTTTCAATCACTGGGGAGGCCCGGAGGGGCTTCAAAGGGAAGGAAAAGTATTTCCTTCCCTTTGAAGTCTCTCCGAGGGTTTCAAAATCCGGATTGCTTGCAATCCGGCTTTTGAAACCCCACTAGACACCAGGGATTATTTTTTTTTTTTTACTGTTATTGACAAAAGGGAGCGACCCCTTGGGCAAGGGTCGCTCCCAGGGGGGGCATATTTTCGGGAAGGCCTTTTCAGCCCCCCCTGGGGGCAAATCGGCCTGTTATTAGGCCGAGCTGCCCCCAGGGGGGGCAGAAACCTCTAGGCACCAGGGACCATTTTTTTTGTTTTTTTTTATTTTTATGTTTCATTTTATTTTTTTTGGTGGGGAGCGACCCCTTAGGCAAGGGTCCCTCCCCTTGGGGGAAAATTATATTTTGGCCATTTCTGCCCCCCTTGGGGGCAGATTGGCCTATTTTGATGAGGCCAATCTGCCCCCAAGGGGGGTAGAAACCACTAGACACCAGGGAGTTTTTTCTTTGCGTGAATTTCACGCAAAGGGAGCGACCCCTTAGGCAAGGGTCGCTCCCTGGGGGGGAGGGCAAATTTATTTTAGGCCATTTCTGCCCCCCCTGGGGCAGATGGGCCTAATATTAGGCTGATCTGCCCCCGGGGAGGGGCAGAAACCTCTAGACGCCAGGGCAAATTTTTTTTTTTTGTTTGTTTGTTTTTTTAGAGATGGGGAGCGACCCATCAGGCAAGGGTCGCTCCCCTTGGGGGGCAAATTGTATTTAGGCCATTTCTGCCCCCCTGGGGGCAGATTGGCCGATTTTAGGTCAATCTGCCCCCAAGGGGGCAGAAACCACTAGGCACCTGGGATTTGTTTTTTGGCGCCAATGTCACGCAGGGGGGGCGATCCCGTAGGCTAGGGTCGCACCCGGGGGGAGTGGCTGGGGGGGGCAAATTTGTTTTAGGCCATTTCTGCCCCCCCTGGGGGCAGATCGGCCTATTATTAGGCCGAACTGCCCCCAGGGGGGGGCAGAACCCTCAGGGCACCAGGGCAAATTTTTTTGTTGTGTTTTTTTTTGTTTGTTTGGTTTTTTCGAGATGGGGAGCGACCCATCAGGCAAGGGTCGCTCCCCTGGGGGGCAAATTGTATTTAGGCCATTTCTGCCCCCCTTGGGGGCAGATTGGCCGATTTTAGGTCAATCTACACCCAAGGGGGCAGAAACCACTAGGCACCTGGGATTTGTTTTTTGGCGCCAATGTCAGGCAGGGGGAGCGACCCCGTAGGCAGGGGTCACTCCTGGGGGGGGGAGTGGGGGTTGGGGGGGCAAATTTATTTTAGGCCATTTCCGCCCCCCCTGGGGGCAGATCGGCCTATTATTATGCCGAACTGCCCCCAGGGGGGGGCAGAACCCTCTAGGCACCAGGGCACATTTTTTTTTTTTGTTTGTTTTTTTAGAGATGGGAAGGGACCCATCAGGCAAGGGTCGCTCACCTTGGGGGGCAAATTGTATTTAGGTCATTTCTGCCCCCCCGGGGGCAGATTGGCCGATTTTAGGTCAATCTGCCCCCAAGGGGGCAGAAACCACTAGGCACCTGGGATTTATTTTAGGGCATTTCTACCCCCCCCCCCCCCCCCTCCCGGGGCCGGCTGAGCTAGAGGCCAAACTCCACAGGTAGGCACTTTGCAAAAAACACCTCTGTTTTCTGTGAAAAAATATGTTCTGTCCACGTTGTGTTTTGGGCCATTTCCTTTCGTGGGCGCTAGGCCTACCCACAGAAGTGAGGTATAATTTTTATCGGGAGACTTGGGGGAACGCTGGGTGGAAGAAAATTTGTGGCTCCTCTCAGATTCCAGAACTTTCTGCCACAGAAATGTGAGGAACATGTGTTTTTTTAGCCAAATTTTGAGGTTTGCAAAGGATTCTGGGTAACAGAACCTGGTCCGAGCCCCGCAAGTCACCCCTCCTTGGATTCCACTAGGTCTCTAGTTTTCAGAAATGCACAGGTTTGGTAGGTTTCCCTAGCTGCCGGCTGAGCTAGAGACCAAAATCTACAGGTAGGCACTTCGCAAAAAACACCTCTGTTTTCTTCCAAAAATGTGGATGTGTCCACGTTGCGCTTTGGGGCGTTTCCTGTCGCGGGCGCTAGGCCTACCCACACTAGTGAGGTATAATTTTTATCGGGAGGCTTGGGGGAACGCTGGGTGGAAGGAAATTCGTGGCTCCTCTCAGATTCCCGAACTTTCTGCCACAGAAATGTGAGGAATATGTGTTTTTTTAGCCAAATTTTGAGGTTTGCAAAGGATTCTGGGTAACAGAACCTGGTCCGAGCCCCGCAAGTCACCCCTCCTTGGATTCCCCTAGGTCTCTAGTTTTCAGAAATGCACTGGTTTGGTAGGTTTCCCTAGGTGCTGGCTGAGCTGGAGGCCAAAATCTACAGGTAGGCACTTCGCAAAAAACACCTCTGTTTTCTTCCAAAAATTTGGATGTGTCCACGTTGTGCTTTGGGGCGTTTCCTGTCGCGGGCGCTAGGCCTACCCACACAAGTGAGGTATCATTTTTATCGGGAGACTTGGGGGAACGCTGGGTGGAAGGAAATTTGTGGCTCCTCTCAGATTCCAGAACTTTCTGCCACAGAAATAAGAGGAACATGTGTTTTTTTAGCCAAATTTTGAGGTTTGCACAGGATTCTGGGTAACAGAACCTGGTCCGAGCCCCGCAAGTCACCCCTCCTTGGATTCCCCTAGGTCTCTAGTTTTCAGAAATGCACAGGTTTGGTAGGTTTCCATAGGTGTCGGCTGAGCTAGAGGCCAAAATCTACAGGTAGGCACTTCGCAAAAAACACCTCTGTTTTCTTCCAAAAATTTGGATGTGTCCACGTTGCGCTTCGGGGCGTTTCCTGTCACGGGCGCTAGGCCTCCGCACATAAGTGAGGTATCATTTTTATCGGGAGACTTGGGGGAACGCTGGGTGGAAGGAAATTTGTGGCTCCTCTCAGATTCCAGAACTTTCTGCCACAGAAATGTGAGGAACATGTGTTTTTTTAGCCAAATTTTGAGGTTTGCAAAGGATTCTGGGTAACAGAACCTGGTCCGAGCCCCGCAAGTCACCCCTCCTTGGATTCCCCTAGGTCTCTAGTTTTCAGAAATGCACAGGTTTGGTAGGTTTCCCTAGGTGCCGGCTGAGATAGAGGCCAAAATCTACAGGTAGGCATTTCGCAAAAAACACCTCTGTTTTCTTCAAAAAATTTGGATGTGTCCACGTTGCGCTTTGGGGCGTTTCCTGTCGCGGGCGCTAGGCCTACCCACACAAGTGAGGTATCATTTTTATCGGGAGACTTGGGGGAATGCTGGGTGGAAGGAAATTTGTGGCTCCTCTCAGATTCCAGAACTTTCTGCCACAGAAATGTGAGGAACATGTGTTTTTTTAGCCAAATTTTGAGGTTTGCAAAGGATTCTGGGTAACAGAACCTGGTCCGAGCCCCGCAAGTCACCCCTCCTTGGATTCCCCTAGGTCTCTAGTTTTCAGAAATGCACGGGTTTGGTAGGTTTCCCTAGGTGCCGGCTGAGCTAGAGGCCAAAATCTACAGGTATGTACTTCACAAAAAACACCTCTGTTTTTTTCCAAAAATTTGGATGTGTCCACGTTGCGCTTTGGGGCGTTTCCTGTCGCGGGCGCTAGGCCTCCCCACACAAGTGAGGTATCATTTTTATCGGGAGACTTGGGGGAACGCTGGGTGGAAGGAAATTTGTGGCTCCTCTCAGATTCCAGAACTTTCTGCCACAGAAATGTGAGGAACATGTGTTTTTTTAGCCAAATTTTGAGGTTTGCAAAGGATTCTGGGTAACAGAACCTGGTCCGAGCCCCGCAAGTCACCCCTCCTTGGATTCCCCTAGGTCTCTAGTTTTCAGAAATGCACAGGTTTGGTAGGTTTCCCTAGGTGCCGGCTGAGCTAGAGGCCAAAATCTACAGGTAGGCACTTCGCTAAAAACACCTCTGTTTTCTTCCAAAAATTTGGATGTGTCCATGTTGCGCTTTGGGGCGTTTCCTGTCGCGGGCGCTAGGCCTACCCACACAAGTGAGGTATCATTTTTATCGGGAGACTTGGGGGAACGCTGGGTGGAAGGAAATTTGTGGCTCCTCTCAGATTCCCGAACTTTCTGCCACAGAAATGTGAGGAATATGTGTTTTTTTAGCCAAATTTTGAGGTTTGCAAAGGATTCTGGGTAACAGAACCTGGTCCGAGCCCCGCAAGTCACCCCTCCTTGGATCCCCCTAGGTCTCTAGTTTTCAGAAATGCACAGGTTTGGTAGGTTTCCCTAGGTGCCGGCTGAGCTAGAGGCCAAAATCTACAGGTAGGCACTTCGCAAAAAACACCTCTGTTTTTTTCCAAAAATTTGGATGTGTCCACGTTGCGCTTTGGGGTGTTTCCTGTTGCGGGCGCTAGGCCTACCCACACAAGTGAGGTATCCTTTTTATCGGGAGACTTGAGGGAACATAGATTAGCAAAACAAGTGTTATTGCCCCTTGTCTTTCTCTACATTTTATCCTTCCAAATATAGGAGAGTGTGTAAAAAAGACATCTATTTGAGAAATGCCCTGTAATTCACATGCTAGTATGGTCACCCCGGAATTCAGAGATGTGCAAATAACCACTGCTCCTCAACACCTTATCTTGTGCCCTTTTTGGAAATACAAAGGTTTTCTTGATAGCAATTTTTTACTCTTTATATTTCAGCAAATGAATTGCTGTATACCCGGTATAGAATGAAAACGCACTGCAGGGTGCAGCTCATTTATTGGCTCTGGATTCCTCGGGTTCTTGATGAACCTACAAGCCCTATATATCCCCGCAACCAGAGGAGTCCAGCAGACGTAACGGTATATTGCTTCCGATAATCTGACATTGCAGGGAAAAGTTACAGAGTAAAACGTAGAGAAAAATTGATGTTTTTTTCACCTCAATTTCAATATTTTTCTTTTTCAGTTGTTATTTTCTGTAGGAAACCCTTGTAGGATCTACACAAATGACCCCTTGCTGAATTCAGAATTGTGTCTACTTTTCAGAAATGTTTAGGTTTCTGGGATCCAGCATTGGTTTCATGCCCATTTCTGTCACTGACTGGAAGGAGGCTGAAAGCACAAAAAATTGCAAAAATGGGGTATGTCCCAGTAAAATGCCAAAATTGTGTTGAAAAATTGGGTTTTCTGATTCAAGTCTGCCTGTTCCTGAAAGCTGGGAAGCTGCTGAGTTTAGCACCGCAAACCCTTTGTTGATGCCATTTTCAGGGGAAAAACCACAAGCCTTCTTCTGCAGCCACTTTTTCCAATTTTTTTAAAGAAAACGAAATTTTCCCTGTATTTTGGCCAATTTCTTGGCCTCCTTCAGGGGAACCCACAAAGTCTGGGTACCTCTATAATCCCTAGGATGTTGGAAAAAAAGGACGCAAATTTGGCTTGGTTAGCTCATGTGGACAAAACGTTATGAGGGCCTAAGCGCGAACTGCCCCAAATAGGCAAAAAAAGGCCTGCCACAGGAGGGGGAAAAGGCCTGGCAGCGAAGGGGTTAAGGAGGGGGCATAAGGAGCCCCTCCTTCTAGGGCAGTTTTATGCCCAAGGGACCGCCACCTCCCCGGGACTAAACTAATTATGTTGTTGGGGGGTGCGTGGCCCCCCGCAGCCCAGGGGACAGCCACTTCTCTGGGGCTAAAAATAAAACAATGAGGAGGGTCAGTTTAGGACCACTGGGACCACCACCTCCTGGGGCAACACACACTGGGTGGCCCCCGGTGAGGAGCCAATGATGGCCCTGGGGACCACAACCCGCCTTGGCCAGCTCCTGCTATGTTCCAGGGTGCCCATCCCTGGCACAGAGCTGTTTGCTCTTACTTGGCAGGAGCTTTGACAGCTCCCACCAAGCCAGAGCACACACTCCGGTTCCAGCAAGTGAGAGCTGTCAAACTGCTCTTGCATCCTGGAAGCGGAGGTTTCCTCTGTTTCCCTGCCTGTGGGAGATATAATTACCTTAGGGAACAAGTTATAGTTTCTTGAGATAACCCCAACTATAACAGGTGACCCTCTATGGTTTTGTTAGTTTAAAATGCGAGCCTAACTATAGTGTCCCTGTAACCTTTCGTTTTTTAAGTGAATATATATATATATATATATATATATATATATATATATATATATAGAGAGAGAGAGAGAGAGAGAGAGATAGATATAGATATATAAAACTCAGAGGTGGTCACCACCAGCTAGTTATAGTTAGGACCTAGTTTCTATAGAAAAACATTTTTATTTTTTGGTAATAACTTTGGCGCTGCTTGATGAATCTTCACAAAATTTTCCAAAAACTTTTATGCTCACATCAGCTGCTGTCTGGAAAGTTTCAGGGTGATCCATCCGGTGGGGGCCTAGAAAAAGGGGGGTCCCAAAACAAGTTTTCCCAATTCATTTTTAGCAATAGAGCAAAAACTACTGGATGGAATTACACCAAATTTGGCAAAAAGCTAGATCTTGGTACAGGATGATCCTTTTTGTTATTTGGTGTAAATCCATTTGGTAGTTTTTGAGAAATTAAAGGAAATCCAAATTTGTATATAGGGACGTGGATCCGTCGCGAAGCCATCGCACCTTCGCGCAACAGAAGGAGGCAATTAGATTGGCTGGTTGCAACCTGTGGAAAAAGTAGGGGCCGCCATCTTATCTACTGGTGCACGACCCCGTGGATTGGAAATATGGGCTGTAAATAATAACAAGCATTTGCAATGCAATAGGTCTTGCATTTGCTTGAGTTAGAGCTATTGGCATTGTAAATTCATTACTGGACTTTTTTTGCAACATAAATTGTTCAACCCTGCCTCATAATGTTGTCTTTTCCTGCCATATAATTCCAGTGGCCCTGCATATAACTAAAGCACTTCCATTTACCTTCTTCCTCTATCTGCAGCAAAACAATGTTGCCATTTGCCATCCTCATTTAAATCTGCCATGCTGATTCCAATAGAATTCAACTTTCACCACCCCACCATCAGAGTTGCTGGCTGGCTAACACAATTCTCCAAAAAAAGACACAAGACTATTACAGAGAAGAAATAAGGATCATCCAAACATATGAGTATTCAAACAGTCCACATGAAAAAAGAATATGAGAAAATAATGCAGTGTGTAACCATATATGGAGCCCCAGACAGCATAGTACATTACACATTTTCAAGGCTAGCTGGACTATTGCAGTAATATTATGAACAAGGTCCATAAAAAAACATTTCCCAGCTGTAAAGTTTCAGCCACGAGAAAACTTAAAAAGAAAATGACTGGCGGTAGGGGTTATTATTTTGGAGTCCCTACTTACAGTGTGTGGATCCATGGATGATGTAGACAGAAGAGCACATTGTGGTCAATGTTTTGAAGGTGGTCCCATTGTCCTAGGACCACCATAGGCTGAGTTATGAGCAAAAATGTTTTGTAAAAGTAACGCTCTGCAAAGCATTACGGGGCAAGTTTCCGTACCACAAATATTTTAATATGTTGATACCGCTGTAATGCTTAGCACTGTCCCTACAGGACACCACAATTAAAATATCATTTGTAAGAAACATGGTCATGTAACTATATAGAGAGCTCCCAGAGAGCATAACCAAGTGTAACCATATATTTTGCCCCTAGAGGGCATGGTCCATTACACATTTTCAGGGATAACAGGCCTATTACAATGATATTACAAATAAGACCATTAAATCACAAGCTACTCCCAACTGTAAAATAAAAGTTCCATCCATGAGAGAGCTTAAACAGACACTGAATGGAAGGAGTGGTTATTATTTTGAAGTCCCCATCAACCTAATGTGGGTACCCAAAGATGTTGTAGACAGAAAGAACATGTTTTCGTAAACGTTTTGGAGGTAGTCCCTTTGTCCTAGGACCACCACAACCTGAGTTATGAGCAAAAATGTTTAGTAAAAGTAATGCCCTTGTAATAAGTATTAAACGTCAAGAGAGATACCTTCTGTTATTGTAAATATGTATATACATATATATTTTAGCATAGCATAGAAATATAGAGTATGGGTTAAATATGTACATAATTTCATGCTTCAAGTGGTTAAAGTAGTACGTTCCGCTCACCTTAGAATGTTGGGACTTTGGATCAACCGGGAGTTTGCCATAGAATGTTGAGATTGATTTGTGCTAGTGGCTTGTGAGGAGTTGAGAAATAAACATCTTTTACCTGAGTTACCTGTGTGATTACTACAGCCCTTCAAAGCATTATGGGGCAAGTTTCCCGAGTGCAGTGAATATTATGTAGTATCGGCTCTCCTTCTGTGCCAGGAGAGCTGCTTTCACTTTGAGGATTTCTGTTTTCCTGTAAAGCATTCACCAATTTCAAGTGTTTTAAAGGGAGAGCCACATTTGGTATAACCTGCATTATAAAGAAACAAAGGTCTCCAGAAAAGTCACCTGCTTCCGATCACCTCCTTTTTTTTTGCTCTCATGCTCTAGAAAAAAGCTTCCAAATTAATTTCATTCAGGTCTGTGTGTGTCTGTTGCTGTCAGTGGTACTATCCGTGTCAAGGCTTTGCTCGTCTTCTCTTCCCACAGGCATGAGCAAATGATGCTGTAGCTGAGGGGTGTAGGGTGGCTGCTCACAATGGCTAGTGCACACTGCCCGTGGAAATGCACACTTATTGGAACGTGGGAAATTAAAGTGTGAACATGTGTGTTGAGCACTACTAGAAGTGAAGGTTAGGCAGGTACGAAATGTTTCATTACATGCCACTGTTTCTGTAAAACATCAGAAATAGGTGTGCATGCTTGTACATGGCTATGTGTGTGTCTGGGTTTATGTTGTATGTGCATGTTTCCATGTATGTGTGTGGGTGTGTATGTGTTTGTCTGCTGTGTGTGCATGTTTCCTTGTGTGTGTGGAATAACCTGCATTTTAAAGAAACAGAGGTTTGTTCTCTCCAGAAAAGTTACCTCCTTTCAATTGCGCGGGTTGCGATCTCACCAGCCTCCGTCAGTGATGCTGTGCGTAATTTCTCCAGCCGCGAACGTCGGTCTTCCGGTCGCGTTGCAGGCGAGCATAGATTTTCAGCTGCAAAGCCGGCGGCGCGTCGATTTTTCAGCCGTAGATCAGAGTTGCAGCGATCTTTTCCCCACACGGCACTCTGTGCGTGGATTTCTCACTCTTGGGCTGCTAGCTTCTCTTCTCAGGGTCCCAGGAGCTGGATGGCACCACTTGGCAGAGTAGGAGTCTCTCCAGAGGCTCCAGGTGCTGGCAGAGAGAAGCCTTTGCTGTCCCTGAGACTTCAAACAACAAGAGGCAAGCTCTAACTCAAGCCCTTGGTGATCTTCACAAAAAGGAAGGCAACACAAAGTCCAGTCTTTGTCCTCTAGCACAGGCAGAAGCAGCAACTGAAGGAAGGCTCCACAAAGCACAGTCACAGGCAGGGCAGCTCTCCTTCCTCAGCTCTTCAGCTCTTGTCCAGGCAGAGGTTCCTCTTGGTTTCCAGAAGTGTTCTGAAGTCTGTTGTTTTGGGTGCCCTTCTTATACCCATTTTGCCCTGTGAGGTGCAACCAGCACAACTGTCAAACTAACCTAGAAAGGGAAACAGGCAGAGCCACAGAAATGATATAAGTAAGAAAATGCTCACTTTCTAAAAGTGGCATTTTCAAACACACAATCTTAAAATCAACTTTACTAAAAGATGTATTTTTAAATTGTGAGCTCAGAGACCCCACACTCCACCACTCCCCTATGTCCATCCACTCCCAAAGGGAATCTACACTTACATCACATTTAACGGTAGCCCCCATGTTAACCTATGAGAGGGACAGGCCTTGCAACAGTGAAAAACTAATTTAGCAATATTTTGCTTTCAGGACATATAAAACACATTACTATATGTCCTACCTTAACCATACACTGCACCCTGCCCTTAGAGCTACCTAGGGCCTACTTTAGGGGTGTCTTACATGTAAGAAAAGGGAAGGGTTAGGCTTGGCAAGTGGGTACACTTGCCAAGTCGAACTTACAGTTAAAACTGCACACACAGACACTGCAGTGGCAGGTCTGAGACATGATTACAGAGCTACTTATGTGGGTGGCACAACCAGTGCTGCAGGTCCACTAGTAGCATTTGATTTACAGGCCCTGGGTACCTCTAGTGCACTGTACTAGGGACTTACTAGTAAATCAAATTTGCCAATCATGGATAAGCCAATTACAAACACATTTTGTAAAGGAGCACTTGCACTTTAGCACTGGTTAGCAGTCGTAAAGTGCCCAGAGTAACAAAAACAGCAAAAACAGAGTCCAGCACACATCAACAACCTGGGAAACAGAGGCAAAAAGTTAAGGGAGACCAGGCCAAGGATGAAAAGTCTAACACTCATGTACCCAGTTACAGAGCCATTCAAAGTCTCACGCAACCACTCACAGAGTCACGCAGACAGCGTCACAGCCAATCACAGACCCTCTGAAATCATCACACATTTACTAACAGAGCCACACAGAGTCTCACACAACCACTTACAGACCCAGAGACATTGTCATTCATTCACTTACAGACCCACTCAGACACTCATGCACTCACTCACAGGCCCAGCCAGTGACTCACGCACCCACTCTGATACCCAGTTACTCATGCACCCACCTATGGACCTACTCAGACATCCACTTGCTCACTGATATATCCACTCACACATCCACTTTGACGGTTATGCACCCACTTAGCAAGTGACAGACCCAGTCAGTATGACTTATCCACTCACACATTAATTGAGAGTGTTACTGTTTTTTAGAGCCACTGAAATACTAATGGGTGCTGTTAGAGACCCCATTTGACTTCCACTTAGGTTTTGAGAAATGTATTGCCATATGACTAGAGCTGAAGAAAAACATATGAACAAATATGTATGTTTTGTTCATTTAATGTGAGCTTTTGGTTTGCGGCTCCAAGACAGAGTTGCGACTTCAAACTTTTTGTAGAAAATAAATTTAGAATTTCTTTATAATTAAAAGATTGTTTGGGGTTTAGAGTGGCTCTAAAAAGAGCCTTGGTGTTTATTATGTGTATATGTTTAGTACAGATAGGAAGGGATGTAGAGTGTCAAGTCGCAGAGGAACACTCTATTGCCTTCATCTGTGAAGTGCACACCATCTCTTCTATATATCCCCTCCATGTGAAACTGGAGGTTGTTATTGTAAATAGAACCCATGTTATGGTCGCTGAAAAATGCTAAAACAGTTTTATTAATGTTTCCTGGCTTTGTCAATCTGTGGACAGAACTGATTTGACAGTTTCCATTTCTGCCTCTGGTATATATTAGAGACGGCAAAAGCAGTGTGAGGGAAAAGGTGCATTAGTTGAGCAAAGGTATCCTTCACTAGGATTTCTAATCGTGCCCCAGTCAGTGTGCCCAAGTCATACCACCACAGTGCACAATCATGAGATGAGGTGGTTGGAAGTCTCTAATGCTTTCAACCAATGGAAGCAATTGCTGTCACTTTAACCTACTCTGGCCAAAGCAAGCAATATTCACATTAGACAAACCCAAGCCCCTGTTAATGCCACTCTTTCTAGCATACTCACCAGCCCAATAAACATAGCTGTGACCTACAATCCAAACTGAACATTTTGAAGGGAAGGAGCAGTAGCACACAGGAGAAGGCTGCAGCTGAATGAAGGAGTTCTGAAAATATCAGGTGGTTAGAATGGAGGGAGCACGAGATTTTAAAAAAACACATATTTGATTGGATGCTGTAAAAATAGTGATAGTTAAAAGTAGGTTGTGATTAACAAATATAAGTTAGTCGATTGGTTGTTATATTTTTAAGACATGTATTCTGATTCTGGATATGCTTACATTTAATAGTAGTAAACCATACCCGCTACAGCACACAGTAAAGCTAGACTGCTTCCAACAATAAATGTAGTGAACTTTTAAACTCCTGGTACAGTACAGTGTTCTGCAGGAGGTTGCTATGGCACCTGTGGACATTCAGTGTTGGGGGAAGAGGACCTAATAAAGGAGACAAACAGTTGTCACTAAAGGACAGTTTATGGTGGAGTAGGATTTTGAAACAAATGTTTTCCCCTGGTAAATATTGTCTGTATTTTCATAATGTAGTGAAAAGGTATAAGAAAATAATGGGAAATATGTTTTTTTGTCCCCGACTGGAATTGCAACTCCATCGTGAAGTTTCAAGGGGGCTCTGCGCAGGGGGACACAAAGGAGTCACCACTCCAACAGCACACAGTAGGAAAATGGGCTTCTTACCAAAAACATTAAAAAAAGGTTAATAGTGACTCACCATTCAGATATGGGATAGCATAAATAAAAAATAAAAGACAGATTGTGATTTGATAACTAGGATAGTATAATTGAGCGCAAAGGTAAATAGGTTGCCATTACTGGTTTCTTGGAGTATGAGTGGTATTCCATTTTTATTCTGAGTTTTAGATGTTTTATAAAGAAAAAGCCAAAGTTATACTGTGATACTATTTTACCTATCAAAAGAAAGTATTGACAAGTATGTGACTAAAAGTATTAATTTAAAGTAAACTATGTTTGGAAGTAAGACTGATCAAAGAGTTTATGAGATCGATATCACTGTATTAAGTGAACTACAGGTAGAAATGTGTTGAAATATAAATTTAGGAATATATAGTGTAGTTATTATTTTAGGATAGGCTTAATAGTAGAGGATTGTAAATGATGTGTTCTACAGATAAAGAGATTATTTATGATGCCTATGTAAGAGGGTTATGGAATAAGGCAATTATTATACTGACATCTGCCAGAGGTAAAGGGGAGAAATGTGCTTTATGTGCACAACAGAGTGTTTTTCGATTTTGTGATTCTGCGCTGTTGCATAAATTGGTACCTGTTGGTAACACAGAAGATCTTTAATACAATTTAGCTTGTTCTGAGATGCCAAACTATGTTTGCATTTGCTGTAGACACACTGAAGGATAACACAGGGAAAAGTGGCAAGAACTTGCTGCTTATTTATTTGTAGAAGAGTGTTTTGACTTGTCAGTGCAGCAAGTTATTTGTAAGTGCTGCTTTGATAATTTGAGGATCAGAGAACACCAGCTAGAGCAGTGCATAATTGGTTAGAATTTGTGAGTATCCCAGAATAACTATGAGACTTAAATGTTCATGAGTCTATACTTATACAATGCGTACATCCATTTAAAACAATTACACTTTTGGATCCAACAGAGTGTTTGAAAGGACTTAAAGGAAGAGTATTGTATTTGCCTTCGGGTTGGGCCTTTAGCGCTGGAGCAAGCCTTTAACAGCGGGCTCTAAGGCAACATTTGTGGTCAAGCTGGCACCAGAAAAAGCTTTTTAATTAAAGTTATCTCTACTTACCTACAAAAGAATACAGATTCTAACTTGCTGGAGTAGCTGCACACAATATCAAAGGAATAACTTTACATAGACCACTAATCCAACCAGCTGTACATGACAATAAACTTTAATACCAGAAATTGTCAGGTAAAGCTTGTCATGAGGTAGCAAGAGTTTTGACAATTAAGCTTTTGATTACTGATGAGGTAAGCATGGTTTCAAAACTAATGCCGGCCTTTGTCCACCTTTCGAATGCAAGAGATTTTAAAAACTGAATACAATGTCTTCTTTGGATAAAAGAATTTGATTGTTTTTTTGGACATTTTACAACTTACTCCAGTAAAAGTACAGCCTATTTTCAAAACTCTTTCACATGAAGAGACTCGAAAATCATTGGGAAGTATTGGTAATGTCAACATTTGGCGAAATTTTCAACACAAAGAACTTGTCAAAAATATGCATCAAGCCTCTGACATGGAGTATGAAACAGTCTAAAGGACATTAGAGTAGGAGTAATCACAGAAGAGGGAAAACTTATATTGCAAACTCGACTTATACAAAAACTGTTTTCCTAGAACAAGAGGGCAGCAGATCTAATGTACAACTTTTGTAAAGAGGGGAAACAGATCGTTTATTTGATGCCTACCATTCAAGAGTGTGCTGCATTTAATGAGGAATTACTAAAACATGAGAATGAAGAAATTGTGGAGATTACAGCAATTGACAAAATGGAATATCAAGGAATAACTGTAGGAGTGAGTGAAAATTACAAGATAAATTAGACTCTTTGGAAAAATTTGTACCAATGGCTGTTGGACTAGAGAAATGTTTACGTGTTTGTAAAAATGGCAGAATAATTTTAACACATAATTTAAATGTGGAAGAAGGCATGGTAAATGGTGCCATGGGTAAAGTTGATATAATTCATTGTCTTAACCATTATCATGTTGAATTCTTAATTATAAAGTTTGATCAGGTTGATGGCGTGAAGCAAATTGGACAATGTGTTGTACTCTTTTTGCTCCTGAAAGATTTGTATTTGTGATGAAAACAGTTTCCAGATTGTCTTACATGTGCAGTAACAATCCACAAGTCTCAAGGGTTAAGTGTTGATGCTGCATTCAAAAAAACTGAAAGTACAGTTTTTAAAGAGGGAACGTCATATGTAACATTGTCACGAGTTTGGAAGTTATCTGGTTTGTTTCTAGTTGGTTTTAATGAGAACAAGCTTAGTGCAGATGCAAACTGTGTGAAAGAATACAACAGACTAAGAAGTAATTATACCCTTCATTTAGGACAGTATCCTGTTTATGAAAAAAGGTATTATTTCCTAAGCAGAAATTTACAGAACAATCAAAAAAGATTACACAAAAGGCAGAAAGCACAGGTAAAGAAGAAGGTGTAAAGAAATGAAAAGTGGAAAAGATGGATATATTGTTGGTTACCAGTTGGATAACACTAGTGGTGTTCACTGCTATGCTAATGTCGTTCTTAATGTCCTCTTCCATCTACCACATGTTGTAAATGCAATCCAGGAAAAACGTGTAACACATTATGCACAGCAATATATAATTGTCTTCAACTCTTATTTCGTAACAGAACTGTAATACAATCTGTTTCAGGAATTTGAGAACTAGTAGACAAGTATAGTGGATCTGTTGTATTCACTCTAAATGTTAAACAAAATGCACAGGTGTTTATTGGGTAATCCTTGGAATTTTAGAAGAAGAAAATGTGAATATTGATGATATTTTTGGACCCAGTTATACATGGAACCATGACCGTGAAGATTGTTCTTTCTTATCTACCACTGAAATCCCATCTGAGCAATTTTTGTACTTAACTCTCCCAGATTCTACAAGTGTGTGTTTTGATAAATTAATAAAAACGAGTGACAAAATATGACCTGTACAACCTGTCCATCAAGTGTATTCTGTACATTTCTTATACAGGGGAGTGGTAAATACATTATAGCAATTTTTAAACAATGCAGAGCCGATGGAATAAGATTGGACACCAAGATTACAAACTTTAGAACTGGACCGATTTCAATTTCTGGTAGAACATATTGTAGTTTGGCTCTCATCTTCCATAAAGGAGTAAATATTACTTCTGGACATTATTATACTATATATTTGAAGACCCAAAGCGGATGGACAGAATGCAATGATATAAGTCTCAAGTTTAAACAGAAACTACCTTTCAATCTTCCTAACTCATATTTATTTTTTCTTCAACCAAAGTTCCAATGTGGATCAGTTGGACACTAATGGATACAGCATTTTTTAAATCTGGATCATTACTACTACAGACATCATACGGCCTAACAAGGGTGATGTATTCAACAACATGTGAAAAAGTGTTGTGTGATTAAAAGGTTTCCTAATACTTTTTTTAGAAAAAAACAGGTAAACAGCCTTTTTTCATCATTCATTCCCGTTTAAGATATCATTCGGCCTCTCAAGAATGATGTCAAGAAGAGGTGTGGAAAAATCAACTTGGAGGTGAAGTTGTTGATACTGATTCTACAGACCCCGGGGAGCCCACCCCGAGGCCGAAGCTGGTTAAAAAGAGAGGGGGCAACACAGCCATCAAGTACCTTTGGGACCCCATGCCCGCAGCCGACTAGCTATGTCCTGGGAGCCCACCCCCAGGACATAGCTGTTTTCCTGTCCGCACCAGCATTGGCAGGGAAACCTGTGCTTTCTCCCGTGTGGCAGAAGCATTTTTGACCCTCCTGCCAAGCAGGAACAAACACAAATTCATGGTCCCAATCACCTGAAAACCAGGTACCAGAGGACAAAGATAGTCGGTCCTTTCACCTGCAGGCTAATCCCTGCACCCCAAGTAATTGAGAGCGTTGTTGACTACCCTTTAGGGGAAAAAGGGTGAATAATGGGAGAAGGAAAGTTATGGGTAGACAGCTGTGCTGTCTGAACGATGAGCGACCTGGTTCCCCTCAGGTGCTGATGTGTTTATTCCGAACACGGAACACAGACCTCCAATAAGGTCATTCACCCCTTACTAGAAAAACAAAGAGAAGACGTAAGTAAGTCTATATGCAGACAGCAATGCCCACAAAGCCCCTTTTTTCCCAATGGCAGTGTTAGCGCATCAGAGCCTTAATAAGTAAACTTACGATGAGACGCGTTTAGGTCGAAGAACCTTTGGACCACGTTCGGGGACTTCCCAGTACGAGATGTCTTTTTGGCATCACAACTCAATAGATCAAAACCCAATCAATAATCACAATAATTACTCAACAAGCTAATCAATAACATTTAATAAGAGTCAATAAGTTGAACACACCATGACCTTTTAGCCAAGAATAACCACACCAATTTAGTTACGTGTTAGGATATTTATTTCCCTATTCGTTACAATCTACTGTCATTTCTGTTAATCTCATTAGCAATTCAAATCACATTAGAAACTCCTCTACTTTGCAATTAGAATGCAATTAATCAGTGCATAGAGAATATTCATTCAGTATTAAATATGTCATTAATATGAAGCAATTTAACAAAGTTTCAGTAGTTTTTGATTCAACAAAGCAAGAACTCAGTCATTTGTCTAATTGCGTAGGATATTTGTGAACACCTTAACTAACCTCGAATTAGCATTAGTATGTTGGGCTTCATGCAAAACATTTTAGCAAACACGAATCTGGAAAACATCTAAACTATGGCCTCTATCAAAATAGCAGTTGGTACCTAGAAAGAAAAGGCAAACAGTCAATTACAATTTTGCATCAAATAGTTACCAATCCAATGGATCAGCAAACAACGTCAGTCTTCGTCCTCAGGACATCAGTCGGTTCACCATCAGCAGAGTTAGGACGGGACAAAGTCCCGATATAGCATAGCTAAGGAATAGGATCTTCCCTCATATGGAGGAGAAGTAAGTATCAGGCAAGAATGGGTAGAGGATGGTTTAAAGTACCAGGACAAAGCAAAAGAGCGAAAAGTCTCCATGAGTAAGTGAAGTTTCTCCTCTGAGTCCCCGTTTCTCCTTGAGTTACTCTGTTAAATCAAAACAGTCTAATTAGCACTTAACTCCTCATTGGATAATAATTGGTGCATCGTTATCTCTGTCCAATAATTCTTCACGCACCTTGCCAGAATTTTCCACAAACCACAGTTCTCATGTCGCGGATTGGTCTATGTTATTGACGTCTTCAGCGGTTGGAATGTCAGGTAAGAAAAGTTACACTTTGCGCTCCAGTCAGTGTCTCCATTGTTCTCCCTACTACAGCTAACCTTGCACCTGTTACGAATCACACTGTTGCATTTAGTAAGAACGTCCCCGGTTCTCATGAGAAAGAATTTGCTACACCTACACACACACATAACTTCTGGAAAAGTACAGATTCGTGTCCTTCAGGAAAACAGCACATTACACATTAGAAAAATGCAGTTTAATATGAGGCCAGGCAGCTAGGCCCAGACCCTCGCCAAGCTAAGGCCTTCAAATGTAATAAGTAAACTCCTAATACATAACTCTAATTATGATATGCTAATACAAATTCAAAACAGTACTACATAATAAGGTCAGAATTAACAACTTTCATTAGTCTTCGTATACATTGGTAGCCACTCCCCATGGGCACATTTCAAACGTGTACATTATTTTCTGTTAACACATTTTCGATGCAGCTTCATCACACAATATATTGCAAGCTTTTCATGCTAATATTTGAGTGGTGTGTGTGCCTAGGAGATCCACAAGGTGCGTGACAACATGAAGGTAAGTGGACAAAGAAACCAGCCAAGTGGCTATAGGGAATGTAAGGTGTAGCATACTGTGCATGCAGCGCAATCAACAACACACTAGGGGCCAGATGTAGGTAGCTGTTTGCATGTCGCAAACTGCGAAAAACGCAGTTTGCGGCATGCAAACAGCCTAACGCGATGCACATCCCCAAATTGCGAGTCGGTACCGACTCGTAATTTAGGGATGCGACTCGCAAATAGGAAGGGGTGTTCCCTTCCTATTTGCGACCGCATCGCCATGCTGAGTTGCTTTGTGACCGCGAATGCGGTCGCAAACCAACTCGCAGTTACCACCCACTTGAAGTGGGTGGTAACTCATTCGCAAAAGGGAAGGGGTCCCCATGGGACCCCTTTCCCTTTGTGAATGCCGAAAACAATGTCCTATGGACCACTGCTACTCTGAAAAAAACGAAACCAAATGGCTTCCGAATTTTTTCTTTTTGCAACTCGTTTTCCTTTAAGGAAAACGGGCTGCAAAAAGAAAAAAAAAACTGCTTTATTAAAAAAGCAGTCACAGACATGGAGGTCTGCTGTCTCCAGCAAGCAACCATCCCTGTGAGTGCAGTGACTCGCTATGGGGTCGCAATTCATTAATATTCATGAGGTGGGTCTTTGCGACCCCATAGCGAGTCGCAGAAGGTGTCTGAGACACCTTTCTGCATGTAATTTTGCGAGTTGCAAATTGCGAGTCGGTATGACTCGCAATTTGCAAGTCGCAAAATTTTACTTACCTACATCTGGCCCCAAGTGCCTACATTCCAACCATGGCCTTTTTCTGGTTTACTTTTTTATTTGGGGGACCCTGGTACTCATTAGTAATTTGAACATTGTTCTTTACACCTAAAGAGTGATGTGGTAACATATGGCATGTAACAAGTCATCAGAGAGACCACTTTCAGATATATTTCCAAATTCATAAGATGTGTCCTTGGAGTCATCTTTCCTAAGTGTCTAAATTAGACAGAAATGCCTCTTCTATAAACTGCATTTGTGAAAAACCTCCCTAATAATCAAATTTATAACATAAAATATGCATTTGTACAGTATACATTCACCCAGATGGGTATCTTGGTGCTAAATAACAGATGTTTATTGTTACCCAACTCAATGGTACTCATTATATTGACCTCAGAAGGATGAAAAGGTGAGTAGACCCACTGGGATTTGAACCTGTGACCATGAGGTCAAACACAGGTCCCCTACAGTAAACGCATTAGTCCACTAAGCTGCCAGACCCTGCAAAATCAATCATTAAAATGCATTATTATTGTTATAGTAAACGTTAATTCAAAGATGTGGTTTGAAAAGTAATGAAGATTTTCTTCCACACTAAAGTAGAAGGCTGTTTGGCTACGTTTGACACCAGTCAATCCTTCTACATTCTTACAAGCTTTCATCCAACACGTTTTACAATTGGATTGGATTCCCGTCCCACAACAGTCAATGATTTTGATGTTCAGGGTTCAAAAGCATATCTATTAATTTGAACACCAGGTATCACAAGGGATAATAAAATTAATCTGATAAATATTAAATTATACTCGTTTCGCCTCTGTGATTCCTCAGAAAAGTTGCCATCATTTTTTTTTTTTCTTTCTAGTCTTGTTTCCATTCCTCACTCCTATTCTTAAAAAACTGAATGACTGGCTGAGCCCCAATGATCTCGTGCAGTTTTTTACAAGAGCTATCAAGAGCCTGAAGGAGAAGAGGCAAAAAGGCAACCATGAGGTGAGTGCAACCCAATATCAGAAAAATAAGGAATAGCGATATCTACATGACAGTCAGTCATGTCTTGATGATGGAATGCTAATTTATGATTCTACCTAGTGCCAAAAATGTCCACCCCAACCCCAATTCCACTGAGTAAGGAAGAAACATCATGGCATGCCCTTTATTAACTGGCATTCAAATTCCAGTCTCTGAACCCAGGTCATCAACCACCAGGCCACATTAATGGCTTCACTTTAGATGGTGTTTAGTTCTACAGGTCGTTGTTGTGTCAAAAATCCACTGATAGCCTCTACTCTCTTGAGTGTGGGTCACAGTGAAGTGGCGGTCTCAGAGCATCTGGGAAGACTGGCTCACTTCCAACTTCAGAGCCCTTAATAATGTTGACTTTCCCAACTGTCCTAAAAAAAGGTAATGCTCGTCTAATTCTTGGGGCTCTTTAATATCTCTGCGGGCCTAACTTATTGGATGCTTAGTGTTAGGAGTCCAGCAGAAAAAAAATCTGCATTAAAAAAAATATTTTAAAATATATCTTTAAAAAATGTACACGCAAAATAAGGACTTAAATGAAAGATATGTGCATGTATTAAAGCATCGCATTCAAATTGATTCATGGGGCATCTGGTAGAGTAGGACGTCAAAGGAAGCATGATAATTAAAATGACCTGTTTTTCACGTAGTGCTTCATACCTCACTTCTGAAGTTTCGAGGTGCAGTAAACAACAGCTTTGATTATTTCTAAACTTACTGTACTTAATGTATCATTTTTGGGTGTCTGGAAGGCTGATTCACACTGATGAGTGCTGATTTCCTCTTTGCTCTAGTGCTGAAAGTTCAGCTCCTTGAGCTATTATTCCTGCTGATTGACCATAGTACGAACACTATGGAACAAATATGTAAATTGTATTAAATGCATTTTCAAATCACACTTTTTTCCTGGTAGAGAATCTTTTCAACTCAGTGGCTTCCAAAAGAAGGCCTGCTTCGTCAGCTAGAGCACTGGGGAGACTGGTGGGGTGAAGGTCAGCGGATGAGGGATGCAGCCAAGGGAGTAGCCAAAAAAATAAAATACCCCCTTATGAATCATATTCATAAGTCAGGAAGCATGCAATCACAACCTTTCTTAGAAAAGTCTGATGGCCTTCCGTGCAGTGTTCCCTTGATTCGTGTTCTTTTCTTTCCTTTTTTTATCTTTCATTTCTCCTTTGATTCTTTTTGCCGTACCTATTTCGCGCTCCCCCTTCCTCTAGTCCCTGACTCATTTTTAGGGTCGAGCCTGCGTTGCATGCGCTCACGCATGCGTATCGCAGCGAGACGCTTTAGTTATTAGAAAAGGGCTCGGAGCCCTGTGACGTCATGTCAGTGTGTTTGATTGGTTGGTGGGCTTGCCTTGTAAAATCTGCTTGCTTTCATTAGTGGAAGGCATGCACACGTCATGCCTTTTCCGTGGTTAGCCCTCCTCGAGCGCAGCGACCAAGTACAGAAAACATGCAAGTCTTGCTGTTTTCTGTCGGATCGTGGACTACTTTTTCTCTATTTTCCTATCGCGATTTCGCTTGGCAGAAGTCGAGCGCTTTACACAGTTAATTTCACTTTTTCGGGTTACGTACATAAAAGCACTTTTGCCGATAGATAAAAAGTCGGGTTAGGAGTTCACAACGCGATCAGCTCTAACATGAGCAAACGCGAGACCCGTTGCATTGCAAATGCTTGTTTTCTTTGCAATGTTTATCACGTTTTGGTCTCTAAATATGTTTGGATACTTCGCCATTCTTTGGCTTCCTTCTGGTGGGGCAGTCCTGATATATTTTTTTCCTCGTGGTGTGTCACTTGCTAGCTTCAGCTTTGATCTTGTGACCTGTGAGGAAGAGGAAAGTAAAAACTATTTAATCTGTCAGTGCCCCCCCTTGCCTAAGGTGATGTAGTTGGTGCTTCACTGCACCCTTAATGCAGCTGGATCTCTCACAGATCTGGGTCATGCTAAAATCTTCAGAATTTTTTTATGGGTCCCTTCCAATTCCTTCCAAAGAGCTCATAAATATCACAGTAAAAGATTAGCTTCACAAAGGTAAGGAAAGGGAGTATGGGCGTTAAAATGGGAAAATTCTGTGATGGAAAGAAATAAAGAGAAATTAAGAACATTTGAAAAAAACAAAAGCAACATGGGGTGAGTAGCAAACAAAACAAACATAAGAAGGAAAGAAATCAAGAAAACGAAATGTAAATAAAGAAGGGAGACAAGGAGGAAAGAGAAAGAAAAGAAGAAGAAAGAAAGGAAACCAAAAATCAAGGAAATGGAGAAAGTAGAGAAGAAGGATGGAAGGGATAGTGAAAGAAGGAAGGGGTAAAAAGAGGGTGAAATTGAAGAAGTGGGAGGAAGCAAAAAGGAGGGAAACGTGAAAGAAGGGATGGAGAAGAAAGAGTGACTGAAAGAAACGGAAAGCAAAAGACAGAGAGAAAGGAAAGTAAGGGGAGAAATAAAGGTGAAAGAAAGAATGTAAAAGGAAGGAGAAAAGAGAAAAATAAATGAATGGGCAAAGGAGGGTGTGGGATGAAAGATGAGAGGAATGAAGAAAGAAATCAAGAAAGAAATGCGGAGGAAGAAACGGAACGTGAAAGGGGCATGAAAAAGTAAAGAAAGATGGAAAGAAAGGAAAGAAGACATGGATCAAGCCAAAAGCACGTGAGGGACAGTGACAAATTAGTATTTATTTAAAGATTTAACATGAAAGGAGTTTTTGGGAAGAATAGGTGCTGTTTATCGCACCTGATAAATATTACTCTGGGGTACCTTATTTATCTAGTGGGATGAATGGCACCTGTTACGAGTTTCTAGGGAATAATGTGCCATTTTAGTTCTAACATCACCAAATCCCTATGGTACAGTAAATACTCTACACCTTTCCCCTCTTAAATTCCAGCAGGTTTGAACTGTTCAATATTAAAGAAAGAGTGATATATTTAACGCACCTGGTAATTACCTGATGTGTTATATATCACCCAACCTGCAATTCAGACTCCTGTGCAAACAGGGGTTTACTTTGGAGTCGGAAAACACGGACCCGCTCGTAATTAGGGCCCAAGTCAAGTTATTTAAAAGTATTAAGGAAGAGAGCGAGCTAAATGGAAATATGTAAGAATGAAGAAGAAAAGTAAGGACAAAAAAGGAAAGAAGGGTGATAGGATGAAAGATAAGAAAGAACCTAACAATGAGAATACACTGAAGACATGAAGGCACGTAAAAGAAAGGACGCATAATTACCAAAAGAATGAAAAAGCGGATGAAAGGAAGGAAGAAATGCAAGAAGAAAGAAAGGGAAGAAAGGCAAAAGGGCAAGGAAAAGGGAGTAAAAAGAGGGGAAGAAATGAATGTAAAAAGAAGGAGGTAAAAAGTAAAAGTCTGAGGAAGGAAAGGAAAAAGGAATTAAAATAAAGGGAAAGAATGAAAAATAAAGTAAGAGTGCAAATAAAGTAGGGGAAAATAAGGAAAGACTGAATTAAAGAAGAAAGAAAGAGGAATTAGAAATGTAAGCATCTAAACATTTCAGTCATAGCAGCTCTCGTCAAATAGATTGACAAACACATTTTCAAACCAGGGGCATCCAAGGCTGACCATATAGAAACCCCGGATTATCAAATTCTGTCAGAGGACATAAAAATATGGCGATTATAATCAACAGGACTCGATTTGTTGTGATTTACTGTATAAAGTGAAATACAGTAGAGTGATAATGGGCTATAAACTCAGAGTGCAAAGTTCACTATCACTTGGGTAGGTGCTATACCTTGATTAATTGCTAGACGCTGTACATGTTTGCAGTCGTGGTCTCTAAATATATTTGGTTACTTCGCCATTCTTTGGCTTCCTCATGGTGGGGCTGTCCTGATAAGCAGACTAGGAGCTGTTGCCGAGCTGGAGAGAGCCCTGTGCACATATGTGTTTGGCGGGCCCGAGACGGTCGGCCAAACACACATGCGCTCTGAGAGGGAGTGCTGAGCACTCCCCCTTATTGCTCGTCACCCCGTGGCCCTGCCCCTTTGCCCCCAAAATCGATAATAAACAAAGTTTAGGATCAAATCTTTTTGTTATGTTTTATAGAAAAACCAAAACATACAAAACATAGCACAGCACAGGGCTGAAATGATATACATCAGCACAATGACACATCCTAGTTTCATATAAAGGGTCCTCTCTTAAATCCCCAAACATGCTAATATGGACCTCCGGAGGATCCCCTCCTTACTAAGTCGTATATCCAATGGCAATAACCAATAGACCCCAATAATATCAGCCCCGCAATTTAGAACCACACAAACATAAATAGAACAACAAAAAAAACATTACAACAGTACCTCCCAATGAGACCGTATCATCCATCTGTCTCTCCCCTCCTTGACCCCTTAATATCAATCGCCCTTCCCCACCGGCTCCCCCTCTCGCGCTCCAACCCGTAATTCAGGTCAACCTCAAAACTCTCAGGTAGGTCGGGCATGTCAACTCAGTAAATTCTACAGAGGGAAGCCGAATAAAGGGCTTCCACAGTGCACCCAAATCTTCTGCCCGTTGCTGGGTGGCCAGCGTAAGTTTCTCCATTGCGAGAATAAACCAGAGCTTCTGGAGCCATGAGACGTGAGTCGGAACCCTATCTGTTCCCCAGAGCGCTAGAATCAATTGCAGCACTGAATTGAGCGCCAGAGCTATCTGCCTCCCCTTTAGAGATCGTAACGGAAAAGTAAGGGGGTTGGGTTGCCCCAGTAGGATATACGATGGGAACCTCGGAATCGTGACCTGGAATGCCGTATATATCTCATCTATAATATTTTCCCAATAGCGATGTAACTTGGGGCAATGCCAAAGCAAATGTACCAGTGTGCCCGTAGCTCCACAGCCTCTCCAGCAAAGGTCTGTCCTAGCATGATCCCATGTATGCACTCGCGCCGGAGTATAGTACCAGTAAGAGGCGATCTTATATGCTGTCTCTGTCCCTGCCGCGCTATAGGCTGTGTAGTGTGTTCTATAGAATATGCTGTCCCATTCCTCGTCCGAGAGATCCCTCCATAAACAAAGTTTATTATCGTTTTTGTGAAAAAGGTTTGCAGCTGTTGCTGCTGGCGGGGACAACCCTCCTCCGCCCATAAGGAGGAGCCACCCCTGCATGTTTGTATAAGATCTTTTTAACTGATTTGCCAAAGTCATCTCTAACGCAAATGTGTTCAGTAATCGTGGTGTCTTTTCTTTTATTACCAGAAGCGAGTGGATTTCTTGCAGCTGATGGTTGATTCTCAGACAGAAGACACCTCTTCATCTAATGGTACACATCATGGGTACAAAGGTAATACCCTAGAATGTACACAATCATTAAGTGGGTTTTAGTGTCTAAGATAGTGATGCAGCTCAGCAAGACTGACGGGCAGCGGCAGTGAGTTATTTGTTTTGCAGCGGCAGTGAGTTATTTGTTTTTTAAATATTTATAACCTACAGCATAACGCCATACAAAGCATTTTTGTGATGCTCAAAACATAAAAAGGACCCAATTAGCATTTGAAGAAAAGAAACCACAAAACGTGCAAATGAATTGTGAAAAACGAAACACCATCAATAAAACTGAAAGGGGTGCAGTTATCCAAAAATGTAAAAGTTGAACAGGTCTTGTCTTAGAGATTGGATGGCATGGGTGGCGGTCTCATCCTTAAATTCTTTAGAGCTTGAGTTCCAAAGCTTAACTTCAGCCACCTTATTGTATATGCGTTCTAAATGAGATTTAAACTCTCTTAATGGCTGTCTCCAATTCAGGTTTCAATGTGGGCTCTGGTGGGGGACTATGCCTAGGTCTGGACAATGTTAGTTGCCTCAATGGCCTCTTGACATAAATTTTTCAAAAAAAAGTATTACAATCCCAAAGACAATTGAGCAGCGAGTCCATGAACAGCACCTACACTCTGTCCCAATAGCAGTAAATGCAAAAGGTGATGTGCATACACTAAAAACTCCTGCTGCTCCAAGGTGTGCTATTATAGTTAATAAACAAATACAAGTAGTATGCACTATCAAACAGTAAGAAGTCTAATCAAAGTATCCGATGATACAAATCTTTTATTTCTGGTAAAAAACTTCACATGGTTTCAAATTTCCAAACGTTGCAGTCAAAGACACAGCCAAATCATTTTGTTTACCAATGTAAATTTCTTCGGGAGTTCAAATCAATTATACGTAGAGTGTCAATTGTTAGCAAGGTCCCAGTTTCATTTCAAACATCTGATTCTTGTATCTCAGATCAGGCCACCCCCTGCGAAGGCACCTCAGTACATGCCATAATAGTTGCATGATCTGCGACCCGCACCACACCAATACAAACCTCAATTAAAAAAAAAAACTATAATAAAAAGAAGTACACGGAGAAAGTAAGTAGGCTGAGGATCGGTTCCCTCAGCCATTGGCTTTCCTGTGGTTTTCATGCTTTGCATTTCCTAGTTATGCTGTCCATGAACCCATATTTTTTAGAGGATGGTTACATTATCTTATTTGTGTTGCCATTTGGTTTTGGGGATGGGGCATTAGGTAGTCCTTTTGTTAGACTGCAGATGGAACATGATGTGTAGCTTGTGATAGAGACAGAGAGCTTGTTTTTATGTAGGTGCTTGGCTGACACAATGACACAACATAAATCAACACACCATAACATAGCATAGCATGCCCCGACATAATACCAACTAGGGTAACATCTGAGCGCAGTACAAAGCACCTTTACTGCAAAGCACAGCATGCAACATGCAAACATAAAAAGCATGGGATAACATACTCTAACATTACACAGTGTAGCACTGCATATAACAACATACACTACACACTTAACGTAGTGAAGCATAGAACAGCATGACTCAGCATAACACAACATGCCATAAAAATAACACAGCATGATACAACACACAATAACAAAACTCATAATGTGCTGGTGGCGCCAGAAACAGGGCCTACAAGAATGACCTAAACTGCCAACCCTGTCAATAAAATCTTGCCAACTCAGGGGCAATGTTGGCCATCTGCAAGAGGTGCTGAGTACCCTCATGCTGAGAAACAGCAAGGCGCAAGTGAAATTGCTGTAGGGGCTATCACAGAGCAGAAAAAGAGAAAGGTCCTAGGAGGAAACACAGAGCAAGCTGCAGAAGGCTGCAGAACGAGATGTGTCCACGCAACAGTAAGAGTGAGTGGCTCAGGGCCACACAATGAAGTGAGAGGCACCATGAATCAGTGGTAAGCACTAGATTGGGAGCAGTGGGGGTAGTGCTATAAGTTGTGGGCTGGGCATGTCCCCGAATGTGCACGAGGAGGGAGGAGAGACATGGTGGCCCCAGTTTGTGTATCCAGTGCAGTGGGGGATGCCCAGGTAGCTTTCCAAGGTGTACCAACATAGAAGGATGGAAACACCCAGTGTGATCAACTGGTGAAAGTGGAGGCAAGTGCTTGCCTGTGGGGCTTTACATGGTGGAGGTATTAAATGACTGATGGTGACCAGGTGTGGCCATGGAGGTGAAAGTTGGTGTTTCCCATACAGCACAGGTGGATTGGAACAGTTTGTGCAGATTGAACTGATGAGCACTAGTGAGAGGAAAAGAAGGGCATTTCTCCTCCCACCTCCAGATTCACTCACAACCTACACAAGTGACTTTGTCATGTGAAACATTTGTGGGATTGTAAGTTGAACACAATGACCATGAACTACCAAGTAGTGTGGGAAAAGATTTGCAAACCATACTGTAACCACTAATGTGACTGACTGTTAGAACCAATAAACATTTTGAGGTGCTATCAGCTGGAACCAAGGAGTTATCAGGGTACTGCAACATGAAGTAAATAAATAACCTGTGCTTGGAACAGTGGTTAAACTCAAAAGCACAAAGCAAACTGTGGTAGTGGCATCACTGATGTCTGATTTCAGTGGCAAAGGAGGCCTAATGGCAGAAGCAGAGAAACAGGGGTTACATTCTTAGACCCGACGGATGGCCTGGATAGCATATTAACAGCAGTGCAAGAACCGCAAACTGACGTTGAATCAAAAATCAACACAGTAGCCATAGATGTAGGACTACTAAAGTCTGACCAAAGAAAGTTGTCAGAGTGAATTGAGGCTGACACACATTCTTGTGCTGAAGTCCGAAATTGCTGACCTTGACGAAAATAGGTCAGAGTTCCTGGAAGATGTATGTTACTTAGAATTTCAAGCAGAAAATATAGAAGGAAGAGCTTGCAGAAGTACCATTGGAATAGTTGAGCTCCAAGAGCATGCTGAGGGTTGGGACAAAGCTGTCTACCTGTAAAATTAGCTGTCACACAGCCCTTCAAAGTGGCCAAAGCTATTGTTTCTCTATTTCCAGATTACATGGCAGCAGTGCAAATTCAAAGATGGTCTTTCATAGAAGTAAAAAGGAAGGGCAAGTCTGTTACATGCTGTTACTCTTGGTGAAAAAAAGCTGATACATGAGGGCTGTGCTCTTTTCAGACGGGTCAGACATCTGGGACTTGCTAGAAGGGAAGAACATCACAACTGCAAAAGGAGAGACTGACAACAAACTCAAACAAGACATGCATCAAAAGCAAGTAGGAGGCACATGAGAAATTGATGCTTAATTAGGGCAGAAAGTGTGGCCTAGCAGCAGGTGCTCTGACCTCTGATAAGTGGAGACAGTCACATGATCACAGGAGGACAACTACAACAAGCCAACTCGACAGAGAGGAAGGAACTAAGGTTACTTCTGGACTTCAGACTATGTAAATTCACAACAAACCAACACACTAGAATGTAAAGTCTGAGACAACAATCATATCTACAATGCAAAAAAGTGATTTTTTTAATGCCAGCTGACACTTGTTAAGGTTCATCAATACTACAAGGTCTGGTGTTCCTTTGACTCATATCAAATGGCACCACATAGGGACAGGTCTGAACAGAAATATGAGAAACAGTCAGATTTAAGCCCACATGTTAGTTTCTCTATTTTATGTGTTTTTCTGAACTTGAACCCCAGCGCTTCACTGTGAAGTAGCCAGCTGTGGAGTGAGCAGGGCTAACTGAGGAAAAAGTGAGGTTGCGGTCATTCTGTTTCTTTTATGGACATATCTATTTGCCCCACAGGTCACGAAATTAGCTTAAAATTAACGCAACAGTTTATCAGGATAAATTATGAGGACGCGGTATTTGTTACATCACCAGACCTAGGGGGGCGAGGGAAGGGGCACAGTGCAGACAGACTCACCCTAAGATTGCAAAGTCGATTGGGTAATACAAAGGCAGGTACTGGAAGGCAGAAAACATTGTTGAGAAGGCGAGCTGCAGGATGAGATAGTCATCGTGGGTGTAGGAAGGGTACTAGTATTTAAATGGCCAAGCAAAAGCAGAACAAACTGATGACTTTGGGACATCAGTGGCGTGACCACTCCCTCAAAATGCCACACTGTTCTTGCTTACTTGAAAATGAGAGGGGAGCAAGTAGCTTTCTTTCAGGACACCACATAGCTCAATCTGATATAAAGAAATTGAGAAACAAATCAAAAGGCAAAATATTTGCAACTAAGTATTTTCCTTACGCAAAAGGGACACTTATGTGGATGAGGCTAGGAGTAACATTCAGAAATTCAATGAGGTAATTGATGTAGAGAGTCGCTAATGGTGGAGGGCCTACTGGGTGATAGCCCCAATTTTACTGAGATGTACATATGCACCTAATACATTGCCTGAAGAACTACAGCTCTGAGTAATATGTAATCTAATAGACCACCTGATAATTGACAAGCATAGGTCCTACCCTCCAATGCAAAATGTGGTGAGCACAAGAAACACAGCCACCAGGAAGAGAATAGTTGGGGAACTGGAACTTAAAGGATGTATGGAGAGCCCTTCATACCTGCAAAGAGTGAGTGGCCATTCTATTCACCTGTATCTAAACTCCACAACTGCATTGATAGATTCTTGATACAAAATGAATCATTGACTCTAGTGCACGTCTGAGTGTTTAAGTAAGAACTTTTCAGGCCATAACCCATTATTACTAACACTCAGACAGAGGAAGACCCATTTCATCAATCCAGTTTTAGCATTTACATGTATTGGCTCTAAAAAATAAATTCTTTATTAGGGTACGGGGAGACAATAGATAATAATTTCTGTTCGACCTGCCCTTTTTTTGCAGGGTTATCCCCAAACTGTTTTCCTTCTTCCTCCTATTTTCTTGTTGGTTTTATGACTCTGGCCACTTTACCACTGCTCAGTGCTAAAGTACATATGCTCTCGGTCTGCAAAGTATTTGTGATTGGAGTCCCTAGTATAGTGCACCATAGGTGCCCAGGGCCTGTAAATCAAATGCTCCTAGTGAAATGCTGCACTGATTGTGCCACCCACATGAGTAGCCCTGCAAACATGTCTCAGGCCTGCAACTGCAGTGCCTGTGTGTGCAGTTTTTAAACTGTCATGTCGACTTGGCAAGTGCACCCACTTGCCAGGCCCAATCCTTCCCTTTTACTACATGTACGGCCCCACTAAAGTACGCCCAAGGTAGCCACATGGGCATGGTGCTGTGTATTTAAAAGGTAGGACATGTACTGGGGTGTTTTACATGTCCTCATAGTAAAATATTGCTAAATTCGTTTCTCACTATTGCCATGCCTATCTCTCCCATTGGGCAACACTGGTAATTTTCCATTAGGAGCAGACAAAGCTATGGAGTTTGGGGTCTCTGAACTCACACTTTTAAAATACATCTTTTGGTGAAGATGATTTTCGAATTGTGAGTTTGAAAATGCCACTTTTAGAAAGTGGGCATTTTCTTACTTAAGTATTCTGTACCTCTGCTTGTCTGCTGAATACAGGTCTGGAGCAGGCTGACAACTGGGCTGTTTGTGAATTCACTCTAGACTGTCACACAAAGGGAGCTGAGGTGTGCCCCGCATAACCTGATATGTCTTCCTGAGCTAGATTGGTGAGAGGAGCTAACACTTACACCTGAATAGGGCTGTGCCTGTCTTCACATAAAGCATTCCCCTACTCCCTGGAGTGTGTCTGGGGCCAGGGCAGGGAAAGGTTGGGTCTTGTGCACTACAAAGACTTCTCTTAGAAGTTTGCCTACTTCAAAGACAGAAATGGGTATAAGTACTGGACCCCTGGCACAACATAGTTAGAATCCTTCTGGACTGAGGACATTCTGCCAGGAAGAAGAGCTAGATGCTGCAGGAGGGATTACCACTCTGCCTGATGCATTGTTTTGCTGGCCTGCTGCTTGCTGCTTGTGTCCTGGGAGGGAAATGACTGGACTTGGCTTTCTACACCCCGCTTCCAAAGGTTCTCCAGGGGCTTGGACTAAGCTTGCCTCCTGTTAAGAAGTCTTAAAGGCATCAAAGACTTCATCTGCCAGTACCTGGGCTCTTCTGCTGAGAGCCCTGACTTGCCAATTGGTGCCAACTCCGTTCACTGGGCCCTTCGAAGTGCAAACTGGTAATCTGAAGGAGAAAAGCCATGCATCAAAGCATGGCACCGGAAGAATCGATGCAACGCTTGTCTTGCAGCTGAAAAAATCAACGCAATGCCTGCAGAAACAATACAGTACCTGTCTCCCAGCTGAAAAATTGATGCATTGCTTGTAGAATCAATGCAGTGTCTGTCTTGTGGCTGAAACATTGACGCAGCGCCTGCAGAATTGGTGCAGCACCTGTTTTGCTGCGGTTTCATGATCACAGCGCGTCTGGATTTTCCACAATGTCATCCCTGGGTGTCAATTTTTCATCTACCTTGCACCGTAGTAAGGAACTAAAGCTGCGTATCCAGAAATTGACGGATCGCCTTTTCTGCGAGGAAAGAATCAATGTATCACCTCCCCTGCCAGTAAGGAACCAATGCATCGTCTCACCTACAGGGAAAGAATCGACATATCAACTCCCCTGCGCGGTAAGGAACCGATGCATCGCTTTATTTTTCTGGCACCTCACCTCCCCTGTGGCCGGCATCGTCATTGTTTTGGACGCAGTCCAGTTACTTTGTGCTAAAGAGATAAATCCATTGTTTCCTATAGTTTAAGACTTGCTTAAAATTTTAAAAAGTTATATCTTGACTTTTGTATGCTGGATTTTTGTAATTTCAATCTTGTTTTACTCAGATAAATACTGTCTATTTTAATAAACTGGTGTGGAGTCCTTTTGTAGGGTTTTCACTGTATTAATGTGTGTACTCTACACCTTGCCTCTGAGCTAAGTCAGACTGCTTGTGCCAAGCTACCAAGGAGGTGAGCAGGAGTTATCTTAGCTGTGTGATTCCCTTACCCTGACTAGACTGAGGGCCTCTAATTGGACAGGGTCCAAACCTCTGGCAACTAGAGACCCCATTTCTAACAGTTTCAAAGACAACAAGTGCGCAATAGCGATAAATGGATTGAATAGGAGACTGCAGCATTGAGAGAAGACTACATAAAGACATCCAAATGCATTAGAGACACCCAGCTGTGTCAGAAACTCCTAGAACTATACTGCAGAGGGTGACTTTTCCAAAGTCTGTGAGGGAACCAGTAATTGTAGTTCTACCCTAGCAGATTATAGGCCCATATTTATACTTTTTTAGCGCCGCATTTGTGCCGCTTTTTGACACAAAATTGGTGCAAACTTACAAAATACAATTGTATTTTGTAAGTTTGCGCAGATTTTGCGTCAAAAAATGACGAAATGCGGCACTAAAAAAGTATAAATATGGGCCATAGTCTTCTATGACAAAGCATTGTATAAGCTGTTATTGTTGCTAAATATTGATTACAAGATTTATCCACCCTGAACAGAATGGTTTTATGCCAGGTCGCAGAACTCCCTAAACCTTAGAAGACAGTTTCCAGTCCTAACAGAGGCCCTTGTAGCATATTTATTGGCCTCAGTGGCAGCGCTCAACACAGAAAAGGCTTTTGTAAGTTGTAGGAAGTTAAACTAATATACACCCCTAAAACCACTGACCTGACACTTGCTTAAAGCTTGCAGGGGACGTGTGGGAAAAATCATTGTTTGAAACAACAGGAGACTTGTATTCTGAAGGTATGCTTAGGAGTATTCATTGTTGCAGGAAGGGTACATGATACCACCGAGCAATTTTTGCCTTGGGACACTGATGCATGATGTCAAGGCCACAGGGCACAATGGCATCATGGAGTTGCCATCAGACGGACTGTTACAGGCAAGACTGACATGGGGACCAGCAGGGCATAGGTCCAAAATAAATGAGTGAGGGGGCTAACCAAGTTAGGTAGTATGCAAGTGATAACATGGCGCATTATATCAGAGTGTGTGACATCACAGCGTGTGACATCACATGTGGCATGACAGGATGTGACATCACAGGAATTGGCATCACAACCCATGACCTCCCAGGCAGGGACATCACAAAAGTGACATCAGATCATAAGATCTCACAAATACGTTTAGCAGGTCTATCATGAGTACATTTGAGTGCATTATGAAATTTAACAAATGTGATTTTGCTTCAGGGGTTGTGCCAAAAAAGGGATGCAACCAAGACGCAAAATCTGGGCCTCAAATTATAAATTTATGTTTTAAAAAATCTGCCACAAAGAAATTGGCAACAAGGAGAAACGTGTTGGTAAATCTATTCTGCTTAGTTGGTCACAAAGTCTCCATTTTAAAATACCTTATCAGGTTAAGGCACCTGCTGCAGAGATTTTTGTGTAGTCAGTAAATTTCAGGGAATAATAATAAAGGTGAGATAACTATGGAAGGTAACACATTTGCTGGAGATATCTGTGTTTTGTGTAGTCCCTGTTTTGAATCAAAGAAGCACAGAAGGTTAATGTGTCTCCTGCAAAGCACATCATGTAACATGCAGTTGACAGTTTTTTATTTTAGGTAGATAGGCAAGTGGGTTACTGCTTTTAACACAGAGATTATTTTGTTACTTGCAGTTCATAAATTGTAATCCTTCTACTATAGCACAGTCAGCTCTGAAGGACATGAGACTCCTATACCTTGTAACACTCACTGTCTTAAGTAGCACATGGTGTACATTGATTTAGACACACATGATTTATCGTTAATGAATAATGTGTATGTGTGATGTAAAGCTCTCTGACACCCTGCGTTAGGATGAGTTGTGTTATTAAAGAAATAAAACAAAATAGTGGCATTTAAATTGCTATTTGTATAAATAGAGGGACCGACTAACACATCTGATATTCTTATAGTGTATGCATATCTGTTATATAAAGGAACTAAACAACGCCAAAACTCTTAAGTACTTGAGAATTAATAATAAGCTGTGTGCCTTTGTTTCTCCTCCATTGCATTTGCATCCAGGTGTGAGGCTCTAGATAGCTCCCAGGCTGGTTACTGGAACAGAAGGAAATTTGATGGCCCCTTAAAGTTGGCCTTTGTTTTAGGCCCAGCTGGAATTTAAAATAACAAAGCCCCTTGCTACTCAGAAGAAAAGCCAACATGCAGATTCTGATGAATGTGTCCCGGTGTCTGAAAATTACACCGGGACACATTCAGCATATTTCAGTAAGTCCCAACTTATTGCCGGAGTGGACAGGATCTGTCCTGTGAAAATGTGGGTGAATTCCATCTACCTGTGTGTGTACCCCCGACTTGTTCCATGGGAAACAGGACGTGGAGTGATGATGACTGGTGGGGTACAATGCTTACGTTTTTAAAGACAAAGGTGCATCATAGTGGTACAACCCAATTCCTTGCACAGGGATTGGCACACCCTTCAGCATTCACAGGATGTTCTGAACAGGCTCAGTTGACTGCCCCAGATGCAATTTCCCTAATGTAGACGACTATACGTGGGGGTGCCCCGTCATAAGTGAGGACTGCATGAGATAGCTCCATAGATTAGCAAAGTTGTAGATACGCCGGTGACAGTGTGCCCTAGACGTGCTTACTGAGAGTACTTCCCCAAAGAGGGCTGTCTAAGCGAGGATTAGTTTTCCCGCACTAGTTCTGGAAAACGCAGATTTGCAATGGACTGGAAGTCAACAGAGGCCCCTTTGGTCAAGGTGTGGAGAGTGGCCAAGATAACGACTCAGTAGCCACAGTGCTTAATTTGTGCTTGTTGTTTCCAGTGCTTAGCACCGGCACTTATTTTTGAGGGCCGGTGCTTATTCTTCTGCCTCAAGCATATGGGAAAGACGGGTGAAGGGAAAAACGAAAAAGCGTCAGGAAGGGAGAAAGTAGAAATCTGCAGGAGTGAGCTGAAGGGGCAGGGAGTTGCTTTATATGGATTGAAGAGGCCCGGGTTCTCTTCAGGATTACGCCGCCTCGGTATTCCGTGTTCCCACATTTAATTGCAGCAGCCGCGTGTTTAAGAGGAGGCCTTTGGGCACCGGCACGTTTTTATTTACAAATTAAGTACTGAGTAGCCATGAGGACACTGCAACATGCACTGATAAACTGGAGACATGAGGAGACGCAGCAGAGGTTCGGATGAGAGACCCATATAAACGTGTTCAGTTTCGTCATTTGCTTCTCCCGGCGAACAACAATGTCTGCAACAAGAAGTGGTGTACCAAGTAATGAACCGCAGGAGGCCTGACATAGGCTTCTGTTTCACATGTGCTCACCTCACCGCCCATGCTCACGCCTATCACAAGCTATAACACCAAAGTGGTGATGGGACAGTACACACCAATGTGACAAATTTAATTTTACATGGGCAATTGAAAAGTGATTGGAAATATTTTGGAAAGATGTCTGTGATGTGTGGTCTTAGCATTGAAAAATACGTTGTTTAAAAAAAGACTATGTAATGTGTTGTTAGTATGGTACTGCAAAAACACACCACATCATAAAATAAGCAGCTCAGATGAACATCCTACATCACATAGCATAACATAATGCACCTTTCCATGACATATTATAGCAAAGCATAACACAACATGACACAACACTCCATGAAATAACACAGCAGAGCACAGCATTACATAACAAAGCACAATCTTGTATACTGTAGCACAGCATGATACAACATAGCACACCCAAACATAACAAAGCATAGCACTTCATGGCACACCCTAATATAGCATGAAACAGCATTACAACACATCAAAAAGTAACAAAGTATAGCTGTGCACAACACATCACAGTACAAAAACAAATAGCACAGCAAACACAAAACACATGAACAAAACAGAATAGCACAATGTAACACAGCATATCATAACATAAGACAGCACAGAACAACATAACACATCCTAACATAACGAAGAATAGCATGTACGCTATCTCACTGTTTGTTTCTCTTTCCTGTTGATCTTCTTTCCACAGCACTGACTGATAGTGAAATTATAGCCCAATCCAGGGTCTTCATATTGGCTGGCTATGAGACCACCAGCACTACTCTTTCTTTCTTGTCCTACAACCTGGCGACCCATCCTGATGTTCAGCGGAAACTGCAACAGGAGATAGATACTCTCCTACCAAACAAGGTGAGCCGAAGTTATCTGCCGAAGGAGGATGCAAAAGGGACTACTTTGAGGGACATCAGAGAAGGGCGGACAGGATGTCTGCTGGTGTTTGGAGGATATTAGATATTAAATTCCTATCGACCTATAATTGATGGCCCAAATATTTTTCTTTATTTAAAATTCTGCATAAGCAACTTAAGCCACCAGAATCTAAACATATTTTTCATGCAGTGCTTGGTGCCATTTGTATCTTTCTGGGTGTAGAGTAGCTGTCATTGCCTGGTCCTCTTTTAATCTCAGAAATATGGTTGAAGAAGGACCATGACAACTAACAACCACCCTTGTGCCCTGTTCATATGTGTGTACACGTCTCCAAGCAGCATTTAGCAGTTGTAACAAGTTTAAAAAGAGTTGCAAAGTACACTTTTCCTGTCCTTGAGCACGACAAGAAGGGGCGTCATAATGAATCCACCCCAACTCCTGCCCCACACCTCCAGGAACCAATAAATAAGTATATGTGGAAATTCCTCTCTCCATGTCATTCTTTTAAACTGTTGTGGTTGCAGAAACACCCCTCTTGGCTCCTCGGTGGGATGGATTGGGGAATAAAAAAAACATTCTTACTATTTATTGCACAAGACTGCCCCTGGTCAAGGTGGGTGTCCAAATAAATCATCCCAGACCTTTGCTTGGGTCACAAAATAAAATAGAAAATGTCTACTTCTTGGGTGGGGCGGAGGGAGCGTTGAGGCAGAAACCTTCCTCCGGGCAAGGTTGGTAAGGTCAGGGAGGGGCTGTGAAAAGCATAGCATCTTACAGCTGCCTCAAAAAAAGAACTTTTAAGATTAGGAACTCTCCTTCTTACCCTAGGACAAAACTGAGCTGCTAGGTGCAGTGGCCAAATATCCTCATGAAACAATGACCTGAAACCTTGGTGATTCTAAATCCGGATTTGAATTTCAAAGTCCATAGATGATGTGTCCTTCGAGCCAAAGAGCTATGCAGTTTCTCATAATCTCTGAATGGATTTTTTTGTAAAATCATAAAAACACCCAGATGACATCTGCCTCTGTCCTTATGTAAAGTCTGGTTTAAATCTATTTAACACTTTCTACAGCCTCAGCTAAAACTTAAAAATCTGTATCAAAATGGAAAAGAAATTGTTGCGGACCTTCCACTACATTTTGTTTTTCAGCTTCAACAATGTTTTGTAACTTTTCCGGTATCAACTAAAAGTGAATTGCATCTTAACTTTACTTCAGATTAACTAAATGGGGTAAAAGTAAGAACGAAATTCAAATTTATCCTATGGATTCGATTGTAGATTATCATTACGTTTTTACGGTGAAAGCCTAAAAAAGTTACAACTTTGAATTGGCTAAATTAAGATTTCCACAAAAACCTAACTCTGTCTTTTATCTTCTGCCCTGACGACATTTATGACATCACAGTAACCACACAAAGAATATGATTACTTTAGCACTTTTCCATCACTCCTTTCAGATATTTGAGATGTGTGCAGACTTTAAGAAAAAAAATCTCAATTTTTTTTTTTGAGTTTTATATTCTATTTTGTCATGTGTGCATTAGTGCCCATGGATATGCAAAACAGAACACAACCTCCCCAATATTGAGGTGATAAAATAGTTACAGCTCTACCAAAGTGGCGCGTATATTTTTAATAAAGTTAGGGAAACTGTGTTTCAGGTAAGCAACCTTTTACATTTAAAAATCTGTTCTTTGCAACTTTTGGCCAAAAGCAGTAATGGACACCAACAATCCAAATCAAAGTAAGAATAACCGCTCGGAATAAACTAACGAAGTTAGAACACTGAATGGATGCTTGTCAGTAGTCAATGAGGCTGATTTATTTGAAATGCTTCAACTGTCAACAAACTCCGGACAGTGGACCCCTGGCTGCAGGACTGCCCGCCATCTAAGCTAGGGTTGGCGGCCTGCTTGCTATACTCGTGCTCGTCTGGGGACTTCCTCTAACCACTGAGTCCCTTCCTGCTTCACGGTCAAACTCTCACCCTGCGGGTGAGTGTGGCCATTCTGTGAAACACTGCATTCCGTGAAGCCTTCTTAGTGGGTCTGCGACTGTTTGGAAAATTAAATAATATTAACAGAATAATAAAGTGAATATATATAAAGTGGCTAAATGTATGATTTAAAACTTTAAAAGTTACTGTAAATGTAAAGTAATTTGAAATTGGAGGCTAAAAATTAAATTAGTATCTTCAGATTGATTCATGGGAGCAGTGCCAGTGCATGAAACAGAATATATTACGGAGGATGTGGGCTTCAATTGAATTTAGAAAAGCTCCAACCTTGCTATTAAAATTAAATGACTATTTTTTTTATTTATATTTGTAAATAAAATAAAATGTGTTATCATTTGTATATGTGTTTGATGAATGCTTGTTTCTGTATTTTTTGTGTATTGTTTTGCATTTTAAATCATTAACAGTGTTCAGGCCGGGGTCCGGGTTTCCTGTAATGACTCAGTGGGGGTCCAAAGGATTCCAATAATGATTCACTCGGGGTCTCAGGGTTCCAGTAATGATAAAGTGGGGGTCCACAGAAATCAAAAAGGCTGGGAACCACTGTTTTAAATGATGCAATCACAGAGGGTGAGAATGCTATCGGATACATTATGAACTTGGGCAATGTTTCGGGCTGCAATAATATATGTAACCCATATAAATATGGCTATGAGAACTAAAGTAGGAGGAACTTTCACATGCGCCCCTTAAGTATAGACTTCCAGGCCCAAGAGAAACTGAAGAGGGAAATGTGAAAGAAAAGTCTGGGAGCATATCGTCTGAGTACAGAAAATCTAACTTCTTCTGCTTTACTCGACAATAGTAACTACAAATGCACGACAAAACAAGCAAAACTGCGTGATGAGGTAAAAGGTTTGAGTGGTAGGGAGAGCACCTACAATTAAAACCTCACAACTGAGACAACAGAAAGAAGGTTTCCAAGAGTTAGTGGTACACTTGTACTTAAATGTATTTTTAAACTGGTAACTTGATTGTAACTTCAGACAACTTTTGTGATACTCTTAAGCGTGGCTGTTTAAATACGAGCTTTATGTAGTTGATTTCTTTTTTTGCATGATTCTTAGACCGGTAATCATGGCACAATGATGCTAGACTGGTGAATCTCAGATTTCACAAACTATTCTGGATTTCAGGTACGGCAAGCTCCAACCTATGAACGTTTGTGGTTCATCATCTTGCATGTTGAGTGACAAGAGAGATTAGCCAGTAGTCTGTAGACCTATAGAAGAGTGTTGTGACACCAAATGCTTCGTGGGGTGGCTTAATGCGATGAAATCTCATTCACTAATTCATGCATAGTTCATGAACTGACAGTAAATAACGCGCCCTGCATAAAGGGAAATTACGTGTCGAACCTAAATCGAATAATGAATTGAAACATTTAATTTAGTCAAATTTGTCTGTTGGAGACTCTTAATTAGATCAATGAAGTCTGCAACTAGAAATATTTGGTTACTTTACTTTACTTACAAAATGCGGTGCATCATTTTAAAGTACATTCTACCAAAGTTTTCAGAATATGAAGAAGGTGTGTGTGCACGCTTTCGTTTTCTCGTCTATCTTCCAACTGTACTGTTTTTAAAGGCAGGAGGAAGCAGACAGCAATCATGGCTGTATGGCTCCTCCTAGTGACGTGTGCCTACAGTCAGAAATCTTTCTTTGCTGCCAAAAAGATAAATATTGCGATCATCGTGCTTCTCATCTGATTTTGCGATTATTTTGCGAATCTTGAAATCGCGAAATGGTGGAGGGTCTGACCAATCCTATAGCGGCCCTGTTGCGAGGCCTGATTTGACCCCTGTATGCCCTCCGCTCGCGGGATGACCGCAACCTGCTGATCCTGGAGGATGGACTAGGCTTCTTGTCTGCACCTCTACTTTCCGCCCCTGAAGGTGCCCTGATACAACCCATCTGACACCAGACTACACCAGATTACAACCCAGGGAGCTGGTGCGAGCACAGTTTTAGTAAACAGTCTCTGGCAACAACCAGTAGCCCATCACGATGAGTGAGGCCCCTCTTTCGCACATGAAGCTGGGCATACTTGTGCAGAAGCCTTTGCTCTCTACCATATCCGAATATTGACTCTACCCTTCAGCCTGCAGTGCCCTACACTTGCGCGCAAGGGACCCTAGATTGCACCAGCCCTCCATGCAACAAAACACCACGCAGAGTGATGAACCCCGCATAGAGGCCCTACTGAGGGGACGGGAGAAGAAGCACACCAAACTGTTGTGGGACCACAGGGCGTGGCTTGCCTGGCACAGTCGGCCACAAGGTTTCTTTGAAGGAGGGAGACCCTGGGGGTGTTCGTTCCTTTTTCCTGGTGTCTGCAAGGGGAAAAATACTCTACAGAGGCCCAGCTTGGCAACCCCTATCTCTCCCCTGACTGGATCTACCAGGTGTACCTTCCCCACACAGATGTATGGCTGAGAGCCTGGACCAACATCACATGCCAGATACTCAAAACTTTGCGATCACACTGGTCTCGCCATCCTCACTGACATGGCACATGGTAAAAGTTCCAAAGAACACTCAGTGATTCCACTTTTGTCCAAGTCTTACACAGCGGACATCAGCAGCAAATCGGAGGACCCTCTGCTATCGGCTATGCCTCCCCATGGCCAGCCATTACTCATGACTACAAGGAGCGGTTTCTCAGCGACATTAGACAAGAGATCACATTGCTCAAATCAGACATCAAAAGCTGTCTCTAGGACCTATGCAGAGATGTCACATCAGTTGGGGGACAGAATCGATGACCTGGAGCACACGGTGGACTCCCATCCCGTGGTTAATGGGGCGCGTTAACACCCTGGAGGAGTAGCAAATGGACTTTCAGGAAAAGCAGGATTTGAAAAACCGGGAAAGAAGAAACAACATCCGTATCAGGGCAGTACCCTGGGGAGCGTAGGGGGACTACATCTTTGGCTTCATCATGAGTTTCCTGCAGGCACTGAAGGGTGGAGGAAAAGACAAGCCCCTCATCTAAGATAGAGCTCACCACGTGTTGCCCACAAGGTACTGCTCCAAAACCCTCCCGGATATTCTCACAGACATCCATTTTTTTCATTAAAAGGCATCCTCCGAGCTGCTAGGGTAGAGTGGACCTCGTCTTTCGGGGTCACACGATCCAGATCTACCAAAACCTTTCCCCCGGCACTCAAAAAGCGATGCAGTTTCAAGCCTATCACAGCAATGCTTCGGGAGAAGGGGGCCACATATCAATGGACACATCCCTTCACACTGCTTTTTCAGTGGAATTCTCAAAGGATGGCAGTACGCTCCGTTCCGGCATACTGGATGACTAAGAGGAACACAGCGCCAAACTTCCGCAATCACCTGGCTGTGATGGCGGACGCCCAGTCTGGCGTACTGGCCGCAGGGGACCTCTGGGTCACAACAAGACGATGGAGGTCTTCCCCTCTCCAAAAGAAGACATCATTGCACATCTCCACAGCTTGAAGCAAGAACATCAGACTGTCTGAATGATCTGTGACTTATACATGGTCCGAAGCCTGCCTTCCTTGCCTCCAGGTGACAAACAATTGAGCTGTCAAGATGCTTTCTCCTGTGAAAGCGGGGGTCCACAGCCTGGGATCCAGACTGATATATCCTTTGAATGTTACTCATTAACTTTTCTTTGCTCTTTCTGACAGGTTGATATTGTATATTGTCTTGTTGGGTTTGTGCCTCCACACATTGCTATAGTTTTTGTCATGGGCGGCACCTCAAAAGGGCCTGATGGGGTTTCCTATTGGGTTTTGGTTGAAGTGGTTCATTACTTTTGGCCCTGTTGGGCTAGGTTTACTCTAGTTCCTATCCCTCTTCCTGCAAGTCTACCTCATATTACTGTAACCTGTGGTCCATATCCCTTGAGCCACCGGGTCTTTATAGTTCCGGGGGGACTCCGGCCGCATGCTGCATCTCATGCATCTCACGCATCCACTAAATCACAGGAGTTGCCATCTTCCTTAAGAAGGGCTTCCCCTTTGAATTGATCAAGGCATCTAAAGACCCCAAAGAGGCATACTTAAAATTATTAATGAAGTGAGGGAGGACCACGTTGACTCTCCTTAACCTTTATACCCCGAATCAGTCTCAAGATACCTACATTAGACAGATCCTCAAAGACCAGCTCCGAACTTGTGGTAGGGGATGACTTTCATCTAGTCTGGGATCTAGCACTAGACAGAAACCCACCATATCACCAAGGTACACGAGCCATGTCAGCTTCACTTAATAAAGAAATCTCTGACGCTGGGCTAGTGGACACCTGGAAATACCTCTGCCCTAACGAGCGAGACTACGCCTTTCATACCTACGTACACTTTTCCTATTCACACATAGACTATCTATTCATATCTGTGGAGGAGACTTGAAGGCCAGGGAACTAACTGTCTCCCATTTCTTTGCGCCTAAAGGTGCCAACACCTGTGCGGGGAAAGAGCAGGCTGCCCCAAGCACTTACAGCACTGTAATCAATCCTGTTGCATGGGACTCCATGGAGGGGACCTGGAGGCCAGTAAACTACCTGTCCCACGTTTCTTTGTTTCTGGATGTGCCAACACCTGTGGGGGGTAGGGGCAGGTTGCACTGAGTGCTTACATCGCTGTCATCAATCCTGCTGCGTGGGATGCCGTGGAAAAGACTTGGAGGCCAGGGGACTACCTGTCCCCCATTTCTTTGCACCTGGAGGAGTCAACACCTGTGTAGGGGAGGAGAAGGCTGCCCTCAGGACTTATAGCTGTGCCACAGTCCTTCTGTGTGGGACACATGCTGGCCACGCCCATGCAAAGCCTGTCAGCAACAGGAAGAGGCAGGGAAGGGAGCCCCCTCCCAAAATTTCTGTGTCTGGTAAGAACTGTTTTAACCATTTATTGTTACCACAGCTACTCTAAAAAACACTCTGTCTCTGAGGGTGATGCCGGACGTTTTATAGTAACATCATTATGGTTAAATACTCATTTGCGGCAAAAAGGCTATGGTCTAACAGCCAAATCTCAGAATTACTTGTTGCCCTTTGTCCTTTGGGCCACTTTGTAATTATTGCTTTGCTCTTCACTGGCATTTACGACTTTGGATTTATCCTGTAGGGGGAGGCTGCCTCCAGGGAGGAAATTGCTTGATTGTGGAAGTATATTTTGCTGTGACTGGTTCAGGTCGTTTTTTCTCCCTGCCTGACGTTAATCAACTCGTATCAAGCTGTACCCGGGGCCCTCTTGAGTGGTGGTAGCCTAATTGACATCAGTCAAAAAATGTTTGTTAGGCAAGTTTTGGCAAGGCTTCAATCTTGAATCTCTGATCATCATTTTCTTGAGGACTCTCAGGCGGGGATTAGGAGTGGAGCAAGTACCCTCAACCAAGTCTTGTGTTAGAAATACATTACCCTCAGGTGGGATCAACTCTATGTTGCCATTCTTGATTTGACAACGGAATTTGATTTGGTTCCAAGAGAAAAACTGTGGAGGGCCTTAGAATCTTGCAGTCTCCCTGGTGACTTCCTCCTGATTTTGAGATTTATACACACCAATACATATGTTAGTTTAAGGTGGAACATGGAGGGGATCTCACGACTCAGACTCCAAAAAAGAGCGGGGTCACACAGGGATGAGTGCTGGCACCCATCGTTTTCAACCTGTGTATTAATGGTGCGGGTGACTGTCTAATACAGATGCCCCTAAGGTACCTGGAGCCCTTGTGCCAATTCTTATGTTTGCAGACGATACCCTCTTTATTTCAAGAACTCTGATGGGCTTACAGTGGAGTTGGATCCCTTTGCAGCCTTTTGTTCAAGGAGGGGATTTGGAAATAAATCCTTCCAAATTGAGGTACATGGTACTAAACAAGCATAGGTCATTCTGGGGCAGAGTCTGTATTGAACAGGTTAAATACTTTGATTACTTAGGAGTAAGGATGGCGTATAACCTGACATGGGCCCTACAAATTGAGAAAAGAAGAACTATCCTCCACCAAAGAGCAGCTGTAATTGGCAGAAAACACAAGGCCTTTATGGAGGGGGTCCATCTCACCACCTCTCAGCGTGTACAAAGCTACAGCGGTGGTAGCAGCAACATATGGTGCTGAGCTCTGGCATCATCCTAACCCCCATGTGCTTACGCTGATTGGAAACAAATTCATTAGGGCTCTTTTAAATTTGCCCTCAAGCACCCTGCTTACACCACTTAGATTTGATATGGCCCTCAAGAGCATCCTCCACGTAATTTTTCTAAAACCATTATTATATAGGGTGTGCTTGTGGTCAACTGAGGAACTGAGACCATGCATGGATGCCGCTTCACAACTAATTCCCTATGATAACCAGGTTCGCACCCCATGGCTTAGATATGTTAAAAATCGGTGCCAGATGATTAAAATGGGCAGGATATGGGACTCCTCATTGGAACTAACCAAAGGAGTTACCAAGAAAGTAAAGCAAGCATACTGGGAATTTGGGTTCATGCAGATTTGGAAAGACCAGACACAGAAAAGTAAAGCGGGGCAATTTCTTAACCATGAGTGCTTCCCTACATTTGAGCAGTTCCTGGACAGAACTTATCCATCCCAGGCTAAATATGTATATGTAGAATTTAGACTGGGCACCTTGCCATTAACATGGTAAAAGGCATGCTGACAAACTTATGACTGCCCACGTTGTCCATTGCAAAGTCAGACGGAGGCAGACTTTATTTTTGTTGCCCTAAGTATTGAAAGCCCCGCTCAAAGTGGATCATTGCATTATGCAAGCTGCTCAGGGTTAAGAACCATTGGGAGATACTTAGGATCCTTACGATATTAGTGAACAGATTGCGTCCCCTGTCTCACATTCCTCTTGTGGCAGGGAAAATGAGAATGAAGGAACTTTCTGTTCAGGTGCTTGAAATGATTCTTATTACCAAGTGTAGCTCTCACTGACCAATTGATAACTGAGGAATTTGACTATACTATGATTACTCGAAATTGTACTTATTACCACCAGTAGCTCTCATTGACCAACTGGTAACCAAGTAATTTGACTATATTATCATTAGTGCTGCTTGTGAAAGATCATTTTATGTCTTGTGTGGAATTATTAATTGCCAGTCACACTGCACCTTTTTTTAAATTTTCAAACACAGTTTTTTATTGTATCACCTTTTATGTGATGATGTTTAGGCCTATGCCTGTTTTATTTATTCATGTATTTATTGTTTTATTTTGATGCATACTTTTATGGCTTGTCAGCCAAAATAAACTCATGTTTATTATATTACTACTATTTATATCTCATTCCCTCCTCTGTAACTTAACATCAGCCCTTATCTCTGACATTTACATCTCCGATAATGCTCATGTTGAATAGGGTAGGGGGTGGGTGGTGAGCTCCGCTTCGTTGGCAAAGCTAACGCAAGTTAGCCCAAAAACTCCACTAGCCTCACCAGAAGAGCAGAGCTTGAAGCGTGCACACTGCATCCCAGTTATGGGCCACACAGCTAAAGCGCAAACAGTCTGCGCTGTGTGGCCCATAACTGGGCTGCAGTGTGCACTCACCGGACATCAGTGATGGAGCTGCTTACCGGCAGCTCTGTATTCTGGGCGCAGTGGGCAGAGGGAGGCAGACAGCCAGGCCATTGCGCTGGCAACGAGGACTACCTAGGAGAACCCAGGTAATTCCTTGTTTTTTTTTCTTATGTCCAGTGCGCACACTGGTGCACAAAAGGCCTGAAACTGCTGTTTTTGCTGCTTAGGGCCCTGACCTGCATTCAGGCCAGGGCCCTATCTAGCGAAAGCTGCTGTTTCAGGCCTCTTGTGCACTGGCCTGCTCCGTGTGCATTGCACACTGGACAGGCCGGTGCACAAGAGGCCTGAAACTGCAGCTTTCACTGCCTACAGCCCTCTCCTGAATGTGCCTGATCTCAGAAGCGCTGAGCAGGTCATGCCTGGAGGCCAGGCGCATTCCGAGAGGGTGCCACTCTGTGGCACACAGAACTCTGCGGAATTCCACAGAGTTTTTTAATCAGTTCTATGGAATTCCATGGAGTGGAACTCTGTCAACTCTGCCTAGGCCTAATCTTGAAGGATGTAGGCCTAACCTTGAAGGATTCAAGCTCCCTCACTTTTGGAAAGAAATTAGTAGCCATATTAAAGACATACTTGGATATCCTATCCCCATTTACTACCATACTGGTATCATGGGACTACGTCCGCCAACATTACAGGCAATGACACACTCAGATTGGTACCTGACACAACACATTACAGGCACAGCAAAGCAACTAATAGCTATTGCATGGGAGTCACCTAGGGATCCCCCTGTGGCGGCTTGGTTCACAAGACTATGGCATACTTTGGCAGTGGAGCACATGACACACAAACTGACAGGCTCCGACCGCAAATTTACCTCTTATAGACCACATGTCAAACTGGAATTTATCTATTTTCAAACCCTACCCCCACTGACTATGGGCCCTGCACTTGTTCGTAATATTGAATGGACCAGAGACAGATTGTCCCCCACTTCTTGTATACTACTTGTCCAGTTGACTAATAAGAAGCATTCCCACAAAGACCCCACCTTACCATGTGCTAGCATCCTGCACCTATTACACCAGGGCCACTATTGCCATTATAACAAACTTAAAAGAAGAGTGGCCAGGGCACACCCGTATCATAGATCCTGATAATGTTCAAGAATTGATTGAAAGTCCGTTCTTGGAAGATGATGTGTAGGAATTTATTATAGAGGCAGGTAGAAAGTAGAAATCTCAATCACAAAGACTGCGTTGTACAAAATGACCATGTATCCAGAGCAGCCAGATGGTGATCAATGGTCAGAGTTACAATAGGATGATCAAATGTAACAATAAGTCCATACAGCAAAACAGCCAACATGTGTTTCGTCTTCAAGACTTTGTCAAGGCTGTGAAAACATAGATGAACAATACATACAGGTCTGTATAGTGTAATTGTACAGTGTGTACTTAAACGTCTAAATTCTTTGTAAAGAGGTGAAAAGGACAATCCGAGAGAATAGTCCCCTCAGTAACAGTTTAGCTACAGTGAGACTATCATTTTGCCTAGTTGGGTAGGCCTTCACCCAAACTGAAAATAAACACACTACAACCAAAACATATCTCAATCTATTGTACACAGGCATCTCAATGAAATACATTTATATCCTGTTAAAAGGTTCTCCTGAACTTCCTATGTGACTCAGTGTAACTGTAGTTCTTTTCCCAACATTATTCTTTTGACACACAACACATCTATGACACAATGCCTCAGCCATCAACCAAGCCTGTCTAAGAAATATTACCAAGCAATCTCTTCCAATATGAGCTGGACCATGGAAATGTCTAGCCAAAGGAGGTAACGCACTATTTGGAAACACCAGTCATCCATCCATTGCAGCCCAAATGTCATCGTCTTTTTTAACGCAAAATGCTCTGACCCAATTTTGTTGTTCTTCCTCAGACACTTCCTCCTGAAGCCTCTTCACTTCTTCCCAGGTATCAACTGTTAAGATGTTAAAGTTATTCTCATCTATTCCTTCATTTGTGAATTCACAATTGAATGTACAAAATTTGTGTGCACAGTATTTTGCGACCTTGTCAGCGTACCTATTGCCCAAAGTTACATAATCATCTCCAGAACGATGTGCAAGGCACTTAACCACTGCAATCTGCTCGGGCAATTGTAGTGCATCGAGGAGGTTTCTCACTTGTTCTCGGTTCTGGATCAGAGATCCAGAAAGTGTCATAAAGCCTCGCTGAAACCACAGTTGTCCACACTCATGAACAACTCCAAAGCCGTACTGACTATCTGTAAAGATTGTCACTTTCAATTGTTCAGAAACACAACAGGCTCTAGTAAGAGCAATCAATTCAGCTACTTGGGCAGAGAAAATGCCTTGAAGCCAAGAAGCTTCAGCAACTCCAGAATGGGTACAAACAGCATAGGCTGCTATTAGACTTTCTCCACTGTCTCTTAAGCATGAACCATCAACATAGAGGACATAATCAGATTTAGGCTCTTCTCGGATGTCTGGTCTCGGTCTGATGGACAGTTTAGTGATATCAAGACAATCCTGGTATCCTTCACAATCTTCCACAATTTCCTGATTTCATATTGGCAAGAGTGGCAGGATTCAAAATCCCACAGCGTTTGATAATCACATTCTCTGCAGCCAGAATGATCTGTTCGTACTTAGTAAGTCAACTACTTGTATGATGCTGCGTTTTTGTTCTAGTCAACAAAAGCCGAACGGAGTGGTGAATGTACACAGTCAGTGGGTGACCCATAACAATATTTTCACACCACTCTATGCTTGTGCATAGACTGCGGCTACAGAATTACCGGCTCAGACACATCCTTGTGTCAGCATCTGTAAAGGATTGGCCATCAGGGAAAAGTTGGGTATTCACTGTCTACAGTAGCCCACCATTCCGAAAAATATCCCAACTTCCCTCTGTGTAGTTTGGGGACTCATTTTCAGTATGGCTGATATCCTTTCTTGTGGCACTTTCCCCACTCCCTTTTCAAGGTGGTGTCCAAGATATTGGACTGCTTTTTGACAACATTGTGACTTTCCTGGTGACATCAACCACTCTCAGCCAGGTGGTTCAGAAATGGGATAAGGTCTTGCTTCCAAGCTTCTTGGGTAATCAACGCTACCATTAGGTCATCGATGTATTGGAGCAAGAGTGAGCTGCAAGGCATAATTAAAGAGTCCAAATGTTTCTTTAAAAATCTGATTAAAAATAGATGGAGATTCAGTATACCCTTGTGGGACACAACACCACGTTAAGACCCTGTTTCCAATTTGGAATGCAAAAAGGAACTGACTGTCCTCATGCAACGACATCAAAAAGAAGGCCTGACACAAATCAGTGACAGTGAACCACTCAGCCTCACATGGAATCTAGAACAGTATTACCGTTGTATCTGGTACCACAGGGCAACAAGGAACACCAACATTATTTGTTTTCCTCAGGTCCTCTATAATCGTATATATGCCACTTGTTTTCTGAAAACCCATAATGGGAGAGTTACAAGGACTTTCCATTATCTTTCTCAGAATTTCCTGCTGTATCATGGATTCAATTACAGGAGTGTGATCGGGCAGACCCGAACACATCCTCGGCACTGGCGGACACCGACGTGTCGGGTAGTCCCGACACGTCACTTCCGCGTTCCCACGTTTCTGTGGGAACGCTCCCGGACCGAGGACAGCGTTGCCTGGTTGCCGGGGAAACACAAGAGGGCTTCCGGGCCGCGGCGGTGAAAAAGGGGAGTAGCTGCGATATCGGGGAAGGAGAAGGAGAAGGAGCAAGAGGAGAGACGCCGAAAACCGGAACCCGAACAGAGGAACTGACGAGCGGAGCCGAAACCCTGACCAAGGACGAATCAGAGGAAAAGGAGACTGTCGACGGAGGAGATCAGCTGACAGAACGCCCAGGAGCCGGCCACGACCAAGGAGGGTCGTGGCTTGCTAAGGTATGGTCTTTGTGGAACACAAGAGGGAATACACAGCTTAAGAGGGCAGTGGGGAAGGGACCTGGGAAAGAGTGAGGGAGGGCTGGGAAGGGATATTGGAGAGCACGTATAGAGGCACAAGGGAATCACATAACACGTGCACTTTAAGGCTATTATTTACGTTGCCCCAACACGCTACCAGCACAATCCCACCCCTTCTCCCCTTCCCCTTTAGTTTTATAAAACCCAAACCCAGACGCAATTCCCCACTTACCTTAGCGTTTTCCTTCTTTTCCCGGTACAACCCCGCTGGAGCCATACGGGAGACAGAGGAGCCACCAACCTAAGAGACAAAGAAGAAAGAAGAAGAAGACCTAATGAGAAGATTATAAGAAGCCGTCCAGAGACCCTAAAACCCTGTAAACAGAAGGAAAGAAAAAAATTAAAAGCCAAACTCTTAAATAAACCACTTACCTGATCACCATAACCTTTCTCCGTTGCTTTTATACCGTTCCGCCTGCCACAGTGGTGTCAGAAGTGGGATCTAAAAAAAAAAAAAAAAGGCCCAAGGCTACCGAACGGTATAAACAATGAGTGAAAGTCCCTCCCTAGAGGACATGATAAAACAACTGGCGGAAGGCCAGCGCCACTTGCAGTTGGTATGGGAAGCCCACCAACGAGAGGCGAAAGAAGACAGGGAGGCCTTACAGTCTGCCTTGAAAAGTCAAGCCACTATACTAGCGAACAACCAACTGGTACATGAGTCGGCAATGAAAAAATTAACAGAGACAATAGCCGCCAGCAAAGTCCACCCAAATGTCCCCAGTTCGGTGTTACAAAAATATCAGGAGGGAGAAGACCCGGACTCCTTCTTTACTAACTTTGAAAGAGTGGCTTCTTCTGCCCAATAGCCGGAAGAAAGATGGGGACAATACATCGCGCCATTGCTCACCGGACTCTTGCAAGCCGCGTATCAAGCAGCGAATCCCGGGGGAACAACCCCCTACAAAGACATAAAGAACAGCATCCTAGAACGGGTAGGACACGATACAGAGTACTATCGAGTAAAATTCCGTAAAGTGAAGTGGGGACAGAGTGAGGACCCCCGAACCTTTTACTTCCGTGTTAAAGATTTAGCCCTGAAATGGTTGGGTCCTATCGGGAACAGCCGGGAGGAGGTCATACAGACAATTGTCCTCGAGCAATACTTGGACTCTTTACCTACTCCTACAAAAAACTGGATAAGACAACACCCAAAGGTAGATAAAGACATGGCTATTGACTTAGCCTGTGCATACCATCGGTCCACCGATGCGAGAGGTACACAGTCCAGACCCAACATAAAACCCGTTATACCCAACCCCAAACCCTCACCGAGATTTCCTCTAGAAGACCCGGTTCCCCGAAGACTCGGAGAAGGTCCTCCCCTACAGGGACCACAATGTTTTAACTGCGGAGAGTGAGGTCATATAGCTCGCATGTGTCCCCGGAAAATAGAAGGAGGCGAACCGATGGAGATAGGAATGACCAGACGGCGAGTACTTTGTACAGGAGGGGGAGACATTAAATTTAAACAAACCCTAAAAATTAATGGACGGTCCTTATGTGCTCTCATCGATTCGGGTTGCAGCCAATCCGTTGTTCGCGAAGACTTAATAGGCCCTATAGATCGGGAAACCAGTCAGTGGGTCCATATTTGCTGTATTCACGGTGATAAGGAGCAATACCCCCTGAAAGTAGTCGAATTAGAGTGGGGAGACTACAGGGATTTGCTTCCTATGGGAGTTATGTCCCAACTCATTGAGGAATGTATCGTTGGTACCGACTATGACCATTTCCACGAGCTCTTGGATCATATTCGAAATCCAAAAGCTCCCCAGGAGTGGAAACATCCTGAACAACTAGGTCTAAACCACTACTTACCTGAACCACTACTGCTAAACAACTAAAAAGTCTCTACAACTAAGTACTGAACAACTACTGTCTAAACAACAATTGTGCCTGAATAACAATTGCCTGAACAACTAATTTTAAGGTAAGATTTTCTTTTTGGTTTTTATGGTTTATTAGTAGTTTAGAATACATAAATATGTAGTAGTTGTTCAGGCAATTGTTATTCAGGAACAATTGTTGTTTAGACAGTAGTTGTTCAGTACTTAGTTGTAGAGACTTTTTAGTTGTTTAGCAGTAGTGGTTTAGGCTATAGTTGTTTAGGACCTAGTTGTTCTGTCATATATTCCGCCAGGAGTGGTGGGTTGAGGCTCCTTTTTCGGGAAGCCCCATTGAATGTCCTCTGACCCGCAGAAAACTTTCCCGCCGAGAAAAGCGGTATGAGAGAGTACAGTTCCGGACTCATAAGGAGCAGGAGCAATCCCAAGGACTTATAGCAGAGACGCATGAAGCACCCATAAGTTTCCATCACCAACAGAGAGAAGACCCTACCCTTACTCAGGCCTGGAGCTCTGCAAAAACCGAAGAAACTGATGAGGTGGGTCCCTACTTCCTGGTTAAAAGAAACCTCCTCTATAGGGTTACCACTACCCGATCAGGGGAACGCAAACATCAGTTAATAGTACCTGAACCCTATAGGAACCATGTCCTTACTCTAGCACACAACCAACCGGGGGGGGACATTTTGGGAGAGAAAAAACTGAGGAGTATCTCCTCAGACGATTCTATTGGCCAGGAGTTTTTGCACACATTAGGAGATATTGCTCCCAATGTCCCAGGTGTCAGCTTACAGAACCAGGTAGGCCAAAAAAAGCGCCCCTTCTGCCCCTTCCCATCATAGACATTCCATTCAGCAGGGTGGGGATGGATTTAATTGGGCCCTTAGTACCTTCCTCTAAAGGTCATACCTATATATTGGTTATCGTAGACTATGCTACCCGGTACCCCGAAGCCGTCCCGCTGACAAGTATGACAACAAAAACAGTTGCACAAGCAATGATAACGGTGTTCGCGCGAATAGGGTTTCCCCGAGAGATACTCACTGACCAAGGGACCCCATTCATGTCGAATCTCATGAAACAAGTATGTAGGGTATTGGGAATTTCCCAAATAAAAACCTCAGTTTATCATCCACAGACGGATGGATTGGTGGAGCGCTACAATCGGACCATCAAAACACTATTAAAGAAAATAGTCAAGGACTCAGGCAGAGACTGGGATCAAAAATTACCCTTAGTGCTGTACGCTATCAGAACCCATGAACAGGCCTCAACGGGACATAGCCCATTCGAACTAGTGTTCGGACGGCAACCCCGTTCCCTTTTAGATATGGCTGTAGAAACATGGGAGGAGGAAGCTGAGGGAGCAGGAAGGCCGTTGTTGGAATATGTCCACAACTTGAAGTCCCATTTACAAGGGCTATGGGAACAGGTACGACAAAATATGGAACAGGCCCAAGAGATACAAAAACATTATTATGACAGAGGGAGTAAGTTGCGGATTTTTCACCCAGACGACCAGGTATTAATAATGCGTCCCACGTCTGAGCAAAAACTTCTCGCGAGATGGCAGGGTCCATATCGGGTTATTCGAGCAATCTCCCCTGTCACTTATCTCATAGAACTAAATACCAATCCTAAAAAAAAAACTGATTTATCATGTGAATCTCTCAAAGAAATGGGAAGTTGCAGAGGATGTAGACAACTCAGTAGAGATGGGTCGGTTTTTATATCCCAGTAAGGAATTGAACATAGAGTTCTTCCCTAAGGACAAGGAAAATATTGAGAAAATGCCCTCTGTCAATAGTTCGTTGACAAGTTCAGAGAAAGAGCAGTTATATTTCCTATTGAGTCAGTTTCAACATGTCTTTGCTGAGACGCCCGGGAAAACCTCCTTAATCTGTCATAAAATACGAACAACCCCAGGTAAAATAGTCAGATTGCGACCCTACCGTATTCCTGAGGCAAGGAAGCAGATCATAGAAGACGAGATACAGAAAATGTTAGCCCTGGGAGTGGTGGAACCCTCTAACAGCCCTTGGTGCTCCCCAGTAGTCCTGGTACCGAAACCTGACGGGTCCGTCAGGTTTTGTATTGACTTCCGTAAACTTAATGAAATATCTATGTTTGACACGTATCCAATTCCCCGAGTAGACGATGTCCTTGAAAAACTAGGAAAAGCTAAATATATGTCCACCTTGGACCTAACTAAGGGGTATTGGCAAATTCCTCTTGCTCCAGACGATAAAGAAAAAACAGCCTTCTCTACACAATCCGGTCTCTATCACTTTACAGTGTTACCCTTTGGACTACATGGAGCCCCGGCTACCTTTCAGAGATTAATGGATAGGTTACTAAAGCCCTTTCACACATTCTCAGCAGCCTATTTGGATGATGTCGTTATTTTTAGCGAGACATGGGGGGATCATCTGTACCATCTTCGACAAATATTCAATACCCTGGCAAAAGCAGGGCTAACGGCCAACCCCAAGAAATGCATATTAGGGAAAACAGACATATCTTATCTCGGATACAATATTAGTCAGGGTACCCTACAACCCCAAACCACGAAGGTGGAGGCTATAAGCCATGCCCCTACCCCTACCCCTAAAACAATGAAAGATTTGCGCTCTTTCCTTGGTTTAGTGGGCTATTACCGAAGGTTCATACCAGGATATTCCACCCTTGCAGCCCCCCTCACAGACCTCCTGTCTAAATCCCACCCTAACCGGTTATTACCCTTTTCAGGCCCTCAGACGAATAGTTTTGAGAGATTAAAATCCTATGTTACGAAGGAACCTGTAATGAGATGTCCGGACTTTTCCAAACCGTTTCATCTGTACACTGATGCCTCTAATGTAGGGCTGGGGGCAGTTCTGGCTCAACCTGACGGGGAAGGCAGGGATCACCCTATAGTGTTTATCAGCAGGAACCTGTTTCCCCGGGAACGTCATTATCCCATCATCGAGAGAGAGTGTTTGGCTATTAAATGGGCGGTGGACAATCTGCAGTATTATCTCTTGGGCAAGCCTTTTATTCTATATACGGATCACGCTCCCCTTACCTGGATGGCCGCTCATAAGGATTCTAACTCACGGATTTTGCGATGGTTCCTTGAACTGCAGCCTTTTTCCTTTCAGGTCCGCCACATCCCTGGGGCTCAGCAGGGTCCTGCGGATTATTTATCTCGTTTTCCCTGCTCTTCTTCGGTCCTAAAGCAGGACCGTTCTTGGGATGGGGTGTGTGATCGGGCAGACCCGAACACATCCTCGGCACTGGCGGACACCGACGTGTCGGGTAGTCCCGACACGTCACTTCCGCGTTCCCACGTTTCCGTGGGAACGCTCCCGGACCGAGGACAGCGTTGCCTGGCTGCCGGGGAAACACAAGAGGGCTTCCGGGCCGCGGCGGTGAAAAAGGGGAGTAGCCGCGATATCGGGGAAGGAGAAGGAGAAGGAGCGAGAGAAGGGACGCCAAAAACCGGAACCCGAACAGAGGAACTGACGAGCGGAGCCGAAACCCTGACCAAGGACGAATCAGAGGAAAAGGAGACTGTCGACGGAGGAGATCAGCTGACAGAACGCCCAGGAGCCGGCCACGACCCAGGAGGGTCGTGGCTTGCTAAGGTACGGTCTTTGTGGGACACAAGAGGGAATACACAGCTTAAGAGGGCACTGGGGAAGGGACCTGGGAAAGAGTGAGGGAGGGCTGGGAAGGGATATTGGAGAGCACGTATAGAGGCACAAGGGAATCACATAACACGTGCACTTTAAGGCTATTATTTAAGTTGCCCCAACACGCTACCAGCACAATCCCACCCCTTCTCCCCTTCCCCTTTAGTTTTATAAAACCCAAACCCAGACGCAATTCCCCACTTACCTTAGCGTTTTCCTTCTTTTCCCGGTACAACCCCGCTGGAGCCATACGGGAGACAGAGGAGCCACCAACCTAAGAGACAAAGAAGAAAGAAGAATAAGACCTAGTGAGAAGATTATAAGAAGCCGTCCAGAGACCCTAAAACCCTGTAAACAGAAGGAAAGAAAAAAATTAAAAGCCAAACTCTTAAATAAACCACTTACCTGATCACCATAACCTTTCTCCGTTGCTTTTATACCGTTCCGCCTGCCACAAGGAGTTATCCCAGCAATCGTTTCTGGTGTCAAATTATATTGCGGGGTTCTCGGGAACTCATCATTAGGCTTGACAGAAATCCAGAGAGGTTCTACACCTTTAATCATTCCAATGTCCTTCCCCGTAAAATCCTGCACCTCATTTCTCACAGATTCTCTCAAATCTGGGGCAAATCATCAAGTATTATCAATGTCAGCATCATGCAACACGGCTCATTTTTTATCAACTTAAAGACAGCATCCTTATCATGGGTTTGCACTTCTATTCCTGCTGGAGTGCAAAAGATCACACAGTTTAGTATTGTAAGTAAATCTCTTCCCAAAAGATTCACTGGACTGCAATCACATACGGTAAACTTTTGTTTATCCTCTAAAGATCCTATTTTCACCTTAAATGGGACAGTTTCTTGAGCAGTCATTTGTTTATTCTCTACACTACCAACTTGGATTGTTTTTCCCGAGAGGGGTAGGTTTGTGACTTCTGCTATTCTCAAAGTAGAACCGGTAGCACCAATATCGACCAAGAATGACACAGGGCAGCCATACACTTCACTGTCTATAAATAGTCCACTCTGGTCCACCTTTAAGGCTGCGCGAAATACACCGTCTTCCTGCCCTCTCTGACACAGTCAGGTTGACTGATGGGAGGCAGTTCCTACATTCAAACTGAAAAGGGGAAATTGTTGAAATGGATTATTATCTTGCGTCAAATTCGTATTCATTCTCAAACCCTGATTCATATTCCGACGTGACCCAAAAGCATTTTGCTGTGGCATCAGAGGTTGTGGAACTTGCATTATTGGAGCTTGAGGCATATTGAAATTTTGAATTCTTGGTCTTTGCACACCCTGCATCTGATTGTAATTATTATTGTGAGAAGGTACAAATCTGGCATTTGGACCTGATTAGCTGGATTTAAATGACATTCCCACTTCCAATGTCCCACTCTATTGCAGATGTGACACTGTGTTGATCTTTTTAGACTTGCATGGGATTTTGTGGCTGTTGGTATACAATTTGCATTGTGCCCACATTATTTACAGGCATCTGGCTATTTCTTTGTGCAGCTTTCATTTGAGCAACCATCAATTTTTCCTTCAGCTTTTTCTGCTTCATCGCTATCATCTCATCATGGCAGTATTTTGAGTAACACAAAATCTCACCAATAGACCTATTCTGCCAGCAGATCAAGTGTTGCTGAATCATCAAGCTTATTTCTGTCCTCAATCAACTTGACACAAAATGTCCCATATCCTTTGCCTCTAATGTTTCCATACAACTGTACTGCTGAGTGCCTGCAACAACTCCCATAGTACGCATGGATCAACTCCTTTAGTTCTTGAGTCATTCTGTCCATTTTGACACAATCAACATCTTTAGGAGGCACTATTCCTTTTAGGAATGTCATGACCTCCTGATATTACTTCATTACCAATGTGGATGAACCCTTTGTCAGTGGGTTTCTAGTCAGCATCACCTCAGGCTATATGACAGCTATCATACATTCCGTCCAAAAGTCACTCAGAACAACAATGTCAAACAATGATTTTGGAAATCTTTGTTAAATGATGCAAGATAACTTCTGCTCCATGCCACATGCACATAACCTCCACCAGTCACTTCTCTCAAAAGGAAGGTTGTAACACCTCCCTCTGCTCCAACTGGATGCAGTTCATCTGAATGTTCCTCCTTCTTTTTCACCAATTTAGTCTCCCATTTACCTACTGCATTCCATTTCCTAATATTCTGAATTAATTCTTTAATCTGAGTTTTCAACCTTGGAGTTCTCATTTGAGCAATGTCTTTTTAACCAAAGCACACTCGATAGCTCCTTCGTTGAGCCTTAGTTTTATTTAAGTTAACCTCATATTTCTGAGCCAATTCTGCCAATTTATCATGAACTTGACTTGCTTGCTTAGTGATGTCCCTACACATAAATGCAATCTCATTCTCTTTATAATTTTCCAATTGTTCTAAACCAAGAATTGTTTCCAATTCTACTGTCAAATTTGCCACATCCAAACTTCTTTCTCTCAGTGTCAATGGAATTGTTCCCTAACTCACTTCTGTACTTACGCCATCTTCAGATGAAGTACCTCCATTAAAAAATTGTACCATTTGTCTATTATTTTGGCACTAATAGATGGAGTCACTACAGGAATCCTGGGTGTGGAATCATTTTTCTGAGCACCATTCTTCAAATTCAAAGGTGGTTCCCATACAGGATTGGTATGAGTGTGCATCTTCTGATATGAACTTACTGAAGTGTATCCTGAAATATTCAGAGTCGTATCCGCACTTGCTTCAAATGGAGTGCTTGAATGTGTAGGGATCAAAGGAACAAATTCTCTAGTACCCGAATTATTTGGATCATTTGTTGATCCTGCAACACTATTAGGTACTTCCAGATTGTACATGTTTCTCCCAGCGCCTTCTGATTTATACATAGGAACTACTGGGCCAATAGTAACTGGTACTGTGAGAGCATCAACGTACTCACAGTGGGGTCGACTGGGACACATTCTCTCAGACCTCCACTTCTTAGTTCACAAGGAACGCTAGTAGGAACAGATCGCACAGGACTGAGGGCCAAATTTATGGCGCAGGCATAATGTGGCGCAAGGGGTTGCAAAGTGGTGCAATACAAGCACTGTGCCACTTTGTATATTTGGCATGGCGTTTTTCCCCTTCCACCCCCACATAGGCCTCAACAAAAATGATGCTTATGTTGTGTTGGAACGGCACAAGGCCAGCATAAATCTGGCCCTAAGAGTCTTCCTATTTGGGGCAGAAGGAAAGGTTACTATGCCACTGCCTCCAATACCATTGTTCCCACTCTCACCTCTTGCTTCAGTATACAGGGGTGGATGTTCAGACAATAGCACATCCTCAAGACTATCTCCAGAATCGTCATCATCATCTATGCTCATGTCATCATGCTCCTTTTGCTTCTTCTCCTTTTGTTTTCTGATTGTCTTTCTTTCCCCTTCTCTCTCTGTCCCATCTGTGGTCAAAGCTAGCTACAGCTTAACCCCTTCTTTCATGTCTGTTCTCCACCTTTTTTGCACAGCATCCCATATAGCGCCTGCATAAGAACACATAGCTTTCTTCACTCTGCCTTGATATCTCTCCCTTTCCTTCGCATGGGCAGCACATTCCCAAGCATTAAGTGGTTCATTTGTGCAGGTCTAGGAGGAGGCTTATTTTCATACAGCATTATCCTCAAATTTTTAATAATTCTTGAACTAAATGTGTCATATTGTGGGAAACTCAATGGGCCATCCTTTTCTGTGATTTTGTACCATTGACCAAGCCAAACACTTGTGAAGCCCTCCATTAATTGCCATAAAATGACCAGGAGTACCTTCAAGAGGGGCCATTTCACCCACTCTTCCAGGAATTGGAACATCACCTCTGAATAGGTCTTGCAAAACTTCAAAACTTTTAATTTTTCAACAATTTTCACAAGACATCAATTCCAGAAAGCAACATCGTATCCACAATTCCTCGCTTCAACGCAGTCACCAGTCGCAGCACAGCACCATATGACGTCCACCAATAGCGCAACACTATACCAACTGACCTCTGCCAGTGTTGTACACTGTAATGTAGACCTCACTCCTCATGACACTCACCCTCCTTTACAGTCTGCACACACACACTTGCTCCGCAATATGACACGCACACACAAAATAAAAAAACCTTTATCTGTCCTACTAAAACGAATAGTTTCCAACACACAAGAAAGTTGGCAGTCACTTCTAATGAAACCTCACCATTCGGGGCATCATCGAGACCGTTATAGCTTCACTCTGTGCGTTAAGATTCACTATACCAATCGCCTCAGATTCACACAAAGTAAGCCCCTATCTTAACTATGCCATTGATGAGGTCTCAAAATGACAAAACCTCTGAGCTGGCAATCTAATATAGTGTCTTCTACACCTTTTAGACTATCCACGATTTTAGGCCACTTCGGACCCAATAACTTCTTCAACCTCTTTATAAATCATCATGCAAAAACATCTCCTCAAAACACCATTTATTCACACGATCACCGCAAACTAGATATGACTTCCGCTATCTGCAACCGTATTAATACTCACTCATCCATTGGCAGTACAACTCTCCTCCGAATTGCCCCAATTCCACTGATCTTTCAAATCTGAAAACGAGCAACTAAATTGGACAGTGGGGACTAAATGTTCTAGAGCCTAAATCCAGTTTTGGAAAGAGAACCATCCTCGTCACCACCATCTGTTCCAGCTCTCGGCTCTTTTTCTAGATTCTTGGGTCTGATGAATTTTTCTTCTCCATTCTGAAGGGTGAGGAGACAATGCTTTAAATTGTTCAAATTAATTACAGTGTAACTCGATGGTCACACATTCAAAGCCAGAAACCGGCTTACAGTTCAAAGGGCTTTATTTAGGCTCAAAGTCATTCTTATATATATGTCTCAAAATCATAGCATACATTTACAGACTAACCAAAGGCCAATCAAAACCTCACACAATATGAAATTTAAGTAACATGCAAAAGACAACTAATTCAATAGGGATAATGCAGAAAATGAGGAAAAACAATTGATGCATAGAGTTCAAAAACAAGTGCCCAACCATTTGATCTTAAACCTGACTATGCTAATGTTCTATAGGTTCAGGAAAGTAGTCAGCACAGCAGAACTTCTGGAGAAGTTTCCATCAAGAGAGGTATGGCAGCATGATGCCACAAAGAATTAGAGTTCAAGAGGGGTATCTACATATGGTCCTCTCTCAACTAAGGGCAGAGGGAATCTGAATCTTACCGCTAACTAAATCTCACTTAAATCTTTTTTCTTCCAAGGATGATCTGATAGGCAAATACCTTTTTCAGATCAAAAACATAACCACAAATTATAATTTGTGCTAGAAATTGGGTTTTTGTTTGACAGTCAGGTTACCCACTGTCCAAGCAAGGACTGTATTCAGGGCAAAGGAGAAACACACCCGGTTAACCCATACTCACCCCCTTGGTAGCTAGGCACAAGCAGGCAGGCCTAACTCAGAAGCAATGTGTAAAGTATTTGTACCAACACACACAGTAATACAGTGAAAACACTAGAAAATGGACACCAAACCATTTTAGAAAAAGATGTAACATTTATCTAAATCAAACAAGACCAAAACGACAAAATTCCAGCATACAAAAGTCAGGATATGAATTTTCAAAACAATAAGACTCTTACTGTATAGAAAACAATGGAAATGATGATTTTGCACAAAGTACCTGGTATGTGTAAAAAATTAAGCCGCACGGGTGAGTGTGCATCGGAAAAGTCAGCGATGTGTCAATTCCTTCCACGCAAGGGAGGCCTGTACAATTTCTTCCTCAGTCGAGTCAGCAATGAGTCATTTTTCTCCCTTACAAAAGAGCGATGCGTCAATTTCTAGGCGGAGCACCTTGGATCTCTGCAGAGTCAGGATGACTTTGACGCCCATGGACAATACGTGGAAAATCCGGTTGCACGGTGTTAGAAAACCGCGCTGTGTGTGGTTTGCGTCGTAATCAGCAGCCGCAAGCGGGTGTTGCGCTTCCTTTCTCCATCCACGATGAGTCGATTTTCCAGCTGTGATGCAGGTGAAGCATTGATTTCAGTCACGAGCCCACAGCGCATCATTTATCAGCCGCGTTGCAGATGGTGTGTCGAAACTTTCCCAGCACGGCGTTCTGTGCGTGGATTTCCAGCTTTCGTTCTGCCAACTTCATCTTTTAAGGGCCCAGGGACTGGATAGGGCACCACTTGGCAGGGCAGGAGCCTCAGCAGAGAGTCCAGGTGCCGGTAGAGGAAGCCTTTGATGGCCCTGAGACTTCAAAACAAGAGGCAAACTCAGTTCAAGCCCTTGGAGATTCTTCTCAAGCAAGAATGCACAACAAAGTCCAGTCTTTGTCCCCTTTCACAGGCAGAAGCAGCAACTGCAGGATAGCCCAACAAAGCAAAGTCACAGGCAGGGGCAGCACTTCTCCTCAGCTCTTCAGCTCTTCTCCTTGGCAGAGGTTCCTCTTGAGACCAGAAGTGATATAATTTTCAGAGGTTTTGGGTCCAATAATTACACCACTTTCTGCCTTTGAAGTTGGTAAAATTCAAAGGGGAGTCTCTCGTGTTTGGTTTGCAAGATCCTACCTTGCCCAGGCCAGGCTCCAGACACACACCAGGGGGTTGAAGGGCAGGGACAGACCATTCAGGTGTAAGTGACCACTCCTCCATACACTCAAGCACAGATGGCTCATCAGGATATGAGGGCTACACCCCAGCTCCATTTGTCTCACTTTCTAGAGGGGATTCACAAACAGCCCAACTGTCAAACTGACCCAGACAGGAAATCCACAAACAGGCGGAATCACAGAATGGTTAAAGCAAGAAAATGCCCACTTTCTAAAAGTGGCATTTTCAAACTAACAATCTAAAAACCAACTTTACTAAAATATGTTTTTTTAATTCTGAGTTCAGAGACACCAAACTCCACATTTCCATGTGCTCCCAAAGTGAATCTGCACTTTAAAAATATTTAAAGGCAGCCCCCCATGTTAACCTATGAGAAAGATAGGCCTCTCAAAAGTGAAAAGCGAATTTAGCAGTATTTCACTGTTAAGACATGTAAAACACATCAGTACATGTCCCAATTTTAACATACATTGCACCCTGCCCATGGAGCTACCTAGGACCTACTTTAGGGGTGCCTTACATGTATAAAAAGGGGTGGTTTAGACCTGGCAAGTGGGTACACTTGCCAAGTCGAATTGGCAGTTTAAAACTGCAAACACTGACACTGCAGTGGCAGATCTGAGACATGTTTACAGGGCTACTAATGTGGGTGGCACAATTAGTGCTGCAGACCTACTAGTAGCATTTGATTTACAGGCCTTGGGCACCTCTAGTGCACTTTACTAGGGACTTACTAGTAAATCAACTATGACAATCATGGATAGCCAATTACACATACATTTTACACAGGAGCACCTGCACTTTAGCACTGGTTAGCATTGATAAATTGCCTAGAGTATCAAAAAACAGCAAAAACTGAGTCCAGCACACATCAACAACCTGGGAGGCAGAGGCAAAACGTTAGGAGAGACCACGCCAAGGATGCCAAGTCTAACAATTTGCTAATTGACACTTCGGCCTTCTGTGATTTCCACGTCAACCTTGGTACACCCTTGTGCTCTAGAATTCCACAAGAGTTACAGCTGCCATCTAAGGATATTCCTCACATCCTTGATAAGCATTTCAACTGGCTTTTCTTATCATCTCGAACAATGAGCTTCCTATTAACTCAGTCTCAGATCCTGACACCTGAAGCTTTAGAAAAACATTGAAAAAGCAAACTGCACATTGAAGGTTAAAACACAAAAAAATGGTTGGGCCTTCACTCTGGCCAAATTAATTAAACACAAATACACCTTCAGGTTAACTAAATTCTCTCTGTCTCATATCAAATCTATAATGATTATAAAGAATAATATTTCTGAAACATTATAACATAAACATTCTTTTAAACGATGATAAAATATGACATACATGAAACATTCCATTTGTCTGTGCACTTGGCCTGTATATTTTACCGTGCACCACGTTAAAAGAAAACATTTATTTTGTTAAGCAGAAAAACAACCACCATTTGGTTTCACATTTTAAGAGATGGCACAGCCAGATTATGCTATCTCAATTCTATCAAGGGTGATTTCATTTTCTTCTGTATTAGTGTTTTGCTGTGGCACTTCAGTTGTCACTGGTTAACCATTGGTTTGCCATAGATTTTTCTCATTTGAACTCTTGACATTTAAATTAGGTCATGTGCTCAAGGGGCCAATGTCTACATAACACATACATTATAGTATTTTTTAAAATCTTTCTTAAGCCAGTCAGCAGAAAGGTCAATGGTGGTAGCACCTAAGCTGCTTAGAAAACATTAGGCTAACACTTGTTTTAGAAGTCGTGCTTAGGAAATAGGAAGAGTGTGGTAATGTGTATGGACAAGGTTGTGTACATCTTTTAAAATTGGTATAATTAACATTCAAATGTTTTGGGAAGATGAATGACCCAGAAGGGCGAAGGCATCAGATTTGTAAACCATCCACTTCAGGACTCTAGCCCCAGCAAGCCAACAAGCAAGCTGATATAAATTCTGTTGGCTCGGTAATAAGATCTCTTGCATTACATGGGTGATGTATTTGTGTCAAATAAGAAAGATTTTTATCAAGTATAGTGCCTCACTTCTAACCTACAGTATTTTCCATTAACTGTAGGCTCCTCCCACATATGAGGCACTGTTGCAGATGGAGTACTTGGAGATGGCAATTAATGAGGCCCTCAGATTGTACCCAGCTGGAGGACGAATTGAAAGAGTCTGTAAGAAGACCGTGGAGGTGAAGGGAGTGACAATCCCAGAAGGAGTGGTGGTGGTGATCCCATTATATAGCCTGCACCGGGACCCTGAGTATTGGCCAGAACCAGACAAGTTCAATCCAGACAGGTATCATTCACAAATGAAGGGTGCAAGAAAGGGAGATAGAGTGATAGCAAGGAAATCCGTTAACATTATGGCTAATTATCAATGATTCAAATTACTGAATAAATAAGCGGATAGAGAATAAGAAAGCTGGCTTAAGTTAAGATAGAGTTTCAAATCACTTTTATAACCACAGTTCAAATAAACTAAAATTGCAGTCTCTCACAGCACACATTACCAATCTAAGCTTAGTTTTAACTGAGCACAAACGGATGTACTAGAAAACATTGCGACCTTGTGTTTTAGAACTTCAGTTAACTATAATCGCTCAATTAGTTACACTGTTCATCTTGTGATTTAATTCATTTTGTGTAGGAAGTGTCTTGTAATTTGCCCATTGTGGGCCTCATTATGACCCTGGCGGCCGGCTGTAAGCTGGCAGTAACTCTGCCAACAGGCTTGCGGTGTACCGCCAGCGTATTATGACCGTGGCGCATTAACCATGGCCATACCACCGGCCCCTCCAAGTGACCGCCTGGTGCCAGGTGGTCATAATCCCCAGGGCAGCTGTGCAAGCACCACTGCCCTGGGGATTATGAGTCCCCAACCGCCAGCCTGTCCATGGCGGTGTGGCTGGCGGTAAGGTGGACTCAGGGTGCCCCAGGCACAGCCCCATCGCGCATTTCAATGCCCGAATTTTGGGCAGTGAAATGCAGGACGGGTGCTGCTGCACCCGCTGCACATCAACATTAACACCAGCTCTATTATGAGCCAGCAGCAATGTTGATGTGACTTTTTCGCTGGGCCACCGGAAAAGTCATAATAGGGAGCCACCAATACAGCCAGCACTGGCAGTATAGTGGCACCCGCAGCTTCGGCGGTCTTTCTATAAGACCGCCGAAGTTATAATGAGGGCCTGTATGTTTAATCTAATTCACATGAACTGAACTGAATAGAATTGGCTATAAAATGTGATAAGTGAAATGTGTCTACAGCGCCATCATAGTGCTCCCCGAGAAGACCTCCAAAAGACTGAAATAAATGATGACCACTGCAGGTCCATTTTTTAGACTTCAGTCCTAAGTGTTGGTAAACCTGGAGATGGTAACAAGACCACTGTTATACATGGATCCGTAGAGCTGAAAAAAGACTACCAAATAGTGTGTAGTTAAAAACGTGCGCCTTCTAAGGAGGTACTCAAGAATATAAACATCTACGCAGTAAAGATGAGTGTAAACTTATGGGGAACAATTCTCAAAACATTTTACAGTAAGGAGTTCTCTTTTATGTACTCTTACATACTTTTGAAAAGCCAAGCACACTAATAATAAAAGTTCAAAGAGGACATCATCCTTTCTATTAGTGCTACTCGTATATATATATTACTATTTTAGTCCCATGTTGGATGTTATTGGGCCAGTTCACAAAGGAATGCAAGAGTACAGTAAAGTATACACCAGGAGTATTGAATTGACTTGCATCAGTTGTGCTGGAGACAAATGAATTTAGTGAAGAAATGGTGGCAGATAGTGCATTTTAAAGCACATTGACACAGTAACCTTGCTCAAGGATGTAAATACTATTTTAGGTAAAGGGTTGGAGGCCCTCTCCTTTGCTGATCTTTCTCTATTTCCTTCTTCTCTCTTCCTCTCTGGTCCATTATCCTGCTCCCTATACTTTCCTGCATCTTTCCTACCTTTCTACCATTTTTACTGTCTTTTCATATAAACCACTTTTCCGTTGTTCCTCATATGGGGCCACATGTACAAAGATCCGGTTTTGCGACTCGCAAACTGTGAGTCTTAGAGTCTCACAATTTGTTAGTCGCAATACCGAATGTACAACAGTGTACTTTACACTGTTTGCAATTCCTAATGGGGGTCGTAAATGATCTACCTCATGAATATTCATGAGGTAGGTCGCCATTTGCGACCCCTTTTGGAATGGCGGCCCTCACAAGGATGGTGGCCTGCTGGAGACAGCACACCACCATGTTTTAACTTCTTTTAAAGAAAGCAGTTTTTTTTTAAATGCAGCCCGTTTTCCTTAAAGGAAAACGAGATGCATTTTAAAAAAAAAATGAAAAGTTTTCTTTTCATTTTTTCAGAGCAGGCAGTGGTCCGTGGGACCACTGCCTGCTCTGAAAAAATATTTTTGCTGCCATTCACAAAGGAAAACATTCCTGTTTCCGAATGGGTTAGCACCAGTTTGAAACTGGTGCTAACTGCAATTATTTTGCGACCACATTCGCGGTCACAAAACAATCATACATACCATTTGGATTTTACACACCCCTTCCTAAAAGCGAATCACAAAACCCAAACTGCGATTCGGTAACAAGTTACTGAATCGCAGTTTGGGCTTTGTACATCCCAAAAAGCATTTTTCAAGTCGCAAACGGGCTGATTCTGTGAATCGGCCCCTTTGCGACTTGAAAAATGCTTCGTACATCTGGCCCCTAGTCCTTTATCCTCAGCCTCTTTTTGGCCTCCCCTTGGCTTATATAGATCATAAACCACCATCAATGCTTTTAAAATATATAACAGACAATCACTGCCTCGCTGTAATTAGAAATAATAATCAGCAGCCTCAAGTGTAAGAAATTCAAACTTCCTATAATTTCATAAATCCAGGGGGCCGTATCATATAATGTCTCTGCCACAGTTTTTGGCTGAAGCGTTAAAGAGCTACTGCCGAAATATTTTACTACTTTATAGACGTGTAGTTGGTTGTTTGTGCTTGAACGTTCAATTTATATTCTGCTTTCAGCTGTAAATGTGCCAAGATTTGCGGTCATCTCAGTAGTAATTAAAGAGCACAACAGAAGAGAACCCACTAACATAGCACAAAGCACAATAACAACACAACCAACACATAACAGGGCAGAGCCCAAGAAAACAGTCAGCAACAGAATGAAACCCAACAACCACAATACAACACAACTATAACACAATGCGATAATTGATCACAACAACAAAGCAGCCCAAAAAACAACAAATCACATCACGACAACAACAAAAATGCAGCACAATAGATATACACAAATATGCTTCTTACACATTAACACTTCCTCAAATTTTCTCTGATAAAACGGTGCTAACAGTTGTTTGTACTAATCACTTCCTTACTTGCATCTTATGACATATAACAGCACCAGTCAAAAATATGCCAGTGAGGGGTGTGGTATAAAAATATTAGGGACATTATTTTCTTGTAATATAAGAAACCTTTTAATATTCCAGTTACGTATTTTCAGCCCCATCTCCATTTACAAACAGAATGAACAAATCCCAACTTCCTCCCCATTGTTTTTAGGAAAATGTTGGAAGCACATAATAATGCTCATTTATCAAACTAGCTTAAGAGGTGTCAGAAATAGCTCTTTACTCCTTTAGTAAAACACCAGCTTCTGAAATAGGGAATGTTATGGATTGTTTATCAGCTCTAAGACCCTGCTTATGAGTCTGCCAGAGCAGAATTACTGCATGGAATTTCACTCCACTTCAGTCTGAGGGCCTCATTTGCAAGAGTCTGATGCATCGCCATCGAGAAAGTGAAGCATTTGAGAGTGGGATTTGCTGTAACTACTTTGTACATTAGTAGTTTCCTAGAAATATGCATTTTCTCCTTCCGCCCTAACCTCATCACTATGTTTCTGGAAAGATTCCTAAGCCGTTAAAACTCTCTCCACAAATACCAGAGCAAAATGTAAAAAATCTACAGATGAAACACACTTTAAAGTTTGGAGCTGTAGAAATTGTGAATGTACAGCAGTGTCATTCGAATTTGGTCATCACGGTTTATTTGCATTTTTATTATGAAATTATTCAAACCTAGCACGATCCCCATTTTTCAGCAGCTGATTATATGTAGCCATTTGCAGTGCTGTCCCTGATGCAAAGGCAGATGTCTCCCGAGTCTTAAATAGCTACAGCCTCAAATTCCAAACATCTCCCACAACCAAGTCCAAGAAGGTTACAGCATTGATGTTAAGTGTAGTTTTCCGAGTGCTCCAAGCTCACCCCATTTTATTTTACAAATGAGGGTGTGTGTGCGTCTTTCCACCCCTACTTTTTGTCCTTTCCTGGTGGCCCCAGCACAGTCCTTGCACTGGAAAGTTAACTTCAATGTATGGGCAAAGTGGCCAATGGCCCAGGGCCCCCACCTTCCAAGGGGCACGCACACCGGTAAAATGAATATTCTCTCTATTTGACTTCTGTATATTCTATTTCTATATCTAAAACTCTCTTCCTCTCTACCTCCCTCTACCTCTGACTCAGAATCTCCAACCAGTGTCTTTTTAAGGATTTCTGGGGTCACAGACTAGAGATATTTCAACAGTTTTTGTGGGATCATTTGAAAGTTTAAAATATAATTTAGTATTTTGAAATCATGCAGGCTTGAAAGAGCAGTGAATGGATAATAAAATTCTAATTTGTTTCATACCTGGGCCCCCAAAATATGTCTTGCTCAGGCCACAAACCCCTTATGATGACACTGGTCACTGAGGCACGACCATCACCCCTGGATCTGTGAGCCTAGTCTGCTGCATGCACCTGTGCCAAGCTTGACTACTGTGACTCCTGAATTCCACAGGACCCCATGAAACGCTTCTTCAACCTTCTTAATCACAGGCTTGTCTTTCTATCCAGGGACATAAACTGACCAGAGCTGTTTCTGCAGTCATCCTCAGGGTTTGTAGAATTTGAGATGTACAGATACATGTAACTCTCAGCCAGACGTTGCAACATACTTCCTCTCCTTGTCTGTGCAGCCACAACTTCATACGAATCAAACCTAGCTTTTTCTAATTACTATTATCGAGTAATTAAAAGCTGTGGAGTCAAGAACCCAAATAAAAGCAACTATCTGGCTGGGTAGTCCCCTTGCCCAGATCATTTTGTAATGTCAAATTAGGACAGGTGTAGACTCTATCATTACGCAAGACATGATTTGTATATGCATGACTCCTGGTGCAAATCATCAAAAACTATATGAAAATTGCAGTTTATTATAAACTTTTGTCTAGGTTGCAAAAGCAATCTTCCCAACATTGCAGATCTTTTGCATTTTCACTATCCATTATGAGATAGATTTTCTTAGTTATATTTTACTTAAGAAGCACTTTTATCAAACAGTCAAAGTATTGATTTGATATCTGGAGGTAGTTTTAAAGAAGCATGCCTTGTCCTGCCAAAATACTTCAACGAAACACTAAAGATGTAAAAGGTTCACGTGTTTGACTATGGATCTCCTCCACTATACTAAGACCGTCCTTTTAAAATCTGTCCATTGTCACTGGTGATTTGCTCACATGACGTCCTAGCCGGCTCTGTTAGTGTAATAAGAATATAGTGCTGAAAAATGCACTCTTTCAATTTTATTTTCACAAACCTTTCTTGGGTAGACAAACCTACAAAATTTCTGGGGAGAGTCAGGCTTACTTACCAAACGGTTAAAGTTTTGGAATGTTTTATGAGTATCCTTTCAGCACATATGTCTTTATTATGAAATTCATACAAAATTGTGTTATTAAATGCACTGTTAGTCCCCCATTTTCCCAATGCAGTGCTCCTACTGCACAGACAAGTGTGTGTGCACGCCAGTTTTAAAAGATCACTGTCCAGAGCCGGTATGTATTTACTCCACTTTAAAAGATCACTTGTCACCCTTGCTCCATCTGGTCTACATTGCTTACAAGTCCCATTGTTTCCACTCTCTATCTCCTGCCAAAGCTAATGCTCTTCTTGGTTTTCTGCTTCGTTTCTAATCAGTAGCTCCTTTGTCCCTTCTTTATCAATGTCTCTAACACACACTAGAGTCATTTTCCGAATATATCATGTTTCCTACATTTTCCCTCTCTGTTCCTCCCTCGATTCGACTTTTGCTGAATTTCTAGTGTCTGCACTGCTTTCCTTGGTAACCCTGCTATCTTTTCCGTACTCCTATCTGTCACTGTTCAGCAGTTTTTATGTTCTCAAATTACTCCTTTGCATTGTTTTCTCCTTAGCAGCTTTACTTTCCCATCACTTGCACCTGTTTGCCCGCCTCTCTCCTCTGACATTATGTTGCATTCTCAGTAGGTTCTTGGATTCTGGAAGCCCCCTTCTAAGCCTGTCTTTAAACGTCTTACTGGGGAACAAAAACAGTTCTTGAGAAATTGCTCAAACCAGCCACACTCCGTTCATCTCCCGAAGTAATTGTTAACGCGTCCCTTTATGACTAATTTATACACTTTGGGACTCATTTTAGGCCAATGAATCTTTCGACCCTGATTGAAGACAATTTAGGACGAGATAGCTAATCAACACGTCAATCAATATGTCAATAACGTCATCAATATTTACTACAATAAGACAATTCAGTTTAGTCAAAGACATTAATAAGACTCACGAAACCACCATGACCTTTCAGCCATGAATAACCACAACAGTTTAGTATGATTTTGTGATATTTATTCCCTATTGTTTACAATTCTGCTAGCAAGTTTATTAATCTCAAAACTAAGAAACTCATTAGCATAGTCACAATATGGCAACTCTGATAAGACTTCATCAAAGCAAGGATCACGAATATTAGAACATAACACAGCGTCAACATAGATTATTCTTTTAGCAGAGTAGCATTAGTGCGTCTTTCAACAAAGCATAGATTCAGTCATTTGTCCATTTGCGCCAGATTAATGAACCCCTCAACTAACCCCAAATTAGCATTGGCATGCTGGGTTTCATGCAAAACATTTTAATAACATTAATTTGGAAAACCTCTAACTAAGGTCTCTGTCAAAAGAAGCAGTTGGTACCTAGAAAGGAAAAGCAAACAGACAATCGCAATTTCATTGTCATATAGTTACCCTCCTTATTGGGTCAGCATACAGATTCAGTCTTCGTCCTCAGGACATCAGTTGATTTGCCATCAGCCACGAACTCAGCTCGGGCAGGAAGGGTAAATGGGTACTTCCCTCATAAGGAGGTAAAGTATAACGGGCAATATAAGGGCAAAGATGGTTTTAGGAACCAAACAGCAAAGTCTCTATGCAGTGTGACAAAGTGTCTGGGTCATAGCAATTCGCAATAGCATCTCCCTAACTAACTCCTAGTCTCCTGATCGCTAGTCTCCCCTCGATCTCTACTACTTCCTTGTGTCAAGGGTTTTTATCCCTTTTCCGTTGTACAGTCCCCTAATTTTCATTGGATAGGGTTTTGCACCCCATTATCTCCAACCAATAGGTTACCAATTAGCTCATCAAATTTGTCACCCCATAACAGATCTCACTTAGTTTATTGGTCCTTATGATTGACGTCTTCAGCGGGTAGAATGTCCGGTATGATTTCATACTCTTGTGGTCCTTTGCACATCTTCAGTCAGTGGTTCCATTGTATGTACCGGTTCAGGCGACCTTGTACCTGAGATTAATCTAAACTGTTGCATTCAGTTAAAATGTTTCTTCAAGCAAGTCGAATTTCATGAGAACGGATCTACTACCGTTACATTCATCTTCTAGCTTTAGAAAAACAAGAGTTCATGTCCTTCAGCAAGGCAAACACACAGCACGTTAGAAAAACTAATTCTATATGAAAGCCAGGCAGTTAGGCCTCGACTCATGCTAACTAAGGCCTAATGGTTTATTAGCAGAATTTTAGCATATAACCTTTAATAATTAGTGTAAAACTATACTTTAACATAACATTTCATCATTATTAGTCATTTTCATTAGTCCCCATATATATTGGCAGCCACTCCCCGTGGGCACATTTCAAGCACTCGTTTTAGCAAAATACATTAATACATTTTCTATGCAGCATTATTATACACTAGTCTATAAACATTTCATGTTAATATTGAGTATATAAGCTACGCTCTCTCAGTCCCTCCTCTGATGACACTTGTCATCACACAAAACCTTTCCCTTCACAACCTTTCATTTTCTTCAGGCTACGCATTTCAATTTCTTCCTCCCTATGTGATTTTTCCCAAATTTCTTTAAACATTTTCTCCTTTTCCTTTTCTTCTTTTCTTTTATTTCTTTTTACCAAACCTCTTTTGATTCTTTTATTAATTTTGCATGATAACCATAGTCCGAATAGACAAGTTAGAACAATCAATATACCCCCTATTATTTTTGCAAGTACCCCATTCCAAATACTACTAAACCAGTTCCCTACTTTGGTAATTCCTTTCCCAACCTTTTCTCACACTCCAGGTTCTTTCAGCTCTTTCAAATCTGCACTATCTCTTGTTAGGTTAGTAAGCATACCTCTAATCTTATTACTATTGTCAGGAATGAATGCACAACAATGGCGCTCATTAAACATCTTACAGACTTCGCCACTCTTTGCTAAAAGAATGTCTAAAGCAAGCCGGTTTTGAAGAGTCATAGCCCTCTCCGCAGCAAGTTCAGTATCCATCAGGGGTATAGCTCCTGTGAAGTTTGTCAGCATGTTATCCTCAATAGTAGACAACTTTCGAATCTTTATGGAGTTTAAGATAACCCCTACTGAAGGAATTATGGCTCCAAATATGTCACCTACGACAGCAGCCGCTGTCTCTCTCTTTTGTCTAGCATGATGTAATTCAGACATTTTAGGAATTTGCTTTAAGTCCTCAATCTGGTAGATCTTTGGGAAAACTATTCCCAAATAACATGTCCCATACCATCCTTTAGGAAGACGGTAATAAGCATTAAGTCCACATATATAATAGATCCCTGGGATCGCTGGATCCTGTTCATTTAACATGAACGTCCACTTACTCTGAAACAAAAACACATGTCTGCTTTCACTCGTTCCCACAAATAAAGTGTCACGCTCAGATTTCGGCCTATATATACAAAGCCTACCTACATGCAGTGCGTCTATAGCTAATTTACCCTGTGTCTTTATTGCGGTGTAAGCATAATCATTTGCAAACGTGCGTTTTTCGAATACCTTTTCTAGCCTTTCCTTTAGTGCTTTTCGTCTATCATCAGTGTGATCTAAGAAGCTTTTCTCTGCAGGTGTTAGTGAGCAAGTAAGATGATTGCGGTGCTCATAAGCTGTTCCAAATGTCAGTGTCGGCTCAAAGAAACCCCTAACTAATTTTATACTGTGTTCCTTAGCTAATTTATTTAGAAACTCAATTACGGGCACAAAGGAAAACACTACATCTAGATTAGAGTAGAAGTATTGCACATGTTCTTGATTATAGAATTTTGTTAATAGCAAACTACAGCTTATTCCGTAAGTGAGCAGCAGACTATGATAAGTAACCCCTTCTTGTACTGATGAAGGAATCTTTGTGCACACATAGCAATTTCTCGCATCCATTGTGTCAACATACTCATTCAGCAAGCGATAGAAGACATTAGTAGATAGCTCCCCCTTTGAATTAGTTTCCTCATGCAAGTATTTAGTATCCTTCTCAAACTTTTCCCACGGTGTTAGTGTAGCAGTTTCAGGAGTTGAAGCATTGTTAGTCACTTTATTAACCACCGATGGCATTCCCACAATCACACTTACAATTATTATTGCACACATAATTCCCACACCAACAGCCAAACATGCACGAGTCCTACCCTTACTATTATTATCTCTAGTGTAACTCATGATCTGTAAAGAATCAGAAGGCAGATTAATACAAAGCAAACAATCAACTTGAGGATGATATAAAAACTCTTTTTTTTTTCAATGCAAAGTCTCTCTTTCTCAGCAAGTATTTACAGTGTTTCACTCACTCCAGGACCCTTTTGTCAAATCAGGATAGCAGCTTGTCATAATCGGATTTTCAGAGTCAATTCAGGTTATCAGTGTCACATCCGGTTATTTATCAGTTTCTTTTCTATGCTTTTCAGCTTTATTCAATTTCAATTTTAACAGTCTCTTTTTAATGTTGAATTCAGGTGCCGTAGTATTGACCTGGAATCTCTCAATCAAAACAAAATGCCAAGAATTCTTGTTGCCATTCAGCTGATGTTGCATACGCCCATTCAGGACCTGCGTACCTTCTGTTTGCGACTCTTTTTCTTTTCAGTTTGCGGTCACCCTGTAACTCTCCTTCACTGGGATCTTCTTTCCTGGTTGTATCAACTTCTTCCTCTATTGTTTCATTAGGGATCACTTTCTCCCCTGCAGCTTGTGGCTCCGGCCAGTTATCTCCTTTAAGCATTTTCTTTCTCCTTGGCCTTTCAGGACGTTGAACAGCACCCTCCTCTTGTGCTATTGTGTTTTCTCTTGATGACCTGCAAGCGGCTCAGGAGGAGTCAGAATACCTTGACCTCCCTCTGCCTCACTTCCTTCGCCTTCAGGGTCTGTTATGGGCTCAACTTCAAACCCATATCCGTCTGCTTCTGGGAGAACCTCTCTTTGTCTCGGTTCCCCTGCTGCCTCGGCTGAGATAGGCTCACTGTCACCTCTCTGGAACTCGTTTACTGTTTGAGTGACTAAGCCGTCCTCAGCAGGCTCTCCTTCAGTCTCAGTTCCTCTTTGATTCCTCTCCGGCCTTGAGACTTCCTTCTCTGCAGCTGTTGTTTTGGACAATTCAAGTTCCTCATCAGTTGTACACGTCACCTTTTTTGTGTGACTGGCATGTATCCAATTCGGAAGACCTGCACATTTCACAGCTGTGGTAGATGTCAGTATTACTTGATATGGCCCCTTCCAATGTGGCTCCAAACACAATTTCCTCACGTGTTTCTTGACAACAACCCAGTCACTGGCTCTCAGAGTGTGAGCTGGATCACTTATCGGTGGCAGTGTGGTAGCCTCCACCTGGAGAGAGAAAGAGCGGACCACGTCAGCCAGACCCTTGCAGTAGCCAAACACCATGTCATCCGTGATATTCACAAGAGCATTTGCAGGCACTGCAGGCAATCTCATAGCTTGACCCATAAGAATTTCATGAGGAGACAGTCCTGTTTTCTTGTCAGGGGTGTTTCTTATTGACATCAGCACTAAGGGAAATGCATCTGGCCATTTCAAATTGGTAGCTGCGCACATCTTTGCCATTCTTGACTTCAAGGTACCATTAATTTGTTCCACTAGTCCTGATGCTTCAGGGCAATAGCTACATTGCAACTTCTGTTCAATGTTCAATATGGCACACAAGAGCTTAATCACCTCATTGTCGAAGTGTCTGCCCCTATCTGATTCTGAAGAGATCAGAAACCCGAAACATGGTATCAGTTTCCTAAGCAGCAGTTTTGCTACTGTGAGGCTGTCATTTCTACGTGTAGGGTAAGCTTCAATCCAGTGACTGAAAACACACACAATCACCAACATATATCTCAAGCCTCCACACACAGGCATCTCAATAAAATCCATCTGCATTCTGCTAAACGGACCTCCAGCTCTCCCTATGTGGCTCAAATTCACCACAGTCCCTTTCCCTGCATTCATCTGCTGACAGATGATACACCTGTGACAAATAACCTCTGAAGCTTGTCTGAATTTCGGATTGAACCAATCAATTTTGAACAACCTGATCATTGCGTCTCTCCCGACATGTGCTTGACCATGGTAAAACCTTGCAAACTGTGACAAAAGACTGTTTGGCAAAACCATTTTCCCCTCCTCTGTGACCCACAAGACATCAGACCTCTGTACACATTGCATTCTCTGGCAGGAGCGTTTCTCCTCTTTACTGGCACGTCCCTGCAAGGATTTTAACTTATCTAATGTGTCAACTACTCTTAATGCATACCCTGTGCATGTTTCATTCTCAGTTTCAGGTAACAATTCCCACTGATCTCGAAACGATATACAGTTCAATGCACAAAACCTTGCGACTTGATCTGCATATCCATTTCCCATTGACACAAAGTCTTGTGATTTAACATGGGCATTTCATTTCACCACAAATCCTTAATTTTCTCGCCATTTTTCACTGGAGAACCAGAAGAGGTCATGAAACCCCTCTGTGACCATAATTGGCCAAAATCATGTACAATTCCAAATCCGTATCTGCTGTCAGTATAGATAGTGACTTTCAGGTTTTCAGCGCGTGGCCTGCACTAGTAAGAGCAATTAATTCAGCCATTTGTGCAGAGTATACTCTTTCGAGCCAGGAAGCTTCTAAGATACCGGTGATTGTACACACGCCATATCCAGCTCTCAGTACTCCTACTGCGTCCCTCAGGCATGAACCATCAACAAACATAATGTAATAATTTTCCTCCAATTGGGTATCTTTAATGTAAGGTCTTGGTTTGGTGCTCAGATCTGTTACCTCAAGAAAATCATGTTCAACTTCCTCAGCATCATCCATGTTCACATTTTCAATAGGAAGCAAAGTTGCCAGGTTCAATACAGTACATCTTTTAAGCGAAACATTTGGTGACCCCAGTATAATTGTTTCGTATTTTGTAAGCCTCGCATTTGTCATGTGTTGCATCCTGGTTTGGGTCAACAAGATTTCAACTGAATGAGGGACCATTACTGTTAGGGGATGTCCCATCACTATACCTTCACACTGAGTGAGGCTTTGACCAACTGCTGCAACTGCGTGAAAACAACCTGGTAAGGCTGCTGCAACTGGGTCCAAAGTAGCTGAAAAATATGCTACTGGGCGGTTTGCACCTCCATGGACCTGTGTCAGGACATACAAAGAACAAGCATCACGTTCATGACAAAACAGTACAAATGGCTTTGTATAATCAGGCATACCTAAAGCTAGGGCCCTGCACATACTTTCCCTCAGTTCCATGAATGCCTTCATCTCTTTCTCGGACATGATTATGGCACTTGGGCCATCCTGAATTTCCTTAACCGTCAACCTCACCAAAGGTTTAGAGATAATCGAGAAGTTGGGGATCCACTGACGACAGTAGCCCACCATTCCCAGAAACATCCTGACATCTCTCTTTGTTGTCGGGGGATTCATCTGCAGTATAGCTGTCACTCTTTCATTGGAAATTCTTCTAGACCCCTTTTCAATCAAGTGACCCAAGTACTTCACCTCTTTCTGACAGTATTGCAGCTTCTTTGGGGACACCTTATGTCCATTCTTTCCCAAATGATTCAGTAAGGCAATTGTGTCATACCTGCAGTCATCTTTTGTTCTGGACGCAATTAACAAATCATCAATGTACTGCACTAGAGTCGAACTAAAAGGCAATTCTAGTGACTCCAAATCCTTCTTCAGTATCTGATTGAAGATGGAAGGTCACTCAGAAATCCCTTGAGGAATTCTGCACCAACTATAAACCTTATCCAGGAATTTGAAACTGAAGAGAAATTGGCTGTCCTCATGAAGAGGCACCGAAAAGAATGTTTGTGACAGGTCCACAACTGTGAACCACTCTGCATCACACGGAACCTGAAACATAATACCTGCTCGATTTGGCACTATGGGACAACATTTTACCACAATCTCATTTATTTTCCTCAGGTCTTGAACAATTCGAACTTTCCCACAAGTCTTTTTCAGACCCATTATTGGTGAATTATACGGGTAGCTCAATACTTCTTTCAGTACCCCTTGCTTCACAAAGTCCGCAATTATCTGCATCACTTTTATAAGGACATCTTGTGCCATGTGGTATTGGGTACCTGGGGAAACACTGCATTTGGCTTTACTCCTAATTTGACCGGTTCTACTCCTTTTATTAGCCCCACTTCTTTTCCTGTCAGGTCCCACACCTTTTCTGTCACTGGTCCCTGCAAATCAGCTGGTAAGTCATTCACTGTGAGCATTGGGAATAAGGTTATCAAAGGGTATTCCTCATTTACCATTTCCGTCTCTAGCTCAGAGATCTGAACATCATCCCCTTCATCATCACTGTTTGTTTGCACCTCAATCCCTTCATTGGAACAGGTAATTGAGCACCTCGTTTTGCACAGTAGGTCTCTTCCCAGTAAGGATACGTGACTCGAATCACAGACCACAAATTTATGTAATCCCTGGAAGTTACCAATCTCAACTTGGACCGGATCTGTAATTGGGTTTGTCAGGAACTGATTTGCTACTCCTACCACCCTTATTGTACGCCCCGAAAGTGGCAACTTCGGAACCCCTGCACTTCTGACTGGCGAGCGTGTAGCTCCTGTATCAACCAGGAAGGAAACCTAATGTTCCATCACCTTTCCCTCTACATAGGGACTACTCTGATCTACTTCTAGGGACGCTGCAAGCCTGCACTCCTCACTATCTGAACAATCATCCAACCATTCATCGTTCATTCCATCCTCACCAGGCAATGGGAACTGTTGTACTGTATTATTTTGACTCATCGTTTGACCTGTGACCTGCTGAGGAAGCATCACCTGTTGCTGTCCCATTGGAGCTAATGGTATCTGCATTTGCTGTCTAGGTACCATGGGAATCTGCTGTTGTACTTGTTGCACTTGTGCTGGTTGAACACACAGCATTTGTATCTGCTGCATGGGCTGTAACCCCTGCATCTGAACCATGTTATTCTGGAAGTTCTGATTTTGTCCCCTCACTTTTGGACCCCTCACATTTTGAAATGTACCGACATGATTGCTTTGTTGAACAACACCATCCTGCACCACCATTGGACATTCCCACTTTCAGTGCCCCACGCCCCCGAACGCGTGACATGGCGACACCTTTTTCATCCCCTGCACATCATTCTGAACCACAACGGTATTAATATCTGGACCCCTGTTCACAAAACCTCCATGACCTCGTCCTCTTGGTTGTGCCTGAAACATTCCATTTCCCTGCGGTTGCTGCTGTACAATCTGCTGGATTCCATTTCCCTGCATCCCTGCCTGCACTGCCTTAATCTGCATAACCATCACTTTCTCCTTCAACTTTCTCTGTTTCAATTCAATTTTGTCACTACAGCATATTGCATACTGCAACACCTCATCAATCGGCTTCGCTTGCCAACAGATCAAATGATTTTTAATCATCTGACTAATCTCTGGTCTCAGCCCTTCAACAAATCTGAACACAAGGTGATTCATGTCTTTCGGTTCTATGACCTCAGTGCCACTATAGTGTTTGAATGCCTTTAACAACCTCTCATAGTAAGCATGGATCGACTCTTTGGCCTCCTGTGAGGTTCGATCAGTTTTCTGCCAATCAGTGACTTTCGGTGACACCTTCTTCTTCAGAAACTCAATCACTTTATGATAACACCTCATCACCTCTGCTGATGGTGCTCCAGTAACCTTGTCCCTTTCCAGCTCTTCTGTTGGCCAGTCCACAGCTCTCTTGCACTCAAGCCATAAATTAGGGGGAACTATAATCTCAAACAGGGTATTCAAGTCTTCCCAGAGACATTTTGCAAGCTTCACAAACCTGTCTGTCTGCTGATACCACTACATCGGCTTCTCCCTCAACCTGGGGTAATCATTTGTGAATGATAGGATGTCACCTCTAGACCATGGTACATGGACTAAAACCCCTCCAGCTGTTTCTCTCATTGGTAACATCTTTATTGTCCCCGTGTCCGGTGCGGTTTTAACCTGCTTTGGTTCCGGACCATCACCTTTCTCTTTATCTCTCTTCTTTGCCCGTCTGCCTTCCCATTTCTCTAATGCTCCCCAAATCTGAGCACTCTGCAGTATCTCTTTGAGATGTGCTTTTATTCCGGTAGATCTCATGTGTTCGAAGTCTTTAGGCTCAAAGTCTAACCTGTAGCTCCTCTTCAAATGTTTAGTACTTTCTAAGTCTATGCCGTATTTATCTGCCATGTTTGCTAACCTCTGATGCACCTTGCTCACTTCTCTGGTTATTTTGGGGCATAGGTATCTCAATTCTGCCTCTGTGTATGACTCTAATTTGTTCACTCCCATTGTCCCTTCTACTAGTTCTGCGGTTTCTACACCGTCTCACAAAATTCAGGTATTCGTCTCTCTCCTGCTTTTCCGCAGTCACTGTAGTAGTCTGCGGAGTGTTGAGCTTGTCTAACCACTCATTCAGTTGTTGCGCTGTCAAGCCTTGCAACGAGACATTTCCAGACTGCACCACGGGTGTCTGTGTCGTATTTGTACTCATTATCTGTGGGGTTAGGGTACCTAACCCTGCTTGCCTCATCATCTCCAAAGGAACCCCCAATCGGACTAAAGTCTAACAAGGATCTAGACCTTTCGGCTGACTGACGGCCCTGTGTCATTCCCTGTAAGTTTCCGGTAGACCCTCCTCTTATCGCCTCTTGGGTCATTACTCCCTGATCACATACGCCAGGCTTACCTTTCACATACAGCGGTACTGGCGGACCAACAGTAACTGGCAATGATATAGCAGCTGGTGACTGTCCAAGTCCCAAACCCTGTGGAGCATTAACTCCCATAGCTTGATTTATCATGGGTGCTGTAGCTACCGACTGCGATCCTACAACAGAAGTGTAACTCAGAACCACCTGTTGCTGTGGCTGGGACAGCAATTGTGGAGTTGGCTCAATCTGCACTAACTTTGATCTAGTGTACACTGGATCAGGCAGCACCATCAAACTCGTAGTTGTCTCCAATACTGGGACATCTGGATAGAGCCTCTGAATCAGCGGTGGTTGCAACTGTATCTGCGTGTCTGGTGCAGTGGGTACACTGACACCATTTTGTATCAAAACTGTATCACTTGTCTGCACTGTATTTGTGATTCCCTTATTTTGTGCCCGACCTTCAGGACGCACACTAGTGCTCTGCTTATTGTCATTCGTGGCATATGGTGGCGGGCGATCATGTAACAACTGATTAAGAAACTCTTCATCATCTGAATCATCGTCATCTACCCAAGACCTCTGCGTCTCCTTTGTTTTACTAGAGCCCTTGTCTGTCTTACAAGTGACTTTCTTTCCCTGTGTCTCATCTTCTTGAGTTATTGCCGGAAACATCTTAAGTCCGTCAACTATTCCCCTTCTCCACATCCTGGTGTCGTTATCCCACCTAGCCTCAGCTAAATTATTTTCTGCTCTTTTCATTCTCCTTCCAAATTTCTGCTGTCTCTGCCGTATGGCCATCAAATCCCAGATTGATAATGCCTCATACTGAGCTGGTCTCAGAGGCGGTTTTTGCACACTTAACATCAACCGCAAATTCTCCAAAATTGTTGTATTAAACGTTCCGTGCTCCAGAAATGCCAAACATCCCTCCTTCTCTGTCAGTTTGCACCACTGCTTTAACCAAAGACATAGCGCAACTCCCTTTTCCTCCATTACGATATAAGCTGGAGTACCCTCAGGCGGTGTAGGCTCCCCTACATTTGCTGCAATAAATGTATCTCCCTTTAAGGCACACTTTAAAGCCTTGAAAAACTTCATCTTTGCGTCTTTTATTTTGTTTAGAATCTAATCAGGAAGTGACTTTAATTCCCAGAACACTCTTCACCCACATTTCTCAACCAATTGCCTCTCACGGACGGCTGCCAATCTGTGCGCGACCCCTCTCGGCAACTGACCTATACCAGCGCGGCTCAACTGATGTCACACTCACACACTGCGGCTGACAAAGTCTTGCGGCTTGTCCTCCTCACACAAAACTAGACCACGACAGGTCCGTATGCCAACAACCACATAGATAATTTTTTAGCACCAATCGCCACACTCACATGAAGTTCGCCGACTTCCCTACTCTCATACTGCGGAGTACGCCCACTCCTACTAAAACAACATTATCTGGCCTAAATTCACACAAACTTCACAAATCATCTGCAATATGCATAGGCTGAGCAAGCGCAATTCTACACCACACATGCTAGAACGCCGAGAACATACCCAACTCACTTAGGCAGGATCAGAGATTCTGGGAAAGTAATGGGGAATTTAGAAACACATCATACCTCCAATTTGCATTATCTCGAAAAACAATTCTAAACAATGATCCTTCATCATAGGGCCCCCAAAGGGCCAAACCGTCGCTCTGCTACTGTTAACGAGTCCCTTTATGACTAATTTATACACTTTGGGACTCGTTTTAAGCCAATGAATCTTTCGACCCTGATCGAAGACACTTTAGGACGAGATAGCTAATCAACATGTCAGTCAATATGTCAATAACGTCATCAATATTTACTACAATAAGATAATTCAGTTTAGTCAAAGACATTAATAAGACTCAAGAAACCACCACGACCTTTCAGCCATGAATAACCACACCAGTTTAGCATGATTTTGTGATATTTATTCCCTATTGTTTACAATTCTGCTAGCAAGTTTATTAATCTCAAAACTAAGAAACTCATTAGCATAGTCACAATATGGCAACTTCATCAAAGCAAGGATCACGAATATTAGAACATAACACAGCGTCAACATAGATTATTCTTTTAGCAGAGTAACATTAGTGCGTCTTTCAACAAAGCATAGATTCAGTCATTTGTCTATTTGCGCCAGATTAATGAACCCCTCAACTAACCTCAAATTAGCATTGGCATGCTGGGCTTCATGCAAAACATTTTAAAAACATTAATTTGGAAAACCTCTAACTAAGGTCTCTGTCAAAAGAAGCAGTTGGTACCTAGAAAGGAAAAGCAAACAGACAATCACAATTTCATTGTCATATAGTTACCCTCCGTATTGGGTCAGCATACAGATTCAGTCTTCATCTTCAGGACATCAGTTGATTTGCCATCAGCCATGAACTCAGCTCGGGCAGGAAGGGTAAAAGGGTACTTCCCTCATAAGGAGGTAAAGTATAACGGGCAATATAAGGGCAAGGATGGTTTTAAGAAACAAACAGCAAAGTCTTTATGCAGTGTGACAAAGTGTCTGGGTCATAGCAATACGCAATAGCATCTCCCTAACTAACTCCTAGTCTCCTGATCTCTAGTCTCCCCTCGATCTCCACTACTTCCTTGTGTCAAGGGTTTTTATCCCTTTTCCATTGTACAGTCCCTGAATTTTCATTGGATAGGGTTTTGCACTCCAACCAATAGGTTACTAATTAGCTCATCAAATTTGTCACCCCATAACAGTTCTCACGTAGTTTATTGGTCCTTATGATTGACGTCTTCAGCGGGTAGAATGTCCGGTATGATTTCATGCTCTCGTGGTCCTTTGCACATCTTCAGTCAGTGGTTCCATTGTCTGTACCGGTTCAAGCGACCTTGTACCTGAGATTAATCTACACTGTTGCATTCAGTTAAAATTTTTCTTCAAGCAAGTCGAATTCCATGAGAACGGATCTACTACCGTTACATTCATCTTCTAGCTTTAGAAAAACAAGAGTTCATGTCCTTCAGCAAGTCAGCACACTGCACGTTAGAAAAACTCATTTTATATGAAAGCCAGGCTGTTAGGCGTTGACTCATGCTAACTAAGGCCTAATGGTTTATTAGCAGAATTGTAGCATATAACCTTTAATAATTAGTGTAAAACTATACTTTAACATAACATTTCATCATTATTAGTTATTTTCATTAGTCCCCATATATATTTTGGCGGCCACTCCCCGTGGGCACATTTCAAGCACACGTTTTAGCAAAATACATTAATACATTTTCTATGCAGCATTATTACACACTAGTTCATAAACATTTCATGTTAATATTGAGTATATAAGGTACGCTCTCTCATAATCTCCCTCTTTCCATCCATCCTCTTTTCCTCTCTCCGCTCACTCTTCTCACTCCCTGAATGCTCTCTCTCTATCTTCACCCTCCTTCCCTCTCATTCTCTCTCTTGAAGCGTCCCCTGCCTGCTGCTAATAATCCCGGGGAGCAGGGGAAGTGGCAGAGGCACCGGGAGAAGCGCTGAGCTTTCAAGTCCAGCCTCCATGGGCACCGCCCCACTAGGGAAATGCCCAGTGGAATAAAAGGCCTGTTAGAACCTGCTATCCCTGTTCAGCACTGCCTGCTGTTGTCATTTGCCCTCTTTCTCCTAAACAGTTCCTACTCCCTACTACTTCACCGGTCTGAAACCTCTCTCTACGCAGGTACTGATCTATGCCCAGCTCTTCTGACTCTTCCTTGAGCTCCCTTCTCGCTTGTCCAGGATCCTGCCCCCACTCTCTCACAGCCCAGCAGTGCCCACTCTTACTATCTGCCCAGTCTGTCCTCTTTTGTCTCACCAACTCTGGCTTCATTTTTTATCTCTGTCTCTCCCTTTTCACAAATTTCTGGGTCTTGGCCAGATGTTCCGAATGGATGTGCAGTCATCTGGCCTAGACTTGGAGGTAGGTGACAGAAAGGATAGAGCTAAGCAAGCTGACAGACTGGCCCAGATTAGACCATTAAAAGAGGAAAGATTTGGGTTAGAATGCAGACAGTGGAATGTCGAGATCATCTATTTTTAACGACAGATGTGGTGTATTATGCTATTTCCTAAATGAAGTGTAGAGCCCATGTTTTTGTGTACCGAAGTGCACATAAAAAGAGTTAATGGGTCCTGAATATCATAGACAAAAAAATTATTTCATCCTAACAAACTATAATGATATGTAGAAATCTAGGTATAGTTTCAAGGTACATAGGTGAAGTTATGAATAGTAAATCTAAAACGCATCTATTTGTATTTTGTAGAGCTGTATATTAAATGCAACGTTCTGGTAGTAAATCTATATATCTATACATAATGTAGTGTTAGAGGTCAAATTCGAGGAGTTTATTACCAGTACAGCGAAAGTGACATGAGAAAAACACTTTTTACTGGATCACAGAATGCTGTAACAAATTATTTACACAAGAAAACAGCTCTCTCAAGAGTCAGGATATCTTTAGAGTGTGATTTTATTTTGCTGCACAAATTTAACCCCTTGATTACGTCCATGGGGTAACGGAAATACCCATGAAAAATGTCATGGCATAAACCTGATATGCAGATGCACAGAGAATAATGAATAATATGCTGTTTATTAACATTGCAGATGAGGGAGGGCAGGGGCATCATGATCCACTCAAGATTTCACCTCTCATGAATCGCACCCCTCCCACACTCAACAATGGTCATAAATAGAATATTTATATATTCAGTGGAAAAACCAAAGGGTAAAGTAGCTTTATAGTTAGGTGAGAATTTCAGTGACAACGTAACATTTTAAATGAACAACACCACTGAAATCCACCAGTCATAGTTATCACAACTAACTATAACTCATACCCTAAGGTAACTATAGCTCAAGACCCCGATGTACAGTTTTCTCATCAGTTATTTTATTGCAAATTATATTATCAATAACGTCATAGATAATACCATGAGTGATGTAATATGTGCGGTAATACGTGGTGCATGACGAGAGCGCGAGTTATAGTTACTTTAGGGCACAAGTTCTAATTACTCGAGATAACTATAACTGGTAAATTTCAATAGTTTTGTTCATTTAAAACAATATGGGGGTCATTACGATGCCAGCGGTCGGTGTTAATGTGGCGATAAGTACTGCCAACAGGCTGGCGGTACTTACTGCCATATTATGACATTGGCCAATGTACCACTTCGACTGCCACGGCGGTAACAGCCGCCGGGCTGGAGATATCCATCTCCAATCCAGCCCGGCGGCTGCCATTGTTCCGCCTATGGGATTATGACCCCACCTACCGTCATCGTTTATGTGGCGTTCGTAATGCCATGAAAACCATGGCTGTAGGCCATATCAGTGACAGGAAATTCTTTGTCACTGATATGGGTCTCCCCCACTTCTCTCCGGTTACCCCCCACACCCTCCACCTCTCCAAACCCACCATTCACCCCCTACATTCACACCCCCTTCACACACACACACACGCATACACACACCCATTCCCACATGCTTACACGCATGCATACATCCATTCACACACACATCCGTACACACTTTCAAACATACACGCAGACACGCATTCACATAACACAACATACACGCACTCACACCTCCATACAGGCACACATGCATTCAACACACAACACACACCTGCATCCATGCACAAACAAACATTCATACACCCCCACACACACACACAACACCCCCCACCTCCCTCCCCTGTCAAAGACCCGACTTATCTGTATCCAGGTGTTCCTCCGGCAGGAGACGACATGGGGCGCTGCTACCGCCAGCAGCGCCCGCCAGCAGAACACCGCCAGGCCGTATTATTTCTCATAATACAGCTGGCATGGCGCTGCTGGTGGCAGCAGCACCAGTTTACCACCATCCACTGGCCGGATTTCCACCATTCTTGTGGCAGAAATCCAGCTGTGGTCATAATACAGCGGACAACTGGTAGCCATGGCGACGGTGTTTTGGCGGGTGTCGCCACAGCGGTAGTCAGTTTTTACGACCGTTCTTAAAATGAGGGCCTATGTTGTCAGTGAAATGCTCACCTACCTATAATGTTACTGTTTTTTAGTGATAGCTAGGGTTTTTGTTAACGTAAAGTAATATTTTTTACTATAGATAAAACCAACTTGGCACCGCACACAGGCTTTGGCTGTGCGCAGCAGGTTTGCCACCGATGGTCAACCACACGCCATGCACAGCCTTTTGCCAAGCGCGGTGTGGGCTTGGCAGCAGTGAAAGCCTTTGGTCAGGCCCTGCGGGAAAACCCCACTATCCAAATGCCAACTCTAAGCCAAACATAGCCATTGGTGTATGCAGCGTAGGGTTGGCCTTTGGGCTGCAGGGACCCCATTCCTCTGGATATTTTTTTTTTACAAGGGAGGGGCAAATTACCCCATCCGAAAGCAACTTGTGGCCCTCGGACACCATCCTCATGGCCAACCAATATTTGTAAAGGGGAAGGGAGCACGTGGCCCCACTCCTCAAGTGAGAATGGGGCCCAGGGACTCCATTCCCCAGGGTCTTTCAGGAGAGGTGGGTACCCGGCCCCCCTCCCTGGGACAATATTGGCCACTGGGATCCTCATCCACCAGTGCCACATTTCAATTAAAGGGGAGCACATGGCCACCTTCACTGAGCCTTAATAAGCCCTGGGGTTCCCATCCCCTGGAACTTTATTCCAATAAAAAGGGGAGGGGCTCTACGGCCCCAGGGAACTTATCCAAGCAGCAAGCTGGGGCCATGGGGGGGACTCCAGGACCCCCACAGCCCCAGCAGGCTCCCAGCATACTGTGGGAGCCAACATTGCTCCCGCCAGGAGGGAGCAGCTGTTTTTGCTTGCTTCCTCAAGGCAGGAGTAATATCTGTTTTCCAGCCTGCAGGTGTGCAGACAAGGAAACTGAACTCTGCTCCCACCCAGTGCTAGCATTTTTAAATCTCTCGCCGGCTTGGAGCAGACTTGGCTTTTCTATCTGAGTTCCTGCAGACTTAATATAGTATTTATTTAGATAAATATTAATATAAAAGTTATATTTTATGATTTTATATATATATAGATATAATTTTCTCATTAAGGTGAACACCAGTAAATAGGATTATAAACACCAGCAGTTAACCACATTATTCTCCAAAACGTGTGATAACACCAAACTCCCAACATATAGCAGTGCCTCAAGACGATCTCACAGTTGGTTTCACTCTTTCATCTCATTTTGATTTTTCCAGGTTCACTAAAGAGAACAAAGAAACTCAGGAGCCCTACACTTTCCTGCCCTTTGGAAGTGGCCCCAGGAACTGCATCGCAATGAGGTTTGCTCTTCTCAATGTGAAGGTTGGAATAGTTAGCCTGCTGCAGAACTTCAGCTTCCAGGTCTGCAAAGAAACACCGGTGAGGAGCAACATTCTAGCATAGAATGGCTTTCTTTTGTGTGAATTAGCCTATTGATAAAAAGGCTCATTCTGCTTTGTGCTATGGACCCAATTCAGCATAAAATGTAAATCTGCGGCCACATAAATATTTCTTGGCACAATTCTTCATCATGGTTAGTTAGTAACACTTTTGAATACATTTTCTCGGTTAAAAACTACATAAATTATCCCTGAAAGTGTAGTTTTAGTTCATACATTAATGTTAGAGCTATGGTATTGAAGTATTGCCCGCATCCCTTTAGAAAATATATTAATCTAAATGTCCAAAATTAGATCATGTTCAGTTCTCTTACAATATGATTGCCACCCAGTACCTAACTTCCTTCATTGTCAGTTTCCCTCAGAACCACCTTGTCTGTTTTCTTCTTCACATTCCTCACTCATTTAAAACGTGGAGGTAATGTAATAATGAGTAATGAAGATTACTAGTGCATAATCTTCAGTGTAATGACGATTTCCAAAAAGTAATGAAGCTCCTACCAACTTGTCCATCTTCCTCATCACCTTCATACTTATTTAAGATTTTCTATTGGACCAAGGAAAAATTCTAGTAAGTAATTGAGATATTCTTGACTTGTCCATCTTCCTCATCACATTCCTTACTTGTTGAAGACTTGGACTTTGAGTAAGGAAGCATTTATGTAAGTAACCAATCAATTACAACTCATCAGTCTTCGTCGTCACCAGCCTCACTCATTTAAGATCTGAACTTGGAATAATAAAGATTTCAATTTTCATTTTTTGTGTTACTGTGTCGTGAGAGCAATAGAGCATTGAAAACATAGAGAAGCTATGTGCCCCATTGATGAAAAAATGGAGATCAGCTACACATTATGTAGGAGTAGGAGTATAGAAAGTATTACCTGACAGAGTGGCGAATGTTGGTCTATCAAGGTGCCATGGGCACTGAAACTTTCATAAAAGTGCTCTTGAAAATGAGTATAGTTCACAAATGTACTCTCCGGCCCTGTTAAAGGACGATGTGCATTCCTTATTACACACGGACCATTCAGGTGAACAGAGTCCAAATTGTGATAACAAAATGCGGCATCTACACAGGGCATTTAGCCTGTGTAGTCTGGTTCCAGATCCTAAACCAATCTTTAGCAATATACTTAAACTGTTAAATGAAAAGAATGCCTTGTTTAATTTGAAGCCGGACCACTTTCTCCATCCTTAATGCCCCTCAAAAGAAAATCAGAACCTCCGAACTTCCTTACTCTCAGTTTCACTCCGAAAATCCATTAATTACATCGATTCTATTTTGACCATTATGACTGCTCCTCAGAATCTGAATTGGTTGCAATGTCTAGGGAATCCTCTGACGCCTTGCCTTTGTTGCTAGGTGTGGCACCAATGTCAACTTGGGTATGAGTTTTAACGAGCATGAGTTTGACCCTTCCACTTGAAATCAGAAACACTATCACCGGACCCAGTGCAAATGGGGCACTGGCTGCATGGTATTGTGGCTTCACTTCTGCAGCCTTCTACATACCGCAGCATGGGACACGCACTTTGGCTATACTGATCTTCGAACAGCAGGTCCCTCTTCATCCCTCATCACCCGGAAGAAGCTAGGCTGGACCCACCCTCTAACAGATCACTGCCTCTGAATTTATGTGAGTACCACAAATCTTTTACTTTTGGAAGTCCTCAAAAATCTGGGGATCACATTTTCTTGTAAGGTGGCTATTAACATTTCAAATTCTCACAGCTGCTATAGGGAAGGGTAAAGCCTCAGATGCACGAAATCTGTGGCGAAAAGGTTAGCCCGTGAACAGAAATGCAAGATCAATGCTGGTTCAACTGCAATGCAGGCCATTGATCATTTAATAGAGATGCCTAATGGAATTACAGCATCAGGGAAAATCCCAGAGATGTTTAATAAGAGTGTGCATAAGGCTAAAACTGGCCCTGAACTAGCTTAACCCTCACACCAGGTCAGCGATGGCACGGCTGGATTGCCTTGGTCACCTAAAATTGTGGCTGTCCGGAACATCTCTTGCACCAACAGGTTTCCCTCTTGGCAGCTGAGGACACAGCCGCATCTCCGCTAATCACCGCTGAACCCCTAACTTTAGTTCCATTGGTGCAAAACACACCCATTCCGTTATCCACTTTAGGAGCACCCACTGAGGACATAAATAGAGAGAGTCTGTGTCACCAAGTGGCTGCTGGTAAAGGCTTGCCCTCGCTTCACTGCAAACTGGACAAATTGCTGGTCCTGGTTACTATGCTAGTTGAGAGGAATAAAATAGGTTGCAATGTCTCTGGGAAAATCACATGCTGCTGTTGTGGTAGTAGCACTCTTCCATCTAGGAGCAATCAGGGGCACATTGCATGGGACAACACCTTTGCCCAGGGGAAATTACTTTCTGCTGCACAAGCTTTGAGTACAATCCCAAGTGCTAGCACTTTTAGAAGAAGTAAGGCCACAAGTGTTTGAACAGAATCTTGGGAGTCGAATTTCAGACACCTGTACAATGGTTACTCAAGGCCACTGTCAAATTGTAACCACTTCGAAGGGTTGAATAATCAAGAAGTGGGCCTTATAATCGACATAAAGAGACACAGCACAACGGTTACTCAAGGACAGAGTCAAACTTTAACCATAATCAAGAAGTGCGCCTAATAATCGACCTTGGGAGAGTCAATGTAGCAATGTCCCCTCTTTTCTAACCTCACACTCATATAATTTGTTTGGTAATCTCTGCTCCAAACATGGAAGAAATCTCCAGAGAATGGCACATCTAACTCCAGTTCCAAAGCTGGGCAGTAATGCTTTTGACGACGCTGAATTCTTAACCAATAAGGTCATTCATTGGATCAAAGTTAAACAGGGTCGCATATCTGTGGTGAGGTCTGATATTGATTATGTCAAAAGATGCAACAACGGATCACCCCATTCTGACTATTTATCGGGGGCTCTTTGTAAATCATCATGGGTACGGCATAATCAACTTCCATCTATGTACGTGTCACCTTGATGGTCCCACAAATTCTTCAATCTAGGTAAAACTCTCCCCTCCATCGCTGCATCTGGCTACTACTGCTCAAATACCCATCCAGCAGCAGGCTGCCTTGCAAACTACGTCAAGGCTTGTGAACAGGGCTTGGGTTTGAACTCAGTTGCTTACTCTAAGTTCCCTCCCTCACTTTCACAACTGTCTCTGGTCAGAGATGTTGTGATTCTCAGTGCTATTTGGAAAGTTCATAAATCTTAATTTTACATATTTCATCACCCACAGAACCCAGACGTATACTTTTTCCAGTTGCCTGGCAAATGAGTGTGTTAGACAGCTGATGGTCGTAAGCGCTGCGGGTTAGGTTTCTAGCCAGTGTAGTGCTTTTCTGGCCAGCTAGTTATGTTTGGAACCTCATGAATTAGAGCTCTTTACATATATCTCAAAATTCAGCTCATGTCTCAGAGTGATGATTAAACGTTACTGATGATTTATTTTTCTTTCCATCTTTGCAGATTCCGCTAGAGCTGGACACCAGGGGGTTTGTACAACCCAAGACTCCAATATATCTGAAACTTGTGCCCAGGACAGCTACACGGGTAAGATAAATGAGTGAAACACACAACCCACGTCCTTCGACCAAGCGTCCGTACTTCTAACATGGAACCAATTGCAAATATCACACAGGAAAATGAAGAGACAATATATTAGCCAGCAATGCCTACCCTTGAGTTCTTTCCCAAAGCAGCCTGTCCGTAGACCCCAGTCAGTTTCTACTCTTCGCCTCTGGATTTTGTTTTGTTTGGTCTATGTTTCTTGCATCCCAGTTGCTAAAATCTGCTTTGCATCGTCAATTAACATAATTATACCTCGGATATGGTGTTTTATACTCAGCGCAACCAATTATCGCCTCCTGTTTCTCAGATATGTGTGTGCAACATAAGGGTGCTGGCTTGAAACCACGAGGAGAGCATCACACACAGCCATGCATGCGGAGCCACAGGCACGCAGCCTCTATGAACGCTGAAAAACTTGTTCAAGCTGCAGGTCGTTCGACTTCTCTTTTTTTCAGCAGTTGTGTCTCCAAAAATGTTAAAGAAACTTCTTATCACTTGAGAGGAGCTGCAGAAATCTGCCACTTTCAGTCCGTAGTTAGGGGCAGATTTAAGAGGCCCTAGCGGCACCGGAGTGGCACTTTTCGTGACACTTCGGTGGCGCTAAAAACTGCTCCTTATTTACAAGGAGTTGTAACACCACTTTTTGTGGTGTTACGCTGACTTGGAAATATGAGCCCCTCTGATGCAGTTTTCTTCGTCAGAGGGGCATGCAATGGGTGTTGCTCTGGGCGTTCCACCACAACACCCATTGCTTTTGATGGTGCCCCATATTTATGAGTAATCGTAAACCTGTGGCAGTGCCTAAAACTAACGCCACCTCAGGTGTGGCGTTAGCATAGCAAAACATTGAGGAATGCTTTTATTCCTCCTTGTTTTTTGCTTTTTCCATGTATACTGCATTCCTCAGCACACATAAAAAGAGCAAAATGCCATGGGTGATTGTTTATGTGCAGGAAGGTGTCCCTTCCTGCACATGAACAATCATTCCAAATTGTTGCTTAAATACTTTAATGTGTGCTGCATTTTACAGCACGCATAGACATGCCAAATCACCATTATAGATTGTTTATGTGCAGGAAGGGAGACCTTCCTGCACATAAACAATCTATCCCCTCAACACAGTGCAAGAATGCCTGCATTGGGGTAGGCAGCTTAATTGAGCCCCGACATAGGGGGAAACACAGGGGTGCGCCGTATTCCTCTAAATACGGTGCACTTCCTGCATTTCAAAAGTGGCACAGCGCGACGCTGCTTCAATTTTTAATAAATCATGGCCTTAATGTTATAGTTGCAGCGGGGCCTCCTGGAGAGCAGGTACAGCCTTTTCTTTCCCCCCCTTCACTCTCTCCCAGGATGCACCTGTTCTCCTCAGCGTGCAGCTGTCAATGCCTGGCAGCCTCCCTCCACCACCTGGACAGACATCATACCGGGCGCAGCCCTACCACACTGCAGGTCCGACTCCAAAGCGAATAGGGGGTCTCTGGGCAGCAGGGAGGTCACGTCACTACATCAAAATATATAGCTGATCTACCTGATGTGCTATCTGCTTGTAGAAATGCAGCATGATAAACTTCAAAAGAAACAGATGTGAAATTAGAGGGCGCATCCACATTGTGGATAGAAAGCTGAGAAGCCAGATATGATATGTTGCAGTGATAGGAAAAACATAATTGTCATGTTCAGTTCCATGTTACATACCAGAGGTGTCCAACATCAGCCCAGGATGGCTGGGTGAATGCATATTTCCTGGATAACCACAAGGTAACTACTTTCATTCAGTAAATTCACAGGACCTGGGTAATCTAATAATCTGGCCTGGACCCTGGATGTAGATTGGACACGCCTATAATATGGACTATATATATGTATCTTTTGGTAATTCTTTTGAGTACTCACTCTCCCTCTTTTACCTTTTTTTAATCTATATTAGGCCCTCCATCCCTCTTAAAAATGTACTTCAAATGTGTACCCATCTTGAACTGTCTAAAGGTCTCTGCAACAACCTCCTCTCCTTTTACAGTCACTTTGTATGAGCTGAAATAGATGGGTCCACACCTCTGTTTCACCTGGAAACTACATCTGTGCACCCTACCCCACTCCCTACTCTGACCCTTGATGTCAGGCACCACGTGATTTGATGTACAATGTACAAAATATTTTTCTTGTCATTGTTTTTGTCCAGTTTCAGTACGGTTGAAGTGGCTCACCAATTAAGATAGGTTTATGGAAAATACTTTGGGGCGTACATAAATGAAAAAGTGGCGCATCATTCATGATGAGCCGCTTTTCTAGCGCCCTACTGTGTCCCCCTAACAACACCTTTGTGCATCGTTTTTACAACACGGTTCACCATGGCGGTCTTGTCCACATTAGTGTCATAATTTATGGCGCTAATGTGGTGCTTTGCTGGATAAGGGCCATAAATATGGCTCTAATGCAGCAAATCATAAGGAGGCCCATTGTTTTCAATGTGAGCGTCATCTTAACCCGCGCCTTAGGTAGGCGTTAATAATGACGCTAAAAAGAGCGCAGTGAAATCTAGTAAATTTCACTGTGCCATTTTTCTGGGCCTCCCTACATCGAAACGCCCCTCTTGCATACATTATGCCTGGCGCTGGCATAATGTGGGACAAGGGTTTACAAAGGGTTTACAATGCTTGCATTGCACCACTTTGTAAACATGGCGCGTGGGAAATGCCCAGATAATGCCACATTTCAGTGAAAAAAATATGCAAATGTGGCGCAAGGTGGCAGAGGGGCATCATAAATATGCCCCTTGTAAGGTGTGAAAGCCGAATTCATTACTAATAAATGTGCATTGATTAGTAGCTAAGAACTTACATGAATTATGCTAACACAGAGAAATCAAGGGTTTTGGAAAATGTGCCCACCTCGGTAGCAGCCATTACATGTCCGACATTAATAAAAAAAGTGTAATTAATCGTTTAAATAACGCGCACATGTAGAATAAAATGTATTAGCAGACCATACTAATGTATTAACGAAATGTATTCATTTAACTTTACTAGGCGTAGAGTAATTGTACAATTAGGGGCCTAGTCGACAAGACCTCATGCTAAGCCTCTTGGCATAAATAAATGTTTGAAAACGTTTGATAAAAGCAGAGAATTCACGCTTATTCATTGTTCACACAGCACTTACCAAACGATTTGTAAATGTCTTAAACTTTCGTGTGAGAACTGTCTGCTGTAGTGCAATGTTCTACCTATGGGTACATTTGTATGCTTGGTGCGTGAGAAGCAAATGTTCCCAGGACTTGACAATGGCTTCACTGACTGGAGTTATTGCAACTAAAAGGTTACCTGACGAAACTGATGATGTAACGGGAGAAGAGGAGCCAATCATCGACGTGTGAAAGACTGTCTAGTTATATCATAGATTTGAGAATTAATGTTTATTGGTTCTACTGTGAACCAATGACGATATTCTGATCAATGACGAAGTGAGAAAATACTTTATGGATTTTCAACTTACCTCGACTACACTTAGCAGAAACACACATTCTGGTAGTTCGAGTCCCATTCGAGGAGCAGAGTAGTTCCTGATGTCTTCTCTTCCTAGCTTTAGCCTTACCGAGTAATTTTGGCAATGCTATTGATGCCCTTTCTAAGGAGGCTCAGTTAACTTAGAGCCCCACTCTGGCTGAGCCAACCCCCTTCTTTTCCCTCGCCAAAGCTGGCCAGATGAATGTCCAACTGAGGAAGAAATCATAGATTGCTGATCCATTCAGGAGAGGTTTACAAAATGCTATTGTTTCTGTTATAGGTTTTTTGTTCATTCTTTTAGGAACCAACCACTATTTTGGTAAAGCTAATCCATTCTAGACAGGTATACAAAATGCTATTGTTTCTGCTATAGGTTTTTGTTCATTCTTTTAGGTACCACCCGCTAATTTGGTAGAGCAAGTTGGATATTTTCCAAATTAACTTTTATCTAAATTACTTTAGCATGAAGCCCAAATATGGCATTCAAATTGGAGGGTTAGTTAGTGTGTCACGTGCTCACAAGTATTATTAATAAAGAATTAATTGTATTCATCTGTTGTGTCTAGATGTATGCCATTTCTATTGCTCAGATAGTGTTACTGCTAATTTGTACGGTAACCCTTGAATGTTTAATGATAAATCCTTTTAGTCTTTAGTAAGATTAAGATTTTTCCACTGCTTTGGTAAACCTGTGTTGTTTGTATACATTTATCATTTGGTTCTGAGATTACTTTAGGTGATATTAGCATTGTTAATCTTGGGAAATAAACTTTCTGATTTTACCAAAAGGTGTGGTTATTCATGGCTACATGGGTCATGGTGTGTAAGGATTACAGTCTCATAGATTCTGATAATTATTTGTTAAACCGATTGCATTGTTGTTGTTTAGGTCATGAGAAAAATTTGTACCCATGGTGGAACACTCTTAGCATGAGTCAAAAGGTCCATCAAACCTCTAACACGTCCCCTTATGAATAAATTATCAAATTACAAATAAGGTCAGATGCGCTTACAGAATTTGGTAGCAGAAATGGATGGTTACGCCTCCCTAAGAAGCTGCTGTGGTTCCCAAATCGTAAATTGTAAAGTAGAGGGTTGTGTCTCCCTAAGATCATACCATGATTTTCCTGAAACCCTGGGTTTTGCCAATGCTTGTTTGAAGATATCCTCAGAGTTCCTAGTGTGATTGTGAGTGGAATAAGTTTTGTGCTTGCACTGCTTAAGCAAATCGCAGGTGAATTGTGATGTTTGGGAGGAAATAGGGAGTTTGCGTACTCCAATGAAGTTGTTTAAGGAGTTTGCATGTAGGGAAGTCGTCAAACTTCACTTGTGTGTGGTGCTTTGTGCTAAAAAAAAAAAATTGCCCACGTGGTTGTTGGTATATGGACCCTGTGTGGTCTAAGACGTCGGAGTATTGAATATTGGTATTGGTTTATGTTGTAATTTGTGTTTTTAATAGATCGATCGGGCATGGTTGACAACTCAGAGTGTGTGTTAGAGCGAGTGGTAGTTTTTGACAGAGATTTGGTGACTCCTAAGTGCACCAGGAGGATCTGATGATCAGTTGAGGGTAAAATTTGCTGCTCGAATTTTGCTTGTGAGTCAAGTAAACTGGGCTCAAAGGAGTATCTGTAAGACATTGGTCTAATTAAAGGAGTTGAGCCAGTTAAAGTCCCAGTCAAGCCAAATGCAATTTCCCCCCAGATTCCCCAGTACCATATGTCAACAGGTACTATTGAAGGGATTGCACCTATGATTGCAGAATTTGTAAGACGACGTTCTAAAAGAAGTATTGAGCAGCCCATGTAACTCACCTATCATGGGATTGCGGAAACCCTGTGGGAAATTTTGGTTTGTTCAGGATTTGAGGAAAATTAATGATGTTGTGATTAAACGTTGTCCGGTGGTGCCAAATCCAGCAGTGGTATTATTTCAGATCCTATGTGATGCTGAATGGCTCACTGTAGTGGACCTATTACAAGCATTCTTTTCTGTACCTCTTCACGAGGATAGCCAGCTTCTTTTCTGCTTTAAATTCCTGGATCACGTATATTATTGGTGCAGAATCCCACAAGGTTTTTCAGAGTCCCCATCCATTTTTAACAAAATACTGAAAAAGAACCTGAAGACATTGGAAATGACTTTCCAATCAACGTGGGTTCAGTACTTTGATGATTTGTTGGTCGCTTCAAAAATGAAGGCAAGATACTATTGCCATGCTAAATCATTTGGGGAAAAACGGACATGAAGTGTCCCCAGCAAAATTACAGTACTGCCAGAAAGAAGTGAAATATTTGGAACATCAAATTGAAAAGGGAGCTAGAAATATTTCCAGAGAGAGAGTCACTGTCATTCTGCAGATGAATCCCCCAGCTACACAAAGAGATGTCAGAATGTTTTTTGGAATAGTGAGTTATTGTCGTCATTGGATTCCCAATTTTTCAATAATTTATCAATCACTGTAGAAGCTGACTCACAAAGAGGTTACTGATCCCCTAAAGTTAGACCAAGTTTGTATGAAAGCTTTTATTGAGTTGAGAGATAGTTTGTGCAACGCTCCGGCTTTGGGAATGCCTGATTACACACAATCATTCATGTTGTTTTGTCATGAAAGTGATGCATGTTCCTTTTCTGTTTTGACTCAGGTACATGGTGGTGTAAACTGCATATTTTTCTGCTACTTTGGACCCAATTGCAGCAGCTTTGCCTGGCTGTTTGCGAACTGTGGCAGCGATGGGATTGAGCCTCACTCAGAGTGAGAGCATTGTGTTGGGACATCCCATAACTGTTTTGGTCCTTTATTCCATTGAAGTTTTGCTTACCAAACAAAGACACAGCACTTGAGAAATGCAAGATTGACCAGATATGAAACTGTGATTTTGGGTTCCCCAAATGTTACTCTGAAAAGGTGTACAGTGCTTAACCCAGCAACTTTGCTTCCAAAAGAAAATGTTGAAATTGACAAATTGAAAGACGTTGATCATTACTGTCTGGAAGTAACTGAATTGTGCACAAAACCTAGACCTGACATTCGAGATACCTGATTGGAAGAAAATGACCAATTCATATTGGTTGATGGTCCCTGTTAGAAATGGGGTCTGTAGTTGGCAGAGGTATTCACCTTTGTCCAAATAGGGACCACAATCCTAGCCAGGGTGATTCACACGCAATCCAAATTATCCTGTGCCCACCCTCTGGTAGATTGGCACTGAACAGTCAGGCTTAACTTAAAAAGCAATGTGTAAAGTATTTGTGCAATAAGACATACAGTAACACAGTGAAAACACCACAAAAATACACCACACAGAAAAATATAAGATATTTATCTGGTTAAATTAAGGTCAAACTGATAAAGATTCAATAAAGTACATGGTTTGATTCAAATTTACCAAGCACGGAGACCGCAGAGGAGATGCATGGATAAAATAAAGCACAGACGATGCGTCTTTTCTTTCCAGCTACAAGGGGCTTTGCATCGATTTCTGGCACGCAGTCTTGGTTCCTCACTGCGATGCAGGGATCTTTGGACGCCCCGGGAGAATGCGGGGAAAAGCTTGGTTATGCGAGAAGAAGTCGCAGATGTTGCGCCGGTCTTCACTCTGGAAGTCGGGCTGCACCATTCTGGTTCGGCTGTGCTGCGGTTTTCTCGTCGCAGGGCAGGCTGTGCGTCATTTCCGGCAGGCTGTGCATCATTTTTTAGTGCACAAGGAGTTGACTTGAAGAGGAGAAATCCTTTTGGCCCCGAGTAAACAGGAGTCAAGCTCAATCCAAGCCTTTGGAGAGCACTTCTTAGCAAAGTCAGAGGGCAGCAGGGCAACAGGAGGGCAGCAGTACTTCACAGCAAAGCAGCCCAGATGAATCCTTTGGCCAGCCAGGCTGTTCCTCTTGATAGGTTGCAGGTTCAGTTTCAGAAGTGTCTGAGTTGGTGGGGTCAGCTACCCAGTTTATATACCCAAACATGCCTTTGAATTGGGGGAGACTTCAAAGAGTGGCTTTGAAGTGCACAAGGTCCCAGCAGGGTGTTCGGCAGTCCATTGTGTGAGGGCAGGCCACCAGCCCAGGAAGACCCTTTCAGTATGCAGATGAGTGCAGGCGTGACTGAGTATCCTGTGTTTGTGGTTGTCTGGGTGAAATGCACAAGGGAGCTGTCAACCAGCCCAGCCCTGACGTGGATTGGAGAAAGGCTGTAAGGCACAGATGGATTTTAAGTGCAGAGAAATGCTCACTTTCTAAAAGTGGCATTGCTAAAATAGTAATATAAAATCCAACCTCACCAATAAGCAGGATTTTGTATTACTATTCTGGCCATACTAAATATGACCTGGTTACCACTTCCTGATCAGAATCTACCACTCAAACAGTATATGAGGGTATCTAGGAGTTTTCCATTACCAGGACATATAAACCACATGTACATGTCCTGCCTTTTAACTACATAGCACCCTTCTCTATGGGTTACCTAGGGCCTACCTTGGGGCTGACATATTGGTAGGAAAAGGGGAGTTTAGGGCTTGACAAGTACTTTTAAAAGCCAAGTTGAAGTGACAGTGAAACTGCACACACGGATCTTGCAATGGCAGCCCTGAGACATGGTTAAGGGATACTTATGTGGGTGGCACAACCAGTGCAGCAGGCCCACTAGTAGCTTTCAATCTACAGGCCCTTGGCACATGTAGTGCACTCCACTAGGGACTCACAAGTAAATCAAATATGCCAATTGGGTAGGAACCAATGTTACCATGTTTAAGGGAGAGAGCATATGTACTTTAGCACTGGTTAGCAGGGGTAAAGTGTGCAGAGTCCTAAAACCTGCAAAAACAGAGTCAGAAAAGAGGAGGGAGACAGGCAAAAGGTTGGGGGATGGCCACCCTAAGGCTGTCAGGTCTAACAGTTCCTGTTTAAGAGATAATATGGGAACACTAAAAGAAGGATATGCTGTGTGCACAATTTCTGGAATAATCGACGTTTCTTTGCTTCGGGGAGTATATTCAGCTCAAGTGCCTGAATTGGTGGCTCTTACTAGAGCATGCCATGTTTCTGCTCAGCTTAAAGTTAACATTTATACGGACAGCCAGTATGGATTTGGAATAGTGCACAACTTTGGCCAGCTATGGTCACAGAGAGGTTTCATGATCTCTTCTGGTTCCCGGTTAGAAATGGTGACAGAATCTGTTATAAGCTTTACAAATGCCTGAAAAAACTGCTGTGGTGAAATGCAGTGCACACCAGAGATCGCAAGAGTTTGTTTCAATGGGAAATGGATATGCAGATCAAATAACAAGGTTTTTGCACATTGAATTGTATATCTTTCCAAGACAAATGGGAACTGTTACCTGAAGAAGAAATTATGCCTTAACTGTTGTTGATACCTGGGAAGAGCTGAAGAGCCTCCAGGAAAATTTTAACAAAGAAGAAAAGAAAACGTGGGTTAAATTAAAATGTGTGCAGAGGGAAGATGATGTTTGGGTGTCAGGGAAGGGCCAAGTAGTCCTGCCAAATCGCCTGCTGACTCAAATGGCTAGATATTAACATGGTCAAGAACATGTTGGGAGGGATGCCATGATTTAAACCTTTAGACAGACATGGTTTAATCCAAAATTTAGACAGGTTGCCGAAGCAGTTTGCCACCGTTGTATCATTTGCTAACATGAATGTGGGAAAAAGGACAGTTGTTAACATGAGCCACATTGGAAGAGCGGGAAGTCTGTTTAGCAGAATGCAAATGGATTTCATTGAAATGCCTGTGTGTGGAGGATTGAGATAAGTGCTGGTGATCGTTTCCATTTTTAGTCATTAGATTGAAGCATACCCCACACGCAGAAATGGCAGCCTTACCATAGCAAAATTATTGCTTAGGGAACTGATACCACGTTTTGGGTTTCCGGTCTATTTAGAATCAGATAGAGGAAGTCACTTCAATAACGAAGTAATTAAATTACTATGTTCAGCCTTAAACATTGAGCAGAAGTTCCATTGTAGTTACTGCCCTGAAGCCTCAGGACTCGTAGAGCAAATGAATGGTACTCTGAAGTCCCGACTTGCAAAGAAGTGTGCACCCACAAATTTGAAATGGCCAGATGTACTTCCATTAGTTCTGATGAGAGACACACCCGACAGGAAAGCTGGATTGTCCCCGCATGAAATCCTCATGGGCAGAGCAATGAGGTTGCAGCGGTTCCTGTCAATGCTCTTGTGAACATAACAGATGACATGGTGTTGGACTACTGCAGGGTCTAGCTGATCTGGTTAACTTTTTTTCTCATCAGGTGAAGCCACAACTGTGCTGCCATCCCAAGATCACTGTCACAACCTGAGAGCGGGAGAATGGGTTGTGATCCGAAAAAAGGAGGAAGACTTGTTTGGAGCCCCGGTGGAAGGGTCCATATCGGGTAGTACTAGTTACTACTACTGCTGTGAAGTGTGCAGGAGTTCCAAACTGGGTACATGCCAGTCACACTCGAAAAGTACCTTGTCCTTTGGACAATGAAGAAGAGTTGTTGAGAGTACCAACTAGATCCAGCTAAACTCTAGATGCAGAGAAGGAAACTGGAGAATCAGAAACAGACTCTGAGCAGACAGAGGAAAATCCAGGTACTCCTGTAAGAGATGCGACTGAAAACTTACAGGATAGTGGCGTTGAACAGATCTCAACTGAGGCAGCAGGAGAGCCAAGTCATAGGAGGACTTTCCCAGAAGCAGATGATTTCGAAAACCAGCCATAGCAGGCCACCGAACCAGTGGAAGGAGTTGAGTTAAATCAGAATCAAACAAATCTAACTCCTTCAGAGCCAGTTGCAGGTGCATCAAGTCCAAATCCTGCAGAACAAGGAGAAACTGCAAGTCCAGCACTGAAAAGAGCTTTAAAAAAGGGAACACTGAAAGAAGACAAATGGACAAGATCACAAGTTAAAAGAAAAGTCTAAGTTACATTTTCAACAATCGAAGAAGAAGTAGGCACCACAAGAAGAGAAGATTTGAGTGTTTATGTGTAGGAAGGGACACCTTCCCGCACATAAACAATCACACCCCTTAACGCAGACATCCTTGCACGATGGTGCAAGGATGCCTGCATTGGCGCTGGCAGCTAAATTTAGTGCCAGCGCAGGGGACAGCATAGGGGTGCACCATATTCAATTCAATACTGTGCATCCCTGAGTTGTGAAAATGACAGAGGGTAGTGCTGCCAATTTTGGCACAACGTCACGCTCCATAATTTTCCTATAAATATGGGCCTCAGTCTTTTAACTTTTGTAGGTTGCTTTGCAACATAGCTCTCTTCCTTTTTCAATGTTTGATTTTCTCTTCCTTAATCCTCTCCCTTTCTCTCTTACTCCGGGTCAAAGTTTGATGACAAAATGTAAGTCGTGGCTCCCAGAAATGAGTGCCAGAGAGGCCACTTGCAAGCACCTGCACAAAGTAAGCCATAGGAACTGCTTTGCTTTAATCTTATATGTGTATGTATTTTACTAAAAAATGGATTAGGAAAGTTGCAGCTTTTGACTAGAGTTTTGTTATTTTACATTTGAAGTGTAATGGGAAAGACATGAAAACATTTTTGACCATGCAATGTGTCAGACAGAAGAAGATATATTCTGGGTTTCCTCCCCCTGGTGATAGTGGATTCTGCTGCCACATGTTTCAGATTTTCTTCATAAAGGAATACATTGCTATTTTTGGTAAGCCTATCCACACCATCGCAGCCTCCATGGAGACAAAAGGAGAGTCGTATGTCATAATATCAGAGTCATTATTATTGACCTGCACAAGTATAGCGTCCATAATATTGACTACCACTGTATCATCGAAGTAAGTGTATATCGGGAAGTACAAATTTAGACAATATAGTGGCAGTCGATAATGCCAGAGTTCGATATTTCCACCACAATATTGTAAACCCCGCTACTGCTAACAGGCTTTTTTGCACAACTGTTGGGGCAGGAATGCCTCCTTTTTGGTGTAAAGTTGTTTTCCCCTATGCTAACTGCATATGACCCCAGCCTTGTGCTGATCTTGAGAGTGTGAGAAGACCTAGGCCTGTCGATTGACATGAGTGACGTCCCTCACCTGTCTTGTGATCTGAAGAGTTGCACCAGGTGTTCCCTCATTTGACTGACAGTGAACTACTATTCCTGTCATGAATGTAGCATTGTAAGCAGTGGTGGCAGCCGACCATGATTTGAATCAGTATGCGTGACCAGACCTATTTATCTGTGTTCACAGGAGAGAAGGCCTACTGGCCCACCCGTGTAAAATTCTGCTTCTCTGCGCCAGCCCAGATCCGAACGCTACCATCCCATGTGTATGTTTTGCATGTGCATGTTTGTGTACATTCATGTATATATGAATAAATCAAAGTAATCTAGGCCTACAAGTTCCATTTGAAAGCCCCTGCCCTGTTCATGTGCTCAAGAGAATTACAGATTGATTTCTTAGACAGTGGAAGTGTATTCTGGACATCCCTGAATTTGGGGGGAAGAGACTTAGACACTGAAGTGGGAAATAAGAGACAGCACTCACTTAGAAACTCCATTAGGTTATTTTGCCGAGAAGTCCTGCTGATAAGTCTTTTTGAGCACTACCATTTGGTAGATGGTGGATCTGAAGGGTGAGACTGCAGTCTCTGTTGTTAAGGGTGAGAAGAGTCCTTTAGGTGAGGCCAGCTTCATTTCTTTTCACAATCCGTGACTGTCTGGCTGTCGCTGAGCTAGGTACAGAACGCTCAAATCCCTCTCCTTTTGTTGTGGGCACTCCAGGCTGTAGACCACCCTACAGATTAGAGCATCAATTCTCACTCTGCACTGAGGCTGTGTCTAGAGAGCTGCCTGGAAGGACAGATGGAAGCAGAATCTCACAAACCGGTTCTTAAGGTGCAGACAGAGAGACACATCCCCTTTGATTGTATAAAAGTGGGAGCCAAACACCCACTTGTTCCAGTTTCAAGTTCTCTCAACCAAGGAAGGGAATGCTTTGCAGAGTACTGAGAGGACTGCTGTACAGCCGGAGCTGGTATCTGCCTGACAGGCAACCTCCCAAAGGTGAGCGGACATCACCTGCAGTTTGGGCTTGTTGGTAGAAGCTGAATCTCTAACTGGAAGCACCCTGAAGCGAACATGCTGCTGAGAGATGGATGGAGCCTTCCAACCCTGCAGAGATGTGACTATCTTGAAGTCTTAGAGCAGCTTGAACCCTATAACTGTATGAGTCGCTGAATGAAGGCTGAAGAGAGACAGCTGCATGTCCTGAGGCGTGTGGGCTGCAGATTCTCTGTGAGGACAAATCTCAAAGGAAAAGTAGACAGACTGTTGCTGCTGCCCCCAAAAAGACTGTGCCCGAAGTTGATAATGCCACTGGCCAGAAACTCATGTTGAGACAGAGTTTAGTGCCATCACAAAGTTGTGGCTCGGTGGAGTTACCACTGTAAAAAAGTTATTCAGTCTGTCACGGAATGTGATACCCTTCTGAAGATTGCACCCAGAGAGGTCGTGCTGCCACCCTTCAAATACTTTCACCTGGGCTGCTGTATCTCTACACCTGTGATGCTTCTTGTGGCTGCTGTGACCTTTGACCTTGCCAGCCTATTGACCACAACTAAGCGGTGACCTTTGACCTTGCCAGCCTATTGACCACACCTACAGCTGGGGACATCAGAAACTGTCTCCCTCTAGTGTTCCTCTATGGTCCTAACTTTACCAGCCTCCAGCTTGTATGTCTCTCCCAGAAGTTCATTCATCTTTACTTACTCCCTTTCACTCATCCATCTTTACATCCATCCTTTCACCCATTCATCCATGCATCTATTCATCCACCCCGTCACTCATCCATCCACTCTCCGCTCCTCACCCTTTTGTGTTAATTATGCATGATGCTTTGTCTCCCGAGCTGCAGACAGAAAAGGCCCATCAAAAAGCTCAACCTTGCTGTAGCTGCCCATTTCTTCATCAGGCATAAGTTTTGCACATGTGCTAATAATTGATCCTTCTCGACAAAGTGACAAATCAACAGACTAAAAAGCTGACTAGTAGATTTCAAACAGAGCAATCAAAGCTGAATTCCCAAGAGCACAAAACACTATAAGTGACTGAACAAGTCAAGGTGCAGTATAGAATGATAATTTAAACTTTATTGTGGGCGGCTCTGATTAATGAAATAATTATTATCTCAGTTTCCATGTCGGTGGCTTGAACCTGTCCAGTGGCAGAATCTGGGATAGTTAAACATAAAGTATTATAAATGGAGTGTTAAAGAGTGTGCAAGCATACATTTCTACTTTATCTCGATCCGATGAGTCTTTTTTTTCAGGAGTTCTGAGAGGTAAGGAAAAACGTATTTAATCTTTCTATCAAATTACAGTGTAACCCATTTGGCCACACATTGAATCTCAGAGACAGAAATTATAGTACAAAAGGTGTATTACAAATTTAAAGCCAAACTGGTATTCCTAAGTCTTAAAAGCATTCCATACAGGTACAGAATCACCAAAGGAGAATTGAACAACAGGATCAAATTAATTTGACAAAGTATTAATTATACCAATATTTCTGAAACAGAGATACAAAAGATGAGAGAAAGTACTTAGTGATCAGTAATCAAATTGCGATCTGTCTGCTTAATCATTTGAAACTATTTAAATCCAAATATGCTAACTAAGCTAAAGAACCTTAAAGATTTACCTGAATTTAGAAATACATTTTATTAGAAAAGTGCCAGCATAAAAGAAACCTCAATAGAGGTTCTGCAAGAGAGGTGTGAGTAAAATAAAGGTACTTCAGCAAAACTAAAGTAGAGAGATCTGTACCTCTCCAAAGGTGTCCATAACAAAGGGCAGCGGGAATCTGAATATCCTAAATAACTAAACCCCACTTAAACCATGTCAGAGCTTACTTCACCAGTTCCAGTAACTTTCCACCTTCCATACACAATGTCAATTCCAATTAGGCTTTTAGCTCACAAACTGAACAGGTCGACCTTGGTCACCTCCTCTATCAGGAGTTCAAAAAGGGAGTTTATCTTCACATTTGCCTTGTTCGCTCTTTTCGTCCTTGGCACACATCCTCTTATACCCCCTTTATCTTAAACTAACCATAAGCTTTTCATTACTGTGAATCTGTGCAACCGCACCTGCAAAACGAAAATATGCAACACAGGCAGAACTCCATGTTGAAAATTAAGCACAGAAAAACATTTCAGATCTTCTTAAGTCAGCTTAACATAGGTTCACATGGCTATACCTGCATATCTTTGCATAAGTATATGAGTGACGAATAAATGCAATAAGATATGAATTTGCAATATTACCATAATCCAAATACATTTGAATATTAATGCATACATATGCATACAAATGTTGATAAATGTCATTAGAAAACATTACTTGACAACATTTTTACTTATAAATGCACCTCGTGTAAAATGATTTTCAGTTCATCGTGTTAACATGAATACTATGAATCACACAATACATATGTTACTGAATATATTTCCAAGTCACTTCTGGAATGCATAATGGCACGGCCAAGTTATGCTCTCTCAACACAAAAATCGATGCAAATCGTGCTCTGTTTTTTAGGGTATTGGCCCTTTCACAAATGTTTTTGTCAGTAACAGTTACCAGCAGCGGCTCCTCTGCTATGGTGGAGAAGCTTCGCCCCCCAGCTAGCAGCAGCTGCAAAACTTTAAAAATAAAACGATAATAAACAGCATTTATTATCATTTTATTTTTAAAGGGGTGGGGCCATGGGGGGATGACAACCATGGAGGGGAGTGGTGAGCCCTCCCCTCAGTGCGCATGTGTGTTTGGCCAGCCAAACATACGTGTGCACTGAGCTCTCTCCAACCCGGAACTGTGTTGCTATGTTGGAGAGAGCAGGCACAGGCTCCCATTCTGCCTGGGAGCACCAAGTCAGGGTGTTCCGGCCAATCCTAACACTGCTTTCATGCAGCATTAGGATTCGCCGCAGGGCAGGCTGGGAGCCTTTGCCTGCCTGCAGTTCAGCGGAGAGAGAAGAAGAGCGGTGTTGCTGAGGTAAGTTATTTTATTTTTATTGGTTTTGTTTTGTTCCACACCCTCTGCCCCCGCCCCGTCACTTTGCACGGTCGCCAGCCGTGACTGATACCTACCCTCTGTTTTCACATGTGATTTTCACATGCACTCAAACCTCGTGCAGAAATATCTCATGCGGAACGTGCAAAGATAGTCACACAATTGTTGATCCTATCATAAATCTGAAATCTTTGTAGGCGTTTTAACGCAAACATTCAGTAAAGGCATTCATTTCTCTAGATCAGGACTTTCAGTGTTTGGAACAACACCATTTTGAGAAATTTACATTTTAGGACTCGACGGACGGGGTTGGAATGTTGCACAATACTTCCGAAAATGATGTTTTTGAGCTCCTCAAGTCTCAGGTACGGCTATAGTTATAGTTTTAACAGAGTTTGAATAGGATCAATCTGTGCGATGAGCTGAAACCTGGTAGCCCAGATATGACGAAGTCCCGTGGCACTAACATCCACTTGAGAATGCTACGCATCTACGTAATGGATCATTAGAAATCCTCCTCATTGTAGTGGCAGCAATGAAGGAAGCGAGGCGATTGCGTTGCATTAAATCACTCTTTATTTTCTTGCCACAAACAATAAGGCCCACGAGGAGCCGCCGGGAGCACCACCGCCAGCCCGAGTCCGCGCGCTCCGCTTTTTGTCCTCCGCGCGCCGCCCCCGACGTCACAACCATCCTCGCCCGGATTGGCCGTGACGTCAGGAGGCGACCTAAACATAGAAGAAGGACTACCTTCTGCCCCCCGGCGTCTCGTACGTTAACTCACGTACGACATCTCCCCTTTTAACAGAAACATAAACCTGTGGAACTTCATCTCATAACAAAATCTTCGAACCTCTTGGGAACTCGGATATGCCTCATCGGCCTGCTCGGGGTAATATACTGGGGTGAACCCACCCTGCCAGCGCCTGTACCCTCTTGGCCTGAACTCATTGCGCTGTGACTGTCGCTCTTCGCAGGTTAGGGCCTGCTACTATTCTGTCCTTCGGCATCCGCCAAGCCGCGCCATGCTTTCTCACACCGATCTGCACTTCCATGTCCGATCCGCCCTCGCATAGAGGACGTATTCACACACTCCTCATCACCAGTGACTACATCCCTGGCTTCATGACTTTGCCACTCATCCATATCGTCCATGCTCTCGGCCCCACACCCACAACTACCTCTCATGATGATTTCCTCTTGACCAGCCTTGAGCCTGACGATGTCGTCCTTGCTTCGCCACCCCCCTCCTTCCAAACAGACTGCTCCTCTTGTCACTCCTTGCACACGTATAGGGGTTTGAAATACAGACTCTCCTTTCCTCACCTTGTTAGGTTTCTTCACCAATACCCAATCCCCCTGCACTATATCTTTAGCTTTGGCTCTGTTCACGATGTCAGCATACCGCTTGTTGCTTTCCTGTTTAGCCATGATTCTTTCTTTGACTCTCAAGCTCTCATCAGGTAACACCTCAATTTCCTCCCTCATGTCATACCACTTATTGAATTTAGGGGTAAGCTCACTCATACATCTTCTCCCCCTCATCCAGTAGAACGGAGTGTGTCCCGTAACTTCATTGGGCGTGTTATGAAAAGTGTGCACCTTGTCCGCCAGAAACGCTTTCACATCCATGTTGGAGGCGACTGCCTGTTGCACACCCTCCTTGAGGAACCTATTCATCCCCTCAACCTGCCCATTGCTCTTCGGGCTGTACAGCGGGGTCTTCTCCTGCTTTATCCCTAACCTGGACAGAAAATCCGTCATCTGCCTGGACACCAGCTGGGTGCCGTTGTCAGACACCATGATCTTCGGCTGCCCCTCAATCGCGAACATTTTCGTCAGTGCCTTGATCACTCGGTCAGTGGTAACCTCCCTGACGAACTTGTAGTGGATCCATTTGGAGAAGTAATCTGTGAGAACGATGAGATGTCTACAATCGTCTGGTAGCACGGTAAATGGGCCCGCAAAATCAATGGCAATCTTGTTCCATGGACCAGCAGGAATGTCCACCAGCTGCAACTCCCCTTTCGCCGTCTTCCAGTGTTTGTCGGCCCTTAAACACGGTCCGCACCGATCAATGAAGCTGCTGATGTCGCTGCACATCCCTGGCCACCAGTAGTACTGCTTGAGGAGATTTTTTGTAGCGGTACTGCCCGGGTGGCCCTTATGGGCAATCCTGATTAGCTTGTCTCTCAAACCTTCCGGAGGCACAAACAGTTCGTGTCTCTTCACAATTCCGCCCTCAATGGTGAGTTCAGAGCTAACCTGTTGGAAACTCCTGAGTGCTCCGTGCAGGTTCCGGACCGGGGGCCAACGAGCCGTCATGTGGTCCATCACCCTTCGAATAGTCGTGTCCTTCTCCTGAGACGTCAACCACTCTTCCTCAGATATGGATCCCTCGCAAATGGCTGTTGCATCCACCATTGCCACCACGCATTCCGTGTCATCCAGGGAACCGTCCTCCTCACCCGTGACCGGCATGCGCGATAGGCAATCCGTCCTGCAATTGAGGCCGCCCTTGATGTGTCTGATGGTGAAGTGATATTCTTGCAACCTTGACAGTAAACGTAGGAGCCTCGAGCTGGCTTTGCCATTGCCACGTCCTTCACCATCCATCATGTATATCAAGGGTTTGTGGTCAGTGACCAGTTCGAACTCCCTGCCCCACAGATAATTCCTCAGTTTCTCCACGGCCCAGACACACGCGAGCGTCTCCCGCTCGATGGTGCTGTAGTGCTTCTCTGTTTCGCTCAATGACCGGGATATGAATGCAACTGTGTTCTCCTTCTTCCCTTGGAATTGGCAAAACACTGCGCCGATACCCTTGGCACTGGCGTCAACTGTGATCACGTTCCGGAGATCCTTGTTGTACGGCTGTAATACTGGAGCCGCGGCGATTGCCTGCTTGACGAATTCAAAGGCAGCGCTTTGTTCCTGTGTCCACGTGTATTTTTCGTTCTTCCGCAGCAGTTTCCTTAGAGGCTCCACTGTGATCGCGTATCCTTGCATGAACTTGGAATAGTATTCACTGAGTCCCAGGAACGATCGCAAGGCGTCTTTGTCTCCTGGGCAGGGGGCATCTCGTATGGCCCTCACTAAGTCATCTTTAGGCGCGATGCCATTTGGGGTAATACATGCCCTAAGTATTCGATCTTCCCTTCCATGAACTTGCATTTGTCCTTGGAGACCGTCATCCCCCTTTTTTTTAGCACCTCCAGCACTCTGCCTAGCAGTTCCAGGTGCCCCTCCTCATCTTCCGTGTGTATCAGAATGTCATCCTGGAAGGCTTCAACTCCCTTCATATCGCAGAAGAGAAGGTCCATCAGCTTTTGGAAGACGCCCGAGGCCGATGCTCCAAACGGGGTAATAAAGGTGGTCAATTCCTTGGAATCCTCAGTGAGACATACCTAGTGATATGCGGACTTCAGGTCTATCAGGGTGAAGAACCTCGATCCTGATGTGGAAGATAATATCTCCTGAATGTTGGGCAGAGGATGGCAGTTCACCAGGATATTTCTGTTCAAGGATCGCAGGTCTACACACAGCCGAATATCCACTGTCCTCTTCTTCTTGGACACCACAATTGCGGACACCCACTCTGATGCGCCTGCCTCCTCTATTACTCCTTCTACTTTCAGCCTATCCAGAACAGCCTTCAGCTCCCCCTGACCGAAAGGGGAATCGTTCTGACCTTGTGCTTAATTGGCATGGCACCCTCTTTCAACCGTATGGCATGCACAAATCCTCTTACACACCCTACCTTGTTTTCGAAAACGGAATCAAATTTGTCGAGAACCTCAGCTAATCCTTCATGCAAATCCTCAGGCTGCACGTAATTGACCCAATCATCCCTCAGAACTATGGGATCTTCTGCCCCAGGGACTAGCATCACACCCAGCTTCGCCAGGTCCTTCCACCCCACAAGGCTCCTCCCTTTTTCAGCCACATATATCTTTGTTCTCACTGTGCGCCCTCGAAAGGTGAGGGAGTCCCAGAAGTACCCCCTCATCAATATGTCATGTTCCCCGAAGGCCTTTGGGTTCACATCCGTCTCATGCAGTCGTACATCCTGCCATTTCAAATCAAATGTCCTATCAGAGATCAGGGTAAGAGAGGAACCAGAATCAGCCGTAAATGGCAATTCTACCGCACCAATCATGATGGAGCCAATAGGCCCCTTCACTCTTCCGTCCTCATCATCAATGGACAGCACGATGTCCGCATCCGCATCCATGTCACTATCGCTCACCGAGCTCACTTTCATGCCCGTACTAGCTTTCTTGGCTTTACACACTGCAGCAAAGTGGCCCACCTTCCTGCATTTAGAGCAGCTTTTGTACAAGGCAGGGCAGGTCCTGCTGTCTGCTAAGTGGTCCCTTGACCCACATCTAAAACAAGTGAGCGGCCTCCTGCCTCCCCCTCTATCGCTCGCCGCCCTGTCTGGAGTCTTGGGCGCATGTTTCTGTCTGTCCTGCACATAGAACACATTTGAAGCCTGACTAGTGCTCGCCAGTTCCTTAGAAGACACCATGGAGCGTTCCACTGCCTTTGCAATGGCCGTCACTTCCTTCAGTGAAGGGTTCCTGCATGAAAGCAAACGTTCCTGCACTTTCTTAGTGTGGCAGTAGAACACCACCTGGTCTCTGATGTAAGTATCAATCATCTCCGCAAATTCACAATCTTGGGCCAAAACTCGTAGGCACGCAATATACTCTTCGATGGTCTCTCCTTCCTCCTGTTTCCGCAGTGCGAATTTATGGCGCCCCACCATGATGTTACATTCCTCAGCATAGTGCAGCTCAAGTCGCTTAACGGCCTCCTGGTATTCATTCAGAGGAGCTGTAGCCCCAGGGGGGTTCACATAAACCGGCAAGCTATCGAAAACCTCCTGGCCAGCCTTCCCCAACAGTCCGAATAACAGCGACTTTTTGCGTTCGGGGCTATACCCCTTACCATCAATGGAGACGATATAGTTCTCAAATGCGCGCAGCCAACACTTCCATTTCATGCACGGCTTACCAGGAGAGTCCAGGAAGAGAGGAGGCACGCAGATACTAACGGTCTGCGACATGACCGGAAGGCGGGCACCACACCCGGATAGACCACGTGAAACAGGTGCAGCAGCAACTATGGAGGCTCCTAGGCGGCACGGCAGGATACCCCAGGCCACGTCCAATGAGGTGTACACAAGTTGACAGGAAACCCGGGGCACGGGCCTACTGCCTGGTCCTCACGTAGCAGGGTCGTCACAGATCACTCGCATAGAGCTCTCCCGCATCAGCTCACCGGAGGCAGTGCACGTGGTCATCGGCGAGGAGATATCAGCACGCCCCATCAGCAGCAGGAAACACCAGGCACGTTGGACTACACTCGTGGGCCATAGTAGAAGCTGTGACCCTCGTCGCCATTTGTAGTGGCAGCAATGAAGGAAGCGAGGCGATTGCGTTGCATTAAATCACTCTTTATTTTCTTGCCACAAACAATAAGGCCCACGAGGAGCCGCCGGGAGCACCACCGCCAGCCCGAGTCCGCGCGCTCCGCTTTTCGTCCTCCGCGCGCCGCCCCCGACGTCACAACCATCCTCGCCCGGATTGGCCGTGACGTCAGGAGGCGACCTAAACATAGAAGAAGGACTACCTTCTGCCCCCCGGCGTCTCGTACGTTAACTCACGTACGACACTCATGTTAACAACTGCGGCATATAACACTGGAAAGGTGCTCGTAAAGTATAGCAGTTAAATAGTCCTCTTTCATTTGGCATGTTTAGTGCCTTTTCCACATAATTTTTTTTTATCAGGACAGGCAGACATCTATACTGCAAATTACATTTTTGATTCTTGCATGGTCGCTTCCAGGGCTCCTGCTTTGTTTGGTAAACACTTTAATCATTTGGCAAAATGTACACATGCCTCAGCTCTGCTCTCTGACTTATAGGTACTGCCCACCGGCTGGGGCCGTGTCCTTGGTTCTAAGAGACTTGTCACGCTGCTTGTATTAATGAACTGCAATTATCCATTGGGAACCAGCTCTATAGCCTCTCTCCCTCTTGGCAGGCCCCTGTAGTTTGATTATAACTTTTTTTTAACACCGAAGGATAGTAATTGATGGCAGTGCATGCTAGGCGCTTTTGTACGATTTTGCACTCCATTGCAAAGTTCAAATTTCCCAGCAATCCCGCTGGCATATCATGTTAAAATACATTATCTGAGAAGCAGGACTTGAGAAGGCTATAGTGGGCAGTGGAAAGGGAGAGCAGTGCTGATTATTAGGGTCACTTAACATTTCAAAACAAAATAACTTGTAAAATAAACAACAGTCTTAAGAATTTCAAAGCAGATAGGAAAGTGTAGGTGTGCATCTTTTTTTGTCTGTGTGTGTAAAAATCTTAGGTTAAGTCCGACAGACACCTCACCAGATCTGACTGAAAGCCCCTGTACCCAACTATTTACTAGAGCATACATTGATTAGGGGAGATGTGACACCCCGAACATCCCCCTGAATCTATGCCGCTTGCAAAAACCAAAGTGAAAGTCAAATGTTAAGACAAAAAAGTGCCATATTTGCTGAGACATGGCATATATTTCTCTCCACCAGCATTGGTGCATTTATGGTCCTCATGCACCAACACACACCCTTGAACCATAGTGCAAAGATGCTTGCATTCTCTAAAGCATACATTTTGTACAGGAAGTGGACCCTTCCAGTACAAAAACTAACTTTTAAGACATCTCCCGCTTTGCATGTGCACTGTACAATGCAGCACACTCGTTCGCCGTGCAATGCAGCACATACACAAAGTTGAAAAATGTCTCCTTGTTACACCTGCCTCGAGCAGAGGTAAGGTTTAGGCTAGTTTTAGGTAAACTTCTAAGCAATGCTGGAGAATATGAGCTAACACTTTATAGTGTCAGGTGTTCTAGGAAGAATTAGAAGGCTGAAAGTAATGTAATCTCTTGTATAGAATTCTCAAAGCAACTGTGTGGAAACGTGTTAGTATTTGAAAAGCACCTTCTGAAAATCAACATGAACAAAAGTTTCCGAGTTGTTATATCAGATTTTGGTGGATGCAGTGAAGAGAACATGTAGAATCAACACACTCCTCTTGTATAAGGGAACAAACAGCATTTAGGGCCAAATGCGTAAAACTATTTTGTGGCTGCAAAGCCTGGATTTGGAAAATCACCAACTTTGTGACTTTCTTTTCGGAAATCTAAAAAAGTTACTCTGAGAGTTGGAAAAGTCTTTGACTTGCAAAATACCTTTTTTGCAACCCTGTCCAAATCAAAAGTAGATGGGAAGTGCGGCAGTCCAGTCTGCAATTCGAAATGCTATTTATCAATGGTGTAACAGCTGCAACCCGCTTAAGAGGTAATCAATCTCGTCTGCTGGCTTGGTTATTGCATAGTGCAGACTCCGCTCACTCATCACAAGAATTTGAGTATCCCCGACAGTGGTAGCCCTGCAAGAAACTGATATTCATGCATCATTTATGGACCACTATTGCACACTTTACAACTGTCCTAGGGTGAATCATCGTGTTCACTCGTGAACCTGTGTTCATGTAGCTTCCTTAAATCAGTAGAACTTCCCACACTAACCCCAATGGAGCAAGAGGAACTCAATGCTCCTCTTACGATACAAGAAGTTCAGGGATCAGTATGAGGCACTGCAACAAATAAGACACCGGGGTTGGATGGGCGCCCTATCAAATTTTATAAGGCGTACGAACACCACCTAGCCCCAAAACTACTTGAGCTGTATAAAGAAGCACTGGTGGAAGGCCACCTCCCACCATCCCTCAGGTAGTCCCTCCTAGTCTCCCTTCCTAACTCAGGGAAAGATCCCATGGAGCTTGCTTCCTACTGCCCACCGCCCATGTTGGGGTCAGATTATAAAATATTGAGTAAAATCCTGGTGGGTTGCCCGTATCACCATATGCCACGACTAGTGCATTCAGACCAGAATGGGTTCATACTGTCGTAGTTTGGACTCTTGCTCTGAGCAAGACTGCTGGTCTCAGGATGACAGTACTTTCGTTTGTAGGTGACTAAGGTGGTCATTCTGACCCTGGCGGTCTTTGACCGCCAGGGCGGAGGACCGCGGGAGCACCGCCGACAGGCCGGCGGTGCTCCAATGGGGATTCCGACCGCGGCGGTAAAGCCGCGGTCGGACCGGCACCACTGGCGGGGTCCCGCCAGTGTACCGCGGCCCCATTGAATCCTCCGCGGCGGCGCAGCTTGCTGCACCGCCGCGGGGATTCCGACCCCCCCTACCGCCATCCAGATCCCGGCGGTCGGACCGCCGAGATCCGGATGGCGGTAGGGGGGGTTGCGGGGCCCCTGGGGGCCCCTGCAGTGCCCATGCCACTGGCATGGGCATTGCAGGGGCCCCCGTAAGAGGGCCCCTACATGTATTTCACTGTCTGCTGCGCAGACAGTGAAATACGCGACGGGTGCAACTGCACCCGTCGCACAGCTTCCACTCCGCCGGCTCGATTCCGAGCCGGCTTCATCGTGGAAGCCTCTTACCCGCTGGGCTGGCTGCCGGTCTGAAGGCGACCGCCCGCCAGCCCAGCGGGAAAGTCAGAATTACCGCCGCGGTCTTTCGACCGCGGAACGGTAACCTGACGGCGGGACTTTGGCGGGCGGCCTCCGCCGCCCGCCAAGGTCAGAATGAGGCCCTAAGTCTCTTCCTACAACTAGTTGTAACTGTTGTCCAAACCTTACCGGCTTACTAGCAGTACCTCACCATAAACACAATAGTCAAAGGTGATTTGTAGCAGTCGCTTACGCATGGACTCAAAGTACAATATCTCAGGGTTGTCGTGGTTAAACGGAAATTACCCTTTTCTCACAGATTTATTATGTCTCATACAAACAAAGGCAATAACACAGATGCAGTAAAGTTATAATAGTTTTTATTCAACATAACTGCAATTTGTGATAAGTTGCATGAACTGCAATGATTAGGATAATGAATATACCAAGCAACAGTATTGTGAAGAGGAGAGTCATTGTTATAAAGACCCCCACCATTATGCAATATATGAAAGAAGTATATGTATATGTAAAAGATGGCACAAGCCCTTATACCTCAAAGAGAGCTGGGTTTGTTAAACCTAATCTGCCAAAACCGTGTCAATGAGAGGAGCCCCCAACCCTCGTTACCTTGGAATGAGGTCTCTATTTCAGACTCCGCAGGGACACGAAGACTGGGTCAGTGTCAAGATGACTGCAGCATCGGAATCAGCGATGGTGGCGATGCCCTCTGGTCGGAAGCCCTCTGATTATCTGTCTAAAAGTGTGTTGTATTTATACAGATCTACAAGGTCCCCTGACATAAGTGTTATTCATAACAATAGATAACAGGCATGCTTGGGACGGCAATTAATATCAACAATCCCTCGAAAGTATAGAGAGGGAAAATCCCTAAGTGTGAATGCCTACTGTATGTTTGTCTTTCGTGCTTGATCTTGACGCCTTGGCGCAGTGACACCGATAATAGAACCCATAACAAGTGGCCTAACTATAAACAAGGCTGCCATTTTAAAGGAAATAAATAATTAAATGGACTAAGACAGAGCAAGCTAAGTAGGTTAAAAGTCACTGGGTGACGGGGGCACGAGTTTACAAGCCGACGGCTAAGCTAACTCCTGTTATCCCGTTAAAACAAACTAGGATTCACTACAATACCCGGAAGTTCCACCACTTGGAACATACTCAGACAATCAGAGTAATGGAAGCAGCCCCAACCCGTTGGCTGTTCACTGCATGCCTGGTAGTAGACCTGGAAAAGGCATTTGATACAGTGGAACGGGAGTACCTTTTCTCTACTCAGACTGTGTCATAGTGGGCAGGCTGCAGGAACTGATATGGCTGTTGTATGTGGAACCACTGGCGTGAGTAAAAAGAGGGCAATGTATTTCTCCCCCCTTTCGGGTGAGCCAGAGGACACGGCAAGGATGCCCGTTGTCCCCCTGACTCTTCGACCTAGCTTTAGAGACTTTGGCTCAAAAATCACATCAGATGACGGGGGATCCCAATATCTGAGGAAACACATGCAGTCTAGCTATACATGGATGATGTCTTGGTTTATATATGTGACATTAGGGGAGACATCAAACAAATTCAGATCATTCTACAAGAGTTAAGGCTGCATCTGGTTTGCAAATGAACTGGGCAAAGTCCTGTTTAGTCCTGTTAAATCCACATAGCCCCCAACTGGACTTCCTCATAGACAATTACCCTTTAAAGAGTGTTGGAGTGTGACTTTTATAATTAATATTAACACTGAAAGTTTGCACTATAATGTGTGATGAAGCCGCATAGAAGATGTGTTAAACTAGAAGAAAATTAATGTACGTGTTTGAAATGTGCCCACTGGGAGTTGCCACCAATGTATACGATGATTAATGAAAATGACTAATAATGAATTAAACATGTACTAATGTATGACTTTGTACTAGTATTAAGGATTATATATGTGTGGTTTTGCTAAATTAATCACTAGGCCTTAGTTAGCAAGGGTCTGGGCCTAGCTGCCTGGTCTCATATTAACTGTGTTTTTCTAACATGCAATGTGCTGCTTTCCTGAAGGACACAAAGCTGTACTTTTCCAGAAGCTAGAGATATGTGTGTAGCTGTAGTAAATTCTTTCTCATGGGACCCGACTTCCTCAAGGAGACATTCTTACCGAATGCAACAGTGTAATTCGCAACAGGTGCAAGGTCGTCTGGACTAGGAGAAGACAATGGAACTACTGACTGGAGCGACAAGTGTAACTTTTCTTACCTGACATTCCACCCGTTGTAGACGTCAATCACAGGAGCCAATCAATTGCATGAGAACCGTCTTAGGTGAAAATTCTAGTAAGGTGTGTGACGGATTATTGGACAGAGATAACGATGCACCAAATATTGCCCAATGGGAAATTAGAGACTTGTTCGACAACTTTGATATAATGGCGTGACCTGAAGAGAAATCAGCCATTTTTTTTCTTAGCCATTCTTCCTGAAGCCATTATCGAGCCATTCTTCATCACCCTTTCCCATTCTGAGAGACTTGATCTTTAGCTGTCTGATGCTTTAAACCATCCTCATCCTACCCCTTGCTTGTTATGCACTTCTCCTCCTTATGAGGGAAGAGTCTTTATTTGCTGTGCCCTACTGAGACCTACCTAACTATCCTGGCTGATGGCGAATCAACTGATGTCCTGAGGACGAAGACTGATCCTGCATGCTGATTCATTCGGATGGGTAACTATTTGATTATAAATTGTAATTGTCTGTTTGCCTTTTCTTTCTAGGTACCAACTGCTTTTTTCATAGAGGCCATAGTTAGGTGGTTTCCAAATTCATGTTGCCAAATTGTTTTGCATGAAGCCCAACATGCTGATCCTAATTAGAGGTTAGTTAAGGAGTTCACTAATATCTGATGCAAATAGACAAATGACCGTCTTATTGCTTTGTTGAATAATGTGCTAATGATACTCTGCTAAAGTTGACTCATGTTAACGTCGTGTTTTGTTCTAATGTTCATGACCTATGTTTTGATAAAGTCTTACTTGAGTTGCCAAGTTATAGTGGTATTGATGTGCTTAATGATATTGCAACTAATAAATATGATACTAGAGTGTAACTAATAGGGAATAAATATCCTAAATCTTACTAGATTTGTGTGGTTATTCATGGCTGAAAGGTCGTGGTGTGTTTGATTCTAATTAAATGTTATTGATTAGTTTGGTTGATTAGTTATTGTGAACATTGATGAGGTTATTGATCTATTGATTGAAATGCTAAACGGATATCTCGCTCTGGGAAGTCCCCAAACGTGGTCAAAAGATTAATTGGCCTAAAACGAGTCCCCTTGTAAGTTAAATTATAAAGGTTGTGATGCGTTATCAGTTCTGGTAGCAGAGGACGGTTTCGGCCCTTTCGGGCCCTAGGACGAGGGACCATTGTTTGCAATTTGTTTTTGAAATAATGCAAATTGGAAAGATGATGTGCCCCTAAGTCCGAAATGACCTTCTCGGAATCTCGTAGCTTGCCGAAGTGAGTAGGGTATGTTCTCAGCGTTCTAGTGATAGTGTGAGTGACGTAGGGTTTGCACTTGCACAGCTTATGCATACCGCAGGTGAATTGTGAGGTTTGTGAGAATTTTAGGCCAAGTGATGTTTTAGTAGGAGTGTGCGTACTCCGCAGTGTGAGAGTAGGGAAGTCGGTGAACTTCATGTGAGTGTGGCGCTTGATGCTCAAACAAATTGTCCACATGGTTGTTGGTAATGTACGGACCCTGTGTGGTCTAAGACTCCGTATATTGATGGTTTATCTCGTAATTTGCGCGGTTTAATAGGTCAATCAGGCGTGGTTGACGAGTCGAGTTTGAGTCAAAGTGAGTGAATGAAAACTTCGATGGAGATTTGGTGAGTCCTAAAGTGCACTAGGACAACCCATTGACAAGTCGAGAGTAGAAATTGTGGGTCAAATTTGCTTGCAAGTGCGGGATCTGAGAAGGCTAAGCAAAATCTCTGTAAAGCTCTGAAGCGATTGTGTTACCCTTCCTGTAGTAAACTGGCAAATTTGAGTTTTGGTAGTGCTCGCAATATATGGCATTAGTTTTGTGCGAATAGAGAGTGAGGAAGACAAGCCGCAAGACTTTGACAGATGCAGTGTGTGTGAGTGTGACATCATTGGAGCCGCGCCCGGATAGGTCAGTTAGTGAGAAGGGTCGCGCACGGATTCGTGAGAGGCAATTGGTTGAGAAGGTGGGTGAAGAGAGTTCTGGGAATTAAAGTCACTTCCTGATTCGATTGTTAACAAAATAAAAGACACAAAATGAAGTTTTTCAAGGCTCTAAAGAACGCTTTAAGGGGAGATGTGTTACCTCGAGTGTGGGGGAGCCTACGCCACCAGAGGGGACACCGGCTTATGCCGTAATGGAGGAGAGGGGAGCCGCGCCATGTCTTTGGCTAAAGCAATGCTACAAAATGACAGAGAAAGAAGGGTCTTTACCGTTTCTGGAGCACGGAACGTTCAATTTAATGATTTTGGAAAATTAGCAGAGGGTGTTAAATGAACAAAAGCCACCTCCGAGGCCAGCACAGTTTGAGGGATTAGCAATTTGGGAACTGATGGCCATACGACAACAGAAATTTGAGAGGAGAATGAGGAAAGCTGAAAAGACACTAGCGGAGGCTAGGTGGGATAGTGAGCAGAGGATCTGGAGAAGAGAGATAATAGACGGAGTTAGGATGTTTCCAGCGATAACTCAAGAAGGCGGAACCCAAGGAGGGAAAGCTACTTGTAAGACGGATAAGGGTTCTAGCAAAGAAAAGGAGACTAAGAAGTCCTGGGCAGAGGCAGATGAGTTCCTTTATCAGTTGCTACATGATCGACCATCGCCATATGCCTTAGATGATAATAGACCAAGTACTAGTGCAGGTCCTGTAAATTCGACACAGAACCAGGGGACAACAAACACAGTGCAGGTGAGTACTGTTGCAACACCAGTTCCGATGCAGAACAGTGTCAGTGTGTCTACTGCTCCAGAGATGCAGACACAGCTGCAGCCACCACCGGTTCAGAGACTTTACCCTGAGGTCCCAATATTAGAGACTACTATGAATTTGATGGTGCCGTCAGATCCGGCTTATACGAGACCAAAGCTAAAACAGATTGAGCCAACTCCACTTTTACTGCCTCAGGCACAGCAAGAGATGGTTCCGAATTACGCCTCAGTCACGGGACCACAGTTGGCCACAGCACCGATAATGAATCAGAACATGGGAGCTTATGCTCCACAGGGTTTGGGAAGCAGGCAGTCGCCAGCCGCCATATCCTTACCTATCACAGTTGGTCCGTCAGTACCATTGTGTGCACAGGTGAAGTCTGGTGTATGCGATCAGGGAGTAATGACCCAAGAGATGACAAGAGGAGGGTTAGTAGGGAACTCTCAAGGGGTGACTCCAGTGGAACAGACAATAGAAAGATCTAGATCCTTGTTAGACTTCAGTCCGATTGGGGTTCCTCCAGATACCATGAGACAAACAGGTTTGGGACTGCTGCCCCGCAGATCTCAAGCATGAACGTACCGAAAACGCCGATGATGCAGGCTGGAAATATCTCATTGCAAGGTTTAACAGTGCAACAACTGAATGAATGGTTAGACAAGTTAAATTCACCACAGACTACCCCTGCGACAGCAGAGCGGTCAGAGAGAGAGGAGTACCTGAATTTTGTGAGGTTGGGCATGGAGGCAGCTGAGCTAGTAGAAGGGAGCATGGGAGTGAACAGGCTAGAGTCATAAACTGAAGCAGAGTTGAGGTATCTGTGCCCAAAGATAACTAAAGAAATTAGCAAGGTGCACCAGAAATTGGCAAACCTGGAAGATAAATACGGCATAGACTTAGACAATACTAAACATCTGAGAGGAGTTACAGGTTAGACTTGGAGCCTAAGGATTTTGATCGCATGAGGTCTACTGGGATGAAGGCACACCTTAAAGAAATACTGCAGAGTGCACAAGTTTGGGGAGCCTTAGAGAAGTGGGAAGGCAGATGGTCAAAGAAAAGAGATAAAAGGAAAAGTGACTGCCCGGAGCAACAGCAGGCGAAACAAGTGCCGGATACCTGTACAATAAAGATGTTACCCATGAGAGAGACGGCTGGAGGGGTTCTTGTCCATGTACCACGGTCTAGAGGTGACATTCTGTCATTTACAAATGATTTCCCTAGGCTGAGGGAGAAGCCAGTAGAGTGGTACTAGCAGACAGACAGGTTTGTGAAGCTTGCGAAGTGTCTTTGGGAAGACCTGAATACTCTCTTTGAGATTATAGTTCCAGCTGATTTGTGGCTTGAGTGCAAGAGGAGTGTGGATTGGCCAACAGTGGAACCAGCAAGGGACAGAGCTACAGGAGCACTGTCGCTTGAGGTGATGAAGTACTACTATAAGGTGATTAAGTTCTTGAAGCAGAAGGTATTGCCGCAAAATATTGATTGGCAAAAGATTGATTGAACGGCACAAGAGGCCAAAGAGTCGATACATGCCTACTATGAGAGATTGTTGAAGGCGTCCAAGCACTACAGTGGTACAGAGGTCATAGAGGCGAAGGACATGAATCACCTTGTGTTCAGGTTTGTTGAAGGATTGAGATGCCATTTTGCGGAACCATTGCCACTGTGAACAAGACAGGGAATCCACAATAGAATTTTATCCTCAGGAATGTATGCTGCTTTAAAAATGATATTTAACATTAGACATCGAAGCATGAAACTCCTGAGCAGCCACAACACTCTTGAATCCCTTGCTCTCTGTTTGTTTACTAATTCCACCACTGCCAGGTTGTCCACATGAAACATCACAGCCCTATTGGCAAGTTCTCTCCCTAACACAGCCATCCCCACCAGCAAAGGAAAAAATTCTAAGAAGACTATACTCCTGCACTGTGTCAGCCACTGTTGAGGCCACGCCTCCGCGCACCACCTGCCATCCCCCCAAAAAAGACCAAAACCTGCCACTCCAGCTGCATCTGAAAATATCTTCACCTGCCACACCATGTCCTCTTCGCAATAGACCATCGAAAACCCATTAAACTGAGTAATGAATGTCTCCCAGGCCCTGATGTCCTCCCTCAAATTCACAGACATCCGAATCCAGTGATGAGGTAGTGATGTGCCTGACATAGCCAGACCCATGCGCCGGCAAAACATCCTGCCTCCTCGCACCACCCTGCAAGCAAAATTGAGAAAACCCAACAGCTGTTGTGCCACTTGCAACTCAATCTTATGTAGCAACTGGAGGTGCTGAAAAAAGCTACAATCTCTTTCACTTTGTCTGCTGCCAGCCGTGCTATGAGTGCCACTGTGTCCAGTTCGATAGTACTAAGGCCTTTCGTCTTCTCTGGGGCCAGGGGAACCCCCATGCACAGCGCCATCTCTTCAAAACACCTCAAAGCCCTGCCACATGTCCCAGATTCCGCCTCACCCACAAACAGAAAATCATCCAGGTAGTGTGACAGTGCGATGACCGCTCACTTTCATGAACACCCACTGCAAAAACGTACTGAATGCTTCAAAGAAGGCACAGGAAATAGAGCAACTCATGGGGACAACCCTGTTTACATAGACAGTCCCATCCAGCTGCATGCCTAGCAATGGGAAATCCTCAGGGTGAATGGGCAAGAGCCTAAAAGCCACCTTGAGGTCACATTTAGCCAGCTCTAAACCCCTGCTATATTTGCCAACTAGTCTAATGGGATCATTGATTGACGCATACACCACCCACGTGTCCTTGGGCATGATGAAGTCATTCACTGACATCCCCTCTGGCCAGGATAGATGATGGATGAAACAAAACTACCCTGCTTTCTTTTTTGGCACCACCCCGAATAGTGAAATCATCAAATCCTCCATAGGTTACTCATAAAAGTGGCCCGCAATCCTTCTCTCTGCGACTTCCTTACTCAATTAATTAGCAACCACTTCTGGCAACTCTCTGGCTGACCGCAAATTGGCAGCCCACCTTCACCCTCGTGGTCCCTGATAACCCACCCTGAAACCATCTCTGAAACCCCATTCCAGTCTCCGCGCTACGTCCGTATCAGGATTCATGCTCAACCAAGGTAGCAATTTGGGCAGTTCAATTGGTGTAGAAGACCATTGGCCCAGGAGTGCTTTGACCTCCATGACCCCTGGCCGATCTCCATTGTTCTACTGGGGTTAACAGTGAGAAACACTGCATGACTGGGTGCCTCCCCCCACATTTGGAACACTCATGTTTAAATTTACACAGGTGACATGAGCAGAAACCTTTGTTGAAATTCCAACAGGCTCCCACACTGGAAACTTGAGCTCACTGTGTATTACCCACCCCGACCTGGGTGCTTTAGCCAAAGACGGGGTTCAAAAGGCTTATATATCACCGGCAGCCCACTCCCTGTGTGCGTTGATGCAGCAGAATGGGAAGACACCATCCACTACATCCACAGTTCAGAATCTACATACCCCAGGTTTGTCTGGGTTCACGCTCACCCTAGCCCTGAACCCCTCATCCTAACTCAGCCATGCAAAGCCTCCAAAATGCGTCTGTACCTTGCAAATTATGGGCCTGATTCTAACTTTGGAGGACGGTGTTAAACCGTCCCAAAAGTGGCGGATATACCACCTACCGTATTACGAGTTCCATAGGATATAATGGACTCGTAATACGGTAGGTGGTATATCCGCCACTTTTGGGACGGTTTAACACCATCCTCCAAAGTTAGAATCAGGCCCTATATCCCTATACATAAACATCGCAATGGCCTTGTGAGGGTATATGTCGTTGTAAATGCTCGCATAAATAAGAAACGCTGACATCCAGTTTTCCATTGTTATTTGAACCCTCGGTCTGTGAGCTAATTCCTACTCCTCTTTCTTCTACCCTTCTATTGTCCTGTATTTTCCCATGGAGAAGCTTGAATACATCAACACATTCATGATTCCATATACGGTTTTTGGTCTTCTCCCCCACATGTGACCCCAGCGGCTTCACCGAACACATATCAGGGAGGTGCTTTTTGTGTCCACTCCCCTCCTTCACTTCGCTATGTACGTCTGTATGAGTGCCTTTATCTCTTTCACCTACTGATGGTACATTATTCTTAGCCATGATAGCACGTGTCCATGCAGCAACTGCCACTTCCGCACCAAGCTCTGCATGAATTTGCTCATCCCCACCACAATAGACTTGAACTGAGGTGCACTTGAATTGCACTGGGTTGGACCCCATTCCCACTTACCATGTAGCCCCGGTTTGAGGGTATCCACCTCCCGAACCTTCTTGCGACCACGTCTTTCTGTGCCTCCTCGTGTGCCTTCGCACCCAACTTTGTTTATTGTCATACATCAAAAGAAGAGGGAGTTGCGCCACTCCTGTGCCCCTTGTCCATCCCTTTTCACTTGCTCAACTCTTTGTCTTGAATCTCACCAACTTCCCACTCAACACTGTCTTCCTCATAGTCTAGATCTTCCAAATCCTTCACATCCATGTCATCTCTCGCTTCCTCATATTCAGCATCCATGACACCTTGACATTCTGCTGCACGTTCTCCCCCATGGTGTCTGCCATGTGACCATCTTGTGCGATTCCCCGCTGTAGGGAAGGCAGCCGAAGGCCCCCCTAGTTCTTCTGACCAATGTCCAAGGGGCCATTTTGCACCGTGTTGGCTGCGCCACCTTTCTGCCAGCCTAACCTTCTGGCATCACCGCACCGAGCCACACATAACCGCTTCTGCCACGTGTGCCTCTTACGCTGTTGAACCCACCACCCGCACAGGCCTCCTGCTGTCCTCCCATGCCGTCCTTTGGCACCCACACCCAGCTGCCCTGCTCCTGTCTCTGGTTGGCCAGATCTGCTTGCCCAGCAACGCTCTCAGTGCCTGTCTTTCTCTTGCACTGCCCATCTCTCCATAATGACTCATCCCTGTCCCTGCACTATGCCACCAAACTACGCTGCTCCCTGATCCTTGTCTCAATGTCCCCTGCAGCCCAATCTAGGGCCTCCATGTTGTGCTCTCTGCCCTCCTGCAATTTACCCCAGCTGGTCCCAGCCACCTCCCTGTCTGCCCCCCTGCCTTACTTGTGCAAAACCAAGAGCTTGTGGACACCCTCACTGCCCCCTCACCTTTGCCATACCCTGCACCTGTTTGCCCTTCTTTACTTTCTTTGGAGCCCCAGAAGCCTGGCCAGTCCCCACAATGGCCCCCCCTGGTCCTCCCAGAAGATAAATCCAGGGGAAATACCTCCCCAGGTGGGCCTTGCTGGCCCAGCCCCAGGGGTGTAGTCTCACAAACCCCTGTGGCCGGCATTGCCTCATTGCTGGCCTCCTGCATGGGGCCCTGTATAAGGAGCCCTTCCCCACTCTCACCAGGGCCCTCAGCCGTGCCCCCCTACAGTCCCTCTGCTGATCCTGAAGGAGGGGGGTTGGACGCTCTGCGCCTCTGCCCCCCTCCCGCTGGCTTTCTTTTTGCTTTTCCTCTTGCCGGCGACTGGCACGCGGCAACTGCTGCGGCCACGCCGTCTGCCACCGCACACACAGGGCGCTCCAACCCTACGCAGGCCTGGTCCAGAATGCCAGGCCTGAACAGGTCCGCGCTGCAGGCCGCGCCAAGGATTCTCTGCGGGTACTGTCCCCCCGCCATGGCCTGCCACCATGTCATGATCGCACCTGTAATGAGCAATTCCCTACCCTACCTGCCTACGGCCAACTCGGCAACACAAGCGATTTGCACAAAAGAGGCCGATCCCTCCCCTGCCTACCTACTTATACCCACCCGTAGAACCCTCACTTGGTGCCTCTCTTCTCCAATCCCCTCTCCCTGTGATGTCCTTCCTGTCACCAAGGATCCCGTGGAGAGATTAGATTCTGTCTCTGGTCTCCATGGGGCCCTTCATACACATTTACATTTCAGGCAACCAGGTTTTGCTAAGTTTGAGGGGGGGTTGATCCGAAGCAAAACATTTGTACCCCTTGCAGGAGCTGTCACTATTATGACCCGCATTTGCACACCATACAGGTTAGTTTTTTTTTGCTACCAGTTTCAGAAGGCTGCCTTAAAGCGATATAATAGTGCCGCTTGCGGGTGCTGTCAAAGTATCTTCCACGTATATACATTGTGCAGACATGTTTTATCGCTGATAGCTCTGCATTTTAATTAACACCAAATTGGGTATTTTTTGTTAAATGTCATCCAAAGTTGAATCCATTGTGGTATTTAACAATGGATCATAACCATAGTGTAACCTGAAGGTGACATAAGTGTAAACAATGATAATTGCTTCTTCCACTGAACCCTATCAGTTGACATGTGCTTACCACATGTATTAATTGACTGGAGCTGTGACACTTTCCTCCCTGACTTTAGTGTCACATACTACTTTTGTTATTGATTTTTCAACAGTCTGGGACACTGGCGGGAGCTGTTATATCCCTCCCCATGGTTCATTTTTCTTAGGGAGGTCCTGTTTGAATGTTGGCTCCATATTTACCACTAGATATTAGAGGTACTTTTTAACCCTCTTTATGATAGTTAACCACACCACGCCATAAGATTACCCTTTGTGGAGGGGCCACAATACAACATCATACTTACACAACTTTTAGCCGCCCTTGTTTTTTGTGATATATTCTCAATAGACTTCTTACTTTAAATTTCATTTAGTGTGGTGTCTAAATTTCATCTACCCTAAAGTGTTAGTGTCTGGGAGCAGTAGCATCCATGTTATCCCAGGGGGCCCATTCCTGAACCTAGGAGGGCAAGAGATTGCTCAAAGCACTAACCAGCATTGCACACTTTCTAAAAATAGCCTGAGCTAGAATTCACAAATATGTGTGCATGTGGACACAGTCTGTAAATATACATGATATGTTCACAATCATTATGTTAATACTTGTTGCATGTTCTTTTGATTCTACAGGTCATCACCACTAGAGGGACAATCACCTCTTATAACTAGATAGGTCAATATTAGTCTCTTTAATAGGTGAGCATTCATACTCTCTTAGTGAGGACTAGGGTTTCTTTAGGTCCTGACGAATCACCAAGTCATGCTTAGTGACAAAAAGAGATGAGAAACACATTGACCATCCTTTCTGTAGTGTAGTTAATTCCCAAATGCAGTTCTTTTTGCCCCTTCTCAGATTTTGTAAGTTGAGGGATCACTCATTTGCCTTTAATTGTAAGGTAACCAGATGATTATGTCCAGGACATTCCCTCTTTGTTTTTAACCTTGACATAGGCTCCATTTTTTCAAAGTAAACTTTACCAGTTTGGCACCTATAGTCAATTTCAATGTCACTTTTTCCAGTTCTCCACACACTTCACTCTCATCTGGCATTTATGGTTAAAAGATCTCTGGCAAAAAGCCTCTTTTTGGGGCCTGTCAGGCATTGCAGCGCCGGCCTGATGAGGAGCAATGCCCCAATTAACCAGGGCATTTGATGACCTCATGCCTCCCTACCTAATTGGCAGTCTGGAGTCAGTTAGCTCAGAACAGTGTTCTCTTTCATTCATGCTCTTGATAACAGTGGGAGGCTGTGTACTGGGTCGCAACAACCTTTGTCCCACTTATGTATGACAGACTAGTATGACAGATTACATTGCAAACACACTCGTTGAAGATGGTGCCAGCTGGCAGTTTTAATACCCGTGCATGCGAAATTGCATTACCATATGTATGTAGCACTTTAAAAAGATCTGTGCCTCTGTAAACGTGAAGTATGATTTTTACAATGAGATCTAACATTCGGATGTCTCCCGGGTTATGCAAATAATGCTCTGGAGCACACTGGGGTCTGTTGTACTGCTTGCTGTGCCATGAAGTCAAATGAATAAAGCAGAACAAGTAATGTTTCAAACAAACATTCAATTCTCTAGCAATCTCTAATCCATCAATATTCACTTCGTTGGATCTTCTGTTGCAAATATTTAATGAACTTCTGTCTGTCTCTTTTCATGGCCTATTTTATTGTTATCAACCCTGGAGCTTTGATAGATGGCAAATAATGTATTGTTAATAAATCAATATATTTGATGTTGGACACTGGCACTTACCTGGATAATCCCCTTCTGCTTGGTTTTCATGTATAGCTGCTCAAATGCTTCCTTATTATTATAGTTGAGAGACATGGCAATGAAGTTCAACCCAGCTACTTTTTAGAGCTGTTTTACCTTACAGTTTGATCAGACTTGATGCATAGTTGTTACGCAGAGGTATTGCAAGGATCGTCCCATTATGCAATATGGCGCTCATTATGAGTGACCTTTTTATTCCAATGGGACTAATAACAGGAGTTAACGCCATATCAGAATTGGAGGTTCCATGGTAACTTCACAGAACTGTTGCGTTTCCACTGGAAATTCCACCTGCTAAAAGCGAGTGGAGTTTTAATATGAGATATTGATTTGAAATTAGGATTAACTGGGGCAGTTGGGTGCGGAAGTATTTATTACTCCAGTAATTCCTAATTTCTCAGGGGAACCTCAGGATCCACTAGTAATCAGCTAATAAACTCCCATGGAACCAGTATTCCCAGTTGGTAACTTCAGGAGGAATTATCAGCCACATTACCACATTAACGAGGCATACAGAATGAGGTACTATGCAATAAAGGCTAAGGGCCTTATTTATGTCAAAGTCATGCAGCGCAGCAAATTATCTTGCTACGCTGCATGACAAGAAAAGGGCAGGAATGTCACATATTTAAAAGAATACATCACATTCTTGCCTTTGTCCCCAAATGGCACCATCTTGGCTGCCTAGCACCAAACAGGTACCTGTGCACCATGGTGCAAGGGTGCCTGTGTTGTAAGGAGGATTGTTTTTGTTCAGGAAGGAGCAACTTTTTGCACAAAAACAATCCCCTGAGGCTCCTCATTCTGCACCACAAATAGAAAGAGGATAAAAAAGACAAAATAAAGATTTTTCTCCTGGTTATGTCTCACCTGGGAAAGTGTAGCATTTTCACGCATTCCCAGATCTACCACTTTGGTAAATCTGGGAATGCGTGAAAATCCATGGATGTTACATGGGAACAACCACGCAACACCCATGGGATGCCTTCCTAGGGCAGAGTAACGCAACGCAGTGATTTGTGCTGCGTTGCATTACTCTGGATTTATCAACGCACTCATGGCCCAAAATTGCATTTTGGCCTTGTGTTGTGCATGTGCCGCGTTGTGTGGTGCGAGTGTGATGCAACCCCAATCATAAACTTGCCTCTGAGATTATTTGGAGTGTAAATTGGCATGCATGGTAAAATAATACTCACTCCTGAAAATGCCACGGCTTGTCTGATCAGTATTCAGGAATGACTGAGCAAAAACCCATTGGTCCTGAATGGAAGTGATGGAGGTTATCTTTCCTTGGAAACATAAGATGCTCAAGACCACTCTTTGTGAGTCATATTCCGGTGTGTGGTTTGTGTTTTCCCAATAAGCACTGCAGTAGTACCGAACGAAATAGGAAACTGGATCGGCAGTGGTAGGTTTGAGGATTATTGGGACAGTAAAAGTTGGAATGGTCTTGGAGTGCCCCTGAAAGGTTAAAATATATTTTGAAAAGTAATTAAATTATTTTCAAATGTATCTGAGTATTGAAGAACATGAGCTTGAGAAATGGTGCACTAAATGGACTGGGGCACATACCATGAAAACTGTGCCACATGTAGGAGAAAGGCTTTAACCACAGTGAGATAGCTGAGGAAACTGGCTGCTTGTTTAAATGTATGCAGTGTATAATACAATATAATGTGGGTTGCATTGGAATTAAATTACAAAAAAAACGGAATATCATGAGAAGACGAGGGACAGCATCAACATGTCCTAACTTTGGTGCAGTCACCAAACCACCTTATTAACATTCAGGTATATTTCTTATTTTCACAGTTCTCATCTGTTTATGGTCTCCCTTTGCATTGTGAACACAGCCTGTCTACATTTTGAATTTAATCTGCTACTTCATTATTGGAGTCAGTCCAGGATTTAAGAGCCCAAATAAAGTTACAGAGCTGTGTCTGCACTTTGAGGGTCTTGTAATCTTAGTGCCATCTTCCCTGCACCACAATGCAGTGACCTACAGGACAGGCTTGTCCGTTCACAGGAGACAAAGAAGGCGGTTCCCCTCTTTGAGGCCCAGCACAACTACTGCTCCCTTCCCTTGTAGTACATAAAAACAGGGTGAGTTTAACCACCAATTTCCTTAATGCACAATAGTTTTTTTATTTTTTATTTTTTTATTTAAATATTGCCACTTGGGCAGCAGTTGAAAAGAGCAATTTTCGGGGTAAATGAAATTGATGTATTTTGCCTTTATATAATTACACAAAATTTTGGAAGATGTATGCATCGTTATGGGAAATGCAAAACTGGCTTTTGGCACTATACCGTGAAATGCATCCTTGGATTCATTTTGGACACAAGGACGTTTTTTTGCTCTGAACAAATACTGCAAACGACGGAAGAGCCGCTATCAGCAGCCACTCGAGTACTGGTTGTTTGCTTTGTTTCTGTACAAATGCACATTTTTTTTCAGCGGACTGTGAGTGATTAAACTTTGTGGCATAGTAGCAGTATTTTTGAGATTTCGAATAACATGCATGATGCCAAATTATACACAATTACGCCTGCGTAACAGACGTTTTGTCCAGGCCAGGCTTGATAGAAGCACCTGCCGAATTAAGTATATATACAGGACGCACGGAGTTCCTAAACTAACGCAGGAGTTCTATTAAGATTTCCCCCATTCTTTGGCATTAAAATAACAATCCGTCATTAATTAGGTGCCAAGCTGTGGCATGATTGCCAGGGATGCGCTGCTGTAGCAGACAGTTGCTTGGGCCAAGGTACTGCAGGCCAACCAGTGCATGCGTTTTATACAAAAATATTGTTGCTGTGTGAAAAAAGATGCAAACTCTTGCTCTGACTTCCACAAGCTTCTATGTCTGTAGTATGTGTGAAATGTATGTATCTTGTTTTTTTCTTTGTCATTGTTGAGAAGTGGCCATTGGAAATACTAGGAGCTCGAATTAGAAATAGATGCTGTGTCAAAGTGACGGTCCTATCCGTTTGGGCTCCCCGTCCCTTTACCCAAAGAAACTTACCTTTGTTAATTTCACTCTGTAAAAAATGTAGGTACATATCATAAAACCCATTACTTATACTTCATTATAAGAAAACCTGCCTTTTTCTTGCCTTTCTTTGTAAAATGTAAACAAAAACAGTCACTGGATACTTACACCTATCAGCCAAGCCAATGGGTCATCTGAACCTGTCTGACCTCATTTCAGTCCATTCAGTCATCCCAACAATGTTAATATTAAAAAGTGGGGTCAGATTTACCAAGCTTTTGCCTTGTTTTTGCGTTTGGCAACTGCGCAGTGATTGAGTCAATCAGTACTAAGTAGCGCAATATAGGATTTGTGTATTTTGTAACCCCGTGCATGAGGCAAAACCTGCAATGGGTCATACTGTGTGAAGAGCTTTTTTCTTTTTTTTTATGTATGCAAGATACGTGGAAATCCAACGCATATCGTGCACAAAGCTATCTATTATTCTCAAGCAGAGTTACATGGTGTAATGCAAATGCTAGTGTGAGAGTGTGAATTTTCCAGTATGTTTATTAATGATTTTAGTATACTAAATGTATGATGAATTAACGTATAAAACGGGTGCCTTTTGAAAATGGTCGCCACAGTTAATTTTCTGTTCCTAACTGAGCAAAATTCGAACTAAATTTTGTGGTTATTTTCCATAATTCAAATGCTTACGTAAATGTGCATTCAGTACTTTAATAGATGTGTCCACAGCTACCCCTACTGGGTTGCTGAATTATGTCTTACAAGGCCATGTTTTAACCGAGCATTGCATAGGTTAAATGTTCCATTGTTTGAGAATATTACTAATACGTGATTTTTCCTTGAGGAAGTGAGTGGAGTTTGTAACAGTAAAAGTTTCTTCCTGAGAAGAAGTTTGGGGTGAGATGGAACAATGGAGCTACAGACGAGACGGAAGAGGAAAAGTTAATGTTGAGAAAATGTTCTCGTTAATGTAGTGTTGTCATATTTTAGGTTATCAATTTAGTTTTCTATTGGTTGAAACGTAACCACCCCATGAACTGACCAATCATAAGCTTTTTAGAGATTAGTATAACAACTTAGGTAGGATTCTCTAGATCAGAAGAAGAAGAAGAGGCAGATTGCAGATTTTAGCAGGAGAGATTGAAGTCGTGAGATTCAGTGTTCCTGTAGCAGTGTGGGTTTAGCTGTTGTTAGGCCCAATTCTCCTGAAGATATACCTGATGGTGTCCCCTTGCTGAAGTAGACTGCTTGTTGCTATCGATTTTGGAAATGTATGTCATTGTAATGTTATATGTGTCTCTTTAGCTTTCCAGGTACCAGCTGCAACTTATCATTTGATTGCTGCATATTAATGATAATTTTTAATAATACCCGAGTTAAAGAGTTTTTCTAAATTTGTGTTTCTAAATTCTTTTTACATGAAACCCAACATGTTAACGCTAATTTGTGGTTAGTGAGGGAATTCACTTGTAATGCTCAAGACTTACATTGACATCTTTTAAGTGTTGAACTAATGTATACTTTGCCATTATTACCATTGCTAGTATTATTAATAAGTGTAATTCTCTTGGAGATTATTTGTTTAGTTGTTTTGATTAAACTGAGATATATAAAACGTTCTAATCAACCACTATTAATTCTATATGCTTACCATTTGTGTTTGAGAGTTATTTTCGTGACCTTAGCATTGCTAAACTAGGGAAATAAATTTTATAATTCTTCTTAATAAACTGGTGTGGTTATTGTTTGAGGTTTAATATCATTGATTATGCTGATTATTGTTGATGCTTACATTACTCATTGATGACATCCCTCAAACCTATGTCGCTTCGATCAATTGACCTCTAGCACAGAATCCACTTTATAGTATAGATGATAACTAGGATTCCGTGGCGCTGCAGCTGTTTTTGGTAGCAGATCACGGTTACGTCGTTGTTTGATGATGTTATAATGAGGTTAATGTAAAGTTATTTTTGTGAAAATAAAATTTGTTGAGTTTTCTTTTTTCTAAAATGTTATACGGATTTGACAAGATGAGTTGCTAGTTGCCTTAAGTGACTTTCTCCGGTTCTTGGAGACCCTCTAGGTTGAAGGGTATGTTCTTAGTGGTGTTTGGTTGAATTGCGTGGAGTGATTTGCGCTTGCACAGCTTTAGCTAATTTTCAGATGATTGACGTGAGTATGAATTTAAAGGAGTGGAGATACTCAAGTAGTTTTAGATGGAGTGGGTGTACTCCTGTAGGCATAACAGTAGGGAAGCGGAGTTCTTCATTTGAGTGTGGCGCTTGATGCAGGAAAAATTATCCACATGGTTGTTGATGACAGATGTAAGGAGAGAGGTCGGGACTCCGGAGTATATTGACAAGTGTAGTGAGACACTAGGTATATGTTGTAATTCATTCATTTAGTAGACCGATCTTGGTAAGTACTAAGTGCACTAGGACAACAGTCCAAGGACTATTTGAGAAGTGAAGTTCCTGGGTCGAATTTTACTCATGGTTGTGGGAACTGTGAAAAAGAGTAGGCGAAAGCTGAAGGTTACTTTGGAAGGTTCTGAAGCGATTGTATTATGCTACCTGTAGTAAATGAGCAAATTGTCTTATTTTTTGGTTTAAGTTAGCTCACAAAATTAATACTGCATTGATTTTATGTGTGGGTTGTGAAAGGAATTGGTACAATAGGCTTTGTCAGTGTCTCAACGAGCGAGCTGAGGAGGGGTGTATGTGTTAGTGTGACATAAGTGGTGCCGCGCTCAGATTGGTTAATTAGTGAGAAGAGTTGCACACGGATTTGTCAATCAGTCCAACAATAGAGTAACACGATTGGAAGATGAGAGGGTTGAAGCGAATTGTGGGATTGTAGTCACTTTTCTTGATTGGTTGTTCTTTTACTATTTGTGTTGCTTAGTTTAATTGAGTTCATAAACAATTTTGTTGTGGACATCAGGCTTAAATACATTTCAGTTAAAAATGACGTTTTTCGAACCTTTGAGATGCTCACTGAGAGGTGATGAATATATTCCGGCACTCGAAGGAGAGGTTTGTCCGCCAGAGAATACTCCAGCATATATTGTGTTTGGGGAGAAGGGAACAGGAGCATGCCTTTGGTTGAAACATTGGCTCAAAATTACAAGGAAAGAAGGTTGTTTGTCTTTTCCAGAAAATGGAACGTTTAATTTAAGAATTTTGGATAATTTGAGGTCAAAGATATACAGTCTAAAACCTTCACCGAGACTAGCACAATACGAGGCTTTAGCGATGTGGGAACTGGTAGCCAGACAACAACAGGCATTACAATTTGAAAAGAAAATGAGAAGGGTGGAAAAGACACCAGCGGAAGCTAGATAGGATGAAGAGCAGAAAAGGTGGAGAGTAGAAACATTGCAGGGGATTAGATTATTTCCTGCAAAACAAAGAAACAAAGGAGGATGAGAATGAAACAAAAGATCGGAAGAAAAAGTAAAAGGGTTCAACAGAGAATAAAGAACAAAATTTGAAAGACTTGAAACAAGTCATGTTTAATGATGACGATGAGATGGGGGAAGATGAAATAGTTTCTCAGATTTTAGAGACATATCCTCCACCAAATGCAAATCAGAGGAGTGATAACAGATCAAATGGGAGTAGAATTAGTAATACGATTCCTACTGCTCCATCTACATCAGAATTATCAAGGGGTATCCTGAACAATGAGAGAGTTCAGATGCCGAGTAGTTTCAATGATTCATTGAACAACAGACAGCAGTTTGAAATAAACATTCCTGAAATACAGCCAGAGGCTCAGATTGTAAGGACGACTACTAATTTAGTGTTGTCACAAGGCCAGCAAGGAATGAAAATAAAAGAGCCTGTTCAAATACAGATTCCACAAATGCAGAGCATGGGTGCAGGACAAAAGCAGAGGGTTGGATCCTTAGCTGATCCAGATACAATTACTGCACCTATTACGATGGGTCCGGTAACTCCATTATATGCGCGTGTAGATAATAGTGGAGTGAGTTCATTGATTAATGTTCAGAATGGAATGTTGGAAAAGTCAATTCCTAAACAACGACAAAGCTAGAATGAGACTAATTCTTTGATAGATTTGTCTCTTGTTCAGAATTCTGGGACTATATTCTATAATAATCAGGGACAGAGAGTAATGGTTCCGCAACAATGTGCGAGTTCAGGGCAAGAGCAAGATGTAGGTGCACAAACTAATGGTGTTTCACTGAAAGGTTTGTCTGCACAAGAAATAACAAAATGGTTGGAAGATTTAAGTAATTCAAAAATACAAGAGAGAAAAGATAAAGAGGAAGAAACAATAAACAGAGTGAGATTGAACATGGAAGGAAGTGAACTCCTGGAAGAGACCCTGGGAGTGAACAGACTTGAGTCCTATACTGAAGCTCATTTGAGGTATCCATGTAAAATAATTACTAGAGGAGCAGATAGAGTCTACCAGCAGTTACAAGAAGTAGCAGACGATTATGACATTGATTTGTCAAAAATGAAAACTTTGAAAAGAAGTTACAGATTAAACATGGAGGAGGAAGATTTTACACACTTGAGATCTGCAGGGATGAGAACACATCTTAGAGAATTACTTGAGTCAGTACAGTTTTTGAGCGCATTAGACAAATGGGAAGGCAGATGGGTCAAGAAAAGAGAAAGGCCGAAGAAAGATGATGCAACACACGCAGGATAGTCAGTGAAAATACTGCCAATGAGAGAAACACCAGGAGTGAATTTTATACATCTACCTTGGAATAGGAGTGACATTTTAAGTTTTACAAATGATTACCCGAGGTTCAGAGAGAAACCAAGGGAGTGGTATCAGCAAACAAATAGGTTTGTGAAACTTGCAAAGTGTCTGTGGGAAGATCTGAATACACTTTTTGATATTGTTGTTCCAGCAGATTTGTGGATTGCATACAAAAGGAGTATTGATTGGCCAACAAGCGAACCACAAACAGATTTGAAAACAGGTGCGCCATCTCCTGAAGTAATGAAACATTACTATAAGGTCATTGAGTTTCTGAAAACAAGAGTTTCGCCGAAAAATGTAGATGGGCAACGCATAGATAGAACATCACAGGAAGGAAAGGAATTGGTTCATGCATATTATGAGAGGTTGTTGACGACGTCAAACAATTCATTGGTGTTGAAATAATTGAGAACGAGAGCGTGAATCATTTGGGGTTCAGGTTTGTTGAAGGGTTGAAACCAGAAATAAATCAATTGATTAAGAATCACTTAATTTGCTGGCAAGCAAAGCCGATTGATGAGGTGTTGCAGTACGCTAAATACTGTAGTGATGAAATTGAGATGAAGCAGAAAAAGCTGAAAGAGAAAGCGATGGTGATGTAGATCAAGGATGCACATACAGGATTACAGGGAAATTTTCAGCAGCTGCCACAGGGAAATAGATTGTTTCCGAGTCAAGGTCGAGGTAGAGGTGGAATGATGCTTTCGGTAGTCAATAGAAATGTGGATTTGAGTTTGTGGTGATGCAGGATGAGCAGCAATGGCGAAAGGTGTTACCTTGTCATATTTGCTAAGTGATTGGACATTGGAAAAGACAGTGCCCAATGTTAAATCAAGGAGGAATTGTACAACAGACAAATGGTGTCAATTCATATCAGAGCATGAGAGTACCTAGGATGTGAGGTCAAAGTCAACATTTCCAGAACAATGTGAATAATATGCAAGATTTTTAGCCTTTACAGCCAATGCAACAGGTACAGAATGCACAACATCAGGTACAAATGCCACACATGCAACAAATGCAGCCACAGGTGCCGATGGTGCCTGTACAGCAAATGCACATGCAGAGACAGGTTTAAATGATACAGAGCCCTATGGATCAGCAACAGGTAATGCTTTCTCAAGTGGTCACAAATGAGGGCAAGAACAGAAATGTAAAAACAGCTGAACAATTTCCTTTACACAGTGAGGATGAAATAAAAGCTGAATGGCCATGGGATAGCTCAGGTGAGAAGGAGTGTATGATGGCTGCATCATTAGAAGTGGATCAGAGAGGTCCTTATGTGAAAGGTGAAGAACGTGGTCATGAGGTTAATTTCCTGGTCGATACAGGAGCAACACACTCAACAGTAAGAACTGTAAAAGTTCCAGACCTACTGATTTCAGAAAGGACAGTGCAAATAGAAGGAGTTGCAAATAAACATTTGGTTAATACTCTTATGGAACCAGTTCTTGTGAAAGTTGGGAATTTTAGGGATTATCAGAGCTTTATTGTTTGTGATTCTAGTCCAGTATCATTACTGGGAAGAGTCTTACTGTGCAAGATAAATTGTTCAATTATGTGTTCAACAAAAGGAATTGAAATTGAGACAAATAGTGATGAAGAAGAAGATTTGTCAGTTGATGTCGGGAAAAAGATTTTGTCTAGGGAATTTGCTTTGTTAAATCTTGATGATCAGACAAATGAAACTGAGCACACAAATGAGGATAACAATTTGGTAGATTTAATTAACTTCTTTCCAGTTTTTGAAAAGAAAGATTTGCCGACAAAAAAGAGTTAAGTCAAAAGTTTGGGACTTTTCAGGAAAAGACATTAGTTTAATTAAAGATGTCGAATGATTCAAAGTGACAGTGAAAAAGGGTGTAGTGTGTCCGCAGACTGTGCAATATCCAATGACAAATGAGGAATTCAAAGGGATAAGACCATTGATAGAACTGTTTTTGGAACAGGGAGTCTTAAAAGAAGTGATGAGCAGTCCGTGTAATTCACCAATAATGGGTTTGAAAAAGCTGAATGGAAAACTTTGGGGGTCAACAGGCTGGCGGTGCCCCGCAGGGCATTATGACCGCGGCGGTGTGGCCGCGGTCAGACCAGGAAAACCGGCGGTCTCCCGCCGGTTTTCCGCTGCCCTGGGAATCCCCCATGGCGGCGCAGCTTGCTGCGCCGCCATGGGGGATTCCGACCCCCTCACCGCCATCCTGTTCCTGGCGGTTCCGACTGCCAGGAACAGGATGGCGGTGAGGGGTGTCGTGGGGCCCCTGGGGGCCCCTGCATTGCCCATGCCAATGGCATGGGCAATGCAGGGGCCCCTGTAAGAGGGCCCCACTTTGAATTCCAGTGTCTGCTCAGCAGACACTGGAATTCGCGACGGGTGCAACTGCACCCGTCGCACCTTCCCACTCCGCCGGCTCCATTCGGAGCCGGCTTCCTCGTGGGAAGGGGTTTCCCGCTGGGCTGGCGGGCGGCCTTCTGGCAGTCGCCCGCCAGCCCAGCTGGAAAGCCAGAATGGCCTCCGCAGTCTTTCGACCGCGGAGCGGCCATATGGCGGTTCCCTCCAGGCGGGCGGCTCCCGCCACCCGCCGGGGTCTGAATGACCCCCTTTGTCTTGTCCAAGATTTGAGGAGAATAAATGACATAGTGGTGAAATGTTGTCCAGTTGTGCCAAATCCAGCAGTGATAATGTTTCAAAGTCCACGTGATGCAGAATGGTTCACTGTAATTGATTTGTGCCAAGCTTATTTTCAGTACCTCTACATGAGGACAGCAGATATCTGTTTTGTTTCAAGTTCCTGACCAGAGTTTATTGCTGGTGTAGAATTCCTCAAGGGTTTTCAGAATCACCATCAATTTTCAATCAGATTTTGAAAAAGAACCTGGAGTCATTGGTAATGCCTTATCAATTGACATTAGTACAGTACATTGATGATTTGTGGATTGCATCAGAGACAAAGGAAGGTTGTAGAGAGGATACAATTGCATTGTTGAACTTTTTGGGAGACAATGGTCATAAGGTATCTCCTACTAAACTGCAGTATTGTCAGCAGGAGGTGAAATATATGGGACATTTGATCGAGAAAGGGTCAAGGAGAATTTAGAGAGAAAGAGTAGCGGCAATAATGAAATGAAAATACCGAGTTTGCAGAAAGAGTTGAGGATGTTTCTGGGAATGGTAGGATGTTGTTGCCAGTGGATTCCAAATGTTTCAGCCATTTCTAAGCCACTGCAAAGATTGACACATAAGGTTGTTTCAGATCCCATAATGATGGATGAGGAATGCATGAGAGCCTTTACTGGACTGAGAGTTTGTGTCAAGCTCCAGCTTTAGGTATGCTTGATTACACAAAACCTTTCTTGTTGTTTTGTCATAAGCAAGATGGATGTTCTTTGTCTGTCTTGACACAAACACATTGTGGTGTCAATCGTCCAGTAGCATATTTTTCAGCTACTTTGGATAACATTGCAGCAGCCTTACCAGGATGCTTACGAGCAGTTGCAGCAGTTGAGCAGAGCATAACTCAGAGTGAAAACATTGTGATGGGTTATCAACTGACAGTGATGGTACTTAATTCAATAGAAATTCTATTGTGCAGGTCAAAAACGCAATACTTGACAAATGCAAGATTAACACAATATGAGACAGTGATTCTTGGAGCACCAAATGTAACGATCAAAAGGTGCACAGTGCTTAACCCGGCAACATTATTACCAAATGAGGGAGAAGATCTAAATAAAATAGATAATATTGAACATGATTGTTTGGAAGTGACAGAACTATGCACCAAACCAAGAGATGACATTAAAGACACTTGTTTGGAAGACAATTATCAAATTCTCTTTGTCAATGGTTCTTGCTTTAGAGACAACAAGAGTGCGTTAAAAGCAGGATATGTCACTGGCATACTAGATGCTTCATGGCTTAAAGGAGTAATATCTGCACAAGTCGCAGAATTGGTGGCTCTTACTATAGTCCACAATCATGCATTTTAGGGTCTGGTTGAACCTTTCTACCAGGCCATTGGTCTGTGGATGGTATGGGGTAGTTAATTTATAAGTCACCCCACATTCCTGCCACATATGTTTTAAGTATGCAGACATGAAGTTTGACCCCTTCTGGTACTACCTCCTTAGGGAACCCCACCCTGGTAAAGACACCCAGGAGGGATTTGGCAACTGCAGGTGCAGTGATGGGAATAGCCTCAAGAGACCTAGTGGCATGATCCACTACCACTAGAAAGCATCTATGTCCTGATGCTGTTGGAGGGTCAAGGGGGCCAACAAGGTCAACCCCTACCCTCTAAAAGGGAACCCTAACCACAGGCAGCGGAATTAAAGGGACCTTTAAGTGCCAACCTGCTTTGCCACTGGCTTGGCAGGAGGGACAGGACTTGCAAAATTCCTTCACTTTTTGTGAGATACCTGGCTAGCGGAAGTTGTTAACCAACCTACTCCATGCCCATGCAGCTATGCTCTCACACATAGGGGGTTATTCCAACTTTGGAGGAAGTGGTAATCCGTCCCAAAAGTGACGGTAAAGTGACGGATATACCACCAGCCGTATTACGAGTCCATTATATCCTATGGAACTCGTAATACGGCTGGTGGTAAATCCGTCACATTTGGGACGGATTACCACCTCCTCCAAAGTTGGAATAACCCCCATAGTATGGTGCTCCCTGCCTTAGGGCTGAAAGGCCTGCCACAGGGGTGACTTACCCATAATATATGCAGTGTAGGGTTGGCAGGGCACACTGAGGGTGTGCCATGTTGAGTTTGTCTTTCTAGATTTGCCTCAGTACACTCAGCCTACAATGGCAGAACTGGGTGCATCTGGGGGCAGGACCCTTGGGGGTGGCACAATCGGTGTGGCTGCCCTCAGAGATCTACTCTTAATATCTCTTGCCCTGCGTACTCGGGTAGCCATATACTAGGGACGAAGAGTGTGTCCAATTGTGCTAAGCATCACAACAGATTTTGGGAAAGAGCTCTGGCCCAGGGATCCCGGTTAGCAGGGGCCCTGGGCACTACCAACAGCTAGAACGCATCAACATCAGGCAAAAAGCAGGGGGGCTAATCCTGTAAAAAGAGGCCTCCTCTCACAGACGTCTCGGCCCATGTTCATTCTGGTGATGAGGAATGTACTGTGTGCTTTCTTAAAACACCTAGACAGCTACATCAGGTTTCCCCAAAGAGCAGATATGACCTATGTGAAGGCTGACTTTTATCAGATGAGGCAGATTACTGATGTGGTAGGGGCCATTGATGGCACCCATGTTTCCCTGGTCCCTCCCAGTGGCAATGAACAGGTGTATAGGGACAGGAAGAACTACCTCTCCATCAACGTGCAGGTAGTGTGTCTGGGAGACCAGTACATTTCCAAGTGACTGCCAAGTTTCCTGGATCAGTTCATGACTCCTAAACTATGCGAGACAGCAATGTCCCACACTGGATGGCACAACTACACACAGAGAGGGCATGGCTGGTTGGTAAGTATGCATTGTAATGTGTTTGTATGTAAAGTGACCTGTCATCACAATCTGCCTTCTCACTGAACCTTCAATATTAATAGTTCAACCATTATGAACACAGGTGACTCTGGCTATCCAAACCTTCCTTGGCTGTTGACACCTGTGAGGTACTCAGCCACACTAGGGGAACTCAGTTTCAATGAGGCCCGTGGGAGGACTATGAGTGTAATCAGACAAACACTGGGCCTCCTGAAGGCAAGGTTCAGGTGCCTGGACCTATCTTGAGGTGCCCTCCTCTACTCGCCCCACAAGGTTTTCCAAATCATCGTTGCCTGCTGCATGCTCCACAATCTAGCCCTGAGGTGTGAGATACCATTGCTAGCTGATGACGGTGAGACAGCTGTACCTGTGGCTGCACATGGTGATTTGGAAAGTGATGAAGAGTTAGAGGAAGAAGGAGCAGCTGACTCTAGGACTAAGCTCATCAATCAGTACTTCCAGTGACATGCGAGGTCTGTCTTTTCAAGTCTTGTCTGTGCACAGTCAGAAGTGGACAGCTGACATTACATCTCCTGACCTTTAGCATTTGTGGTGGAGTAATGATGTCCAATGCCTATGTGTGAGTTGTGGAAGCAGACAGATAGAATGTAAGGTGCACAGTATTTGTGGTTGACCTCAAACATGTGTTGTAGCAACTGATTCCAACATTTACTTCGCTCATGGACTGATCAGTTTTGAGCTTGATTTCCTGCATTCTCCTATTCCCATCTCCTCTCACCCACTGGATGTGGAATTCATATGTGGGTCTGCTACCTAAGGCTTGAGGTATACAGTGTCAGTAGTCAATGGTGATTGAGTACAGTTCTGAGAGGTGTACATGACAAATAGCCTGTTAAATGGATCTAGTGAAGGGCCTGAGGCTGGTGCTGTATAGCTCCAATCTGGGTGCCAATGAATTGGAGTTATACTACAATAGGCACGCAGTTGATTACCTGTACATGTGCTTATTGTGTCATCGTACCTTCCATCCTGATGGTACTCTTTGTCTTGATCTAATTGCAGATGCCTCAACGAACTATACCCTGGTGTTACAGTGGATTTCAACCTCACTCTCCGACATCTGTCCAGTGACATTACTGTTGTCATGTGTGTCCTGCTGAGGAAGCCTCCGTCTGATGGCCATGACACTGCCAGTTCGAATCAAGGGGGCATTATTAGACCACAGTTGGGTAGTAGGACAATTGTTGTTGTATCATTAAACACACATATATGGTAGCTGTGTCCAAAAGGAATTTTTGTGCATTTAAGTTTTGTGACAATTGATATAAATGTGTACAACATAATAAGCAGGTAATGAATGGAGTCATGGTAGATGGAATTGATCAGAGTAGCTGCTGCAACATTTGGTCACACAGGTCCAGTGTCCCTGTACCACAGGAAAATGGAGTTCTGTCTCAGAACAGTCAACAGGGTATATCAGTGACACACAAGGGTGATAAATCAAGAGAGGTTCACTTCCTGGCAGTGGGTTTGGTCTTGGCATCTGCTTCACCCGGATGTCTGGATGAACGTCCACCCTTGCGGGGAGTTCTTCACCTACAGAGGGAGGAGTGTCTGAGACTTGGGGTTCCCCTGACAGGGCCTCAATTCCACTAGCTGACACTGATGTAGAGGGGGCAGATGGCACTTTGCTAGTGGATGGGGCCTGATGGTGGGTTGCTGAAGCACGCAGGGTGATGGTCATGTCCCTCAGCACCCCTGCTATGGAGGCCATGGTGGCAGTGTGTGCCTGCCACTGCTGCATGGCCGCCTGGTGGTATGCCCCCTCAGCCTTTGATTTTCCCCCAAAATGGTGATGATCTGGTCCATCCTGTCCTGGGACGTTTGGAATACTCCCAGCACTTGGGATGGTCAGTGGAGTCCCTTGGGTGCCCCAACCACTGGCCCACAGCATCCCTTGTCCCCACCCCAGGTATCTGTGCCCCTGGCACAGTATGCCCACTCCCAGTGTTAGCAGGACCATACCATCATTGTCTGAGGTATGAAGGTCTGACTCAGGTCCCTGTACTGTGGGGCACACAATAGATTGAACAGTCCCTGGGACAGAGGTTTGGAGCAGTTGCTTGGCTGTGATATCGGAGCAACAGGGGTGGGGAGGATTGATGTGGGTAAGGTGAGGCTGGTAGTCGTCGACTGACCAGGTGTACTGGATGGGCCAGGTAGGTCGTCACTGTCCAGACATCCAGGCGTGTTGTCCTCACCGGGGCCTTCATCCTGAGGAGGGCCGGCAGTGTCTGGTATCCTCTCCATGGTGGCAACGCAGCAGGGTTACCTGTGGATGGAGTGAGACAGAGAGTACAGTTAAGAAAATGTGTATGGTTCCCTCTTTGTGAGATGCAGACAGTGGCTTACCATGATCCCCTGCAATGACAATGACAGATGCTGCACAGCATACCTTGGAAGCACATACAAGTCTGTGTCAGGAGGAGTACTATGCTCCATGTTGGATGCTGTCATCTATGATTAGGGCACATGGCACTGCTGATGGTTCTGTTAGTATGTGATACTTGACATTACTATTCAACTCTGCTACCTAGTGAGTGGTCAGGCATGGTAGTGGTGACACAATATTGCTGCACATTGCACCATGATGTCCCATTGAATGTCTCTGAATATTGTGCATGTGCATGGAGTCTAGCATCTTACTTTCCAAACCCATGGCCAGCCCATTTCAGGCTAGGAGATATAGATCAGTGTCCATTTGGATTTGTTACTGAGCTGTAGCTATGTTTAGCCTTGCTTGCCATTGTGGTGTGCCATTGCCTTGCTGTCATAGCCATGTACTGGTCCTCAGTCATACAGTCTAGTTGGCGTAGATAGTACCATAGTCATGCCTGCATGAAATATGACGTGATGTGCACATTGAAGGTTTTTGCATTGATAGGTTGGTGCAATGTAAGAGTCATAGTGATAGGATTAGCCAGTGGTATCCATACCCTTGCCAAGGGCCGTGTGGGCAGTAGAGCTGTGTGGGGTGATGGCATGCATGAGAGGGGCATTGGTTGATTGGCAGGAAGGTGTAGTGGGACATTCAGTGAATTAGGTGGTATTTGGGTGGTGAGGAAGCATGCAGGACACTGACAATTGTGTGACATTGATGTTGTGGGTACTTACCAGACTCCAGTCCCCCAGGTATTCCAGTCAGGCCCTCAGGATGCAGAATATCCAAGACCTTCTCCTCCCAAGATGTGAACTGTGGGGTGGGGGGGGTCCACCGCCAGTCTTCTGCTTGGCTATCTGGTGTCTCTATGCCATGGAACGCACATTCCCCCATAGGTTGTTTCACCTCTTCCTGTTGTCGTCACCTGTGCTGAATTGATGCTTGCTGGACCTGTGTTCCAAACAACTGTGGCTCTCCCCTGACAATCTCATCCACCAGGACCCTCACCTCATCATTGGTGAATCGTGGGTGCTTTTGTGGGGACATGTTTGTGATTGTGTTGACGGTCTGGGAGGTGTATGGAAAAGGGTGTAGTGTTGGGTGATTGATGGGGTGTGGGAGCTGCGTTGTGAGGGAATGAACGTTAGTCGTGGAATTTGTGTGCTCATTATGTGTGTATTGTGTTTGTTTAGCTGGTGTGTGATGTGTGTGTGACTATAGTGTTAGGGTGCTCTCTTTGTGTATGTGCCAGCTCTCTGTTTCTCAGTATTGCAGTTTTGTTCCAAAGGATTCTGGTGTGTTATATAGTGGTGTGTATAGGTGGTGTGTCGGGTGTGGGGATGTGTGTCAGGTGTGGGGTATTCAAACTGTTCAACTTGGTTTTGTGTTCTGTCAGTGGTGGTTTCTGACTGCGACGGCTCGCACCGCCAATGTTTTTTCGCCATGGAAAGACCGCTGTGGTGATTCATGGATCGTAATCTGCTGAGTGGATTTGTGTTGGGCTGGCGGTGCTGGTTGTGGAACCGCCTCTTTCCCGCCCTCCAGTGTCCCAGCGGTTTCTGAAGTTTGGCTGTTTTTTGGTGGTATTCCCTGTGTGGGTCATAATACAGTGGTCAGATGACTGCCAACATGGTGGTCTTTTGGCAGCCGCCACCGCAGCGGTCTTGCCAAAAGACCTCCAAAGTCGTAATGAGGCCCTAAGACATATTCATTTTTGTTTTTTCCATGGAAGCAAATACATTAAACAACACACTACTACGGAAAGAGAAACTTAAGTTAAAAATGTACAGTTAGTAGGATATTACATTCTACTCACAAACACTGCTATTTCTCAAACTCTTTATTTTTTGTGTAGTCTTAGTGTTCAGCTCATTGACGCTTATGTTATCACAACCCTGTTTTATTTGGTTAGACAATACATTCTTCTCATGAACAAAGTTATTCTTTGAACACAATATATTGTGTGGCTTGGTATTTAATTATGCTCACATACACTACAATTTTCTGAACACTGTATTTTACTACCTGACTTTTTAGGCACTAGAATTTACTGCTTGATATTCCTGTTACATATTGTTCCAATCCTTCTCAAGATACAAAATATAGTAATTGACAGTATACTTGTTAGAAATGGGGTCTTTGGTTGGCAGTCAGGCTACCCCCTGTCAAAGCAAGGACCCTCACTCTAGTCAGGGTAAGTCACACACAATCCAAATCAGCCTGTGCCCACCCTCTGGTGGCTTGGCATTGAGCAGTCAGGCTTAACTTAGAAGGCAATGTGTAAAGTATTTGTGCAATAAATCATACAATACCACAAAATAGCACCACAAAAATGCACCACACAGTGTTTAGAAAAATATATAATATTTATCTGGATATTTGTAGGTCAAAACGATAAAAGATGCAATATGAAAATGTAAAGATATTACTGGAAAGTGATATAAAGTGTCTTAAGTCTTTAAAAAGCAAACAGAGTCTCTTTCAAGCACAAAATACCTGGTTTGGAGTGAAAAATCTCCGCAAAGGGCCACAGAGGAGGAGATGCGTGGAAAATGGTGTGTGCGTCGGTTTCGCCCCTTCACACACAGACTTGCGTCGTTATTTTTCACACGGGGAAGACGTTATGTCAATTTCTGTCACGTGGACAGGTCTCCTCTGTGGGTCGCGGGGTTTTCAGATGCCCCGGGGTCTGTGCGTGGAATCCTGGGCTTGTAGTCCGGCTGCACGTCGTTCCGGAGGGCTGTGCGTGGAATTTTCTCCCTCACGGCAGGCGCTGCGTCGATTTCCTCTCTGGAAGTCAGGCGGCGTTGTCCAGGCGGGCCGTGCGTCGAAGTTCCGGTCGCACTGCAGGCGCCGCGGCGATCTTTTCCTCGCGAAGTCGAGCGGCGTCTTTCCGGTTCGGTGTGCGGTGAATCTTTCACCGCGGAGCAAGCTGTGCATCAAATTTTTCGCTGCACAAGGAGTCCAGTCGCAAGAGAGAAGTCTTTTTGGTCCTGAGGCTTCAGGGAACAGGAGGCAAGCTCTATCCAAGCCCTTGGAGAGCACTTCTGCAGCAAAGCAAGAGAGCAGCAAGACAGCAGGGCAACAGCAAGGCAGCAGTCCTTTGTAGAAAGCAGTCAGGTGAGTCCTTTAGGCAGCCAGGCAGTTCTTCTTGTCAGGGTGCAGGTTCTGGTTCAGGTTTCTTCTCCAGCAAGTGTCTGAGGTGGTAGGGCAGAGGCCCTGTTTTATACCCAAATGTGCCTTTGAGTGGCGGAGACTTCAAAAAGTTGCTTAGAAGTGCACCAGGTCCCCTTTCAGTTCAATCCTGTCTGCCAGGGTCCCAGTAGGGGGTGTGGCAGTCCTTTGTGTGAGGGCAGGCCCTCCACCCTCCCAGCCCAGGAAGACCCCTTCAAAATGCAGATGTATGCAAGTGAGGCTGAGTACCCTGTGTTTGGGGGTGTGTCTGAGTGAATGCACAAGGAGCTGTCAACTAAACCCAGCCAGACGCGGATTGTAAGGCACAGAAAGATTTAAGTGCAAAGAAATGCTCATTTTCTAAAAGTGGCATTTCTAGAATAGTAATATTAAATCCAGCTTCACCAGTCAGCAGGATTTTGTATTACCATTCTGACCATACTAAATATGACCTTCCAACTCCTTCCAGATCAGCAGCTACCACTTCAATAAGGTATGAGGGCAGCCCCAATGTTAGCCTATGAAGGGAGCAGGCCTCACAGTAGTGTAAAAACAAAGTTTTACACTACCAGGACATGTAAACTACACAGGTACATGTCCTGCCTTTTACCCACACAGCACCCTGCTCTAGGGGTTACCTAGGACACACATTAGGGGTGACTTATATGTAGAAAAAGGGGAGTTTTCGGCTTGGCAAGTACTTTTAAATGCCAAGTCTAAGTGGCAGTGAAACTGCACTCACAGGCCTTGCAATGGCAGGTCTGGTACAAGGTAAATGGGCTACTAAAGTGGGTGGCACAACCAGTGCTGCAGGCCCACTAGTAGCATTTAATCTACAGGACCTGGGCACATATAGTGCACTCTACTAGGGACTTACAAGTAAATCAAATAGCCAATCATGGATAAACCAATCAACAGTACAATTTACTCAGAGGGCATATGCACTTTAGCACTGGTTAGCAGTGGTAAAGTGCCCAGAGTCAAAAGCCAACAACAACAGGTCAGGAAAAATAGGAGGAAGGAGGCAAAAGGTTTGGGGATGACCCTGTAAAAAGGGCCAGGTCCAACAATACTTATCTATTTATAGGCATTACTTCTTTCCAGAAACTACATTTCATTGATACAAGATCCACCCCGTTGATGCAACACTATTGTAAAATCCATATTCATTTGAACATTAATACTTCTTTTTTCTGGACAGTATAAGCCTGAGTCACAAAAAGCATTTTTGAGTAATTAAGGCAGTACTCCACCAGTACTACATTCTACAAAATGCAATTACAAAACTACACCTGGAGATCTCCACTTTTACGGTTTCTTTGTTCTGTACAAAGACCTCTGCCCTGGTGGCCAAGATCACCACAAATGTAAGTTTCAGTCTTAGTAGATAATGTAGGAGGAACAAGGGGAAATGTGAGAAATGGGGATAATTAATACAAAATTAGTGGGTTAAGTAACAAGTAAGGAAGTGTTTAGGGAGGGAAATGCTAAACATACACCCAAATAGGAATCAGACAATTGCTGTTCACAAACTACACCTCTAAAGTTACTGCAGCCCTACAAAAGTAAAAACTGCCTTAAATATACTCCAGCCCTCCAGTAAGCCCCATTACTAATACTGCCACAAACTCTCATTGGACACAACAGAGGAATAATTTCAGCCCAAAGGATATAATGTAAAGTCTAAACATGATTAAAACCTGATTAAAAATATCTTCTAACCCTGCTTATTACACATTAAATAAAAGGAAAATGTTCGTGAGAGTGTGCTTTTATAGTATTATTCAAGAAATAATATTTAAAGAAATACTTTTAAGAGATAGTGTGTACTATCTCTAGTTGTAGTAGTCTTAGTTTGAAAGTTTTTTTACATTTGTATTTTGCATGACATTAATTTTATTTATCTGAAAAAAGTACTAACACATTTTATTAAATTCCTTCTATATTTTTCTACAGTGAGGTCCCCATACCAGTGGGTGAGATCTCCACAAACATGTGGAAAGATAATAATAGTAACTTAATACTCATAAATTCACTAATAGAAGACCTTCTCCTAGAAATAAATCTTAACTCAGAAATAGTGTATAACAAAAATGTTGGCTTTTACACTTAGCATAGAAGTATAACTTCATGTGAGTAGAATCCAACATAAATTTTACCTATATGAAGCGGGTCCTGCATTTCTGAGATTGCTTATTCTCCACAATGGCACTCAGGTGCGGCCCCTCCAGGAGAGCGGAGGAACGTCGCCCAGCTAAAAATATGCTCCCAAAAATGGCCCCAGAACTGAAAAATAAAAGGGTAATGAGGTTTATTTATTACCATATTATTTTTCAGCACCCCGTCCTGAACTGAGTGTCAGAACGGAGCGGTGCCACTGCTGCTGAGTGACAGTAGCAGGGAGCTGTGCATGCACACTTTAAACTTCTCTCACTTAAGACAGCTGGGTTGAATAAAGCAAAGGCCCCCAGTGCTCTTTTGACCTAGTTTCCATCATGAAAGCAGCAGCAGGCTTTACTGGTCCCCTTGGCCACATTGGTGCAGGACGAGAGAAGGACACCGTGAGGAGAGGAAGATGTGTTGCCGTCAGGTATGCGCCTTTTCTTTTTAAAAAGAAATTATTTTTATTGTGTACACCCCACCCTCCACTGTATATACAAGCCAGCAGCCACTGGTGACAGAACATTATTATAAACTCTGCTTGACTACATCCAAGGAAAGCTTCATTTCTAAAGCTCCATTTAATAGTGTTATAGTACTCCAAACATTACATTTTATTTATTGATACTATATTTTTCAGAGCATAGTATGCATTAAATACTATTAATGATTTGACTCTTATTTTAGTTACTTTCTTGGATACTTCAAGGCATTGAAGTATATGGTTTTCCTGTGAATTACTATATTCCATCTCTGTACAGAGGAGAGGAGGACACCACGAGCAGAGGAAGATGTGTCGCCATCAGGTAAGCTCCTTTTCTTTCTAAAAATAAATTTGTTTTATTGTGTACAACCCACCCTCCGCTGTACATACAAGCCAGCTACCACTGGTGACAGTACATTATTATAAACTCTGCTTGACTACATGTAAGGAAACCTTCATTTCTAGAGCTCCATTTATTAGTGCTATAGTACTCCAAACATTACATTTTATTTATTGATTATATAATTTTCGGAGCATAGTATGCATTAAACACTATTAATGATTTAACTCTTATTTTAGTTACTGTCTTGGATACATCAAGGCATTGAAGTAAAGGATTTTCGTGTGAATTACAATATTGCATGTCTGCACATAAATGTTAATTCTTTTGTTTTTTCTGAATTATTATCTGCTTCAAACTAATTTGAGATTAATTAAAATCTACTGTTGAAATTATTTCTGAATAATTGTTTTGGCTTGTTTGAATAAGAGTATAACAAGATTTAATTGAAGGTAATTACAGTATTTATCTTTATACCATACCTTTCTACTCATTAGTAATAATAATAATGTAATAATAATCATCATCATCATCATAATCATATTAATGATAACACTAATATAATGAATATAATGTGTATTCTGTCATGATTTAGTGCAATTATAGAGGCAGGAAACATTGTAGGATTGTTTTTACATACAAGTGATGGCATTACTAATGATCCACAAAAACATACTGGGTTAATGTTTGCATCATCAGATATTTCAAAGTGTTATGAAAATAAAAAGTGTTTCTATACCTAAATTGAGTGAAATTTGAGACTGAGGATCAAATGTACTCTCAACGTTTTGTTTCGTATGCACACACAGGATTCCCTCCATCAGCAGATAAGGACTCTTAAATTCAAAAGTCTGACTTGATTATCTTGTATGCTGAGGAAGGATAAGATCTGCTATCTCGCTTAAATCTAACTAAAAGTCAACTAATGTGAAAACGACAAACCAAATAATAAGGTGCCTTGCCCTGCAAAGTGACATGCAGGCTAGTCCTAAGAGATGGGAGCTGAAATAAGAGGAATCTTTATCCTATTGTTAAAGTATTATATTGTGCTGAAACTAATATCTGTGTAAGAGGCACAAAAATAGCATAACGTAGAATCAATGTGGGAAACAAAATTCACAAACTCTATGACTTTCAAGGTAAATAAGTGTTGAGTATCAAGAAAGAGAAAGAAAGATGCAACACAGGGCAGCCTTGATGAACTTTGAGTCTCCTGTCATGGTCTAGGAATCTGTAAATCAAAAAGTATGTGACTGCAGTGCTTTGAAATAGTATAATCCAAAAAATGATCATTGCTTAGGAGAAAATGTATTGAAGGCGTGATCTATGTGGGAATGACAAGAAATAACCCGCTATTTTTTGGCAGTAAATATTTTTCCAGAAGAAAACATATTTTCCCTGTATTAGAAAAAAAAGCTCTTTGTTCAAAGCCCCAATTCCACTCCATACCCTGAAAGTCTGTTTGAAAAATGTGAATTTGAGTACTTCTGATAATTTCCATCCATTGTACATTTACGGGAGGACAGAGATTCTTTCTCAATCGAACAAAAGTTAGATATCTAATACGAATTTATAGCAGTAGATTTCTGACTTTCAGAATTCAACATTTGTGAATCAAGCATTTGGAATGTAGGTATGAGATCTAAACTAAGCACATTTGACATAATTCAGTGATATGAATATGAATTTGGGTTGTCATTGGCAAAGATCCCAACTCTGCAAACAACTCACTGAACACCTGCAAGTGTTACGTTGTCTCAGTATTGGCCTACTGCCCATTTGTCCTAGTGATGAGCTAGTAATGCATCCTCCAATTACCTCAGAGGAGCCCCTTCTAAGAAGAATCCCAGTGGAACCCACCACTGGAGGTGCTTCACCACCTCCAGAGGCTTAAGGTTCCTAACTCAGGATATTTTGGGCAAGGTAGACTTCAGGCATGCCCATTCATCTACCAACCAATCACACTATTCACCTATGGATTGTGGAATCTAGGGCCTGTCCATAAAGTCTAGGAAGCTAGCCTTTGGTTGTAGGGAGACATATACAGTTAGGCTACCCCCAGGCTGCATGTAGTCCTGCAGTTAAGGAGACCAAAAGGCGTATAGTTGCATCATGGCCTGGACATTGTATTCATTTTTCAGGAAGGGAATCCTACAACTGAAGTTTTCCAAGACCACATGATTACGTGACTCCAGCTTCATGAATGCTATTAGGGGCCCACGGTTAGCCTATAGCATAGATAAATTATTAACATTCCGTATGCTCTCATCATTATTTTTGTTCCTGCATCACAAGATGATCTTCGAATCATAATTGCTCACTAATTGCTAAAAATACTCCTTCCCCATCATTTGAAAATAGCTATACATTTATTTATACATCAAATGGAACACATTGAAGCTCTACTTTTTTAAAGATATACTGATGATCTGCCAGGCTCAGTGCTATTTCTTGAAAGTTATTTTAAGTAACTTCAATTGAAGGATTTAAAAATACTTTAGTCAAGCTTATTGATGAGGTTGGGGTAACGTATCAAACAATCTTTAAAGTTTTTGGGAGCTTCAATTACCACCCTTGGAGAAGAAATAATAAAAAGGCAGAATGTGTGCTTTACACAGCAGAATTTTCGAAGTAGTGAAACTTAAAAGCCTTTTTGGAAATTGCATGGTCAAATCAGTGAAATAAAAAAAAATAATCAGAAGATTTGAGGATTATTCTGTGCACAATAATCACCAAAATAATAGAAACATGGAAATAGCCCAGTGAAGTGAGCATATTGTTGAATTACACATATTGAGTACTTTAACTCACTAAAGAGGCCACTTGTACGGAATCCTTCAAACTGTTACATTAATTATGAAGAAATAATTATTTTCAATTCATGAACTTAAACACTGTTGATATTTACAATGCTTCTTATTTTGTGTAGTTACATCTCACATAACATTGATATTGAAAACTCGAATTTCAGGACTTTGTTTTGTCCCTTGTACAGCAGTTATCAAAGTCATTTTCTCAATCGAAATAATTATTCAAAACCATCAAATTAATAACCTTTTAATGTTAGTAAATTATTTACATATCTTTGCTTCACAGGAGGAATCTTGTTGATAATCCTTTGAAAATAAGTCCAAAGTCAGTGCAGTTTTCCTGCAGTGTCTCCCACACAACACTGAAGTAGCAGTTTATGCCAATTGGATTTGTTACCTTTAAGCTTTATTCTCACTGATCTGCATCAGAAATATTTTGCCAGATGACAAAACTATTTCATCTATGGTGCTTTTAAGATGACATTTTAGTTATCACCTCCATTTGCAAAAAGCAGGAAAAAGCCTACATTTGTTCTGAACATTTAAGTCATCCAAAAAAATGGTTTCAACAGCACTCTCTTCTCAAAGCATCATTGCCATGTCTCCATTACGTGTAAATTTTGGTATAATCTCGCAAATGTGGCAGCCAAGTTGTGCTATATTATGATTATTTGCAATGAAGTGTTGCACTGAATTTGAATGTGTTCTTGTTGATTTGTGATTTTTTAATCATGTTGTGATTTTATGAGAAGTTTGTGAATATTGCATGACATTTGATCACATAAATAGTATTTTATGAATTTCAAAAATGTATAACCTTTAAATAATATCTCCCTTGCTTTTTGTGTGATGTGTAATGTAATGACCTTTACACATTGCTGCAATTATTGCATTAAAAACAAAAAACAAGATGTGATGTGTCCACATTTTATTCTGGACCAATAGTAGTACTGATTGTGATGCTCTGCTTTTATTAACATCTCCTCTAAAGTACATTTCCTGCTATTTTATCTTTTGAGTTGTTCAAGGATGTCTGCCAAACAGAATAAAGAACTTCATACATTCTTCCATGTCTTTCAAACTTGACACTTTGATGGATCCCTACCTAAAATCCAGGGAAAACTCTCGGACTCTCTGTCATTTGTTTTAATATTTGTTCCGAAATGCCTCATGCTCTGGAAAATTCATCAAGCACTTCTCTCTCGTTAATTACATTGGGGGTCATTATGACCCCGGAGGTCGGTAGTAATGTGGCGGTGGTACCGCCAACAGGCAGGCATTACATACTGCCACAATATGACATTGACGGGTTGGTTGAAGCCAACCTGCCAGTGTACTACTCCGACTGCCATGGTGGTAGCAGCCGCAGGGCTGGAGAAGAATCTGTCAGGTCTAAGGGAGAGGTGACCGTCATTTTTTCACTGTCTAGGACCGACATACAACACATGATGATCCTTGGTAGGGAAAACACACATGAGCACATCAAGGAAATTGTTTTTTTTAGAAACAAACTCCTGACTTTGGGTGTTTGTTTCTTAAAAACGAATATACCAAAGGTACGCAACAAGCATGATACCAGCTGAGCAATGATCAGTGCCTTCAATAGAGCTAATGCACATATGACTCGACTGAAGGCACGGAGGTCCCACTGTGTCTGGACAAGATCCCTAAATTTGACAGGTGGTCCTACATCCTACATCAGATCAGTCGAGGACACAGAAGCCACTCTTCTGGCTGGCAAACTGTACTCCTCTGTCTAAATGATCCCTTTATATACCATTTCAAAGATATAACATGCGATGAAAAAAAGAAAGAGTATGCACAAAGAGGATATCTGATTAAATATCTGTTAAAGAAGGCTTACAACCCCTGGTTAAGAAGAAAAAGAATGTAGGTAAAAAAATTGCGAAGGACAAATATGTATGCACAATTGGGATCAAGGAGTTCTGGCTTCCTTTTCTTAATTTATACAAGAGAAACATCAAATACTGTGTGATTTATGCATCAGGCTGCCTCTCAAAGGTGCAGAATTTTCACCATTTGCTATTCTCAATTCGAGAAATAGAAGACGTTTACAAATAATTGCATTACTCACTTAGTCATATGCCTCAAAAGCTTTCTGTGCGTACTACTGCAAATAAGGCAACAATCGCAAATGTGTACACAAGCGCAGTTCTAGCAGTACTTGTAAAAATGCAGATTTACTATTCCCTTTCGTCATTAGTGTGGTAGAATTTACGGCATAGATTTACATTATGAAATTCACCTCTGTTAAGAGAGGAATAAAAGACATTACTAATCCATGACCTCTTCATTTTTCATGATTCATTTGGAGTGAAATGTATGCCTTCAATATAGACAAAGGCATTCACTGTTTCTGTGTTCTGATGATATTACTGAAAAGTTTATGAACATTTTAAACATGAAGGTGAATGTGAAGATGAGCAGCCCAGACCCCCTTACAGAAGAACATCTTTCTTTTTTTTGTAAACAGATTTTATTGAATATTGATTAGCAAAACCATAATCCATTACAACTTGATACGGTAGAAACACCATGTTCCCAGTATCATTCTCCCAAAATCCCCCCCACCCCCAAGTCAGTAAACTAGCCCCACCTAGTGCCAAAGATGTTGATATAGATATATGGATCCCAAGCACCATGAAAACTTCCCCTTGAACTATGGAGTAATGCGTATGGGAATTGACCATATCAGATCAGTTCCAGTGACATCAAGAGGTTATATGTTGGGCCATGTCGCGGAGTGAGTAAGGCAACAGCTCATCTAGGAGAGGCCATAGGTGACGTCTCATGTGATTGAGGTTCTGGGTTCTTCAGTCTATCAACTATTACTCCCCATGCCTGTTCCACTTTCATTTGCCCTATGCCCCTTCATGCTTCCCTCTGGAGTAATGTGCCCTCACATCTTTCTATCTCTCTGCGCCATACCAGTGTGTCTGGAGCCTTAGGGTCCTTCCAGAGCAATGTGATCTTGCGTTTGACCAGATTCAGTTCTAGGTCCTGAAATTTACTGGTCTCATTGGTAATAGATGGGTGGGGAAACCAGTGTAGAAGGCAGTGGGCCGGTGTTGCTGGAACATCCTTGTCTGAGAGAAGTACATCTTTCATCAGAAATAAAATACATAATGATCATTTTTTGGAAATACCTCCATTATTCAGATAAAGCATCATTTTCGTAAATGATGAGGAGAAGAGAGGGATATGGTGAAAAACATTTAAATGCAAAAAATGAAGAGCGATCAAAGAGCCTAGTCTCTGTAAAGACAGGATAAAGAAAAATGTACCTAGAGCATCTTGGTGACATGAGGGCAACTTGCACAAAGCCCAACTAGTGACATTGTGAACGCTGAATTGTTACTAATAAAGATTAATGTATTCTGAATGTTGAATCTGCGCAGAAAATGAATTAATATAGAAAATAATACACAACTTTGGAAATGTTCCTACTGGAGTGGCTGCCAGTAATCACAAAGTGTCCTTATTAATTGCATATTAAATTAAATGATGTGCTCATGGTTAGATTAATGTAGTAGTATGTTATATCGATAATTACTTATTATGCACTTGCTTTATTAATCGTAGGCCTTAAGTTAACGAGGTCCTGGGCCTAGTTGCACAGCCTCATGTTAAGTTGAACTGTTTAAATAATTCACATAAAATGGCTGTTTAGAGAATTGAATACTTGCATTATTCCACTGTGTTGACCAAACACTAGTAAATGCTTTCTTTCCCATGAGAACTACATGCTAGAACATGCTTTATTAGCTCTCAATACATTTTAGAGTTTAGTGTGTGTGAAAGCGATGATCCCAGGAACTAACAATGGATGCACTGACTGGAGGTCAGAGGGATACAAAGTTGTTACCTGACGAGTCTGACGATGAGAACAAGAGAAGAGGAGACCATCATTGACATGTGAAAGGCAGTTTAGTTAGATCTTAGATTTGAAATTCTAATTTCACTGGACTAAATGTAAACGTACAATGGCAACATGGAAAGTGTTCTGGAGGGTTTTAACTTAGCCTGACTGCACTAGGGAGGAGAGAGGCTTTTTTCCACTTTGATATCCTCCTGAGAGGAGCTTGTTTATTCTGTCTGAGGAGCTGAACAGTTCCTGAGGACTTTATTTCTACCTTTAACTTTATTGCTTAAACTTTTGATGCTGAATGCTGATCTTTAGACTATGCCTTGCAAATGGTTTGGATAGTTAGAGTCCCCCGTTCGGAACCATTTCCTTTCACAGTCCGATGCTGATGCTGACCGAACAAATGTCCTATTGACAAACACAGTTGCAGCTTGAAGATCCGTACAGAGGGGAGGTACTAGCCAAATGTTATTGTTGATGTAATTTGTCTTTTGTTCCTAGGTACCAACTGCTAATTTAGTGTTAACTAAATTCCTTGCATGAAACCCAAACATGCCATTCTAATCAGGAGGTTAGCTAGGAGACTCACAGAACATGCTAATTATTAACAACAGTTGATGTCATTTCTTTGCTGAATATAAATTTATGCTTTTTCTATTGCGCAGTTATTCTTGCTATTGAGTTGTATTGTAATCCTAGAATGTGTGACCATACATGGTTTGATTAAATTGAGATTCTTTAGGCGATTTGGTCAACGAGTGTTGTTTCTGTATGTTCATCATCTGATTTTGAGATTAAGTTACGTGATATTAGCATAGTTAATATAGGGAAATAAACATTCTAACTTTTACAGAAAAGTATGGTTATTTATGACCAAAGGGGTCATGGTGCATGGAAATTACTGGCTCCCAAGATTATTGATTCTATTGATTGATATTGTTATTGATCGGTATTGAAACTGAGTCCTATGTTGGGAATTACTCTAAGGGGAGTCAAAAGGTCCATCGAACCCCTAACGCATCCCCTTATAAATTAAAGATAAGAAACCAAATAAGGTCAGACGCTCTAGCAGAGATGGTAGCAGAATATGATGGTTTGTCTCCTTAAGAGCCCATCATAAGGCCTGGTACATGGTTAGCCTCCTTAAGAGCCCGTCATAAGGTCTGGTGCATGGTTAGTCTCCTTGAGAGCCCATTATAAGGCCCAGTACATGGTTGGTCTCCATAAGAGCCCATCATTATAAGGTCAGTCAAATTGCATTTTGCCCTGTAGAGAAGGTTAGAGAGTTGCATGGTTACGTTTCCTTAAGAGGCCACCACAAAAGTTTCCCCTTGAGAAATAGCTGGTCCCAGGAGATGGTAGAAGGGTAAGGGTCAGTCCCCTAATGATAGAAAATAATTTGCAGATTGAGTAAGAGGAACTGGTGAAAGTTTGGATTTTCAGATTCGATGATACAAACTGGAGAGAAAATGTGTCCCTAAGGACTCAGGAATGACTTTCCCAGACCCATGGAGCTTGCCAATGATTGTTTGAAGATGTTCTCAGCGTTCCAGTGATAGTGTGAATGGAATAGGTTTTGCGCTTGACCAGCTTATGAAAATCGCAGGTGAACTGTGATGTTTGTGAAGGTTTAGGGAGTTTGAGTAGTCCAAATGAAGTTGTTTAAGGAGTTTGCTTGCTCCGAAGTTTGACTGTGGCGCTTTGTGCAAAAAAAAATTCACATGGTTGTTGGTATACGGGCCCTGTGAGGTCTAATACTCTGGAGTATATTGAAAAGTGTATGAGACACTTGGTTTATTGTTGTAATTTGTCTGGTTTAATAGGTCAATCAGGCGTGGTTGTCAAACTCGAGAGTGCGTGTTAAAGTGAGAGAAAGGTTTTTGACTGAGATCTGGCGAGTCATATGTGTACCAGGACAGTCCCACTGATCAGTTGAGAGTAAAATTTGCAGGTCGAATTTTGCTTGCGAATCAGGGAAACTGAGATAGTAAGAGTAGCTGCTAGTGCGAAACGCTGTTAGTGAAAATTCTGTAAGGTTTCTGAAGCGATTGTGAGGTACCTGTAGTGAACAGATAAATTGGGCTTTAATTTTGTTTAGTGCTCGCAACATTTTTGCATTAGTTTAGTGTAAATCCAAGTTTAAGGGTAGAAGGCGCAAGACTTTGTCAGCCGCTGTACGTGTGAGTGTAACGTCATTGGTGCCGCGCTGGAATAGGTCGGTTAGTGAGAAGGGACGAGCATGGATTGGCGGACAACCGTGAAGAGCAATTGGTTGAGAAGGTCGGCGAAAGGGATTTTGGCATTGAAAGTCACTTCCTGATTTGATTGAAAGTACCATGAAAGTCTCAGAGATAACATTTTTCAAAGCCTTAAAGGGTGCCCGGAGGGGAGATACGTATATTTCAATGAGTATAGGAGAGAAGGGTGCTGCGCCATGTCTTTGGCTGAAACAATGGTGCAAAGTGACAGAGAAAGATGGGAGTTTAGCGTTTCCTGCTCATGGAACATTAAATTTGAGGAGCTTAGAGAATTTGAGGAGGGTACTGTATGATTTGAAACCTCTTCCAAGACCAGCACAGTTCGAGGCATTAGCTATTTGGGAACTAGTAGCTAGACAGGAACCCCAATTAAAATTTGAGAAGAGAATGAGAAAAGCTGAGAAGACCCTGGCAGAGGCTAGATGGGACAGTGATCAGAAGTTTAGGAGAACCAAGACTTTACAGGGAATTAAGTTGTTTCCTGCAATTACACAGGAGAATGAGAATGATGCTAGAAAGAGCACTAGAAAGACGGATTCGTATCCTTCTGATGACATAGAGCAGAAATCCACAGGATCTAGGAAGTCTCTGACACATGATGAAGACTCAGATGATGATGAATTCATTTTACTGTTATTGAGAAATCTTCCCCCGCCATATGCAGCACATTAGAGAAGTTCAAACACCAGTGTAGAGCCTACAACCCCGATATCAGTTGAACCAACCCAGAGCCAGACATAGGTTAGCCAAAAATCTCCAGCTACTCCTGCAGTTGAGAGGCCTATGCTGCAAATGGATGATCCAATAATTTACCCTGATGTACCTATTGTAGATACTGTAACAACCTTGATAGTGCCGACAGGACAAGTTTACCAGAAGCCAACATTGGTCCAGATAGAGTCCACCCTGAATTTGATGTCCCCGATACAGTCACAGACAGTTCCACAATACACCCCTAAAACAGGATTACAGACAGAAATGTTCACATTGACAAATCAGACTACAGGAATAGTCCACTCACGAGAGCCAAATGACAGACCAAGCCCCGATGCAGTATCAGTACCAGTTACCATAGGTCCTGTTATACCATTGTTTGCCCACGGAAATAATTAGAACAGTGAGCAGAAATCTCTGAACCCTAGGGTGGAAAGGGAAAAATACCACGCAAATGCAAGAATGACAACTCCCATGAGACCAACGTTTGATGGAACAGGTCCGTTAATTGATTTAAGTCCTTTCAGGACTCCTCCAAATAATGAGGTGAGATTATACATAGGTCCAAATCCGAGCATGGTGACACCAGAGACCCCGAATATGACATTACTGCAAGTGTCAGGTGTGAGTCACAATAACTTTATGTTACAGGGTTTGATAGCTCAGCAGTTAACCGAATGGTTAGAGAGGTTGAGTAGTACTCAAGGATATTCTAGCAGAGGATGTGCACTGAATTTGACCAGACTTCGACTATAGGCAGAAAACTTACTTGAGGGAACCATGGGGTTAGACAGAATTTAGACATTCAAGGAAGATACCTATGCAAGCTTATTACTAACAAAGCAGGAATAGTGCAACAGAAATTGGCAGACTTATCAGATAAATACGACATAGAGGTTGAGAAAACAAAGCACTTGGGAGGAGTTACAGATTGGATTTTGATTCAAAAGATTTTGAGAACATGAGAATACCAGGAATGAAAATTCATCTTCAGGAATAATCCAGACTATTCAAACATGGGGGGCATTGGATAAATGGGAAAGCAGATGAGTAAAGAAAAGAGACAAAAAGAAAAGGGATTCTGCAAATCTTACTGCAAATGTGCAGCAGGTTGAGGACCCAGTGACAATTCTACCTATGAGAGAGATTCCAGGAGGGAATTTTGTCATTGTGCCTTTGAGAAAAAGTGACATTCTGTCATTTACAAATAGTTATCCCAGGTTGAGAGAGAAGCCAGTAGATTGGTACCAACAGACAGACAGATTTGTGAAACTTTCAAAATGCCTGTGGGAAGATATGAACACCCTGTCAGAGATAGTAGTTTCAGAAGATCTATGGATTGAATGTAGGAGGACCATAGATTGGCCGACAAAAGAACCACAGAGAGATTCAGCAACAGGCACGCCATTCCGTGATGTAATATAATATTACTATAAGGTGACTGAATTTTTTAAAATGAGAATTTAGCCCATAAACATTGACTGGCCGGGAATAGACAGGACAGCCCAGGAAGCGAAAGAATCAGTACATGCATACTATGAGAGATTGTTGCAGGCGTTCACGCATTACAGTGGTACAGAAACAATCGAGCCGAAAGACATGATTCATTTTGTGTTCAGATTTGTTGAAGGATTGAGACCTGAATTTAGCCAGATGATCAAGAGTCATTTGATTTGCTGGCAAGCAAAGCTGATTGATGAGGTTTTGCAATATGTAAAGTACTGTAGTGATGATATTGAGTTGAAGCAGAGAAAGTTGAAAGAAAAGGCAATGGTGATGCAGATTAAAGCGGCACAAACTGGAATGCAGAGAAATGTTTCACAGCAACAACAGCAGGGAAATGTGGTGTTTCAGAGTTAAGCAAGAGGTAGAGGTTGTGGAGGAACTGGAAATCATAGTCCTGATTTGAATACTGTAGTGGTTCAGAATGATGTGCAGGGAATGAAAAGATTGTTGCCATTTCACTCATGCGGAAGGCTTGGACATTGGAAGCAGGAGTGTCCGATGTTAGTACAGGAAGGCATTGTTCAGCAAACATGCAACATCAATTCTTTTCAAAACATGAGAGGACCAAGAGTGAGAGGTCATAATTCAAATTTTCAAAGCAATATGAATCACATACAAGGTTTTCAGCCCATGCAACAGATGCAAATGCCATGTTTGCAGATGCCTCTGTTTCAGCCAATGCAATCGCAAGTTCAAATGGTACCTAGACAGCAAATTCAAATACCTCAAGCCCCAATGGAGCAGCAGCATGTGATGCTTCCTCAGCATGTCCCAGGTCAAATGTTTAATCAGAATAATAACACAGTGCACCAATTCCTGTTACACACTGAGAATGGAGTAAACAATGATTGGGTGAGTGAGAGATCAGATGAAGACGAATGTGTGCATGTAGCTTCCCTAGAAGTAGATCAGAAAGGTCCATATGTAAAGGGAAAGGTACTGGGTCACGAAGTTTAATTCTTGGTTGACACAGTAGCTACACGTTCTGCAGTAAGAACTGCAGAAGTTCCAAACTTGCCCCTTTCAGGGAAAACAGTCCCGATTGTAGGAGTCGCGAATCAGTATTTGACCAACCCAATTCTCAGAACCAGTTCAGGTTAAAATTGGCAACTTTAAAGGATTACACAAATTCATAGTTTGTGACTGGAGTCCTGTATCCTTACTGGGAAGGGACTTGTTGTGTAAAACAAGATGCTTGATTACTTGCTCAAATGATGGAATTAAAATTCAGATAAACAGCAATGATGAGGATGACCCGACTCCGGAATTAGACTGTGAGACAATAAATGAAGAGTATCCTTTGATAACCTTCTTTCCAGTTTTCACAGTGAGAGATCTTTCGTCTGACTTACAAGGAACAGTTAAAATGAAATTGTGGGATTTGTCAGGAAAATACATCGGTCTAATAAAAGAAGATAAGCCAGTTAAAGTTCCAATCAAGAAAAATGCGATTTTCCCCAGTTTCCTCAGTATCACATGACACAGGACACAATTGAAGGGATTGCACCCATAATTGCAGAATTTGTAAACCAAGGGGTTTTGAAAGCAGTGTTGAGCAGCCCAGGTAACTCACCGATAATGGGATTGCAAAAGCCCTGTGGGAAATTTTGGATTGTTCAAGATTTGAAAAAGGTGAATGACATTATGATTAAATGTTGCCAAATCCAGCAGTGATTTCAGATCCCATGCAATGCTGAATGGTTCACCGTAATAGACCCATCACAAGCATTCTTTTCTCTACCTCTTCATGAGTGTTAGACTTTTCATCCTTGGCGTGGTCTCCTTTAACTTTTTGCCTCTGTTTCCCTGGTTGTTGATGTGTGCTGGACTCTGATTTTGCTGTTTTTTTTACTCTGGGCCCTTTACCACTGCTAACCTGTGCTAAAGTGCAAGAGATCCTCTACGAAATGTGTATGTAACTGGCTTATCCATGATTGGCATATTTGATTTAATAGTAAGTCCCTAGTACAGTGCACTGGAGGTGCCCAGGGCCTGTAAATCAAATGCTACTAGTGGGCCTGCAGCATTGGTTGTGTCACCCACATAAGTAGCTCTGTAATCATGTCTCAGACCTGCCACTGCAGTGTCTGTGTGCAGTTTTAACTGTAAATTCAACTTGGCAAGTGTACCCACTTGCCAGGCCTAAACCTTCCCTTTTCTTACATGTAAGACATCCCTAAGGTAGGCCCTAGGTAGCCCCAAGGGCAGGGTGCAGTGTATGGTTAAGGTAGGACATATAGGCCCTCATTACAACCCTGGCGGTTGGTGTTAAAGCGGCGGTAATACCGGCAACAGGCCGGTGGTAAAAATAAATGGGATCACGACCACAGCGGAAACTTCCAACACAGACAGCCACTTTAACACTCCGACCGCCACAGCAGTAGCAACAAACACCGCAGCGGTAACCGCCAACAGACAGGCGGAAGACAATGTATCACCCACCTCATCACAACCCACCTATCCACCAGCTTTTCTAGGGTGGTACCAACGCCATCAAAAGCACAGCAGAAACAGGACTTGGAAGGGAAGCCACTCACCGCTCGACACAAACGAAGAACCAGGACGCCATGGAGCCCGAGCTTGGTGAGTTGCCCACTGCTTCCTCCTGGGGAGTGCAAAGCCACAGTCTCTCTAGTGGGTACCTTTCTCCACTGGTTCTGGAGGGGGCTTTGTGCCCAGTGTGCTTCATCCTGCCAAGCATTGTGTGAGTGGATGCATATCTCCACTGATTCTGGAGGGGGCTTTGTGTCCAATGTGCTTCATCCTGCCAAGGATTGGGTGAGTGGATGCATATCTCCCCTGGTTCTGGAGGGGGCTTTGTGCACAGTGTGCTTCATCCTGCCAAGGATTGGGTGAATAGATGCATTTCGCCACTGGTTCTGGAGGGGGCCTTGTGCCCAGTGATGCACCACTTGGGGTGTGGCAGTTCACAGTCCCTCACCTGGGTGTCTGAGGCACGAGATATGCAGGGACCAGGTTGCATGATAGTCCATGGAGGCAGGGCTAGACTCCATCCTGCGGCGGCTAAGGCTGCAAACTGGTGGTAGTGCCGAGCTGGTGCTGGTGGGGGTGCTCCCAGTGGTGGTGGGAGGCTCCAGCCCTTGTCCTGCAGCCTCAGACGGCTGCCCACTGGGGCTGCTGCTGCTGGTAGTGGTGCTACTGTCAGCGGTGCAGGTGGTGGTGCTTGTAGCGGTGCCTGCGGTGGTGCTAGCGGTGGTGCAGGTGGCGGTGCTGGCCATGGTGTAGGTGCCGGTGCTGCCAGTGGTGGGTGGAGGCCCCAGCCCTTCTCCTGCAGCCTCGGACGGCTGACAACTGGGGCTGCTGACAGTAGTGGTGCTTGCGGCGGTGCAGGTGGCGGTGCAGGTGACGGTGCTTGTGGCAGTGCTGGCCGCGGTGCAGGTGGCGGGTTTTGATAGTTGTGCTGGTAGCCACCAGGCCTTCACCTGCAGCCTCCGACAGCTGAAGAGCCTTGCCTAGTGTTTTCTGCCCCTTCCCCACCTTGGCAGATGGTGGTGTCACCTTGGGTCTGGCAGCTGGAGTCTTTGAGGTCACCTTGCTGGGTGGTTGGTGCTCCTTCCCCTTGCTGCATGCTGTCCCCCTCTTCACTTTGGCAGGTGGCGGAATGGTTTTGTCCTTGGCAGGTGTTGGTGGCACACTGGCTGGGCTGATGAGTGCCCCCTTTCAGCCTCTGTTAGCTGCAGGAACCACAGCAGATGTCGACTTGGTGGCTGAGGTGCTGGGCTGGGTTCTGGACACCCTGGCCCAAGGGGAAGGACAGGGGGAGGGGTAGGGAACAGGTCAATGTTTGCCAGGAAAAGCTTCTTAGAGACACTGGGGCGAGAAGAGGGAGAGAGAGTTTGGGAGTGGAGGAAGAGGGAGTGGTTGTAGGAGGTGTCTGTCTGCTGCGTTTGGGTGCAGGTGCATGGGTTGGATGCTGTTGTGAGGTGGATGGCTGTTGGGTGGGTGCTTGTGTTTGTTTACTTTGGGAAGAGGGATCACAGACACACTGGGAGAGGACACAGGGGGCATGTGCATGGATGTGGGGGTGGTGACTGCCAGTGAGGGGTGTGTTGTGATGGGCGTGCTGGTGATGGAGGTAGTGGATGAGGATGTAGTGCCTGCAGGTGTGAGTGGAGACGCTACTGGGAGGGAGGTGGATGACGAGGAGGAGATGGACATAGTGGAGGCAGTGGATGAAGTGTGGTGCTTGTGTTTGCTTAAGCCACTTTTGTGTGTTGATTTGGGTGAATGCTGGTCTGAAGGTGTGCTTGGGATAGGCTGGGGTTGAGGGAATTGGGACTGGGTAGAGGAAGTTGGAGGGGGGAGGCTAGAGACAGGGACAAGGGCTGCCACCAGGGAGGAGGCCAGAGCCTGAAATGCTCTCTGTTGGATCGCCACACCAGAGTGAATGCCCTCCAGGTGTGCAGTTGTTTGTTGTAAATGCCTCTGGACACCCTGGATGGCATTCAGAATGGTTGACCGCCCAACAGTGAGGGATCTCAGGAGGTTAATAGCCTCCTCACTGAGGGCAGCAGGGCTAACTGGGGCAGGGCCTGAGGTGCCTGGGGTGAAGGAGATACCCACCCTGCTGGGTGAGCGGGCACAGGAAACACACTGAGGGGCTGATGGGAGGGCGGTACTGGTTGGGGGGTGGCGGCTGTACCTGTTGTTGGGGTGGGCACAGAGGTGTCCGCCACTGCCAGGGAGCATCCATCGGAGGAGGAGTCGCTGTCTGTGGTGTCCCCTCCTGTCCCCATTGTGGTGCTCCCTCGCCCTCCATCTCACTGGTGCCCTCACCTTCAGTGAATTCAGCTTCCAGACCCATGTGGGATTCAGCTCCCTCCGTCGCCGGTGCCTCTGCTCCTCCGCCAGATGATGATAATGCACACAAGGCCAGGGTGACAAAACAAAAAGGGGGGGAGAGACAGAGGATACACTTGGTCAATGCCAGCAACACCACCACCGTTGGCGTACACAACACACAGGGAGCAGCCCTATGCACTAGGCCATGCACTACCAGTTACTAAGATAGTCACCAGCCAGTGGGGTACAAAGCCTACCACCGTTAGTTGCACACCTGAAACCCACAGGACCCTGCCCAGTAGTAGATGCCCACTAACACCATTGGGGTAGGAGTGCTGCAGAGCCTGCCATTTTCGCCCTGGCCTAGGGGCACCCACAGCCTACATTCCCCACCCAGGTAACCCTTAACATGCACAAAGTCAGGATTCATAATCTGTACTCACCCCTGTGGCTGCTGTGGTGACTTCAAGCACCCATCCAACTACGGATAGGCCACCTCCAGGATGCGGAACATCAGGGGGGGTCATGGTGCGACGGGCACCCCTTCCTCGTTGGGAGGCCAGCCCCAGCTGGGCCTCTGCCGTCTTCTTTGCCCAGCGGCGCAGGTTCTCCCACCGTTTGCGGCAGTGGGTGCTCCGCCTGTCAAAGACCCCCGAGTTCTGCGCCTCCTTGGCGATAGCACACCAAATACCCTTTTTCTGGTGGGCGCGGACCTGCATGGAAAAGACAGCAGAAAGGGGAATTAGTCAACCGTCCGGACCATCACATTCATGGCCCACCAGATCCCTCCCATCCCCTGACGCACATACATTGACCACCATACATGCAGCACTCTAGCCAGGACACATCTGCCCCCCTACCTGTGGCTTGCTCACAGTGTACTCACCTATTTGTCTGGAGGACCGTAGAGTAACGTGTACTGGGGTAGGACCCCATCCACCAGTTCCTCCAACTCCTCCAGAGTGAAGGCAGGGGCCCTTTCCCCAGACACATGAGCCATTGCAGCTTCCAGACACAGGTCACAGCAGCACTTGCAGTGTAGGTCCTCTCCTGTTGAAGGTCAGGTAGCCAGTGAGTGAACAGATAGAAAATAGCGGTCACGTCTGCAGCGGTGTGTACCGTCACCAACGGCATACATCGCCATTGGCTCCTGGAACCCATAGGGCCCAATGATAACCATGCAAAGTTATGCGGCCGTCTTCCACCGCCTACCGCAACGGTGCACAACGCCAGCGGAATTACCTAATTTCCACTTGTCCCTCCTCACAGGTCAGGCAGCTGCCATTTCAGGGGGGCACAAGGCATGGCACCTAACTGTGTCACAGCAGACATTGGCACAGCAACTGATTTTCGGATTCCCATACTGGTTCTGGAAAGGAAAAAATGCATCATTAGTGCAATAGATGTGTGAATATGACCCTCTGATCACGTTTTCTTCCATAGGCTTTAACCGCTGAGGCTGAATATAAGATGGCGACATCCTCCGGTGTACAGACCCTTGGTGGACCTTGCGACAATGGAGGACAGACACATTATCATAACATACAACCTTGATCAGGCCACAATCCAAGAACTGCGTGCCCAATTGGAACCAAGCCTGATGTCTGCTATCCGCCAGCCCACAGGTATCCCCCCTCTAGTGTAGGTCCTGTCAGTGCTCCATTTCCTGGCAAGTGGTTCCTTCCAAACTAAAGAGGCAATGGCATCAGGCATGTCTCAGCCAATGTTCTCCAACGTGTTGACCAGAGTGTTGTCAGCCCGGCAGAAACACATGTGCAGCTACATCGTATTTCCCCAGGTGGAGGATTTGGTCACAGTGAAAGCTGACTTTTATGCCCTGGGACATATCCCCAACATCATTGGTGCCATTGATGGTACACATGTGGCATTTGTTTCTTCCCCCCCCCTCCCCCCCGGGAGAAATGAACAAGTTTTCAGGAATAGAAAAGGCTATCACTCTATGAATGTGCAGATGGTGTGTTTGGCAAATCAGTAAATCTCCCATGTGAATGCCAAGTATCCTGGGTCTGTGCATGATGCCTTTATCTTGAGGAATAGCAGCATCCCATATGTGATGGGCCAACTACTCCAGAGGAACCAGGTGTGGCTAATAGGTGAGCCCAAGGTCCCCACCCAGTATAAGTAGGTGTCAGGGTATGGGGTTGTTCCTAAGGGTTAGTGTGTGTCTAACGGTTGTCCCTCAATATTTGCAGGTGACTCTGGTTACCCCAACCTCTCATGGCTACTGACCCCAGTGAGGAACGCCAGGACAAGGACAGAGGAATGTTACAATGAGGCACATGGGCGAACAAGGCAGATAATTGAAAGAACCTTCAGCCTCCTGAAGGCCAGGATCAGGTGCCTCCATCTGACTGGTGGATCCCTGTACTACAAACCCAAGAAGGTGTGCCAGGTCATCGTTGCATGTTGCATGTCGCAAAACCTGGCCATGAGACGCCAGGTGCCTTTTCTGCAGGGGGATGAGCCTGGAGATGGTCTTGTGGCAGCGGTGGAGCCTGTGGACAGTGAGGAAGAGGAGGCAGAGGAAGAAGATGTGGACAACAGAAGTAATATATTACAGCAGTACTTCCAGTGACACACAGGTAAGACACTGTAACTTCACTTTACTTTTCATTTTTCTGTTGGACATTTTACATGGCAGCCTGATTTCCCTATCTATGTCTATGGCCACTTACTGTACCCTTTGGCATCTCTATTTTCAGATCTCTGTGGCCCACTCTGGCTCCTGGTGTGTTTACTGCTGCCCACTAAAGGTCATTCCAATGAAAATGTAACTGTACATATGACTTGCTATGCTTTGATAATGTTGTACTAATACATATTTGAATCATTTGACAGACTCCAGATTTGTAATTTGTTCCAAGGGTGTTTATTTAAGTGCTCATAATTAGAGGGGGATGTGCAATGGGTGGGAGTGATGGTGGAGGAAAGTCCAGGGTAGAGTCCAGTCTCTTGGTATCACAGGTGCATTGTCCAAGGGGGCATAGGAAGTGGAGACATGGCAGTTCAAGGTGGACAGGGTGACAGAGTGGGACAGAAGGGTGATAATCAGGAGAGTCTTATTTCCCACTTGCAAGACCTAAACATTCTCTTTTCTTACATGTAAGACACCCCTAAGGTAGCATCCACACTAGTGACAATCACTTAGCCAAACGAAGCACAACTCACACAAGCCAAAGCTGCCTTGGGAATAACAACCATAGTGGGGAACATAACCATGCACAAGATGGCACACGCAGAAAAAATAACACTGTATTTGCATCCCCAAAGGACCCCTACTCAACGTCACCGGAGAGGAGTTGCCAGCAACATCCAGTCCCCCACCAGAAGAGGCCCACAGTGATGACAGCTGCTCTGCACGCCTGGATCAGGATGACCAACCTGGCCCATCAGGGACAGTCGGTTACCCTGCCACAGTCCCATACCACCACAGAGCCTCCCCCCTCAGGAAACACCAGCACAGCACCCACCCAGCTGGCCCACGGCACTGTCCCCAGGACACATCAGTCAGCAGTGTGTCCACCACGACAGGGACCCCAGGAAACCCCACAAACTCAGGACGATGAGGAACCTGGGGTCAGTGGCAGTGGGCACACGGTTCACAAACATCCTGGGATCATACCACCATTCCCAGGAGACCATGGGCCAAATACTGGCCAAGTTGCAGGAGACCCAGCGGCTGCAGGAGGTGCAGTACCTGGGGATCAAGGAGGACCTCAAAAATATCTACACCATCCTGTTCACCATTGCAGGAGTGCTGGGTGACATGGCCAACACCATGAGGGAGGCAGTGACACAACAACGGGCCCCTGACACTAGCCACACCGAAGAACAGCCCTCCACCTCCGCCGGTGCTGGTGGACAGGAGGCCCGCCACTGGAACAACAGGCCACCAGTACCCCACCCCCTGCAGAAGGAGAACCACCCCACAAACGGTCCCTGCGATCCAGGCAGAAGCCAGAGAACATTGCCAAGACCCCCGCCAGGAAATAAGACATCCCTAAGGTAGGCCCTAGGTAGCCCCAAGGTCAGGGTGCAGTGTATGGTTAAGGTAGGACATATAGGGGGTCATTACAACCCTGGCGGACGGTGTTAAAGGTGCGGTAATACCGCGAACAGGCCGGCGGACAAAAAAAGGGAATCATGACCCTGGCGGAAACCGCCAACAAAGACAGCCACTTTAACACACCGCCCGCCACGGCGGTACAGACAAGCAGCGCGGCGGTTACTGCCAACAGACAGGCGGGAGACAATGTACCGCCCACACTATTACAAACCGCCAATCCGCCACCTTTTCCGGGGCGGATGCACCGCGGATAAAAACACGGCAGAAACAGCTTTTGCTATGGGAAAACGCTCACCTCAACACATCCCACAAGGAAGGAGGACACCATGGAGCCCGAATTACAAATCCTACCTGCCCTTGTTTTTCTGCTCCTTTACGACCAACAGCTACGTAGGCGCAGAAGATACCGGTGAGTACTGCACCTACGACACGGGGAGGGGGGAGGCAAAAGTTAGGGGGACACCCACCAAACACCCCCACCCCCACCCTCGCATATCACAACATACACACCAATGCAGTCACAAAAATCACAGTAACAACCCACAATCCCCCCGGAAGAATGCAAAGACAATGCGAAAATCGGGCAAACATTGTAATGTGCCAATATACATGTCATACAAAAATATACAGATATACATATCTCAAAATCACTCTTATTTACACATACAATCCGAGAAGTAGTGCAGATATGTACACAACAATGTCCGTGCACCAACAGTCCAAAAAAGCATGGGCGAGGCCCACAATAGATACCTGACCAAAATCGGGGAGAACACTGCCGGGGCATCAGATAGAAACAACACAGGCACCTCAGGGGGAAGGGAAGGGGGGGCACCTCAGCCACATGAACGCGAAGCCAGATCCACAACGGGGCTCCATGCCCATAGATGTATCCTGGGGAGTGCAAAGCCACAGTCTTTCAAGTCACTACAGTGGGTGGTTTTCCCACTGTGCCATCCTGGGGAGTGCAAAGCCACAGTCTCTCAAGTCTCTACAGTGGGCGGTTTGCCCACTGTGCCATCCTGGGGAGTGCAAAGCCACAGTCTCTCAAGTCACTACAGTGAGTGGTTTTCCCACTGTGCCATCCTGGGGAGTGCAAAGCCACAGTCTCTCAAGTCTCTACAGTGGGTGGCTTGCCCACTGTGCCATCCTGGGGAGTGCAAAGCCACAGTCTCTCAAGTCACTACAGTGGGTGGTTTGCCCACTGTGCCATCCTGGGGAGTGCAAAGCCACAGTCTCTCAAGTAGGTGCAGGTCTCCACTGGTTCTGGAGGGGGACTGGTGCCCAGACTGGATGAGTCTCCACGTGAAAGTACCTGTCCTGTCACTGTCCCAGCTGCACATGGGATAAGGATGCCTGATGTGGCGGTCCCTTCATTCCTAGACGGTGCATGCCCTGTTCAGTGGTGCTTTGCCATGGCAGTCTTTGCCCTGTTTAGCGGTGCTTTGCCATGGCGGTCTTTGCCCTGTTCAGCGGTGCTTTGCCATGGCGGTCTTTGCCCTGTTCAGCAGTGTTTTGACATGGCGTTTCAGGACTGTTCAGCGGTGCTTTGCCATGGCGGTCTTTGCCCTGTTCAGCGGTGCTTTGACATGGCGGTCTTTGCCCTGTTCAGTGGTGCTTTGACACGGCGTTTCAGGACTGTTAAGCGGTGCTTTGCCTTGGCGGTCTTTGCCTTGTTCAGCGGTGCTTTGACATGGCGGTCTTTGCCCTGTTCAGCAGTGCTTTGACATGGCGTTTCAGGACTGTTCAGCGGTGCTTTGCCATGGCGGTCTTTGCCCTGTTCAGCGGTGCTTTGACATGGCGGTCTTTGCCCTGTTCAGCGGTGCTTTGACATGGCGTTTCAGGACTGTTCAGCGGTGCTTTGCCATGGCGGTCTTTGCCCTGTTCAGTGGTGCTTTGACATGGCGGTCTTTGCCCTGTTCAGCGGTGCTTTGACATGGCGCTTCAGAACTGTTCAGCGGTGCTTTGACATGGCGTTTCAGGACTGTTCAGCGGTGCTTTGCCATGGCGGTCTTTGCCCTGTTCAGCGGTGCTTTGACATGGCGGTCTTTGCCCTGTTCAGCGGTGCTTTGTCATGGCGTTTCAGGACTGTTCAGCGGTGCTTTGACATGGCGTTTCAGGACTGTTCAGCAGTGCTTTGCCATGGCGGTCTTTGCCCTGTTCAGCGGTGCTTTGACATGGCGGTCTTTGCCCTGTTCAGCGGTGCTTTGACATGGCGTTTCAGGACTGTTCAGTGGTGCTTTGACATGGCGTTTCAGGACTGTTCAGCAGTGCTTTGCCATGGCGGTTCTGATACGGACATTGGTGTGTGGCATGACGATCTCTACACTGGGCATTGGTGTGTGGCATGACGATCTCTACAATGGGCATTGGTGTGTGGTATGACGTTCCATCATTGCCCAGCGGGGCTGTGGCATCCTGGGCCCTCCTGGGCAATGACTCTGACGGTGGTCTCCTGACCTGTGACGATACTTGTGCCCTCCTGGCCTGTGACTCTGGCGGTGGTCTCTGGACCAGTGACGATACTTGTGCCCTCCTGGGCTGTGACTCTGGCGGTGGTCTCCTGACCTGTGACGATACTTGTGCCCTCCTGGGCTGTGACTCTGGCGGTGGTCTCTGGACCAGTGACGATACTTGTGCCCTCCTGGGCTGTGACTCTGGCGGTGGTCACTGGACCAGTGACGATACTTGTGCCCTCCTGGGCTGTGACTCTGGCGGTGGTCTCCTGACCTGTGACGATACTTGTGCCCTCCTGGGCTGTGACTCTGGCGGTGGTCTCCGGACCAGTGACGATACTTGGGCCCTCCTGGGCTGTGACTCTGGCAGTGGTCTCTGGACCAGTGACGATACTTGTGCCCTCCTGGGCTGTGACTCTGGCGGTGGTCTCCTGACCTGTGACGATACTTGTGCCCTCCTGGACTGTGACTCTGGCGGTGGTCTCTGGACCAGTGACGATACTTGTGCCCTCCTGGGCTGTGACTCTGGCGGTGGTCTCTGGACCAGTGACGATACTTGTGCCCTCCTGGGCTGTGACTCTGGCGGTGATCTCTGGACCAGTGACGATACTTGGGCCCTCCTGGACTGTGACTCTGGCGGTGGTCTCTGGACCAGTGACGATACTTGTGCCCTCCTGGGCTGTGACTCTGGCGGTGGTCTCTGGACCAGTGACGATACTTGTGCCCTCCTGGGCTGTGACTCTGGCGGTGGTATCTGGACCAGTGACGACGGTGCTGGCGGTTGTGTCAGGAGCGCCGGATATGATGGCGCACTTCTCCGCTGTGACACTCACAACAGGCTGGGCAGACTTCCTCTGGACCTTCCCCACCTTTGTTGGAGTTACAGCTGACTCACCAATCGCCTTCGATCCCATGTCACTTGTTGTCCCACCAGGAGTCTTAAGACGGTCCCGTTGTCCACTCTCCATTTTCAGAGCCTTTACAGGGGGTGGGCTGCCACTGCCTTGGCTCCGGGTCCTACTGCCTGCCCTGGTGGCCGGTGCACTCCAAAAACCTGGAACACGCACCACTGGTACTGGAGGCTTTTTGTCTGAGGCGCTACAACGGGACTGATGAATTGGAGGGGGGGGGCAAAAAGGTCAATTTGACAGAGGGACAGTTTCTGACGAACACTGGGATGGGTAGCTGGAGGGGGTCTGGGAGTGGAGGAAGAGGAGGTGGTTGTAGGAGGTGTCACTTTAGGTGTTTTGGGTGCAGGTGTAGGTACTGGAGGCTGTCGTGAGGTGGATGGATGTTGGGTGAGTGATTGCCGGCGTTTGGGTACTTTGGGAGGGGGCGTCACAGACACATTGGGAGAGGACACAGGGGACGTGTAAATGGCAGTGGAGGTGGTGAGTGCAGGTGAGCGGCTTGTGGTGCTGGGTGTCCTGGTGCGAGTCCTAGTGCCTGTAGATGTGGTGCATGCAGGTGTGTGTGTAGACGAGACTGGGAGGGAGGAGGGAGAAGAGGAGGAGGGGGACACAGTGGAGACAGTGGATGTTGCTGTGTCTGTATGTGGGTGAGGCTTGCGTGAGTGCCTGTGGTGTGTGTGGTGCCTATGTTTGCTTGAGCTACTTGTGTGTGTTGACTTGTGTGCATGCTGGTCTGTAGGTGTGCTTGGGATGGGCTCAGGTACAGGAGATTGGGTCTGGGTGGAGGAAGTTGGAGGGGGGAGGCTAGACACAGGGACAATGGCTGCCATCAGTGCTGAGGCCAGAGATTGCAGGGTTCGCTGAAGGACAGCCTGACCAGGAATGCATTACCGTGTTGCAACTCCCTTTCTACACCCTGGATGGCATTCACAATGGTAGACTGCCCAACAGTGAGTTACCTGAGGAGGTCAATGGCCTCCTCACTGAGGGCAGCAGGGGTGACTGGGGCAGGGCCTGAGGTGCCTGGGGCGAAGGTGATGCCCACCCTCCTGGGTGAGCGGGCACGGGGCGAATGCTGAGGGGCTGCTGGGAGGGCGGTGCTGGTAGGGGGGGTGGCGGCTGTACCTGTAGAAGTGGGGCGCACAGGTGGTGCCGCCACCACAGGGGAGCTCCCATCGGCGGACGAGTCTGTGTCGCAGGTTGGTGATCCGGTAGCCGACGTGAAGCTCCCCTCGCCCTCCGTCCCACTGGTGCATTCAGAGTCTGTGGTGTGGCCCTCCATGGCCATGTGGGATGCAGCTCCCTCGTGCTCCGGTGCAACTGTACCTCCGCCTGATGATGCTGATGTATAAAAGGACAGGGAGAGCAGGAAAAGGGGGGGAGACAGAACAAAGAGAGTTTTAGTGCATGGCATGACGCTACCGTTGGCGGACAAGACAGACGCAGCAGCCCCCTGCATTACGCCATTCTCCTGACCTCTGCACATGCAATTTCTGGGACATGGCCTACATGGCAATGGTGGGAATCTGCGCACATGGATGCCACAGGGACAACTATACCTCAACTTGGCACTCTGCTGAGGCGAGGTTGAGTGCCACATGGCCTACATAACGGAGGGGCCTTACCTACCTAACTCGCCCTGGCCTAGGGACACCCCCAGCCCACCTCCCCCACCCAGACCCCTCCACTGCACGCAAAGTCCGCTGAATGAGGTTGTACTCACCCCCTTGTGTCTGCTGTGATGTCCTCAAGCGCCCATCCAACTCCGGGTAGGCCACCGGCAGAATCCGGAACATCAGGGGGGTCATGGTGCGACGGGCACCCCTCCCACGTTGGGAGGCCATCCCCAGCTGAGCCTCCGCCGTCTTCTTGCTGCAGCGGCGAATGTCCTCCCATCTCTTACGGCAGTGGGTGCCCCGTCTCTGGTGGGCCCCCAGGGTCCGGACCTCCTTGGCGATGGCACGCCAAATGTCCCTCTTCTGGTGGGCGCTGACCTACATGACATGCACAAGGAAAGAGGAACAGTCATTACCAACTGCACCGTCAATGTGAGTGGGCCCCTCCCTACTCTGGCCATGTGGCCCATTCAATCAATCAATCAATAGATTTATAAAGCGCGCTATGTACCCGTTAGGGTTTCGAGGCGCTGGGGGGGGGGAGGGGTGTTGCTGCTATCGTTCGAAGAGCCATGTCTTGAGGAGTCTCCTGAAGGTGAGGAGGTCCTGGGTCTGGCGGCGAGGTAGGAGAAGGATCTGCCGCCAGAGGTCTTGCGCTGGATTCGGGGGACGATGGCGAGGGCAAGGTTGGCAGAGCGTAGTTGGCGTGAGGGAACGTAGAAGTTGAGTCTGGAGTTCAGGTAGCAGGTTCCGGTGTTGTGTGGTGCCTTGTGTGCGTGGGTGAGGAGTTTAAAGGTGATCCTCTTGTCCACGGGGAGCCAGTGGAGGTCCTTCAGGTGGGGGGAGATGTGACACCGGCAGGGTATGTCAAGGATCAGGCGGGCGGATGCGTTCTGGATGCGTTGGAGTCGTTTGATGTCTTTTGTTGGGATGCCTGTGTAGAGTGCGTTGCCGCAGTCGAGTCTGCTACTGACGAGGGCTTGGGTCACCGTCTTTCTGGTTCCTGTTGGAATCCACTTGAAGATCCTGCGGAGCATGCGGAGGTTGTTAAAACAGGAAGAGGAGACAGCGTTGACCTGTTTGGACATGGTGAGAGCGGAGTCGAGGATGAAGCCGAGGTTTCGTGCGTGGCTGGCTGGGGTGGGTGGGGGTCTGAGGGTGGTGGGCCACCATGAGTCGTTCCAGGCCAAGGGGGTGCGCCCGAGGATGAGGACTTCCGTCTTGTCGGAGTTAAGTTTCAGGCGGCTGTTGCTCATCCACTCGGCGATGGATTTCAGTCCCTCGTGGAGGTTGGTTTTGGCGGTGAGAGGATCTTTGGTCAGGGAGAGGACAAGCTGGGTGTCGTCGGCGTAGGAGATGATGCTGAGGTTGTGTTGGCGGGCCAGTTGTGCGAGGGGGCCATGTAGACGTTGAACAGCGTTGGACTAAGTGAGGAGCCTTGGGGGACGCCGCAGATGAGATTGGTGGCTTTGGAGCGGAAGGGTGAGAGTCGGACTCTCTGGGTTCTGCCGGAGAGAAAGGATGAGATCCAGTTGAGGGCTTTGTCTTGGATGCCGCCTTCGTGGAAACGGGTTAGTAGGGTGCGGTGGCAGACTGTATCGAAAGCGGCTGATAGGTCCAAGAGGATCAGGGCTGAGGTTTCGCCGTTGTCCATTTGTTGTCTGATGTCATCTGTGGCGGCGAGGAGTGCGGTCTCAGTGCTGTGGTTTCATCTGAAACCAGATTGAGAGGGGTCTAGGATGGAGTTGTCTTCTAGGAAGTGGGCGAGCTGTGCGTTGACGATCTTCTCGATGACTTTCGCTGGGAAAGGGAGGAGGGAGATCGGTCGGAAGTTTTTGAGATTGTTGAGGTCAGCCTTTGGTTTCTTGAGGAGGGGTTGGATTTCTGCGTGCTTCCAGCTGTCCGGGGAGGTGGCGGTGTTGAAGGAGAGGTTGATGGTCTTGCGGAGTTTGGGGGCGATGGTGGCGTCGGCTTTGTTGAAGACGTGATGTGGGCAGGGGTCTGAGGGAGATCCTGAGTGAATGGAGTTCATGGTCTTTCGGGTTTCGGCATCGTCTACTTGAGTCCAGGAGGTGATGCGGTAGGCGTGGGAGGAGTTGTTGGGGGTGGGGTCTGGCGGAGGTGAGGTGTTGAAGCTGTCGTGGATGTCTGCGATTTTCTGGTAGAAGAAGGTGGAGAGATCATCGCAGAGTTCCTGGGAAGGAGGGACGTCGTTGACGTTGGCGTTGGGGTTGGAAAGTTCCTTCACTATGCAGAAGAGTTCTTTGCAGTCGTGAGCGTTGTTGTTGAGGCGTTCTGTGAAGTGGGAGCGCTTGGCGAGTCGGATCAGTTGATGGTGTTTGCGGTTGGCTTCCTTGAGGGTAGCAAGGTTGTCGGGTGTGCGCTCGAGGATCCATTTTTTCTTGAGTTTCTGGCAGGTGCGTTTGGAGGTGGTTAGTTCGTCTGTGAACCAGGCTGTTTTTTTCTTTCCTTGGTTGGCGGTGGGTCTCTTGAGTGGAGCTAGGATGTTGGCGCAGTTGAGGATCCATTGATGGAGTTTGATGGCGGCGGAGTCCGGGTCGGTGGGGTCGGGTGGTGGGTTTTTGGCGAGGGTGCTGGCTAGTTGATCTTCGGTGACTTTTCCCCAGCGGCGGTGAGGCGGTAGAGGGGTGCGGTGGTGTTCGGTGTTTTTCTTGAAGGTGAAATGTACGCAGTGATGGTCGGTCCAGTGGAGTTCGGAGGTGTGGCTGAATGAGATGTGGTTGCTTGAAGTGAAGAGTGGGTCAAGGGTGTGTCTGGCGATGTGGGTGGGAGTGTTGACCAGTTGACGGAGTCCGAGGTTGGAGAGGTTGGTGGTCAGTGATGCGGTGTTGGCGTCATTGTTGTTCTCAAGGTGGAAGTTTAGATCTCCCAGGAGGATGTAGTCTGGAGAGGCGAGGGCGTGGGTGCTTGCGTGGTCGGAGACGGTGTCGCTGAAGGGGGCTCTTGGTCCTGGAGGGCGGTATATGAGGGTTCCTCTGAGGGTAGTGTTGGGGTCCGTGTGAATCTGGAAGTGGAGGTGTTCGGCTGTCTTGAGGGTGTCGTCCGTGTGGGTGTGGATCTTGAGGGTAGATTTGTGGGCGATGGCTATTCCTCCGCCGATTCCGTTGGTGCGATCTCTTCTGGTGATCTTGTATCCGTCAGGGATGGCGATGGCGATGTCGGGGGCCGAGGAGTCGTTCCACCAGGTTTCGGTCAGGAAGGCCACGTCTGGGGCGGTGGTGTCGAGCAGGTCCCAGAGCTCGATGGCGTGTTTTCGTGCAGAGCGTGTGTTGAGGAGGATGCAGTGCAGGTGGTTTGTGTTGGTTGTTGCTGGCTTCGTTGTTCTGTTGCAGGAGAAGTTGCAGGTGCAGCAGGAAAAAGGTCCTTTGGTGTGCTTCGGGGTGGCCTGGAAGCACTCTGTGGAGGGGCCAGGGTTGAGGGCGAGGAGTTCGCTGGCCGAGTATCGGAGACAGGGGGTGCGGGGGCCGTGAGGACCAGGGGGGGTGGCGCTGGGCGCGGTCCAGGCGCGGACGGGCGCAAACGGGCTTGCCTCTGGCACGCCAGCAGCGCGGATGCGCAGCGCCAGCCATTAAGAAGGGAGGGGGGAGGGAGGAGCAGCTGGGAGGCGGGAGGCGGGAGGGAGTGGCGAATGGGGGCACGAGGAGGGCGGGGCCGCAGGGAGGCAGCGGCAGGGAGAGAACTGCAGGGGGGAGCGCCCAAGGGGCGAAAACAAGAAAAACAAGGCACAAAAAAGTCGGGCACAATATGAAAAACAGTCACAAAAATACACTAATGGCACAAAATACAATCGGGGAACAGCAATCAGAGGGGCACAACGGGGGCAGATGCGCAGGAGGCAAGGCGCGTGAAAACAATAGAAAAGCACTTATAGGACGGCGGAAGCGGCACAATCAGAAGGGGCACGACGGGGGCAGAAGCGCAAGGAGGCAAAGCGCGTGAAAACAATAGAAAAGCACTACAGGACGGCGGAAAGCAGCACAATCAGAAGGGGCACGACGGGGGCAGAAGCGCAAAGAGGCAAGGCGCAGAAAAAAATAGTAAAACACTTACAGGACGGCGGAAAGCGGCACACGGGTCAAGTGAAGCTTACTAGAGCCCACTAGACACCAGGGATGAGGCGCAGGAGGATGCCTGCGGGTGGAGGAGGGCCTCGAACACGCTAGCAGCAGCGTGGGCAGGGGTCAGAGGCAGGAGACAGCAGGTTGGTGCTGCGGACGTGGGGGGCAAGCTCTAGACCTAAAGCAGGTCAGAGGTCGCTCACTCGCGACGCGCAGCGCCAGCCATTAAGAAGGGAGGGGGGAGGGAGGAGCAGCTAGGAGGTGGGAGGGAGCGGCGAATGGGGGCGCGAGGGGGGCAGGGCCGCAGGGAGGCAGCAGCAGGGAGAGAACTGCAGGGGGAAGCGGCGAAAACAAGAAAATCAAGGCACAAAAAAGTCGGGCACAATATGAAAAACAGTCACAAAAATACACTAATGGCACAAAATACAATCGGGGAACAGCAATCAGAGGGGCACAACGGGGGCAGATGCGCAGGAGGCAAGGCGCGTGAAAACAATAGAAAAGCACTTACAGGACGGCGGAAAGCGGCACAATCAGAAGGGGCACGACGGGGGCAGAAGCGCAAGGAGGCAAAGCGCGTGAAAACAATAGAAAAGCACTACAGGACGGCGGAAAGCGGCACAATCAGAAGGGGCACGACGGGGGCAGAAGCGCAAGGAGGCAAGGCGCAGAAAAAAATAGTTAAACACTTACAGGACGGCGGAAAGCGGCACACGGGTCAAGTGAAGCTTACTAGAGCCCACTAGACACCAGGGATGAGGCGCAGGAGGATGCCTGCGGGTGGAGGAGGGCCTCGAACACGCTAGCAGCAGCGTGGGCGGGGGTCAGAGGCAGGAGACAGCAGGTTGGCGCTGCGGACGTGGGGGTCGAGCTCTAGACCTAAGGCAGGTCAGAGGTCGATCACTCGCGACATGCAGCGCCAGCCATTAAGAAGGGAGGGGGAGGGAGGAGCAGCTGGGAGGCGGGAGGCGGGAGGGTGCGGCGAATGGGGGTGTGAGGGGGGCGGGGCCGCAGGGAGGCAGCGGCAGGGAGAGAACTGCAGGGGGGAGCGCCAAAGGGGCGAAAACAAGAAAAACAAGGCACAAAAAAGTCGGGCACAATATGAAAAACAGTCACAAAAATACACTAATGGCACAAAATACAATCGGGGAACAGCAATCAGAGGGGCACAACGGGGGCAGATGCGCAGGAGGCAAGGCGCGTGAAAACAATAGTAAAACACTTACAGGACGGCGGAAAGCAGCACACGGGTCAAGTGAAGCTTACTAGAGCCCACTAGACACCAGGGATGAGGCGCAGGAGGATGCCTGCGGGTGGAGGAGGGCCTCGAACACGCTAGCAGCAGCGTGGGCGGGGGTCAGAGGCAGGAGACAGCAGGTTGGTGCTGCGGACGTGGGGGGCGAGCTCTAGACCTAAGGCATAACTGTTCTATGTACTCTGCCCCCTTCCCTCTTCAACCCAGCCCTCTCCACCCAGGCCTAGCCCATACAACGTGCTCCCTGTGTACTAACCTGTTGTCTGGAGGACCGTAGAGTAGCGTGTACTGGGGGAGGACCCCATCCACAAGTTTCTCCAACTCCTGTGCAGTGAAGGCAGGGGCCCTTTCCCCAGACGCAGCAGCCATCGTCGATTCCAGACCGAGGTCACAGCAGCACTAGCAGTGTAGGTCCTCTCCTGTCGAAGGTCAGGTATCTAGTGATTGAAGAGATAGAAAATGGCGGTGACGTCCGCGGCGGTGACGTCCGCGGCGGTGCGCATCATCACCGCCGGTGCACCTGTTCATTGGCTCCTGGGACCCATAGGGTCCAATGTTAACCAATGCAGCATTGCGCCGCGGTCTACGACCGCCTACCGCGACGGTGTGCAACGCCAGCGCAGTTACCCCACAATCCCATTGTCCCAGTTTAGAGGTCAGGCAGCCGCCATTTCAGGGACCCACATGGCTTCATTTACTACTGCGTCACGCATAGCTAGGCCTATACTCAACACACATACAGGAAGGCTTTTTTGTCTGCTGTAGTCTTGTGTGTAACTGTGGGTACATACCTGGAGGAATAGTGACTGGTTCTTCGCTGTTGTCCTTCTTAGGCACCGTCAGCTGGGACATATGAGAAGATGGCGGAATCCTCCGGTGTACCGACCGCTGGTGGACCTGTTGACAATGGAAGAAAGACATATCATCGTCACCTACCGGTTTGACCGTGCCACAATCCAGGAACTATGTACCCAGTTGGAGCCAGACCTGATGTCACCAATCCGCCATCCGACTGGAATCCCCCCTGACGTGCAGGTGCTGTCAGTGCTCCATTTCCTTGCAAGTGTGTCATTTCAGACAACAGTGGCCATGGCATCAGGGATGTCCCGGCCTATGTTTTCCAACGTGCTGTCCAGAGTGTTGTCTGCCTTGCTGAAACACGTAAGGAGATACATCATTTTCCCTGAGGTTGAGGATTTGCCTACAGTGAAAGGTGACTTCTATGCCCTTGGACATATCCCCAAAGTCATAGGTGCCATTGATGGGACCCATGTAGCTCTGGTCCCCCCCACAGGAGAGAACAGGTGTACAGAAACAGGAAGAGTTATCATTCCATGAATGTCCAGATGGTCTGTTTGGCAGACCAGTACATCTCGCAGGTAAATTCAATGTTCCCTGGCTCAGTGCATGACGCCTACATCCTGCGGAATAGCAGCATCCCTGATATGATGGGTCAACTCCAGAGGCACCGTGTATGGCTATTGGGGGACTCTGGTTACCCCAACCTTTCGTGGCTATTGACCCCAGTGAGGAATCCCAGGACCAGGGCAGAGGAACGGTACAATGATGCCCATGCGCGGACTAGGAGGGTAATCGAACGCACCTTCGGCCTTCTTAAGGCCAGGTTCAGGTGCCTCCATATGACAGGTGGCTCCCTATTCTACTCACCGAAGAAGGTGTGCGACATCATCATCGCCTGCTCAATGCTCCATAATTTGGCATTGCGACGCCAGGTGCCTTTTCTGCAGGAGGATGATCCAGATGACGGTGTTGTGGCAGCTGTGGAGCCTGTGGAGCCAGTGGACAGTGATGAGGATGAAGCTGAGGATGAAGAAAATGACAACAGGGAGTCAGTCATACAGCAATATTTCCAGTGACACACAGGTGAGAACATTTTCTGGTTTAACATAACATTAACTTTCACACGTCTACCTCTATCCTGTACCTACATTTCACTCACTATTTGTTAATTGGGTTGTACCCTTCCATTTCAGTTTCACAAGTGTGGTAACCTACGTGTCAACTGCTTGCATCCTTCAAGGGCTTGTGATGTGTGACATTGGTATGTTAGCCTTACAATGGATAACCCATTATGGCACTGTAATTGATAATACAAAGTTCCAAATCATAGACTGACTAAATAATTTTTTGGCTTTCAAGGGTGCTTATTTAAGTGCTAAAAAAATCAAGGAAGGTTGTAAAATGGTGATGGGTGATGGTGGAGGAATGTCCATGGCAGAGTCCAGTCTATTCGTCTCACAGGTGCACTGCCCATCTGGGCATTGGAAGTGGAGCTGGGGCAGTTCCAATCTGGACAGGGTGACAAAGTGGGACAGTGGGGGACAATCAGGGTGGTCTTATTTCCTGGCGGGGTCTTGCCATCTTGCTCTGTCCTGTTCCTGGATCTCAGGGACCGCTTGCGTGGTGGTTGTCCGTCTGCAGGGGATGGGGTGCTGGTGTGGTGGTCCTGTGGCGGTGCCTCCTGTCCACTAGCGCCGGCGGAGGTGGTGGGCAGTTCGTCGTCCTGGCTAGTGTCAGGGGCCCCTTGGAGTGCCACGGTGTCCCTCAAGGTCTTTTGAATGTCCGTCAGCAGCCCTACGATGGTGCCCAGGGCAGAGCTGATGGTTCTGAGCTCCTCCCTGAACCCCAAATACAGTTCGTCCTGCAGACGCAGGGTCTCCTGCAACTTGTCCAGGACCGTCGCCATTGTCTCCTGGGAGTGGTGGTATGCTCCCATGATGGAGGATAGGGCCTCATGGAGAGTTGGTTCCCTTGGCCTGTCCTCCCTCTGTCGCACAGCAGCCCTTCCAGTTCCCCGGGGTTCCTGTGCCTCCGTCCCCTGGAACGTGTGCCCACTACCACTGCCCCCAGGTCCCTGTTGTTGTTGGGGTGGTGGGTTAGGCTGGGTGCCCTGTAGTGGTGGACACACCGCTGATTGACCTGTCCTGGGTAGGGAGGTTTGGGCCCGCTGGGTGGGTGCTGTGCTGGTGTTACCAGAGGGTGGCAGCTCAGTGTTGGGCTGTGGCTGGGCAAGGGGAACCGACTGACCTGAGGCCCACGATGGTCCTTGCTGGTCATCAGGATCCAGTGGGGCAGAGCTGCTGTCGTCACTGTGGGCCTCTTCTGGGGGTGGAGTGGTGTTGTCTGGACCCTCTGGTGTGGTGACGTTCCTTCGGGTTCCTGTAGGGGTATAAGCACATGATTATTGCATGTGTGTGTGTGATGGTGTGCAATGGTTGGGTGTGCGAGATCCCCAGTGCAGGCATTCCTGTGTGGGGGCTTTTGTGGTGATGGTTGGGGAGGTGTTCTGGGTATGTGCAGTGGGCATGCTTTAGTGAGGGGTGTCCATGCTTAGTTGTGTCATGCAGGGATGGTGTTGGGATGGGTGCTTGGTGTCATGGGTAGATTGGTGAGGATTTGGGGTGATAGGGGAGGATGTGAGGGTGGGGGGGTGTGATAGCATGCAGGTAGGGTGGGGGATGTGATAGTTAAGATTTGACTTACCAGTTTCCCATCCTCCACCGACTCCTCCGAGGCCCTCAGGATGCAAGATGGTCAGGACTTGCTCCTCCCATGTTGTTAGTTGTGGGGGAGGAGGTGGGGGTCCGCCGCCAGTCCGCTGCACCGCGATGTTGTGCCTGGAGACCGTTGAATGCACCTTCCCCCGTAGGTCGTTCCACCTCTTCCTGATGTCCTCCCTATTTCTTGGGTGCTGTCCCACGGCGTTGACCCTGTCCACTATTCTGCGCCATAGCTCCATCTTCCTGGCTATTGATGTGTGCTGTACCTGTGAGCCAAATAGCTGTGGCTCTATCCGTACGATTTCCTCCACCATGACCCTGAGCTCCTCCTCGGAGAAGCGGGGGTGTCTTTGGCGTGACATGGGGTGTTATGTGTGATGTGTGGGGTGGTGTATGTGTTGATGAGTGTGGAGAGTGTAGTGGTATGTGGTGTTTTGTGCGTGGATGTTGTGTGGGTGATGGTGTTGTGTGCCTCTGTGTGATGGGGTTGTCAATAGCTGTGCTGTCTCTCTGGCCTTCTCTCAGAATTTCTGGTTGTAGGTGTTTGTGTGTGATGTGGGTGTGTATTTTATATTGTGTTGGGCGTGTGGGAGTGGTGTGTGTATGTGTATCAGGTGTGTGTATTTTGAATTGTCCAATGTGACGGTGTTTTGTATATGTGTGTGTATTTTGAGCGCAGCGGTGTGTACCGCCAATGGAATCCCACAGTTGAAAGACCGCTGCGTGGATTCGTGGGTCGTAATAGCATGGGCGTGTTTCTGTTGGCGTGGAGGTGGCGGTTTTGTTTCTTCCAGTTTATCGCTGACCTTTGGTGTGGCGGTGTTGTGTGGGTGTCTGAATTTCGGCGGATTCCGTGTTGTGTGTCATAATAGCTGTGGTGGTCTACCGCGGCCGTGGCGGTGTATTGGGGTCTTCTGCACGGCGGTAAGCGCCTTATACCGCCAATGTTGTAATGACCCCCATAGTGCCTGATTACAACTTTGGAGGAGGTGTTAATCCGTCCCAAATGTGACGGATATACCACCAGCCGTATTACGAGTTCCATAGGATATAATGGACTCGTAATACGGCTGGTGGTATATCCGTCACTTTACCGTCACTTTTGGGACGGATTAACACCTCCTCCAAAGTTGTAATCAGGCCCATGGTAATGTGTTTTATATGTCCTGACAGTGAAATATTGCTAAATTCGTTTTTCACTGTTGCAAGGCCTGTCCCTCTCATAGGTTAACATGGGGGCTACCTTTAAATATGATTAAAGTGTAGATTCCCTTTGGGAGCGGATGGACATGTGGAGTTTGGGGTCTCAGAGCTCACAATTTAAAAATACATCTTTTAGTAAATTTGATTTTGAGATTTGTGTTTGAAAATGCCACTTTTAAAAATTTTGCATTTTCTTGGCTTGTCGATTCCCTGTCTGGGTCAGTTTGACAGTTGGGCTGGTTGCACCTCTCACTAGACAGTGAAACAAAGGGAGCTGGGGTGTAGCCTGCATATCCTGATGAGCCATCTGTGCTGGGAGGCAGGGGAGGAGTGGTCACTTACACCTGAAAGGGCTGTGCCTGCCCTCACACAATGCAATCTCCAACCCTCTGGTGAGTGTCTGGGGCCTGGCCTGGGCAAGGCAGGATTTCACAATCAAGAGAGACTTTGCTTTGAAGTAGGCCTACTTCAAAGGAGAAAATGGGTATAAGAAGGGCACCCAAAACCACAGACTTTAGAACACTTCTGGAAACCAAGAGGAACCTCTGCCTGGAGAAGAGCTGAAGAGCTGAGGAAGAAGATCTGCCCTGCCTGTGACTGTGCTTTGTGGAGCTATCCTGCAGTTGCTGCTTCTGTCAGAGTAAGAGGGCAAAGACTTGACTTTGTGTGCCTTCCATCTTGTGAAAATCTCCAAGGGCTTGATTTAGAGCTTGCCTCCTGTTGTTTGAAGTCTCAGGGACAGCAAAGACGTCTCTCTGCCAGCACCTGGAGTCTCTGGAAAGACTCCTTCTCTGCCAAGTGGTGCCCATCCAGTTCCTGGGACCCTGAAAGGAGAAGCTGGCAGCCTAAGAGGAAAAAATCCACTCACAGGGCGCCGTGCGGTGAAAAGATCGATGCGACTCATCAGGTAGAAGCTACCACACTGCATCTATCTCAAGATCAAGGACACAACCTGAGAGCAGGTGATTGGGTTGTGATCAGAAAACACGTGAGGAAGACGTGTTTGGAGTCTCATTGGAAAGGCCCTTGACAGGCAGTGCTTATCACTACCACAGCAGTGAAGTGCGCTGGAGTATCGAACTGGATCCATGCAAGCCATATGAGAAAAGTGGCATGTCCGTTGGACAATGAGGAGGAGTTGTTGAGAGTACCAACAACGTCCAGACAAAACCCAGAACTGGAGAGGGGAGAAGGAGAAACTGAGACTGAATCTGAGCAAACTGAAAGCGGTTCAGCCGCTACTGTGAGAAACGAAGGAGGAGACACACAGGAAAGTGGAAGTGAACCAACCTCACCTGAGGCAACAGGAGAGTCTAGTCAGCAGACGGTCTTGAGAGACAAACAGAGCAAATGATAGACTACGAGGTGGAAGGAGTTGATGTGGATCAAAGCAAATGTGTTCTGACTCCTCCATCAAGAGTAGCAGATCCATCAAGAGAAAATCCTGCAGAGCAAGGAGAAATTAGAAGTCTGACACTGAAAAGAGCACTGACGAAACGTCCACTGAAAGGAGATAAATGACAAGCAAAAAGAAAACAAGCAATTACTGTGACAACAATTAAGGAGGAAGTATACACGAAAAGGAGAGAAGGTTTGAGTGATGGAGAATTAAATGGAGATCGAAGGTTTAAAAGGAAGAGAATTGCTAGTCGAATGTACGCTGGTCCTGAATGGGCGTATGAAAAAACAAGTGAATGGCAAAGAGAATTTTGTCTTTTTGTTTTGATCAAGACATTTCAGATCAATATTTTGGTACTTGAAGGAAATCAATGACCTGAACTGTTGAAAACTGAAACTGAGACAAGTGTAAAAACAGACTGTGAAAGCAACCGGAAAAGACTCTTTGATAACCTGATTTTGAAAAGCTGCTAAACCGATTTTGACAACTTACCGATTTTTGACAAAAAGGGTCCTGAAGGAAAGTCTGAAAACTGTATAATTGCTAAAGAAGACTGAAGATTTGTTTTTGATTTTTTTCTGCATAGTTATAATTTCTTTTCAGATCATGAGTAACCTTAGCCAGCAGGGTAGTAAGAATAGGTGCTGTAAATACATGAGTATTGGTTTGGCAATTGTATGCATGATATTGTGCCTGGTATTGATTGTGGGTATGCCTGTTCTTGACAATAGTAAAGCCAACCATACCTTATCTTTAGAGACAACTAATACACTCACCGAAATAGAGAAGTTCAAGTTAGATGAGAAATATCTGCACATAGATAATACGGAAGGAGAACTTACTTCTAACATTTTTTATCGCTTATTGAGTGAGTATGTTGAAACGATAAATGCGAGAGATTGTTATGTTTGCGCGCAGATTCCTTCATCAGGCGAGGAAGGAGTTACTTATCATAGTTTGCCCCTCATATTTGAAATCATTTCTAGACTGTTACTAACAAGATTCTATAACCAGGAGTACATTCAGTATTTCTATTCCAATTATGATGTTGTGTTTTCGTTTGTCCCCATAATAAAGTGCCTGAGTAGAGTAGCTAAGGAGAACACTATAGAATTATTGAGAGAATTATTTGAGCCTACATTGACGTTTGGCACCGCATACGTACACTGCAACAATTTGACATGCTTGCTTACACCCATAGAAAAGAGCTTCTTAGATCACACAGATGCTTGGAAAAGAGCATTAAAGGAGAAATTAGAAAAGGGCTTAGAAAAAATGGACAATTAAAAATTATTATGCATTTAGTGAGATAAAGACACAAGGAAGGTTAGATTTAGATGTGCAACACGTAGGAAAGCTGTGTGTGTATATAGGCCTAAAACTAGAACTGATACATTGTTTGTGGGAACGAGTGAATGCAGACATGTGTTTTTATTTCAGGGAAAATGGGTGTTCAAGTTGAATGGACGGGATCCAGCAATTCCTGGAATTTATTACATCTGTGTATTAAATCCATATTACCTTCTTCAAAGAGGATGGCATGGCTCACGTTACTTGGGGATAGTTTTCTCAAAGATATTTCAATTTGAGAACTTGAGCAAATTACCTAAAATAACTGAATTACATCATACTAGACAAAAGCGAGAGTCATATTCTGGCATAGTTGGAGACATATTTGGAGCAATCATTCCTTCAGTGGTAGTTGTTCTGAATTCATTGAAAATTCGAAAGTTGTCTACTATTGTGGATAACATGGTGACAATTTTTTCTGGAGCCATGATCCTAACGGATACAGAAATTCGGTAAGATCTGACTCTTCAAAACCTCCTTGTGTTAGACATTCTTTTAGCAAAAGATGGGGGAGTTTGCAAAATGTTGAACTCAAAGCATTGTTGCTCATATATTCCTGATAATAGTAAAGAAATTATAGGCTTGATTAGTAATCTGACTAATAATAGTGACGATTTGAAAGAGCTGAAGGAACCAGGAGTTTGGGAAAAAGTTGGCAAAGTTCATTGTACCAAACTTCCAAATTTAAGAAAGTTGATTAAATAAGGCTGACTAAACTTTAATTTGAAGAAATGCTGCAACGACTATATATAGATTGTTTCCACTGAAAATGTATACTGGGTGGGGGAAAGTATCTCGGTACTGAAAATGACATATGATTAAAATTGCTAATACTATAAGAATTAAAGATTTTTTAAGAAAAAGGGGAAAGAAGAGCAAATAAGAGAGACAAAGTTAAGACAGGAGAAAGGGGTGGGAAATGAGGGTGGGAGTCATGGGGATGCGGTGGGCACGATAGTTTGGAAGTAGTCAAGCAAAAGATTGAGTATCTATAGGTGTTTTTAAGGTAGGGTAAGGTATTGGAACCGGGGATGAAATTAAAGGTGAGGACCCCTCCTGTATAGAAAAAAAAGCAAAGAGAATAATTAGAGGTTTGACGGAGGGGAACCCCTTAATGAAACCAAAGGGAAGACAGCTTTCTGAAAATAATTTTTCTTCAAGAAAGGCTTTTCGAGGTTGACTTCTTCATCTTATTGAGAGCCATTCATGAAGCTAGATATGGTTAAAAAAATACATTTAGTCTGAACCATTTTCTTCAAGATGTTTTGTGTTGTAAACACACACAACAATCAGCATGGTGAGCCTGTTGAGGAGAGAAGAGCAGCTCCTTTGCGACTTCACAGAGTGAAAAACAAATGTATCTACCGTAACAGATATTGCATCTAAGGCACACCAAGTCTCTTGTTTCGGCATCTCCAAAAGATTGGAGCGAATTACTTCAAATTCTATAGCCTATAACAAGTGGCTCTTTTACTAACATATTAACGTACTAATTTGAAAAAAAACAAAATCAGTACACTCAGTTTATATTCTCAGATAAAGCAGCATGATGTATAGAGGAACCTCAAAAACTGCAAATAGGAGCTTAACGGAGAGGGGCTCCTGTAAATTGTTGCCCTACCCTAGCGTCTAGATTGGGGAGCACTCCTTTACTACCCTATACATGCCCTGATTGATGTCAGCTAATGCATAGGTTCTAGGATGCATTGTTTCCACCAATGGGAGCAGTCTACCTTTTTCCCCTTTAAAATTAAGCCCGTATCTATGAGGAGATGGTTGCTCATTAATGCTTATTATTTTTTATGTTTGGGTTGTACGCACACAGTAAGCATACATGTTTTAAACATATGTTTTACAATATTGTGCCCATCTGAATGTTTGTTCATCGGATAACATTTGTGAACACTACTGGTGCACTTGTTGTTAAAGTTACCTTTGGTCATTCACAAACTTTTATTTTGTTAGATATGATTTGCACAATAGAGGATGAATGCCTGCCACAGACAATAAATCCATCACTCACTTTTTCCAAAGCAGTACCTTGTTTTCCTAGTTAATACTTAAGGCTTTTCCTCACAGCAACACTACTGCATCTGCAAGAAGGCAGTTACCGATGCATTGAATTCTGGAGAAAAGCCCTTCCCAGAATCCTAGATAATGAGAAAATCAGTGTCTCAGAATTACTGATTGGACCCTGTAGTGTTGTTCCATATGGGCAACACCAAGTCACTACAGTAACATGGGTGTACCTGCTGTCCACCCCTTAGTAAATGCCCTGTTTGATTGACCAGGGATTACGTCAGGGGTGGAGGATAAAAAAGGATGACACGGAACGGGCGAGTATTATGAGAAGAGATACTGAAAGTGTGAATAAAGGGCTAAGTGACACACTACTGAGGTCTCTGTGTGGTCCTTTGTGGGTCCTCTCTATATTGGGATGAGGGGGGCTGCATATCCACTGCCACACGCCTTGCCACCAGCATTACTCTGACCGAATCTCTCCATCCTGCGCTGTCCAGCACAGACCAGACCGAGTCCACATACTTTAGGTTCCCCGGCATTCCTTCAATAAGAGCCTTGCACAGAAAAGTGTGGCCGCACTGCCACAGTCGCAGCCCTGGTCTGCCAGCACAACTTTTCACTCAAGCGCGCTACCTGAGGCTACAACTTCTCTCTCTGTCCCGCTGCACAGCCCCTTGGGCAACAGTCTCCCCCCTGATGGTTTCGCTCAGCTGGATGCATCAGGTCTGCAAGGGGCCACGCCCCTAGGCCGATTGGCTACTCCCTCGAGGCCCTGGGAATCTGCCTGCTTGTCCTGTTCAGCAGATTCCCCTCAGCTGCCGGTGCTAACAAAAATATTTTTGGAACAAGACATATGTCCTGCTGCCTCCTATAAGGGTACAAGCTGCCTGATTCCACAGCTCATCTAGCTGTGCCACCCTGCACAAGGGCTGCTTACGAGCTGGACTGCCAGCTTCCAGCTCGTGGGTGCCAGCTGCCAAGAAGGCCAATAGACTGACCTGCTGTGCCCCTGCTCCAGAGAAAAAAAAAGAATCACAGGAGACAACCTCCCCAGGTACTTTGATTCTGGGGACACTTACAGAGGGTGACTTGGCACATAGCACATATCTCGAAACAAACACCCCAGCGCACAGCGGCACCACTGCCAACATCCTGCTCATCCACCCAGACAATGCCTCCATCCACCAGCTATCCACAATGTCCAGCATACCCGCCATCTAACCTTTTGCGACCACTGGGGCTCCACCCACAAGGGCAGCCCACTGGAAAGCCTGGGTTGAACGTCTCAAGACCTACCTCAAAGCAATCGGTGTAGAGGACGAAAGGAGGCGCCCACTGCTACTGCACCTGGGGGTACAGACATTCACAAAACCTCCAAACAGTCATCAACTGGACACCCCACACGTATACCTCGCTGAAGAATGCCATCACAGCGCATTTTGAACCCTGTGCAAATCCCGACTACAAGAGGTTCCTGCTGCAACAAGCATGCCAGAAGCCGGAAGAGTCAGTAGATGTCTTTTACGCCCACTTAAAAGAGCTAGCCAGGCCATGCACACTGCCAGGTGAAGAGGATGAAGTACACGCTCCGTTCATCCAATGGTGCGCATCCTCGAAGCTCTGCAAGAGCATCCTCCAGGAGCCTAACATGAGCATGAGGGACATCCTTACAATGGGACGATCTAAAGAGTTATCTAGAGCCCATGCAGCACACATGGAGCAGACTCTACCTCCCAAAGTTAAGTCTGAGACAGTCAACGCCATACTCAAGGAATCCCTCAAGCTAAAGACTGAGCGGCCCAAACTGAAGACAAAGAACTGTTTCTGCATTTGGTGCAGAAGCCCATTACCCCACTCAGGCGAATGCCTAGTGAGAGGAAAGACATGCGGTGCAGGTGGTAAATTGAATCATTTCTCTAAAGTATGCCACTCAATACCCAGGGCAGTGCCAACCAGCTCAAAGAGGCCTATACAGGCTGTTGCTGCTCTCCCCACCTCATCCTCAGACAGCGACATGGATGATGACCAAGAGGTGGTTCATATGGTGAGGACAGTAGGCCCTACCAGTTTTAGTCAAACAAAAGCTGCCCACTTGCCAAGTGATAGTACAAGAACACCCCGTTTCGGCTCTAAACAACACAGGAACCTCGATCAATCTCATGGCCGCAGCAGTGTATAAGCGCCTGCCTGACCCACCCAATCTATAACCAACCAGGGAACAAGTATACGCCTTCAGAAATGCACAGCCACTACAAATGAACAGCTTCTTCACAATGGACCTTTCTCACAGGGCCACTAGCCTCACCAATATATGTGTCTCAAAAAGGATCAGGGTTTCTACTGGGCTGCTAGACCACAAAAATCTTAAACCTCATCCAGTTTACACACCATTAACCTGGAAGACCTCATACAGGAGTTCGCTGTCCTCTTCAAAGGCATTGGGTGCCTGCGAGGCCTTCCGCTCTAACTGTACATTGATGAATCCATCACTCCGGTGGCACCGAAGCACCGAAGGATTGCTTTCCACCTCCGCCCGAGAGTGGAAAAAGAGCTACAACTCCTGGTACAGGCAGGAGTCATTGAGAAGGTATCCGATCCCACCCCGTGGGTGTCCCCGATAGTTGTTGCTAAGAAGCTGAAGCAGCATGATGCAGTCCGCATCTGCATAGATATGAGGATACCAAATAATGGCCATCAAGCTGGAGAGACATCTGACCCTGACCATCGATTACATCATAGGAGAGCTGTCTGACTCAAAATGGTTCTCGAACATGGACCTCAGGTCCCACTACCATGAGATTCTGCGGCACACTGACTCCCAGCCGAACACAACCTTTTCAACCCATAGTAACCTCTGGAGATACACCCACTTGAACTTTGGTATTTCCAGTGCTGAGGAAGTGTTCCAACAGACCATCAGAGGAGTCTTACAGGGTGTCCCCGGAGTCTTGAACGTCTGTGACAATCTCTTGGTGCACGCCCCCACCTTAGAAGGCCATCTAACTCGCCTACGAATGGCCTTCGCCAAGCTGTGAGAATGTGGGCTGGCTCTTCACCATGATAAATGTGAATTCCCGAGAATGGACATCAGCTTTTTCAGATACAATTTTTTGGAGAGGGTAGTTGGCCCAGATCCTGCCAAGGTAAAAGGCATTCAAGAAGACCCAGCTCAACACTCCATATCAGGAGTGCAGAGTATTTTAGGCATGGTTAATTACTGTGGGCAGCTTATGAAAAACCTATTGGACATTACCAACCCTTTGTGTGACCTCACAAAGACCAACAACCCCTGAGTGTAAGAGGAGGACAAAGAACACACGTTCCAGACCACCAAGGAAGCCCTCTCAGCTAACACTATGCTTGTATACTTCAACCTGCAGAGAGAGTCTCAATTGGTCACTGATGCTAGCCCCACCGGGCTCGGCATTGTGCTAGCCTATAAATAGTCACTGGTAGCCTATGCCAGTAGGACTCTGACACCCACTGAGCAGCTGTTTTCCCAAATTTAAAGAGAGGTGATCGGCATCCATTTGGGGTGCAGACATTTCCCCTTGTATCTGTATGGGAAGTCCTTCACTGTCCTAACCGACCATAAACCACACCTCCCACTCTTCAAAGGGTCATCCCCCAAGTCACCCCGAGGATAGAAAAAGGGCTTTTACAGTTGCAAGAATTTAATTTCACTGTCGAGTATCAACCAGGAGTGCACAATCCTGCTGACTTTCTGTCATGACACGCACGCACGCCCGGCCACGCCACTGGACACCGAAGAATATGTCCGGCTTATAACAGACCGTGCAATACCACTTCCCACGCCCCTTGCAGAGGTAATAGAAGCCGCATCCTGAGACAAGTGTCTGCAGCTGGCTGTCAAGTGATTGGCGACCCTTACAGCACCCAGCAACCTTCCGCAGAACTGAAGCTAGGTACACCCTTCAGGTCTTCTACCACAACGGCATGAACTCTCCATCAATGAGGGTGGTTGCCTTCTGAGAGGCCCCCCTCTTGTCCTCCCTGCAAGACTGAGGTCCCTCGCAGTCTCCCCTGCCCAGTATTTGATGTGAAAGGCACTATGGTGATAGCTGAGAGGAGTGGTGACATTGTCACGAGAAACGTGCCCCAGTTTAAGAAACTGCCCGCCCCCCAGTCATGAAAGGACAAAGCAGAGTTCTGTTGCTTGACGATCAGTGGGATATGACCTGCCTGCAGATTCCTCCCTAGAGCATTCAACCACCAGATCATCCGTTACAGGAGCTGCACCCTTGTCTGAGTTGCGAACCGCAGCAGAGACATATGCACTGAACCTTCCACCACAAATGTACTGTTCACCAGTGGGGCCACCGTGATACCCTCTGGGAGAGCAGGGGCTGAATGTGTCCACCTCAGGGTCCACTCCAGATCCACCCAGGCGGTCCGCTGACTTTTTGAAGCAGTGAACCTGTATCCTGTTACTTCGATGCTGCAGTTAAGCTGAAGTTATATATGTGTGGGTTCTTTTATTGTAGTTATGGTTGTTTATTCCTTTTTCTTTGGAGGGAGGGATGTTGTGTTGTCTCATGCGGGCGACACCAAGTCACTACAATAACATGGGTGTACCCACTGTCCACCCCTCAGAAAATGCCCTGTTTTATTGACCGGGGAGTACATCAGGGGTGTGGGATAAAAGGGGATGACCTGGAAAGGGCAGGGATTATGAGAAAAGAAACTGGAGTGTGAATAAAGGGCTGAGTGACACACCACTGAGGTCTCCACGTGATCCTTGGAAGGTCCTCTCTACAGGCCCTTTGAATGTGATTGGCAGCCCATGACCAACTTATTGAATGTGGACATGGATGATGGGACTTCCCTTCAACCTGGTGAACAGCTTTTGGACTTTCAGCTCTATGGACTCCATCACTGTTGGTGCTTCCAAGGTCTGGAGCTGAGGTCTGATCACTTCTTAGATGGACACAGTGGAAGATATTCAGGCCTGCACTGCAGGTGACCTTGCTTAAGCGGAAGCCTTCCCCTGCCCCAAGGAGTTTATAGGCATTGTGCCTTGGAGCACTATCTACCCGTCATCAAAGGCTGGAGCATAGCTGCCCTAGATATCTACAGCTGTAAATGAGCTGAGCGATGACTGTGCCTTGGAAGAAAATTCCTTACTGCACCAAGGTCTGTTCTTTTATGTTCTTTATTTTACCAGGCCAATGCAGCTGGTTGATTTCGAAGGTAGTCGGATCGAGAGAGGGTTGTGTGGTTTGTGACAAGCTATTTGTACCTGTGGCTTTCAATCTATTTCAGGGAGTCAGAGTTTGTTCTGCTCCCTTCACCAGCCAGGTTGGATCCCTATGAGTGTGATGCCACTGACCCACAGCACTCGGGCCCCTAGGTAACAAAACATTCCCAAACTGAGAGAGCGATATTGCTAATCCTAAACTCAGGATATAGGATTACCTACCTAGAACCATGAAAGGAGCCTTCTGAACTCTGAGACACCCCCCATTCCTTTGGAGAATACATGTTTGCTATTGTTTTTGCTTGTTTTTGCTTTGTTTTTGTCTTATCTTAGGGGTTTGGGAGTTATTGATACAAGTGCACAACAAGCCATCCATTTTATAGGAATGTGAATCCTCCATTGTTTAGTATAATGAACACAATCAGTTAGTGATCACAAATGTATTGTCTTGTGGGCATTCACAAACTTTTCCAGTGACTTCTGAGACCCTGGTAATAGTCAGAAACATACTTCTATCAACCACAGGAAAAAATGTGCTTAAAGAGAAAGGAATACCAAATGAAGTGGTAGGTTTGGATCAAGCACCTCTCCAATAGCGGGGACGGTCACTAGCCGATCTAGGGCTGAGGGACCTTTCTTTTTGGCATGGACTGGGCTACTGCCCCTATCCCATGTGGGGTTTCCGAGCATCCTTTGATTTCGTGGGAGACTGGCAACTGGTGGTGGACAACTGACCGGAAGTGGTCAAAAGAATTGGACAGAGGGGGAAAAGGGGTATAAAAGGCTGAGTTTCCCCTAGGAGATCCTCTTTGTCCTGCTTAAATCCCACTAACCTATTTTCAATGCCTAAAATTGCCCAAGAATGTTACTCAAATGCTACAGTGCCTTTGAGTTTATTATCAAACCCTCTTCGAGAGAGGATATTTGGAAATGGAGCTGGTTAGAGGAGAGACTGCCTGGCTGGTGGTTCTAAACGTCTAGCCCTACCTCTGGTGCCCATGTTGTTTCTTGGGGCATAGCCAAATTAATATAGGGTGCTCTGGCAGGGACAATGCGACTGTGTCATAACTCTAAACATTATCTTTTTTCGAGTAATCCATGTTTGCCTGATCACTGTGCCTTGGCTGCCTCAAAGAGATTTAACAGGAAATGTATATACTTTCAAGTTTTATTGCTAATATCTGTCTTAGGATGTTTACCGGGTCTGACTGGCCCATTCATGTGTGGGCCTATTTTTTTGGCTATTTGTCAGACTGTTTGATGGTCTGCTGAGCTGGTTTTTACTCTTGATTTCCCAGATATTAAAACAAAGATTTCCTTCAACAAGATGAAATCCTTGCAGTACTCTATACCTTGCAAAACACTTACATAAAGGTTCTTTACAAGTTCAAAACTGCCTCAATTTGCAAACATGGGGCACTTTTTTTTAGCTCCCAAATTCACTAATAGGGGCTGGTTTTATTTTGGTGCCTCTGCCTATATTCTGTCCCAGTCCGGCCCTGGATGTTCCTAATGTGCAGGCATTGATTTGATATGTTATTGTTTTGTCCAGCTCCATGCGGGTAGGACGTGTGGTGGACACAGGGGATTTATCCCCTCGATTTTGGAGTGGAGGGGACACAAGAACAGGGGTGAGAGGTTGTGGGGACACAGGAATTTTCCCTCTCATCTCCATAATTCACAGGGCCTTTAGCGCTGGAAAACGCTACCTATAATGGCCCTGCACGTGACCTGCTAACCTTCTTCCATGTATCTGTGGCCAATCTAATGGTCACAAAATGAAGGTGATGTCACCGCTTCATTATGCTGTCAATTTCCAGCAATTGCCCGATTTCGGCACCACAATCTGTCCTGGTACAGCTGCCTGTGGTTTCCGCCTGTGTTGGAGTGTAGTTTTATAATCAAAATTAACATGAAAATGTTTGCGAATTAATGCATAATGATGCCACATAGAAAATGTATTAATGTGCTTTTACTAAACATGTGCTGAAATGTGCCGACGGGGAGTGGCCACCAATGTATACGATGATTAGTGAAATTGACTAATAATGAAATATTAATGTACTAATGTATGATTTTGAACTAGTATTAAGAGTATATGTTAAGGTTTTGCTAATTAATCACTAGGCCTTAGTTAGCATGAGTCGGGCCTAGCTGCCCGGTTTCATATTAAATGTGTTTTTCTAACGTGCAGTGTGCTGCCTTGTTGAAGGACATGAAGCCGTACGTTTCCAGAAGTTAGAGATGTGTGTGTAACCGTAGTAAATCTTCTCATGAGACTTGACTTGCTCAAGGAGACATTCTTGCCGAATGCAACAGTGTAATTCGCAACAGGTACAAGGTCATTTAGACTAGGGAAGACAATGGGACTACTGACTTGAGTAACAAATGTCATTTATTCCTCACCTGACATTCTACCCGTTGGAGACGTCAAATACAGGAGCCAATAAACTACATGAGAACTGTTATGGGGTGACAATCGTAATGAGACGACAAGTAAACCATTGGATGAAGATGATGGTGCGCCAAAACTTGCCCAATTGGAAATTAGGGGACTGAACAACAAGATCGATATAAAATTCTTGGACACAAGGAGAAATCAGCCATTCCGAGCCATTATATGCCATTACAAGCCATTGCATGCCTTTTGCTGTTGCCCAGCCACTTTGTTACTCTGCCCAAAGACTTTGCTGTTTGAACTTTGCAAACCATCCTTACTTACTTTGCCTTGCCCGATTCATACTTTTCCTCCTTATGAGGGAGGTAATCCCTTTTGCCCGGTCTTACTGAACTTTGCTGTGTCTCCTGGCTGACGGCGAATCAACTGATGTCCTGAGGACGAAGACCGACTCTGTATGCTGATCCATTACGGAGGGTAACTATATGATGACGAAATTGTATTGTCTGTTTGCCTTTTCTTTCTAGGTACCAAAAGCTTCTTTTGATAGAGACCATAGTTAGATGTTTTCTAAATTGGTGTTGCTAAATTGTTTTGCATGAAGCCCAACATGCTAATGCTAATTCGAGGTTAGTTAAGGAGTTCACCAAACGGACGCAAGCAGACAAATGACTGAATCTATGCTTTGTTGAATAATGCGCTAATGATACGCTGCTAAAGTTAATCCATGTTGACATTGTGCTATGTTCTAATGTTCATGATCTTTGCTTTGATGAAATCCTATTTGAGTTGAAATATTATGACAATTTTAATGTGTTTTCTGGTTTTGAGACTAAGGGCCATATGTACCAACGAATTTTCCCATAGACACAGAATGGGTAAAACCCTTTGCTACATCTGGTCCTAATAAACTTGCTGGTAGAATTGTAATCAATAGGGAATAAATATCATAAATCTTACTAAATTTTGTGTGGTTATTCGTGACTGAAAGGTCATGGTGGTTTCCGAGTCTTATTGATGTCATTGATCAATTTGATTGACATGATATTGTGAATATTGATGAGGTTATTGATTTATTGATTGACATGTTGACTAGTTATCTCGTTTTAAGGAGACTTCAATCAGGGTCAAAAGATTCATCGGCCTAAAACGAGTCCCAGAGTGAATAAATTATCTAGATTGGGACGCGTTATCACCTGTCAAAGGGACAGAGGACAAGAGACCTGCCTTTGTGGATTACTGTCTGAATTCTGCCCTCCTCACCCTTACCCTACCTGCCGCCTTAAAGATGCTCCCTTAAGACATTATGAAAGATTTGAAAGAGAGGGAACAGAGCCCGCCCAAGCCCTAAAATAAAAGAGAGGCTTGTTGAAATTCAGTATTTGCTTAGGATCATACCGTTAGTTAAAACAGGGAAGCCGAGATTTATACCAGATTTTACAGTTTCACAGTGAGCAATTCAGTTAAGGTTATCTCTTTGTGACATTTACGGTTATTGTTTTTATTTCTAATTATTAAAGGGTTGGATTAGAGCGTTTTATTTAGGGCAGTTTTACCTAGCATAAACCTCAATCCCGAATATATTAACGCTTGGTAGCAGACACAGACTACATGACCCAAAATGAGTCTGACCCACAATTCCAAGGACGTATGTGGATCCCTACACCTGTACTGCACATGCTGTGCTTATTCTGTACTTATTGGGAGCTTGCACTAATGCTGAGCGTGATGCACTTGATCTGTCTTTAAAGGACACTTGTATAGATGCTGCGCTCATTTTGTGCAAAATGCAGCCTGGCACAGAGTCGCCAGGCCCTTTCTATGCTCTGTTAGAGAGGAAGGCGTGTACGTATGAGCCTGTACAGTGGCTCTTAACTGTGTGATGAAGACTTAAACTGTTGTGGTCTCTGCTGAATTTCATGGCAAAGACATAAACACCTTTGTTTTCTAGAAATTTCAATCTGGCCCATGTGGTCAATTTTTCAACCTCTAAAGCACACAAAAAAAGTTGAGGAACAAAACATAAAGCTGCCACAGTTATTAAGGCGTTGAAATGTTTAAAAATGTTAGAAAATGACTGTTCATTATATCTTCGCTCTGGCCCATCATTCGTATCGTTTGAATGCTGGCATCAACAACGATTGCCCCTTCCTGTCCATGCCAGGGAGGTCTTCTCTGTTTTTAAGCAAAAATGCAGTAAAGGTGCATTGTCTCACCCAGTAGCCCTACCTAGCTAGAATTTGTCAAAAGGGAGATAATTTAATTAATGAAACCAGCTTCCCCTCCAAAAATGCTTGTTACTGCAAAGCTGATCAAAAGGCAAATGCAATTCTCTTCTGTTGGATCTCCGTCTTCACACTCCCACAAAGTTGCATGTTTTTACACATGTGATATTTACTCATGGTCATGCTGCTGGAATTATGCAATTCTGTGGTGTTTTCCTCATAATTATAGATTTGCAACACTTACCACATAATCGATCATCTGCTGCTTAATCTGCAGATTTTAACAAAAAAACATTTTGTTTCTAGCTCAAACGGATCAAAAGTTACTAAAAACACTGCAATCTATGTTTCCATGCAACTGAAAGTCTCATGCAAAGGCTGACCCATCATTTCCAGTAGCTTATCACTGTATTCAGATGTTGAACTGGTATTAATTAGGTGAAACCTTTTCCTAAACAGTGTTAACAGGTGAAAAAATGCAAAATTATGAACAAAAACCTTCACAAACTATGTCACATTAAGTTGCATAATTTGCCTTTTCTTGGAAAATAATTTAGTAAATCCTGCTGCATAATTCGGTCCTCTCATCACACAATTCATGTGACCCTGCTCATAGTGAACCGGATCTACATTATTCTGCACCCAAGGCACAAAACAACAACCTAAATGCAATGCGCACAGTTCCGCAAAGAAGTGGTTAAATATATGAAGCCATGAAGTGCCACAGACAAGAGGGCATTCGGTTGTATCTATAATGCACTGCTCCGTAAAATATGGAAAATTGTGTCTCACAAGGGCATAGAAAATCACTAACCCCTCCACGTCTCTGTCTTCCTTGCAAACACAGAAAGAGCATCTTCAGTTAATCTTCTGCAAGCAATCAACCTACACATCCTTAAACTCTTTAAACTTTGGGCAAATATGGCTCAAAGAGGCCAGGGCACCAATAAACCTCCCCCGCCCTGCGTTTCCAATATTGTCTACATTGTCACAGAAAGAGAGCGTCTTAACATAAATCCAAACATACCAACCATACATACACTTTGAAAAGTGATTGTTAATATCAGCGCTGCCAAAACAGGTCACTCCTTTTCTTGGTAGTGACAACTATGGCCGAAAGATGACTTCACCATTTATATGAAACTCACCAAAGTCACTTGCAAATAAATCTGCATGATGGTCTTTAGCTGGTCATCAACCTATTCATTCATTATTTCATTATACTGCTAAATATTTTAGCTTGAATCTTCCTGGCAAAAGGAACATTTGCTAGTTTCATTACAAGATTTTCACTGGAAGGGTGCTTTAAATACAAGGTAGTTTCCTCCCATTTTGTGTAGCCTCTGAAAAGGCTTGAGTGTGCGATTTCAGTGTTAGTGAGGTGAAACCGATGGAGGGCACCCTCTAACCCCCGCCCCATGGCACAAAAGGCAGCCCACTCAGAAAGTTCCAGTTGTCTGAGTGCTTGCAACATTGCTTTTAGGTTTCAAATTTACATCATTAATTGATATTACCATACCGTGCAACCCCTCTTCACAACCATCACTATATATTTCCCATTTGGAAATGCAAATTCAGAGTTGGAGGCCTGCTGTCCTTTAAAGTCCCATCCCTTCATTCAAAGCCAGTCACAGAGGAACACAAATCGTGCCCTTCTTTAATAATATCCATTAGGTAGGGCATTTAGCTCTCCCCTGTGAGTGGATAATTTGTGATGTGACCCAGTAATATATAAACCACATCGCAAATAGCAGACCCATTCTGAAACCAGTCAGTGCGCAAATTACACATCCAGAAAATCCAGGCCCATTAACATGTTTTTTCACGTTAGATCTAATTATTTTGTGAATGCACTTAACAATAAAGCATGCTTACAAATGTGACTACGTGCCTGCCTTTCGCACCGTTTCACTTCAGAACTATATGATTGTGAATGTTTCTGGGAGTCGGAAGATTAGTATAGGGTCCATGGAAGGTCCCCAAGGCCGTCCCTGTCTCCTACCCCTTTGTCCCGCTCAACAATTTATGCCCATGAAGCAAAACGTGCTTTCCTTTTCCAGTTGAAGTGTGATAGAGCGTTCCGTACTAATAATTTACCTGTATTTGGACGCTCTTTAGGCCGATGAATCTTTTGGCTAAGTGGGACTCTCCTTACTCTATATCGGTCAATTTAATCAAATCAATAATCAATAACGAACATAAGCAATACCCTGATCAACATAACACTTAACAATTAATCCAGAATACATTTCGGCAAACCCTGACCTTTCAGGAATAACCACACCAGTTTATTCAAAGTTAGTAAATTTATTTCCCTATATTAACAAAGCTAGCACAATATAGATGTGTCTCAACACCAGATGATAAACGTAAATGAACATTAATAGCTGTCCATAACGGCGAAACAGATGCAATCTATGCAGCATTTGAATAACAAGGCATTCGATAATAGCAATGCAAATCACTAAAACTATAATCTGTAATGAGCTAATTGCATACATTTAGTCAGCATAACAAGGTCTCAAATTGCATCGTGCAACAAAAGGAATCCTCATCTAACCTCAAATTAGCATCGGCATGTGGGACTTCATGCAAAACAATTTAGCAACATTAATTTAGAAAACTCCTAGCTAAGGCTCTTATCAAAAATCAGCAGTTGGTTACCTAAAAGAAACACAATGCAATTGTACAATTTCCTTTCATATTTACCAATTACAATCAGCATTCAAGGAAGTCTTCGTCTCACAGGTACCGTTTCTCGATCAGCATGGGTACCGTTTCGATCAGCATGGGACGGGGCAAAGGGGCAGGGGTGGACGGGGCAATTGCCTCACGGCGGCAAAATAAAACTACTACTTCATGTAAATGGATCAAAGTTAAAGTCTCTAGGGCAAGAATCATTAAAGTCTCTTTCTCTCGATTAGAGAAAGCATCAAAGTCTCTTTCAAAATGGCGTTGCAGCAAGGTGGGCCATAATAGCTGCAATGTCCTGCAAAATGGCGGGTATCGAGCTGGTAATGGCAATAATGGCTGTAATGGCTACTTTCTTCTCGTGCACCTGGTATAAATAGACAACAGTTCAAATCCAGTAGGGTCTTCCATTGGAGGGTTCATAGTTTGGCTTCAAATTGTCCAATCAAAAACAACAGTTCTCAGGCTTTTACTTAAGCATACATTATCCTTGGAGACGAGTACGCAAGTTGCAACATTTTATACCAATTAACTCACTTTCAGAGCTTCCATTGTCCGCACCTGCAGATTGACCTTGGAGTAAAGAGAGAAATATGCCAGGCTGGCACGAAACCTTAAGATAAGCATGTGAACGATCTCAGTGGAAAAGTACAGCTTCAAGCAAAAATACACGTTTAATAGCACATTGGAAAAACACGAGCATCTAAACCGTGAGACCAGGCAACTAGGCCAAAGCCTCCACTAAAGTTATGCTAAGCTAAAACATTTCAAGCAAGCAAATCGTAGCACACGTTTATGATTATGTCGGATTAGTGCAATTCTAATACATCACGTTATATAAAGCACGCTTATAAATGTTGGCGAACTACTCTAAGGGCACATTTTGTCACCGTACAATCTTTATTAGTTCGGTTCAAGCCACACATGATTATTGCAGTACTACGTTTAAGCGCTAATAAATGTAAAACCTTCATTTCTGCGTCATCAATCCCTTCTCTGATGACTACTTGTCATCACACAAACTATTCCCACAAATTTTATTCCATTAAAATTCTGTCAGTTCTCTTTTCCTTTTAATTCCCCTAGTTTTCGCTTTGTATTCTTCTGCCATTCTTCTCATCATTTTCTCTTCCTTCCTTCTTTTAATCCTTGCCATAATCATTATTATTCCCCTTTTTATTCCCCAAATTCCAAATATGCAAATCAATACTATTAAAATTCCCTGTATTATTTTTAGTAATATTCCATTCCAAATTCCCCCAATCCAATTTCCCACTGAAGCAAGTCCTTTTCCAACCTTCTCCCACACTCCTGGTTCTTTCAATTCCTTCAAATCTGCACTCTCTTTTGTTAGATTAGCAAGCATAGTTTTAATTTTCACACTGTTGTCGGGAATATACGTACAACAGTGGCGCGCACCAAGCATTTTGCAAACGCCGCCATCCTTTGCTAAAAGAATGTCTAAAGCAAGCCTATTTTGAAGAGTCATAGCTCTTTCCGCTGCAAGTTCAGCATCTATCAGGATTATAGCACCTGAAAACTTTGTCAACATGTTATCCACTATAGTAGACAACTTTCTTATTTTGATGGAATTCAACACGACTCCTAATGAAGGGATCATGGCTCCAAATATATCTCCTACCACAGCAGCTGCGGTCTCTCTTTTCTGGATACGATGGGATCCAGATGTCTTTTGAATCATCAATAGGTCATCCAGTTGATAAGCTTTTGGGAACACTATACCCAAATAACATCTCCCCCACCATCCCTTTGGAAGACGATAATAGGCATTATACCCACAAATGTAATATACACCTGGTATGACAGGGTCAAGTCCGTTCATCATGAATGTCCATTTGGCCTTAAAGATTAACGTATGTTTACACTCACTCGCTCCTACAAAAATGTTGTCATAATAAGATTCACCTCGATATATACAAAATTTCCCTACATGCCAAGCATCTAAAGCTATTCTCCCTTGTGTCTTTATTGCGGCAAAATCATAATTGTCTACTGAAGTCCTCTTATGTAGCTCTTTTTCTAATTTCGCCTTCATTTGTGCCCTTCTATCATCTGTGCGATCTAAAAAGCTTATTTCTACTGCAGAGAGCGAGCAGGTAAGGTTTTCCCTATGAGCGTGAGCCGTTTCAAAAGGTTGCATTGGCTCGAAAAATTCCCTCATTATTTTAGCATCCCAATCTTTAGCAATCTGGCTTAGCTGCGCTATTATAGGAACATATGCAAAGGTAACATCATAATTTGAGTAAAAATACTGTATGTTAGTTTGACCATAAAATCTAGACATTACTATACTACATGTAATCCCGTATGTAAGAGGCATGTGGTGATAAGTCACCCCTTCCTTTACTGATGTCGGTATCTGTGTACACACATAACAATCTTTCGCATCCATAGTCTCAACATATTCTGTTAGCAAGCGATAGAAAACGTTATACGAAAGCTCCTTCTTATCATGCAAGTGTCTCTCATCTAATTCTAGTCTTTTCAATGCGGTTAGTTCAGTGACAGTAACTGGAGCAAAAGTAGAAGCATCGATTTTCTCATTCTCACCCTTTCCATGCATTGCAAGCACTATTGCCATTATTATTAGTACACATGCAATTATCAAGCCTATACACGCATATTTACAATATTTCTTTCTACTGTTTTGCGTCATGATCTGTATAGAATCAGAGAGCTAGAAGCACCTATAAGAAATTAGTAATTCAGTTACAAAGCTGAACGAGCGCAATGTTCACACAGTTTTCTTCAAGAGGCCAGTCACTTCTCGGTTAGCAGCATTTGTCTCAATTCGGCAATAACTCAAAAAATATATATATATTTTTTTATTTTTTTTTCTCAGTTGGCACGTTGTCTCAAATCGTGTTTAAGAGTCAATCAGGTTTTCAAAAAGTCTTATCAGGTTAGCAAATGTCTCATCCGGTTTAGCAATGTCTTAACTAGTTGTTTGTATCACGTTAGATTGTAGCAAGCAATGTCATTTATTACCCTTTCAATCAACACTGTCCATAAAACTTTTCTTTTCTATTGGTATCTCTTCTTCTTCGTTCTCGAGGCTTAGAGATACAAATTCGTCAGTCCAATCGTCATGAACTACATATGCCCATTCAGGACCGGAATATCTTCTGTTCGGTATCCTTTTCCTTTTCAATTTTGCTTCTCTTTTCGATTCTGCTTCGCTGGTACTTTCCACTTTTGTCAAGTCTTTTTCTTCACTCGGGGATGGTACCACGACAGTTACTTCTTTTCTTTTCTCTTTCACTTTTGGCCTTTCTCCGTCGTTCAAACTTTCTTTAGTCCTTTGTTTTATTGGTGATATACTTAGTCTCCTCTTTGCACCATGTCCATTTGATGGACCTGCGATCTTTTCTGTGGAAGCTTGAACTGTTTCGTTCTGTTCTACCTTGCCCCCTCCTTCTGGGGAATCAATCACGTTCTCTTTTTCTTTTTCTGTATCGTCTTCTTCTGGGAAAACCCTCCTCTGATCAGGCTCTCCTGCTTTTTCACTTCTTTCGAGCCCTTCGTCACCTTTACTTTCGTCAGGCTCTTTATCACTTTCAGCTGCTTCAGGCTCTTTGTCACCTTCAGCTGCTTCAGGCTCTTTGCTACCCTCAGCTGCTTCAGGTTCTTTGTCACCTTCAGCTGCTTCGTCGCTGTCTGAACTTTCTCCTTGGTCTTCCCCAAGTGAGTTAGTCGCTTCGTCCTCAGAGAATGTTTCCCTCTCTTCTGTTCCTGCCTGTTCGCTTTCAGTTCGGTTTTGCTCTGTCTCAGCACTCAGCACTGTTTTATCAGGCACTGGCAGTTTCAGCGCTTCAACTTCCTCATCTGTGGGACACAACACTTTCTTTGTGTGACTGGCGCGAATCCAGTTGGGAACCCCCGCACACTTCACAGCGGTAGTGGTCGTCAGGATCACTTGGAAAGGGCCTTTCCAACGGGGTTCCAGACACGACTTCCTCACGTGCTTCTTTACCACGACCCAGTCACCTGCTTTCAGTGCGTGTCCTGGACCTTGGATTGGTGGCAAGGTGGTTGCTTCCACCTGGTGAGAGAAAGAGCGAACCACGTCAGCCAGACCCTTGCAGTAGTCTAACACCATATCATCTGTAATATTCAAAAGCGCATTTGCGGGAACTGCAGGAAGTCTCATAGCCCTGCCCATGAGAATTTCGTGCGGAGACAATCCAGCCTTTCTATCAGGGGTGTTTCTCATTGACATTAGCACCAAGGGCAATGCGTCAGGCCATTTCAAATTTGTCGATGCACATATCTTCGCCATTCTTGATTTCAGTGTACCATTCATCTGCTCCACCAGTCCTGAGGCTTCAGGGCGATAGCTACAATGCAGTTTTTGCTCAATGTTCAGCGCTTCGCAAAGTAACTTTATCACCTCGTTATTGAAGTGACTTCCCCTATCTGATTCTAAAGAGATCGGGAATCCGAAACGTGGTATCAACTCCCTCAACAATAGTTTCGCAACTGTAAGGCTGTCATTTCTACGTGTGGGGTATGCCTCAATCCAGTGACTAAAAATGCACACAATCACCAACACATACTTTAGACCTCCATGCACAGGCATCTCAATGAAGTCCATCTGCATCCTACTAAATGGGCCACTGGCCCTGCCAATGTGGCTCGCGTTCACAACTGTTCCCTTTCCTGGGTTCATCTGCTGGCAAGTGACACATCGATGGCAAACTGCTTCTGCAGCTTGACGAAATCTGGGGTTAAACCAATCAGTTTTGAACAATCTTATCATGGCATCTCTCCCTAGGTGAGCCTGCCCATGATAGAACCGCTCAAGCTGCGATAAGAGACTATTTGGCAAAACAAATTTTCCCTCATTTGAAACCCATAACTCATCTGGTCTCTTTATACATTGTGATTTAATCCAGGAATCTCTTTCATCCTCCCTGACGTTATTCTGTAATGCTTTTAGTTCATCTATTGTATCTACGACCTTCAAGGCAAATGCTTCAGCTGGTTCGAGTTCTGGTTCACTTATCGAATTCCATTCATCCCTGAGAAATATACAGTTCAAGGCACAAAATCTTGCGACTTGATCCGCATATGCATTTCCCAGAGAGACATAGTCCTGTCCTTTTGTATGAGCACTACACTTTACCACTGCAACTTCGGCTGGCATTTGAATGGCGTGTAACAATTCCCTTATTCTCTCCCCGTTTTTCACTGGGGATCCTGAAGAAGTCAGGAAACCTCTCTGTGACCATAGTTGGCCAAAGTCATGCACAATTCCAAACCCGTACTGAGTATCAGTGTAAATGGTGACTTTCATCAATGCAGACAGTTGACATGCTCTTGTAAGGGCTACAAGTTCTGCTACTTGTGCAGAATAGACTCCTTGGAGCCAGGCCGCTTCCAAGACACCTGTTACGGTACATACAGCATATCCTGCTTTCAAAATTCCCATCCCATCTCTTAGACAGGAACCATCTACGAAAACAATTTGGTCATTTTCATCAAGCTTAGTATCCTTAATGTCAGGTCGAGGTTTTGTGCAAAATTCAGTCACCTGAAGGCAGTCATGCTCGACGTCTTCAGCGTTCTCAATTTCAGCATTTTCACCAGGAAGCAAGGTTGCTGGATTCAACGTAGTGCACCTTTTCAGCTGCACATTCGGTGAGCCCAGAATTATCGTTTCATACCTTGTGAGTCTTGCTCCAGTCATGTGTTGCGTTCGGGAGCGGGTCAAAAGTATCTCAACTGAGTGAGGGACCATGACTGTTACTGGGTGTCCCATCACTATTCCTTCACTCTGAGTGAGGCTGATACCAACTGCTGCTACGGCGCGCAAACACCCTGGAAGTGCTGCTGCGACCGGATCCAAAGTAGCTGAAAAATACGCTACTGGTCTGTTTATGCCACCATGGGCTTGAGTCAAGACAGACAAAGAACATGCATCACGTTCATGACAAAACAATGTGAAAGGCTTTGTGTAATCAGGCATACCTAAAGCTGGAGCCCTACACATGCATTCTTTCAACTCAATGAAAGCATCCATCTCATCTCCTTTCAACTCAATTTGATCCAAGGCATCCTTCTGGGTCAGCTTCAGTAAAGGCTTTGCTAGAGTCGAGAAGTTGGGAATCCACTGGCGACAGTAGCCCACCATTCCCAAAAACTTCCTCACCTCCCTCCTTGTCTTTGGTGGACTCATTTGAAGTACACTCGTTATTCTTTCCTTCATTATTTTCCTTGACCCTTTCTCTATCTGGTGACCCAAGTATTTCACTTTCTTCTGACAGAACTGCAATTTGGAAGGAGACACCTTGTGCCCATTCCTTCCCAAATGGTTCAACAGAGCAATGGTGTCGGCTGTGCAGCCACTTTCTGTCTTTGATGCAATCAGTAAGTCATCAATGTACTGTACTAGGGTTGACTCGAATGGCAATTCTAATGCTTCCAAATCTTTCTTTAGAATCTGATTGAAAATTGACGGCGACTCAGAAAACCCTTGAGGAATTCGACACCAACTGTAAACTCTATCTAGGAATTTGAAACAAAAGAGAAATTGGCTGTCCTCATGAAGAGGCACAGAAAAGAATGCTTGTGACAAGTCGATGACTGAGAACCACTCGGCATCGCAAGGGACTTGAAACATTATCACAGCTGGATTCGGTACGACAGGGCAGCATTTAATTATGATGTCATTTATTTTCCTCAAGTCCTGTACAATTCGGACCTTTCCACTCGGCTTTATTAGTCCCATGATTGGTGAATTACATGGACTGCTTAACACTTCTTTCAGTACTCCCTGCTTTACAAATTCGTCAATGAGTTGGGCAACTTTCATGAGGGTGTCTTGTGCCATGTGGTATTGTGGGGTCTGGGGAAAGGTTGCATTGGGCTTTACAGTCACTTTCACTGGTTCCACTCCTTTCATCAATCCCACCTCTTTCCCTGTCATATCCCACACTTCCTTTCCGACTGTTTCCCGTAATTCGGCTGGAATATCTTCTTCAGTTATCATCGGGAAAAGACAAATCAAAGGATACTCTTCATCGACAGTTTCCATCTCATCCCCCTCTACACTGTCCTCTTCTTCCCCATCACTGCTCGTCTGAATTTTAATTCCCTCGTTCGAACACATAATCGAACATCCCAACTTGCACAATAGGTCTCTCCCTAACAGTGCTATCGGGCTTGAGTCACATACTACAAATTTATGTAACCCTTGATAGTTACCAATGCTGACTGGTACCGGATCTGTAATTGGGTTTGTCAGGTGCCTGTTTGCTACTCCCACCACTTGAACTGTCCTCCCCGAGAGTGGCAAATTTGGTACTTCAATGCTCTTAACAGTTGAACGTGTGGCTCCTGTGTCAACCAAGAATGAAACACGATGACCCATTACTCTTCCCTCCACGTACGGACCCTTTTGATCAACTTCCAAGGATGCTGCAAGCACACAATCTCCTTCCTCTCCTGAACTTTCACTCTCCCATACATTGTTTATTCCACTCTCACTGTGTAATGGGAACTGTTGTACGGTGCCATTTGTATTCATTACCTGACCCGAGACCTGTGGAGGAACCATCACTTGCTGCTCACTCATTGGTGCCAAAGGTATTTGCATTTGCTGATTAGGTACCATGGGTAACTGCTGTTGCATTGGCTGCATTTGCGTCATCTGCATACGGGGCATCTGCATTTGCTGCGGCTGCATGGGCTGTAATCCCTGCAACTGATTTATGGTCTGAAAATTTGGGTTTGGACCTCTCGTTTTTGGTCCCCTCATTGTCTGAAATGCATTGACATCATTGTTTTGCTGGCCAACACCTGCACCTTCCTGCACCACCATCGGGCACTCGCGTTTCCAATGTCCGACAATCCCGCACACGTGACACGGCATCACCTTTTTCAATGCCTGCACACGATTCTGAGTCACAACAGTGTCCAAATCCGGACCATTATTCCCAAAACCTCCTCTGCCTCTGCCTCTCGCCTGTGGCTGAAACATCATATTTCCCTGCAACTGCGGCTGCGGTTGCGGTACCTGCTGATGGAACCCTTGCAACCCTTGCAAACCTTGCAGACCTGTCTGAGCTGCTTTAAGTTGCATCATCATCACTTTCTCCTTCAACTTTTTCTGTTTCACTTCAATTTCGTCGCTACAGTATTTCGCATAATTCAACACCTCATCAATCGGTTTCGACTGCCAACAAATCAAATGCGACTTTATCATCTGACTTATCTCTGGTCTCAGCCCTTCCACAAATCTGAACACAAAATGAAGCATGTCCTTCGCCTCTATTGTTTCCGTGCCACTGTAGTTCTTGAACGCCTTCAACAACCTCTCATAGTAACTATTAATCGACTCTTTAGCCTCTTGGGCAGTTCGATCAATCTTCTGCCAATCCACATTTTTCGCGGCAACTTTCGTCTTCAAATGCTCAATCACCTTGTAGTACAAGCTCATCACCATAGGTGATGGTGCACCCGTATCCCTGTCTCTCTCTGGTTCACTTGTCGGCCAACCTACAGCTCTTTTGCAATCCTCCCACAAATCTGCCGGAACCACAATCTCAAAGAGAGTGTTCAGGTCTTCCCAGAGACATTTTGCAAGCTTCACAAACCTATCAGTCTGTTGATACCATTCAATCGGTTTCTCTCTCAGTTTGGGAAAATCATCCGTAAAAGACTGAATGTCGCTTCTGTGCCATGGTACATGTATTAATTTTCCCCCTGCTGTCTCCCTCATTGGTAACATGGTTACTGCATCACTACTCTGCGGTCTTTTCTCGTTGGGCTCTGAGACACTGTCTTTCCTCTTTTCCTTTCTCTTTACCCATCTGCTTTCCCATTTGTCTAAGCACCTCCACACTTGTGCACTCTGCAACAACTCTCTAAGGTGGGCCTTCATGCCTGCTGACCTCATGTGTTCAAAATCTGTGGTCCCGAAATCCAACCTATAGCTCCTGCTCAAGTGTTTTGTCTTGTCTATATCAACCCCGTTTTTGTCAGCTATTTCTTGCAAGCTTCTATGTACCTTGTTCACTTCTTTCGTAATCCTTGGACATAGATACCTCAACTCTTCTTCCGAGTAGGACTCTAACCTATTCACACCCATAGTCCCTTCCACCAATTCTTGTGCTTCCATGTTCAACCTGACCCTATTCAGATAGTCTTCTCCCTTCCCACTGGCTGAGCTTTGTGTGGAATTCAGACTGTTGAACCACTGTGTCAGCTGTTGCGCATTCAACCCCATCAGTGTAGCGTTCACATCGACTGCCATTGATGGTTGCAGCAACTTTTCAGTATTCGATGACAGCGGTATCACCAGTGGGGGACTTGACCTCACCAGTGTTGACTGAGCACATATGGGACTAAACTCCATCAAGGACCCAGATCCATTTGGCTGAGCTGCTATAGGGGTTATCCCTGGAGTGTTTTCTATGCACCTCCTTTCGGTCCCATTCTGCAGCATTGATCCCTGACCGCTCATACCTAAGTTAGGCTGACTGTACAGAGGTACCGGTGGACCTACAGTAATGGGTAGCGATATCGCATCTGGGTTTTGTCTATTTCCCATGTTCTGAGGCATGTTCATTCCCACACTATGGGTCATCATTGCCGGCATGCCCATCTGACTCCCCGTCATCTGAGCATGTGCTGTCCCCCCCTGCATCTGCTTTTGAGGCATCAAAAACTGGGTTGATTCGGCTTGTGCCAATGTCGGGTTGTGACCATTCTGTACTCCCCTTACGGTTGGATCTAGAATCATTCCTGCACTGTTGTCACTGCTGTAGTACCCTGGCATCTGCGGCTGATAATTTTCTGCTGGTTTCAACATGGGCACATCTGGATATATTCTCCTAACCTGCGGTATCTGCGGGGTGAACAGTAAACTCGGGTCCTTAGACCCCGATGATGCTCCTGAACTCTGAGTTTCACTGTTCTGTACCGGTGCCGGAGGGGCAGAACTGGTACTTAGACCTTGTCCACTCTCCGCATAAGGTGGTGGACGGTCGTTCAGCAATTGCATTATTAACTCCTCATCCTCTAACTCCTCTTCTCTTCTCAACTTTTCCTCGTCCTCTCTATCCTTGGAACACCTCCTGTTTGTCTTACAGGTAGCTTTCTTACCTGTCTCCTCTTCTTCCTTAGTAATTGCGGGAAACAATTTTATCCCCTGCAATACATCTGACCTCCACACCTTCTGTGCATTATCCCACCTAGCGTCCGCTAGTGTCTTTTCTACCTTCCTTATCCTGGTCTCGAACTTATTTTGCTGCTGCTGTCTAGCCATTAGTTCCCAAATTGCTAGAGCCTCAAACTGGGCTGGCCTTGGAGGCACCTTCATGCCGTACATCGCGAATCTCAAATTCTCTAGAATCCTTATATTGAATGTCCCATGGATCGGGAATGCTACGCTCCCATGTTTCTCTGTCAGCTTGTGCCATTGCTTTAGCCAAAGGCACGGAGCTACCCCCTTTTCCTCCATTACAATGTAAGCTGGTGTACCTTCGGGCTGCGTCTCCTCTCCTACGCTCGCTTTAATGTAAGACTCCCCCTTCATCGCACTCCTTAATGCTTTAAAAAATTTCATTTTCTCGTCTTTTATTTCACAAAATATGTAATCAATAGGTGACTTTAATTCCCGGAATACTCTTCGCTTGCCTTTCCCCTTCCAATCGAGCCCCACGGACTGCGTCCAATCCGTGCGCGACCCTTCTCTGCAACCAACCTATCCCAGCGCGGCTCCTAGTGACGTCACACTCACACACACTGCGGCTGACAAAGCCTCGCGGCTAATCCTCCTTCACTCAGCTCCTCTCGTAACCACTTCTGGCATGTATCGCGAGCTACCAAAAATTATAAAACAGATCTGTCGGTTTACTACAGGAAGGGTAACACAATCGCTTCAGGACCTTAGGGATTTTTCACTAGCCTCGGCAGTTATTCCATCTTTCTCGGTCCCCACTTTCGCAAGCAAATCTGACCCGCAGACCTACTCTCAACTTGTCAATGATCTATTCTAGTGCACTTAGAATTTTTGTCAAAGCCCGAAGTCGAAGTTTCTTTCACTCCCTTAACACACGTACCGACTCGTTGACCACGCCCGATCAACCTACTAAACCGCCCAGACCACAACATAAAACAACATACTCCGGAGTCTCTTGACCTCGCAGGGCCCGTCTCAACAACAACAACCACGTGGACCTTTTTCTGCACAAAGCGCCACATACACGTGAAGTTCGACGACTTCCCTACTCTCACACTCGGAGTCGCACCTCCGCTATTTCTATGAAGTTCGACGACTTCCCTACTTCTACACCCGGAGTCGCACCTCCGCTATTCTCTAAAATCCTCGCAACCTCTTCACACAATCTGCGGCAATAAGCTGTGCAAGCGCAAAATCCTAACTTCACTCATACCGTCACTAGTACCACCAACGCCGATCTCACACCTCCATTCTCCCCATCCGCAAGCTCCGAGATCCCGGGAAAGTCGCGGTGGACCTAGCCCATCATCATTTTCTCAATCAGTTTTATCCAAGAAAATCTAATTCAACTTCTCGAGTGGGATCTCAAAGGGTGTAACCGTCAATTCAACACCATGTACTTTAAGAGTACGGGGTCCCAAAAGACGAAACCGTCCTCTGCTACCATCTACTGATAGAGGGTTCCGTACTAATAATTTACCTGTATTTGGACGCTCTTTAGGCCGATGAATCTTTTGGCTAAGTGGGACTCTCCTTACTCTATATCGGTCAATTTAATCAAATCAATAATCAATAACGAACATAAGCAATACCCTGATCAACATAACACTTAACAATTAATCCAGAATACATTTCGGCGAACCCTGACCTTTCAGTCAGGAATAACCACACCAGTTTATTCAAAGTTAGTAAATTTATTTCCCTATATTAACAAAGCTAGCACAATATAGATGTGTCTCAACACCAGATGATAAACGTAAATGAACATTAATAGCTGTCCATAACGGCGAAACAGATGCAATCTATGCAGCATTTGAATAACAAGGCATTCGATAATAGCAATGCAAATCACTAAAACTATAATCTGTAATGAGCTAATTGCATACATTTAGTCAGCATAACAAGGTCTCAAATTGCATCGTGCCACAAAAGGAATCCTCATCTAACCTCAAATTAGCATCGGCATGTGGGACTTCATGCAAAACAATTTAGCAACATTAATTTAGAAAACTCCTAGCTAGGGCTCTTATAAAAAATCAGCAGTTGGTTACCTAAAAGAAACACAATGCAATTGTACAATTTCCTTTCATATTTACCAATTACAATCAGCATTCAAGGAAGTCTTCGTCTCACAGGTACCGTTTCTCGATCAGCATGGGTACCGTTTCGATCAGCATGGGACGGGGCAAAGGGGCAGGGGTGGACGGGGCAATTGCCTCACGGCGGCAAAATAAAACTACTACTTCATGTAAAGGGATCAAAGTTAAAGTCTCTAGGGCAAGAATCATTAAAGTCTCTTTCTCTCGATTAGAGAAAGCATCAAAGTCTCTTTCAAAATGGCGTCGCAGCAAGGTGGGCCATAATAGCTGCAATGTCCTGCAAAATGGCGGGTATCGAGCTGGTAATGGTAATAATGGCTGTAATGGCTACTTTCTTCTCGTGCACCTGGTTTAAATAGACAACAGTTCAAATCCAGTAGGGTCTTCCATTGGAGGGTTCATAGGTTGGCTTCAAATTGTCCAATCAAAAACAACAGTTCTCAGGCTTTTACTTAAGCATACATTATCCTTGGAGACGAGTACGCAAGTTGCAACATTTTATACCAATTAACTCACTTTCAGAGCTTCCATTGTCCGCACCTGCAGATTGACCTTGGAGTAAAGAGAGAAATATGCCAGGCTGGCACGAAACCTTAAGATAAGCATGTGAACGATCTCAGTGGAAAAGTACAGCTTCAAGCAAAAATACACGTTTAATAGCACATTGGAAAAACACGAGCATCTAAACCGTGAGACCAGGCAACTAGGCCAAAGCCTCCACTAAAGTTATGCTAAGCTAAAACATTTCAAGCAAGCAAATCGTAGCACACGTTTATGATTATGTCGGATTAGTGCAATTCTAATACATCACGTTATATAAAGCATGCTTATAAATGTTGGCGAAGTACTCTAAGGGCACATTTTGTCCCCGTACAATCTTTATTAGTTCGGTTAAAGCCACACATGATTATTGCAGTACTACGTTTAAGCGCTAATAAATGTAAAACCTTCATTTCTGCCATCAAGTGCACTGACTATCATTCCTGTGGGGTATAAATTGAGGGAAACAACGCCATTACCCGAGTGAGCGCACTCTGTAGAAGGCAGTTTTTCCACAGGGAACTCATTTCCGACATGGCGAAATACTTCAAAGAATATTTTTCTATCCCTAAATATTCTTTTCAGATTGTCATAAAAAGGAACTCATACATTTTTTCCCGCAACTGTCGTAGTTTCCCAGACGTAATAAAGAATCCCTGTCAATTACCAAAAAGTCTGAAATGTACATTAAATATAGGAAAAAAGACAGTTTAAAACTGAAAGTAGGACTCGGCTTGTTCGGCCACGGAACGAGGAAATGCTGGGTTACGCAAGCTGCCTTGTTTACAGTGAACCGTGTCACTGAGTCACATGACCGTGCCAGGCCGATGTCATTGTTCATTTCGCACGGAATCAGTCTGAAAATTGTGCACTTTGTCTCCGACGAAAGATACGAAAGCACTGCAAACTTCTACTAATGCATTGAGCAGAAATTGTCAATTGCCTTATCGTTGAGCCAATTAAATCTACGGCTGGCAATGTATGGTCAGCAGCCCAACCTCCACCACCATAATATCCTAGTGGCCCCACCCCCTGAGCATCACGTCTTGGGCGAGTCTGCAGGTACAAGAGAGGCGCACAGAGGTTGTGACGACAGAGCAACAAAGTCCAACAGCAGGAAAACGCGATGAACGTATTTTCATTTTTCTCCGTAGAAACCTGGACCCTGCTCATTGTGTGCCTAAGCCTCCTATACATGTGAGTAGAGCACACTCATTTATAGGTAGTTTTGTTCAAAACTCTGAAAACTGTTTATTTTATTATATACTCAAGTGTTTTGGATCTTTGCTACAGGCAGACTTAGCTGTCCGGTGGCCAGTTCTGTTATTCCCAATACATTACAAATAGATGGAGTGGATAAGGGTATGTCCCTTGCACATGATTGGATGTCTTTGCTGTCTATCATAGTGGTCTGCTCTTCAGTGGCTTTAGTCCCCATTTTTAGGTCCAACATGCAAGCCCTCTGACCTGTTGTAATCTATCTGTGGGCTTTTAACCAATCCCATCGCACACCCATCACTATCACTCTCGTTCATGGGCCTGCCTTTCAAAACTCCTTTGTTATTATTGGTAAATGCTTTATGTTTGTCCCTCCTTGGGGCAGATTTGTTACTGCCTTGGCCATCAACCATGTTACATGAATGGTTGCACGTTTGCCGATACGTTTGATTGCGAACAAACTTCATTTTCCTTTTGTGTGTCTCCTTCGTGCTCATGCTCATGGTGGCCATGGCGCTTTGAATCATCTGTTTTATTTTCCATTTTCATTTTATGGGGCAAGAAAAGTCCAGATCGGAATTTACAATATTAACAGCTCTAACTCGAGCAAATGTGGGACCCATTACATTGCAAATGCTCGTTCTGTTTGTCCTTCCTGACCATTTGGTCTTACAGGTGCTGACTGGATGAATTTTATCCTTCCACTGCATACATGAGGGAGACTAATTTCTTTTATTTTAAATTCAGCACTCCATTGGAGTTCCTATTTCTTTGCTGTCTCCCCCCCCCCCAATTTTTTCTTCCCTGTGCTCTTTTTTCATTCCCTCTTCTCCATCCCCGATGCTCCACATTCTGCTCCCGGTGACTTATTTCCTTTTCTTATGTTTTTTTTCCAGCCCACCTAGTTCCCCAAACCACTCCCTCTCATTTATTTATTTAATTTTTGCAAGGGCCCAGCAATTGCAAATTGCTGCTGGGTTGCTCATTCTTTTATTTTGTGAATGCGTTGGCGAGCAATTTAGTTATTTTTCACTTTTATTTGTTTATCATTTTAGTATGGCCGTCTCCAATGTTAGAACACTAAATAAAAATGACATGTGTCACGACATATGCGTAAGCATTGGTGCCCATCTTGGAACGTTGCATCATTGACATCCATTCATGCCCAAGAGCCTTGATGCATGTGCATGCATGTGAATAGAAAAAACTTTACAAAGGAAATAGCTCATGTTTATAGATCTGCTACCCACTAACTTTGTCAGTGCTTGTCTTTATACCCATTTCCAGTCATTTTGGAGTGTTCTAAGTTAAATACATAATACAGAAACTTAAAAAAATCTGTGGAATTTAGAGGGCCCATTTCAACATGCTTAGAAGCAAGTGATACACTGAAATTATAATGAACTCGAATGCATTTAACCGCTTTCCTTCAAGTTTTACTTTTTAATCACTGTTATTCAACACTGTATGTGACATCAACTTGAACTGAGAATGATTTTCAATGTGGTAAAATCAGCAAAATGAGCTAAGTCATAATTTGGCTTTATTGACGTGCCTTTTCCTTTGATCTGGTTTTCCTTATTTTAATTTGTTTTATTATTATTATGTTTTATTTTGTTGGTTCTCAGTGTGATTTTGATTGTTTTTAAATCTGGTTTTAAATACTTACTTGACTTCGGAAGACATGCATGCCCGCCTTGACTTCTGGGCATAATTTGTAATCTAAGTGCAGTGGCCAAAGTTTTTTCTCAAAAGCCCACCCCCAGCACTGCCAAATAACAGGACTGCCAAATAGCAAGGCTGCTTAGTCTTGATTCCAATTCACACCTCTTTTTTTCCACCACTTACTCTTCCTATCTCTTTGTCTCACTGTTACAGGTGTTTTTGTCATCTCTTTTCTCCCTTTCCAAGGTTCCTAACTTTTCTTTCTTTTCATCTCTTACTATTGGTGAAAGTCTTGGCCCAAATTTACTAAGATTTTATGTCGTGTTCTGCCACTTTTTGGGGGCAGCTTCAATGCATAATCCATTTTGGGATATACCAAGCCATACAAATCAATATATATATGACTTTATTTGTGATTTTATCGTAAACGTAACGCAGCACGTAGAGCTGCTTTGCTTTAGCTTGCGCCGTGGAGGCGCTACATGGGTGAATGTATGTTTCTGTGCATCCGCCCGTGCATTTTGCCTCCAGCCTACACTCAGGCCACTACTCTGGCACCCTTGATCTTGGCTGAAGTGTGCGTGGGTTGGCGCTAGGCAGCCAGAAGTGCATCAGCCTACGAGAGAGCAGGACTGCGCCATATCATTGTAGATATGGGGCGTTTCTGTTCTCTTTGATGCAGCACGGCACCGCAATGTTGCATCAAAGTCTAGTAAATCTGGCCTCTGATGTTGAGAAGTATGTCCTGGCTCAAATTAAGCAATGGATGGTTTTCCTTAACTCAGCTCTGTGGGTGGAAAGGTGTTGCCTTTTACGTTGATTTTCAGCTAAAAACCCTGAGTAGTGGAAGTGTGTGTTACGCGAGGGAGCAAGGGAGAAATTGAAGTTCTATTAAGAATTCTATAAAAAATAATGTAAAAAGTTTTTTTTAAAAAGAATATTCTGAAATGTGCATTTTCTAATTGGTCAGTCCTTCATAACCCCGTTTTCTTTGATTAATTTATTTTGTCAATTAATGAAATTCCAATATGTGTTTTTAAAACATTGTTTTATTTGCTGCCACGTGTCTCAAACCCGTTTGAGGTTGTAACAGTTTAAGTTTAATCAAAGAAGGTAAAGGCTATCCTTTAGCTCCAAGGGGTTGATCCACTATAGTGGCTGAGAGAAATGACGTAGGCACATGGCTAGAGCAAGGGGCAGGCTGAGGGCTCGTCCTAGGCGAGGGCGGAGAGTAGGGTATTGCAATCGGTGCCTTTGGATTTAGAGTAACAGTACAGTTGTACAGTCAGTGGTGAAGAGTGTAATCTCCTTGGAGCCAGTGTTGGTGAATGTATTTTGGCAGTGCTGGGCAAGACAATATTTTGTTGCCCCATTCCTGCCTTGATTCAACTTTGCTGTTTTGGGGTCTAACTTGTACTGCTCTTAAAGCTCTAATATTTGTAATTACTGAAACCAGCCCTGACTGTGGTAAGTCCAAGGAGAACAAAAGCCAAACGGTCTGACTTTTTTTATAAGTTAAAGTAATTTCCATTGATAGGTGAGCTTGTGTGTCTAGTTGTTTGGCTAGGCGAGTGAGTGAATGAATAAATGAGTCGAGTAAAGAGAAGTGTATTAGTTAATAAAACCCATAAACATACACAGTTCTATCAACCATAATATCATACTCTCACCTGTAAAGACTAAAAACAAACGCAAATTAAATAATTTAAAATCAACAGATCATGCCTACCCTGGCGTGACTAAACACATAAACTTCGTAAGAAAAGTACATTGTGCAAACAGTGAAGGACATAGTTCACACATGGACATAAACAAATACCCTACGACCAAACCATGCGTGCTGTAAAGGGCATTGTGCAAAAACTATTGTGCGAGCAATCAGGGAATATAATTGCAGAAATAAGTCAATGGTGAATGTGTAAGTGCATTAGTGGATGAATGAGGGGCTGACAGTGCCTATGGTTGAATGGATGAGTGAAGGCCTGGATGAATAAATATATATATATATATATATATATATATATATATATATATATATATATATATATATATATATATATGTGTGTGTGTGTGTGTGTAGAGAGAGAGAGAGAGCTGGATTGGTGATACATTGGTATGTCAATGGATGAAATGATGATTAAATTTATGAGTGTATGCATGGTTTAATGAATGAATGAATACGAAATCCACCCGTCCACACCTAAACATTCATTGCCCAATCTATATATCCATGCATCCCTCTTACACATTGATTCCTCTAGCATCTCAAAATCTCATCAATACTTCCATGGATAACTCGACACCAAGTAGCTAAACATCAATTAATCCATTCGCACTCAAGCATTTATATAGCCACTTACACACCAGCATTAATCTATAAAGACAGACATAACCACCCACCTGTGTGTGCATACATGCCTGCATTCATGTAGTGTGTGATTGTATGTGAGCCTGTGTGTGCCTTCTATATTTGTACCTCTTGCGGGTGCTTTTGTGTAAATGTGTGTCTGTATGTTTGCTGGTCTGTGTGTTTGCAGTTCTAGGTGCTTTTTTGCTTTGTATAAGTTTTGTTTGTGTGTTCATGGTTGCCTGTACGTGTTCTGCACTGCCTCTGCACTCGAGCATGACTACATTTCCTGTGTGTGCTTGCATCCTTTTTCTATGTGTAGTTTGTGTATCAATGAATATCCGCATATCTGAATCCTGGGCTTCTGCTTCCCGTTTTAAGGGTGACCTTTTTCTGAAGCCACAATGCCACCACGAACAGGGAAATGGGGTTGACATATGTCCTTGAGAAGCTGCCACCCTCTCAGGATAAAATGCCAAAGAGGTAAAAAAATATCCTTCCTGGATGAAGTTTTCAAAGAACTGAAGAAAACCAGGAATCAGGCATCCAATAATAGAATTCTTCTGAAGTGAAGAGTCATGATCAGCTAGTGAAGGAAGCAAAGGGCCAAGTGAAGAAACACAACTTTGTCGAGACACACCCTCCAACCAGACTGAAGACCTTATATAACAACCTAAATAGAAAATGACATCAAACATCACATGACAAGAACCATGATGGCTTGCGAAAAACAAGAAGAAACAAAGGGTGAGACAGTCATGATGGTAAACAAAAGAAAATGAAAACCTGCACGGGGCTGGATGGACTAGTTAAAGCAGCTTTAAAAGGTAGCTACAGACTGTCAGATAGGCGATCCCCATTTTGAAGTTGGAAGGGTGAGTAGAAGCAATCATGAGACCAGGAGCAAATGAGGATGCAGCCAAGGGAAGTGAAACCACACAGTCCACAGACGCAGACCCGAAAAATATGCATGATATTGTGGATCTCAGACATCGAGAAAGTTGAGACCATCTGTTCACAACACACTGCGTTCTCATCTCATCACAGCATTGCCTTCCACTGCCATAGGTCTCACTGCTCTGTATGTCACACCCTTGTCTATCAAGACACTCTCTTGCCCCAAACAACATCTCATCCGCTCATCTCCTGTCCATCAATGCGCTGCCTAGAACTCCCCTTACTCTTAATCATCTACTCCTCCATTTCCTGCATCTCACTGTTCTGCCTATCAGTGCCATGCCCCTACATGCACTGTGCCTCGCTCTCTTGCACACCACCCCATACATGTCAATGTTCTATCCCTCATGATCCTGCCATTATTACCTTGCAAATCACTCTCCTAATCCTCATTGCTTCATCTCTCGCCATCATGCCTCTTACTGCCTCCCCTCTCACTCTTCTGTAACTCACTCTCCAGCATATCAATGCCGTGCCTTTCCTGCCCCTTACTTTCGGGGCCCTTTCCCAAAACATTATTGCCTTGTTTGTTGCTGCTTTGACCCTTATTTCCTTGCTCCTCACTCTTCTACCACTTAACGTTGTGCCCCTTACTTTCTTTTCTCATACTCCCTTGCCTCTAACCCCCAGCACTACAGTCCATGACGCTCACTTTCCTGCCCTTTAATGCCAGGCTGGTTTTCACTGTTCTGCCACTCAGTCCCCTGTTTATGGCTGTTCTGCCCCTACCTGCTTACCTGTCATGAACCTGACTCACTTCCATGGCCATCTGTGCCACAGCTAGCATGCCTCTGACTCTCCTATCTCGCTTCGCTGCCTCTCTATCCCATACTCATCACTGTCCTGTCTCTCATTGACTGTCTCTTAGTACCCAACCATCTCACTTCATTAACATGTCTACCAGAAACTCATGTGCTTCAATCACTCCTGTTTCTTCCGGCCTTACTAGTTTTCTATATGTAGGTCTACTTTCTATCCTTCTTCATCACAAAGTCACCCTCATCGCTGCCTCTTTCGCTTTGATACTTCCTTCCTGCCACCAGGATCTCCTGTGTGCTGCCCACATAACCATGCCTGGCCACCCATTTTACTGAAGCATCTTTATCCGCTCACCCCATTACAGACATCTCACCCCACACCCTCCAGAGAGTATAAAAGTGCTGGATGATACACATGTACCTGCTGCAGGTAAGGATGAGGAGTATCTACCGGTAGTACACCGGGAGCACAGCAATGTACAAGGAGACGAGAATTATGGCTGCATCTCTCGCACACCAGCTGTCTTCTGGACTCATCCATCACGATCCTGTTCATCCCCCAGCAAAAAACAATATCATTTTGAGGGTGGGAGTGCTGAGGTCCCAGATCAGAGTCCCTTTCATGTCAACTCTCTCTTAACAAAGTATAGAGTTCTGTCATTCACCTGCAGGTAGGTACAATCTTCACTCGATCATCTTTAACTTTATGCTGTGGTAGTTTGGTAATCTTGCCCCAGTGGATCCTTCTAATTTTTTACAAATTATTTTTTCAGTACTGTGGTGCGAATACTGCTACCACAGAACCGAGAAGGTGGCTTTGTTGGGTTGCTCAGTACCAGTGACAACCTTTTTCTCAAATTTTACCTTAGGGGTGTGGGGTTCCTTTGGTACTCAACCACATGGTCCTGACAATCAGGGTGTGCCCACCCATCCCCCATCAGTATGGAATTTTTCATTTTTTTTCAGGATTTAGGGGGTCATGACCGCCAGGGTCAACGACCGCGGGAGCACCGCCAACAGGCTGGCGGTGCTCCCAAGGGCATTATGGCCGCGGTCAGAAACGGAAAAACGGTTTTCCGCTGCCCTGAGGAATCCTCCATGGCGGCGCAGCTTGCTGCGCCGCCATGGGGATTCTGACCCCCTCACCGCCATCCTGTTCCTGGCGGTTTTGACCGCCAGGAACAGGATGGCGGTGAGGGGTGTCGTGGGGCCCCCGTAAGGGGGCCCCATAAAGATTTTCAGTGTCTGCCATGCAGACACTGAAAATCGCGACGGGTGCAACTGCACCCGTCGCACCCTTCCCACTCCGCCGGCTCCATTCGGAGCCGGCTTCCTCGTGGGAAGGGGTTTCCCGCTGGGCTGGCGGGCGGCCTTCTGGCGGTCACCCGCCAGCCCAGCGGGAAACACAGAATAACCGTGGCGGTTTTCTGACCGCGTAGCGGTATTCTATTGGGGGAACTTTGGCGGGCGGCCTCTGCCGCCCGCCAAAGTTGTAATCACCCCCTTAGTGACCGAGTCCCTGATTCCTGGAATGATGCCTGCAACATTTTGTTCACAGTTGCCGCCTGCCAATCAAATCACTTGGGACCCCAGTACCGAAATGTCCAATGGGAGGAAAAGCTCCCTCAGCCAATCAGAAGACCCCATTTAAAAAGTTTTTGGTACAGTGTGATTCCGTCTAAAATACCGAGGAATCATTCATCCAGATATATCTAACTTTTTTATCCTCTTACTGAACAACGCGAGCAACTGTATAAATGATAACTGCTTGAAAGCAGCTGAACAAAATTACACCAGATTACAAAATGTATGATTTATGAGTAAAGTTCAGTTTTTTGCAAATTAGGTTTATTTACATTGAGCCATTCTTTCTGTATCCAAGAGCAAAATTTCCTTAGGAAATTAACATGGGAAGTCAATGTTTTGGGGACTCCCCACTTTTTCTTGGCCTCCCCTTGATGGATCACTGCAAAATCTTTCACGAAGAACCCGAAGTGGATGAACTTTGATTGGAAAAGTTTGTACATATTCATCTAACAATGTCAAATGTGTGTATCTCATGTTGGGTCTTCATCTTCGGAGTTTAATGTGTTCTTCTTTTGGAGTGTCCTCACATCCATGCTTTGAAGTGAAAATCTTTCATTTGAGGCCCATAAATGCTCTCTTTTACTCCCCAGGTACGGGACCTGGACACATGGATTATTTAAGAAGTTGGGTATTCCTGGGCCTAAGCCCCTGCCATTCATTGGAAACTTTCTTGAATTAAGGAATGTGAGTTAAGAAAATTATTTCCTCTTTGGTTTTACTTGTATAACATTTTCCTGCTCTTCCATGTTTTTTTTAATGCATTATTTATGGCTTTTTAGATGTTGACGTACAGCCTAACATGCTCTTATATAAGTATGTTTAAATTACACTTATATCTATGGTTGGGGTTTTGTGTATTACATTCAAATTAAATTTCTGGCTTACACCTACTTTCTTAATTCTCTATATTCTTTGTATTGTCATGGCTTGTTTCATTATGCATGCATAGGGATTGGCGAAATCTATAATGTTGTTTCCATTTTTAACCCCTTGCATTGTTTTAGGCTGAATGCTTTTACTATACATGACTCTCCTATGAAGACACCACAAATTTTCCCCCAGTTTTATGGGCTACTTCATCTCAGCAAAGACTGAAGGTGAAGAAAATGTGATAAACTTGCACTGAAAGGTTTATGGTTTCCTTAGATTAGGTTAGTCAGGGTAGTGGTCTCATTTACATCACATTTTATCAGTTTTCCGCTCACACTCCTGTTGGAACAACCACTATTCAAATGATGTGTAGGCTTCATGGGCCTGATTTACAAATTGCGCTTTGTTGTACATTTTGTAATACTACAAAATGTTTAAAAAGTGCTATTCACAAACTACTTGCAGAGTTTAGGCCTCTGTAATTATCTTTACTTATGTATCTGGCGTTCTCCGCCCCAACTGCAGAGTCTCCACACACTTAAATATATGTTTTAGTAGTAAATGTGGGAGGGACATAGGCGAGTTGCTTTTAAAAGTGGCAGATGTACTCCAAAATGGAATGGGATTAGGAAGGAGTGAGATGGGGTTTGGCAAAATCAGGGAAGGGTTTATGGAGGGAAGTCACCAAACCACACTAGAGAAAGCCAACTGCTGTACTCTTGGGGTGGAGACATGTAACTTAAACCTTTGTAGTAAACTTACACTCGGAGTTTGCGAATAATAAAAAGTAGTAAACTTACTCTAAAGTGTAAATTACTCAAAAGTGTAACTTACTTTTGTGTTACTTATCTTTGTGAATCAAGCACAGTGTGTTCATATTGTAGACTTGCCTTGTGTACATTACACATGTGCACATTATGCCTCTATGAATATCGTCTCCTAAATGATCTGCTCGAGCTTGTGAGCAACGCACGGCAAAAAACTAACTATGAGCCCAACAGTGTTTTTGTGAGGTAATAACTTACCTGATAAATACTGATACTTTGGATTATTGCATTCACTAGGTGCGATATTACCCCATCATTCCAAGTTTAATATCTCAGAATGTGAATTAATGCTATCATTCCATGTATTTCTCTTTGATCTCTGGTGCGAAACTCAAGAGTATTATGCTCCCACTCCCACAATTTCCTCCAAATTTGAACTGGCAAAAATCGTTTGAGAAAAAACTTGTGGATACGATAATGGCTTTGCATCTTGGAATGTTGATTCAGGTGCAAACATCCATTCTGGATTCCTCTGGACTTGTAATGAGGCTATGAGAAAATTTGAGTGAGTGTCTTCCAAAGTATCCATTAGTTCTAAAAAGGTGGGTTGTATACCACAAACAATTTGTTAATACCCTAGTCTCCTCAAATCTACGTTAGATCACAAAGACATACCTTCCACTTTATAAGTCACATGTTCAATTACATGTATTTGTTTTAATAGTTTTATGTATTTGTTTGGATAATGCATAAAAACAACATTTAAACAACAGTGGCTGAAAGTAGAGCTTTGTACATCTCAATAGTACTCCTCATTTTACATATAGTTTTTCTAGGATTCCTCAAGAGGTATTGTCCGGAATCCAAAGCATGCCATGCACTGATTGAATACAAAGATATTCCAAATGAAGTACAACTATTGTCATCAATGTGAAACCGAACTCTAGTGTGATTTTAGCATAATTGGGTGTAGAAAAGCTCTTACGTAATGCCAAGTGGCTTATTATATTCAGTGATTTCATAAGCAAGGTCTTGGGACCTGAATACCCCCACTGGTAAGTTTCACTCAATGAAAGAGTAGCCATCTTAAGAAGATGAAAGTAGGATTTATCCAGACGTACAGGAACCTTATCTTGACAAGAACAATGATCCCAGAACCAGTCACCAGTAGTCACCACTGAAACCTAGAACATCGCAGATGTTCTATACAAATCTTGCACAGTAAACATAAAACAATACAAGAAACAAATTTGAATTACATTTAGAAGCAAACCATGACCAAAAAATATCAGTTGAACAAAACACATACATAACTACAATGCGAAAATTGATATGACACACAGCATATAAAATATCTTCCACCTTATTATTTTTAATAAGTATAACTCATAATCGCTCAAACTGGTCATCTGTATGGTCTCCTACAATGAGTAACATCTCTTCCTCCTGAAACTCTTCCCTCCTCCACTTCAAGATGCTAATGTAAAGAAGTTGATCGATCTTCACTCACTTCATCTTCAACACCTAGCATTTCCACAGCATTGTCATCAAATATGTTTTCACCAGACCCACCACCTTGCCCTGATCCCACCAGAGGATTTAGACCACTCACAATTCACCAATTGTCACTTTGTCTTTCCATCTGCTGCCTTCACTCAACTTACAAGACTTGACCTGTTTCTTCTTTAGTACAACCATATTCCTCTTAGAACACCACCTATTGTCACCACTTTGGTAACATCCGCTACTGGTACAAGCCCATCATACTCCAAAACTGCCTTTGTCCTTTGTCCCTTTTTTGGGGTCGGGCCTGCACGAGCATGAGCTAGAGCATGCGTCTCTCTTGCGAAACACTATAGTTTACAAAAATGCCTTGGAGTCCTCCCATTGCTTACTATTTATGTGCTTCAGCGTCACTCTTCTTTGCAACATACCTAATTGGATAGACCATCGAAACGTCACTTCCAATGTTTGTGGAGCTGGGACCAAGCACAGACTGATTCAACTTAATCAGTGCCCATCTGTTACTCTCGACATGATTGAGGTGTTGTTTCATTCCCACTCCTGCTGCCTGCTGCTCCCTCTATAGTACTTTTTTGTCAGTTGTTGTTGCTTCCTGTTTATTGCCTGCTGATGGCATCCACCACACTCCCATAGTTCTTATTCACACCCCTACACCCTTGCTTCTCTCTCCTCCCTTCCCCCTTTCAACCCTCAACTTCTGTTGTTGCTTCTTTTGTTCTCTCCTCACTCACACTCCTTGGAAGTGTGTTTCATTGCTGTTGCTGAGTGAAGTTTATTTCACGTTTCATTGCACCTAACGTTAGTGAGTGCTCATGCTTGTATTAAAATATATGCAGGTGATTTACTTAACACTCCCTCATCCCCCATACCTCCTTATGTAAAAGGGATAAAGGCGATGGATTTGTTCCTTTTGATAAACATGCACACAGCTGGTTAGTCTAAATAATATATTGTACGTGTGAGATAACATGCAGTGGTTTTAAAAAGGCCAGTTTGATACATGGAGCAAACTTATGTTTATGCAAAGTTAAAAAGCACCTGCATAGTTGACTCGCAGCAATTTTCGGAATGTCTTTACATTCAATGTAGGTTTCCAAGAGCCAGAAACAAAAGCAAGGTGATGTTTAAAATGTTTCTGTTGCATTTGATTTGATTTTTGTGGCTTAGCAGGGAAACAAAGGCTGACAGCACAGGGCTGCTGTCTGCAAGTGCTATTGCATATTCCTTCGCAGGACTATGCCTGAACGAGGGTGATGGGTCTTTTCATCCAAAGGCGTGAAGACATACCTGTTAAAACTTCATAACTGGCAATTAAGTTACAGTGTGACCAATGTGGCCACACAAGGAAAACTTCAGTCGGTATCACAGTTCACTGATGTTTATTACAAAATAATGTTCAACACAATATAAATGATTCCTGAAACAAGACTATAAAGATACAGAATCATAATAGACTGACCGAAACAGCGAAATAAATGAAAACAAATCAACATCAAAATCACAAGGCACTCAATAACAGTAATACACGTCAATAGTACACATATCTGGAAAGGTGGTTACAATCTGGGTCTATCACAGTTAACCTTCTGTAATCTAATCTGGACTTTAGTAACCTAAACAAGGGACAACCCTACGGATTAGCAAATCCATTAGAAATGTGCTTGTCTGAGCACATTTGGTCAAAAGGCAAAAAAAAAGCACAAAAGGACAAGAAGAATGTAGAAAAAGGAAATCTGGGGACATAGATATCTAACTAAAGATGACAAAAAGTAAGTAAAGTCAAGAGCCCTCTTCTGTGGGTCAGAGAAAAAGTCTAAGAGACTGATTTAGAACTCAACGGATGGCTTACTCCTTCACAACGGTGATGGATATGCCATCAGCTAGCTGAAATCTAAATCTCATTAGATATAATGGGATTTAGATTTCAGCAGACAGGATATTTGTCACTGTTGTGACAGTGTAACCCATCCACCGATTTCTAAATCAGGCCCTAAGTCTCAGAAATGCAACTCAAAAGGTAAGGGACAGAGGACTTTACCTCTCTGGGCTCGAAGGTTTCATCAAGGCACCAAGAGTGGGGCAATCTGTTGTGGGGAACATGAAGTGCACTTCTGCAGACTGCTTCAGGCGGGAACAGGACTGAGCTGGAGTGCTTGAAATCCACAGAAGGAACGGATATTTTTTTCATAATGCAAGATAATTTGTTAATCCATCACCCCATATTACACGAAAGACATGATTGTCCAGTGGGGTGCAGTCATACAACTCAGACTGCAACATTCATGAAGATTCTCACCAAAGGTATGTGAGAACTGGCCATGTCGTTTTTATCCAAGTGTGTTAAAACTTTTGTATCGCCATCCATTCCAAAGTCCTGGATGAACTGCTCTCAAGGTTGATTCCCAAGCCTTACTATGTAAGCTAGCATCCTCATGAAAACAGATCCTGAAAGAATGTCAAGCTAGCAAGAACGACTTAACATTTCTCTGCAGAGTCAAGAAAATTGGGCCTTGCAGGCTTCACTTAGGCTAAGCAAGAGTTAATAAAAAGCACATTTATTAGTGAATTAAAGACACATAATATATATTATACTTCAAACTATGAATTCAACATTAATAAACGTTGTCAAAATTCAAAATTATAATAAATGCAAAATAAAATAACTTTGTTAATGCTTTCTATTAGGTACAGTAAGGAACTGCGATGTTGGCCTTTGCATGTGTCATTCAAAACACTATTCTTCATAAACTCTTTATTGTTTTAGGGCAAGCTACTATTTACCATGATTACGAACAACATGGAAACAAATTAATCTGTGAAACATCAACTTTTAAGGCTATACCACAACTCTCAAAACACCTACTCTACAGTGTATGCACTTCATATGGGTTCTAGTGCACCACTTTACAATGAAGCTAATAGGACTTTGATTAACATAATGCATATGTGTTCACATATAGTTGATCACGGTGACACTAGGGACAGTACTAACATTTCTGCTACAGCACAAGCATCTCCATTTGGTGATACTGTTGGCCTCACTTTGCTTGCTGAGCTAAGAAACATTCCAGACATTGGTGGGCTTCCCCCACCTACTTCCCCAATTCCACAAAATCCTCTTTTGTTTACGCTGAGCAATTTAGGGTCAACCCACTCCAACCACCTGCAATCATTTTTTGGAATATCTTGCCACATCCTGTGTTATTGTTGCCAATGCTCAAACTTGATTTTATGATGAATTTGAGAATTTATCACAATGAAAATGTATTGGGCATTTGAGACCCTGCAATATTCTCTGCAGTTTTCTTGGACTCCGAGATCCGTTATGTTTGAAAGGACTCACTGAGGCAGTGCTGCTGGAGAGGTGTTTATATGAGAGTGTTGTCAGGCCTATCAAGTAGTACTCCATCTGCACTGGCCTTTCCTGGGTGTGGGTTACTGATGAATACATTTTCTCAATGCTTGTCTCATCTTTGCTACGATTTAAATCCTGTGAGGAGCTGGAGCAGCAGATTTAGCTATATCTAATTACTCCCATGCAGTTCAAAATGGCTTTTTGTGCACTACCTAAAACCATCAGGGGCGGCTCCTTCGCAATGGCGAAGGAGCATTGCCCCCCTGGCTGAGCCAGGAGCTGAAAGATGAAACTATATTTCTTTATCATTTTATCTTTCAGCTGCTGGCTCAGCCAGCGGCATGTGAAGGGAGGGCAGGCTGGGCCACAGGAGGAGGAGAGAGAGACCTAAGTGCTCATGTGAGTTTGGCCAGCCAAATACACATGCGCACTTAGGTTTCTCCATGTGTTGAACAGCCAGGCTGGAGAAACTACACAGACCCCAGGGCAGTGTCTGAGCAGCAGTCAGACCAATACTGACGCTGCTTTCATACTAGGTTTAGCATGAAAGCAGCACTGGGATTGCTGGGGAGCCTGTGCTGGTGTCCCAGTGAATGCTGGGACACCAGAAGAAGAGGATCAAGGCAGCAGGAGGTGGCGGCAACGAGAAGAGGAATGTTTTTTAAATTATATTTTTTATTCCTCCCCTCACCCCTCCCCTTGAGATTTGCGGCCGCAGCTGCTGAAAACAGTGTGTAATGTGCTGCAAGTTCCCGCTGTTACAGAACATTTATTAAGGCCTTTTAGTGGTGTGAGGACACAGCATGGCCTGTAAGACAGGTCACCAGAGTAGAAGGTCAAGTCACCAAGGACACAGTAATCTGGTCCTGGATTTTTATTTAAAATCACAATGCATTCTGGTTGATGCAGTGCAGGTATTTCAATAGAATTCAATTTTGATGTCTTGGTTGGAGTAATTAGAACCATAATTAGAACAGTATAAAAGTAGGAATAAGAAGCTAAAGCTGTAAATTATGTGGTGTCCGTTTCAAGATATAGGGTACATTGCACTTCTATTTGTGATGTTAAAACCAGTGTTTAAGATGAATACTGTACCTTATTATGTGAACACCAGGAGAGTGCATGTGTTTTTCCAGTTCTCTCTCTGCACATGTCCTGTCTCATATGTGTTCCCGTGTTGCGTTCTTCCCCCTGCACCCCTTGCTTCATGCCCCATCCTTTCCTCCATTGCAAGCCCACCCAGAAGTCATATATTTTTAAATTAAAATATTTGCCTTTCTTATACTTACCAAAAAAGGTGCCCCTGCAGCACTTTTTTAAAACGTACAGCTCAAATTCGGATTGATACATTAAAAAAAGAGAAGGCACTTATGTAATTCTGAAGGCACATGTGCTTGATGACACATACACACATATGTTTTCACACATGCATTCGCATACAAAATAATGTGCCCACCTCATAGCTCCTTTTGCCGTACATTATCAGCATTCATCAGTGCCATTGGCATGAACAAAAGGCACTGACAGAGCCAATAGGTTTTAAAGGTAAGACCTATTGGCTTTGCCAGTGCTTGATTATTTTTCAGTAGTAGCAAACCACGCGGTTTATCTCACACACCCACACACCTCCTTAACACAATGTCATCACAACATGTCTTCATCGTCTCTTGCTTGACATTCACCTTTTCTCTTATATGGATTTCTAGCTGCATGGCTTTGGACGTGTCTCTAATCACCATAAGGAGCCAAGGCCCATATTTATACTTTTTGATGCAAAACTGCAGAAATGCAGTTTTGCGTCGAAAAAGTATAGCGCCGGCTTGAGTAATTCCAGAGCGCCAGCAGGGTGCCATATTTATGGAATCCCGCAAGTAGGCCAAAGGGTGGGCTAGCGTCTGCAAAATTGACGTTACCTGTGTGGGGCCAGGGGTGGCGGTACGGGGGAAGGATGTTTGGCCCCAAAAAATTACACTAGGCTGGTTAGAGGCAAAAAAAATGCCTTTAACCAGCCTAGCGTAATTTCCTGACGCAAAACCATCCACAACACATGACTCCTGTCTTATAAAAGACAGTAATAATGCCCACCACCCCAATGGCCAGCACAGGGGACAAGGGTCCCCTGGACATGGCCACTGCACTCAGTGCCATGTAGGGGGACCTATTTCAGGTCCCTTACATTACAAAAAAAATATATACTTACCTATACTTAGCTGGGATGGGGTCTCCCATACTCTGGAGTCCCTCTGGTGTGGGTGGGTTTGTTCCTGGGGCTTGGGGTGCACACCTGTGGGCTCTTTCCATGGTATCTGACCATGGAAATGGGTGCACAAGTCCCCTAACGCCTGTCCTGACCCAGGTGTTAAATAATGGTGCTGAGCAGGCTTATCACCGTTATGTAGGCCCCCTTATCCCCCTCCCCCGTGCACCATTTTTGCACAGGAGGATAAATAAGGCGCCAGGGGCTTGAAGTCATTTTTTGGACGGAAAACCTACTTTGCATCTCATTGACACAAGGTGGTTTCACACCTCCAAAAAATGAATTTATCTCCAATATTTTGACGCTAGATGGGTCTAGTGTCAAAATATAAACATGGAGTAAAGTTTGCACTGAATTAGCGTTAAAAAAAAGACGCTAATTCAGCGCAAATAGAGCATAAATATGGGCCCAAGTGCCTAGTCCTGGGCTTTCTCTTGAGAACTTACTGTTTTTTGACTGTTTGAATCAAGTGAAGTAAATAACCCGGAAACAATGATTTGGAAGCCTAAAATCTTTTGCTTGATCCATTTAGTGTGGTAGATGTTATATCCAGCAATGCACTGAAGTGTGGGCCCTTTACGGCCCTCTTTTGTGAATGGGAATCATTTGTGTGGCATTCAAAGCACCCAGACCCTTAACTCTTCCTCCGTTATGGAGCAGAGAATTGATAGACTGAAGCTTTCTTGATTAAACACACTACATTTTATAGCATTAGTCTTTATTTGTTTTGCTAATTTAACCGTATTCCCTTTCTTTGCAGGGTATTTTGCAGTTCGATATGAATTGTTTTAAGAAGTATGGCAAAATGTGGGGGTAAGATTTTCTTATAGAATACATCCATGCATTCTCTCTCTCTCTCTCTCTCTCTCTCTTTCTCTCTATCTCTCTGTCTCTCTCCCTCTCCTTCTCTTTCTTTCTCTTCTCTCTCTCTCTGCTCCTCTCTCTTCCCCACCCCCAAGCAGGTTAGACTCTTATAATGCATACAGATGGATCTGACCAGCTCAGTCCAAAACTTGAACATTGGTGGGAAAGCAGTCCAACTGCTACTCACCAAAAACATTACATTTTTTATAAACTGCATGTATTTGTCTTCTGGTAAGATTTTGACCCTACAGAAGCATACTAAACAGCTATTTACTTTGTTATTGATATACGTTTGACAGTAAAATGAGTGACCAGAATAATGTTTGTGGCATTTGAAATAAGAATCCGCGTGACTTCCAAATCGGTTTAGTGGACACAGTAAAATATGTTTAATCTAAAAGTAATTCCTAAACTTTTCAATTTAGATTGAAACTGTATTACACATGTCGAACCCAAGTGTTTTTTTGTTTAACTATTCATTCTCAATATTACTGCAGGAGCCATATCAGCCACCTTCTGATGGACATTTTCTCCTCTTTTAATTTTGACAATTTATTTGCCTTTTAATGCGTTAACCGAGGTCTTTACTAGTTGACCTTTGCAATTATGTTTGCATATTGTTTATTTCTTTGGTGTAAATCTCCACTTCTATCTATGGGTAGACATGCCCCAATAAATGCATTCTTGGCATGGTAGTTAGGTCTGTGTGCCTTGAGTGTGGTCTGCTATCTCTGTATTGTGTTTTTCTCGTTGTGAGCCAAGAATGAAAGGCAAAAGAGTGACATTTTATGTAAATGAGAGAGAGAGAGAGAGAGAGAGAGAGAGAGAGAGAGAGAGAGAGAGAGAGAGAGAAACAGAGAAACTGGTGGCTACATTTCAAAATGAAACCTGGAATCAGTACCAGCTTCCCTGCTTGTCTAAATTGTGTGACCCTAGGCAAATATTTTAGTTCCCAAACCCTCAATTTTCATTATCATATATAAGCACTTGTTTAAATACATGAGTTCAAGAGGTGTCTCATATTCGATTTAATAGGCTGTAGTGTTGCTCCCTCTGTTATAAGAATCTAGGCCACGTTTAGGGTTGCCATGGCCATTGACTTTCCTCTTAGTTCAACAATGGCATTGTTCTTGGGAGGGACGATCTGTGTTTCTAAAAACTATCACTTTAAAAAAAGTAGTATAATCTGACATACCAGGGTGAAATGCTTCCACATGTTAAAGAAATACATTGTATGAAATGTTTACATTACGTTTGTTGCACAATATACATGGCAAACGTTTCATTGCTCAGCTCATACACAGACACTTGTAATCAAGCTGGCTCTGCCTGCTCTATAAATTTATTTGTGCACCCTCAACTATTTGCGACTTGGGCTTAGTACTTGGGGCCATCAGTCACTGGATGAAATGATTTGTAAAAGGCGAGGACTAGAAGCATGGAGTCCTGCCTATATGCACTGACTGTACAACTCTGCCATCAAGGCTTCTTGTAGCAGAGACAAAGAAGAGTGTGTGCCATGAAAGTGATCCCAGGTTAGGGCCTTCAGATCGTTGTGCTCTACATGACCATAGTTATGAGTTCCCAGGAAGAACTACTATGCTCAGTTGGAACAGGCAGGGGCTTAGCTTTAGTCGGAGTGTTTGGGGTGTGACACCATTTAACTACATTCTTGATTTGGTAATTGGGTCTGGAGCACTGAGTGAGGTTGGTTATATCTGTGTCAGTTTTTCTCACCTGTCTCATTTTACTAATAGGTTTTAACACATTCATATTTTGGATTGCTATCTTCAATATATATAGTGATTGGTTTACCAAAAATTTAAAAATCTGAACCTATAGATGTACTTCTTGAATGGGTGCAAAGTTGCTAGGTTTTGGAATTCACAAACATTGGGAGTCCTAGGTTGAAAAGAAGCACTAGTCTCAACTTTCTAGGCATACTACTGGCAATCAAACACCCTAAAGGTGATGAGATGAATGTTGCCAGAAGTCTAACCAGTGGAAATCAAAGAGAGTAGCATTCCAAACCATCATTTTCACCCACTGTGCTACTCCAGACATAGGCCCACCTGATGCAAATCAGTAATCACCCTGTTTCTCATGGAAACAGTCCATTCTGCACCGTGGTCATCGCACTCATCCACTCTTTTTTAGTTGGTAAATGTGAGATTCACACACCCCTCCCCCGAGTCTCACTGACTAAGCTACGCTGTTGTGTAAAACCTGTTTTGAACATCAGTGGTATCAGGAGGGTTTCAAAATAACATTATGAGTACGAAAAGAGTTTGTACTGTGCAAGAATCAAAAGTTGAGGAAAGGCTAGAAATGTTCAAGAAAAAATCTGACTTTAAAAAAAATCTGTACATTTATGTAAACATTGGTTGAGTATTTGGGATATAAGAATGCTCTGAAGAGTGGAGATCTAAAATTCCAATTATTAAGGATTGTTTGTCATAATTCTAATTCTCAATTTCAGCTTGTAACTGTTTTGGCCCTGGCAGATAATATTTCTAAATTCATAAAAAACTTTGTTGATTGTACCATGCAAGTAAATATAATACAATTGTTTCTGGAATACACAATAGTGAGGATGAGTTAGTACGTATCAAAACAAAATAACGGGGCCTTGCTGCTAATGTAATTCAATGTGAATGAAAGAACTGCCTTAATAAATGGTGCAGGAGGATAAGAGTTTTTTTAATACCCAAGGATGTGACAAGACCTTGGTACAAAAATAAATTCATGCAAAAGAAAATCTTAGAAAATCACCATTGTTGTAATTACACTGCACTATACTCATGTATGATTGCAGCTTACATGAAGCCACTGCCAGTGTAACAATACATGAAAAAGACAAACATATACTAATCCCCTTTCTGGCTCCCAGGAGAATCCTTAATAATATTCAAAAATACATATGCTGAAGGTTAATGCATGGTAAAATTATACACTCCCATCATGATAAGTAGGCTGTCACCGTATACCATCTGAAAGTATAAGGACACTCAAGACTTTGTACCAAATTGGCTCCCAGGCTCTATATCCTCTAGAACAGGAGAATGCCTCGCCTGTCTGTTAACTACTAAGAACAGACCTTGGCATGCAACCATGTTTGAAATGGTTTACTGAGCATTATTATTAATTATACTCCAACTAGATGTAGAAATCAATGAAAAGATGACAATAATGTAAAATCGATTGCAATTCTTGATACAAAACCAATAAAGTGTATTCATAAAGTTAACACAACTTTTGATTTTGCTTCATGAGTGGAGAGAGGCTGGTTTGTAGACATCAAATTACATAGAAGAATGATTTATCAGGGTAATGTTGTTAGGGATGTTATGTTATGGTATGTTAGGTATATATGTTTTTATTTAAGTACCCTTTCGGTAAATTTAATTTACAGTTAATTTCAGTTTGAAAAGAAATGTTTTGCCTCTATCCAATATCACAAATCCCAAAGTTTAGATTGGGCCATGACCCAGTCATTGGTTTGTAATATACTTTGGAACCACTTGGTTCCCAATGGCATGAATTCTATAGGGTACTTTTAAATATTAAACAATATTTTTTCCATTATAAGAATAGTCAGAGTAATGCCTTCCATTTTCTTTAATGCTTCAGAAGTGAATTATAAGCGTTATGGTCCATAAGGTTGCAAATAGCTGAAACTGTTGAACTCAACTGCTGAATGCTGCTGTACAAAGGGAATTCAAATGTAATAATAATAATAATAATATTACTTCAAAAATTTAGAAAGAACTCTGTCCATCCCGATATTGTATTATTGCCAACTTGAAGGGAGTTTAAATTAAGATTTGTATTCTTGTTTTGTAGGACGTATGACGGCACACTCCCTGTGCTCAGTATCATGGACCCTGTGATTATTAAAACCATAATGGTGAAAGAGTGCTACACCTACTTTACAAATCGCAGAGTAAGTGAAATAAGATTTACTTTGATATTTATAATTCAATGAATCTCTTTGCTCTAAAGGCTCCTGATTTCTACTAAACCTACTGCTTACTGAGTTAGCAAAGTTTGCTTTTAATCACATTAATTTTGGAAACTCAATTTTAGAAGGATTGTTCAAATACACTCTTCTACCCTGAGTTCATTGTTTCGTGATGATCCACGAATAGTAGAGGGAGTGGATTCATGCAGTCACATCACTATTGTTCAGAAAAAATTACACTGGTTGACTTTTTCACCCTGTGTGCAATTTACGATTACTGTTCTCACAGTGCTCAACTTGTATCTCAATATTATTGACAGATAAGCTGACTACCTCTGATGGGTCCAGTGGGGTAAGAAAGTCAGTTAGAGGCAGTTGTGGGGAGAGCTCCCTACAACCAAGAGCCCACCTATTCTCAGATGAACTATTTGTAACATGAAACTCTTGCCCACCCCCCTTCTCTGAGGATCATATCAGCTTCCTTGGTTTAGAAATCTTTGAAAATCTAGCTTTGGTACTTTCCTTTTGGTTTGTGCTCTGCATAAACAAGCTTTTATCTTTGATTTCTTGACTGATTAAATGCTGAATAATTTTTTTAGTTCATGCATAATGTTATTGCACCCTTTTGTACAACTACGTTTTGAGAGGTATGTCAAGTTTAGGTGGGCATTGAAGAAGAGGCAACACACTTGTGGTAGATGAAAATATGTTGTTAGAAATGGGGTCTTTGGTTGGCAGTAAGGTTACCCCTTGTCCAAGCAAGGACCCTCACTCTAGTCAGGGCAAAGGAGAAACACACCTGGTTAACCTCAACTCAATCCCTTGGAAGCTCGGCTGGCAGGCTTAACTCAGAAGCAATGTGTAAAGCATTTTTACCAACACACACAGTAATACAGTGAAAACACTACAAAATGGACACCACATGAGTTTAGACAAATAAGCAATATTTATCTAAATCAAGCAAGACCAAAATGACAAAAATAGACAATACACAAGTTAAAATATGAATTTTCAAAAGAATAAGAGACTTCCTCCACAGAAAACAATGGAAACGTTGTTTTTGCACAAAGTACCTGGTTAGCGGAAAAAATAAAGCGTGCGAGCGTGCATTGGAAAAGGCAGCAATGTGTCGATTCCTTCGCACAAGGGAGGACGTGCATCGTTTCTTCTCCGGGCGGGTCGGCAGTGCATCATTTTTCTCCCTCGGAAGAGAGCGATGCATTGATTTCCAGGCGGGCACCTCGAATCCGCACACAGTCGGATTGACTTTGACGCTCAGGGATGATTTGTGGAAAATCCTGTTGCATGGTGATAGAAAACTGCACTGCGTGGGGTTTGCATTGTTATCAGCAGCTGCAATGCATCAATCTCCCAGCCACGATGCAGGTGGAGCGTTGATTTCCCCGCACAGCGTTCTGTGCGTGGACTTTCAGCTCTTGTCTGCCAACTTCAACTTTCAAGGGCCCAGGGACTGGATAGGGCACCACTTGGCAGGGCAGGAGTCTCAGCAGAGAGTCCAGATGTTAGCAGAGGAAGTCTTTGAGGGCCCTGAGACTTCAAAACAGGAGGCACGCTCAACTCAAGCCCTTGAAGATTCTTCGCAAGCAGGGATATACAACAAAGTCCAGTCTTGGTCCCCTTTCACAGGCAGAATCAGCAACTGCAGGATAGCCCAACAAAGCACAGTCCCATGCAGGGGCAGCACTTCTCCTAAGCTCTTCATCTCTTTTCCTTGGCAGAGGTTCCTCTTGATTCCAGAAGTGATCTTGAAGAAATCTAAAGTCTGGTGTTTTGGAACAACTACTTATACCCCTTTCTGCCTTTTAAGTAGGCAAACTTCAAAGAAAAGTCTCTGTTGTTCACAAGATCCTGCCTTGGCCAGGCCCCAGACACACACCATCGAGTTGGAGACTGCATTGTGTGGGGGCAGGCACAGCCCATTCAGGTGTAAGTGATCACTCCTCCGTCCACTCATGCACAGATGGCCCATCAGGATATGCAGGCTACCCCCAGCTCCTTTTGTCTCACTGTCTAGAGGGGGTATACAAACAGCCCAACTGTCAAACTGACCCAGACAGGGAATCCACAAACAGGCAGTCACAGAATGGTTAAAGTAAGAAAATGTCCACTTTCTAAAAGTGGCCTTTTTAAACTAACAATCCAAAAAAAAACTTTACTAAAAGATGTATTTTAAAATTGTGAATGCAGAGACCCCAAACTCCATATTTCTAAAGGGAATCTGCATTTTAATAATAATTAAGGGAAGCCCCCATGTTAACCTATGCGAGAGATCGGTCTTGCAACAGTGAAGACTGAATTTGGCAGTATTTCACTGTTAGGCCATGTAAATCACATCAGTACATGTCCCACCTTTAACATGCATTGCACCCAGTTGATGGGCTGCCTAGGGCCTACCTTAGGGGTACTTTACATGTATAAAAAGGGAAGGTTTAGGCCTGGTGAGTGGGTACACTTGCCAAGTCTTATTGACAGTGCAAGACTGCACACACAGACACTGCAGTGTCAGGTCTGAGATAGGTTTACAGGGCTACGCATGTGGGTGGCACAGCCAGTGCATTTGATTTACAGACCCTGGGAACCTCTAGTGCACTTTACTAGGAACGTACTAGTAAATCAAATATGCCAATCATGGATAAGTCAATTAACAATACAATTTACACAGAGACGAGAGGATAGGTACTTTAGCACTGATAAGCAGTGGTAAAGTGCCCAGAGTCCTAAATCCAACATAAACAGGTCAGAAAAACTAGGAGGAAGGAGGCAAAAAGTTCAGAGATGACCCTGGAAAAAGGGCCATTTCCAACACATGTTTTGTATCTGCCTTGTGTCTGGTGTTGGGTCAGTTTAAACCCACACATGTTTTAAACCACCAAATGTGTAAAAAGTTTCTATTTTAATAATGTTGGTATGTAAAAAGATAATATGGCGCATTAGATGTTTGCTTGGGAAAAAGTAAGGGTCTCAATGCACAAAAGCTACTTTGGACTATGTAAAGTAGTACTACTATATAAGGTAATTTACAAACCTCTTGCTGAAGAACTCTGCCTTTGACATAGGTTGCAATAGCAAATGCGGGAGGGGATCAAGGAACTAGTTGGAAAATGGGGAGTATTTATTACAAAATGGGTGGGTTAAGATAAATAGGAAGGGGCATTTCAAGACAAAACATGCACACTCGTAAAAGTAATAACATTGCAATTCTTAAGGTACATGTTTAAATTTGCTACAATAGTTCTACTGAAATGTACTGTAGCTCAACCTTCAAACACCACAAATAACCAGCCATTTGTATGGCCACACTCTCACATAGAAATCCATGGAAGCAAACAATAACACAAACACATAGACACACAATTACAATGAATTAAATAACATTTCAAATTAAACTTTGTTTACATTATTTGTAAAGTTATTATTCAATATTGTAAATAGAAATACATGCCATTTTAATATACATAACAGCATTTTATTATGTATTATAAAAGATGATATGTTTAAAAAAAAGTTAAATATCAACTATAAACTTTAAACTATAAACATATATTGCTTGCATTCATGATTGTGACTCATTCAACACAAATGTTATTATAAGGGCAGGTAGACGGAATAATAACACAATACAATTTGATTACAATAATTTAAATAAAAATAAAAAAACTAAACTAAGAGTTAGAGAAGTGTTTCATATTTTTATTAAACATTATGTTCTGAAATGTTAAATTCATTTTCTTAAAATTCCCTATTATTTTCTATGGGGAGATCCCTGCACTGTTGGCAAAGATCTCAACCAACAGGTCATAAATTCAGCTGTAGCAGTCTCCACTCCCTCATGCTCTTGCTAGTCAGTCTGAAAAAATCATCTGAAAATGCCCATATCTTTGGATTTGAATCTTTGTACATTGTTTGACTATATTGTGAGACCAATACATATTTTAGCTGAGATAAAAAATGATGTATAGACAAATAATTTATAGAACTTTAATGAGGATAACATAGTGACTGTATTGACAAAGACTTCTTGTGACCATGCATTTCTTCCACTATTGAATTGAAGGTGATCAACAGCTCTATACAAGCAGGCAGCCTCTGATTGAAAGGGATCGAAATTGCACACTGCCCAAGATGGTAACATTTCCTAACGCACTGCAGAAAGTGCTGATGCATGACCTCTTATATGGTCCATAATTTTAATAGAGTCCCTTGAGGATTGTTATCAGTGTATGTGCTGTTCGTTTCCTCAGAAGGCTTGCAGGGCATGATGGCATGCCACCAAGGTGCTCATATGTCTAAGACATACAGGAGACGAATAGGAAAGCATAGCTTGAGATATCCAAATATCTGTTAAAAAGAGGCCAACGGTTACTAATATTCTCAAGAGGGCTTGCACCGAAGAATAGTTTTGAGTAAAAAATGATGTCAAAAGAGTGTCATTATATGTAAAGATTACAATTTGCATGAATAAGGTGGACCCATATCACCATGCAAACTTCCACTGTTATCTATTTAATACCAACTGCGATTTTCATTTGCTTTTAGAGTAAATAGGGCGACTATACTATTGAATACTGAAGCCTTACTGCTCTGTGCCTATAGAGGCCTCTAACCACTGTTAATTGTTTGACTTGTGATTATCAGACAAAGATGAAGGTGAGGGTGCATAAGCAGAGGAATGACAATGAAAAGGTGTTAATTTCCAAATGGACGTGGACAACAGGTTTGGTGATTTTAAGGCCATTATAAGCAATTGACCTATTGCACCACCACAACAAGCCATATGAGGGATCAACATTACTACAAACGGCCTCTGAATCACCTTGTAGGTAGAATGCAAAAATGGAAAACTGCTAAATTTGAAACGTTTTCTGATAATTTTAAAACATTATCCACTATGTATATGCATAATCGTAAATTTGAACTTCAAATTACTCAAGAAAGGCTCTAATAAGAATGTAAGCAGTTTTTATCATAAATGCTTATAAAATAATGCTCTAATGCCAACAAAACAAATATTTCAGGTTGAACTGAGGTCTATGTTTAGGTGGGTGAAAGGATGGTGTTTTATTTTAATATAGTTTCAAAAATGTTGTTGGTCTTGAATATCATTTTTAAAATATTGTGATATCTGGGATATCATTGGACATAATAGAGCAAGTAAGAAAATCATTTTTTCAATTTGTTAATAATATTTAAGGATTTAGGGCCTGATTACGACCTTGGCAGGTGGGATACTCTGTCACAAACTTTATGGATATCCCACCGTCCGTTTTACAAGTTTCTCTGGATATAATGGAACTTGTAATACAGCGGATGGGATATCTGTCACGTTTGTGATGGAGTATCCCATCTGCCAAGGCCGTAATCAGGACCATAATATTGACTCATTTAATATTAGTGTATAAAATATTGTATTGGGGTTTCTTTAAATGTTTGATGAATTTGAGTGTTATAAGTTATTATTATGTAATTGGTAATGATTTGTCATTACATTTTTCCATGTTTTATTTTTTGATTAGATAATATTTTTTAAATTTTATTTTTAGAGGTTAGAGACAAATTACAAATGACAAACACTTTTACTAGAGATTTTGTTCATCATTCATTAATTTTTAGGGCCCAATCCTGCCTTGATGAGAACTATAGTGGAGTCCAAAACTACCCAGGGGAAGGCTGTAGGCACATTCCACTAGGAAGGCATATGTGAAATAAGCATTACTCACGCCTTTAACCAACAACCTTCTCTCAGGGGGGAGAGTTGCCTATATGGTCAACGATCCAAGACTCACCAGTCTGGCGCACAAGGACATACCATTGTTGATAAATGATGCTATCTTCTGGATCAGACATACACGTCATTATTACTCTCTGATTCACTCTGATATTGTGCTAGCCAAATGCAATCCATCCTGCATAGATCTCTATGATTATATTCAATTGCTTCTTTAAAAAGCCTCTTATGCAGATGGATTGGTGTCTCTGGATGCCCACTCTAAACCTAGCTCCAAAATTCACATAGAGGTGAAATACAATCCTCCAGTAGCGGTGGCTTCAAAAGATTGCATTCCACAATGGTTCAACCATTTCAACAGGGAAACAGTAGCAATGTGCATGACAATTACTTTTCACAGATAGATTGACTGATCACCTCCCAGCTCTCCCAGAGGCATTTGTCTGGGGTGCTGGGGATTTAACCTCAACATCTCCCACACACTTTAACAAAATCTCTGTTCTGAAAGGTAATTCTAGTCTGAGGGTTGAACCCTCACGGGGCTTACTTCAGCTGATGGCTTGAATCTATTTATAGTTGGAACTCAGAGAGACTGTGTCTACATTGACAAGGTGAATCTCCAAATCAGGTCATGGAATATAGCCATTATGAATTCTAAAATGACTGATCCAGATTGGGGAGAATTTATCTACCAGTTTGATATATGCCCTTTCCAGGAAACTTGTTTTTTTATCTCCGGTACATCAATCAGATTTAATCAGTCTTAGTTTGTAAGCATCTCACAAAGAAGTAGGCCAGCCCCCTGAGGATTAACAATTTTGCAAAAGTTTCTATCAAGCAAATGAGTATTGACTCAAGAGACCTCATGGGCCTATCATTATTTACTGATGAAGGGAAACTAATTAAACTGTTTAATATCTATAACCACCCCACTCAGAAACATTCTATGTCGGAGACTTTACAGAAAATTAAGATTATTCTAGAGACAAACACTGGTACCTGCCTACTAATCCTAGTGTGAGATTTTAATACAATGAATCACTTGATCTGACTCTCCTCTTAACTGATGCGGTTGATGGGAAGTGAGGCATAGCTGGCTTGAACTCTGAGTTAAAAAATGGTCTGCTCCAGCATTATAGCTCGTAGCAATAATGCTGACCCATGGGCTAAGGGTATGAAATGGTCTGACTGACTATTCAGTACAGCGTAGGGGCCCCCACCTGCAATATTGTTGGCTGTAGGACCAGAATAGATCACATCATGGTCTCCACTCATTTATGACAGGATGTGCAAGATATGCGAATCATTGAACATGGGGGTATTGATCACAACATTCTTCAAGTCACTATATGGTTTATTTAATTGTATCAAGGGATCTTCCAGTCAATGAGTTGACAGTAGCATAACTGTGAAAACTAACTGGAAATCCATATCCTGGGATTATCTAGTCACACATCAGGGCATCTTAGCTTTCCTGTATGGGGAGGTTACAGATACACTGGTAAAGCCTTAAGTGTAGTGCCATGAAGACTCATGCATTCAAAGTAATTCTTCACCATAGAAAAGTGTTTGCTTCGATTCTTTAAGGAATCCAAACATGGTGGGATGGCTGATAAGAAAACTCCCTGCTACTCAAATACATGCAGAAGGGCAAGAAATACCCCTATAGCCAAAAGCTCTGTTAAAGTTCCCCTATAGTACCCCTGCATTACAGCTTCATTTAGACATGGGTATTAAAGGTATTGCAGATGTGATTAATCTCAGACCACTCTTAAACAGGGTCTGAATTTGGCAGGCAGAGGAGTTATTTAATATAATTTCATGACACCTGGCTTAAGCATATGAAATCTTAGCTGATGGCCCTGGGACGCGAGGAATAGTGGGCTGAACCCACCACAATTGCAATTGGTTCCTGCAATCTTTTAGAGTCATGTTTTGACTGCGTGTAAAGTAGTCCCGGTGTCAAACAGTGAGAGTTGAAAGTATTGTAGATCATTTTTAGACATCAAATATGTTCCACAGTTTGATCCGTTTTTACCTGAAATTATTCCTTATTCGGCCAAACATTTATATTTTAAATTAAGATATGGAATTCTGCCTCTTAGAGGTTTTACAAATAATTAATCAGCTTCCACCTCCCTATTGCTCTCTGACTGTTATCTGGGATGTATTTCTTAGAAGTAAACTGAGACACATTGGGCTCATTACCAGGCTGGGGGTCTTCGACTGCCCCCCTCACGGTGACGGTCAGAACCGCTGCTGCTGTGGTGGTCCGGTTGGCACATTAAGACCCTGGCGGTCAGACCACCAGGGTATTGCCGTCTCTGTTGGGATCTGTGATCCAAATGGGCTGACGGTGGTGGAGGTCCGAATCAGCCAGTGAGGCGCTGCATGCAGCGCCGCCCTGCTGATTACTATCTAGTTCTCCACCAAAGGGTGTTGGAGAACGGGTGCAGAGGGGCAAAGGGGGCTGCACTGCACATGCACATGTCATGGGCAGTGCATGGGTCCCTCTGCCCAGCACCCTCGCAATGTTCACTGTCTGCAGAGTAGACAGTGAACATTGCGAGGGTGCTGGTGCCCCCTGCAGGCGACAGCATTGCTGCTGGCTCCATTACGAGACACAGGCAATGCTGCCTCCACTTTCCCGCTAGGCTGAGTGGCAGAAACCTCGGTTTCTGCCACTCAGCCTAGCGGGAAAGTCTAAATGGGTCCAGAGGGGAGGTAGCCAGTGTGGCGGTAACCTCCCTGTCGGAAGTTCAGCGGACGGGTCTTCCCGTCCATCGAACTCCTAATTAGGCTCATTATCATTTCTTCTGCCCACTGCACATGGCTCAATAGAAACGGTGGATTATACCAATATTGCATTTGCTGCGAGGTGCACAGTATAAAGAGTCTTTGCAGATGCTCAAATTTGACACCTGAAGTGCAGTAGTTTTTAGTCTGGCTCATTTTTTACAAAAACCTGGCATATTCGAATCAAAATGTTATTATGCTGCAGTGAACTGTTTGCATGCACGCAAAATATGTTAAGTGTTTCTGTACATATTTTGCATCTTTTTAAATATTAATATTAAAGTTGATATATTTAAGTCATTTTGTATTATGGGGAATACCCCAAAATAAACATGTCAAAAACAAGTTATATTTTATTTAATTTTGAGTTGTTTTGGATTTGTTGGTGTGTTGTTGCATTTGTAGGAGAGTAAGGTGGGAAATGTATTATTACTATATACATATTGTAATATTTCTGAAATTGTTAATTATTTGTTTTAATTCCACTTGGGCAATTGGTTTATTAATTATTGAAATTAAATTAATAATTTGAATGTTATACTTAGTTGTTTTAGGTTTATTACCAGTATTTGTTATGAAACGTTTGTGTGTTTTTTTAATTTATCATACATTAAATAAGTTATTTGTGGGGGTTATTGGCACTGTATGGAGTAGGGCGGGAGTGTTTTAAATATTTTTACTTTTGATTTTTTTAGTTGGTTAATTTATTTCTAATTGGTTATTTTTATTATTAAATATGTAAATTGTTAGAAACATTTTTGAAAAAATAAATGAATATTTGGTTGTTTTGAAAAATTGTAAAATGAGTTGGTTTATTATTTTTTACATTTCTATTTAATTATAAGGTGATGTGATTATTATTTTTCAAATATTTATTAGTTATTTCCTGGGGTGTGTTGTTTTTGTATGGAAGTTGGGTTGATAAATGTTGGACCGTGTCCGCTCTGCAGGGTCATCCCCAAACCCTTTGCCTTTTTCTCTTTACTGTTTGCTGAATTCAATTTGGTGGCCTTAGGAGTGTGTGCGTTACCACTGCTAATCAGAGCTAAAGTGCTTGTGCTCTCTCCTTAAAACATGATAGAATTAACTTGTACCCCATCACCAAGTTTAATTTACTTGTAAGTCCATAGAAAAGTGGCAGTGCATGTGTCCAGGGCATGTAAATTATATGCTACTAGTGGGTCTTCAGCACTGATTGTGCCACCCACTTAAGTAGTTTAAATATACCCCAGGCCTGCTATTGCAGTCTGAATGCAGTGTTGCATTGCCATGTTAAGTTGGCATTCCAAACCCCTTGCCAAGTCTTAAACTCCCCTTTTTAAAAATATAAGTCACCCCTAAGTTAGGCCCTAGGTAGCCACTATGGCTGGGTGCAGTGCAGTTAAAAGGTTGGACATATACTTTTAAATTTTACATGTGCTGCAAGTGAAAAACTCCTAAATTCATGTTTCACTACTGTGAGGCCTACCCCTCCCAAAGGATAACATTGGGCATTCCTTATTACATTTGATAGGTTGCAATTTTCTAATTGGGAGCAGGTAGATATGTTATGTCTATGAAATTGAAATGATAAACCCTCTTTAATGATAAAGTCTGAGTTTTCATTACAACTTAAAAAGAAAACACTTTTAGAAAGTTGAGATTTTCCTGCCTTTAGACTTTTGTGCCTGCAGTTTGTCTTGGGTCACATGACTGGATGTAACGAACAGACTTTATGAATTCCTCCCAGTCAGTCGCACATTAGAGGGATAAGGTGTGCCTCAGTGGGCCGCTGGCAGAATCGGGTGGTGGAGCTAAGCACAGCATTAGAATAGCCTGTGTTCTGCATTCAAACAAAGAGCCTAATGACCCTGTATTGTCACAGTAGCCATCCTGAAGCCAAGGCAGGGGAGACTGGACATTACATGCACTTCAAAGAACCTTTCCAGAAACTCCATCCACCTTCCAGAAGAAGGGCACAGTTTGTATAAAAATAGGAAATTCTGACCCTCTCTTCAGTTCACTACTGCACCTGTAGAAGGACTCTCAGAAGAGTGCCTGCTGCTGTGACCTGCTGTGCACTCTGCCAGACTGCTGCTGTACCTGGAAGGACTGCTTTGCTGTCTGGAGCCTGCCTTGAACCCGCAGAGGTCAGACCTGCTGCTGAGCCCTACATCTTCACGTTCACCCAGGACAACCAGAAGTGATTGCTGGCCTCCTTTTCAGAGCCACAGAGACATAAAAGGCTACCATCTTAAATACGCACCTGGACCCAGCTCGAGTAACCCCTAAAAGGTGTACCACCACTCCTGGACCCATGGTAGTTGTAGTGCTAAAGGTGCCCAGATGACTAAAAATGAAAACTGAGGACTTGAGACAAATTCTGCCCCAAAAATGCTCTGCGAAACAGGAGAAGACCGGGTCCAACCTGCTCACCTATTTGCTTGAGGTGCATCTCCTGTTGGATTGACTTTGCGACTTCCCCTGCTTCATTCTACTCTGAAGCAGCAAATCTGTTTCAGCTGTCCTTCACCAAAGGGGTATCTGACCTCGTGGAATTGTTTTCAGCTACAGCCCTCTGCCTTGTTCAGCTGGATTTTTTTGACTTCCATTTCGGTGACTAAGGGCCTTATTATGAGTCTGGCGGACTCAAGACTGCCAGACTCGCGTTAGCAGTCTTGGCGGTCCGACCACCACATTATGACCGTGATGGTCAAACCACCAAAAGACCGCCGTCTCCGCCAGAATCTTTGATCCTGATGGAATTACGGCAGTCATGGTTGTAATGAGCTGCGGCTGCATTGTAATCAGCACTGCTGTGCTGATTACAACCATGCTATCTGCAAGCCTTTTCATGCCTGTTCAACCACTATAAAAAAGACTGGCACAAAACAAGTGCAGGGGGCCCCCTCTCCAGCACCATCAGAATGTGTATTGTCTGCTGTGCAGACAAGTGCACATTCCGAGGGTGCTAGGGAGGCCCACTGGGCTGACCGATGAGAACCTTGGTCTCCACTGGTCAGCCCAGTGGAAAACTTGTAATGGGGCCAGTAGTGAGACCGCCAGCACAGTGGAGGTCTCCTCATTGGGAGTTTTGCGGTCAGGTTTTTCCAACAGCCAAACTCGTAATTAGCTCCTAAGTCTGAATGTAGAAATCTTTACCACATCTTTGACCCAAGGCCATTCGAAGACGAAGCTCCCTCCTCAAACACCTGCTCCAAATGTTCTGCACGGAACGTTACCTTCTCAGAGCGTTTTCTTTAAGTCTTTTTCTAAGGCTGAATGTAAGCACTGACTGGGCCCAATCCACTACTTGTATCTGAACCACACTCCATTGCAGTCGGTCTTAACTTTAAACTTTGACTCATGACTAGACATCTGCGGTTGGTGCTTTAATCTTTTCGATGCTAATTTCCACTAAAATTTAAAACTTCATAACTCTGATTCTGCTGGTTGAATGCTTATCATTTTGTTATCAAATAGTTTATCAAAATTCACTAAATTTTCCTAAATTGGCTTGGGATTCTGTCTTGTCATTACTACTGTTTGTGTGCTGCCTAAATACCTTTCACATTGTCTCAAAGTTAAGCCTGACTGCTTTTTTGCCAAGCAACCCAGGGTAAGCACAGGTTAATGTAGTGACTTTTTGGTTCACCCTGCAAGGGATTGTGCTTTTGCCTGATCACGGCTCACAACCTAATCAGGCAACAACCCAGTTTCTCACATTGGTGTTCTGTGGTGTAGATCCGGACTTGTGTTTGTGCAGCCCCATACAGTGATTTGTGTCACACAAAATTCCCAGATAAATTATTTGCAATCAAAGTTGACTTTTTTTAAATTGTGCTTGATTGGCCATATTGGTTTTTCTTTTTCAAAATGTGATTTCTGCCTCACATTCTTTGAGCCTGTGACTCTTACCTGCCAAGATGAAGTTGGATATGGATGCAATTGAGAGCTACAGCAAAGCTGAGCTGAGAAAGTTGTGCAGGGAGTGGGGCTGAAACTCTCTAAGGGCTATCCAAAGTTTGAGTATCAGATAGCCCTTAGAGTCTGGGAGGAGGTCTGCAGATTGCAAGCTGCAGCACAGGGAGATGGTAATGAAGATGATACACTGGATAAGGATGAGGAGGAAATAGAGGGAGGAGGAGACTGTGTTGCAAAAGCCCTAGTGCTGGAGAGAGAAGAGCTTCTTTTTCCTATTGCCCCAGGAACTAAGGAGAGTGGCAGACCCACAGGAGCGGGCCGCTTACTGGAACCAGAACAGGAAGCAGTATGTGTTCCCCTGCCCTACCCCCTAATTACCAGAGGGCAGAAAAGCAGAGGGGAGTGTTAGATGCAGCTGACCCAGCTGGAATTTAATGCACAGGCAGCAAGGGTGGAAGCAGAGAGTGCCCTGCAGGAGAGAAAACTAGCTCTGGAAGAAAGGAAACTGTTGTAGGCCGATGAACTGAGTGTCAAGGAGCTGGACCTGAAGCTGAAACAAGCCTCAGAACCCAGCAGAAATGGTGGCAGTGTTACTCCAGTGTCCACTGGTGAGGTGGGGGGTCCACATACCACCAGACCAGGTGCCCAATTACATGGTGGGAGATGACATAACTAGATTTTTGTGTTCTTATTGTTTGTATAGTTATTAATCATTTTTAAAATATAGTTTGTAATTTACCTGTTTTGTCATTTGGAATTTAATTGTTAATAGTAATTTATAATCTTGCAGCGGGTTGTTCGGCTTGTAGGGGGATTGGGTGGGAAGTTAATTAAAAACAAATTAATTGTTAATTAATAGTATTTAAGTCAGTATGTGATTGATATTAAATATGCATGTCATGTAACACTGATTTAATTATATTTTAGTCGTGGTTTGCAGAGCTATTGGGGTATTGGGTGGGAATTTACTTGGGAAATAATTATTTAACAATTAATAATTTATTTATTATTAATTATTTAATTGTTTATTAGTTATTTAAATTATGGAATAATCATTTATTTAGTTACATTTTAGTTGTGGGTTGCTGGTTTCGTAGGGGCATGGGGTGGGAAGTAAATTAGATAATAATTATTTAATAATTAATTATTAATCTGTTATTAATTCTTTAATTGATTAATAATTATGTAAATATAAAAAAAACATATTTAACTTAAGGCTTATGGGAAGGTTCTGGGTTTGTAGGGGTATAGTGTTGTGCATTAATTAGGCAATACTTAATTAACAATTAATTATTAATATATTCATAATTATTTTATTGATTATTAATTATGTGAATTATTAAATAATAATTTATTGTAGTAAATTTGGGTTTGGGCTATGAGGTTTGTAGGGGTATAGGGTGGGAAATTCATTAAGTCCTCCTTAATAAATAATTATTATTGTATAATTAAATATATAATTGATTTAATAATTTTGTCATTCATGTAATAAATATATATGAATTATATTTTAGATGTGGGGCGCTGGATTTGTAGGGTTGTTGGGTGGGACGTTAATTAAGTTATTATTAATTGATAATTAAAAATAGTTAATTAGTTATTTTTTTCAATTAAGTGAATTGTATTTTACTTATTTGTTTTAGTTATGGGTTGCTAGACTTACAGGGGTGCAGGTTGGCAAGTTAGTTAGGTAAAAATTAATTACCCATTAATTTTCAATTGAGAATTATTACATTGTTTATTAATTTTGAAAATTGGTTAATTTATTTTTTTAATTGAATTGGTAATTTTTTATGTTAAGAAATAATGTTTATATTAAGAGCTTTATACTTTTTCTAAATTTGCATGGTTGGTCAAATATGTATTGTGTTGAAGTGAAGTAGTTTACCTATTGTTGTTTAGATTGGTGCGGGAATACTAATTCTTACCCCTCTGAAGTCCAACACTTTCCCTACGGTTGCTTCGACTGGAGTGGGTATACTACATTTTACCACTCTGAAGTCTAACCCTTTCCTTAATGTTGAACAGACTGGAATGGGAATAGTAAATGTTACCCCTCCAAAGTGCAGAGCTTTTCCTACTGTTGCAGAGACTGCAGTTGGAATAGTAAATTCTACCCCTCTAAAGTCCAACGCTTTACCTACTGTTGATTAGACTGGAGTGAGAATAGTAATTTAAACCCCTCCAAAGTCCAACATTTTCCCTACTGTAGCACAGAAAGGAGTGGAAATAGTATATTGTAACCTTCCTTTGTCCAACACATTCCCTCCTGTTGAACTCTCTGGAGTTGGAATAGTAATTTAAACCCCTCTGAAACGCAGCGTTTTCCCTACTGTTGCACAGATGCGAGTGGGAAAAGTAATTTAAACCCCTGAGTTTTCCATACTGTTTTATAGACTGGAGTGGGAATAGTAACTGAAAGCCCTCAGAGGTCCAGCTACTGTTGCATAGACTGGAGTAGGAGTAGCAATTTAAACCCCACCAAAGTCCAGCGCTTTCCCGGCTGTTGCCTAGACTAGAGTGGGAATGGTAAATTTTACCACTGCCGGAAGTCCACTGCTTTCCCTACTGTTGCACACACTGGAGTGGGAACAGTAAATATTTTTCTCTCCAAAGTCCAACGCTTTGTAATCTTTGTTTTTTTTCAGTGAATTACTATGTTTTTTTAATGTATAGTAATTTTCATTACTGTACGTTAGTCAAACCACGTCGCACAAGGCCTTTGGCCGTGCGCAGCGGCAGTTCGCCATAGGGCCTGGCCTGAGGTCAACCCCCTATAAGTACCCAACCCTACGCTGCACACTTCCCTTTGGCCGTGCACAGCAGGAGCTGGCTGCAGGCTGTCCCTCTGGGTGTGAAAAGAGGTGTGAAAGGGTGTATCTGGGGGTGAGAGTGGCTGTGAGAGTCTCTGTCTGGGTGTGAGAGTGCATGCATCAGTGTCTTAGTGTGTGCATCAGTGTCTGCGCAGGTCAGTGAGTGGGTGTATGAGGGTGTCAGTGAGTATGTGAGTGGGTGTGTGAGTGTCTGAGTGGGTCTGTGAGTGGGTGTGTGATGGTCTGAGTGGGGCTGTGAATGGGTGCACAAGGTTCTGAGTGGGTCTGTGAGTGGGTTCGTGAGTGTTTGAGTGAGTCTATGTGTGGGTGCGCATGAGTCTGAGTGGGTGTGGTAGTGGGAGAAAGAGGTTGAAAGACAGAGAGAGAAAGAAAGGGAGAGGTAGAGAGATAGAGAGTTTTTAGGCTTTGTTGGATGATATACTTAGAATGAGATATTTCTGGACAAATTGAAAAGTAAAATGTATTTGTCAATCAACAAAAGTGAGATCAGCTTTCAGTATGAACCTTAAATTTGAAGTTTAAAAGAAATTTAAGGAGGGAAATGATCACAGACACACCTGTAGTAGATCCCTCAACTGTCACTGATCTTAACCATTAGGCCGCAGGTAACTCCTTGATGGACTGTTTCCAGACATACCTATGACATGCAACCCACATATCTGAGAGGAAAGAAATGTTAATGTTACATTATTAGGAAGGTTTAATAATCAAAACACTAGTAAATAAACAAACACACTACAATGCAATTCTAGTATTTGAACCTTCAGCCTACTGAGTGACAGTATAAGAACTTGACCAACTTGACCATTAGGCCAGAAGTTACTTTGTTCCGCTCTGCATCCATATGTAACTATAACATTTGTACCAAACATCTTCCTGGTCTTACTCTTTGAAGTCACTGTATGGAGTGACCATTGCAATATAAATCTCTTGCTCTCTTTCATCCCTTTAGGGCATGGAAGAGAGAGAGAGAGAGTGACAGGCCCGTGGGGGAAGCCTGAAGGCCCCCGCGGTCCTACTCAGCTCCCACATCCTGTAGGAGCCAAGCATTGCTCCCAGAAGCAGGTAGCTGCTTTAAATAGCTGTTTGACAGCTCCTGCAGTCAGAAAGCAAACTTTGCTTTTGCTTGGTGGGAGCAAAAGTAAACAGCTTTGTCCTGGGGGTGGGCACCCCAGGACATAGCAGGAGCCAGCCCTACGGGCTGGCAGTCCCTAGGACCATCATTGGCTCCTCAATGGGGGCCGCATGGCCCACCCACAAAGTTACACAGCCCCAGGGAGGTGGTGATCCCTGGGGGAGGGGGTCCAAAACAGACCCCCCTCATACTTTTATTATAGCCCCGGGAGGTGGTCCCCGGGTCTACAGGGCATTGCGGGGCGCATGGCCCTCCTGCATCATATTTTCGTAAAGCCCCGGAAGGTTGTGATCCCTGGGACTGCGGGAGGGCCGCGAGCCACTCTGCATCATATTTGTTTAAAGCCCTTTTGAGGTGGTAGTCCCTGGGACTGCAAGGGTCCACATGTCCCCACCGCATCATATATCTATAAATCCCTTAGGAGGTGGCGGTCCCTGAGGCTGCGGGGGGGACCATACTCAATATGATGAAAGGCCCAGTGGGGTGGTGGTCCCTGGGGTTGCAGACGGGCGGCCATACCCCCGCATTAAAGTAGCAATGCCCCAGGGACTTGGACCACCCAGGAGCTTCAGAATAAAAAAGTGCAGGAGCCTGTGCTACATTTTTGTTTTAAAGTCTGTGTCTCATTGTGAGCATCTAATGTGTAATATTGTTAAAAAATCTAATAAATAAATGAATCACACAAAATATTTGGTGAGATGATTTGCTAATGCTGTCAATTTTGTGTTGAAATATTCTATATTTGGTATTCATATTTTATGTTCATTTGGTTAATTTACTTATATTCTTTAATAATTTGTATTTGTTTTTACTTTAATGCACATTATTATGTTATGGAGTAGATAAAAAAGGCATAAATGGTGGTTGTATAATGTCATACAGTTTATAATTCTGTTGCTGCTGATTTATCATATGTTTATATCTTGCTGATGGAACTTATAATATTTTAATTCTTTGTAGCTTTTGTTATGAAAGAGAAGTGTAATAAGAGTCTCAGTAAATTGATGTCATTTTCAAGTATGATATAGAGCAAAGTGTGAACACTATTGTAGTTTCCAACATAAGCGGGAAGGCATTATTCCCCAAACCCACTTTTTCCAGGGTCTAAATTTTTTTCAATACTTAAATACAGTTGATGACAGCCCTTGGCAAAAATGAAAGAAGTCTTCACAAGCCCACAATAAGATTTTGCCCCACTCACCGTTGTGTTAGAACTATGGTAAATAACTAAACTTTACCTTATTAAATATATACTGGGATTTTTTTAAAATTTAGAACTTCGGCTTAAATGGACCCCTGGAATCTGCACTCACTATTGTGAAGGATGAGCAATGGAAGAGGATTCGTACGGTGCTTTCCCCAACGTTTACCAGTGGAAAACTGAAAGAGGTGATATATTCCATTTGCCTACATAGGACACATGCTGTAATAGTTAGCTCTATGCACTGTTGGAAAAAGCAGCTCATGATCTTTTTCTACATATCTAACATCAATATGATATGTGTTTTGATTTCCCATTTCTTTGTGATTTTTAAAAAAGAACTCAATTTTATGTTATTCCACAAGATAATTTTTTCAGTAGCCACCTGATTTATACTACAATTTTCTATTACACTGAAGAACAGATCTTTACCCATATTTAAATTATTAGGATCTACTTTGATAAAAACGATAAACATGAATACATGACCACATGGACCAGTGTTTACAGCCTGTTATGTATGGTTCTTTGAGTGAACATGTCTTCCAATCATTGTTTATTATAAAATCCAGGAGTTTAGAAAAACACAGTCTTGCCATTTGAATACTTTAATTTTGGAAAGAGATACTGCTTGTTCACCTTTAAATCTACTAACCCATACGTGGAATTAACAAATGCAATAGAACATATTTAAAATGTGTTTTTCTATTGAGGAACAATTGCAATAACATACTTTTTGGTTAGCTTAGTCATTTTAAAGTATTACCAAAACTATAATAACTCAGCATATCAAGTATTTAAAAAGTATCAAACTATTTATGAGATTAAGTACAAATAGTGCAAAAGAAATAACAAGCTAAAAAATACATTAAAAATTATGCAAATCAAAATCTCCTTCTGAAGTATGGATATATAAAGTGCTAAGTGACAATCAGAAAGATTTTTTTCTCCAAATGGAAGATAAAAACATTGCTGGGATTTTTTAAACAAATTATTGGTACGAAAAACAAGGAGCAGCTGAAAACAAAAAATTAAAAAGTGGTAAAATCAACATTTTTATTAAAGTTACTCATCCCATATTTGTTAAAATGAGGCAAAGTCCTCACTGAAATACAGGGTTAACTTGTTTTTAATTAAAGGTAAATAAATTAGTTTATATGAATCTGTTATATTTGAAGAAAAATATTTCACTAAGTTCCGTTTGGCATTTGCATTATGTGTTTTGGGAATCTCACCCGGGAGAACTTTAGGGGAACAATTAAAACAAAAAGTATCTCTCTTTTGCCAATTAGCCTATAACTGTCTAATTCTTGAAACATGAAAAATGTTAGGTACATGAAATAAAATTGATCATTTTGGGTATCAAAATTAGAATCAAATCGTCAGTGTAAAGCTTGATCTGTGACATATTGAGTATTAAAGCAATTATGTTTGTATCATGTTGTGTAGCTGGTGTAAGGAATTCAATAAAAAGTGACAAGAGGCGTTTCTAGCTCGTCCCTTTACTCATCTTGAAGGAGTGTATTTCTCCTGTATTCAAAATTATCCTAGTTTGAGAACCTTTAAATACATTTTTAAGGACCCTTGTGAGTTGGGAAAGAGAACCACATGCACATAAGATTATAAAGGGTCTTTTCCAACTCACAAGTCAAAAGCTTTCAAGATGTCAAGAAGCATTACCCCATGTTGAATATTCTTAAGAATAAAAGTATTTAAAAATATAATTAAATCATTAGTATAAGAATATGCTTGATGCAGTGCAATAAAAACATTTTGAGTTTTCTGGAGCAATCAGTCTGCTTCCTTATTGATTTTAATGGCTTGTAATTTAGCTGCAATTGTTTAAATAACACTAAAAAAGGCAATCAGATGGTTTGAATTAGGATCCTGTGGTTTCCTACCTTGTTTTAACAAACTCACAATGGTAAAACTATTAATTGAAAGTGGAATTTCATCAACCGTGAAAACACGATTTGCAATTATGGTGAGACAATTACTTAAAATCCCCTTAAATGACTTATAACATTTTATGAGGGATCCTTTGACTGTACTAGCTGTTCCATTTGTCATACCTTGAACCATCTCCAAAATGTCTTCTTATTTGAAGAGGGTAGACAACTGAAATGTTTGCTCAGGAAGTAAATTAGCAATGAATTAAGAAATTAGAAATAACTCTAAATGGTTCAGATTAATAGCCTGGTAACATATAAATATTTTATAATGATCAAAAAATAATTTATGTATGCAACTGATTTCAAGATTTGTAATATAAGTATGGGGATTTTTGATTGATGAAAAGACATTCAGCTTAACCTTCTCCTTGCTGCCAAAGCTAGCAACTTACCAGAACAGTCACTCTTTTCATAACTTTTATGGAGACCAGCCTTATTGCTCAAATATGTTCCCTTCTCACAATATTCTCGATAACAATTTTGGCATGTCTTAAATTTGTCCTATTTGGTGAAGTATTATAGAAAACAAATTTTCCACATTAGTAACGTACCTGAACTTCCTAATCTAATGTGCAATTTGTCACTTTTAGGCTGCCAGCTTAGTCACAAATAGTTATTAGGGCTTTGAGAGATGGTTGAATGCATCCCAAATGATAGAAAAAAGTACTTTCTTCCCCAACCAAAAAATTATTTAATAAAGCTATTTGTGTATTGTAACCGCATTTCAAACTCCAATAAAAGGTTTATCAACAATCCATCTCTTGGGCGGATGAAGTTTCCATATGTAGTTCTATGGCTGAATGAAAAGTAAAAAAACAATTGGATTAAAAGTGTGGTTTAAATACTAAAGATGATGAGGCTGAACAGGAAGGCTAGGCTAAGGGGTGGGGGGACTTATGTCTTTAGTACATGCATTTTCAATTTTATCTGGGAATTTAAATGTCCTGGGATCCAACAGATCTAGATCTCTCAAATAGGAGTCAAACATTCTATGCTACTTTTGGTTAATTTTGCCTTGCTTCTAGACTTTGAAATCTGGAGTTGGATTCTGGAAAAAAAGTAAGGGGCTCATTACAAGTTTGGCAGTTGGACAAGCTAACCGCCAAACTTGCGGTGATGAGGTAGTGGTCAACCCGGCTGCCTCACCGCTCGCCTTATTACGATGTTCCCACCGGGCTGACTGGCAGGAACATCATGTTACATCAGTCCCACCAGTCAGCCCAAGGGGGAACAGTGCTATGGTATTGGTCTCACCTCCCTTAAGGGAGCTGAGGCAAATACCGTACCACTACAGCACCGCCCAGATGCACACTGTCTGCAAAGCAGACAGTGCGCATTCTGACGGTGCTGGGCAGAGGGGCCCCTGCACTGTGTTTCCACCAGCCTTTTCATGGTTGTGTCCCCGCCATGAAGAGGCTGGCAGAAACTGGACTCATGATCAGGGCAGCAGCACTCAACTCAGCACCACTGTGGCTGACCATGACTCTGATCGCCATCAGCCTGTCAAGAACCAGGTTCCTAGCGGGTAGGGTGATCCCCTAGCAGTAGGACCACCAGGGTCGTAATGTGGCAGTCAGACCACCTGGAGTGACCTACCTCCAATGTCATAATCAGGCCCTAAATTACATAGACAGGAAGCCACCAACCAAAGTATAAAATAGACCAAGATTTCATCATGTTGAAATTCTGCAATCCATTATTATGAATTTGAGTTTCTTGCAACGGAATAATTAATCAATAGAATCCAGGCAGCAACAGCCTGATACTTGAATCCATTATTAAGACTATTTGTGAAATGAATTTTTTTTTAAACCATACATATTCTAAATTCTTTCCAGCCTTTCCAGAAAAAAACACTTGTCTGACTATGCATCTTTCCCTGCGCCAAATCAAGTAGCGACAGATAATAGAGTATTTGACACAAATAGTACAATGCTTAAATTGTAAACAGTTGCTATCAATCCCACATTATTTTGATGGTCCCTACATATTTATTTGTTTATTTATATCTTTTAATTTTTCAAAATGCCCTTTAATGGCTATCTGGCACTATGGGATAAGCCTCAAGCCTTACCTTGTGGTGCCATTGCTTTAGCAAGCAGGTAGCTGCTTGTAACAGCATCTCCCTGCTTGCTGAAACATTTGATATCTGTTCCCTGCACATGTGCAGGGGACAGAGATGAAAGCTGCGGTTTTTGATAGCAGTACCTGTTTAACAGGTCCCGCTGTCAAAATATGAAGTGTTAGCTGCTTGGCTGCAGCTTTACAGCTGCAGCAAAAAGCTATGTCCCGGGGTGGGCACTACAGACCATTGAACATAGCAGGAGCCAGCCCTGGGGGTGGCAGTCCCCAGGGCCATCAGTGGCTCCATGAAGGGAGCTGCGTGGCCCTCCTCCAATGTGTTAAAAGCCCCGGTGAGGTGTGGTGATCCCTGGGGCAGTGAGGGTGTGTGGCCCACCCCACATTTTATATTTATTATTAGCCTCAGGGAGGTGGTGACCCTGAGGCATTAGAGGGGCACGTGGCCCGCCCCCACAGTATATTTATTGATGGCCCCAGGGAGGTGGTGTTCCCCGGGGCAGCAGAAAATCTTGCAGCCCCAGGACATTATTTATAAGCCCCAGGGAGCTGGTGGTTCACGGGGCAGTGGGAGGGGGCCAGGAGGTCCCCACCCAGCATTATTCTGAAAATGCCCCTGGGACCTGGCCCACCCTGGGGGCTTTAAAATGATAAAGTCCAGGAGCCCGTGCTTCAGTTTTATTTATTTTTTTACCGCAGATGTGTGACCCCGTCACAACTCCAAGGCAAAACTGTTTAAAAAAATGCTTTTTAAGCCTGATGGGGTCCCTTTGGGACTTCAGCACCAGAGCTAATGGGTCAGGGTGTTCATACCCTGGCCCCTTTTTTTAATTTTTTTAACCTTTTTTAGGACTCGGCTGAAGCTGAGTCCAAATATGGCTGACAACACTCCAACAGCTTCCTTGTTAAAGTGTTGTCAGCCAATCAGATCTCAGCACAAGATCGGGAGACGTTGTGATACCTTTGTGTCCCCATATATATAAATTTGTTTTCCCCTTAATTTCTTAAAAACTACTGAACAAACTTACATCAAAACAAAAAAGGTTGCTTTCTGGACCAGGACCTAGCTCTCTGCTAAATTTGGTGTAATTCCGTCCAGTATTTTTGGCGCTATGTTCGAAATAACTATGGAAAAATGAATGGGGAATACATGTGTTGGGACCCTCCCTTTTTCTCGCCCCCCCTGGATCAATCACCCCAAAACTTTCCAGACAGCAGCTGACGTGACTGGCAAACATCCACGGGTCACAGTGCAGGCAGCGTCGTTTTCGTAACTGAAGCGCTGTCATCGGTAGGCCCAAGCCAGCGGGGGGGACAGGACGGTGCATCGTGACCCTCACGAGCAGTGTCCACAGGCTACGGTGCAGGCAGGGATGCCTGGTGACGACACTGGAGTTGATGGTGCTGGCATCTATGGACTGTGGCTGCGGTGTGGGATGGGACGGTGCTTCGTGCTCCTCACAAGTGGTGTCCAAAGGCCACGGTGCAGGCAGCAGCGCCGGTGTCAGGAGGAGCGTTGTCAGGGATGCCCAGGCTGTGGTGTGAGCAGGCGATGTCGGAGTGCGGGGCCCACTGGTCGCAGTGCGAGCAGCGGCTCGGTGAGGTCATCTGATGAGGGTTTCGGTGGGACCAGGGTCGTGGTGCGAAGCGGGGCAGTGCGGCGTCGGCAGCTCAAGGTGCAGGCCAGCTGTGGTGTCACAGTTGTTTCTCCTCTTGAACAGCTCAAAACACACAGTTCCCGGTGCTGCAGGTCGAGGAAACTGAAGTCTTTGGTGTCCCTGAGACTTCCAACAGGAAGCAAGCTCTACTCCAAGCCCTTGGAGAACTTTCTCAAGAAGGACACACAGCAAGGTTAACCCTTTGCTCTCCTTTCAGGCAGAAGAAGCAACTGCAGGCTAGTCCAGCAAAGCAACATAGCAAAGGGACAGTACTCCTCCCCCAGCTCTTCAGCTCTTCTCCTTGGCAGAGGTTTCTCTTTATTCCATAAAGATTCTAAAAGTCTGGGGTTTTGGGTCTTCTTATTATATCCCTTTCTGCCTTTGAAGTTGCCAAACTTCAAAGCAAAGTCTCAAGAGTTTGCAAGATTCTTCCTTGTCCAGGCCAGGCCCCAGACACGCACCAGGGGGTCTGAGACTGCATTGTGTGAGATCAGGCACAGTCCTTTCAGGTGTGAGTAACCACTCCTCTCTTCCCTTTAAGCACAGATGGTTCATCAGGATATGCAGGCTACATCCCAGCCCCGTTTGTGTCCCTGTCTAGAGGAGAGGTGTGAAAAGCCCAACTGTCAAACTTACCTAGACGGGGAATCCACGAACAGGCAGAGTCACAGAATAGATTAAGCAAGAAAATGCATTTTTAAACTAACAATCTAAAAACCAACTTCACTAAAAGGTGCATTTTTAAATTGTGAGTTCAGAGACCCTAAACTCCATATTTCTATCTGCTCCTAAAGGGAATCTGCGCTAGACATTGCAACAGTGAAAAACAAATTTGGCAGTATTTCACTGATAGGACATGTAAAACACACCAGTACATGTCCTACCCTAAATCTACACTGCATCATTCCCATGGGGCTACCTAGGGCCTTCCTTAAGGGTGCCTTACATGTGTAAAAAGGGAAGGTTTAGTCCAATGGGCAGTTTAAAACTGCACACACAGACACTGCAGTGGCGGGTCTGAGCCATGTGTACAGGTCTACTAATGTGTGTGGCACAACCAGTGCTGTAGGCCCACTAGTAGCATTTGATTTACAGGCCCTGGGCACCTCTAGTGCACTTAACTATGGACTTACCAGTAAATCAAATTTGCCAATCATGGATAAACCAATCAACAGTACAATTTCTATAGGGAGCACTTGCACTTGAGCAGTGATTAGCATTGGTAAAGTGTGCAGAGACAATAAACCAGCCAAACAGACCTGTAAAAATAGGAGAAAGATAGGCAAAAAGTTTGGGGATAACACTGCAAAAAGGGCCATTTCCAACAACCCCTTATACTTTCTCCTTTTTGTGACCCTCAAAACTTGCCATTCACTACAATGTATTTCAAAGAGGTGCTAACATCTATATTGGTCCCAAGAGTCTGACCATGGTGCCCCAATGATGTTGTCTCAATAAAGTGAGCAGTGCCTTTTCTACCCCATATTTTCCTTCATTAGCCATAATTCAGAGTGGTTTATGCACGTTTCTTGACATGCCCATACTTTCCAGTTAAAAGAAACAAACTTAAGCATTGCTTCACTTTGCTGATTCCTGGTCTAAAACCATATTGGGGATCAGACAAGATGTTGTTGGTCTCTCCCTACCCCTCCAATCTTACAAGAAAGACCTGGCCCAAGATGTTTACAGTGGAATCCAGCAATAAAATTCAACAATAACAAATTGGGTTGTTCCTGTCACCTTTTTAGGTTTTGCCTGCACACGTGCTTGCAAAATCTATTGTGCATAACCAGCCCCTTACTTACCTGAACATATTATTGGCTTATTCCAATGTTACTCGAATTTCCTTTCTTCTGATTGGTCAGTACCTTTCTGCTTTCACTCCCTGCTTGCTTCTTTGCTGTTCTGTTGCCTTGAGACTAAGTACTCCTTCCAGTCACTGCTGTTGGCTAGTGGACAGTGTCCTTCAACTGACCATATGCTTCTAAAGGTACCTTTTTGTTTACTTCCACAGTGTACAGGGCTGCTAGTGCATCCTTGAGGTGCTCAGTCAAAACCTCCCACCAGGCCTTCTCCAATCATCAAGCTTTTCCTTTTAATACCCCCCACCACCTCATGCTACACATGCTTTGTTTTGCCACTTTTCTCTCAGATCGAGTACCTGCATTTCTTTAACCTCTTAGCTGCTGGGCCTTCCCCTCCCCCCCCAGTGCTGAGCCCTTTTTTGGCTATTTGGGGTAGTTTGCGCTTAGGCCTTCATAACCTTTTGTGCACATAAGCTATCCACGCCAACTTTTTGTCCTTTTTTTACAACATCCTAGGGATTCTAAAGGTACCCAGAGTTTCTGGGTTCCCCTGGAGGAGACCAAGAAGAAATTAGCCAAAATACACCTAAAAGTTTTTTTTTTTCTAAAGAATGGGAAAAAAGGGCTGCCGAAGAAGGCTTGTGGTTTTTACCCTGAAAATGGCATCAACAAAGGGTTTGCGGTGCTAAAATCACCATCTTCACAGCTTTCAGGAACAGGCAGAGTTGAATCAGAAAATCAAATTTTTCAACACAATTTTGGCATTTTACTGGGACATACTTCATTTTTACTATTTTTGGTGCTTTCATCCTCCTTCCAGTTAGTGACAGGAATGGGTGTGAAACCAACACCGGATCCCGGACACCTAAGTGTTTCTGAAAAGTAGACAAAATTCTGAATTCAGCAAGGGGTCATTTGTGTAGATCCTATAAGGTTTTCCTACAGAAAATAACAGCTGAAAAAAACAAATATTGAAATTGAGCTGAAAAAAACAGCAATTTTTCTCAGCGTTTTACTCTGTAACTTTTTCCTGCCATGTCAGATTTTTTAAAGCAATATACCGTTACGTGTGCTGGACTCTTCTGGTTGCAGGGATATATAGGGCTTGTAGGTTCATCAAGATCCCTAGGTACGCAGAGCCAATAAATGAGCTGCACCTTGCAATGGGTTTTCATTCTGTACCGGGTATACAGCAATTCATTTGCTGAAATATAAAGAGTGAAAAATAGGTATCAAGAAAACCTTTGTATTTCCAAAATGGGCATAAGATAAGGTATTGAGCAGCAGTGGTTATCTCTGAATTCCGGGGTGCCCATACTAGCATGTGAATTACAGGCCATTTCTCAAATAGACGTCTTTTTTACACACTGTCTTACATTTGGAAGGAAAAAATGTAGAGAAAGACAAGGGGCAATAACACTTGTTCCCGATAAAAATGGTACCTCACATGCGTGGATAAGCCTAATGCTCACGACAGGAAAGGCAATATGGACACATCACATTTTTACATTGAAATCTGATGTGTTTTTTGCAAAGTGCCTAGCTGTGGATTTTGGCCTCTAGCTCAGCCGGCACCTAGGGAAACCTACCAAACCTGCACATTCTTGAAAACTAGACACCTAGGGGAATCCAGGATGGGCTTACTTCTGGGACTCTGATCAGGTTCTGTTACCCAGAATCCTTTGCAAACCTAAAAATGTGGCCAAAAAAAACACTTTTTCCTCACATTTCGGTGACAGAAAGGTCTGGAATTTTAAAGGAGCCACACATTTCCTTCCACCCAGCGTTCCTCCAAGTATCCCGATAAAAATGATACCTCACTTGTGGGGGTAGGCCTAGTGCCAGCGACAGGAAATGCCCCAAAACACCACGTGGACATATCACATTTTCACAAAGAAAAAATTGCTGTTTTTTGCAAAGTGCCTAGCTGTGGATTTTGGCCTCTAGCTCAGCTGGCACCTATGGAAACCTAGCAGACCTGCACAGTTTTGAAAACTAGACACCTAGGGGAATCCAAGATGGGGTGACTTGTAGGGCTCTTATCAGGTTCTGTTACCCAGAATCCTTTGCAAATCTCAAAATGTGGCCAAAAAAACACTTTTTCCTCACATTTCGGTGACAGAAAGTTCTGGAATCTGAGAGGAGCCACAAATTTCCTTCCACCCAGCATTCCCCCAAGTCTCCCGATAAAAATGGTACCTCACTTGTGTGGGTAGGCCTAGTGCCCGTGACAGGAATAGATCACACAACGGTCAATGTTGGTACTTACATGAGGCAACTGTTGACCCTGGGGTGATCCATTCCTTACGCAGGCACTAGTCATAGGCACTCAAGTGGGGTAGTGTTTTTATCAGGACAGGTGAGGAATCACTGGGTGGTAGGAATTTTGTGGATCGCAGCATATTCCTGTAGTATGTATGACAGAAATGCAAGAAAAATAGAGTTTTTATTCAATATTTCAGCTTTGCAGGGTATTCTGGGTAAGAAAACTTTGGGGAATCCACACTAGTCACACCTCTGTGGACTCCCCCGGATGTCTAGTTTCCAGAAAGGTTTGGGTTTAGTATGTTTCCCTATATAGCTGCCGAACCCAGGACCAAAAACACAGGTGCCCGCCTTACAAAACCAGTTTGTTTTGGGATAGATAATTTTGATGTCTCCACAATACAATTTGGGCAGTGGATTTCGGGGCTGAACTAAATTGGGGAGCTCCCAAGAGAGCACCCTCTCTGTGCTTGCTCCCGCATTCACCTGCTCTCTGGGTTGGGCTACCCACTATTGCCATGTTGCATAGACTGTGCTTGCGAAGGGACAACAGGACTGCCCTCATCACCTACCTCACAATTTACTGGAAGGAGTTATCCAATGGGACTCCTCCAACTGAAAAATCACTCCCAGAGTCTGCGCCATTGTCCTATCCCTCAGATGCTGTCTCAGTATCTGCTGTCTCAGTCTCTGATCCTATGTCAGAGCTGTCCTCTATCACCAGCGTGACGTCAGCAGCAGTCATCCATCAAGAGGCCATCTCTGCTATTGGCTAAACTGTTGCTCTAAAACACTAGCCTACATAGACAGTTACAAAATTGTTGGTGTGTGTGTGTGATACATGCAACAGTAGAGGCCACCTTACCTGCGCTTCTTCCCTCAATCAGCACGTTCTTTCAAGACACTGAAACACCTTGTCACATACCATTCGTCACAGTCTTTAGCACCTCCTGCGCCCAGTCCAACAATCATTATTGGTGCTCCCACTCCCATGTCCTCCTCCTCGGATTCCCTCATTACCACCCAGCAAACGTGCTCTTCATCTCTCCATAGTCACCCCCCACCTCGCACATACATTTCATTTGTATTATAGCACAGGTTTTGGCTGACTTGACTAATGTACTCAGCTATTTACATAAAATACAGATTTGCTCTTTGCAGTAGTCATATAAACCTTCTGAGCTTCTTTGTGGCACTAAAACTGCCACTAGACAAAAGGCTGATCCTTCTGTAGCAGAAACATAATCATAAGACTTACTTGACTTCTTTATTGCTGCCTAAAAGCTACAGTTGAAATGCGTCAGTTGAAGTATGTGCACTGCTTTGAAGACGCAAGCTGCAACTGCAAGACAACTGGTGGCAAATACATATGCACATATATAGATCACTTTTATGTGTGGGTCTGGTTTTCCTGGGGGCAGATTGCAGCCCCCAGGGAAACCCACATGCACTGACAAAAGTGATATATATATATATCCATGTAGATAGACATATCTATGTACATGGATTGATATATCTATATATGTATATATATATATATATATATATATATATATATATATATATATATATATATATATATATATGTATTTTTTTTGGTAGTTGTAGGTTTCCTTGGGGGCCAAAATGGCCCCCCAGGGAAACCCTTCAACTACAAAAAAAATATTGCCCCCACAGGGGGTCGCCCTGCCTATAGGCGACCCCCTGTCAATTTCTTTTTTTTTTTTTTTTTTAAATTAGCCCTTGGGTGTGGCGCGATTGTGCCCCCCCCAGGGGGCCCCAACATTGAATTTAAAAAATATGGCCTGGGGGGGTAGGCAGCCCGTTATCCTAGGGGGGGCCGACCCCCCCCAAATGAAATTCATGGCGTCTAATGGCATTTCCTGGCCCTCTGCGATCGAGGGCCAGGAAACACATTCAGGAAGGCCTCGTATGAAAGGGGAAAGTCTCCCCTTTCATACAAGGCCTTCCCGAATGTGGGGAATGCCGTATGGGGCCGTTTTCCCCATCAGAGCAGGAAGCAGCCCTATGGCCCGATGGGGAAAACAAGACTGACGCCACAAAGGGGAGGGTGGGAGGCGGGGTATTTTCAAATCCGAGTATTTTCAAACCCCCTCCCCGGTGTCGCCCACTGGTTGTGACCCGCACCATGGAGGTAGTGCGGGCGTCGGCCAGTAGCGTGTTTGTTTATGTTTACCTAATCTTTGCAACATCCGACTATGAGACTGGACCCCGGCTCCCCAGCTCCAAAGTTCCAGCTCCAAGATCAGCAGGTTTGCCCCTTAGGCCACATCCTTTGCCCTCACGCTTCGCATGTACAATACATTGTACTGCAACGCCGGAAAGGATCCTTACCAAATGGAGTAGAAAGTACTTAACCCATCCCGTGCCACGGGCAGATCTGATCTGCCTAATGCTGAAACTGAAAGTGCTCAGGCCGATCTGATCGCCCCAGAGCTCCTCCTTCCAGTAATGTGAGATTTGTTTCTTCTGTACTCATTCTGCATTAGTCACGCCTGTCGCGAGCCGCAAAACCTTTTCCTTGTACAGTCTAATAACAAATGGAAGCTTTAGGGAAAAAAAGGAAAGGAGTTTTAAATGGACATACTCTTTGTGGCACCCTGCTCCTGGTGCGTACTGTGACAGTCTGGAGGAATTAGCAAGACTATGAATGATGTGTGTAAAATATAGAGCATACTGACAGGCAGCAAATGAGAGTCACAGACATGGAAGGTTAAATGAAAAATGTTTCCTTACTGTGCCTCCCTACAACTCTACAAGCTGTTCTCAAACATGGTTTGCATCGGCCGAGTTGCCCGCTGTTATATTATAGTAATTTGCACAAAACCATGTAGTTGAGCTGTGACCGTGATAACTGGGTGTGTAGGAGGCACACATACAACACAGATGGGAGTTCACAGTCAGCTCTCTGGTTTTCAATAGACATTGAAGTGCAGCCTTGGCTTTGAACAGAGGTGTTTGTTTATTGTTCCCCAAAGTCCGTCACTGCTAACAATGCTCCCGTGAAATTGCTCAGGCTCATTAGCTACACCTTCATAAAAAAAGACCACAACATGCAGTTTTGCAATGAACTTATTTTACAAAGGGCCATGTGAGATCGAGAAGGGGTTTGGGTACGTGGGATGTGGGCAGACGGAAAAAGCTGGATTCGGAGGCAGGTTCAGGGGGGCAGAGAAGATTATGAGGGGGCTGCAAGATGGTAGTAGAAGGTCGAGAGCTGCAAAAACATTAAGAGTAGGGGTGTGGAAAGAGTGATAAGGCTCAGACAACTATTGAAGAATGAAGTCTGCTCTGCGCAGCTGTGAGCCCCTGAGGCAGTGCAGCATGTGACCTGAATGACCTGATCATGAACTTGTCTCAGGTCCTCCACACACCCTTACCACTCAGCTCAGCAGCTCCAGTGACTGCCAGGTGTGTAGTGATTTGGTTGGTGTACAATGGTACATGGTGACATAGATCGGTCTGTAAGTGCATGTTGAAGGACAATTGCAGAGAATGCAGAGAATGACGTTCGTTACTGGGCAAAGATAATGCAAAGCTCACCGAAGGAGAGACAAGCAGGGTGCACAGTTTTCATAATACGTTTTCTCATAGCTACTTTTCCTTATTGCGCCTTACTCCAACTCTGCAGGAAAGCTGACTCACTCGCAAAGCCAATAGGTTTCGCCTTTGTTTTTTCTTTTGCATTCTATCTTACTATCTAACTGGATTAGAAATATTGGAAAAATCTTATAATAATATTTGTTTTACATTTGATAAACCGTTAATAGATATTTATGTTGTAATGTGTGTTGAATTAATAGGCAACAACATAAATAACTATTAACGGTTTATCAAATTTAAAACAAACATTATGAAAACTTTCTAAATATGTTTCTAATATTTATAATCCAGTTAGTCAGTAAAATAGCATGCAAAAGAAAAAACAAAGCGAAAGCTATTGGCTTTGCCAATGCATTTTAAAAAATGGATATGTTACTTCCTTCTTGCCAAGTGGATATTAGTAGTCCCTTGATTGCTGCTTGAATTACATTAGTGAACAAAGGGCCCAAAACTCAATATTTTGTTTAAAAAGTGTCCACAGGGACACAATCTGGTCCTGGGCCCTTTACACACTGCCACTTTTTAATGACTTAAGCTACTTAATTTACTCATATGGAGTAACTTACTTGCTTAGCAGACTCAGGGTCTACTATTAATTAACCCCCAGATCCTAAGACTCAGATTTGATGACCTGGGAGAAATAGGTGGACCATGTGTCTGCTGAGATTAAACATTCTACCTTCATGGAGTAACTTTCTATAAAAAAAAGTAATGGTTCACTGTTTCACAAAAGAAGCTGACGTCCTTAGCACTCCCTGCTGCTTCTAAGTTAGCCCATGCTGATTTTCGAAGTTCCTCCTTTCTGGCCTCCAACACAGCCTTATAGGCATTGTGGGCTGACATAACTGTCTCTTTACTTCTCTGGGTGCATTGTAAAGATACCTTAAGTTGTTTTTGTGCAGCGGAACAGGCAGAGTGAAACCACTGATGGAGGGGGGTTATTTGGACTAGGTTTTTCTATAAGGGATTGGGAAACGGATTGATATAGAGCTGCAAAATTATAATTATAGTACTAACCCGGGGGAAGGGAGGGGAGAAAATCGGGTGGGGGAATAGACAGACATTTATTTACCACATCTTTTTTTTCAATAAGTATATTCTCAGTGAACGAAACTGAGCCTACCAAATCCCACCTGACTCCCAGGCCCTTAGTAGCAGAGAAAACAATTGGACCCACCTCATAAGGTTCAAGGTCTAAATGTATAAACAGGGTTAGGGGGTTATAATCACTAACAGTTAAAAAATATCCTAAAATCTACTATTAAAGGACTACAATCTCGTGACAACAGTATAGAATCAATAATACTGCATTCACCCCCACTTGTATAAGTTAATATTTCAGTGGAGATGCCGGCCCCAGTGTCACTGGCAAAAATCAAATTGTTATTAAAAATCAGCATTTTAAGCGTGTCCTCATAAGGAGAATATTCAAAATGAGTGGTGTCATAACCATCAACATCCTCCACCCGCACACCAGCTGCCTACTGAACATACAATAGGGGGCAATTGAAATCCCCAGCCCAGATCTTAAAACACATGACTATTCATAATGCAAAAAATTTGAAATGAATTCATCCAAAATATCACCTTCAGCAATGCACCTGTGATAAAAACATATTATAATAAAAATTAATAATGAATGGATCGCAAACCCCATACGTGAGACAGCAGCACTAATTGGTACCATGAAGAAGAACTCATGGTCTTTACCCTGATATTGGCGAGTTTAACAGGGATAAAACGGCCACATCTCCCTTTGCCCTTCCAGAAGAAGGAGGAATTTCTGGATTACAGTATAACTGATAGCCATCCACATAAAAATTCCCAATATGCCAAGTCTTTTGAAGGTACGGTATGTCAAAGTCCTTTACGAACTTTTACCAGTCCTCATTGTGCTTTTGGAATTGGACTCCTGCAATGTTCCATTATAGGAATTTATGGCCACCTGAGAACTTAAAATGTATTGGTTTTAAATATAGGATACCTGGAGGGCCTGTGGGCATGTCCCTGCAATCAAACACAGAGCTCACAGAAAAAATATTTGGGACATTGACATTGTCAAGGGGGCACAGTCAATCAGTATCCTGAAGGTGAGCCAAGGGAAAGAAACAATTGCTTGTATGGATATTGGGAGCCCCAATAGGTTCACCACATGTGTCATTTTCCTTGTTATAAATAATAAGACATTGCTTATAACTATGAGGAGGCTTGTAGAAAAAAAAAACAATGGCTTCGCCTTACTCTGCCCTAGAGACCCAGCTAGAGCTAGATAGTTCAGACAGGCTAATAGTTTTCCACTTTAGACAGGTTATTTTTTTTCCCACTACCCATGACCTCCAACAGTTGATGACAACACAATCATCTGTGGAACGTTTTGGTTTGGAACCCACCCAGAACCACTTCTTACAGTCAGAATCTCAACTAACAGGTCACCTAGTCATCCAGTGTTCTCCCTAATCCAGTGACTACTTTATATTTTAAACCAAGACAGTTTCCTGTCTTATTTGTAGATAATGGGGGAAATCGCTCAAGGATGATGGCATAAGGGGTGCAGTCTAGTGGCAATTGGAAGTTTATCATGAAATCCATGGGGTTCCCTCCCGAGGTCTTTGGATGTTGCTGCTTAGGTAATGCACCATCAATGGTTGTCAGGCCTACCAGAGGGAAATAAAAGTTTGTTCTCGTCATATTGGCTGGCTCCTCAGGATTTGAGGTACAGTTAATTCCAGACAAGATGTTAATTTCGAGCTGGATATCTTGTGGCCTGGAATTTTTTATAGCAGTCTTGAAAGAGTAGCCAAAGTTGGGCCATTTCCTGCTTTTTATTATAGAAAATGTTGATTTTCTCATGCAAAATTTTACATTTTTCCTGAATTTCCGTGTGAAAATCTTTCAGCATTGCTTCTTGCTGTATGAAAAATGATGAGCAATGCTCTCGAAAGATGGATACCAATGTTTTCATGAGAGGGATTTTAGAGCTGCTGTCCTGCTTTGGTTCAGCAGCCAGCCGTTCTTCTTTTTTTTATGAACGAAAGTAGAATAAGAAATGTTTTCTGCTGAAGTGTTCAATTTGATGGGACATACCCACTCTTCTGTTTTCTTTTAGACACTAGGCAGGGGTGAGTTTGACAATGGTGGCTATTGGGAGGTGACCTCAATGTTATCTGTTTGTGAGCTTTGTGCGAAGCACGGATTTGCGGACATAACCATTACTGGTATTTATGCCAACCCCACCAATGAAAAATTGTACAAGGACCACTGCCCTCCTCCGCTAGGTTAGTTGCAAGTTTGAAAGAATTGTCCTTATTTTCCGCTATTCTGGGGCATTTTAATAGAAGTGCCAAACAGCGTCTAATCTCTCATCCACTGTACCATTTACAGAGTTTATTGACCCCATAATGGTAACTAGTAATCAAGAGGGCATTGGGAACTGTAGAATATTTCCCTCCTGCTAAGATGACACTCTTTCTTTACTCATCACTCAGGCACAATAATGTCACATCAATGAGGAAAATAAAATATTGCCCTATCTTTTGCGAGGCTACCTCCACTTCAAGGCAGAGCCCAATAAGGTGTCCCTGCCCTGCCTCTTCCTGGCGATGACAGGTGAAGAGGAGGACTGCCATTAGCACAGGCTTTGGGTGGGTATGGTCTGCACGCATCATGTGCAGTGAGAGACTTTGGAGAACATTATAGTGCGGTGTAACACCAGGTGTGATGGCACCGCCCAGTGCGGCCCCTCCTTTAGTCAGCACCCCAGGATCCTTAGGCTTGCAGTACTGCAGTCCCTGCTTGGCATCCCATGCAGCATGAGACTTTGAAGAGCTTTATAGCTTAATGTAACACCAGGTGTGATGGCACTTCCCCGTGCCCTCCTCTGTTCAGCGCAACAAGGTCCTGGAACTTGCACGGTTTGGCATCCCCCACATCAATTTCTGCAAAAGTTGCTGTGCAGACTTATATTGGTAAATGAACATAAACTAACTTGAGCTTGATTGCTGATAGAAGGCGGCTGTAATACCTATTGCTTGAAATTAAGAAAAAAGCTGTCCAGACCTATTTTGCTTCAAGTTTGAATCCTAAGTCATATCTGAAAACACTCTAAGCCCATACTCCTCTTTAGACTTATACTTTGTATTTGACCATACAGCCAGGATTCTGTTATCTGCAAAACTGACAGTTATAATATGAGGAAACCTGGATTGTGTATTCTAATTCAAAGAGATTATTGTTAAATCTCTATCAAAAATCAGAGAAAGTATACATTTTAAGTAATTTATTAATTACTATAATTACTATTACATACGGGGACACCTGTCAAGTGAAGATTTGATCTCCGTGAATGATTAGCATGTTTTTCTTGCTTTCCTTTGGGTATTTAGGGTCTCATTACCAGTTTGCGGGATGACGGTCGGCCCGCCAGACCCATGAGGAGGAGACCACCATTTTCACTAGGCTGACCAGCGAAAACCTCCGTATTAGGAGACAGTGCGCATTCCAAGGGTGCTGGGCAGGGGGGCCCTGCACTGGCCACAACATAGTTGTGGGCAGATTAGGGGCTCCCCTGTGGCCCCTAGCACTGCCTTTCTGCCAACCTTTTCTTGGCGGGTACCCTACCATAAAAAAGCTGGCGGAAAGGGAAATCATGATCAGCATGGCGATGCTGAACTCAGCGTCGCCGTGGCTGACCACGACTTCTACCACCACCAACTCCTTGGGATTTCTGAGCCTGGTAGTGGCAGCCATCTCCTGGCGGTCGGACCGCCAGCTTTGTAATCTAGTGGTCGGACCGCCAGGAGTGCGGCGGTCCAACCACCACCATGAGTTTGGCGGTCTCATTTCTGCCAAACTTGTAATGAGGCCCTTAGATTCCTTACTTATACTTCTAAATACAAATTTGCTCTGGTTTTGGCTATCCTTAAGGTGAGAGACTCGATGCGTGAGTTCCATCATTTGCTTAAAAAATTAGACACATTTCTGATCTAGGCTTTCTAACTGCTCCTTAATACATATTGTAGATTGAGTATGCGCCTGTTTGAACTCTTGGAGTTTTTTTTTCAAAATTGTGTTAAGAATCTGTGATGTGAGTAAGCCTTGCAGAGACATAATATCATGGACATTGATAAAAGTAGAAACTTTCAATTTTGGGGCTCATCTTATAATGTCATCTCATCACAATTAAAAGCTCCTTCAAATTGTGAAGACTCAAACTGAAGACTCAAACTAAAGATTAGCATCATGTGCTCCAAGCATACAAGAGTGCTCTATCATGTCCTACCTTTGTGTTTCAGATGTCCACTTTTTTACTAAGGGTTCAAATATCAGTATGCTGTCATTAATTCCTATTGAACTCCTTCATTTTCTTGCTCTCTGCATTACCCCAAAACCATCAGCATGAACCTATCCACACACAAACACTGCTGCTTAAGTTGTTCCAAGAGAGAAAAGGCAATTTGGTTCTGTCTTTGAAGTCTAGATTCATCTAAGCTGTCTCCACCAGTCTTTTCTTTTTCAAGGCCGATCCTTCAATCTGTGTCAGCTGTCAACTTCCTCTGATGACCAGCGTTGTCCTCACCTTTAGTTTTTGGTAGGCATGTCTCTTTTTTCCCTTTAAAGCAAAGAATACTGCACAGACAGCAAATGTTTATTTTTTCCAAATCATCTAAGACTTTTCCTTTTCCACACCTGAAGCAATGGTAGAACAACAAACAGCAGTCGCAAAGGTCTGGCTCACCACTTTCTCAGTAACCTTTCTAGATATTGTACTATTTTCTCCACCACACAGGCAGAAGTATCCTCCTGAGTATTCCAGGTAAAACAATTTGGTCTCTATAAAGCAAGAACTGATTCACTGTATTTGCCCCTAAAAGCTACCAGGTTTGATATGTGTAAACTTAAGGAACCTTTTTTTATTCTAGGCTAGAAATACATGGTGTGGCACACTTGTCCGTCATAATTGATATGTATCTGGCAAAAAATGGGACACAGTGTACTTATAAAGTGCTTTCACCCTGTTATTCCAGATGTTTCCTATCATTAAACAATATGGTGACGTTTTGATGCAAAATTTGGAAAAGAAAATAGAAAAAGATGAACCCGTGAATATGAAGGAGTAAGTATGCCTATGGAATTTCACATGGTAAGAGATATGAGTGGAATTAATGTGGAGAATAGGTCCTCATGTTTTTTCTTTATGCAGTTTTAAAAAAAAGCGAACTTGACTCAAGAGCATTAGAGGGCTTTATTGTGAGCACCAGGTTGCACCACACATAGTTAAATGGAAATTTTATTGAGGCAGCGAGAGATAAAGTAAAATGCCCCGAATTACAGGATGCTGAGGTGACACCGATAGTTTAGGCTATGTGGTTGCAGCTATACGATTCATTTTTAATCAAGCTCAAATACAGCAGAATATTCAATGCATTTGATGAACCCTCACTGGAATAATACTTATTTCTACAATGAATAATAAGTCTTATGCTCTGTGCTTCACTTTGATATCATCGCAAGTATCCCAAATTAAAGGATGACTTGTCATCATTAAAACACTTTGAAAATCCATTGAATTCTCCCATTATTTTCTCAGCGTCTTTGGAGCATACAGTTTGGATGTAATCACAAGCACCGCCTTCAGTGTGAATATTGACTCGCTAAACAACCCTAATGACCCCTTCGTCATACACATGAAGAAAGTGCTGAAAATGGGCTTTCTTAACCTGATTATCCTGATTTCAGGTAGGAAAGCACCAATGTTACTAACTTCTCCATCACTACACTACCCTCAATGCTCCTCAGACCATACTCCGATATGAAAGAACCTTCGCTCTCTCTCCTATGGTTTTAGAAACATTCTTGGGGTTCTCACCTTTACCATGTCTTTGGTGGTGAGCTCCTCAAGCTGTAGTCCTTGCTGGTGGTACCTTTTAATTACATGGTGGGACCCTTTCCCCTGCCACAGCAAGGCCAAAGGAGCAGCCTCCAGGCCTATTTCACACCTTGTATTTTCTCGTGCCTGTGGTTTCCTTACCCTTTCTCCTTCTTTTGTTGTCTGTTTTTCTTATGCTGTGGTAGACTTCTTGGTTTCTGGTTGTAATCTAGGTCATGTCCACGACCATTTCAGCTGTCTATGCCCTTTGTCCAGTTAACTGTCTTCACTGCTGTCCAGTAGTTGCTCTTCATATTTCTTCTCCTACACATTCTTCTGCTACTCTTCCACCGCTACCATTGATGGGCTTTGCTAGGGAACATTGCTGTGGATATTCTATGGCGGCACTAGAATAGCACTATAGAGTTCCAGACATGAACAAAGTAGAATACGGATTGTAACTATATTTACAAATTGTTTTATTTTTGGGCTTACCTGTGGTTTTGCAGTTTGAGGTTTTATATTTTGTAGAAAAGGTCCTGCTCAGTAGGCCTTTTTCCAGAATAGTATTGCTTTTCCGTTCCTGTTTTCTGAGCACCAGCATTGTATGAGATTTCTGTATTTATTATTTCTGAAGTGCGACAATCCCGGGAAATTTTTAAACTAATATACAGGTTGATGATTTTTAGGTTTGTTTACTGGAGAAAAAAAAGTAATGAAACAGTTCCAATTTCAGGATTAACAATTAACATGAATTGTTGAAGAGAAAATCATATTTCAAAACGATAAAAAGAATACAAATGAAGTAATAATTACAAGAAATATACTCGTACTAAATTCCGATTGATGACTGCCTCTTTAATGCTGAGGCCAGGAACTTTGCAGTGCAACTTTCAACAAGAATATTGTCATTATTTGATCAGACGTTAATAGCATCTTTACGAGTGTTAATTCTTTTGCATTAAAATTCTATCACAATAATCTTCCCTTCCTTCATAAACCTGAGCAGGAGCAAAAGACATGTTGAAGCCTCAAAGTTTTACTTTGACACAACCAACATTCACTGATTTAGCTTCATTTCCCCAATTGTGCCTAAATTCATAAATAGGGAAACGTTGAATACTATCCTGGCCAACCTTTGCCTACAGTAAGACCAAAAATCCTTTATAGTAAAGTCATCCTGTGTTGTGGTGCAAAAAGCCTAGTTAGGGAACACGTGTCTCTGAAAAACTGGCTACACCTCAGATGTTCATCAATAAAGGTAGATCTTTATAGGTCCCAGGTTTTTGAGCGACAATAATGCTTGTACAACCTACTGGCAAACAATATAAATGGGGGTGTGACAGCCAACAGAATGTGATGATAGTTACCAGATGATTTAGCCTTTAGTGGTCTACACTGAGCCTTTTACTCAGTTGTATCTTTTAGGATGAGAAGGCGAGAGTACAACAAGGGGGCAACAGGCTAATTTACAGTGCCTCACAATGCCTTAAAAGCCTTCCAAGAAAGGTTGCCCAAGATAGTGCTGAGCTCAGTGCACAAAGCAGAGTGATCTAAAACATTGTCCCCTCCTACAGCAGCAAGCACTGGACTCGAAGCCTCTGAGTGAAATTATTCTCAGAGGGAGAGACATCATACTATGGGGGGCAGATCTTTTGTCATCCTTTCTCTACTCAGAAGATGTTTGTATATTGTAGCCTCCCGGAGCAGCTCCACCCATCAGTATTAGAAACTAAGTGACAGATAATTGCTGTTAACTCATTTCCCTCGTCCCCATGGCAACCAAAGCCTTATTAACGTCATCTATTGCACTGTATATTAACTGACATTGTGACTGAATACCCACATCTCCAACCTGATCGATTCCAGCCACAAACCTATTTCAATGGTTTGGTTGTGTGACTCCTGCCTTCAGTTCCTTACATTGGCTGCATATTGTAGTTTATGCCTTTTCACACATAGACTGAGATCTCCCTGTGGTATGAGGGAAATAATAACGTGTTAATTCTTTAAAAACATACTAAACTTAAACTTATTTTATTGCAAAATAAACCAAAATAAAAAAGGAAAATATTTTTAAGTAATTATTATTACAATTATTTAAATATTAAAATAGAATTATTAAAATAAATGTTACAGTATATTAATTCATCAATTTAAACATACATTGAATGAATAATTACAGCACCCATATTCATTTTTTTAAACAAAATTAAAAAACACACTCAATGGTATTTTAAAATGTAACTACTATTTACTACATTTAATTAAAGGTTATGTGTGTTATATCCATTTAAATACATTTTAAATATTTATTAGAAAGTTTACAAATTTTAATTAATTATTTAAAAAAAGTTCTATATTAATGTTTAAAATTATAAACATTTACTTTTTAATACAGTCTAATTTTGTAACATGAAAAACAAGTATATATATATATATATATATATATATATATATATAAACAAAACCCTTTCAGGGTTACAGTGACGCATAGATTATGCAAAAGTGAAGAGAGGACTCTGGGTAGTTCCCAAGTTTTGGTGGAGAGCAGCTCCAGTATAGAGCACCCTACAACACCAGCGACACTCTAGATTTGCTCACCTCAAATGTCTGTTTTTCTAACAAAGTTTTTAAGCATAGGATCGCACAGTGCCTTCCTTGCCGAGCTGTAAATGACAAAAGCCTTTCACCCCTCCACGCACAGTATTACACCTTTGAATCGGTAAAATACCATCCAAGGCAACCTGGAATGAACCAAAGCAACTCCTGACATGTGTTTCGCTATCATTATAGCTCTTCAGTGAGGTTTAGCTTCATCCAGGCACAAGGGAGCATCCAGTGTAAGTCAAAACAAAACCCTTTCAGGCTTAGAGTGACGCATAAATTATGCAAAAGAGAAGAGAGAACTCTGGGTAGTTCCCAAGTTTAGGTGGAGAGCAGCTCCAGTATAGAGCACCCTACAAACCCAGCGACACTCTAGATTTGCTCACCTCAAATGTCTGTTTTTTAAGCATAGGTTTAGCACACTTCAACATGCTCTTTTCCATTTAAGTGTGTCAGAGTGCAAGCCCAAAGATGGACTGAGCATCCATGTTTGCTGTGGGGAAAATAACAGAGTAATTTAATGTTCAAAGCCTGCAGGGCGATGGGCCGCACCATGATTCCTTAGTGGAGGCCCTGGAGGTGGGAGAGTCTCCCTTCATCTGGATGAGGCACTGGCATGCCTATATGCTAGTGGGTTTTTGAGAAGGGAGGGTTGTCTTGGGTCCGTCATACGCCTACACTAATAGGGAGACGGAGAGGGGAGGTTGATCGTCTCAGTTCAGCTGTGGCGATCGTCATGACGAGGGGTACCTTACAACAGAGTTTCAGCTGTCTGTGGGGTAACCACTTGGAATGATAATGAGTTAGTGCTACCCCTAAAAGAACGTGAGTCAGTGTCAGATGTCATGTCTTTCAACGCAGAGGCCGTGGGAGATCACCGTTCAGCTCATCAGGAGTAGGCTGTGGACAAGGCCTGCATCCGGTTCTCCTTAGCTTGTTCCAGTGTGGGAGCTCATTACGTTGTCTCCGTTTTCTTCGTTGCCTTGGTCGGTTGAGGTCTCCATTTCAATGCTCAGACATTTGTTTCGTAGTCCCAAGCATCCGTCGTTTCAGTGAAGAAGTAACTGGTATTGTTGGCCATCACTTTCAGTTTGGCGGGGAATGATAAAGAGTAGCGGAGGCCGGCCTGTCAAAGTTTATTTTTCACTCCTAGAAAGGAAGCTTGCTGGTGTTGTACTGCTACTGTGTAATCTGGGAAAAGGTAGACTTGGGCATTTTCAAACTGAATTGGGTCTGCAGATCGTACTGCTCATAATATGGTTTCTTTGTCACTGTAGTTTAGTAGTCATACCACTGCCGGACTTGGGGGTACTCCCATTGGAGGTCTCTGAGCGGGGACCCGATGGGATCGTTCCACTAGAAATTGTGGGAATAACGGTGTGGGCACTACCACTTGGTGCAACTAGGTCTTCAAGAACTGTACCAGGTCTGCTCCATCGGCTCATTTAGGGAATCCTACTATTTGAAGTTTGTTGCGGCAGGACTTCCCTTCAGAGTCCTCTGTCCTACCCTTGAGTTCCCGCACTCTGTCTGTAGGTGAGCGGACAGTATGTTTCAAGTCTGAGTGATGGGAGTGAAGGTCATTAATGACCGTCTCTACAATAGCGACTTTGGAGGATACGATGGTTGTCCCGCAACAGTCCTAGCTCAATTACCAGTGCATCTACTCTTTCACACAAATCTTGTTTAGTGTCCACTATAGCTGCTAAGATCTGATCAAGCTTAGCCTCTGTCGGAGGTTCTGTGGGGAATCAGTTGGAGTTGCAGTCGGGCAATATGAGTCATGGTTGCTGCAATGCGGCAGTCCACTGACTGGGGGGCCACGCCACCATGTTTCGGCATGAACAAGCTCATCACTGTTCACCCAACCTGCAGTGCAGGCCCCTGGACCCACCAAAAAGGGAGGGAAAAAAAAAGGGGGGGAGCAGAGTGCATATGCAGTCATGGTGAGTGGGCAAGCTGCACTAGGGGGAGAGAGGTCCAAAGTGTGCGCCAAATCCACATGCAAAAGTTACTTCATGGAGTCCTTCAATGAGGGTATTCTTGGGAACGGTCTCACCTCTCGCTACTCTGCTGGGCATTCCAGAGGGGGGGCAAAAGCAGTTCAGGTTGTATCAGGAGTCCTCTGCGATCAGGGGTATAGGGTGCATTGGTTGTAGACGTAATATACATACAGTGACATAGAGCTGTTAGTAAGTTAGTTAGTTAAGTATTTGTTGTATGCTGGGGCCAAATGCTGGTGTAGCCTTTCTCTTCCTGAACAAGGATATTTCTATTTGTTAATTGGAGGCAAGATTGTGACTGGAGCCCCTCATCTAGTGAGGGGGGTGCGAATTCTATTTTTGTTCAGGGTCCTGAAGGAGGAAGTACTGAAACTGGCCTCAACTCGCCCTCCACATACCCCAGTAAAGGTTTATCTTCAAGGCCCCTCCCCCGAAACCTCCTTTCCCAGCCCCTTTCTGAGCACGTAGAAGGAAGGGTCCCAGGTGCTGCCGATGCCCGAGATGGCAGGGCTGATATTATTGCAGGGCTTGGAATCAGGTCAGCCGTCAGTATCCCGATACCGCCGCTGAGGTGTGCGCCGTGTCTCACAGTGCGGCCCCTCAATTCCCACAGGGGAGTAGAGCATTTTATAGCTCAACTTTCTTTTTTATAGTTTTTGAAAGTTAATTTTCACTAGGTTAAAAAGACATCAGTTACATTGAATTTGTACAAAATAAAGGAGATATGATTGCTATGTATATGTATTGCTTCTACCGAATTGTCTAAATATATTTAAACCATTTGGTTTAGCCCCTTGCTGCCTTGCTGGTATTTCCATTTTTTCTGTGCACCTCATTTTCTCCAGTGCTCCTGGATTCTTCTACTACGAATCCCTATTATTTTGCTTTTAACATTCCGTGCCTTTACCTGTTATATCTTTGTATGTTCCTACTAATCTGGCACTTTTTGCAAAAAGAACATTTTCTCCAACTTCATCACAACATTTTTGTGACTCAAACCAAGCTTACATTTGAACCTCTTGAGTCATTCTTTCCCTTTTTTACCTTTTTTTTATTCTACATTGTTAACACTATCCTTATCCACTAATAATCCTGGTTTCCAGGTCTTCTTATTTTAGTGGTTTGTTTCTCTTCAGAACTACTAGCCCTAGTATTTAATACTCTGTTGTTGCATCAATATGATTACAATAATGTATATTATATGAGCTCGTTTGTTGGAAACCTGCTGTTGGATTGTCCCGATTTAGCAATTTCTTTAGATATTGGTGACGTTTCCATTACAGGCTATCTCCAGTCGAGGCCTCAAGTGAACACTTGCTTTCGGGTGTTCATGTGCAAGCACGCACAAATGGCCATGCTGTGCACACCAAAATCTAAACAAACCTTGGCTTCTAGATGCCTACGTAGTTTTTCTAGGATATTTTGACGATGTAACCCCATTTCCTTTCCAGTATCATAATTTGCTCTTTTTGATCATCTTATTTTGATTTATTTGCCTTTGGAAATCAAGTACCCAATTCACTGACCACTGTAGAATCTGTTTTGCTGATTAAACCCTCCCTCATGACTTTGACTCACATGTTGAAAGGCATCAATCATTCAATCAATCGGGGATTTGTGAAGCGCGACTAGTCACCCTTGAGGGTCTCAAGGCACTGGGGGGGAGGTGGGTGAGTGCTGAGGATCAATCGAAGAGCCAGGCCATGAGGTCCTTCCTGAACTGTGACATGGTAGGGGATTCCCTTGATTGATTGATTGATCGATTGAAACATATAGACTTATTATTTTATGATCTGAGCATAAGAAGCAAGTGAACTGAACATTATGTGACAAGTAGTCGCCGTTTAATTCCTAAAGCTTCAACATATTGAAATACTACATGTTTGTATAGCAGTATCAATAACATGATGAGCAAACCGTGTGCTGGTTATCCAAAAGTATTTTGTTACAGAGCAGTAAAGGGCACAGTCTCAGAGAACAGAGGGCATGCATTTTTCATTAAAACATCAACCGGTAGAGGGGAAGACAATATTACTGCCTCCGTGTTCCAGAAATGAAAGCTACTGAACTAAGCATCATTATTTTGTTTCGGTTTTCAGTGGCTTTCCCTTTCCTTGTCCCTATTCTGAATAAAATGGGCGTGAGTTTTTTCCCAAGAGACAGCTTGGAGTTTTTGAGCAGAGCCGTCACCAGCATCAAATCAAAGCGGAAAAAAGACAGCCACGAGGTGAGTGTGCCAAGCCTCAAAACTGTGATTGGCAATATAAAATACACACATTTTGGTGTTATTTGTCGAATACAATGCTTATTTTCTTCTCCTTGCAACTTCTCTGGCACTGGTACATTGAGTGTGATCACTGAAGGTGATATTGTACAGTCGTTATTTGTTGCATAGTTATGGCCAAACTGGGCCGAATCCCATAAACCTAAAGAAAGAGGTATTAATTTACACAAAACTACTAATGTATCCGACCCATTCTCTCATCAGCTCTTCCTCCTATAACGTGGCCCACATGTAAGAGAAGGCCATAAGTCCTAAATAATTAGTGGGGACCCATAAACACCAGCAATGCACAAGGATCATCCCAATGAGGTCTACATCTTTGGCTTTCATTACTCCGACTACTAAACTTGCAGGGAGGGGGCAGCCATCATACCAGCTGCCTCCCCCGGTCACATATTACGACGTTCTCACTGGTTAGACTAGCGGGAACAGTTCTACGATATTGGTCTCACCTCCCTTAAGGGAGCCGAGGCCAGTACTGTAGGACTACAGCACCCTTAGAAAGCACACTGTCTGCTTTGCAGTTAGTGCACGTTCCAAAGGGTGCTGGGCAGTGGGGCCCCCTGCACTGTGTTTCTGCTAGCCTTTACATGTTGTGGTCCCCACCATGAAAAGGCTGGCGGAAACAGGAGTCATGATCAGCACGGCGGCGCTGAGTTCAGTTCTGTCGGGGCTGATCACGAGTCTGACCACCATCAGTCTGCCAGGAACCTTGCTCCCAGCGGAGACGGCGGCCCCCTGGTGCTCCAACCACCAGGGTTGTAATGTGGTTGTTGGAACACCACGAGTCTGACGGTCCTTGGGCTGCCAGACTCTTAATGAAGTGCATAGTCTCTAAATGAAGGACACCTCTTTGCAACCTGGTAACCTTAGAAGCTATCCAGCCAATCATGGTGCTGCCTTTGAGGTCTAAATCTACAGTTAGAGGGCCGCAAAGGGAGCATTTGGTGCTTGCTGTCAGATCCCAGCGCCCGCCAGTGTGCTGGTGGATCATGGAGTAGCTGCCTCTCACCTTAAAGACAGGTATAAAAAAACTGCTCCGGTTTCTCTCAGTGCTCTATCAACACCTCCTTCTACAACCACTGGGTCTCAGACTGCTGTATCAGTAAATTCCCTTGCCTTTTCTAAGAGGGACTCCCAGTCACCCTCCTGCCCCTAAAGAGGCTGAGGGGGCATCCTGGAAGAATGAATCATTTTTCTTTTAGTTATTTTAGTTAAGAGACACCTCTCCCTTCCACAGTGCCCCCTACAATTTGTGTACAAGGGGATGCTAATGGCCTAATGCTGTTACATCCAGGGTAATAACTGCGTTTACAGCCTGTCCAGTGTACCCATAATTTAAGGAGTGGGTAATTGATAGCCGTTATTGCCAGCAGGTAAGGGCTGAACACTTAAACACTAATTGGCCAACTCAACAATTATTTTATGTCACATTGGAAAACAACAGCACTTGATAAAAAGCAATGCCAGTTCATTGGTAAACTAACAGAAACATATATGGCCTCCAATACCCTGATTATGTCAGGGGGGTTTCACCTTGAGCGGAATTTCACTCTGAGCAAAAACTGTGGGTGGAATTCTGACACCCTCAATCACAAGTGTCTTAGAGCTCAGAATTATTAGTTCCACAAACTCCTGACATGATAATTCCGGGTGTGAAGACATCAGGCCTTACTTATATGCTGCACAGGTCGCAGACATCAGCACAGCCTGACACCCGTTTGACCTCTGTGGCACTATGGAAAGAAGCAGACATTACTTTAACCTGACAGAACAGATCTTACCCTGAACCCCACACCCCAGACCCCACATCGTCACCCCTGATGACACCTTCCACCTGTTGAAAACAGGGGGAAAATTTCAGTGATTTTCTGATGCAATAGGAAAAAAAATGAATGGTAATGTACCCAGTATTTCTAGGTTTGTGCAGTCATTCCCATTCTGGGGAGAAACCTCAGAAAAGCCGTTTTTTGATACCGGCCTGAATTAGGATCTCTTGAGCTCTGATATCCCAGTCCAAAAATCAGCATACTTATAATCAGTGCCTAAGTATTCTCAACTTTTCACTATATATGATTGGTGTGTTGCGTTGGCTATGCAGATGTATTTGGTCATAGTTTGTGTAAATATTACAGGGGGTTAATGTTCTATGCAAATACATTTTTTAGATATTATGAACAAACGACATACTTGGGGCCAAATTTATCAAGAGATCCATGCAGTGTGTTGCAAGGGAAGCACAATCCCTAAGTCAGATTTACCAAGCAACGCAAGGCCACCTTGCATTGACTTTCATTGCTTGGTAAATCTGGGGTAAGGCAATGCAGCGCAACGGCTACATTGCGTTACTCTGCCTTGAGAAGGCATTCCGTGAGTGAAGCGTGTGTTCCCACAAATCAAGTCATGGATTTTGGAACATTCCCAGAATTACCAACACTGGTAAACTTGGGAATGCATCAAAATGCTATGCCTTCCCATGGAGGGTGCAACGAGGAAAAATACCTTTATTTATTCTTGTTGTTTCCTCTTTCTAAGTCTGCAGCACACTTAGAGGAAAATGCCTGTGAGGATTTTTTTGTACAGGAAGGTATCCGTTCCTGCACAAAAACAACCCTGCCTACAATGTATCACTGCACAAGGGTGCCTGGATCGGCGCAAGGCAGCACATTGTGTGCCAGTGCAAGGAGAGGACAGGAATACATCATACACTGTTAAATATGGCACATTCCTGCCCTCTCCTGTTCACACAGCAAGGTGTCTTGCTGCTTTGCCTAAAAGTATGAGAAATCTGGCCCTTGATCTCTTTAGTTAGACTTGATGGAAGTTCGGCAGGGGAATTGTGCAAATGTCTGGCAATCTGCAGGAATTACAGTGAAAATTGCACAGTAATTACTGTCAGTTTTTAGTGTATGCTAAAGGCTAATGCAAAAAGACACAGGAAAGATGCAGTGCCTTATATTAATGGTATTACCAGTACTTGGAAGTACCACTGTATTCATCAACAGCTCTTAAAAAAGGGCTGTAGTTGATCTGCAATAAACATTAACAAAGGAACACATACATGGTTTTAGGAAGCTGTGGTATTTAATATTGTGGTGCTCCATATAGGTCACTCATTAAGCTGCTCACACGGAGGGCCTAGACTAGAGAAAGCATGAAATAGTTTTCAATTCATAGATCTCGGAAGTCTGTGATAACATTGTATATTTATTATAATTTATGGAAATGATCCAAATATGCCTAATTCAAAATAAAATTGGAGATAATCCCTCAGTTTTTGTGTTGACATCGCACACTCAGTACCTTTGTTACGCCTTGAGTGCTGGTGGTATTCTGCATGTGGCCAGGGACTTTTGGTGCCCTATATTTACACTTCTGGGTAGTCCTACTCATTAAACTGTCTCTGAGCTGGCTGAAAGACCCCTATGTACCCTATGCATGTATAGCCTCATGTTATTTGAAAGAATAAAGGGCCTGATGTGCTACAGGCAGTTTGCAAACCATGATGTGCTGTTTCCAACTGGTCAGCAAGTTGCTCTTCCTTTAGTGATGAGACTGGTGTACTAGCCAGTAGCATCACACATTGTATATTCATAGAGGGTCAGAAAATCTTCTGCATCTTTTCTTATAGTATGAGAGGTCACTTTTTAAAACAAGATGGAGGCTTGAAAGGATCAGCAGACTTCCATTCCTGTATTCCATTTCCCACCAGTGCTGCTAATGAGAAGGGAAATCCAACAGAGACACTGCCAGAGAGAGAGAGAATCTCAAAACTCAACTACCAAGTGGATAATGTTTTTAATAGACACACCCTCTTTTAAGCTACGTCCCTCCAGATTGGGTGTTGGTCTAACATATGTGCCAGTGCACATCATCAATATTCTGGTCACAACAGCAAATGATCATTGTGACCAGGTGACTGCAGAAGTTCACTGCCACCAGTTAATTTCTTTGGCTAGATGGGTTTGCCTCCCGCTGGTGCTCTGCATTTGTGCATTACAAGTTGCCCTTTTGCAGCCACTATGCAATGAAACATGCATATGTATGTGATTCTGAGTCTGGCTAGGCCAGGTGACTATTTTTGAGTGAAATAGAAGCTGATTTGTGTATCAGAAGCACAAGCTCAAAAGCAGGTAATTTGTACGTTCCTGGAATCACACACTTCCATTTACTGTCAAACCTGTGGCACTATTTCAAACGTAAAGACTACCGGAGAAGAGTGAGTTTTGTGCGTTCCAGGCTTTGGTCATGCCAAGCTTCATAGAATATGCTTTTAGGGTTAGTCTTGCCATCAGGGTGCCAGTACAATAAAACTGCAGGAGCAGTCAAAGTTAGTAATGGGGATCCCCAGTAATTCAGCAACTTGGCAAGGCATCAGCTGGTGTATGCACATTTTAATATAAGGATCTATGAGGTGTGAATTAGCAGTGTAACAAGCTGGAAAATTGCATCTCAGTCTATGCAGGCAAATTGATGATAGGCACAGAGAATATGTTAAGTGCAATCCAGTATAAACAGTCAACATATGCTGTTTGGACAGTGGGCATTGCATGATAGGTCAATTGTGATATTGCCATGAACAGTGACAAATGCTTGGATCTTGGAAGTCCTAGGTCTAATGAGCATGACGTGTGCATTGGTCAGGATCTTCAACTGCGCAATATTTATCTACTGGGGAAGGACTGTGTGGCAAGCTGTGGGACTATGCATCCCAGATATCTTTGAGGATCCTGGAGGTAGCCCTACCACTCGCCAGCAGCTGCGCCCCCTTGGATCACGCTATATAACTCTTCTACGGGACTCACGGCACGGGAAGGGCTCTATGGCAAGCTGGGGGACTTTGTGTCTCAGATCTCTTTGAGGATCCTGGAGGCAGCTCTACCACTTTCCAGCACCTACGCGACTTGACTCGTGCTATGTAGCGGTTCTACGGGACCTGTGCCATGGGAAAGACTTTGTCGCAAGCTGTGGGTCTACACGTCCCAGATTTCTTTGAGGGTCCTCGAGACAAACCTACCACCCACCAGCACCTGCACCCACTTGACCCATGCTATAAAGCGCTTCTAAGGGGCCAGTGGTGTGGGAAGGACTCTGCTTGCAGCTGTGGGACTATGCGACCCAGATCTCTTTGAGGGTCTTGGAGGCAGCCCTACCACTCATTTGCACCTGCGCCCACTTGACTCATAGCACTTCTATGGGACCTGTGGTGCAAGATTCATGTGGGACATGCCAGGGCCATGCCCGGGCCAAGGGCAGGCCCGTTCTGCACCCCCTCAGTGCGAGCAAGAGGCAGGGTAGGGTCACCCCCCTTGGTTCCGCAGTGCTGTACCAGATTGATTCTAGTGGATTTCTTCATTTTATCATCCCACCTTTGACCGTTGGTGTGACCGGAATCTGCTGCCACCCAGGTTTTGTAGATACAATAGTCTTTAAAGCCCTCCCGGCGAGGCATACGATTACGAGACAGATTCTGAATCTGGCTAAGTCAGCCTTTCTAGTGTGACTATTGGATTCTGGATTATCAGCATGTTTTATATTTCATGCTTGATTACCATGGGTAAAATGAAGCACAATCCAACATCCATGTGGGGTGCTGGGTCTCTGGAAAAATTCCTTTCAGGTGCTATGGTAGCACTGAACAAGGAGATTTTTAGCTTGAGGGACTATACAATTGGTCACAATGTTAGTTGATCTTCAGTATGAATTCCTTGAATAATCAGTCACAGGAGTACCACTTTAGAACCATTTGAAGGAGACTGAGCCCCGAAGGGGTAATGTAGATACCAATGGTGAGGTTGTAGTTTGCACAGGCCAAGCAAATTTGATTTCACATTCCCCCACCCCACTCTACCCCCAAGAAAAGACCTAAACCATGGGTGGCACAATTACAATCTTCCAAACAGCCCACTTCTTCTTGTAACCCTAGTGCCAGCCCTCAGTCTATAGATAATCCTGATATTCATTTCCCCAAGTATATGGCCATGAAACCGTGTAAGGCCCTACGTTTGGCAATGGAATAGCACATTGTTACCCCATTAACCACCATTACTACAAGGATGACAACAGTTGAGACACTGATAGAGTCCTCTCTTGGAACTTTGGGTCATTTAGTTAAGGTGGAGCCTCATGAATTTCACAATTGTTTAGTTTAGTGTACTACGCGAACAGAGGATAAAGTCAGTGGAAGGGTGGACAGTTGTGCTGAGAAGTGCAACAATCATAATACCCCATTTTAGGAGCCACAATTGAGATTCGGCTGGGTGCCGATCAGACAGCATTGAATACTGGTTTGTTCCCCCCCCCCCCCCGGCCAGACATACAGATGAACTCAACCTTGATTAACCTGGACCTTCCATCTGAGTCATCACCTTATGTAGTAATGATGATAGTAGTGCCTCCAAACTCCCAGAAAACAAGTCCGAAACATGGAGGAAGCTTAAAAACAAATGTGTACAATAGTTGGGATCTAGGGTGGGTTTGAACAATGCACTGTTTGTAACATAACGTTATTCGGTAATCATACATTAAAAGTACACATAATTCATCACAATCAATCACAGTAAAAAAACAATCAATCAAATTTTTTAAGACTGCGCTACTGACCCACAGGGTCTCAAGGCGCCGAAGGGCTATGTCCTCCGAGTTCAGTCATAGAGCCAGGTCTTTCAGGTCCTCTCTGAATTGAGGTAGCGATGGTGACTGTCTGAGGTGAAGAGATAAGGCGTTCCAACCTTTTGCTGCCAGGTAGCTGAACGATCTTTCTCCAGCTGAGGACTTCTTTATGTGGGGTATGTTGCAAGCGACTGCTGGGAGGAGAAGAGAGGTCTGAAAGGGAAGTGCCAGGTGAAGCGGTGGTTGAGGTAGCTGGATCTGATGATGTGGAGGGCTCTGTAGTCACGTACAAGGCGTTTAAAGTTGATACTCTTCTCTGCGGTGAGCCAGTGAGGGTCTTGCAGGGGTTCTGGGATGTGTTTTTGGCCAGGGATGTTCAGGACAAGTCTGGCGGTAACGTTCTGAATTTGTTGCAGCTTGCTCAGGTTTTTCTTGGAGGTTCCGACATAGAGGACGTTGCCGTAGTCAAGTCTGCTCGTGATTAGAGTGTGTGCTACTGTTTTTTGGCAGTTGGTTGGTATCCATCTGAAAATCTTCTGTAGGAGTCCAAGGGTGTGGAAGCAGGTGCAGCGGAGTTGACCTGTCTGGTCATGGTGGGCGTTGAATCAAGGATGATGCTGAGGTTTTGTGTGTGGTCTGGGGGGTGTTTGGCCTGCCGAGTGTTGAGGGCCACCAGGAGTCATCCCAGGCTGAGGAAGAAGGTCCCAGGATAAGGATCTCGGTCTTGTTGGAGGTCAGCTTAAGGCAACTCTCCTCCATCCAGGTGACGTCTGCTTCCATCCCGTCTCTGAAATTCTTCTTGGCTGTTGAGGGGTTCTCGTCAGGGAGCTGGGTATCATCAGCGTAGGAGATGATGTTCATACCGTAGTTCCTGACGATGGGGGCGAGCAGGGTCATGTAGAAGTTGAACAGCGTGGGCCTCAACAATGATCCTTGGGGTACTCCACAGCTGATGTCTGTAGGTTCTTAGAAGTGTGGCGGGAGCCTGACTTTCTGTGCTCTGCTGGTCAGGAAGAAGTGTATCCATCGAAGGGTTTTGCCGCATATGCCTGCTGCATAGGGTGCGGTGGGACACTCTAATGAAGGGGCCTGAAAAATCTAGTAGGATGAGGGCTGCTGCTTTGCAGTGGTCGAGGAGGGAGTGGATGTCATCTGTAGTGGTGAGCAGGGTGGTTTCGGTGCTGTTGTTAGTTCTGAATCCTGATTGGGAGATGTCCAGGATGTTGTTGTCCTCGATGTGTTGGCGTAGCTGAATGTTGATTGCTTTCTCAGCAACCTTAGCTGGGAAGGACAGGAATGAGATAGGGTGTTAGTTCCTGAGATCCGTTGGGTCCGCTGTGTTTTTTTTCAGAAGTGGGCAGATCTTGGCGTGCTTCTAGTCCTCGGGGAAGGTTTCTGACTCTAGGGAGCAGTTGATGGTCTTGCAGAGTTCGGGCACAATCAAGGTGCTGGCCTTGTTGAAGATGTAGTGGGAGCAGGGGTCGATAGGGGCTCCAGTGTGGATGCTGCTCTTAATGGCGTGAGTCTCCATTGTGAGGGGGCCCAGGCGTGCAGGAGTGTGGGGGTTCGGTAGATCCTGGTAGGGGTGTTGTTGGTGAGTTCAGATAGTCTTTGGGTCTGAACTGTTGTACATGTCTTTGATTTTCCGATGGAAGAAGTTGGCTAGTCTGTCACAGAGATCTTGAGTTGGAGGTATGTTAGTGGTCTCAGCTTGTGGTTTGGCGAATTATTTGATGATGTTGAAGAGCTATTTAGTGTTGTGTGTGATGGTGTTGATGCGGTCCTGCAGGGCAGTTTTCTTGGTGGATCTGATGAGGGCATGGTAGGTATTGTGGCAGATTTGAAGGTTGCAAGGTCTTCCGGGGATTTGCTGTTCCTCGACTTCTTCTCCAGTCTCCAGCAGGTGCGCTTTGATTCCTGGAGTATGGGGGTGAACCAGCCGGCTTTCTTGGAGGAGTGTTTCCCTGTGGCTGTTCGGAGAGGTGCTAGGGTGTCAGTGCAGCCGGTGATCCATTTGTGGAGATTGCGTGCTGAAGTGTTAGCATCTGTTGTGTCGGGGGCGGCGAGTTGCTGAGGGTGCTGATGAGTTGCTCCTCTGTGGTCTGGTTCCATTTCCTGTAAGAGGGGTGCATGTGTAAGTTTGCTCTGTAGGTGTGGAGATGGAGAAGTGGATGCAGTGGTGGTCGGTCTGGTGAAGCAGGGTTAAGTCATCGATGAGGACCTTGCTACTGGCAGAGAAGATGGGGTTGAGAGTCTGTCCGGCAGTGTGTGTTGGTGAGGTGACCAGTTGCTTGAGCCCGATTGTGTCCAGGTTCTATAGTAGCAATGAGGTGTTGTGGTCACTGAGATCATTGAAGTGGAAGTTGAGGCCCCCAAGGAGTATGTAGTTGCTGGCGGTGAGTGCGTGGGGGGCTATGATGTTGATGATGGAGTTGCTGAAAGCTGGGCGTAGTCCGGGTAGTCTGTAGATGAGGGTGCCACGGGTGGTCTTCGGAGTGGTGAGCACTTGGAAGTGGAGGTGCTCCATGAGGGGGGAGAATCCCTGTGTGTTGATCGTTAGTCAGAGGGTGGTCTTGTGGGCGATGGCTATGACGCCTCCTGGTGTGGATGGATGGTCCTTGCGGAGCAGCTTGTAGTCGCTGGCGATGGCGATGTCCGGTCCGGATGTTGTGTTAGACCATGTTTGGTGAGGAAAGCGATGTCGGGGCGGCTGGTGTCTATCAGGTTCCGAATTTCCACGGCGTGCTTGTGCAGGGAGCGGATGTTGAGGAGGATGCACTTCAGGTGGTCTGGAGGTGGTTCTGACGCTGTGAGGTCTGGCGTTTGGCGAGTGGAGAAAGTGAGGTGGCAGTGAGGGTAGGAGAAGGGTCCATGGGTGTCCTTGGGGGAAGCAAGGTGGCAGGTGCTCCAACGTCCAGGGTTCAATGCAGTGAGTGTCCCAGCATCTATTGTTGGATGGTGGGAGATCCAAGGTCTGTGGTGCTGGGCGCGGTCCAGGCACGGACGGGCACAGACGGGCTTGCATTTGGCACATCGGAGCACCCAATGGGTGGCTGTGCAGTGATCACCCTTTAGAAGGGTGTGAAGGGGGGACTGGTCAGCTGGGAGGCAGGAGGGCAGGAAGTGATATGAGGACAGGGGCGGGGTCACGGGGCCAGCAGCAGCAGGGAGGGGGATAGCGCACTAACAGTAAAAGCTGTAAAAAGAAAAGAGAGAAAAAGTCAAAAATACAGAAAAGGATGGAAAGAGAAAAAGCAGACAGATCTGACATAGACGGCCAACAGGGATGAGGCGCAGGCAGGTGAATGCGGGTGGAGGCAGGCCTTGAACACAGAGCCGACATGCTCAGCAGTGGCCACACAGGAGAGAGCAAACACAGAGCCGGGAGGCTCTGTCAGCAGCAGTGGCAGCAGCAGTGGCCACACAGGAGAGAGCAACAGACGCTGGCAAAAAAGGTGAAAAATGTAAATAACATTAAAACTGTTAAAACCAGATGTTACCTATAAAACATAATGGCCCTCGTTATGACCCTGGCGGTCACCAGACTGCCAGGTTCACGGTCGTGGTCGGACTGCCGCCAAAGTGGCGGTCCGACCGTGACATTACCACTGTGGCGGAGTCGCCATGGTTGGACTGCTGACACTGCCAGGTTGCCGCCAGACGTCAGCCTTGCGGTCTTGGCTGTCTCAATACATTAGATTACGAGTCCTCGGCAAAGGCTGGCGGAAAGGGGTGCCGGGTCCCCCATGGCAGCCCCTGCACTGCCCATCCACTTGGCATGGGCGGTGCAAGGACCCCCATGGACAGCCCTGTTTCGTTTTCCACTGCCCGAATGACGGGCTGTGGAAAGCGCAACAGGTGCTGCTGCACCCGCCGCAGAGTCACATTGCCGCCGGCTCAATTACGAGTCGGCGTTAATGTTAAGGCCCTGAGGTGAACTCCTAATAGGGCCGGCAGTGTTCTGGCCACACAGGCAGCCTGTTGCGATACGAGTTTGGCGGACGGCATATGCCGCCCGCCAAACTCGGAATGAGGGACATAATGTGTAAGATATCTATGTTCCATTAATAAAACAGACATAATGTGTAAGATATCTATGTTCCATTAATAAAACACCTTAGTCAATCAAAATATTCCTGTTTGTAATACCCGTGCATAAAATCTTGAATTAGACAGTAAGACTTAAATGATTTACATTTAGATTTATCTAAAAACTTGGCACGCTTATACCAGAGACTAAGAAGGAATCGGCTCACTGAGTACACAATTGACTCTACTATATTTGTTCTAAGAAAACCCAATGCCATCTGATAATTCAGAAGTCCTAACAATAAACAAATAGATCAAAGCCATCAGCTACGTGTTTCCCGATACCCAGGGCATACCATGAAAATATGGTCCACTGATCCGGGGGCCAATTCACATACAGGAATTAATACTGATGCCTGTCTTCTTTGCCATGAACTACTAAATGTATTCAGAGGCAGACAGCCATACCTAAATCTTAAGTAGATGCTTTTGACCGGGGGGGCGGAGGTTACAGTTTCCAAAAAGTGCTCAAACATTGGGACAATTTTGAACTCAAAGATCCTTTCTGTTAAGTGGCCCAAGTTGTCCCTACTAATTTGATGCTCCAGAATGTAGTCCCAACATGCCAATTTTACAGCTTGCCTGTCCGTCTTACAAATCCATTCAGGATTATTCCAAAGTGCATCTAACTTCATTCTCTTGCACCAGGTATTAACAAACCTCAACCATGGTATTTTTATAGCACAGTCAAGTCTAATTAGGTCACATAAACAATCTCTATAATCAATTAATTCGGGTGTTGTCCAAATACATACCCAACAAAGAAGAGGTTTCAACTGGACAGGGTCTGATACACCATTAATGCCTAAAACATAGTGTAAAGAATGAGTGGCATACAAGCAGAAACAACTGCCAAACCCCTAATGAAATAGTTTTTAGACACTGTCAGCTTTTGTGTACTAGTATATCTCCATATTTCTGCTCCATAAATTACAGGGCTCACTGCCTAAGCATGATAGGCCTCAAGCGCTGGGGAAATTGATCAAGTAAAAGTCACTTTGTGGAAACTTAAAATTGCATTAGAGTTATGCGATAGGGAACTCTTATTTATTTGGGGATCACACTTGAATTTATCTGACAAGGTGAATCCCAAATAATCAAAACATAACACCCTGTCAAAAATTTCACTACCTGCCTCTACAAAATTAATTCGATAGAAACTCTTGCCAAATACCATATATTTAGTTTTTAAACAATGTATCTGTAGACCCCTATTTTCGAAGAATGTCATAAATTTAGTCAATAAAGTTTGAAGGCCCATAGGTGATTTAGACATTAATAAAGAATCATCAGCAAAAAAACAATTCAGGACTTTTTCCCCATTCCGGGAGGGCGAATCATTGACACAAAGCCTCAAGGTCTCTATAGTATCATTTATATAGAGAGTTAATAGAGTTGGGGCCAGTACACAACCTAGACGCACTCCATGAAGGATGGGAATTCAGGACGTCAGTTCCTCCTGCTCCCCCCACCGAACTTGAGCGTAAATCCCATTGTGTAATCTAATTAAAATATTAACAAGCTCACTGGAGACACCCATATTCCTTAATACCCTCCAGAGATTAGCACAGGGGATCAGGTCAAAGGCAGCTCGAACATCAACAAAAGCTATGTAGAGCCTCTGTTTACACAAGAGTATTTGCTTCCAATGTAAGAGCGAGAACCTGATAACCTGATCGATAGTACTGACTTTTGCCTGGAACCCCGTCTGAAGGGGTGAGAGCATCTGCTCACTGGATGCCCAAACTAATAATTTATTCAATACTTGCCTTGCAAATATTTTTTGAAGATTATACAATAACCAAATGGGATGATAATTAGCAGGGCAACCCGCATCCCCTTTTTTAAAAACTGGGATGATTTCGGTCCCTCACCAAGGCCCACATTTATACTTTTTTTGTGCCGCTTTTTTATGCAAAATCGACGCAAACTTACAAAATGCAATTGTATTTTGTCAGTTTGCGCCACTTTTGCGTCAAAAAGCAGCGCAAACGCAGCACAAAAAAGTATAAATATGGGCCCAAGCGTCTGGCATCTCATCCCCCCTCGCAAACACATTTAACAGTGTATTCACGTACCAAGCCCATAGCTGTGGTTCCAATTTGTATAGATCTTCTGATATACGATCTGGATCAGGGGCCTTTAGGGGTTTGAGACTATCTATTGTTCAAAAGGTCTCCTCCAAGCTAAAAAAAGAGAGGTTCACTTGAACTATGAGCGGAGATTATTTGATTATTACTCAGCTCCATCTGCCACTGGGTTAAGGAGTTTTCACAGGTGCTACTCGTGAGTATAATTTGCATAATTTATCCTCCCATTCATCAGGTGAAATGTAAAAACACCTAGGGTTGCAGTGCCCTCTGGTCCCATTTGCGACTAATGACCAGAAAGAGCAATGATCTTTCGGTTTAAGGGCGTGCAATAAATTTTGCCAATTATCCTCGTCTTACTTACATTTTGCTGATTCAAGTACAGTTTTATACCCAAGACGAGCAATTCTGATTTCTTCACAGTTACACTCCCTCAATGCTCTTCTCAACATTATTTTAGCATGTTGACAGTCATGAGTAAACCACTTTGGGGCTTTCCTAACTAGTCTTCTTTTGCCCTGGCATTCCATATAAAAAATAGCCTTTAATTTTTCAAAATAGATTGCATGAATACCTGATAGAGATTTACGGTCCACAGAGGTTCCTTCGAAACTTGACAAGAAACTTGGGAAAAGCCGGTAGATCCCTGAGTGCAATTTCTCATTCCCCATCACACTAGGCCATGTTAATCTGCAACAATTATTAGCCACAATAGGTTCAAGGGTTGCAATGTAATCTGAACAAATTGATCAATGAAACTGTTCCCCAATTAGGGTGGTGAGTAAAGGATTGTGGTCACTATATGTAGCACTCACCACCTTCATATCACTAAGGTCCGGCCACAGCCTGACATTAAATAAAGCATAATCAATGTCAGTCTTTTGACGACCTCTTTTGAAAGTGGGTGCTCTATTTAAATCCGAGCAACTTTTCCCATTTCCCAACTGTGGGCAACCACTATGGAAGCTACTTGCAAAGCAGTATTAGTACAATGACGTTGTGGAACATCTGACAGACTGGGAATCCCCCAAAACTCATCCTCTTCCTCCGTTACCAAATTTATTGCAGATGAGGGCTCAAAAGAGGTATTAAAACCACCAGTCACTATTACTTTGACGTCCTGTTTGTAAGTCCCAATAAGACTATCTAACATACTTAAAACAGGTGTGCCACACTTTGAGGACATGGAGCCAGCATAAACATTCAATAATACTTATGTCAGGCCTCTAGGAAACGTAAGTTTGATGTCCATTAAGTCCGATGAATCTATTGGCATAGGCTCATGCAAGCAAGCAATGTTATTATTTACCAAAATGCACTGTTTCAGAATGTAATTATGATGAGGTGGGTTAATTGTGTCGACAGGCGTGTAAAGTCACATGGTGGGGATTGCATTGTGATTAACTTTCACAAGCCCTCACTGGATGAGAAGATTCTTCAGGTCTGTTCCACTAACCATACCTTGTCTAAGTCTAATAAGCTTGTTCGATTAGAGTATTTTTACAGACTGCCTAGTTTGGCCACGCTGACAAAGAAGCAGCACCCATCCCAGGGGATGGCTGGCACACGCCCATTATGCTATAATTGCACTTTCCGTCTGTTTAATGATAGATTACCCTTACACCTGATAATGATTGGAAGAGGGGCAACCTCTTTGGCTGCTTGAGCAATATGAGTGGTGAGGATTGACTGTCTGTAAATAGTCTGCAGCATTAATCCAGATATCTGTGCACAGTTACTATAGAGTCAGATTTATCCACCCCATGTTTAGGTATTGCCCCCTGGGATGTCTGAGATCCCATCTCCTCGAACTCCTAGGATCTCTAACTCAGTGATCAATAGTAGTGATTTGAATAAAATTGGGTTCCTATCATGGAACATAGTGGGGTTAAAGGAAAAGTTGGACATGGTTGATTGGAGGGAGTTTATCTCTAAATACAATATCATATGTCTCTAAGAAACAGGAGAGCTCCAGGAAAGATTGATTTATGGGTATATGGCGTATTGCACACCAGCACAGCCATCAAGTTAAGGAAGCGCAAAGGGATGTTTAGTGACATACATTTAAAACTCTTTCCCTGGGAGGATAGTTAAGTTCAACAATGACTCCGCTCTTTTTCATTTACTTATATTTAATGTATTGGAAGAGTGGGATTTGCTTCTAGTCAATTTCTGTTATAACTGTTTTAATGCTTAGAGATCCCAGGTGGTGCCTGACCTGGATGATTCTATCCAGACAATTTCTAACGAGCATCCTAAGCCCTTACGTGCGATCTATGTTGTTGATTTTAATGTCCAATATTGGAAACTGCATGCAAAGTTAGTATGTTGGATTGTGGACACTAATGAGGAGCCCCTAACCAATTTCACTCATGATGCATATGGAAACGCACAGAATAACCTATTAGTTAGGCACAATCTAACTATGGTCAATGATTTCGGTGCAGTATTCACAAACCTAGCCCCCACCTTTATGAGCAATATTTGCACTTCAACCATTGATTTTATTTTGGTCTCCAAAACTCTGAGTAATTGTGCTAGCGAATTTGACTCCACATTTAGTGGGTACAGTGATCACGCAGCCTTAACTCTGAGGGTGGGGATCAAGGGTATGGATAAAGCCTGCTCCAAAGTTTGCTACACACCACTCCTGGACAGGAAAAATAGTATTTCTTTAAAATGAGATAAGGTGGAAAATGTTAGCTTTATTTCCTCCATCATTCAACATAAGCATGCAGATGTTGCCACGTGCCTGGACACCCAAGCGGAGGCCTTAGAGATTAGGTCTGCCTTTATTGATATCACGGTTAACATTAGGCAGTCTCTAACATGTGACAGCCAACCTCCTCCATGAAAGCTGTGTGGCTGGTTTGATAGAGCCTGTACTAAAGCCCTTTCGGCCCTTAATAAAGCCGTGCATGTTAAGCCTTGTGTGGTGGCGCTAATTAGAAATGCATGTGCACTTTATAAGTCAGTTCTGACAGCTAGGAAAAAGCAGGCACGCTCTCCATACAGTATGTCTAGTTTCCAAAAAGATAGTGCAGCCTTTTAGAGGGTGATAAATGCTTCTTATTTTAGTGATGAATTAGGACCCACTACTGAACTCCATATCCAGGAACATAACTGGGTAGATTACTTTTTAAGATATATTCCAACCAGAACCCATTGATGGACCAAGTCGAAGAAGGGCAAAAGAAGTCCCCAGAGATGACCATGCCTTTGTTTTTTGATTATGCGGAGGTATGCAGGGCATTCAATGAAAGCAGGAAGGGCAAGGCTCTGGACGGGGTTCTCCTAGGTGTATTTTCAGACTGTCAGAATCTGTGCACCCCTTTGTTCACTAACGTACTTAACACTCTGCTATGGGGATTCTACCCCCGACATGGAGTAGCTCAGAAATAATGCCCATTTATAAAAAAGGAGACAAAACCCAGCCTAAGGACAACAAGCGTATATCGCTTTTAGATTCTACAGTTAAGGTCAGGGGTCGAATCATGTTGAATAGGCTGGGGGATTGGGCGGCCGCAAATTATATTTTAACTGATACTCAATATGGTTTTAAGAAAGGCCTAGGTATTGTTGACCAGTGATTTAATTTTAGTTTAATTACAGGTAAATATGCTGCCACAAAAAAGGGCCCTATTTATCTGTCTTTTTTGGACCTAGCAGCAGCATTTGACTGTGTGTCACGCTCTAAATTATGGTCCCCCATAAATGAGTTAGGTGTGAAGGAGAGCATTACTTCCTTTATCAGACAACTTTACAATTTTCCTTATATATTAACAGAGTTGAAAAAGTTTTAAAGCTTAGAGCAAAGGACATACCTTATGTGGGGACCCAAACTATCCCCATTCTATTATATGCAGATGAAGCACTCCTTGTGGCCAGAACGGGAAGAGTCCTCCGGTTTAATTGATGATTGTATCGTTTTTATGCATGATTTAGATACAAGGGTCAGTGAGAGCAAAACATTCACTATGTTATGAGGGGCTAGACAGGCTAAAAGACCCTCTCATCTTATGATCAATACTAATGTTTCTGAGGTTACCCTTTTTTCTTATTTAGCTATCCTTTTTGACAACAAACAATAGTGGACATCTATGTTATTAAATAGGATAGCTCTAGTTGAAAAATCAAATATCTGTTTGCATGGATGTTGCAAAAATGTGGTCTCTAAACCACTGAAAGAGTCACTAGTAGTTTATTCTAGTAAAAGTGTGATGATCGCTACTTATAGTGCAGGAATCTTGGGTATAATAGATGCTCACAGGATTCAACAAGTAAAAAATATTTTTCAGAAGAATCTGTTGGCGGTCCATCAAAGCTGCACCAACGCTATACGCTATTTGCCATGCTAAATTGGGCACCCTGTATATCAAGGATAGAATTAAATGATGTCCCCTATTATTATGGCATTCTATCTTGGTAAGAGAAGAAACAGCCCTCAATAAAAGCTAAACACTAAAGACTGTCTCTGACTGCACGCCACCCTTGGTATACCATGGTTTGCTTACATGAAGTCAGTTTGTGAGGAGATAGGCACCCAGATACATGCCTCTTTTTCGAAAAGGCTAGATAAAAGCAATTCTTTTTCGATAAGGCACTGATGAAGAGAATGTCTGTGGATAATCACAAACCATCAGTGAACGCACATATTCTGGAGCATATCCACGAGGGCCTTCAATTTTACTTATCTTTTATCCATCATGAACAACAGCACTTTGTTCTTACCAGATTTCGTTTCAATCTTTTACACCTTTTGGTGGGATTCCCTGTAACAATTGCACTTTATCAGAATTTAGTCTCTGCCCATGCAATAACAAATCTGCTCAAACAACCTTACAGATGCCTAGAAGGAAGTTTTTATTACCACTTTTTAATGATTTTAAATTTAGTCAGTGTAGTTTTTATGCTCTATTGCTTCAGAAACGTAGTGGATAAAGATATTTGAACGACTGACTGCTGGGTGCATTCAAAGATTTTTTTCAATTTCTCTTCTGTCTACTTTTAATAATGTTGAGTGCAATGAAAGGGGGTCATTTTAGGCAGATTAGAAAAAATTATGAAGTTAATTGGGATGAGGCGAGCTGCCCAACAAATTTCTACCTCCTCTTGTCAACGCTGCTTTTTAACATTCTAGGGATAGGTTTATTATTGTTTTGTGAGCCGCAATGTAGACACCATCTGTTTGCGACCGTTAACATAAGGAAATGAAATGTATTAAAGAGCGCAATGGTCATGTTTGGTAAAATTGTGAAGCAAATCAAATGAATTCTAATTTGCTATTTTGAAAACAGAATTATGGATTTCCTATTTACGATTCAGTATTGCGATTCGCAGTTCATATGTACTAAGGCCATGATTTATACTTTTTGACGCTAAACTACGCCAGCGCAGTTTAGCATAAAAAAGTATACCGCCGGCAAGTGCCATTCCAAGACACTGGCCGGGCATCTTATATATGGTATGGCGCAATCCGGCGCAAAGGGTGGGCCAACGTCATGGAGAATGACGTTAGCCGGGTGGGGGTGGCGGTATGGGTGTAGTGGGTTTGATGTTAAAAAATGACGTTAGGCTGGTTAGAGTAAAAAAAGATGACTCTAACCAGCCTAGCATCATTTATTGACGCTAAACCTACCATACCACATGACTCCTGTCTTATAAACAACAGGAGTCATACCCATCACCCCAATGGCCTGTACAGGGGGCATGGGTCCCCTGGGCATGGCCATTGCACCCAGTGCCATGTATGGGGGCCCATTTTAGGGCCCCTATGGCACTTTAAAAAAAGAAAGGTAAATACTTACCTTTCACTTACCTGTACTTACCTGGGATAGGGTCCCCCATCCCCCGCTGTCCCTTTGGTGTGGGTGGGGTGTCCCGGGGGCCTGAGGAGGGCACCTGTGGGCTTATTCCATGGTGCTCCACCATGGAAATGAGCCCACAGGTCCCCTAACGCCTGCCCTGACCCAGACGCTAAATAATGGCACTAAGCAAGCTTAGCGCCATTATTTAGTCCCTCCTCTCTCATGTGCACCATTTTTGCATGGGAGGATAAATAAGATGCTAGTGCCTTTGAGTCATTTTTTGTCCTGGAACGCCTATGTTGCATCTCATTGACGCAAGGTAGTTTTCCGCAGGCCAAAAATTACTTTAACTCCAATATTTCGGCGCTACACATGTCTAGCGCCAAAATATAAATATGGAGTTAAGTTTGCTCTGAATTAGCGTAAAACAAAATGACTCTAATTCAGCGCAGAGTATAAATATGCCCCTAAGCATTTTCAAGTATCAAATTTATGAAAAAGTATTAAATTGTATATGCAATGTACCACCAAGTAGATGGAGGTGGTAACTATATGCAACCTATAGAATTAAAGTTTTTTTTTATTTACTTTTTCTTCAAAATGTCAGCACTATGCGTGATGGCAAAGAGATTGAGACTCTTGTCGATGCAGAAGAGGAGAAAGCGACAGGAGAGGATTTTTAGGGTTAAGGTAACCTTTCTGCACTAAACACAGGAGGATCAATATCGTAAGACATGCTGAGAAGACAGATGATACATGATTTGATTCATAGGTCGCATCCATTATTATACATGAACACCCACACATGTGCAAGTCTTTGTGCAAGTAACTGTTGCAACAGCAAGAGATGTATCGCAGAGTATCTGTTCTTGGTTTTTCAGATAATTCTTCGATGCATAGAAGTGAAGGTGCACTTTAGTGTTCACCCTAAACCTCATGCAAGATTGTTTCCACTTGTGGTACATTGTACAACACTGGCACTAGAAAAGGTGCACCCACTAATAAGATAACAGCAGCTCTGATGAAGATAGTGTTCTACCTCTAGAATGACAAAATAGATGTGCTATCAATATTGTCAATAATTTGTTGTAAATTCTGAAAAATCGTAAGCATGAACGTTATATGTTATGTTATTCTCGAATTTGTAAACATTGTGTCTATGTTACGCACAGACACAAAAGAATATCTGAGAAGCACTGATTACCACAGAGATTGGTACTGTTGTTGACCATACAAACTTGGAAGTGGTGCCATCCAGAGTATTTGTTTTAGTTCTTATCCTGTGCGGTTCCCCCTCTAGCTTTGGGAGGCGGGCCTTCCAACGAGTCCAGTAGCCTACACAACAGCAGGCTATTTTAGGAATAGCAATCTCTATCATTCTATACAAAAAAAACATTCTTGATTGACATTATATAAACAATAGTGAATGTACGGGTATAAACCCATGGCCGCTGTAAATTGTGTGGTAGGAGTCACACCACCCTCAGCTCTGTCTGAGCACTTTCAGACACGCCCAGGAGATTGTACCATTTAGATGCATAGAAAGTCAGAGACCCTCATATAAAGGTAGCTAATTCTAAATACTGTTCTGCACTTGGTAATCTGAGTTACCCTAACCTATGTATCTGCTGATAGTCCATGATCTCCAACTGCAGTTGAATAATCAGGATTTTCACAATGAATATTCATAAGATAAACTTCAATGCATGGATCTGTATAGTGATGGATATGAATATATACAACCAGATTTATCAGTCTTTGACACAGTGCAAAGCAGCAAGCCACCTTTCTGCGTTGCAGAAAAAGAGAAAGGGCAGGAATCCACTGTATTTACCAATATACAGCGCATTCCTGTCCTTTACTTGCACTAGCGTACTTTCGACTGCCTAATGCAAATGCAAGAACCCTTTCGCCATGGTACAAGAGTACTTGCCTTGTTGGCAGGATTGTTTTTGCGCAGGAAGGGACACCTTCCTGCACAAAAACAATCTTGAGAAGCAAATTCCTCTTTCTACGTGTGCTGCAGAATGCAACACACATAGAAAGAGGAAAAAGTGAGGAGAAATAAACATATTTCTCCTCGTTACGCCTCACCTGGGGAGGCGTTGCATTTTTATGTATTCCCAGGTCTACCACCAATGGTAAATCTGTGAATATACTGAAACCCCTACTGGGTATAGCCTTCTAGGAATATCACAGAGTATTAATGCTGCAAGAAATATATATCTAGCTGGGAGTACCTTGCAAGTAGATAAGATCATCATTTAGCTTTGGCCTCCAAATATCACCTGCTATGTTTTAGATCCATGCTGTAAATCATCAGGACAGTCATCTGCTGTATTGTCAGCTCAAGGTATCTCTTACTTGTATCTCCTTTGTTGTTCCAGGACCGGGTGGATTTCATGCAGCTAATGGTTGATTCCCAGAGAGAGGACAACAGCACCAACCCCAGTGGAGAAGGTCATGAATACAAAGGTAATAACAGATCAAATACATCTACCATGGAAGAATGAGTATGCAAAGTTACAAATGTCTCTGAAAACCAATAGCGCTCTGCCAATGTACCTGGCAACTGTTTGCCAATGTACTTCGCAAATGTGCTACTTAAAGGGAATATTTAATATGGTAATACTTGTAAAGATATACTATTGTGCGAAAATAAAATGTGACAATTAACATTAATTGTGCCAACATTTCTTAGTCCACAACCCGATCCTAATACACCATCATCTCCAGTTACTTTCCATCAAGGGGGCATTCCAAGGGTGGTACATGAGCATTCCCTTTCACACATCCATGGTTTCTGGCACAAAGCCCAACCAAGTAACAGTAGCGGACAGGGTTTTCTGCCAAAAAATAATTTCTCTTTGAGGTTCTCGTTAACTTGGAGAAATGCTGTTATTTCTCCAAACATTTCAGACTTGCATGTGTGCTGCACTTTAAAGCAGGCTTTCTAAATGGAAAACTTTTAAAATTGGACTCAGCATAGTATTTTGCAGTGGAAGGTTACCCTTCCAGTACAAAACAAATGCTAGACATGACCTATGGTACCAAGTTGTGTACCTGGTGCGAGCCAGCTTGATTGTGTACCAGTGCTAGGGTGAGAGCTGGGTAGTGCCATATTCTAGCAGATATGGCACTTTCCTGCTCTCTTTCTCTAGTGCAGCAAAGTGCAGCAACTTTGTAAGTCTACTTTCTAGTATTTCAACATCTGCATTTGGGGTGACTGGTGAATAAGCCCAGTCAGATGTGCTCTGGATAAGTGTTTTTCTTCATTTCCCTTAACTATCCCTTTGGTAAGGAAACTATTTGAGGATCCATTCGCAGACACATTGCAGATATGGGGCGTAGAAGTGAATAATATGTCTACCATCAGTAACTTTAGATATGATTGTCCTTTCAAAATCAAATTAAACATTTTCAGGGTTTGAAAAATGAGCAGTGAAGTTAATTACATTATACCTCGACTCATCAGAAGTTCATTCCTAAATGCTTAAATAAAGCTTCAAAAGACTGGCAACCCAATAGTCAGGCAGTGTTTCACTAGGTTCTAGTAATGCCTTCCCCATCCATAGGAGGAAATCTGAAGGACCAATATATTGCGCTGGGGTGTTTGTCTTTGCTTTTTAATTTTGTACCCTATTTCCAATTTTCTTTAGTTTTGTGACTTTTTTATTGCATGTTTGTCTTTTCAAATCTTTTGATTTGGACTGTTTACGTTCCTTATTTCTTAACTGTATTATCTTTGTTTTGGTAGATTTTGATCCAATAGCATGTAGGTTTTCTGCAAGAACTGCCTTGCTGCTTGCGCAAATGTGCCACAATTGGTCCAAGAGTTCTTCAAAGAAACCAATTTATCTTTGTGGGTCAGATTGTTGGGTCTTGCCGGAGGTTAGGCAATGCTCACATTAAGATTGTGGCCAACACTCCGATTCCCTTCTGCTTCGAAGTTAAAAACAATGTTTTAACTTCCTTGTAAAACAAAGCATTTTAACTATTGTGCCTGCAGGAGACACAGCCAAATTATTTTACTTTAGGGGAGTCACCTAAAACAGTTTAGGTCCACGTCTCTAGACATCAGCAAAGGTGCATGAGGATTCTTTACATAATCATCTCAATAGACCCTACCATGTACTAGCAATGTACATGTTATTGACTGATCATGAATTATGGTAAATGAAGAAATCCTAAAGCACCTACAGGCACCAATGCTCAAACAAAGACGGATAGACCGGGCTATCAAACTCAGTAGATTAATAGGCTCTAGCAAATTGTCAAGGTACAACAGCTGTATCACTACTGATAAAAGAAACACTCCCCTTACTAAGAAAGGATTCACTTTGGGAAAGACAACACGCTCTGGTCAAGTGTTAGTAAGACCTTAATGAGGAACAGCATAAGTAATAACTGAAACTGAGTTAACACTTATGTAAGTCAGATTCCTTAGAAGGGGATTGCTCATTTTGGATAGTGCTGGCTTATCTGAGAAAATAAAAAGCCTTTGAATGATCAACTAATTTTTTTTTCCTTGGTGAGATTATCTGCCTTGAGGATTCTTGATTTGTATAACACAGCTAAACTATGTGCCGGAAGACAGAGGTGATGGACTCTTTAATTTACACCAAACATCATAGTTTCAAGTATTGATGAGAATGTGGTAATTTGATAAGGATTTTTTGAATTCCCCTTTTTGCTTCCCAAATTATGCAAGTGAAACAGCACCCCTGCAGGCACGTCACAGTAGTACACAAAACGCTGTCGGGACCTTTAAAAGTAATGCGCAGAAGAGTATATTCCAAGACATATTATTATTCAAGTAAGTAAAGCCCTAAATGTATGCTTAGTGCAATGGCCGAAGGATTTTAAATGTGAGCTCTTGAGTAGTTGGATGTTTAGACCAAATATCAGGAAAACAATATTGTGTTGACAAAGTATTGTGTCAAGAATATCAAGGACAAAAACATCATGAAGGTAAGTTTATATGGATAAGCAGAGTTTCACTACACATAACTCCACATATATGTACCTTAACGATAAGTAATAAGGCCCAGATTTAAGAGGGCCTAGCGCCATTCCAACACCATATTAGCATCATATTTTAATGCTAATGTGGCGTTGGAAGGCCAAAAACACCGCTCCATGTTTACAAAGCAGAGCAATGCTTGCATTGCGCCACTTTGTAGCCCCTTGCGACGCATTATGCCTTCACCAGGCATAATGTATGCAAGGGGGGCATATCGGCTCCAGGGGGGGGGGGGGCGAAAAATGGTGCAAAGAAATCTAAGAGATTTCTTTGCGTTATTTTTATTGGCATTTTTAACAACTGATAAGAGCAGGTGTTAAAGTGAGGCTCCCATTGTTTTCAATGGGCATCTGGGTGCTTTGCAGGATTAGCGTCAACATTTTTGATACTACTCCTGCAAAGCGTCAGACTAACGTAAAAAATGATGGCGCTAGTACCCCTGACTACCCCCATGGTGCGCAGTATTTTATTTACAGCACACACATAGCAGTGCTAGGGGGGCACTAAGGGGCACAAGAAAAGTGGCGCTGCACTAGGTGCAGCGCCACTTTTCATAAATCTGCCCCTTAGTTACCAGAAGCACAATAGAATTCATAATAATCAGTCAATCAAAACACTTCTGTGGAAAGCTGCTTTGGTGTGACAAAACAACACCTGAGGATTCAGTGTCATGTTTGGGCTGAGGAGCATGTGTTCAAAAGACCTCATGGATAATTATTCAGTGTTTAGTATTTAAGATGATTTATGGTAGTTTATTTGGTAGGTGGAAGAATGATCTCCAGCAGGGCACCCAGAATGACTATTAAACAAAGTTATGTATTTGGCAGCTCATTTACAATGAAGTCATGCAGTGTGGGACTGCAAACCAGCTTGCTGCGCTGCGCTGCGTTATTTTGAAAGTGCAAGGATGCGTTGTATTTACAGAAATATGACACATCTCTGTACTTTCCTCTGCTGGTGCACAAACTGCTGCCTAGCGCCAATGCAGGCACCCTTGTTCCATGGTGAAAGGGTGCCTGCGTTTCAGGGATGATTGTGTGCAGGAAGGGACACCTTCCTCCACATAAACAATCATTAATTGTGCAGCACAGCTAGAAAGAGGAAAAAACGGGGAGAAATAACATGATTTCTCCCTGTTGCCCCACTTTAACACCACCCCTGAGGTGGCGTACGAATATGAGTTATTCCCAGCCTTGTAATTCTGGGCATGCGTTAGATGCCATGGGTGTCTCAGCAACCCTCATGGAACGCACCTTTCATACAGAGTAATGCATGAAAAGGGGACATATTTACAAAGCCACGAAAAGCCACGCAAGGTGGCCTTGTGTGGCTTTGTAAATATGGGGCCGGCATACTGCGCCACTGGAGCATCACATAATGATGCTCAGGTGGCGCAGTGTGCCTCTGTGGGCTTGTAAATGTGGCCCCTGGTGTTGTACCGTCCATCAGTTTCAGTTATTACGTATGCAGCACCTCTAACCTATGTTTCGATTTTCTCAGCACTTACTGATTCTGAGATAATGGCTCAGGCCATCACCTTTATATTTGCTGGATACGAGACCAGCAGCACTTCTCTTAACTTTCTGTCATGGCACCTGGCAACTTATCCCGAGATCCAAAAGAAGTTACAGGAAGAGATTGATAAAGTGCTTCCAAACAAGGTAAGTCAAGTTCCTGTCTCTTATGCATGGGGTGTGTGACTAGTCCAATGAGATAAAGCTATGTATATTACTCCAGGGGATGCTGTTGAGAACTATCTATGGCACCTGTGATTATGTCTAATTCAGTTGCAACTGGAAATCTGGACATTGATAGAGAAGAAAAAATAATTATGGCACCTAATGTACATGCATGGTGCACAATTAAGACATACAGTATACACCTGCGGCAGTGTTGTAAGGAATGCTCTGTTCCTGTCTCAGTGCTAAAAGCATATAAGAAAAGATTTTGAACATATAGAGTAGATTTTGGTTTGACTAACACCCACTTCAATCCACATAGCACCACACACTTTTTGATACTTGAGGATCCATAATTATATGTAGGGAGAAGCAGGATCAGTTGTGGGCAATCTCTTGCGTACAATTAACTCTTTCAAACCCCAAATCAGTTTCTGGACCACGCTGCCTGTTTCGGTGGCCAGCCAATTAGATTTAGCCTGTGTATGTATATGTTCATCGGTCATTGCATAGCTCCTAGATAAGTTTTATATTAGATACTTATGAGTCCCTGTTTTCCTTTTTATATCACAATGAGCAAATGTTATCTTAACCATTTAACAGCAAGCATTTCGCTATTGAAAAATTGAGGCTAGATAAATGAATGTTAATCCATCCCAAATGTGACGGATATACCATCAGCCGTATTACGAGTTCCATAGGATATAATGGACTCGTAATACGGCTGGTGGTATATCCGTCACATTTGGGACGGATTAGCACCTTCCTCCAAAGTTGTAATGAGGCCCATAGACAGACATTTCTCGATGTTATGCAAGGTGTATAGGTAATCTTTCCTCTAAAGTCGTCACAAAATGTCAAACCATCCTTGCAAACATTTTCCCTATCTAATCCTGTATCATATTCAATATGGTATACACTTAGAGAAAGAGAGTTCACCTACTTATACCAAGGGTTGCATAAGTAGCCAGTACTTCTGGAATTATATTCATTAGGAGGGTAGGCCAGATAGCACCCAGAATTCTAGTGTCACCTATGCAAGAGCATTATGAATGACTGACTAGCTGTGATCAGTTCTAAATTTCTAGAAGAGTTATCTTGCTCTCACTGTGTCCTAGTTTAACTAACATTGAACAATATGAGTCCCAGAATCAAGTCTGTTGTGCTGTGAGATTCAACATTTTTGAAGCAAAGTTTCCCAAAGAAAATAACATTCTGCATACTGAATACATGGTCATCCACATATATAAATTCTTGGGATGATGACAGTGAAAACAATCCCTCTACAATACAGGGCAGGAGTTTTTTTGCAACAATATACAGTGAAATTCTGGACAAAAGTAAGATTTTGAAACAGTATTGTTTATTCTTATGCTTCCATGCTCTCTACAGTAGTGAGCTTGATACCCATCCCTCACTGGCATCTGCATATCAGAGCCATCTGCCCTTGATTTGATAGCACAGCGAAGAAGAGAGAAGCCAAGCAAAACTTCACCTCAGTCGCTATGTCTTCCTCCATGCTCTCTGCCTGACTTCGAGTTTGGTCTGCAGATTTTCAGTCTGTCAGATTTACAAACTCTGTGAGTGCTGCAAATTTAGGCCCACAGTTACTAACGTTTTATGCAGCGCAGCAAGGGATACCATCCTGCACAAAAACAATCCTATGAGGCAATTTCCTTTTTCTTTGTGTGATGCACGGATAGAAAGAGGAAGCATTGAAGAGAAATACAAATATTTTTCCATGCTACGCCAGTCTCGGGTAAGAGCACCATTTGGGCACAAACCCCGGGGGTTACAGGCTTTCGTAAATCTGGGTTTTGTCAAAGTTCATGGGTGTGTGCACAGGACAGCCCATGCTCCACCCATTCAATGCCTCTTCGACACATGGTAACACCAGGCAGCCCTATGAGCTGCATTCGTGTTTTTTTTACTAAGCCACGTAAACGGGCTTTGTGTAAATCCTGACATATGTTTTGCGTTGGGGTGAGTTAAAAATGATGCAACCCCAACACAAAATATTAGAAAATCTGTCCCTTAGTACTAACTGCGGGGGCCGCATAGGCATCTCCACCAAGGTGGCTATATCGCCCAGGGAACGTTCGGAGGAGAAATGTTTTGGTCAAAAGTCCACTAACATCTATCAGTGTTGGTGGAAATACTGCAAGCAATTGTGGGTACTGGGGATGTCCCCCAAACTGTGCCTTAACTGTCATTGCCCACGCAGTGGGTTCCATAACATGCAGAGGAGTAAATCTTAGACGATTGGGAATACCATAGTGACCTTTTCATCAAAATCTCCCAACATTTCCGTGAAAATCGTTCATGGTGGTTAACTAGTGATCCTGGATTGGGCGGTTGTTCAAGTCTGTATCTGGCTGCTTCAGAAATGGACCTTGGTGGAGGCGATATTGAATGTGTAACTGTCCTCCAGAAATATGGCTTTTATCTTGTGTGCATCGAAGAAGGTGGGGATACCGAAACAGGTGCAGATGGGACTGACACTAGTTTTGGCAGATTTTCCCTTACCACAGTCCTCTAAATCATGCTGTTAATCTAAACATAACCTTTTGAAGGCTTTTTTCAAGAACTTTTACAAATTCATGCTAAGCAATGGAATAAGTGTGCTAAAACTTTGCCGGAAATCTAGTTGTCTTCGAACACAGTGCATGACATTGTTTTATTTACCTTTTCAATTAACATAGAATACATTTAAAAGCTGTTTTTTTAGGAGCCTTAATGCCAAACCAGTTCATAATAAAGAGAAGGTCCTAAACTGGGATCCAATACAGATTCGTACAGCTTCTGTGCCCTCGACTTATCAGGCTTACCTGTCAATATTGTACACTACATAATGGATTGTGAGGTCTTTTGCTTAAAGAATAACAATTGCAATATTGATGTAGCAGCTACTACCATACTGTTCCCACATATGAACACTGAACATAATAGCTGTGCTGTTGACTAGTTCAGTCCTTCTGCATTTAGAGATTGTGAAAGGATGAACGATTGTGACAGTCCTTCTGGGATCTGAAGCAAGCAGCTGTCTTGCCGAGCTATCACACCAACACACACTTGTACGCATGTCAGTGTTAATGTGTACACGCTCCAGAACGGACTCCTTTTTCATAAATGTTCATAAACAATAAAAAAAAAGATTTCATAAACAATGTATATAAATATACAACTGCATCAAATAATAATGTGGACGCACTCAGTGTCTCTCAGTTTTCAATGTGTTCATTTTAAAAATGTGTGCCCTCAGCTGGAAGAGTCATTTCCTGCTTGGCACCGTGGTATTTGCAGATCATCAAATGTAAATTCGAGCGGAGGAAGTGGAGAATGCCAACAGGTGCTCGCACATCAGCAACAAGTGTGACGCATGTTAAATCAGAAAATAGTCATATATATGCAAAAAAATACGTGTTGGCTGTTTTGCTGTATGGACTATTGTTGCAATTGGTCATCCTATTTGTGACTTTGACCATCTAATATAATTTGGCTGTTTGGATACATGGACTCACTGCACATGTAGTCTTTGGGATTGAAACTCTGATTACCCATCTACATTTATAATAAATTTTGAAAAAGTCATCTTCTCGGACCAGACATCTACCTTATTTCCTTAACATCATCTGGATCTACGATACTGGTGTGCCCTGGCCATTTCTCTTTCAGATCATCAAATGTATTTCCATTCATTCTATAATTACAAATCCTAACCAACACTCTTGTTTCATCTTTTTCAAAGTCTGGCGTCCAGCCTGCACTTAAGTGTGGGCTAGGGACTAGTAGGTCTGTCACTTGTAGCTATCCTTTTATGCTCATTATTTTCAAATGATTGAAACGACATACAGAATTAACAAGCATTACCAATTCTAATAGGTCTGGCGTTCAGGTGTTAATGCTCACAAACCGTTCTTGTGCATGCCTCTGTTTGCATGCATTACACATAAAAGCCAGACCTGTAAGCTTTGCCAATGCCTGTTTTTCTGAGAAGCAGCCATAGCTCCACCTGGCATCTCTAGGCAGGCAGATGCTTGTGACACATGTTGATAAATAGGTTTCATGGGGTGCCCGTTAGCTCCTGTCCTGGAAGGTGGGTGACAGGATGTGATAATCAGAAAGGATACAGCCTAGTAATACTAACCAGGGCATGACCTATGGTCTCACTGCAGTAGTCCTCAAAACATGGCCACTAGCCACTTCGGACACCTGTCAACATAGAATCAAAGCACGTAGATGCACCTGTTGTGTGGAAGCATACAGCAAGGCTAAAGCTGCCATCTTTGCTTGATCAGAAGGATTGCAGGCGATTCCAGACCTCCATAGATCTGGCAAGTCTGCTATTGCATGTCAGATCCCATGTCAGTGAAATTGATGGAATGCATGAGCACAGGCCAGACTCTACCTCTAAGAGTGTGCTGCATGACCAGGTCCCTGCAGGGAAACAGAAAGCGTGCTCTATCGGCTGACGTAGGGCTGTAGAGTAGTAGACTGCTACAGGGGGAATTTGACTAGCATTCAGTTGATGAGTGGGACATAAATGTAGTCTCTCTAAAGTACAATCAGGTGAAAACATCATCCTCACCAGTTGTGTAAAAAAGTCCTAAGGAGTTCTCAGTAGCTGGGTTGGTGATCCAATTACCAGCCGGTTGTTACTCGGTACCAGAGAGTGCTTCAAGGGTTGTTGCTCCAGTGCTGAGCACCATCCCTGTATTGACTGCACCCTCCATTTGTGCTGGTTGTGTTCCATCCTAGAAGCAAGTGTTGAATGTGCAGAGGTGATGGCCACAGATGAACTTTCTTGCCTGTCGAAACTGCACCACCCAATGCACCTCACACAAAGTGGCTAAATGCTGTCACTCACACTGCTTGACACATCACACACCCATTGGTTGTCTAGTGGGCTGAATTAAAATGTGTATGGCTGTCAGCAGCACCAATTATCAAACAGGCCTTACCCTTTGTCCACTGTCTGCTATTCTGTGAGCTGATCCAAAAACGAATGACACTCCAAGTATGGAACAGCCAATCTAAAGCCTCTCTCTGTCAATTATTATATAATACATAGGATTCTGTAATCCCTATATAAAGGCCAGGCTCTAATTTCGTTATAATAGTCGACTTGTGATGTCTATAAAGATGCCAGAACTGAACTATTAAAAGTTATTAGAGTCGAGCCCTGACATCACAAAGCCTGCTGCCTGAGCCAGCAGCTGAGGTGAAAGGCAGGTCTACTCAAAGAGCATAATTGAAGCAGCTGTTTAAAGCAAGGAAAACGGAACATTGCTTTTTTCTCTTCTGCTCCATTTTTTTACCTTACAAAGTCAACCAGAGAGAACATGTTTCTTTTTTTGCATTCATTAGACAGTTAAAGAAAAGCAAAGATTGTGTAAAAGCATGCAGAACGAGCCTTGCTTTTCTTTAACTTTTTTTTTTAACTGACTTCTAATGAACTGTGTCTAATATCTTTTTACCAACAAATATCAAACAGGCTTTTTGATGTGTTTTATTTTGCACTAGAGGTTCTATTTTTTCCTCATTTTTGCAAACATACTCTCTCTTTCATATGAAAGAGCTACAGACCAAGGTTTTAAGCAGTTTGTGGGAAAGGTGATGGTGCGACCATGTATTAAATGGCATTAAGTACCCCCCGGCCGTACATGATATGGATAGTGCAGATCACCTCGGAGTTCCATAACCATATAAAGGATCTCGGCCTTCACCCTCCTTCCTCTATATGGTTATAGAACTCCTCAGTGACTTGCAATATCCATATGATCTACAGGGAGTACATTATCCCTTATTTATTGTGTATTAATGTAAAAAGTACATGTGCTAGACTGCAAAGCAATTAATGAAACAGTTACACCTTGCTATCTAGCTCACCTTACTGGGCACAAAAACACTCTGAAAGAGGAGAAAGCAGAATTAAGTGCGCCCACACCACCTTTTTTCATACTATAAAGCTTCACTTCCTTCTGTTGTCAGCATTCTTTGTGATTCTGAGGCTGGCATCCTTCACTAGGAGAGCAGCAGCCTTGCAGTTGCCTTCTGAAATTATTGAAACTTATTACAAACTAGTAGCACTTGCCCTTAAAATGTGTAGAAATGACTGCGAGTACAGAGTTCTGATAAAAATCTTGGATAAGATCTCACACGTGTCAGAGAATAGTATTTAAACATGAAAACTATTTAACTACATGTAACCATATAACAAGCAAGTAATGCGGTGAAAAAAATCACTCCTTGCTCGCTCTCTAGGGTTACACACTCTGAGTGTTGCCAAAACATTGTTAGTCCGATGCACCACCATAACTTTCAGTTTTCCCTCTATTTAATACTAGGTCCCTCCCACATATGATGCACTGATGCAGATGGAGTATCTCGACATGGTTATCAATGAAAACCTGCGGCTCTACCCTCCTGGCGGACGGATCGAAAGGGTCTGCAAAAGCACTATTGAGATCAAGGGAGTAACTATTCCAAAGGGAGCTGTGACTTTAATCCCAGCCTATGTTCTACACCGGGACCCTGATTACTGGGAAGAGCCTGAGGCTTTCAAGCCTGAAAGGTAGCGCTAACCTTGGGGCTGGTGGGAAGTGGGGAAGATAGAATTGCAGAGGGTGAACAAGAATTTTAAATATTTTTTATTAATAGCATGGAGCAAAACTAACTATAATGCGTTGTCAACAGTGGAGATTTGCATCGGCCATTATCTAACGAAAGTAAAAAACAAATAAACAAACATTTTAAAAGAGCATAGTGCAAAGAGGTAGCACCTAAAAAAATATTACTCCAGTAATTATTATATATTGGAGTAGAGTGTGTGAGATTATTTGTTGTTGTGTTCATGAACCCAGGTCTCGGCTGTGTTTGCCTTAATAAAATTAGCACTGATCGTTACCAGAAGGATGCATGCACCGAACATAAATTTGAAAGGAACCTAGGCCAGATTTATAAGGCCCTAGCGCCACCTTGTGCCACATTAGGATTTTTTTTTTTACGCTAATGTGGCTCAACGAGGCAAAAATTGACGTGCCACATTTAGAAAGTGGTGCAATTCATGAATTGCACCACTTGGCGACCCCTTGCGCCACATTATTCCTGCACCACGCATAATGTATGCAAGGGGGGCGTTCCGGCATTAGGAGGCCCGCAAAAATTGCGCAAAGAAATCTACAAGATTTCATTGCTCCATTTTTGGTGTAATTTTTAATGGCTCCTCAAAGCAGGCGTTAAAAGGACGCATTCATTGAACTCAATGGGGCTCCTGGCACTTTGCTGCACTAGCGTAAAAATTTTTTACGCTAGTGCAGCAAAGCACCACAACAGCGTAAAAAATGTTGATGCTATCGGCCTCACGTGCACCATGGTGCTCCGTATTGTAAATACAGTGCACTCATGGTGTCGTTAGGTGGTGGTGGGGGGACTGATGTGCCAGATTCTTGTCAGTCTGGGCCCTAATGTTCTTAAGATGGGTACAAGGTGTTACCGTTGGACAGCTTTGACTTTTGGAATCATAGCTGGGTGTATCACTTCGGGGGACGTCTTCCGAAAGGGCAATCATTTTTTTAAAGTATCACTTGTTAATCAACAGAACCGAGCCTGCTGTAAAAAAAGTTTTTATTAGAACATAGGGTGCATCACAAAATTATAGGTAAGCCGCAAACATTTGTGTGGAATATGCATCCGCTAGTGTGATTGACTTTTTGATCACTAGACACAGTGCTTAATTTGAGCAGGTGGTTACCAGTGGGGGCCACCGGCACTTATATTTGGGCACCAGCTCTTATTTTCCTAATCTGGTATTTATGAAGTACAAGAGAAGGAAAAACACAGAAAGAGGGACGGTAGTGGAACAGGAAGAAGGCAAAATCATCACAGAGGAAGAAAGGAGGAGCCCCCAAGACAGAAAAAGGGGCATGGAGTGCCTGTTAGGAGATTAAAGACTACAAGCCTTGGCATTTGGTACACCAACTTTATATTCAGTGCAAGGTTTTAGGCACCGGAGTCCCTGGCAACGTATTTCATCTTGCCTGAGCTACAGCAATTCATTGCACTTCGGCCTACCTAAATATCTCCTAAAGTGCCTCCAAATCTTACAATTTGCTGCAGCTAGACTTCTCAACATCTGTTGTCATCACTAGATATCTGGTGGATGTTCATTGGATCGAGCTGGTTTGAAGGCTCTCTGCCCAGTATACATAGCCCTCCACAACACAGACCTCAGCTATTTGTGTAACTTGATTAACTGCTATCAACCTGCCTGCGCTCCCCTCTGCTTGGAATCTGACCAAGATTTCACATCAGCAACACCATACAAGTGGGAGGCTCCTACAGCTTCCTGGCTCCTATGCTACGGAAAATACTTCCCTTAGACTTTTGCCGTTTTCTTCTGAATCTGTGCACAGAAAGAAATGTAAAACCAGGCTATTCACTCATTAACACACTTTACTGTTGTCCAAAGTCTAGTGATTTAGCTCCAGGGTGCACCACTGTGGGTAGCAGATTGAGACTGGTTTAACAGGACCTTTGGAAGGATCCTGAGGTTGCAAGGATGAAACAGACAATAAGGCAAGACTACTGCTAGGCAGGTCTGAACTGGTTTATAGTTAGGACAGTCAGATGTTGCTTGGCACTTATGCACAGGGGCAGGATTCTGAAGGTGAGGAAGGCACTCACGGTACTACCACAGCAGCTGTGTGATACATGCAATCAAGTAGGATTGGATATCTTTGGTCTCATTTGTGTGGGTGGAAGTACTCAGAAGTTTGTTTTTGGTCCTGTTAAATCATGTTTTCAGGGTGTAAATAGTTGTGGGCCTAGATCTTTGTCTTTCATTTAAGGATATGCTGCAAGAAAAATTGCAGTGCTTTGTTACATGAGGGACAGAAAATAGTGCAGCACACACTGTAATAGGAGTCACCGTATGATGATGTTATGGGCGCTCGTCTAAATCTGGTTGTTACGTTAGATGGAGAACTTTGCGATGTGGCGCTAAGACAAAGTTGCAGCGTCTGGTGTAGGCTTTAATCTGGAAATACAACCTCTGTAACAAATTCCCATATGTCACCTACCAGCATAAGGTAAAACATGTAAGATGTGTGCTTTCGGTTAGGGCCCAGATGTAATATACAGATATCAGGCGAGATACCTCTTGACTTGTTGCTTTTGCCTGCCTATCTTTGACACTAAGATTTGGGACAAAGCCAGATCAAACTATTTTAATATACCTTGCTTTGCACTAAAAACCACAGTTTGTGTTCTAGCCTGCCACCAATACAACCCCTCAGACCCCCACCCCCCATACATTAGCAGTGCATGACACAAAGGCGTTTGGGCACTGTGCCTGAGCTAACTTTCAACACAAAGTTGCTCTTCCAAGTGAAAGTTGATTCCTAGCTGGAGTTTCTGGCACTTTTCGACGCTTAGTGTTGCACAAGCATCTGCACATACACTTAGTTAATCTGGACCATAGTTTCTTAACAGCATTACTACATCTATGGTTAAATCAATGGAAGAGGTATTACTCAGAGATTGCCATCCTTCTACATTGAGGGTTAATAAAGTCCGATCAGCCTCCTGATAGAAGAAGGATTTTTGGGGGAAGAAATGGCATAGTATGTAAGACTATGTCCTTGTGTCATCTGTAGATCCCAACTCAATGTACAACACTGTCCAGATTGATCAAACAGGATAAGAAGAGTTATGGCTGATACAATTAGCTACTGAGTCAAGAGGAAAGAGAGGAGCGCTGACAAGAGTTTGAGTGTGGAAGTAAGGGGTAAGGTTAGAGGATGGTACTGTTAGGAACCATGAGCGCTTTGCAAGAAGGTGGAAGATGAAGAAAAATTGTGGTTTAATATATTGTGAGAAGGGAGGAGTGAAGGGAAGCAAAGAAAAACTATGTACCATTCCCTGATGATTTCTCGCCCTTTGCTCACCTAATCCTGTTTGTTTATGTTTTCCCTCGTGAGGAAGTATATGTGTTTGTCTGAGTTTGTAGGTACCATAAGTTTGGTTGTGTAAGCAGGGAGGTGTGGTGTATACTGCCTAGGACTTAGTTCAGTTAGCGGCGCACCAAGGTAGACACCAAGATAGCAGCACCTACTCCTGTGTTGCTGTTTGCAACCCCGTCCTTCTTCTAGTGACCTCAGACTTCCTGCTGATCAATCATCATTTCTCTTTGTAGTTAACAGGCTTTACGAATCATCTGAAAACTGAGCTGTGAAGTGGAACAAATGGACTCAAATGCAATGGAATCAACTAAAAATATGTTGTAATGTCATGACTCAGCAGGCATTAGGTAGATCATTCATTGTTTATATGTAGGTTAAACTGTACAGTGTCAGTGACGTAGAAAACTCAATAGAATGAATGTAAATATGTATGTTAAAGCACTTGAACGTTACAGCGATACCTCCCTGAGTTTAACTCTTTCTTTTAGAAATTTGTATTTTATTTCGGGGTCGGATGTTCTCGTTGTTCGTAAAGCTTACAACATGACTAATATTTAAAATAACATTTCTCAGATGTTTCCTTCTTGTCCGCCCTAAGAGGAAATGAGGAAAAATGAAACAAATTTAAAATATATATTTGCATACAGACAGCATCGGTCATTTTAAAGATAATCTGTCTCCTCAAATAGGTTCCTGATTATCTAAAACATACCTCAGTACATTAAGGGAACCTTTTTGACATGCAAAATCACTTCATGTGATTTAATCAGGTTCAGATGTCCTGTGATGTCATTAGGCATGAGATCACTTGCACTACACCTAAGGAGAACTGACACTGCTCGTCTGCTGTCTACTAAAGTCAGCCACCATATCTCTGGGTCCCTAGAGGTGGAGATTGTTGACTGTTCAGTTAGTGCTTTGCCCAGTGGGGTAAAGATGTGCAGTGGGGTCTGTCTTGTGGCGTACGTAATAACTCAGTCCACACTGAAGAGTGCCCGGCTGCTTCCTATTTTGAGACAAATTACGTTTTTAAAAGGCTTTCTCATGTCCATTAACCCATATATATTTGAATAGTGAAACTAGATACGATCTTGACGCCCATGCTAAGGTGTATAAGAGGACTGTGACGCAATTTCCTCTGACTGTGTAGTGGAGGATGCTTCCAGGGTGTGCTTATGAAAATTAACTGGACTCCGAAGTACTTTCTTGTCTACACATTTGATAATTGCATTCTTTATCTTCATTTGTAGGTTCTCTAAAGAGAACATAGAGGCTCAGGAACCTTACACCTTCCTGCCCTTTGGAGCAGGGCCCAGAAACTGCATCGGTATGAGAATGGCTCTAATTTCTATGAAAGTCGCCTTGACCATTGTGCTGCAGAACTTCTCCTTCCAGCCTTGCAAAGAGACACCGGTGAGAGACCAAACCCCTAAGCTAATGTCCCAAGAAGTGAATCTCCTGATTGATGGCCATGCAAGTAATATGCTTCTGTTGCTGTCTGTTAAAATGATAATAGATACACTTACGCTTTCTCTGGATGATTATGTGAAAGTGAGTGTGTGTGTGTGAGGGTGAGAGGTAGTTCAGCCATTTAAATGCCCTGCCGCCTATTATATAAAAAATGGTTGATGATATGAACCATAAAGCCTGCCACTCAACTGAATGCATTGCTTTTGGTTGTTAGCCCTCTCTTCCTAAACCAATGTTCTCCACACCGCAAGAAAACATTTGCATCATAGAAACTTACTGCCGGATCATGCGTACATTTCCTTGGATTAAACCATTGTTTGCCATCAATGGAAAACAGTATGCAAACCAAGAGATACCTGAAGAGAATGGTGCAGCTTCGGATTAAATCTGCCTTTATTCCACATTTTTATACCTTTATTGTATGTGTTGCTGACCCAAGCATAGGTTCTTCTGATATGAAGGGGTATATGTGTACGCAGAACTACCAATGATAGGAATGTACATCTCTACTGAAAATTCTAGATTAACTGGCAGATGGAATTAAGCCCTAATTTTTTGTTTCTCATGAGTTGGAGCAATTACAAAGTTTTTGATTAAATCGCAAACATTTTTAAAAAATGGCAAATGTGCTCCTATAGAATTTCCACCTACTTTGAAAGTCATAAAAATTGTACGAGTGTGTTAACGCGTCCCTTTATGATAATTTATTACACATCAGAACTCGTTTTAGGCCAATGAATCTTTTGACCCATTTGAGAGACACCTTACGACGAGATAGCTAATCAATATGTCAATCAGTACGTCAATAATGTCATCAATATTTATCACAACAATACATTTCACTTTAGTTAAAGACATTAATCAATTCAAGACACCACCATGACCTGACAGTCATGAATAACCACACCAGTTTTAGTAGAATGTTATGAGTTTTATTCCCTATTGGTTACAATTCTAAAAGCAGATGTGTTAATCTCAAAACCAAAAACACAATAGCATAGTCACAATATGGCAACTCTGATAAGATTTCATTAAGGCAAAAATCGCGAACATTAGAACATAACATGCCGTATACATAAATCAACTTTAGCAGAGTGTCATCAATGCGTCAGTTCAACAAAGCATAGATTCAGTTGTTTGTCTATTTGCGTCAGTTTAGTGAACACCTACCCTAGCCACTAATTAGCATTGGCATGTTGGGCTTCATGCAAAACAATTTAGGACACCAATTTGGAAAACATCTAGCTATGGTCTCTGTCAAAAGTAAGCAGTTGGTACCTAGAAAGGAAAAGCAAACCGACAAATCACAATTTCATTGTCATAGTTACCCTCCAAGGTTTAGGTCAGCACTCAGGTTCAGTCTTCGTCTTCAGGAAATCAGTCGATTCGCCATCAGTCAAAATCTCAGCTCCGGGAAAAGGGGGCACTTCCCTCATAAGGAGGTAAAGTGTAAATGGGCAATCTAAGGAAGAAGATGGTTTTAATAAACCAATCAGTCACCAAACAGAGTGACAGAGTTTCTGGATCAAATCAATAGCATTCCCTAAAACCTCTCTCTGGCTCCCCGGGTCACGAGTTTTTATCGCTTTTTCGTTGTACATTCCCCTAAAATTTCATTGGTCCATGGTTATACCCCACTATCTTTATCCAGTTAGAAAATAGAATATGTCATTAATCTTTCACCCCATATTAGTTTACAGGCATTTTATTGGTCCATATGATTGACGTCGTCAGAGGTAGCCCGTCCGGTATGATTTCATCCTTCTGTAATTCTTTGCACATCTTTTGGTCAGTAGCTCCATTGTCTTCATCGGTTTAAACGACCTTGTACATTATATTAGTCTACACTGTTGCCTTTCGATTAAACATTTCTACAAGCAGTATGAATTTCATGAGAACGGATCCACTGTGGTTACATTCAGCTTCTAGTTTGAAGAAAACAAGAGGTCATGTCCTTTCACGAGTCAGCACACTGCACGTTAGAGAAACACATTTAATATGAGAGCCAGGCAGCTAAGCTTCGGCTCATGCTAACTTAAGGCCTACAAGATTTATTTTAGCGTAACTTTAATAACATAATCATTAATAATTAGTGCAAACCATTCTTTAATTCAAATATTCATAGGCATTAGTAAATTTTTATTAATCCACGTATACATTGGCGGCCACTCCCCGTGGTCACATTTTAAGTGCTCGTTTTAGCAAAACAGGTTAATACATCTTCTATATGGCATTACCACACATTAGTTCATAAACATTTCATGTTAATATAGATTTTATAAGCTACGCTCTCTCAAGTGCTAGCAGCACTTTTGGGAAGCGGCCACTGTTAATGTTTTCATTGAGTGCTCACATGTGCAGGGCACTTCATAATTCAACAATTTAACTAGTGTGATTTTCCAGTTGCACAAACCGGACAAAAAGTGATACTGCAGCAGAATTGTAATTTTTCCTCACAACAAAAATATTTTTGTCACGGAGGAACCTCTTTCCCTAGAAATCTCAACTATTTATAAGACTGGGTGTTAACTTCCATCTTCCTTCCTGTAAACACAATTATTCATGCAATTAACAGGAGTAATTTTATATGGCTTTTGAGATGGATAACAACTGGCAAACTGTTACTGACTATTCACAAGCTTAAAAGTTTGTTGACGCTCACCTACTGAGGGTGATTCCTCCCAGGAATGCTTACAAACCTGCTTCTAGTACCAGACTTGAAGAAATGTAAATTACTCCTTTCCTGCAGAATTTCTGTGTGAGCAAATCTCATTTATGAGTATGAATAAACAGCATTTTATATTATTTTAAACAGGAAGGCGATTTTCTTTCATATGTGACGTTGAAGTGCATTTAAATTTGCACTTGTGAGGAACTGATTTAGAGCGTGGCAGGCAGGGCTCTCTGTCTTTAATGTGTTGCTACTTTGCTTGCAAAACTTTCAGCCGGCACACTCTATTTAGAGTCATACAGACTGTCAGATATCCTTCTGAGGTGCTTGCATTGCCTCTATCGATAGAAAGGTTACTCTTACGACCTGACATGATAAAGGATCAAACCCTCCGCCCTAACCCACATAGGCAGATGGTCTGATGCCCTTTTTTTCTGCCTGTCACTACCAGGCAAAACCTTGTGGTGATGAACAGAAAAACAAAAATAAAGACATCAGCACTCAGGGGAAAAAAGTGGGTTTGTGGGTCATTAGGTATTTGTTTTTCACAAACAAGCTCACTTCAGAGTGTGACTTTAGAGGTGAAGCAGCAGCACCTACTCTGAAATCAAAGATTACACTTGAGCCAGAGGGGATCTCTAAATTTGGGGCCTGTGGTCCAGCCAGGGTGACGGATTAAAGTACTCTGCCACCCCTATGGACGACAGACCGCCCAACAAATTCTAAATAAGGCCCTACCTCTCAAGTAAGTTAATGATAGGGGGCGTGGCCAGGACTAGCATGGAGTAAGCCACGTGTCTAGGGAGCTCCGGGACCCAGGGCCGCTTAACCACGTCCTTGACCCATCCTGAACCGTATTTAAGCGGGGAATATGCTGCCCACTTCCCCATGACCTTGGGAACTCCGATAGGAGCCGCCAGAGCTGGAAATAAGACCTTAAACTAACTATTTTACTTTCTGCTCGTGGCGCACCCAGAATGGCGGCCGCCACCGGAGAGAGCTAGAATTTACAGTGACATTTAAAGACAGCATGCCTTGAGAATAGCGGAGACCATCGGGCGCAGAAATTGGATGGGAGAGGAAGCTGTGGTACTCCCAGAAAAGGGCACAGGAACTCCAGGGCGTAAACTCAGTGCCGCGAGGGCTCGCACGCCTAGGAGGGCAGAGGCGACCGAGCACGGCCATGGAAGAGAACAAACAGGAGAGGTATCCAACACAGTGTGCGACTCGCTGACACCGCCGAGCGGAGCCCCGGGCGCCCAGCGAGACTGGGGCGATGCTGCATCGTGGAACCTGGCAGACAGTGAGAGACCATAGAACACAACGTACAGTGAACATTCCTGTCGACTTGGCCGGTAGGAGCGAATGTAATGGACAACCGGGTCAAAGCGCTGGAAAGCAGAGCAGAGGACGCAGAAAACAGGGCAAGACGCAATAACATCAGAATCGTAGGGAGCCCGGAAAAAAGGGAAGGCCCTGACATGGTGGAATTCCTGGAGATCTGGATTCGGTCAGATGTAGCCCCAGAGGGGCTGTCCACATTTTTTGCCCTGGAAAGAGCTGACAGAGTACCCAGCAGGCTGCCACCTCCAGGGGCTCCCCCGAGGCCAGTGATAGCGAGACTTCTCCACTTCCGATACAGAGATCACATACTGCGTCAGGCACGGCAACAGGGTACCCTGACTATTGAGAACAGTAAAGGATCCATCTTCCCAGATTTCTCCTGGGATGTGCAACTACGACGAGCAGACTGTAACTCTGTGAAGTGCTAACTTCGCGACTTGGAGATCCCTTCTTCAATGCTGTTTCTGGCTAGACTCCGGGTGGTCACCCCGACTGGCACAGAATTCTTCTCCACACCGGAAGACACTTAGGTGGTCATTCTGACTCTGGCGGGCGGCGTTTGCCACCCGCCAGGCGGGAACCGCCATTTGGCCGCTACGTGGTCAAAAGACCGCTGCCGGCATTTCAACCTTCCGGCTGGGCCGGCGGGCACTAACCATGTTAGCGCCCGCCGGCCCATCAGGAAGGAGGCCTGCAACACTGAAGCCGTTCCCGCCAGCCTCTTCCTGGCGGTGAAAACCGCCAGAAACAGGCTGGCGGTAAGGGGGTCAGAATCCCCAGGGCAGCGCTGCCCTGGTGGATTCACCCAGCCGGAGGAAAAACGGCGGGAAACCGCCGGCCCCGGTTTTCTGACCCCGGCTTTACCGCTGCGGTCAGAATGGGCTTGGAAGCACCGCCAGCCTGTTGGCGGTGCTTCCGTCATTCGCGACCCTGGCGGTCAAAGACCGCCAGGGTCAGAATGACCCCCTTAGTCTTGGTTGGAATCTCACACAACATCAGACCTGACTAACAATTCGCAACACGACAAGAAACGAAGGCGTCCTAGATCGAGAAGGCAAGAGGAAACACAAAGAAGAGACCCACCTAACCCAGATGAAGTACAAAAAAAAAGACGATGTGTAGTGGAAGCGGTAGCAATGCTAGGTGAAGGAACTAGGAGATCAAACATGGCTTCACCCTCGAGCTCACAGAAAGAAGATGACCATTCTGATAACGAAACTGCGACCTCCACCCAATCGAGTGTTATCCTACCTATGATTACTTCTGGAACAGCGGATGAAATAATCTGAATAAGAAGCACAGGTACAGACTGCCCTCGCCACCGTTAAACAGAGTCATTTAGCAGAAACTTCATATGGTGAGATAGCTTGGCAGGTGAAATGCATCTTGCCTATAATCTCAAGGTCGACAATCTACATAGAAAACTTTTCTCTTACACTACCCGCTACATTAATGGATGGTGGGGAAGGGCGGGCCCGGAGGAATCCCGGGGCTTCCAACTGAGAAGAACCGAGCACACCACCCCCTAACCGCTGTGGGCCACACAGTGGAGACTATGATCATGGTTGAAACACTGCTTTTGTTTAAAAGTTTGGGCGAAGACAACATGTCCTTTGTCCTGGGGAAGGGGAGTTGGGGAACCAGTTACTTAGTTATACTGCAAAATACGCTGAGTTGCCTGGGCAAGATGCATATTTTTAAATCAAGAGGAGACTACTACCTGTCCGATGAGTGGTGCATTGAATTTGAAATTTCTCACATGGAATGTTAGAGGTATTCGCTCTATGGCCAAGTGTCACAAGGTATTCTCCTTTATTGCTCAACGGGGAATCCATATAGCGATGCTCCAGGAGACACATTTAGATGTTAAAGAAAGTCAGGCTCTCCAAAAGCGCTGGAGGGGTCGAGTCTTTTGCACCACCTACTCGGCCTTTGCTGGGGGACACTGATCTGGATTAAAGCAGGGGTACCTTACCAACATACGTCAGCCATCACTGATCCACTGGGTCGAAGTACTGTGATCTCAGGAAAACTAGATGGTAGGGAGATAACACTGGGAAGTATATATGGCCCAACCTTGATCAAGGAGCCTATCTGACCTCCTTATCAACAAAGCTGGCAAGTCACCTAGCGGGCAGATAGTCTTGGGTGGAGACTTCAACTGCATAGCAGATGTAACACTAGATAGATCCCACCCCCCTTTGCCCTCTTCCCCAACCACTAGAACTGCCCACTCATTCCGGACATGGCAACAAAACTGGGGATTAGTAGACACTTGGCGCGTCCAGCATGCAAAGGACCGAGACTATTAATATTACTCTCCCATGCATGATTTACACGTCAGATTAGATTCTTTTCTCTCCTCACCAGAGATACATAGGCTAGCACATACGAGCAAATACCTCACTCGCACATTTTCAGACCACAATCCTCTTCTCCTCACCCTGAATTGGACCGGGCAAGGGCACCAAAACTTACTTGGCGACTTCAACTTTCTATGTTAGAGGATGAGGCGTTTAAGCAATCCATTGGTCTGGCAATAGATACTTACTTCGAAACTAATGAGGGATCGACTACTTCCACGCTGGTGGAGTGGGACGCGTTCAAGGTGGTCATTAGAGGGAGATGTCTTTCTGCGGCAGCCGGAGAGAGACGTACGCTGCTGCGTGATATAGAGAAGGCTGAAAGAAACCAGAGAGAGTTAGAGCGACAATGCCCCAAGACTCCAGACTTGCGAGCACTGCTCACATCAATGCGTGACTGACAAGGCTGCGTTGTTTCGACTCTAGAACCTTCCTAACACAAACTCACGCGGAGGGTGATCGAGCAAATTTATTACTGCCATGTCTGGCGGACCCGGCAAAGAGGGGCTCAGTGATAGTCGAACTTACACAACCCGGAGGTGTTTGTATTAACTCTCAATCGGCCATAAATGATGAATTTCGGAAATATTACGCGGATCTATACACTAGCAAGACACATCCCCCCCATGAGGAAATACGGGCCTTCTTACAACATTTACCACTCCCTGCAGTGTCGGCCTTAGATGCGGCTGAGCTGGGAGCGCCGATCACGGTGCCGGAAGTGAAAGAAGCAATAGCTTCTATGGCACGTAATAAAACACCTAGCCCAGACGGGTTTCCAATAGAATTTTACTCGACCTATTTATCCAAACTGGGACCTAGACTAGTGGCGGTTTTTGAGGCGGCAGCTGAGAGCCAGACATTACCTGTGTCTGCTCGAGAAACCCTGATAATACTGCTCTTAAAACCGGGGAAGGTGCCAACGGATGTGGCTTCTTACCACCTGTTGTCGATGCTCGCAACAGACTATAAGATATTGAGTAAAATACTAGCGGTTCGACTCATGCAACACATGCCACATTTAATACACAGAGATCAGGCTGGATTTATTCCAGGATGCCAAACAGCACAGAATATACGGCGCCTTCTAGCCTTAATACAGAGTGATGGATATGATAAAAGTAGGGCGGCAGTCTTCGTTATTGAATTTGAGAAAGCGTTTGATAGTCTGGAGTGGAGATACTTATATGAGGTCCTCCACAAGTTTGGGGTGGGAAACTGTTTTATAGCCTGGACAAAAATACTGTATGCTGGACCGATGGCCAGAGTCAGAAAAGGCACCACCTCTCTGATAGCTGTAGAGTGGAGAGGGGAACTAGACAGGGTTGCTCCCTTTTCCCTCTGCTATTTCCATTAGAAATCAAACCATTGGCTTGCAAGGCTAGGGAGGGCGGAACATATGGGGGTATCACTCTGGCGGCTCAGACCCATCATATAGCATTATACGCAGATGACCTCCTGGTCTTCTTGAAGGATACAGAGGGTGATCTGCAAGGCGTTCAGGTGCTGCCAAGAGACTTTGGTGATTTATCTGGGCTCAGGGTTAATTGGCAGAAATCCAGTCTCTTTCCGACTGAGGAGGAGAGGAACCCTCCCCCGAATATAGGAGAATTACAATGGGAACCCAGGTGTCTAAAATATCTAGGAGTCCATGTATTCCATGACTGCCAGAACCTGTTCGACGGTAATATTCAGCGGGCGCTGAGGGGCATTAAGAGCTCAATGGGATTTTGGACCACACTGCCCATTTCGGTTGCGGGCAGAGTGGTACTTCTGAAGAGGATAACCCTCCCCAGACTATAATATTTTTTCACGACCCTGCTGGTATGGATTTCAGAGAGTTTCTTTAGGGACTTGGACTCTCTGATAATGGGATTTATCTGGGGGACGGGCAGGAGGAGGCTAGCACTAGCAGTGATGAGACGGGCTACTGAAGAGGGAGGACTGGCTATCCCAGACTTTGAGGCATATTACTTAGCAGGCCAACAGCAATGGCTGACCAGATGGGCGGCAGACCGTATGATGCTCGGTCACGAAATATTACCATTTACCCCCAAACTTCCCTCATTGGCTAGAGTCATTTTAGGCCTCAGCCCACCTGTGCTTCCTAGATCCCAGGCACTGGAAGTAATCCATAAATGTTGGAGACAACACCTTTGCAAGACACAGTGTCCCCGGCCCTATGCCCCCGTGACGCCAATGCGGTGCCTGTTAGAACTTCCACATAAGGGCAACTGGGGTGGGATAAAGAATTGGGAGAGGGCAGGAGCCACCACCCTGGGCGCCCTGTACGAGGTAGACTCCCTGTTGCTCTTCGAGGACTTTCGAAGCCGATATCAAATCCCAGTGGGGAACTTCCTGCTTCACAGAGCAATCACAAATATGATGAGTAAACACTGGCACACTGATAATTCGGAACCACCTATCTCGGAGATAACACAATAACTTGTTAGCGCAACAGGGACAAATAGAGCAGTGACCTACCTTTATAGAAACATAGGAACTACATTTACACTCCCACTAACAGTTCTTAAACAAAAATGGGAAAGGGATCTGGGGGCCGCCATAGAGGACAGAGACTGGGAGGAAATACTGACTTGGAATCCGAGGGCCTCTAGGAATGCTCGATTTAAATTGATTAACACATATGTCCTACATAAAGCATATCTGACTCCGGGCAGAATCAAGAAGCACTTCGGGGCCCTTCGAACTGGCTGCCCCAGATGCCATGAGGAGGGTGCGGAATTTATACATTTGTTCTGGGTCTGCCCAACCCTACAGGAGTACTGGCGTGAGATAACACAACTCCTATCTGACATTAGTGACAGAGAAGCGCTGGGTAACCCCAGACACTGCTTACTAGGGGAATATCGACACCAACCCAAACAAAAATACACTAATCAGTTCCAAGATTTAGCCCTAGTTCTGGCCAAAAGAGAGATCGCAATGACGTGGAAAGCAGCAGCAGGACCACGCGTACAAATGTGGAAAAGGGAAGTCCTTAAGAGGGCTAAAGCTGAAGAGACGATTAGGCACAGGGAGGCGCGGAAGGGCCAAGGCGCCATGGAAAGGGCCAGGGCTTAGAGCACTCTGGTGAATGAATGGGTACAGCAAGGAGAGGAAGCACTAGACGCCTGACTACTGTGAAGGACCACTGACCTGGTAGCGCAATCCCCTCGACACCACACACTTTGTAAGGAAGCAATAGTACACTCAGACAGGGACATACTGCCCACATACATGAACGGAACATATAAACTGTCAACCCACAAGGAGTTTCAGTCTTCTAGACATTTACTGATAACCAGCACTCACCAGGCACTCAAGCGACAATTGGGAAAGATGGGGGGGCGGGGGGAGGTTTGATTCCCTCGGGAAGTGGGATACACTATAGCAGCAGGCGAAAGGCTGTAAATACTATTACTCGTCATTGGCCTTACCTTAACTGAAAATTCATGTACAGTTTAAGATTTCATGACAGTTGCGATTATCACTCTGGATGATAACTAGAACATCTAATGATTAGATACACCATCTTCAAACTGCTGTAATTTACCATCATTGACTCTAAATGTCCACCCTGGGAGGAAATGTTTTGTACAGCGAATTCTGTATTGCATGTCAAAAACCAATAAAAAGATTTAAAAAAAAAAAAAAAGTAATTGATGATAATATTTGATATGCAGGGACTTAGACAACCTAAGTATAAGATGAGTCCGTGTTTTCTTGATTAGACAATAATCTTTCTAATTAGAAAGTAACCCCAAGTCACTCTAAAAACACAATAATCACTGATGTTTTTCATTTTTTGTGTTTATCCACATAACAAATATGAAACAAAAACTAGACTAGCTTGCAGCAGCGGCCGCCGCATATGTCAAGGGGGGAGGGTGACTGTGGACAACAGGTGAAACATAAAAAAAAAAGAAAAAGAACACACTTACCTCCGCCACCCATCTCCTGCCGCCTTGCTTCTCTTGGGACACCAGCACAGGCTCACCAGCAATCCTGGCGCTGCTTACATGCTAATCTTAGCATGTAAGCAGAGTCAGGATTGATCTGAGCGATAGTAACTGCCGCTCAGACACAAGCCTGGAATCTGTGCAGTTTCTCGAGCCCGGCTCGTATACAGCCGGGTTGGAGAAATCTAAGTGCGCATGTGTGTTTGGTCGGCCTCCGACAGCTGGCCAAACACACATGCGCACTTAGTGCTCTCTACCCTCCTCACCCCTCTCGTGGTCCAGCCCTGCCCCTCCCTTCACCTTCTGGCTGAGCCAGCAGATGAAAAATTATGAAAAAGAAAATGATAGCAAGCTATCATTTTATTTTTCATCTGCTGGCTCAGCCACTGGAGGGAGGCCCCTCCACCACTGCGAAGGAGCGGTCCCTGCTAGCTTAGCTCTAGAGTGATGGTTACCATGTCTACATAAGAGATCTTTACTGGTATCACTAATCTATCCGTTCACACACATCATTCTTTCATTATTAAAAAGCATATTGATGTGTTAGTCTTTATTTAAACAAAAACATTAGGCTTATTCACCTTTTGCTAAATACACAGAACAGGCACAATAAGTTCTCATACAGCTATGCGGCAAATTGCCTACAGTATTGGACTCAAATAGAAAACATCAAGAGTATTGCATGGGTCTGGGATCCTGACCAAACAACAGTATTCATCAGCTTCAATCTCTAATACATCTCTTATGTCTAAAATATGTAATCCTGGGTAATATGATTAAAGATACTAGACTGCTCTTTTCCAAATCAAATATCTTAGAGGCATCAGAAACCATTTACGTCCCACAAATATTTAGAAGTGCTAGTGTAGGTACTAGTCTAATTTCACATTGATAATGCATGATAGTGACTGATTAGTAGTGCTACCTAAATCTTCCAGTGTCCATATCAAATCCATTGTTTATTCAGCAGGACAATTAGACTTGCAAGCAAAAGAAATCTGACCCCCTGTCTCCATGCTGTATTTAGCTTACCGCAACATCACTACATAAAATGATGAAACTTTTCAAACACTTACCCCCAGTCCAAGCCAGGTCCTTCCTGGACAGGATTCAAGCATCCAGAGACCAGTTTCAGGGTATCACCCTTCATCAGCCAGGCTAGCTTGAATCCAGTGGCACGGTAAGCAGGGGGCCCATGTCTAGACATACCCTAGCCACTTAGGGCACACAAGGCAACATCACAAAATAAAATGATGGACGGAGTGTTGAAACATTTCATACACTCATCCCCAGTCACAGATCTGGGTTTACTCCATTGTTATTTTGTTTGCCATGTCACCACAGTTTTGGCCCAGCCATATGCAAATCAGTCTTGACCCTGCTCCCAATGGGAGCAGTCCAGCCCGAACCGCCAAACCAGGTCCTGCCTGGACAGGATTCAAGCATCCTTAGACCGGTTTCAGGGTATTACCCTTTATCAGCCAGGCTACCTTGAATCCAGTGGTGCAGCAAGCAAGGGACCCACGTCTGGGTATACCCTAACCACTTAGAGAACACAAAGCAACATCACAAAATAAAATGATGAACAGATTGTTGAAACTTTTCAAACACTTACCCCCAGTCACAGTTGTGGGGTAATCCATTGTTATTTTGCTTCCCACGTCACTCCAGTTCGGAAACAGCCATATGCAAATCTGTCTTGACTCTGCTCCCTATTTAGCATACCACCTCTTCAAGAGCACATCACCTTCAAAATCTGCTGCTTTACTGGCAATGCCATACTCCTTAAACACCCTCCTACTTAAGTGAAACCCCGACCAAAGCTGAAGCATCAAGAAATAGCAGAACAACAGATGTCACCTCTGGACATTCCATGAGCACAGAAAGTAAAAATATCTGAGCAAGCCTTTTCTTTCCTCTTTACACCATATGGAACAAACTACCTGAGAAGATGTACCAAATTCCCAACTTGCTGTCATTTCGCAATGCACGTTCGGTGCACATGATGTCCCCCTCCGACAGCTCCTAACTGATCCATTTTCTTTCCCTTAACTCCTCTTCTGTGTTCTACTAGATCAATGTGATTGTCTTCATGAATTCCCTAATGTTCTTTATAATTTTGCTATTTTGTTTTTGCCTGTGAAATTGTCTGTGAAATGCTCAGCTGCCCTTTTTGTAATAAGCCCTGTAGGAAGAATTGACTAAACCTCTCACCAGATCAAAACGATTTTATTGGTTCTGTCTAGCCAGTGATGGCAGGAAGCACTGCAAGACCTGCACAAGTTGCATCAGAAAGGTGTCCCAGTGAAGAACATGTCAAAGAAACATCACTTGCAGAGCAGTGGTCAATATAGAGTTAACGTCATTGTCACTTGACAGGAGGGGGACGAGAACATCCTCATAATTATTAAACACTTAACTTGGTTTGCAAAGGCATGCCCCTGCTAAGACCAGATATGATCTACCACCTCCGAGCGAAATTCTTTGTGCTCTATTGGAGGCTAACCTGACTGAGCACAGACCAGGATAGAAATTGGAAAGAGGTTGATAATGTTCATTCTGTACTGACAGATGTCAAGTTAAAGCCCCACGAGAAGGTCAGGTGTAGTCAGTATGTTTCTAAATTGATGCATGCCTACAGCTTCTCAAGAACAATTGCACAGGAATTGCTTCCTAATAAACCATATCTGGGATGACTGCTCTATTTTACATCTGCATCAGTTTCTAATTGTATGTCGAAATATCAACAACATACACATTGGGCTACTAAAACATCAAGAAGGTTAATACATACAGGTAAGTATTGATTTACTATTTTTAATTCCTCATTTATGTACCCTGAAGATATATGTCATCAAGGTACATATTTATGAAGTTAAATAAAATAAACATATATTTACATATGTAGATTTACCTCCGTGATATTTTGGTCCACGTTATTTTGGTCACCATATTCTTGTATTACGGTATTCTGGAGTTCATATTAGGGATATATACCAGGCATATGATGGACATTTAAAAGGTCAGTGAAAGCCTGGAAAATTAAATTTGCATTTTTTGTGTTATGCTGGGTGTGCCAATGTATTCTTGGTATGAGGGAACCCATTTCTATCATTCACATACCATGTATCTCCTCTCAAACCTCACTAAAGTCACAATTTTCTTTCCTTTAGGCCTCCCTGGAACTAGACCCCAAGGGATTCATGCAGCCCAAAGTTCCTATTGTTTTGAAGCTGGTCCCACGGAGGAAAGCAGCACATCAGGAGGAATAACATTGGATTTAACAATCAACAAGTTAAACCCTAATCTTGTGCCTGCTATGATGCCAACTAGCACCACCTGCCACCTGATAACAATATAATTATTTTTTATTTTTGCATTAAAATACAAAGTAATTTGAAGTAGCCCTTCTGCCACATTGAACTGGGGGATACAATTTCTAACTTTATTAATTATAATAATTTGTTTTTCCGAAACTACAAAGCAGTAAGAATCAATTATACAACAGGCATTGTGATAGGACTGACAGCCTTTGGCTCGAAAAAGAAGTCCTCAAGACGTTTTCAGTCCCAAGAGAAACCCTTACCAAAGCAAACATTAACAGGCCAGAAAACGTTGATAGAAGTTACTGCTTAATTATTGGCAAGAAAATGTACTTGTGAATAGCTACTATATAGAGACAAGTTCCGGTATGTCATTTTTGTGTTACCTCTTTTTAAAAATCAAAATGTCAAATCAAAATTACATTTAGTTAAATCAAAATAAAATTCTCATGCCAAGCCAAAATAAGGGTTCCTTTCGGAGTTACACTTGGGCTACGTACTTTTTGCACAAATGTTGAATTCTTTGGTCGATTTTTTGTCAAAAACACCTCCAATTCTTCCTCGTCAGACCGTAATAGGTTTTTTTGTTTACTTTTAATATTTGTCTAACATTAGAAATCTTGCTGAGAAAGTAAGAACTTTGAATGTGGAGTAGGAGATTCACTGCTTTTTACTGAGGTCACAGAGTACTATTTTCATACTGAAATCCACAAGACAGCAGGTGGTTCTTTATTGAAAGTTCGATTGCACAACAGTCGTATTTCAATATGGTTCATCCTAAAATACGAAAGAGAAAAACACACGAAAGAGAAAAACACATCTTGTAACAAACGGCATGGTGGCCACATCCAGTGAATTTCAATCAGTAACATATAAAAGTGATTCTTTTAAAGTACAGTTTTCAACCCTGCCGTTCAATCAAGTGGAAGGGTGCGCCATGCCTCCTTCACAGATTGTCTGACTTTACCCAGGGACCAGTGCACAGCGATCCTGCCCTCTACTCCAAATCATTTCATGCTTGCCTAATCATCTCTGAAATTCATATATGGGTTTTTCTTTACTCGTGCTCCGTTCAATCCTTATTGCAACTCATCAAGGGAAGGGGCATGAAACAATTCAGCACTGTGGACCAGATGTATGATGCAGTTTTGTCGGTCGCAAACAACCCACATGGCCATTTGCGACCGGTAAAAGGCTTCTGGCCATGTACCATCCCTATTTTGTGACTCGGTAACTTGTTACCGACTCACATAACAGGAATTGTGAGTCACTATTAGGGAGGAATGTGCAAAGGGCGTCCCTTCCTAATAGCTTGTCGCAGGGCTATGTAAGAATGTTTTGCGCCCCGTGAATGCGGTCGAAAAACATTCACAATTACCACCAACTTCAAGTTGGTGGTAACACATTCGCAAATGGGAACTGGTCCCATAGGGACCCCTTCCCCTTTGTGAATGTGGGTGCAAACATTTCCCATGGACCACTGCCTACTGATAAAAAATGAAATGAAAACTTTTGTTTTCTTTTTAAATGCATCACGTTTTCCCTTAAGGAGAATGAGCTGTATTTCAAATACGAAAAACTGCTTTATTTAAAAAGCAGTCACAGACATGGTGGTTCCCTTCCCCTTTGTGAATGTGGGTGCAAACATTTCCCACCGACCACTGCCTACTCATAAAAAATGAAGTGAAAACTGTTCAGTTTTCTTTTTGAAACACATCACGTTTTCCCTTCAGGAGAACAAGCTGTATTTCAAAAACAAAAACTGCTTTATTTAAAAAGCAGTCACAGACATGTAGGTATGCTGTCCCCAAGAGGCCATTTTCCCTGTGAGTGCAGCAATTCCCAATGGGGTCACAAATTGCGACCAATAGTAATGAGGTAGGTCATTCGTGCTCTACACTGTTGTACATTTTGTTTTGGGACTCGCAATTTGCAGTTCCCAAAAGGATCACAAATTGCGATTTGCAAAACAAAATGTCATACATCTCACCCTGTGTGCTGCTTAGTTTCAAGCAGGCATTGTTCGTGAATATCATCTAGGTCCAGTGCTTAATTTGAACCAGTGGTTTGCAGCGCTCAGCATGGCACTTAATTGTCAACACTGGCACTTATGACAGACTGCCACATGTTGGAGCTGTTTGTGTAGTTTAGAGACGGACACAACAACAGTTGTCTAGTATTTCTATTTATATTAAAAATGACTATACCTGTACCCAAAGCTATTCTTGCAGTTTTGGTGGACTGGAACAGTCAGAACTGTCACACTTGTAGAAATGTGATGGTTAATAGCTGTGTTGATACTGTATTTGGCAATACTGACAGCAGTAATAGGCGCTGCGAGCGAAAGTGGCCTCCCGACCAGGATCCTAGCACTTATGGTTTTTTTTTTACAAATTTAGCACAATCTAGGTTTCTTAATTTAAGGAGACATGCTTATGTTGTAGATATAACAAATGGAATTTGTGCAGGTCAGAGTCCTACTGCAGATATGAAAAAGACCACATCCAACTCTGGATAACCATAACGTTTGGATACAATATGCCAATCATTTATATTTGGCATATTACGGTATGTGTATGACTGAAAAAGGAATATGATATATGGTAGAATTATGTTTTTCAGAACTGAAACCATCTTAAGTTCAACCATTAATAGAAAGAGGAAGAGGTGACCAAAGGTGAAGACTTCATTAATTGAGCCATGTTTTCAGCCCACCATCATACTGCGGGTCCTGCAGTAAGAAACCCTAAAACCCTTGAATCTTTGTGTTTATACCCTTACCACAGGTGCCCACGCTCATCACCCTTCATTCCCAACACAAGGAAGATGAATGATTTGGACCAGTTAACCCACAGGCCTCAATATTGCCCAAGTTTGTCTCACAGCAAGATTACACTTAGGGCCAGATTTTTCAAGGTTTTGCATTGTCCTTAACCCCACTGATGTAATGGAATTTTCAGTACTGTCCCTCATGTCACAGTGATTACCTATGAGTCACAGTTTATGCAATATGTTAACCAGAGTACTAATAGGTTAGTTGTAAAGTGGTGCACTGAAGAGCCATATTAACAGGCATTCACACTAAGTCAGTAGCTTGAGAGCAAAATGGTTTAGCATTATACGTTCATGTTTAAGGAATTTATTTGCCTTTATGTCATAATTAGTGATAAAAACATACAGTCTGCATTAAAAAATATTAGATTTTATGCAGGAAACGTTTTAGAAGCCATATGCAAATGTAGAGAATGTAGTATCGCTATATACTCACATAAAAGGGTTAACAGAGTCTTTTTGTTTTGAATTTATTGTAACCTGAATAAGTCTGGTAGCTTATTAATATTGAATTTATGGTTTAGAACTCTAAATGTAAATTAAAGGCATAAAGAATGTGCTGTTTTCATTCATTTGCATTGGCTTAGGTGAGGCCTGCAAGGCTCTGCTTCATGACTGTGCTGAAAATGTTATGTCATTCTTGTTAATGTGAATTTCCTTTCAGACATAATTCTCATGAGAAAACTAGTTTGGCAAGAGATACTCTATTGTTTTATGCACAGCAAGCTTGTGAGCTAAACCTTGAGACCCATACATTCAGGAACTGTGGAATGAATATGTATATAAAATGTTTCAAATTTGCATGGAGCGGTACAGATGGAAGCCGTTCACATGAAGATCCTGAGACTTTTCTCTGATGTTGCAGTCTGAATCGCATGACTGTTTGCGTTTGGACATTTCCACCTTTTGCATCATATGGAGTGATGGATGGATGAATCATCGCGCCCCATGAAATTTAATACACCGTTCCCTCAGTTGGACTTTGGTCAGAATCATATTTTCCCCACTCTTCACTGCTTGCTGAACCCACTGAACCTTAGGAGTTACAGACCTCTCTACCCTATTCCCCCTCTGAACTGTTTTGCTGAGACATAGGTACATATTTTCTTTAACCCAGAGGAGAAGACTCTTGACCTAGCTTGCCTGCCCTTTATATTTACTTTTTGTCAATCTTATTTAGTTTCCTGATTTCCCAGATTTTCTTTTTCCAAAATCTTTTTGTCCTTTTTATGCTTTTGCCTTTTTGCCAACATGTGTTCATCCCAGCACATGCGAAATGGATTTGTTAATTTGTAGATTTTCGACTTGTCCCGGTTGCCAAGGATTGCAAACCTTAGGATAGCTAAATGACTAACAGGATTAGGGAGCACATGTTTCCTCGTTTTCAGTGCTTTCTATTGATTTTGTGCGTTGCTGTTATTGAGTACTTAGTCATTTTGATGTTAGTCCGTCTGAACTTCTTTATGAGGTTCGGGCAACCCATTATGATTTTGTATCTTTATGGTCTTGTTTTGATAATTATATATGTCACTCTAAGCATTAACCTGTAATAAAATCCTTGAACTTTATTTCAGCATGGAGTATCATTTGTGTGGACAAATGAGTCATACTGTGAATTTAAATGATTGCTAAAGTTTTGATGCCTTATGTCTTCAAACTCTTACATACTGGGTAAAAAAGATTCTTCAACTTCGCCCTAGCATAAGTCCTGAGAAGGAGATATGCTACAACATCACACAAAGTGGGAGCAAGGGTGACTCAAAACCTAAGTGAGATTTATCAAGCAGCGCAAGGCCACTTCATGTGGCCCTGCCTGGCTTGCTAAATCTAGAGTAACATAAGGCAGTAACATGAGCTTTTCTGCAGCAGGGAGATGTTCTATGGGTAGAGCATGGGTGTTCCCAAGCATCGACCCATGGATTTTGATGCAGCCCCAGATTTACCATTAGTGGTAGACCATGTAATGCGTCAAAAGCTACACCTCCCCAGGTGAAGCGTAATGATGAGAAATAACTTTATTTCTCCTTGTTTTTTCTCTTTCTATGTGTGCTGCATTCTATCAGAGGAAAGTGTCTCTGAAGATTGTTTTTGTGCAGGTTGGTGGCTCTTCCTGAACAAAAACAATCCTACCTACTACTTAGGCACCCTTTCATCATGATGCAATAGTGCCTGCATTTGTGCTAGGCAGCCAAAAGTGCGCCAGGACTAGGAAAGGACATGAATGCACTGTATGATGGTAAATATGTTGTTTGACACACCGTAACAAGGTAGCTTGATGCATTGCACTGCGTAAAAGAATGATAATTCTTCCCCTTTGACTGGAGAGTCTTGGGTGGTGAATGAATATCGTGACATCATCAGAATAGTAGGAGCAATCTTCAATCTCAGGTGTCCACTTATGCCAACTATGTGAAGTGTATCTGCAAGACATTCCATTTTCTACCCAAAGCAGGAGGTACAACAGCGAACATCCTAGTCTGGAGCCCATTGGTAGATGTTCCAAGAGGATTCCATTGGTTAGCCAGCTGCCTGACAGTAGAGTGTACAATTAACTGACATATTTTATAAACAGTGGGTGAAACTACATCCTGGCTAATATGGTGAACAGATAGTCTCGGGCCTCTGAGTCAAATATTTTTTCAAAGCCAACATGGTCGACTGCAGTGGGGCACTCCTGATTGTTGGCAAAAAGTAAATGTATTGTGGATGTGTTGATACTGAGGATGGAGGACTTTTTCAATGAAAAACCTGTTTGATCTGTGTAGATCAGGGAGTAAAAACTGTGCGCCAAAAGCTTTGCCAAGGCCCTTGCCAATATTTTTGCTCCAACATTAATTAAGCTAGTGGGCCTACAAGATGAACATTAATCTGTGGGAGCCCAGGTGAGCACTGTGATGGTCGCTTCATGCAAGAATGAAGGCGAATACAATCTGCAAGCAATCTGGCAATCACTCTCTCGAGATAGTGGTCAAGCTTGTCGATTAATTGTTTGAACAGCCCAGCTGGTGTCTTGCCCATTTGGAGCTGAACTACCACCCCTCCAAGTTCCGCAACAAAAATATTTCTCTCCTACTGGCTAGACTTAAAAGGGGACAATTTCTTTATCAGGATGGTGTCTAAGAATATCAAGGGAACAAGTCATAGGAAGAGATTTGACCTTGGATGTGCAGACCCAGGTAATAAGGGTCCATGACCATTTTGCTTCATTCATTACACACTACATCCAGATGCCCGCTTGTATCGTGTCTTCTACGTACCTGCTTTATTTCCACACTCATACAGTATATTTGCTACTGGGATGCCTTGGGCCACCTGCTTGCATTCCTTGGTCAGCTACTGGTACATGGGTAAATGGATATGTCTTAAAGCTTGAAGTGGCCATTACTCTTTCTGTGGCATATTCCCTTCAGGCGCAGCCTGCTGCCCGATACCCACTAATGTGAGGTGACTCATAAATCTCCTATCTCAGGTACAGATTGCTGCCACAATCACTGCCACAGTAACAATCAACTACTGTGTGTAGGAGGCTGGGTCTCTATATAGTGAATGAAAAGACGTGCACTGTGCAGAGAGTCCACGCAACCCCACCTTGGTATCCTGAGGCAAACATAGACAATCCAATGCTCTATTTTTGTGGTAATGTCACTTATGCTTATGCTTATCTAGGAGTTGTGCTAAGAGTTTGTTGTACTGATAGTATCAATAAATGAAGACACACTCAAAAGAATAACTTGAGTCCAATTTACAAAAATAACATGAATGTTTATATAATTTTTAAGGACAAGAACTTTGTTACAAGTTACAAAGTTATTAAATTAAAAATAGGTTTCAGTTTCAAAAAAATCAACACAGTGCAATTTTCTGAATCTTCAGTCTTATCCTATGGGAGGAAAACAAGAATACAATTTTGCAGGTAAGTAATCGACTTAAAAATCCAGTCTTCAGGTTTTGAGGTCGTCACCAGGCAAGGTTCAAATAAGCACCAAGAGTGCAACCACAGCGGCACAGGGGTGGCCCGTTGCAGATGTCAAATTCGGAGTTGGGTACCCAATGTTAACCAATGAAGACTGGGGGTGCATGAAGATGCACTGCTCACAGGTGAGTACAAGCAGCATCAGAGCTTGGTCTCTGGGGTTGAGTTAAGCACCAGGGGTGCCACAAGGCAGCATCAAACTCACACCCTCAGCGGCAAAGGGACAACCCGGGTGCAGAGTGCCAACACAGCGTTGGGCATCCTATGTTAACCAATGGAGGGAGAGGGGTTACTGGAGATGCGCTCCTCCCAGGTGAGTAGAGCGGGATCAGGGGTCGAGCTTCTGGAGTCGAGGTAAGTACAAGGGAAAGGCTACAAGGCAGCACTAAACTTGCACCTTCAGAGGCACAGGGATGACCGGGTGCAGAGTGCCAACACAGCATCAGATGCCCGTGTCCTATGGATATGATCGGTTTTAGTAAATAGGCAGGCAAGTGGGGATGCCAGGAATCATAGGGACACTCACGGTCCGGCACCCCAAGGTTCAGGGACTCTGGGTGCAGGGGTGTCTTTTGGCTCTGGAAACAGCTTACTGGGCAGGTCGCGGTCAGGGGGAGTCCACAGATTGAGGCTGCAGGCGTCGCTGTTGGGTCCGACAAGGGTCAGCCCACTGTGGACACTGGGAAACCTTCCCATTTATGGTTGGACACTTGGACTCGGGCTGTGGGAGTTGGTTGCAGAGGTGATTACACAGGTGGTTTTTCGGTTCCTCAGGCAGACTTCTTCTTCTTTGAAGTTGGTTTCTTTTAGACAGGTCCATGGGATATCTTGGTCCTTATCGAAGGCAGGCAGTCCTCCCAAGGCTTTGGGGGTTGCTGGGCTACAAGACAAGTCATCTTTTGGTGCAGGTTCTTCGAGGGCTGCAGACAGGCCAGTGGGCCTGGAGGCCAAGTCAGTGGGGTCTTCAGTCTTCTCAGCTGGTGTGACCTCTGTGGTGTTCAGCTCATCTTAGGTCATCAGAAATCTAAAATACTGGTCAGGGGATGCCACTTAAATCCTGTATTTAGGGGCATTATTGCGTTACCTGGTAGTAGTCAATGGGCTACCTATCTTAAAGTGGCTACACCCACTATGTGACCACCTCCTTTGGGAGAGCGACCCAACCATGACCTTAATTGACTATTTTTCCTTCCATCCAAGATAAAATAAACTGAAATGGAGGGTTCACCTCACCTGCTACACCTGAGGGGTGATGCTGGCTGAGGGTGGCCATTCCTCCTATTCTTTCTAGTTGTCCCATCAGTTTCCCCACCTAAAGTGAGGGCTGAATGGGGGGCTACCTTCTCCTGGTAGCAGCATAGGCTGGGGTTGCATTTCACAGACTGTATAGTCTTTGAAGCTTCCTGCCCGTGCAGGAAGTCTGCCTGGGGGAGGAGGTGTGCCACCTTCGCCCAGGAAAGGCTTTGTCTTCTGGCCCCAGGGAGCATAGACTCACACCCCAGGGGCCCAGAATCCTGTCTGGTGGTAGCAGGATGGCTACGATCAGTCAGCAATCATTCCAGGGCTGTTAGGTTTGCAGGGAGCACCTCTAAGGTGCCCTCTTGATTCTTTTTATGATAAATCCAACACTGGCACCAATGATGGTTTATTATTCTGAGTTGTTTGATACCAAACAGCCCCGGGCTCAGAGAGGTCATCATGTAGCAGGGGAACTTGTAGAGACCAGTCTCCAGTACAAGCACTTACTATGGCTTTCCTGTATAATTACTATGGGGGTCATTACAAGCTTGGCGGGCGGCGGTAACCGCCGTGCGGCCGCCAATGCGGCCGCACTCCCGCGGACCCCATTACGACATCCCCGCTGGGCCGGCGGGCGCAAACCAAGTTTACGCCCGCCGGCCCAGCGGGGATGAGGCCGCAACATAGGAGCCGGCTCCTAATGGAGCTGGCGGTGTTGCGGCCGTGCGACGGGTGCAGTAGCACCCGTCGCGCTTTTCACTGTCTGCTATGCAGACAGTGAAAAGCTGGCCGGGGCCCTGTTAAGGGGCCACTGCACTGCCCATGCCAGTGGCATGGGCAGTGCAGGGGCCCCCAGGGGCCCCAGGACACCCCTTAACGCCAGCCTCTTCCTGGCGGTGCAAACCGCCAGAAACAGGCTGGTGGTAGGGGGGTCATAATCCCCAGGGCAGCGCTGCTTGCAGCGCTGCCCTCGCGGATTATCACCGCAGGGGCTAAAACTTCGGGAAACCGCCGGCCACCGCGGTCGTAATACAGGTCTCCATACCGCCAGCCTGTTGGCTGTACGGACGCCACATTACCCCTGGGGGTCTCTGACCGCCAGGGTCGTAATGACCCCCTATGTCTAAGAATTGACAAAGACACAGTGGGACATATTTGCTCATGCACATATGCTCTCACACCTAATATAGTGCACCCTGCCTTAAGGCAGTAAGGCATGCTAGAGGGGTGACTTATCTATATTGCATACGTTAGGTGACATGGCATCCGGGCTAAGTGCCATGTTGTGTTTGCAATTTTGGGGACGCCTTGTCATGCAGCCTGGAATGGCAGTCTGCATAAGGCTGGTATCGGGCCTCCCAGATTGCACAATTGATGCTGCGGCTCTGGGGGGTCTTCCCCAGTACCTATGCCCCAAGTACCAGGGGTATCATTTACAAGGGACTTACAAGGGTCGCTGAAGTTGCCAATCACAGTACAGTTTTGGGGAAAGAGATCTGGCCCAGGGAACCGGTTTAGCAGGGGCACAGGGCACTTACAGTTTGAAACCACATGTTCCAGGCAAAAAGGGGGGGGGACCATGTCAAAAGAGGTGCTTTCCTACACAGTGCTTTACTACTTCAGGTCAAGACGGACCTTATCCAATGCAGGTATTACTGCCTCTCCTGGCTCGGGTGAATACCAGCCCTGAAAATGACTACTCCCCAGGGCCCTATTCCTGTTCCAGGCCCTCCCACTTACTCTGCTTTGTCTGAAAAGAGAAGCACCCGTGCATGCATCGCAACCTGATCCACCACCCTGCAGCAGAGTGGGTCGTGGGGTCCCAAGCCTTACCCACTATAATCAGGCAGCGCAACTCTGCCTCTTGGGGTGGAACCTCTAGGAATCTGAAAAACACTGGTGCTTTATGGATTGTGCAATAGCGGAGGATAACTGCTGGAAAATACCCTAGCTACACTGTAAGTAAAGGGATTGGAGCCTATACTTCTCTCCTGTCAGCAGGGTCACTCTAACGGTCTGGGACAGAGTGGCTGCTCAAAAGGGTCTGACACCCCTCCTCTCACCAATGACGCCCATCCTGGATAACCCAGGCCTCCTCCCCACAGCCTTTTCCGCGATGCACCGTTCAGGCTGCAAGTTCATTGAACTCTTCTTCAACACAGATGGACTCATCCTAATAGACCAACTGAGTCTGATTACTGGATCGCCATGACCTACAGATCGACACTGGGTAACACACCCCAGCATCAGGCAGAGAGCACAGAACCTGCTCACTCCTACTGAAAGATGGCTTCTACCTGGATGGAGACAACCATGTCATAACTGAACTTTACACCTGAGAGAGATTACGTTTTATTAATCAATTAGTGCCATAGAAGTAGCATATGGCAGCTAATAAATTTGCAGTTTGAAGGCCTAATAAAGAAAATAACATAGAAATGAAAGTGTGCAAAGTTGAAATGTGGTGGACATCTGTGCCTACCTTTCATATTTCTGACACTACATTTGACACTACGTTTAACACAAAAATATTTGCATTCATATTTGAGTGAATTATTAATAACTAGTAACATGAGAGTATTATTTCTAAGTAGAAACAGAAGAAATGAAATGTATTCTTGAGCATAAAATGAATTTGAATTGAATGCACTTATAATGTTTAGAAAAATAAATACACTTTTAAAATTGCTTTGACACCACATGAATAATGTTTAATAAAATAAATTGCTTTGCATATTGGATTTGAATATATGGGTGCGCAAAAGGATCTATTTATGTATTAATTGTATTAATGAGCATTAGGCTTTCTTAACATGACTAGGCCTGGAAAGTTCATTTTGCAAGCAGCAATGGAAAATTTTATTTGTGCTTGTTTTCCCTTTGACCTGAAATCTTTTCTCCAGGCCACAAATGTACTTTTGAATGTACTGTTATGTTCCAGGAGAAGAGCATGTTTCAAGTTTAGCTAATGACAGCTGGGTTGTACAGGAAAATTCATGAAGCCTACATAAAAGAATATTAGCTTAGTTTATTGTGTACCCTGGGAAAGGAACTGTTAGTTGCAAAGTATTAGAAAATGTAATATTTTGGCAGAACCCTGTAACTGGAGGAAGATGACAACATACTTTTTGCTGAGGACATTTCTGTACGTATCAGAATTTGGTGGTGCCATCTACAATGGCTGGACACTGAAATCAACGCCTAGCGTGTGCCCATTAGAAGGACCAATCAAATGGATTGAATTTTGATTATTTTAATTAGTGAAGAACTTTGGACTCAAAGTCAGTCTGTCCTGAACTTTCTTGAAGTCAGTTCCCTTCTGAATCTTCTGAAAGTCAGTTCTATGTTTAGTTAAGTCTGCTGTACCATTCTGTGTTCTCTGAGTCCCCTGATGAGTTTTCTCATCATAGTCTTAACTGCCCTGTTCTGTTATATGGTTCAGTAGTAATAAGGCCAACTAATTCTGAACTGCTGATCAGTCGTATTTGCAGCTCGTGTTCTACACTGTCCTGATGCTGCTGCCAACCGACGCCAGAAGATGGTGAATGCTCTGTCCTGATGAATCAACACTGTCTGCTGTCCCATAAGGAGAGGTATAACTAAATGTGGTTTCCTGTTTCCTTTTTAGCTTAGTCACTTACAGCAGCATATTTGTGTAGTGATGTGCCCTCGTTAGATGTTTTCCAAATTATTTGTGCCTTCTTTTATTTTTGTTTTTGCGTACATATGTTAGCCCGTTCCCACACATGCAAGTCACAATTCTGCTTAGTGTTAGGAATGGCCCAACCCTGAAATTTATTATTAAAACTGTGTTTTGATTATTTACTGATGTCACCATCATCTGCTTTGAATGCAAATAATAATGTTCATATTGTGCTGTTGGTAATCTATATCATTCTTTTGAAGTTTATGACAGTATTGCTGTTTAGCAGGTTGAATCTTTTCAGACATTTCGATCAGCCTATGGTTTTCATGTATGTTTATAATTTGGTATTGCGCACCATTTATGTGACATTGATTTTGGGATTGTAGGAAAGCTTTTAAACTTTATTGAGTTTGATTTAGTGTTGAATTATTATTCATCATATCTAAAGTTGTTTATGTTGAATTGTCATTGATTTGTGATTGAATGTTTCTGACTACTATCTCCTTCCCCAAGTCCAAAGATCTGGTGGACCTCTAGAGGGCTGAGCGATTAATGTTGCCATCGATGATGTCTCACCCAGAAACCTGAGGCTTCTGAACCTGAGGAGGGAAGAAGACTTCCTCTGTTTCCGAAGTGAAACACCATTTTCCCTGAGCCCGACAAAGAAGGGAAAACCCCAGCAGAGAAGCGAAAGGAACAAGTACTGGGGGATGTCTCATGCATAAAGAACAGCAGAAGGTTTGGTATAGGGCATGTCATACAGCACGCAACACAGCGAGCATTGAAATGGCCACCAAGATAGTAAAATATTGGCATCTTACTCCTGCTAGGTTACATAAAGGAAACCTGACAAGCAGTGAGGAGCGCTAGAGACACTGTGGAGTGATGGGTACACTTTTGCACCTCTTGTGGACATTTCCGAAACTAACCCGGTACTGGGACTGGGACGACGTCCGGACAGACATAGATACATACGTGGAAACGTAGCACCTGTAGTTTTTGGCTTTCATTATACAGGACCTCCCAAACTCTCTGACATTTCCTTTAAAATCAAGAAGGGGTCAACTAAGTGACATAGCACTAGGCCTGGCACTCCAGGCAATACTCTCCAACCAGGGTACAGACTGAGTCCTCACACATACAGCTTGGTTACATAGAACATGGCGCATATTGGTCATGGAGAAACTGCACCTTGTGGTGACCATCAGCTCTGGGGCATGCAGTGATCGCTGGGCCCCATACATCATATTACTCTCCACAGAGTTCAATGTACCGAATTGCCCCAAATACCTGAGATTGCTGTTCCTAGTTACCAGGAAAGATGAACCCACTAGGAGTTGGGCCCCTCAGGGGACGGGAACTGATACTGCAGCTGGGTCCTTTGGACCTTGGCTAGAGAGCTGCAAAGGGGCTGGATTGTCCACACCTACAATGAATGAGTATGATGATGCCTGCTGGGGAATGGGCCTCAGTCTGTAGCACTACAAGCTCTGTACTTTTCTCTTCCCTGTGAAAACAATAAAACAGATTTGAACTGTAAAGCTTGCAGTTCTGTGTGATTACGTCTTGCTCTCTCCTGAATGAGTGTCTGTATCACTTTAACCTCAAGATATGTCCCATTATGCAAGGGGTTGGGTCCAACAATTTTTGGACCCTTAATGGTTTCCCATCCAGTTTGCAGCTTGTAGTTTTAGGAAATAATAGCTTGGAAAAAAAGGAACCTCAATCTTTGGTCCTACCTATTGGTATTGCAGGATTAGCTGTATCATGAAAGAGCAGGTCAGGAGTGCTTTCAGTTATGTAAATACATGTTGTAAAAAGAGCCTGGCATCCTCAGTAAAAGTGGGGTCTGGGGCAAAAAGCCACGCTGCCCCACCGCAAATATCCAGTGAGTTTGAGGGACACTGTCACCTCTCTGGCATCTCCTTGTTCCCATTCGTCAGCAGTGCCTTCTTTGGAGACGACTGACCCATGTTACTGTCCTCTTATGAGTAAGATAATAAGGCCCAGATTTAAGAGGGCCTACTGCCATTCCAACAACACATGAGCGTAATTTTTTTATGCTAATGTGGCTTTAGATGACCAAAAACACAACGCCATATTTACAAAGTGGCGCAATGCATGCATTACGCCACTTTGTAACCCTTTGTGCTACATTATGCCTGCACCAGGCATAATTCCTGCGCCAGACATAATGTATGCAAAGGGGGCATTCACCCATGAGGGGGAGCTGGAAAAATGGTGCAAAGAAATCTAAGAGATTACTTTGCACCATTTTTGTCAGCACCGTAAACGTCTGCTCTGAACAGGCATGAAAAGGAGGCTTTCATTGGTTACAATGGGCCTGTGGATGCTTTGCAGGATTAGTGTCAAAAGGTTTGGCAATAATCCTGAAAGTGCCGAACTAGCGTCAAAAACTCGGACGCTAGTTAATTAAGTACCACCATGGTGCGCCGTATATTGAATATGGTGCACACATGGTGGCGATAGGCGGGCTCTAAGGGGCGCAAGAAATGTGGCACTGCACTAAGTACAGCACCACTTTTCATAAATATGCCCCTAAGATTGCAACCTTTAGACCAAGCATTGAGGTGGGGGTGGAGGGGGTTGGTTATGTTGACTGGTTGTTCAGCAGTGAGTTTTTGCAGGGTTCTTTACAAAACCAATACACTTGGTATTATGCCTGGCCTCTTTTGTGAGATCATTGAGGTGTAAGTGACCACTCCCCCCTCCACTTTAGCCGAGATGGCCCATCAGAATATGCAAGCTACACCCCAGCTCCCTTTTTGTCACTGTCTAGAGGGGGTTCACAAACAGCCCAACTGTCAGTCTGACCCAGACAGGGAATACACAAGCAGGCAGAGTCACAAAATGGTTTAAGCAAGAAAATGCCCACTTTTTAAATGTGGCATTTTAAAACAGATAATTTAAAAATCAACTTTACCAAAAGATGTATTTTTAAATTATGAGTTCAGAGACCCCAAACTCCCAATCTCTAGCTGCTCCCAAAGAGAAATTGCACTTAAAAGATATTTCAGAGAGAGAGAGGTGGGCCTTGCAAAAGTGAAGACAGAATTTGGCAGCATTTCACTGTTAGGACATGTAAAACATATCAGCACATGTCCCACCTTTAACATACACTGCACCCTGCCCATGGGACTACGTAGGGCCTACCTTTGGGGTTTGTTACATATATGAAAAGGGATGGATTGGGCCTGGCAAGTGGGTATACTTGCCAGGGCGAATTGGTAGGATAAAACGAACACACAGACACTGCAGTGGCAGGTCTGAGCCATGTTTACTGGGCTACTCATGTGAGTGGCACAATCAGTGCTACAGGATCACTAGTAGCATTTGATTTACAGGCCTCAGGCACCTCTAGTGCACTTTACTAGGGACTTACTGGTAAATCAAATATGCCAATCATGGAAAAGCCAATTACACATACAATTTTACACAGGGAGCACTTGTACTATAGTCCTGGTCCTCAGTGGTAAAGTTGCCAGAGTACCCAAAAGCAGCAAAAACAGAGTCCAGCACACATTCAAAACATAGGAAGCAGAGGCAAAAAAAGACAGGGGAGACTCACGCCAAAGATGCCAGGTCTAACAGTTATGATAGACTTGGAGTCAATGGTATTAGCATTTCCTAAATGGGTATTTCACATTCAGGAAATGCTTTGCACATGTTCTTAGGAAATCTGAAATAGGAAATCCCTATTTGCAATTTCCTGCTTGGGAATCACAAAATGCAATTTCTACTGGGTAGAAAGAGAATTTTGTGATTCCGCATATGCCTTTGTAATTATGGAAAGGCAATTTAGCATTTCCCAACAGACAGAAATTGCAATTTGGTCTGTTAAGAATGCTAAATCCTTTCGTACGTGTGGCCCCAAGTGTTGATATCAGTAGCATATTTAAGAGATGAATACCCAAATGAAATGTGTCCACCTAATGCTTGTTAACAGCATCATATAAATGGGTTACAGGATTGATTTTTTTTTTTAAATTAGAAATGAAATTGTTTCAGTTCCGAAAATATGAGACTCAGTTAAACATCATTGATGCCTGTGGAAGGGGCTGTGGCCTTTAAAGTGTTTTCATTCATACTGTCCTCTTCACACCACTTTCCTCTGCCACCTCTCTGTGAGACACACTCTTTTCTACCCAACCCAAATCTTTCCGAAATCTTCCATCTAATTATTTTAGAGTTCCTCTCTTTCCTTTCTGAATCCTCTTTTCACTTTCTCCTTCTGCACGTATTTTCTTACATCTGCTTCTCTTTACCATTCTCCACCACACACTCGACAACCATTCACCTGCGAAGACTGTATTTTCATTTGCCCTGTTAACATATCAAAAGGAGATTTGTACCTCCTTTACAAGCTTTTGCACATAATTACAAGTACAATTAGTGCATGCCACCATTGATCCCAGCACTCCCAAGTGAACAGCATAAACCCAAGGTCAGGGCTTTCAGTGAGGCAGGCCTCAGGCCACTTAATAATTAAAATATGGCTTTGAAAGAAGGCCCTATCACTCTGTATTAATATCCTTTACAGAGCAAGGCACTGATGTTAATATGCAAATTTGGATATAAGAGCCCCTGCAATGAAGCAGTCCTAGACCAATGGGCGAACTACCACAAAACATTTAGTGAAGCCAAGCAGCGTTTCCCAGACTGAGTTAATGGTTAAAAGGTATGTGGCTGTAGCCCAGAAGTCTACCAGGTGGTTGATATTTAACTTCTCCATACAATCCTCAGAGCACTTCAGATGCTTTCTACTAACACCCGTAAACCTTTTCCAGGCCCTAATAGCTGACACATTTTACATGTCATTGCATGATGTTCTGTTTCAGTTCAGGTTTTTCCTGTGAAATCTGGGACATGTAGTCCTGTTTTATATTGGAATTAACACTACTACAAGTCCCAGAATGCAAAGAAAAAAAACTGGAATGCAGCAACACTTTTTGCATGGACCTGGGAAATTTGAGGAGGCTGGCCCCTTAATGTCCATCAACCAACCTCCAAGCGAACATGTTCTTGCCACTGACCCCCATGCTTATTTATTTAGCGATTATTCCGCATTAGAAAAAAAATACATCCTATAGGCTTTTCTCTTCACAGCAGCAAGATCACCAAAATTGGCACATAGTTCAATTTACAAAATCCTCTCACTTTGCACTACAAGAAAAAAAAGCAAACAACCTCTGTCTTAAAAAAAATACGCAACGCTTTCTCAGAATACATTGCCTTTAATTTGACGTCTGTCTTTAAAAGAGATGTACAGGCATCTTTACTGCTCACTCACCTTCTGAACGCCAGCATTGTAATTTTGGGGTACTGCAGCTCCCCGCACTGCTTTTCCCAGCACCTATATCCTTCTTTGTCACTTATACATTCCTCTCATGCATGTACCTTATCTTCTTTCCTTTCTTTTGTATCTTCCACATACTCCGTCCCCCTCACAGAGGATTTCTTTACACTTTTCCTCTCCTCCTTCTTGTCTAAATACCATCTTTCATCCCTTCTCTACTATTTCTCCATAATCACTTCCTCATGTGTGCTGTTATTCACTTCTCTCCATTATATCCTTTGCTCTCCTCTCTCGGCCTCCTTCCAACATCTTCTCTCTGTATCACCTTTCTCCTTTTAACCCATATTGTGTCACGTTTGAAGTCTTCCCATTTCCCCTCCATTGCTATATTCTATCTTCACACTTCCCCAACTTCTTTTTTCCTTAAAGTTCTCGATCCTTTCAAGCTTCTCACCCAGAGTTTATCTTAAGGGGTGGCCATATTATAATGGGGTAAAGGGACAGGGTAAATTGCGCTTCAGACCCAGATCTCAACACACAGAGCAATTGTGACAAGATAGAAGCAATAATTTAAAAGCACCGTGTTTGGGCTTCTGCTTTTTTATTGAAATTTGAGAACATCCTCTAAAATCCACCAAACAATCTCAGCATTGGCCACCCTTTTAAAGTTAACCAGCCTCCACCATGAGCAAGAAATGAAAAGGGCTCTCTTTGGTCACCTCACTCATTTGCAAACACTCTGAAATAGGAGACAGCCTTCTAGTGACCACTCGATTGTTGTTACAATGAAGTTCAATTATCCACTGGTGCTGGTTACATGTGGGCTTCTGGTATATGCTTGCGTGTACTGGGGAAGTCTTCCCATGTGAATAGGAATGGTGGCACTTGCCAATTGATGGTATTGCTGCTGTTTGTGTGCAGCCGCGCCACTGTTTCTAGCTTTCAAATGTCTCTATATTTCACACCAGACCTCCTCCAACACATACTGCTCTGACACAGGAGTTACTCGGTGCAATGATTAATGAGAACTAAAACATCTGCAAAACACTACGGAATTTTTGAGTGTAACTTCCCTAGATGATCATTACAATTATCCCTACTTAGTCCACCATAATATCAGAGGTCAGTACAGAAGGCAAAGAAATCATATTATGCAACTCGAACTGACGAATCAAGAAACACAAACAAGGACACATTAAAAAGTATTTAGAGTATAACAGAGCCAGATGCATCAAACGAGGATGTATCTTTTCAAACCAACACTAATAGAACCTTATGTCTTTCTTTGAAAATAGGTATCTTATTAAATGAGTTACATTTGCATGACATGATGTTTGCCCGGGCGAATTTGTGAGACTATAACTTAGTTTAACCAATGCTCTATTGCTGAGGCAGTTTTCTTCACCATTCAAGGTAGAGGGGGGCTCCAGTGCCTTCAAGCTTGGTTGTGGGGCAGTAATTGAACAGAGGAAAAACTGTATAGGGAGTTCATTGGGTTCGCCTTTCTGGATGCTCAAGGAGCAGATATGCAACATTCCATCATAGGAAAGGAGGCATTGGGTCCATTGTGGGTGGTAGGAATATTTCATCGTTCGTATAGGATGCTTTATTCCCAATATGAACTGACCACAAGCTGTGGATAGTGGTACCCACGTGTAAGGGGCCAGTTGCAGTATTCATAAGTTTTACGAATGACCACCAGCACACGGGCACATGGACACAACACAAAGTAACTTTCAGAACGCGGAAAAAGCATGGAATAGTTTGGGGAAGCCAGGAACATCACAGCAAATTGTCTCTCTCTGTTGTCGAATGAACATGGAAGAACATGTTTAGACATGATGAGCGCAAGTAAGAGATGGAACTAGGTGTGTCTGTCAAGCAAATACAGGTTTTCCTGCGGCTGGGCTGGACATACATACATACTTAACAGTGCAGGCTCACCTATGTCGGGTAATACGGGGTGAGATGAGTGTTAGTAATACATATTTGATTTCAATACAGGGGTCTGGTATTCAGTAAGAACAAGAAGCCTTTGATATCTTGGGTCTTATGTATGCCGATGAAAAGTTTGTTTCGGTGCTGATAGACTTTTAGGTGAGATAATTTAAAGATGTTACTAATAATGGTCTGATTAAGTGCTCGAAGAAATGTTCAACGCAGAAGGTCATCCACATGAAGTGAAAGTGACATCCAGAGAGATGAAGGAGGAGATAGGAATGTGAAACTGTATCTTTCCGAGGCATTTGAGATGCTGGAGAAATGTAATCTCACTGTCATGCAGTGGATAAGGACGGTATTGATGCTGGGCTCGGTGAAAGACGAATGCAGGACGCTTACTCGTTGCAGCTTTATTTCACTGTAGGCTGTAACTGTTGAAGAGGGCACATGGTGTGTGTGTGTGTGGTGGTTGGGTAACAAGCGTGAGAAGAATCGTGGTTGACTAGATCAGCAACTGAGTCACGAGTAAGAGAGTGCTGAGAGGCACTGTTATGCTTTCCACAATTTGCGTGATGAAGTGGGAGAGTGTGAGGGGCGGCTGGTGAAGTTTGAAAGAGGTGGGGCGTAAAATGAAACCCCCAATTTTCCATTAATGAGTGAGCACAACTCTGAAAAAGAGAACAGAAAGTTTGAAGATGCATTTTTTTTATTAGAAGGGCTAGTCATTGTAGGGAAATATACTATTTTTTTTACATGAGTGACCTGGTAACAATTAGGGGTTCTTTTGTGAAGTTATGCACAATTCTTGGAAAATTAGATGAAATTATGCACAAAATGCATTTTCATTCATTTGGATGTAATGACCCATTTCATTCCAAATAATGAATCACTAAAAACAGAATAGCCCCAATCAACAGCATCTTGCGTTCTGGTCGTTTGTTCTCGTGCAATAATTTTGCCATGAACGAGACATAATTATGCGACATGGTGTAGTTTCATGCATTTTGCACAAGCAAAATTCTAGAACTTATGCAGCATAATTTAAATTTCTCCTAGGCCTAGTAACATTGGTGCAGGCTAAATCATTAGTTTTAATAAACAAAAGAAAATAAGCCAAAGACATTAAAGGCTAAGAGTTCTTTTTTAATGACGTATTTGGGTCTGTCAGTACATCTAGAGGAGCAGAATAAAGAACAATTCTTACTAAGAGATTACAATCATGCACTTCATGTGTAGCACGTGCTGTAGTTTCTTCCTTTTGCTTCTACGGAGAGATGTAATGAAATGTCAAAGGTCAAACTGGAAGGGATCTGTTGGATAGGACATTACCAAGCTTTTTATATGTCAACCAAACCATTTCTCATACCTTTTGTAATAAAACAACTCCTCCTGAACAGTTAATGCCAATCTTGCTGCGCCTCTAAACTTATTATTTTGAAGAGGCAGGGTGTTAGCAACTGAATTCTGAAGTCCTCCCTTTCTAATGAAAAAAGGTTTGCCCTAGCACTGAGTACAGTGTCTTTGCGAGTTTCTAAAATATATATTTTAGAGCTTTGCTTTTACCTTATCCAGGGAATGTTTTGCACATTTTCGGGCAGTCTGCTTTAAACTGTGCATATTACAGTATACAAATTATGGCATTTCATTGCTTTGCCTTATCCCTGGTTACACACACACAAACATCAGCAATGCGTCCATTAACTATCAGAGCATTCACAACTTAAAAGTGCATTTCCCAATTAGCTTACCTCACATTAATGTTTCCGTTTAATGTGTGTGTGTGTGGTATATTTTATGGGCAGTTGCCTGAGGTAACAGAATAATTAAGTTGTTACAGCATATTTTGTTCAGTTTGACCCCGGGTGCAAGCAGTTAAAGGCAATGCCATTAATCAGTTAAACTTCAAAAAGAGGCTCACCCCCGGCTGCAAATTTCGGTGGGAACACGGGAGGGAAAGATGCTTCTTGAGCACAGACGCATTCCAAAGGAAATGTGGGAAGCAGGACGCTGGAACCTTCAAAGCCTGTCATGACATAGAAAACTTTTGATGACTAGCTGCGCAGACTCAAATGCCCATTTTGCTGACTACAGCCTCTAACCCACCCTTTCACAGCTCCTCACAAGTTGAGGTGGGGGCCACTGAGGCTGCAGACCGTCTAACCCCCCCTCTCCCGTGACTGTAGTGTCCTGTTGGACTCAGGCTGGTGTTTTTGCGACACATCGACTCCTTGAGGGCTGTAGGTTATACCCACCCCACACCCTTCCAACACAGGCGTCACTAGTCAGTTGATCCTGCTAATAAAGGATCCCGAGTGCACGTGTTCGTGGCTAGTTGAGTAACCATCACCTTGGTGTCTGTGTCGTTTAGTAATACAGTATGGGCCAGATGTAGCAATCTTCCAAATTGCGACTTGCAATTTGCGAGTCCCAGCGACTCGCAAATTGCAACTCGCAATTTGGAATGCAGAAAGGTGTCTCAGACACCTTCTGCGAGTCGCTATGGGGTCGCAAAGACCCACCTCATTAACATTAATGAGGTGGGTCGCAATTTGCGACCCCATAGCGATTCAGGGCACTCACGGGGATGGTGGCCTGCTGGGAACAGCAGACCACCATGTCCGTGACTGCTTTTAAATAAAGCAGTTTTTTTTTTTTCAAAGATCAACCCGTTTTCCTTAAAGGAAAACGAGCTGCACTTTGAAAATAAAACCGAAACCTTTTGTTTCGGTATTTTTCAGGGCAGGTAGTGGTCCATTGGACCACTGCCTGCCTGAAAAAGTATTTTTTATGCCAGACACAAAGGGGAAGGGGTCCCATGGGGACCCCTTCCCGTTTGCGCCTGGGTTACCATCCACTTCAAGTGGATGGTAACTGGGCTTTCATTTGCGACCGCAATCGCGGTCGCAAATGAAAATGCATACCATTGCGACTCGCAAATAGGAAGGGAACACCCCTTCCTATTTGCAACTCGGAAATGCATTTTGCGAGTCGGTTCCGACTCGCAAAATGCATTTCAACATAGCAAAGACGCATTTGTGACTCGCAAACGGCGATTTTCGCCGTTTGCGAGTCGCAAAGTCTTTGCTACATCGGGCCCTATATGTGGCTAGGTCCCGCAACTTTACATTGGCAATGAGAGATGTGACCCCATGTTCATGCCGCCTAGGAGGTCACCCTGTGATTGAGAAGGAGAAGATCAGAGTCCTTATTGCCATGGCAGCCTGCCTATGTGGCAGGGGCACGTTGCCCCACAAAGAGGGTGATCTTTGGCCTGGCTGAAGGAGACGAGAATGGAGACTGCTCTATGTCCTACCGCTACTGCTGCTGTATGCCTGCTACTAGGCTGGGTGGGTGAGCAGTGCAAAGAGGCCCATGTAGCACTGTTGAGAGGACATCGATTGATGTAAGCACCCTGGCACCTGTACGACCAGGCCTGTGACAAGGAAGGCTAGAGCCGGCTACCATCCATCCCGACAGGAAGAGGGCGAAGCTGCAGCGTGAACAGTGCATGCACCTGATGCGTCCCTGCTGACACGGCTGTCCGTGTCCGTGCAGGGAGCCCTCTGCATCACCAAGAAAGGAACGGTGCAGCTGCCCAGCAAGAGGCGCGCAGGCTGACTGCTGACAAGCAGCACCCCATCACAGCAAGTGAAAAGGAAAGAAATGGCACAGAAGTAAAGGCCCCGCGGAGCTCCAAGCAACCTCCTGCCAGTGACACCGCTCCATGGATAAGGCCATTCCCGCATTGGCAACCCTCCTACTTGCCGTTTTCTATCCCGGAGTGGAGAGAAGGGAATGTCCTGTTAAAATAAAGGAGGGACGATAGTACCGCATCGACCAGCAGGCCCATAATCAACACTCATAACACGGAACCTGAGGGCATTCCCTCAATAAAAAACTGCATTATATAGCAGTGACAAGACCTTGTGGGATATCCCATGGAAGCCCAAGGGGGCACGACCACCAAACGCATACCTTAGCACACCCACCGCCACCACCCTAAAAGTGTGGGACAAAGTAAATCAACTCTATGGGCTTACGTCCTTCCCCTCGCCACACACCCCTATCCATCTTAACAAAGCATTCCCACCAGGGGAGCTTCCAGGACCCTTTGATCGATGGAGAGAAGGCGGCTGCTTATACATTGCATACCTATACCATGGAAACCAACTTAGGACCTTCAATAATTGCTGTAGGGACTTCCAACTCCCACAAGCCGAACATTACATTATACACAGTTAGTGCATTGGGTCACACAGCCACATATAAAGGAAGCAGCTACAAGAGATCTTCTACCAGTGGAGAGATTTGTGCAAAGGGGAGGAGCAACAAAGGGCAGTATCTCTACACTACTGTATACTCTATACTAACTACGGCATAAACAGCGCCGACCCCTCGACACATCCCCTTTTGGAAGCAAATCCTGGGTACCTCGGTGGAGTAGGAACAATGGCGCTATCTTTATCACGATATACCCAAACACAACCGCTCCATGGCAGCTAGAGAGGCTCACTACAAACTACTCTATAATTGGTATCTGTATCCTGAGAAAAGTAAAAAACTTTATCCCCAGGTGTCAGATAGATGTTGGTGGGGCTGTGGCATGTTGGGAGACTTCAAACACATATGGTGGGACTGCCCAACGTTCCGCCCCTATTGGAATGAAATTCTCTCTCATTTGAAAGAGATGCTGGGATATCCCATTCCGATCACGATGGAGCATGCCCTCTTGGGCCTTTGAGCCCAAGAACTACAGCACCAAACACAAGGGGACCGGGCTATCATGTGGCTGGCTTTAGGGGCGGCGAAGACAACCCTAGCTTCCTTCTGGAAAAAAGCGGACCCGCCTCCTATAACTTTGTGGCTCACGCGGTTATGGAAAAGCCTCAACATGGAGCGTTTGGTTGATAAAGGGGAGGGTACACGCAGAAGTTTTGATTACATTTGGGATCCCCTAGTTCGGTTCCTCTCTAGGGGACTTCCCCTCACAACTTGTAGCCCCAGATTAAGGGCCTTGCACCTCTTCCATATTTAGAAACCAGAGTTTGAGACGGGGGAGACTGGAGAGGACCCCCCGTAGGCCCAGGGAGGGGGACCTGCAACCACGACTTCTATTAGCTACTCTTGGCAAGACCAGGGATGGATGGTTTGTTGTAGGTTAACTTGTTTACTGTCATTTGTTTTTTTTACACTGTTTCACCCACGGTATGTGCTGGCTACGCTTACAACCTTGCGTGATGATGTGTCCCTTAAAGTAGAGTATTCTTAGTGCACAATGTAACACTTACTCTAGCTGAGGACAAACGGCAAAGGAAGTGGAGTTGTATTGGGTAGTCTATGATGCTTATTGATTAAGTATGCTTGTACTGTTTCACAAAAGTTCAATAAAAAGAAGGGTACAAAAAAAAACCTGCATTATAACGCCAGCTGCAACCCTGGCTCCATGACTGAACAAGGAGAGGACTGCGTGCTAGCCCAAGACCACTCCCTACACTGAGAGGTTGACACCTGCCTCTGCAATGCCCATTGGACAGGAAACTGTACTTCCTTGGAGCAGATGCTGGGGCAAAGAAAGAGATCTCACCTGCAGTACAAATAAAGCCCTGCCACACTTGTAGCACATAATCCATGCTGCAACTGCTTTGCAAACCCGCACCGGCATCACTAGCTCCATGTGGTCTGCAAGACAGCGAAGACTGCCACAGCCGGTAAATAGAAGTTCTGCAGCGGCACCTATCGGTGACTCAGTGAACAACACAAAAACGAGCAAGGCACTCAGAGGAGTCACTTGCCCCAACAAAACAAACTGTCAACATGCAGGAAAGGACATTTTGGCCAAGAGAGCGCAACAAGAAGAGGATAAACTGAAAAACCCCTGCAGTGTGTCCCGAAGAGCACAAAGCTGCCCCAGCTAAGAAAGCTGCCAAGAGTCCTGCAAAAGCCAGCATCTTAAGTGACTTAAAAAAATATATATATGGTCCTGGAAACAGATACTCACCGCTCTGCACAGCTCAAGAATGAAAAGAACCACCATATGCACCAGTGCATACAAGTGCTGAGGAGCACAGAATGTCCCTGGAGCCTGTAGACACCACTGCAAGGCAGAGTGAGAATATCTGCCATCTCCTGCAAAAGCATTAAGAAAACAACCTTGCACTTGTTCGCTAGAGGTGGGAAGCGACCAGCACAGCTCCCCATCACCCATGCACCCACAACACCAGGGAAGAAGGTGTGCCCATGGCATGGAGTGACGAGAGACTAGAGACCAACACAAAGAACCTCAGAAAGCTCCAGCATAGCCCAATATCGCAAGCCAAAAGGAGCGCTGTGTGCTGCGCAAGCACCACCTAGTAGCCGTCCGCCACCACTGCATTTGAGTAAACAACCAAATGGCCACCATTGCTCTGCCACTGATGGCTTCATGTGGAATGACTAACCCTGCCATACCTGCACAAACCTAGGCAGGACTATCGCCGCCACGGCACTGCCTTGAGGTGCAAGCACTGCGCCCTCTAACGAAGAGAAAGCAGAAAGGGAAGTGACCCACCATCACTGTCCCGCAGTGGGCCAGAGACTAATCAAGGAGTGTCCACACTGCCTCAAGATGGAGTCAGCAGTGACTCACAACAGGCAAGAAGAGAGTCGCACACCCCCGAATGGCAAGCAACCGCCACCGCAACACGAAGAAGACGTCTAGTCCTTGGACAAACTGGATCTGCGAGAGGTCTGCTCAAAAGGAAGATGTGGCTGGACGCCACATCATGGCGAACAGAGACGGAGCTTGGCACAATGCCATGCCTTGAATAAGGAAGGAAAGATAGAAGAGAGAAGATCGTGTGACAGCACCTGTCACACTGGAACATCCGACGACCACAGATGCAAAAGACCAAAAGATCCCTAGAGTGAAGAGATGGAGGACTTACGCCACTAGAGAAGAGTGCACCTACTGACAAGACCGCCACCGGGGTGCAGTGACGTCACTAGAGACAGCTCAAGGGGAGTACCGAAAGTGAGCCGTCTGCATGGGCAAACCGTGTACTTGCCCATACTTCACATTTTGACCGTCCAGCCACCTGTCTCTATCTGCTTGAAGCAGATGGCATCACTGCTTGCATCTGCACTTGAGGAAAAGGAAGATTGCACTAGCTATGCTGAAGTCCCTCCAGTCACCCTCACCCAAGCAACATCAGCACCTGTTGTCATGTAGGTTCTCATTAGGGTAATGAGGCTACTGGATTTGGGCAGTAGGATTGCCTGGGTTGTGGGTACTGAGTACAATTCCACATCAGGTGACACCTCTCTGCCTAATTCGTGGTTTCCGGCTAACTAGCAGTGCCCTATCTCTGACCAAGATGATTGTGGCAACTGGGCTCATGGTAAGATAGACTCCCCAGGGAATCGTGGTACATCAGATCGCATCCCGTTCTCTCAGTTACCAAGATCTCACTCAGGCAAAGACAACAAAGGCAGAATATATTTAAATAAGCATTTATTAAAATATCTGCATCTTAGACAAAAGCATATGCATAGCAATGACAAGAATAATAAAAGGCAATAGGAGCAGGCATGTGACTAAAAATGTAAAACACAAAAACAGTCCTACCATGCTGTCTAAACAGGGGAGTGGATCTATAGCCCCTCTCCTACGCTAAGTATGAGCACAGCATATTAACCCTAATCTGCCCTTCGGGTTTCCCCCTGGGAGAAATTATCCCTCATACCTGAAGAAAAGGCCTGAAGTCTAAAAAGACACCATCCGCATTTGGATCAGGGCTCGGTCATCTAAGCAGGTAGCTGTAGTGAAGCTTGCAGCAATCAGCATACAGTCGTGGTCATCTCGCTGGAATATCACTCTAACGTGTCTGGGACAAAGGGGGTGTTTTTATAATAAAACAGCTGACATTCTAAGAAATGGTCCCCACATATGAGCGTGTGTGTTTCTGTGAATGCTGGAGACACAGCATACCACGTTTGTCGGCAACCCTATCTGACTGTAGCCTTGAAGAAAGCACAAAGTGAAATAAACAACCTGCTAAGAATGTGATGCATTCCTAGGTGAAAGAACGAGACAGAGAAAATAAAACAGCACCGCTAAAGTAACTATTGCTAGAAAAATAAAGCAACGCTGAATAAAATGTGACTGCATTAAAGTACACCCCTGCAGGCCTAGTTAGCTAAAACAACATGTTTAAAACATGGATAAAATAGCTACACAACACTGTCTTCAGGTCACCTACTGGCAAATACCATCATTGCCATGTGCATCACTTGATCCAACGGAAGAGCACCTTAACATCAGTGTGGCATCATAACTCCGCAAAACACCAAGAGAACAACAAGGCACTCCTGGCAATGTGTAGGACCAATTGTCAAGAGACTATCAAAGAGCCCACCTGAAACTGGTCCATGTTGGCAAGAGCACTGACTACATATCATCCACCCATGCGGTTGCACAAATGACTTGACAATGGCTCCTGTCAGAGAGCCTGCAGTGGCATGCAAATGGCCCACATGTAGCCCAGCACAGTCAACGCCGGTCCCGTGCCAGCCTATTGAAAGGCCCTCAAGGAAATTCCTGATTGGGTAATCCATAACGAGAGGTGGTCTGGAAGCTGCTCCACCGACAGGGTATCAGGACGTGCCAGGGCTTCAGAGGAGGACATCACATCACTGCAGATGCCTTCACAGTCTTCGAGGGATTGGCCTTCATGAAGCCAGGGTGTCTCATGAAGCGGACTCCACCAACGCTACTGATGCACTAAGTTTGAACAAGTTCAACTGTTTACATCAACAGCCTCACCACGAGTGCCCGCAGGACTGACCCACAGTGCATGAGTGGGCACTGAACCAATCATCTGGCTGCCACCGAATACAGACTTCATCCACACAGTGTTCATGCCCAGCAGTACCTAGTTAAATCATGGACTCGTGCAGAGATGTCCGGGCGCTCCCAGCTGCACTTGTCCAATGCAATCCTGCAGCCTGCCTCTCGATGCCAAGAAATTAATGGTGGTGTTTAGTAATTTTGCTTTCTTTTTCAGGTTGGACTTGTTTTTGTTTTTCAATAAAGTCTGGGAGGAATGTAGTGACCTGCTGGACACAGTCTAGTGTTTTTGCAACACAGCCACTCCTTGAGAGAGCTATACCTTATAACCCCGCCACACCCTTCCAACACAGGCATCACCAGTCAGGTGACCCTGCTAACAATGGAACCCGAGTGCACATGCTGTGGCCAGTTGAGTAACCATCACCTTGGTGTCTGTGTCTTTTATTTATACAGTGTGTGGGCATAGGGGCCGCGACTTTACAGTGATGAGTTGTGAAAGGGTGGGGTAGCTTGGCACTAACTCCTGATGAACGTACAGCTCCTGGTACTAGAGGGCTTCAGCCTGGCACACCAGGGGATAACATTTCACTCATGTCAGCAGGACGAGGAGTCAAGCCCAGGAGGCAATAATTTTGCCCAGCTAATGACCTCACAGTCTTCAGGACTATGAGCTCATCAGCCTGCAATTGGTGATTGGCGGCATCCTGCTGTTGCAAGACGAGCTCAAGTACAGGAGGAGAATGCAACTGAGGTGAGTGCTATTAAAGCGCTGCTCTCAGTTTATCTACGGCAGTGCCCTTATGCCGATATAAGAGAACCGCCCCTGGAGTGTATGTGTAACATTTCCTTTGATGTCACCAAGGTCAAATCTCTTGTGATGACACTTGATCTCACATTTCGACAATCTGACCAATAAAATACCACCAATATGGCGACTACAGACAAACCACCATTCTAAAATGCCACTAGTACAATACAACCTAAAAATGATAATGATCCCATCTAAAGTCAAAGCTGCTTCAGTTATACCTTTGTGTAAGGCCGTCATCTGCTTGTCAGCTCCTCTGGTGTTACCACAATTTTCACGATTGATGAGTCCAACGCATGCTCCTCAACAGCCTCTATAGTTGACAATTTCTGTTCAAATTACATTCACTTTTTCATAGCTATCTAAAAGGGCATTTTCTAAAATGTGTGGCGAGGTTAGAGATGTTGTGGACTGTGTTTGATTACATTGGCTACAAGGACTGTGCCAATTTGACCTGAAATTACGAATGGGTCTTTAGAAATCAAGACACATAGCCCTCCTCCGATGTTGTGAGTAAAAAGTGCAGCAGGAGGTCCCCAGCCTGCATAATAAGCCTTATTTGCCTTTACGTTTTAGGTAAATCCAGCAACAAGACGCATATGTTCATTTAACTGCAATTTCTCTTTTAATTGAGTTCCAAACATTACAGCATTTTGCATAAAAAGAATGATGGTTATTATCAAAACCCATAAACGATAAAAGCAAAAAAATAACCAAGAACAACAACACTCATTTCAAAGGCTTTCAAATGCTTTTCTTTGTAAGCACCAGCAGTCCTCTGGAGACTCTTAAAAAAGCCTATTAATGTACTCTCATAAATATTAAATGTATGCATTAAGGAGATTTATTGTATAATTATTTTCTTGACCATGGGTACATCACGCATAAATGTCAGCAGGAGTAACGGAATTCTCAGATCATTTACAGCAGGGACGCAAGAGAATCATTTAATATGTCAACAGAACCCACAAGTCCAACTCTCCCAACGGATCCAATGCAAAATCACCATAATGTAAAGAATCCAAGTTGGGTGACCATTCTTCACACATAATCTGGGATGTCGAGAATCGATTAAATGATCTTCTCTGCACCTATAAGTGTAAAATACATAAGCGAGGTGCAGTCTTGTTTTGAAGCACAGAAGGTGTGTGCTGTATCCTATTTTGAGCGTTTTTCTATATGCCTTTTCACTTGCTGAAAGTATGGAGGTATAAACGTTTGCAACGGTGGGATTACAGATGACCTTTATTTGAAAAGGAGAAGAGAAAATCCAGCAAAATATTGTTTTCGATCCATGTGACCTTGCAAGCGCTTTCATATTTTGCTTATGTTTTTGTAAGTGATTTAGAACCTAATTTAGAGTTTCAGACGGAATAATCCATCAACATGTGGCTTGTATCCCGTCTGGCGTTTTACAAGTGCCGTAGACTATATTGCGCTTGTCATGCAGTGGAAAGGATGTGCACCATGTTTGCGAGAGTGCATCCCGGCCACCACACTCTAAACAAGGTTCTTAATCTGGTTGCTACCTCTGGCGGCAGAAGCACAACTACTGCAAACACCAAATCCAAGGTCCCTGCCAGCAGCCATATTGTTGCCAAGAGTGGCGTGGTCCCCACTTCCAACATGGCTAGGGGCATTACAGTCATGCTTAGTGGTGGTGCACTAGCAGTCCACGTCTAGCTTCAACAATCCACAAACATAATCTTTTTGAGTGAGGAATTGAATGCCAACACTTTGGACAGACTGAGAAACTTGAATGTAGGCCCATCCTTCAGACTATCCACAAATGATATGGCTGGTGTCTAATACAGAACAGATGATAGAACAATAGAATGTGATGAACCAAAACCTTTTCTCAGCACCTTCTCCAGTTTTAGAATAGAGCCAGATTAAGAGACAGTCTTGTAAAAAAATTGAGGCTGTGAACATTAATCGGCAGCAGCACTGACGAAGATTGTTAGGTGAAATGCCCAAGCCTTGTGCTGCTCTGCTTCTCCTTTCAACATTTCTGACTGATATGTTTTCCTGCACAGGAGATTTATGGCCTGAGTCTCCAAAAAGGTGCCTCTCTGCGCTTTTTTAGAACAGATAACTTCTCATCACCAGAGTCTTTGACTTTCCCACACTTTGGGTTCGCCTTAGCAACATTTCAGCATGGACGACTACCATTCCCATCTCTAGGACATGAAATGACTAATGATAGGTGGCAGCTTCTTGATATTTGTCGGAGTTTTTTTGCATGAACCCCAATTTGGGGAGGCTACCTGCTTATCCAATCAGGTAAATCAGATATGTCTATACCGACAGGGACCACGTACTTCTCCAAGGGTGTTAGAAATGTATGGGTTTAGTATGCTATGGTCTATTGGAAGGTTTATTTGGTAGTCTTGACTGGGGGCCCCAGTGCATATGTATCCCCAGGGAGATGGGCTGCCATGTTAGACAGTTTTGCCTTTCAGACTGCTACCTCCCACTTATCTGAGAGAGAAGAACCCATAAATAGACTGTATACCAATACAATCATAGCAAAAATATTACTTACTAAAAATACTAAGACTTGAGAATCATTAAAAAACATATCATCCAGTGGGTGTACATTTTCAGTTGCTAACTCTAAGGGGGCGATATTTTTTTGTAAACAGTATTTAGGAATTACTGTTTTTTCCAGTGATATTTAGGCCATGATTTTCTGGTACAATAGCCAGAAATTACCCTTTGTACCTGGGACGTTTGTTGCTGTATGTTCGTCATCGGTTAGGAGGAAATAATGGCTTCAGCAAGGAATCCAGGCGCCCATCAATCAAAAGAAAATTATTTGAAGCATAAAGGGGCATATTTACGATGAAATGGCGCAGCGCACTGCTCCAAAAATTGGCAGCGCCATGTCGCTTCCAAAACACAATTTACAAAAATATGGCGCACCTCTGTGTTACACTAGCGCTGGTGCTAAATTTAGTGCAAGGGTGCCGGCGTTGCAGGGATGATTGTCTATGTGTAGGAAGGGATACTTTCCTGCACAGAAGCAATCATTAATGGCCTTTTGCTTTTTCTATGTGTGCTGCAGAATGAGACACACATAGAAAAAGCAAAAACGAGGCGAAATATAAGTATTTAACATGTGCCTTCCTAACCTAATACCGAATTGCAAACCTATTTTGCAATTCGGTTATTGGCTACCGAATCGCGAAATAGGGTTTGTTCATCCCTAAATGGTTTTTAGCAGTCGCAAGTGGGCAGGTTCAGTGAATCTGACTATTTGCGGACGCTAAACACCTTTGTACTAATGTGAAAAGTATTTATGCAGCACACATACAGTAATAACACAAGAAAAAACACATGCCAACTTAGAAAAATAGAGTTAATTTCAATAAATTATTTTATTCAAAAATGACAAAAATCCAATCTGAAGAACCAGAGATATACAGTTAAAAGATGTACGGAAAAATAGTGCTTAAAAGCACAAAGTGCCAACTGTGGTATCTGGTTGTGCTGGACCGGGGCAAAGTCACAAGTTCAGACCAACCGTGATGGTATGCGAGCCAGATACAGGGACCAGTGTAGGCCTGCCTAGAACTGTATTTTATGTACTTGATATAGGTGTTAGGGTGGGCAGCGGCAGTTACCCGGAGCAATGCAGGTTCTTGCATCAAGTTGTGTTGCACTATGTTGATTCCAATGAGGAGCTGTGAAGGATTTGTGTTTCGCTTCGAGTTGCATTGTGCTGCATCTGTTCCGATGAGGAGCTGCAAAGGTTGCACTGGATTGCGTTGTGCTGCGTCAGTTCTGAAGGGAACCACAGCTGGGCTGGTAGAGCACATTTATCCCCACTTCCAAAGGTCCAGGACTGGAGAGGCACCACTTGGGGGTTTAGGACTCACAGCAGTCAGAGTCCAGGTGCAGGGTTACAGATCGTTGGAGAATTTTCTGTCCCCAAGGCTCTGGTCATGAGGCCAGCCAACTAGCCCTTAAAGTCACTCTGGTGATCCTGTGTTCAAGGATGCAGGTCCAGTCTTTCTTACTCAAGCAGCAGGGCTTCAGAGCAGTCCGTCTTGGAGCAGAGCTGTGGATCAGTCCTTCTTCTGAGTCTTCTACATGTCCAGAAGCGATCTGAAGATTAGGCCTGAGGGTCCAGTATTTATACCTGGTGCCCACCTTGAGGTGTGGGAACCTCTTGGAGTTTCCCCTTACAGAGGTGTCTGAAATGCCCTGCCTCTTTGCCCTGGTCCCGGTATGTATGGGGGTACAATAGGCCAATGTGAAGTACTTTGTGTGTGAACTGAGCCTGTGCCTTTGATTTGTGGTAGATGACAGCTCAACAGTCCCTATCAAGTCAGAGATTGCCCATCAAGCCAACACCCAGTCCCTCTATTGTGATGCTGTCTGGAACGAATACACAAAGGCCAACTGCCAATTACACCTAGTCATGTGGCCCAGGAACAGGCTTGCAGGTACCAAACGGTTACGTCAAGAAAATGCCAACTTTCTAAAAGTGGCATTTTCAGAATTGTGACTTTAAGTCCTACTTTACAATTAAAGGGTATTTTAAATGACAATTCCTCAGACACCAATTTCCTACCTGCTCCCAATCAAACATTTGCACTTTTTAAATGTAATAAGGTAGCCCAATGTTGTCCTATGGGAGACGGAGGCATCACAGTAGTGAAAACAAATTTGTCAGTTTTTCACTACCAAGACATACAAAACTTAAAGGTTGTTATGACCACATATAGGCTACCCTTCATAGCAGTTCAGAAAGCCCCCAGAACCTGGCACTCTTCAGGGTGAAGTCGGTGGGAACATACATGGAGGAATATGGAGTATAGGGATACGTGTGCTTGGTTGAGAAAACAGATGTTAGCGCTCCAGTCAGGGAAAGTCCAGTACTAACCAACATTGTGGGAAATGCATGTTAAAAGATACTGTTTGAGAGATGACTACATAATGTTACAATGTCATAGAACTTAAAAGATGCCACAAAAGAGGCGTACATGTGTGTATGCATTGACACAGGTAAACCGCAAGGAGAATTGCCCTTGCTGTTCAAGAATGGAAATCTTTGCGGCCATCTTGCCAGCATGGTTTAAATACCACACCCAATGAGACCTTGTTTGGCAATCGGAGGCCTTCGTTAACACATCTAGCGTTCCTGAGAAGAGTCACTCACCTGAGAAATTCTCATGGCAGCTTGATTACTCAATCTGGTCGACTTTGGAGTCCTTAACCGGTCTCCTGCTGGCTCAATCAAACCTAAAGACAAAGGCAAGAGAACGCGTTCAATGTTTAAACCTTAACAATCTGTAAGTGTGTGAATGATAATTCACTCACAAGAGACTAAAGTAGTAGTGTGTACACAACTGGGGTGATTCATTGAAACAAATTTGCATCAGCATTCCTGAAAACACAGAAAAGTCTCCATTGAATCAAGAGACGCGAACAAACAGCATGTGTCACCTTCAGTCTAGTATATTGTGGAGGTGCTGAATAGTCCGACCAGGTGCTTAGTGTAGCTCCTGCTGAAAAGAAAACTTAGCACAACAAAGAACTGCCTTGCTGGGTAATGGCTATCTTGATAAGAAATTACAGGCTTCAGTAAACAAGCCACAGAAGCCAGATCTATGTGCACTTGGCTATGATCGTGTTGCTGTGTGTTAGTTGATTGTGAGAAAGCATACTATAGAGGCGTGCAGTTGAAGTAATGCTCTCTATGTCAGCAGCACCACAGCCTACAACACCAGACATCCCTCCTGCATGAACCAAGAAGAGATGAGGATAGCCAGCGGTTGACCAGTTTATGATTTTTCTCCCATTTCCCCATTCCCTTTGGTGCTCCTGTGGAGTGAACAGGCATCAGTTGCTCTCCACGGGGATCACTGAGGGGAGTGCTAGGCCAGCTTTGTTCATTCTCCTGCCGTGGGGCTCAACGGGTTCATGGAAATCTGTTCATCCTTGACTTTGACAAAATAACATGTCCAACATTTTAATTAGAATGCACCTTGCCCTGTGGGCTACTCAGGCCCTACCAAGGGGTGACTTATATGTATTAAAAAGGGAGTTTTAAGCTAGGCAAGGGGGTTATTTTACCAAGTCGAATTGTCAGTTTAAAATTGCTAGCAGGCTGCAATGGCAGACCTGAGACATGTTTAAAAGGGCTACTTAAGTGGGTGGCACAATAAGTGCTTTTGGACCACTAGTAGCATTTCATTTAAAGGCCCTGGGTATATGCTACACCAATTTACTAGGGACTTATAAGTAAATCAAAGATGCCAATTTTACCATGTTTTAGTGAACAAGCACAAGCACTTTACCACTGGTTAGCCGTAGTAAAGTGTGCAGAACCCTGATGCCAACAGAAACAAATTCAGAAAAATTGGGGAGTAAAGGTAAAAAGTGTGGGAGAAGACCACCCTAGGGCTGACAGGTCTAACATCCGCGCCAATGAAATTCAACTTCTGGTGTGGACTATAGGTGACAAATAGAGGCATAGATAGAGTAATGCATCTGCCAAGGCATTCATAAACTTGGACCTAAGTATAGTCAGTGCTTAATTTGAGCCTGAGGTTGCAGGGGTGGCCTGCAGCACTCAGTTATGGGGACTGGCACTTATTTTAACTCATCAGACATAGACCGAGAGCAAGAGAAGGACAAATTCACAAAGAGGAAAGAAGGGGGAAGAGAAAGACAGAAAAAACATCACAAAGGGAGAAAGCAGGAACCTGCATGAGTAAGATAAAGGGGCAGTACCATGAAAGGGTCAGTTGTTTTCAACAATCGGCTGCAGGTCACCCCGACAGTGCTACTATACTATGCATTTGAGTGTTTCTACTAATGGCACAGCAATCCCTACAATCTGTCTCATTTCCTTTACTTGTATACATCAAGGAAGTCGAAAGGTCCTTGCAAATCGGCGAGCACTTTTTCAAGGTGCTACATTTAGACACTAATATAAAGAAGCAAAATGACTGCTGTAGTGTTCACTGGCCTTTTCAAAAACCCTTTATACATTATTAGGAATTCCACAATCATTCATTAGTACATTTAGCCTGTTTTAGGAAGTCATCCTTAACAAATTTGCTCTTGGAGTTGTCAGTGAGATTGGCTGATAGGATGGTAGATTTGATTTCGAACCATATATCAAAGGCAAGCCACAGGGTTTGTTTAGTTCAGGTGTGCACTGGTAGATAAACAACCCAGAAATTATAATGTACAACCACAGCCTCGAATGGCAAACTTTGTTTTATGTAGAGTACACATATTCTTGGCTGTAGAACATGTCTACAGAAAGTGTGTGGCGCATAAAGAGCAAGGTGGTGGATTGTCACTGCTAAGGAAGCTTTGTTGTGTGCATATGTAGTGTGTAAAGATTAGCCAGTCCACAATGTGTAGGCGTGGGTCTGTGATGTTTCCCCCCATGCGCAATGTAGCGCAGAAAAGCAACTTGAGCTGCTGCGCTGCATGAAAAATCAATATATCTGTTACAGTGTGTCATACCTGCGATGTGCATTTCTCGCAACATGCATGGCCTGCAAACTGCAGCTGTCCACTGTCAGTACCACTCAAACACACCAAACATGGCCACAGCCTTTGCCTTCGTGCTAAGAGAGCTACTGTTTTAGATTCCCACTATGCGTAATGTCCCAGTACAGTGCTTAATTTGTGCCAGTGGTGTCTGGGACACCAGCACCTATTTTTGAGGACCGGCACTTATTTTTCTGCATCAAAGAATTACTGTGAGCAAAAGACACTAATGGGAAAGACGGAGGAAGAGAAAAACGAAAAAGCGTCACCCAGGGAGAAAACAGAAAGCTGCAAGAGTAATCTGAAGGAGCAGGGAGTGGCAGGGAGTGGCTGTAAATGGATTAAAGAGGCCCAAAATGGCTTTAGGATTACGATGCCTCAGTAGTCTCTGCTTGCACATTTAAATGCAGCAGCCTTCTGTTTCTGAGGAGAGCTTTTGGCACTGGCACGTTTTAATTTACAAATTAAGCACTGTGGGATCCAGCAGGATTTTACATCTGGTTCTTTCTTCCAGTCTGTGTCACGCTTCTAGGTAACATATAATCTCTCTGTTTTGGGGTCTAGGTTCTGGATGGTACAATCGGGGTGGTAAAACCTTCTCTTTTCTTCTCTACAGTTCCACTGTAGCCACAACTCTTCTGAGTTGTGGCAGACATCTCCGCACGGGCCAGTGGTTTTGGAGCAAAAATGTTGGTAATGCTTTTTAGTGGCCAAGACGTCAGAATTAGGTGACATTTATATTCATGTTTAAAAGCGCAGAAAGTTGCACTAGCACACATTTTAAAAGTGCACATGTTTTTTTTTCTGTATTGGTCACAATTGTGCCTACTTGATTTAATAATGTGCTAGCAAGATTTAAATGATGCCAAAGTATTATTTAGGCACTGGAATAACTGACAGTAGTCAAACAAATTTTGATTTACAATGTGTTATGTGTGAATTATGAGTTTAAATAGATGTGCGCGAAAAAATAAATGCACTTCGCTGTTATACTTAATATGATGCCCTAACAAAAGTTTGCATTATTAAATTAAATGTTTATTTTATTAGTTGACATAATAATTAACAAGAATGTATACATTTGACAATTATGCATGTTTAATTAACTGCAACATTAATGCATCCATGTTTCTTGTGTTAGTATAACTAGGCCTGCAGACCTCTTATTTGCAGTCATGTAAAAGTGAATAATATGAATTTTTCCAATAGGTTGTTTCTTATGAATATTGAAGTGCCCCATTGTTCGGTCTACAAGACTAGTTTCCCAATTACCTTGATTATAGAACATTTCACTCTATGAACTAAACATTAAAGCAGTTGATACTGTTAGGATGAGCATTTCGCATGAGACCTGTTGGAATCATTGTGCACCCTGGGAAGAACTTGTAGTGTATTGAGTGGTGTGCAAAATTGTCATTGACTGCTGGAGTCAACCTGAAGGAGGAGGTGACTTCAACCTAAACCAGAGAACTTTACCCTTACTTTACTTTAGCTTGGAATTCGATTTCTAATTGGACCTTGACCCTTTTGTGTGATATGGACCCATCAACTGACCACTCAAGACGTTTTAGGTATTTTGAATTAGGAATTGGACTTCCCAAGTTTTCAGTTAGTTCCCATTGAACTTCCCCTCCTGGTTTTTGCCCTTAGCAGTTGTTCTTGCTGTTTGCTGTGCAGCTCGAGTTCTGTACTTTCCCATGATTGTGCACCTTATGAATTTTGCTGATGATCTACTTGCTTTTCTGACGAATTTGAATTGAATGCTGATCATAGGAGAGGTACATTCTATTGCAAATGCTATGTTCCCTTGACCTGTATTTCTCGATTATATTTTCTAATTAGTTTAACTTAACCTGAGATAGAAGATTCTCAAAATTATTTTTCTCTTTCTTTTTGATTTTTGCCCGCATGTGTGTTATGCCATTAATTGTGTTTGACCAATGACTTTGTGTTTCACCACTGCGCATATTAGTTCTTCAATGTTCATCAGTAGCACATTACATTTTGTATTCAGTCTAGCTGCCTATTGGCTTTAACATGGCATTAGACATTACATTCTGTATTCAGTTTAGCTGCCTATTGGCTTTAACGTGGCATAAGACATTACATTTTGTATTCAGTTTAGCTGCCTATTGGCTTTAACATGGAGTTCGATATTGCAGTTGAGACATTGTCGATGAGCTGTGTTTTTCCACATGATAGACCAAGCTCTGTTTTTCGTATTTCAAAATCTCACCGAGCCCTAGCGTGATAAGAGAGTGTGTTTACCTCTCTATCCAGCCTGGGAACGAGTGAGCTTGGAGACTTGGCCACTCTCCAGCTTGTTCTTTTCCGGCTGTGATTGGAGGAAAGGGCCTGTTAGCAGGCTTTTTACGGTGTCCCTGGGCAGCAGCAAGGGGGAATTTGCTGCCTGACCTCCCATTTGGGTGGAAAATCTCTTTCTCGCAGTTGAACAGGAGTCATCAACTTGCAGACATGAGAAAGATGACGAGCAGTGATAGGCACTACAGTGATGAATTTGGACTTTTATTCTTTGCTTTGAAGTTATGCTATAATATAATCAAGGGCCATATTTATACTTTTTGACGCAAAACTGCGCCAACGCAGTTTTGCGCCAAAAAAATTAGCGCCGGCTAACGCCATTCTGAAGCACCATGCGGGCGCCGTATTTATTGAATGACGTTAGCCGGCGTTAGCCGCCGGCGCTGTCTGGTGTGCGTTAAAAAAAACGACGTACACCAGGCAGCGCCCGCGTAGGGGGAAAATGGAGTATGGGCGTCCACAAATGGTGCAAGTCAGGCTGAGGCAAAAAAATCGCCTCAACCCGATTTGCGCCATTTTTTACGACTCCCAACCCCCATTGAAATGACTCCTGTCTTAGCAAAGACAGGAGTCATGCCCCCTTGCCCAATGGCCATGCCCAGGGGACTTATGTCCCCTGGGCATGGTCATTGGGCATAGTGGCATGTAGGGGGGCACAAATCAGGCCCCCCTATGCCACAATTTTTTTTTTTTAAAAATACTTACCTGAACTTACCTTAATGTCCCTGGGGTGGGTCCCTCCATCCTTGGGTGTCCTCCTGGGGTGGGCAAGGGTGGCAGGGGGTGTCCCTGGGGGCAGGGGAGGGCACCTCTGGGCTCATTCTGAGCCCACAGGTCCCTTAACGCCTGCCCTGACCCAGGCGCTAAAATCCGGCGCTAATGCGGGTTTTTTAGACCCGCCCACTCCCGGGCGTCATTTTTGCCCGGGAGTATAAATACGACGCATATGCATCGGAGTCATTTTTTAAGACGGGAACGCCTACCTTGCATATCATTAACGCAAGGAAGGTGTTCACGCAAAAAAATGACGCTAACTCCATGAACTTTGGCGCTAGACGCGTCTAACGCCAAAGTATAAATATGGAGTTAGTTTTGCGTCGAATTTGCGTAAAAAAAAACGACGCAAATTCGGCCAAATGGAGTATAAATATGACCCCAAGTGTATTTGCTGTGTACATTGCAATTGAGAAGTACTTTGATATATTTTGCTTACATTGCTGTGACTACTTTTTAAACGTGTGCTTCCAACCCACTAATCTCGTCTCTCAGGAACCTCGTGGTGAAGTAATAATAATAATACATGTCTTCTATAAACTAAGAAGTGCATTCCAGAGAAGTTTTGTCAGCTCGGTCATAAGATAAGGAAAGCAAAACATTTTCAAGTGCGTCGTCAGTCTGGCAGTCGAATTAGAGATTGGAGGTGCACGAGTTAAAAGTGTAATTGTTTTTGTTGTTTAGAGAATTAAAGAAGCACAGCAGACCATGTTTGAAAATGCATGTGAAGTTAAACTGCCTTATGGTGCTGTGAGAAACATGTTTTCTTGTTTATCAGGACTTTGTGAGTCTTGGGATGAGTGCTTGGATAAAGCAAAAGTGTTTTCATATTTAGAAAATGTGCTTTATGAAAGAAATGATGTCCCTCTTGTCCTTGACAGAAGGGTTTGGATACTTTTGTCTGCTTACAGAAAAATGCATGAGAGATGTAGGCAGTTAGAACATGAAAATAAGAATTTACGTGAGCAAATTAGCCAGAACAAATTGTTGCAAGATAAAACTGAAATGTATAAAGCTCTTGCAGAAAAATCTGGCTTTTCCCATTCCAGTAATGACGAGGTTAAAAAAAGGGGGCAGCCTGTGTGAGTCTCATGAGCAGAGCGGAGCTCTCCGTGCACGGAGCAGCCCACAGTTGTTGGCAGTAGTTCAGGTGCATTCCTTAAAAGATTACACTGAGCACGAAGTTGAGAATGTTATATTCAGACCGCTTTTGCAAAGTACAATGTGTAAAATTAATTCAGACAAGGCAGAGGTACTGTCGCAAAATGTGCAGTTTCTGGGAATTCAGTGGAATCCAGAAAAATAGACAGATGTTGTCACAGGTAAAACAAAAGATTTGAGAGTTTCCTACTATTTACACTAAGCAAGAGACACAGAGTTTCACAATCTTGTTTGATTTTTGGAAACAGTATAGCCCTCATCCGACAAAAATCTTAACACTTTGGTACAAAGTAACTAGGAAAAAACATGATTTTGAATGGAGTGAGAAGCAGCTGCGTGCTTTTGATTTGGCAAATGAAATAATTCAGCAGACTTTAGATTTGAGCGCAGTGCAAGAGGGAAACACTGATTTACATGTAAATCAGGAACAGGGGAGGACAAGGGTGCCCCTGGAACTTTGGATTAGAAAACTATCTGACTTTGTGGAGCGCTGTATTCTTTTTGGAAAACAGCTTTTGACTTGTTAGAGGGCTCTAGTGAATACTGAGCAAATGACATTAAATGATAATGTCATTCTGAAACCTGACCTGCCAATCATGCAGTGGGTGATGAGTTCACCTAAATCTCACAGTATAGGACAGGCACAGGAGGCTAGTATCATACACTGGATCTGGTACATACAAAACAGGGCTCAAGTAGGACCTACAGGCACTACAGCCCTACATGAACAGGTGTCACAAGTCCTTTTACAGGATGATCAGAGAGTGCAGAAGGTATCACAGGTAAAAGAGTCACCAGTGAAACTGAGTGCACCATTTGAATTCTTGTCCCCTGAGGATAAAATGGGTGTTTGTTTGACTAATGATTCATTGAAATGCATGAGTACTAAAAGACAATGGAAAGCAGTGTTATACAATCCAATTACTGAAAAGTTGTTGTCTACCACAGGAGAAGGAAAAAGTAACCAATATGCAGAGTTGTACAATGTGTGTCAGACTTTAAAGCAAGAGCTGCTTGAGACGTGTCAATTTTACACTGATTCTTGGTTCCCTGCCAATGGATTAGCCGTTTGGTTTTCCACATGGCTTGCACATAACTTGTTAATTAATTCAAAGGAGGTGAGGGGCAAAGAGTTGTGGATGTTAAAACAGAGCATAGTCATAGATACTAATCGTCCCATTGACTCATTATAACGCTGGTTCAATTCCCTTGCAGATGTTAAAGAGAAAAGTTCAAAGGCAGAAGTGTCAGCCCAGAATTCTGACTTGGTGGGGATGGCTAAGTGGGTGCACCAGAAATGTGGACATCTGGGAGAAAAAGCCACTTACAGGTGGGCAGAAATTAGAGAGATGCACATTCCCTTAGATTTAATAAAAACTGTGATTTTGCAATGTCCTATTTGTCAGCACACACAACAGAGATCTGTCCCACAAACAATCAAAGATCAGTTGGGGAGAGGAAAGTTACCAGGACAGACATGGCAAATGGATCAGGTTTTAGGGGGAGTGATTGCTGCAGATTACCAAGTCGAAATCAAAGTTATGCTGATAAGTAGAAGAGAATCTGATTCATTCATACAGATTGGAGACAGAATTGCCCAACTTGGCATAAGTGCAGTGAATGGAGGTTTGGTAAAGAAGGAGTCTGCCCCAGCCCTTCTGACAGTGCAAGGAAAGGGAAGCTGTGGTGCAGCAGATATAAACCTCAGTGCTAAAGTGTGGGTTGAATCCCCAAATGACCCTCCAGAACCTGCAGAAATTATAGCAAAGGGTCCCAACAATGTTCTGTTGATCATAAAACCAGGACAAGAAAAATGGGAACATATTCCAGATGACAAATGTTATTTGCAAGAAAAGTCATACTTTTTTCTTTTGCAGATCCTACCATGACTCGCCACTGACCATGAGTGTGCTGTGTTGTCTCCCTTCAGGTGTTTGCGGGTGGGGTCGGGGAGGGACCGCACCCCCAAACTGAACCTGATTGATTAAAGTACAAACCCCATGGATCCATTTTGCGCAACTGGCGCCTTCAGTTCAAGTTCTACATGGAATCAATATAAAGCTTGTCAACTTGTTTGATTACATTCTTCCACTGGAACTAAGCAACATGGTCAGTTAACTGTCTGTGTTTTTTCGTGTGGAACCCTGACTTTCACTTACATTCCAGCAATCCTTTCAGGTGGACCTTGTACCTTTACATGAGTAGAACTCATGCTACATCAACTTGCTATTTTAGAGACACTATTCAATCAGTTATTATCCCAATCAGAGTATATAAGCTTCAGTCTTTTCATTGTAGGTGTATCGGATTTGAAAGGTTATGAGATCAATATGTTAATCCACTTCCATTGCTTTACAGTGATTGTTTTTCTGATTTGCTTATAATGTCTTTTGTTTCTTTTTGTTTTTGTTTGAAATAAGAGGAATGTAAAAAAAAGTCGTTGGTCATAGGGTGGAGATGTTATGCCATTAATTGTGTTTGACCAATGACTTTGTGTCTCACCACTGCGCATATTAGTTGTTCAATGTTCATCAGTAGCACATTACATTTTGTATTCAGTTTAGCTGCCTATTGGCTCTCACGTAGCATTAGACATTACAATTTCTATTCAGTTTAGCCGCCTATTGGCTTTAACATGGAGTTCGACATTGCAGTTGAGACATTGCAGATGAGCTGTGTTTTGCCACATGATAGACCAAGCTGTGTTTTTCGTATTTCGAATTCTCACTGAGCCCTAGCATGATAAGAGAGTGTGGTTACCTCTCTATCCAGCCTGGGAACGAGTGAGCTTGGAGACTTGGCCACTCTCCAGCTTGTTCTTTTCTGGCTGTGATTGGAGGCAAGGGCCTGTTAGCAGGCTTTTTACGGTGTCCCTGGGCAGCAGCAAGGGGGAATTTTCCAGGACTTCAGTCAGGAGCGGACGTCAGCTGCCTGACCTCCCGTTTGGGAGGAAAATCTCTTTCTTGCAGTTAAACAGGAGTCATCAACTTGCAGGCATGAGAAAGATGACGAGCAGTGATCAAATCAAATCAAATCATTAACATTTATAAAGCGCGCTACTCACCCGTGCGGGTCTCAAGGCGCTAGGGGAAAAAGGGGGGGTTAACGCTGTTCGAACAGCCAGGTCTTTAGGAGTCTCTGAAAAGCGGAGTGGTCCTGGGTGGTCCTGAGGCTGGTGGGGAGGGAGTTCCAGGTCTTGGCCGCCAGGAAGGAGAAAGATCTCCCACCCGCCGTGGAGCGGCGGATGCGAGGGACAGCAGCGAGTGCGAGGCCAGAGGAGGCGGGTGGGAACGTAGAAGCTGAGGCGTCTGTTGAGGTATTCCGGTCCCTTGTCGTAGAGGGCTTTGTGTGCGTGGGTGAGAAGTCGGAAGGTGATCCTTTTGCTGACAGGGAGCCAATGCAGGTGTCTCAGGTGTGCGGAGATGTGGCTGCTGCGGGGTATGTCGAGGATGAGGCGGGCCGAGGCGTTTTGAATGCGTTGCAGGCGATTTTGGAGTTTGGCTGTGGTCCCGGCGTAGAGGGTGATGCCGTAGTCCAGGCGGCTCGTGACGAGGGCGTGGGTCACGGTTTTTCTGGTGTCGGCGGGGATCCAGCGGAAGATCTTGCGGACGGTGAGGAAGCAGGCGGAGGACACGGCGTTGACTTGCTTGGTCATGGTGAGAAGAGGGTCCAAGATGAAGCCGAGGTTGAGGGCGTGGTCTGTGGGGGTCGGTGCGGTGCCGAGGGCCGTGGGCCACCAGGAGTCGTCCCAGGCGGACGGGGTGTTGCCGAGGATGAGGACTTCCATTTTTTCAGAGTTCAGCTTTAGGCGGCTGAGCCTCATCCGATCTGCGACGTCCTTCATACCCTCTTGTAGGTTGGTCTTGGCGCTGGCGGGGTCCTTGGTGAGGGAGAGTATAAGTTGGGTGTCGTCGGCGTAGGAGGTGATGATGATGTCGTGCTTGCGTACGATGTTGGCGAGGGGGCTCATGTAGACATTGGAGCCTTGGGGTACGCCGCAGATGATCTCGGTGGGTTCTGAGCGAAACGGAGGGAGGTAAACTCTTTGGGAACGGTTTGAGAGGAAGGAGGTGATCCAGTCCAGGGCCTGGCCTTGGATCCCGGTGGAGCGGAGGCGGGTGATTAGGGTGTGGTGACAGACGGTGTCAAAGGCAGCCGAGAGGTCGAGCAGAATGAGGGCGACTGTTTCACCGTTGTCCATCAGGGTTCTGATGTCGTCAGTGACTGAGATGAGGGCGGTTTCAGTGCTGTGGTTGGTTCGGAATCCGGTTTGTGAGGGGTCGAGCAGGTTGTTGTCTTCCAGGAAGGTGGTCAGCTGTTTGTTGACGGTCTTCTCTATTACTTTGGCTGGGAAAGGCAGAAGAGAGATGGGGCGGAAGTTTTTTAGGTCGCTCGGGTCAGCCGTAGGTTTCTTTAGTAGGGCGTTGACTTCGGCGTGTTTCCAGCATTCGGGGAAGGTAGCAGAAGAAAAAGAAGAGTTGATGACGGTCTGGAGGTGCGGGGCGATGATGTCGTCGGCTTTGTTAAAGATGAAGTACGGGCAGGGGTCTGAAGGGGGGCCGGAGACGATAGAGTTCATGATGGATTTGGTTTCTTCCGTGTTGATGTGGGACCAGTTGTTGAGGGTGATGGCCGTGGATGCCGGTTCGGTGGTGTATGGTTGGGTCTGGTGTCCGACCAATAGTGATAGGTCCTATGGTGATGAATTTTGACTTTTATTCTTTGCTTTGAAGTTGTGCTATAATATAATCACATGTATTTGCTGTGTACATTTCAATTGAGAAGTATGTTGATATATTTTGCTTTCATTTCTGTGACTACTTTTAAACGTGTGCTTCCAACCTACTAATCTCGTCTCTCAGGGACCTCGTGGTGAAGTAATAATAATAATAAATGCTTTCTTTAAACTAAGAAGTGCATTCTAGAGAAGTTTTGTCAGCTCGGTCATAGGATAAGGAAAGCAAAACAATGTGTTAGCCTGTTCCCACACATGCGTGTCCTAATTTGGGTAGTAGTAGGGACAACCTATGTCCAAATCAAGATTTCTAAACCTATGTAGTATGATTTGACTAATGTCTTCACAGTCTGATTTAAAGTATGTTTTTGTGTCACAAATCGTGTCATTATTAGTATGTATTACTCTTCTTGATTGTCCAGTGGTGATGATATTGAGTAGATTAAATCTAATTTCGTAGATTCGGTCAACCTATGGTCTGTCTTTATCTTTACAATTTGGTCTTGCCCACAATTTATGTGACTTTGGCGTTGTGGTTATAAATAAAGCTTTGACATTTTTTTCCTGATTTGAGTTTTGTTTCCGGGGCCACATTGGTCATGATATTTAAATTTGTTGTGGATTTGAAATGATTATGTATGGTTAACCACACTCCTCACTGGGCCCAAAGATCCCTCAACCTCAGAGAGGTGCTTTCAGATCCTGTAAAGGAGGAGAAAAATGTGTTAACAGTGGCAACCATCTCTCCTCCGTTCGGCTCTTGTCCTCCTCCACCTCTTCTTCTATTGAGTCAGACAAATGTATCACTCTCCCTGTTCTGTTCTGCTGTCTCAAGAGTGTCTATTTGCCTCTCTCCTGCCAGATTGGAATTTTTTCTTGCCCCTCCTCCACTTCCAAGTGGTTTTCTCTCCTTCAACACACCCTTCCTTGTTGCCATTGTCCTTTTCTATATGTTAGCTCCTCCCATTCCTTCCTGTTAATCATAGTCCCTTGGCATATTTCTGAATGTGTTCTGTTTGTGTGTTAACCCCTCCCTTACATTGAGCTTGTTTTTCTTCCTAGGTGTTGCCGGCATTCCCCAGTGTTCTTCCTGGATCCTTGCCTGATTTATCAGATAAATGGGGATTCGTCTGTCTTGTCACTTCACATCTGTCTCCTCCTTTACTGTGTTACTCTAAAGTAAAAGGAAATCTACATTGAATTGTTCCCTTCCCCTCCTATGGCATGTTTTGAATCAGAAAGCTTGTAGGGCCAAAAACCACAGCAAAACTCAGGCATTATTTCCTTTGTATTGCAACATTCATTCTAATGGAGGCATGGTCAGTATACAAGTCAAACTCTTAACCCTCTAAGTAATACCGGAGGATCTCAATAGCCAATTTGACGGCTAGTCTTTCCTTCTGAACTATGGCCTAATTATGTCCTCTAGGGAAGAGCTTGTGACTGATGTAGACAACGGGTTTCATTACTCCATGGCTATTCTCCTGGGAAAGCACTCCTCTAAACCAACCCCAAAAGCATCTGTCTGTAGGATAATAATATTTCTAAAAATCAGGGGACCATTGGACCTGCTCTGATGTTAGGGCATTTTGTAATGCCTTATAAGCATTTAGTAACTGGTTGACAGTTTGCTTAACTCTTTGTTGGCTTTTCCGCTGCTTTTTAATAGGTCAGTTAAGAGAGTGGCCTAGTAGGAAAATCTTGGGATGAACTTGTGATAGTACCCCACCACCCCCAGAAATGCTTGTAAGTCTTTTTAGTTTTTGGAAAGGGAGCCTTTAGGATGGCTGAAACTTTGTTTGGGGCTGAATCAGTCCTTTACCCAACAAATATCCTAATTTACTTGCTTAGTGGTTAAAGAGCTCTTCGTGGGGTTGACATTAAGCCCTACTTTTCATAAGATTTGGAATATCGCCCTTTTGTGTCCTATATGCTCCTTTCAGGAATGACTGTGAATACTTTTGTTGTCTATGTATGCAGCCACATAGGGGCAGAAGGTCTCAGTACTGTGTTCATCATTCTTTGGAATGTGACTTGCACCCCATGTAATCCACCAATGTAAAACAGTTAACTGATAAAGCCCCTGTAGTATAGAAAAAGCCATTTTCTCTTTATTTCTTCAATTCAGAGGCATTTGCCATTACCCTTTAAATAGGTCCAAGTTACTAATATGTTGGGCTTGTTCAAGTCTTTTGATCATTTTGTTGATGCGTGAGAGACGATACATATCGAACTTTGAGATTTTACTGATGTTTCAGAAGTATATGCAGAACGAGATAATACCATCTAGTTCCGGAACCAAAACTTAGGGCAAATTCTGTTCACTCACTGAAGGTTCAATCACTCCCATTTGTAACATTCTCTGTACGTTGTCCTCTATAGCATGATGCCAGGCTTCTGGTACCCTATGGTGTTTGAGCCGCACTTGCTTCCCTGGTTCCAGAACAATGGAATGTTGAATTATATGAGTATGCCTGGGAGTTATTGAAAAAACCCTGGACATAACACAAGTTGATGCACTAATTTTTGTCTCTTCTCATGTCACAATCCTAGATCTATACATGGGAGGTCCTGTATACAGAGAGCTCCCTTTTCTGCCAAGAGAATTGGAAGAGGCCCTCCCATTTTTTAGGAGAGTTACATAGAAAATCTTAGACTCTTACTTTACTGTATTAACTTTCAGTCTGTAGGTTACTGGAGTTACTTGTTCTTTTACCTTAAAGAGCTCCTTCCGTTGGCTCATCATCTTCTGGTCAGAGAAAGACAATAACCGAAGAACAAAGGGGGTGATTCTGACCGCGGCGGACGGCGGTCGCCGCCCGCCAAGCGGTTACCGCCGAAAGACCGCTCCGCGGTCAAAAGACCGCAGCGGTCATTCTGGCTTTCCCACTGGGCTGGCAGGCGACCGCCGAAAGTCCGCCCGCCAGCCCAGCGGGAAACACCCTTCCCACGAGGAAGCCGGCTCAGAATGGAGCCGGCGGAGTGGGAAGGTGCGACTGGTGCAGTTGCACCCGTCGCGAATTTCAGTGTCTGCAAAGCAGACACTGAAATTCTTTGTGGGGCCCTCTTACGGGGGCCCCTGCAGTGCCCATGCCATTGGCATGGGCACTGCAGGGGCCCCCAGGGGCCCCACGACACCCCATACCGCCATCTTGTTCCTTGCGGGTGAACCGCCAGGAACAGGATGGCGGTATGGGCTGTCAGAATCCCCATGGCGGCGCAGCCATGGCGGATTCCCATGGGCAGCGGAAAGTCGGCGGTACACCGCCGGCTTTCCGCTTCTGGCCGCGGCTGTACCGCCGCGGTCAGAATGCCCGGCGGAGCACCGCCAGCCTGTTGGCGATGCTACCGCCGACCTACGCCATGGCGGTAATTACCGCCAGGGTCAGAATGACCCCCAAAGTCTCCTACTGCAAAACTTCTGAGTTTGGCCTTTTTTTTATCATACTGTACTTTCTGTGTAGTCTGACGTTGCTCTAGATTCATTTTCATTATTTCTCGCAGTTCTCTAAAGCAGGTTTTCAGGTCACTGACATATTCAAGAGGCTTTTTAGAATCATTCTTATTTTTTTCTTTTTTTTATACTTCTCTGGCTATTTCCAATAATGTGAGGTTTTTTCACCCAAACAACAATTCAACAGGGGGAGAACCATATACTACTCTGTTATTTACAGCGTATGGTGAACAGGTCCACCGGAAGCATTTGTTCCCATCTTTTGATTTCTATCTCTAGAAGTATTTTTTAAAGTATTATTCAAGGTGGCATTATGTCTTTCAACCACCCCATTTGTCTGGGGGTGGTAAGCAGCCATTCTTATCTGTAGAATCCCTAAATGTTCACATACTTGCTTCATAAGTTTAGAAGAGAATGGACTTCCCTGATCAGTGAACATCTCTTGAGGAAAACCCACTCTCAAAAATAGCTCCATCATAGCCATGGCTATTTGTGTGGTGTTGAGTTGTCGGAAGGGAACCCATCAGGATATCTGGTTGCAAAGAGGTCAAACCAATATCACAACTGAAGGGAATAAGGGGTCCTACAATATCCAGTCCTACCTGGGAAAAGGGTTCATCCATAATAGGCAATAGATTTAAAGTGGCTCTTGGAGGACAGTACTTACTATTTTTTGACAAACTCTGCATTCTTAGCAGAATTATTTTTCTGGCTATAAATGTAAGGCCAATAAAACTTATCTAATATTGCTTTTCCTGTCTTTTCTGCCCGAAATGCCCACTCAACAAATGGCTGTGTGCTAAGAGTAGAACTTTTTCCCTAAAAGGTTCTAGAACTGGTAACTATACAGTTTGTGTCTTTATCCCCTTTTGATATAATAATCCTGCTCTCTTAAAGAATTGTGGCCCCACTGCCTGAAGGTCCTCGTTTTATGCTGCCCTATCCCAATGCTCGCAGAAAACTGAGTCCTTGTGCAATGTGGCTTTAAAACTCCTGTCCATCTCCCAAATAACCTCTTCTTTATAGGACGGCAATGTTATCCAGGTCCCATGTTTTCCTGCCCTTCTCTGTATATTGCTTTTCATAGGTTTGTGGTGAGGCCATTCGGTATTCTCTAATCCTGTGAAAAGGGGCTCCCACCCACAATGAGTGCCCCTCTGTCCAGAAATCCTGAACAAGTGACTCCAACTTTGAATAACCTGTTCCAACATTGAGGGGTTTAGGTAGTTTTGGAATCAACCCCACCTGGAGGAGCACTGATTCACTTCTTTATGTTGTATATCCACTTTCACCACTGGATATATTGTTATCACCATGAATATTTTGGATAGCCACTATACTGGGTTGTTCTGGTGTCTCTTCATGAGGGAGCAGGAGCAACATTGCACTTTGTTGACATCTGGTATCTGAAAGAGAGGGCACCAGGTTTCCATTCACTTTCAGGAAGAAGTGGCAGGGGGTTTGTGGATCGAGGTTGGCATACAATTTCTGTTTAGACAATCCAATATCCATAGGTTATACTTTCTGAGGCCAATATTGAGCTAAGTGGCCCATGCCCGACAATAAAAGCATTGAGGTCCTGGTGGGATGTTATCTGGCCTACTCCCAGGCTCAGGGGGACTCCTTCAAGTTTTATATGCCCTATAGACCTCAACCTTTTTCTCAGGGGAAAACCCTCTCCCTCTTAAACCCACTTCCACTCAAACTCCCCTGTTCTCCTGGTCATGAGTGTAAGCTCTAACTATTTCATCAGTGGTTTCTATTATCAACCTTCTGGGTTGTTCTACCCATTTCTGCACAGGAAGCGGTAAATAGGTTAAAAATTGCTCTAGAAAGATTTTTTCTAACATTTCTTCTTTGCTAGTTGTTTCCAGTTTTAACCACTTCTCTTTCACACCCTTTACTCAGTAGCATAAAGCTTGAGGCTATACTTTAGGTCCTTCTTTAATTTGCTAAACCTGATCCAGTAGTTTTCGTCACCTACCCCCAAATGTTCCAGAATACTTTTTTATATCCGCTTAGGGTGTAGTCCCCCCGGGATTTGCTGCTTGGTAAGCAGTTTGCAAGTCCCCATTTAATTGTGGTCCCAGATATTGTCCCCCAACGACATCTGGACCAGGCAGCAGCTTGAGCTAAACACTAAAAATTATTAAAAAAGAAATTGGGTCTCTCCTCCTACATGCTTTTGTCAGACTATCGCTATGTAGTGAAATACACTGTTCCAAAGAGAAAAAGAGAGACAGGAAGAACACTAGGGAGTCCAAATTAATAGGAGTAAGAGTGCTCACACACCCTATTTGGTGTCATGCTTCATCATCGGACGTGCTCCTCGTCAGACCAGTGCTGCAATGCCTGACGGGCACCCCGTGGGATCCTTGTGGGATCTCTCGCCAGTCATTGGTCACTTCCCTTGTGGGAAACTGCAATGTATGTTCACTTACTAAACGCATAGATTTCCTTGAATTAGAACCAATAGGGACATGGCGACTGATGAAACATACCAATTGCAATACCCGCAATTGTGTTTACTTGATCACCTGCCCTTGCAATTTACGGTATGTAGGGATGACCACAACAGCAGTGAAAGTGAGGATAAATGAACACCGTAGTAACATTTGCTGTGGCCGTGCTACGACCAAATTAAGTATTCACTACATAGAAGCAAACCATAGCCCAGAAGACATGTGGTGGGTTGTACTACAGACTTGCGCACAGAAGGAGACCAGACCACTCTTTGAACTGGAGCAACGTTGGGTATATAAACTTAACACACTTCTCCAAGGATTAAATGATGACATACCTTGGATCAATCTTTCGCTTTGAAGCACCCTTGTAGTTTAAGGATTACCAACCTACTCTGTCTACCATCTATGTATGACTTGGATACAGCTTGATCCTGCACCACCTACATACATCATTGTTAATTACTAGGTTCTTCAATAGTCTTTTTATAATATTTTTTGACTGATAGCGTTGTAGATATTAGACATGCCACGATTGGTGTTTATCATCCATGCCGCATAACTCTGGGTGGAACATTTTTTCCATTTTAGACGATTGCCTCCATGATTATCCATACCGTCTAACACCGCTCTAAGATGGCCGCCATTTGCATTTGCTATTAAATAGGATCTGGGGTGGCACCCTTTTCTATTTTTACCATCACGTGTGATGGCTCTGACTTGCCGCGCCTATTCACGTTGCCCGGCAACGAGAGCATTAGCAATGTTGCTCTCGCTTCCGGGTTACGGACTATTTGTACCCCTTGGTTCGCGGCTCCCTTCACATCCAGGAGCGCGGCCAGGGGTAGGTTGTATTCGCCTCACCAGAATTGCTGAAGTAAGTGCTCTGGGTGTATTTTATATCTTTCTTCATTCCTTGATTCCAGGGAATCAATGCCGCGGCCCCCTTATCTCGGGAGTCGGCATTTCTGCACGCTTACACTGCGTGCGCGATCCCGTTATCATGAAGGGAGATACTGAGGGTTCGGATTCCGAATCGGTGCTCCCCATCGGGCACTCTAAGGGCCGTTTTTGTAAACAATGAACCACACCGTTTTTGGACACACGCTTGTTTGCTCTGCACAGACTGTGCATATTATGATCATTTTATCTCCTCAGCCTGACTGCCTATTAGTTTTCTGTGGGGCTGTAGTGAGGTTTCTTTCATTCCATTAGTAATTAGACACAGCAACCCCATATTTATACTGGTTTCTTGCTCCTTTTTGATTATAACCAGTTTTAATGACAACATAAAGGGTGGGTTAGCATGTGTTTTCAGATGAACTGAACTGTTTTATATGATTATTTCACATATTGAGCACACTCTGCCATAGGGATGATTGAGTCCCTAGTTGCACTATAACAGAGGTTTGTGTTCTCCAGTTTTTTTGTCCACTTTAAGATTTGATTTTTGCAAGCCTGGCCGTAGGCCTGCATGATCCCATGAAGCCCGATCCCGACTTGAGAGGGTAAGCCCATCTTCATTTATTTAGCATGGGTTTACTACCACCTATACCACCACATTGTGTTGCACAGTTTGTCACTTGTTTTTTGCTTTATTGACGATATTTTGCACTCATTGTGACAATGATTATCTAGTGAATAAGCTATTTATTGTTAATCGTTTTTTATACATCTTCACGGTGACTAATAGGAACAACAAGTCCGGGTCAGATTGGACTCGTGTAAGTGACTGGTAACATTTTTACTGTCAGTTTCAGATTGCAGGAGTCTATTTAGTTTTTTTGTTGGAGAAGTTTAAGATGCATTAGGTCCTGAAGAAGCGTCAGAGGATCCTTTTGGACCAAAGAGACGCGAAACATGTCGACCTCATTTTGAGGAAGGTCTGGTAGTTCCTGACTTTCTCTCTTCCTTAAATAGTTGTTAGAGAGTGGTTGAGCATTATCTCTATCTCACTCCCTTGGTATATTTTTTAATCTTGGCCATCACCCAACACCATCAAATAAATTAGTACTTAGTGAGGGTTTTTGAGCCAATTTTATTCTTTCTGTTGATCTCTCCTCTTTTTCTTCTGACCCACACTTGGGGTTTGTGGCATCATCGAGAAAAGATCTCCAGCAAAGAGCCCCCTACGGGGGGTGCCCGTCAGGCATTGCAGCGCCGGTCTGACGAGGAGCACGTCCGATGATGAAGCATGACACCCAATAGGGTGTGTGAGGACTCTTGCTCCTATTAATTAGGACTCCATAGTGTTTTCCCTGTCTCTCTTTTTCTCTTTGGAACAGTGTATTTCATTACATAGCTCTATCCACAGGAGGGCATACACTGGACCATCAATCCTCTGAATCCCCTTCCGTTCTTGAAGTTTGTCAGACTATCAACTGAAGGGCTTTATGGCCCCTTGGCTGACCAAACCTGTCAATTGCAGTACCCTTGGTTTGGGCCACCTTGTCTGTTTAATTGGCCTGATTTTGGATGGCCTTATGGAAAGACTCCTGGTCTTCAGTAGGCATTGTCATGAATTTCTCTAATATCTTTTCTAGTGTTGTTGTCCCTCTGTCATTTTAGCCACAAATGCCTCCATTTCTTCATATCCCACTTCTGACACCACTTTGTGAAACAACAGTCGGAAATAAGACTTGGGAGGCTTTTCTTGTTTACATATGGTGGCCTTTAATAACAATCCTTAAGTTATATAAAGGGGCATTGGAATTATGCAATTGTTCGGCCACAGCGATTTTCGCATAATTATAGATTTGCCACTTTTGCCACATAATCCATAATCTACTGCATAATCTGCAGGTTTTAACAGAAAAATTAGTTTCTAGCTCAAACGGTTCAAAAGTTACTTAAAATGCAGTGACAGGGGTTGCTATGCAGTGAAAGCCCCCTTGCAAAGCTGAACAGGTCTCCTTTATGTTGCTTTTTAGCTATATTCCGTTGTTAAACCGGTGCTAATGAGGTGCAACCAATGCCCAGAAAGTGTTACCAAGTTTAAAAATGAGTAATACTTTTTCAAAATGTGCTGCATTATACCACATAATTTGCCTTTTCTTGCTGCATAATTTACTCAATCCTGTTGCACAATTTGGCCCTCTCCTGATGCATAATTCCAGTGGTCCTGGTTATATATACATAAGGGATACAGCAAGATTTTATAACAGGGTGTTTCTTCCAGTCTGTGTCACTCTTCTAGGTTACATATATTCTCTCTGTCTTAGAGTGTAGATTTCGGATGGTACAATCAAGGTGGTTTTTCTTTTCTTCTCTCCTGTTCTGCCATAGTCACAACTCCCCTGAGTTGTGGCAGGCGTCTCTGCACGGGCCAGTGGCAACCAGGACTCACCCGTCCAGCTCTTGTCCTCCTGTGCCTATTTTTCCTCTATCGAGTCAGACGATTGCGTCACTCTCCCCATTCATTTCTGCTGTCTCAAGGGTGTCTCCTTGCCTCTCTTCTGCCAGGTTGGGAATTTCTCTCACTCCTTCTCTGCTTCCACGTGGTTCCTCTACTGTGACACACCCTTCCTTGTTCCTGGCATCCTTTGCTGTGTGTTAGCTCCTCCCCTTCCTTCGATTAAATCGTAGTCCCTTGTTAGTTTTGTGAATGTGTTCCGTCCATGTGTTAAACCCTCCCCTTTCCATAACTCTGAGTTTCTTTATCTTTCTAGGTGTCACTGGCATTTCTCAGCAGTCTTCCCGGGATCCTCACCTGATTTATTAGGGAAGTGGGTGTCCCAGTGTCTTGTCACGTCAACCCACATGAGTTTCATTAATGTTCTGCCATGTCTACCTTTCTTCAATAGATATGGCTTTCTGTCTAAATCCATGGGGGATTATAAGGAAATGCCCATGTACCGGCCATGCTATGCACTCTTGTCACTAAGAAGTGCATAACAGTATATAGTTACTGTATGGCTAGTTTCCAGTTCAAAACAAATTTTGCCTAGGACAGTAAATCCCAGTTCTACAATTTGCATATGTTTCAGTCTCTTTTGTGTTGTAAACCCAGTGCAAAGTTTTAGTAAACTCTGGGCCTAACTTTTAGTACTGCTCAGCCAGTCAATGTAAAGTGATTCCAAATGTCCAAGTAGGACCACATTATCACTTTCTAAAATGCTGAGGTTTGTTCACATTACCAATTTCCATCATATCCCAGGAATATAGACTGTACTATTTCATGCAAAAAAAACTATTTCCGTGAAGTCATAGTATGCCGTTATAAGATATTTAATAATACCAAAGGATGACCAAATAATTTAAATCCATAATCCCCTAGTTCAGGAGAATTACCAGTTTCTAGCACTACTTTCTAATATACCAAATCGTTTTCCACAGTCATTTTTTCATAATGCATTAGTGTGCCTCCAATACCAATTCTAGATAATAAACTTTCCATACTATCCCACTATACCCAAATGACCATTTCCCACGCAAAAGCATTACCATAGTACACTCTCAAAGTCATTAATGCTCAAACAAGACAAATGCATTAATGAACCTGTTATGCCATAACAGGTTCTTAAATGCTCCAACATGCCAATATAAGAAGTTTGCGAAATACGCCATTTTGCTCATATCACCTCTTCTGTAACACCAAAATTTGCTCATACTTGCAATGCGCCAGTATGCTCCCATTACCAATTCTAGCATGAGGTATTCATAAAGTCCTCATTTCAAAAACTTTGATAAGTATGTACTACACCTCATTACTGATATCGCATTGTTTGATAGATAGGTGGAGCAAGAAGATACATTCAAGAGGAGATAAATGGTGGCTTAACTTCACCGATAATTTATAAGCCAGTGGTTTCATGTTAAAGTCATTAAAAATATATTAAGCAAACAACAATATTTAATTTAACTCGGAAATCTCCAATTACATAGTTGTTTCATTGTTGGGATCTTATTACATTTTGTTAGACATATCCTTTCTGTTTCAGGCATACTATTTTTAAAATCTGGTCCATCATCTGATGTGCCAGTGGGATTTCTAATTTGAACTAGCACTCACTCCACACTTTCTCCATCTCACCTCTCAACTTCATTCTTGTGTATTAACATCTTTCCAATTCAGCAATGTTTGCCAGACATTCGCTGAAATAGGAGCACATTTCTACTTCCTGCTCTTGGCTATGATGTGCCCAGATGAATCCCTTTCCTCCTCCTGTCTCTCTCAGAAGCAATGTGGTTATTTAATCCCAGAAGTCCACTTTTTATGGATCATCTAGTATCATATGTTTCCATTTTCATATATTTGTTGCAATTTGGGTTGGCTTTGAGAAAGCAACCATTAGCCTGAGTGTAATAAAATCAAAAGGCTGAGAGATATAATGAACACCTCACATTTGCTCCACAAAGCCAAGAATGCATTTTTGTACAAAGTAGAACAAGCTCCTCGTGGATAACATCAATGAGACCCTGTTCCTACATTCATCCTCAATAGTCCAGGAAATCAACTACCAAAGGCTCCAGAGGTTGGTAGAGATTTGCAATGCTTTTTCTGTAAGCCAGATAGCAAAAACTATTTTGCGTTCCAAATATTCTAACTATTGTGCAAGATAGCATAAACTATTTTGCGTTCCAAATATGCTCTCTATTGACATAATCCAATATCGCAGCTCAAGATAGGTGTTTTGAAGGAGAAGTATGCTGCCTGGTGAGGACATGTTCTCCTGCCTTGTGTGCCCGACTACTTGGGAATTTGGAAATATGACTTTTATTTTTGCCCTTCAACTATGCTAACTTAGGGGGTCATTCCGACCCTGGCGGTCATAGACCGCCAGGGCCGGGGACCGCGGATGCACAGCCAACAGGCTGGCGGTGCATCCAGGCCAATTCTGACCACGGCGGTAAAGCCGCGGTCAGAAAAGGGAAACCGGCAGGAAACTCAGAATGACGCAGTCTTTTGACCGCGTTACGGTCTTCTGGCGGTTCCCGCATGGCGGGCGGCTCCCGCCGCCCGCCAAGATTAAAATGACCCCCTTAGTGTGCATGCAGCGGCCTAGCTCTAACCCTAACTCACCAAGGTCAAAGACGGGTCCTATGACCTATAGGGGCGCACCAAGTAAACACCATAGTATACGTACATTAGCAGTTTCCATAATTCCCCAGTACCATGACATTCTCATTTTCAGTAACGCTCCCGTATATTCACATAAGTTCTTGCAGAACCCTAATTTGCCTATTTCCATGATACCTCACCATGCCTATGTTACCTGTTTCAGAAATGCCCATTTAAGCAGTTTCATTAGTACTCCAAGCTGCCAGATTGTGGGCCACAAACATTTGTAGTTTTTACAATAACCAGTTGTAACTTAGCAGTCCATAATTACCTGTTCCATCGTTGCATTCTTGAGGTCTAGCCGAAAGACATCTTTAGCTGTTTCTCCTCTTTTATGGAATAGAAAATAAGAAAAAACACATGCATACACACAAATAGGGGGTTTGGATTAGTCCTTTCCATCTATTGGTCTGTTCAGCTGTTAGTCACCTGCTGCTTCTGGCCACCACAGCATACAGCACAGTGCAATGTGTATACCCACTTCAGCCACTGACTCTCTTGTACTATGAGCCTAAAAACACCTGCACTCCAGTGCCAGGGCTGGTGGCCAATACTTTATTTTTCCAATAGTTGTTCCTAGATGCCAGGAAGCACTGGTGGTGTTTTATTGAAATTATATATTTTTTTACTTTTAAGCGTTTTATGAAAGCATATGTCCACCAGGTTTAGATGAAAGCATGTTTTTTATTATTCAATGCCAAATTTATATATAAAAGTACAAAATGTACACAGTAAAATACATACATTACTTGATGAAAACACACTCAGAAAAACAAGAAACTAAAATCCAATGCCATAACGACAGTGCACAAAACAAAAGAATAATCATTTCAACGAGATTAATCAGTATTCATAGTTTCCCAAGCTCGTCTTGCTGCTCTAAAGAATTTCCCTACTTCTTCATCTATAAATTGAGAAAAATTGTTGAGGGCTGCCTGGGGTTATTAATGTTGCGCCTTTTACAAGGGGAATCAAAAAGTGCTTCAAATGCATAGAGCAATACCTACAAAAAAAATGTAAAGTGTGTAATTCATTGTCCTGACTTCCGATCACAAGGACACGACATGGAGTCAAGATCTGCATTAAAACCCAATGGAAAACACAGCAAATACTTCATCGTGCCAGCACTATAGCGAAACAATAAACTTTGCTCACAATGGCCCATTGGTCTAGTCATGCACCCTGCAGGCGAGCTATCCGTTATTAGATTCAAATAGGCAACCATACTAGTCTTCCCTTATCTATGGTCATTCTTTCAGTAGCAGCTAAATTAAAGCTTTTTGTAGCTGTTTTTTATTGATATAGAGATTTCACTTGGGGTCAGTAAAACATGCTGTAGACCAATCTTATGCAAGTTGGATTCCACACTGGCTATCCAGGGAATCTCAGAGCCTTTGTCGCAGCTAAGGCAATCCCTGATGATATCGCTAGTGAGACTCACCTCCTTATTGTAAAACACTGTCACCCATAATGAAGATGGACGGCTCTGATGTAGTAATCATCTATGTATGAGATGCCAAATGCTCTGTAACTGATCAAACGTGAGGATGAAATGGGAGCCTTCAGGACCTTTCTACAGAACCTGTTTTCTTCTGTCTGAATTATGTCACATTTTTGGACACCACATACCTCTGCTCCATATGTTACTGTTGGGATCCAATGTGTTTTATAAATTTGCAAAAACGGAATCAGTGCACCCCTGCCCATAGGTTGTGGCAAGCTAAATAAAGTAGCAGTAACCTTTAATAATGTATCCCTTCAGTGAGCGATGTGCGGAGCTCCCCAACCAGTATCAGAAAAAGTTAGGCCTAGATATGGGAAAGTGCCAATGCATTTCAAACTGTTGTTACCAACTGTTAGAGTGGCAGCTAATATTTCTTTGGGCCACAAGCTATAAGATAAGAGTTTGCAAAATGAGTCTGCATATGCAGTGCGTCCATAAAATCCACAAAACCATGGACTAAGAGGCGCAAGGCTCCTGGTGTATGAGCCATTATTACAGCGTCATCCACAAACAGGAGTGAGGGTAAGGTGCAGCATTCAATAATAAGGACATCTGATGTTATATGAGTTAAAAAAAGGATGAAGATTGTTAACATATAAAATAAATAAAAGTGGGGCTAAAACACATCCGTGTCTCACTCCTCAAAAAACTCCTATATTGTTTGTGACCTCACTGTCAGAGTTTATTCTAACTTCATATCCATGTGCAAATATGCTAGAAAGTGCACTAGTGAGTCATCCATCCCATATATGCAAGAAGGTTTGACCACAGCTTTGAGCAATTCTAACGCAATCAAACACTGAGGTCAAATCCATAAAAGTCAAATACAAGGGGGATCTTTTGGCAAAGGTATACTCCCCAATAATCAGGCACAGGTTTAGACATTTCTCTATAGTTCCAACATGGTTCCTAAAACCATATTGGCAAGGGTGCAAAATGGACTTCTCTTCGGCGGACTCTCTAATCCTGTTGTGCGAGACTCTTCTTTACAGTGTTTTCAATTAAAGAGATGGGCCTATAGCAAACCGGCTGTGAACGTTCGCCCCTTTTAAAAATAGGTACTATGAAGGAAGTTGTCCATGAACTAGGTAGTGGGCGATGGGAAAGACAATTAAAAACATTCACCAATAGAGGTGCCGAAACTCAGGACTGTAGTTTATAAGATAAACTGGGATGCCATTCGGCCCAGGGGCCTTACCGACCGCACTCCGGGCTATAGCATCTTCTACCTCATTCAAGGATACCCGTATTTTACTAAAATTAGGCCTCACAGTGAAGTCACTTGATACTTGGGTTGCAGCATAGGTTCTTGTGAAATGTGCCCGCTATGCCCCACTGGAGATATGACAACTAATTGGTGTTGCTACGTGACTCATACGCTTCATGTCTGACATGGCCTCCCAGAACAATTTATTGTTCTTCATGGCTGCAGATAAACCCAGTGAATCCCACTGAAGTTGTAGCACCACTCTCTTCTGACTGGAACTTACCTCTTTATATGTCTTACATCGGAGTGCCACATCCAAGGAGTCCCTAGGGTTGACTGTAAGTGCCCTACGTAATTGACGATTAACCTCTGAACATTCATAATTAAACCACCTAGGCTTGATAGCTAGCGTGCGTGATAAGCGCAATCGTTTTTTGCTGATGTTCAAACAAAGCTGAGTGAAGCCCCCTAGCACTTCAAATTCAGTATCGTTCTCAGCTAAACAAGGCTCAGCCAGATTTGGATCCCCTGCGATCATTTTATGAAAGAGTTAGCCTGGTTCTACTGCTCTTCATAAGGCATCAGTGGTCAAGTGGATGTTTCTAGTTCCTCACTCCATTCTGGATTTAGGCCGTGGGAACAATATAAGTGCCACCTCAATGGGGTTATGATCCCCAAAGTCAGACGGGAACACCTTCCTATGCAACAGTAAATTCACCAAAATATATGATGAGAAGAAACAATCTGTTATAAAGGAGCAGCGTCTACATCTAAATGTGGGTATGAGGGGGTCAGTGCAGGCGGCAACACCCATTATGTTATTTAAATCCTTGGAGGCCGGCTAACCCATCAGTCCCAAACCTTGGGTATCAGTGCCATTTGGGGGGTTTACTTGAAAGCCTGTCAATTGCCCTTTAGTACCAATATCATTCTGTAAAAAAGAAATATAGTGAAATAAAATTGGGAATTTGGTGTTCGCAACACTATTAAAATTGTTACTATAAAAATTTATTAGGTACAAAATTGGTCCCCAATCATATCTCACAATCTGATAGTGGTCTTTTTGAGTCTCAATTATCTTTGAACTACCCCCAGCAGAAAGGTTCACCCAAATGGCCAGGCTGCCTGATGCTCGCCCTGACCGGGAAGGAGTTGCTGGGATGCAATAACATTCAAACCCATCAAGTAATAGTTCCTGTGTTACCTGGGTTTCGTGAAGCATGAGCACGTCATAATGTTTTATAAAGGTTAACCATTCTGGTATTGTAATCTTAGATTGAAGACTTGCCATGTTCCAGCTCATTAACCTCAACACAGAAACCTCAGGGTCCAAAATATTACCAGAGGGTGAAAAAGTATCAGGATGGGGCAGTTTAGCCAAAGGTTCAAAATAGGTTCTTTCCTGCCAACAAGACCAGTCCCCAGTCAGTCTATCCCATTAATACTACTTAGGGTGGATAACCTATTACAAAGTGCAAGCAGTGGACTGGGGGTGTAGAAGGTTTGGGAACTCCAAGGATCTCCCAACGCTTTAGGTTTGTAGAAATATCCTAATGGGAACAAACATATGATGGCATCATTACGACCAATAAGACCCTGTGGTCTCAACAAGTTCTTTACACAAGATGGTCTGCAAAAGTCACCACAATACAAACCCCAGCTAAATCTTTCTTCGAATGATGCACCCACCCCAATCATCATACCATTACTATCTCATTTATGTTTGTTAGATTAAAATATTTCTGCTTGATAAGCCAATCTGCACCTTTATTACGTAGCTCCAACCATGATTCTGTTTGTGATTCTTTGAGAGTGGGGATTCCTGCCAGCACTAAGACACAGGGACAAGATGCAGGAGGCAAATCCAATCAATCTTTACTTGGGTTAAAATGAACTCCAAAATGAGTTTGTTCAGCAGTAGGGGCCCACAATGTTTCAGAAATCCACTTGTCCTTACGGCCAGGTGGGGTATTCTTAGGTAACTCCTTGGGACCTTCAAGCACTGTGGCTCTGTTGCTTGCAACAGCTAGGCTTATAGTGTTCGCCTTATTGCTAACATCAGTATTAGTTGTAGCTTATGACATGTTCAAGGTACTCTCAAGGGCATAGATTTATAAAGGATATCCGTCATACTTTCAACACATCTTAATCGTTCCTTAATTGGTTCAAATATTTACTCACAAAATGTCACACACATTGTATCATAATCAAACATATCCTTATTCAAAGGGTCAAGATGTCTGTGTTGATTGGGTTTGAAACTGTTTGAGGCACCAAGAAGAAAGCTGGCCCTGTCATTTGCCCTCATTGGCGACTTCACTGTAGTCTTTTACTTTTTCTTTTTCACAACTGGCTCAGATTCTAACAAACTACTGATGGAGCTTTGCAAAACTGGGGCCTCTTCCACACTATCATTAACCATTAACTGTAGATGGGCCGAGGACCCTGTGATATAAAGACTTACTAGAGTGCCATTGGGAGAAGAATTTTCAAGACAGGCTTCTTGATTGGGGAAATAATCCAATGACAGTATGGGCTCAGTTGATGTAATTTCCTTCGAGATTATCCCCATAGCCCATTCCACTATGTTATTAATGGTAGTGGTGGTACATAGATTAATGACCAGTCCTACAGGTGCCCCGCCAGCCTTATGTTGGCCTTTATTAGCCACAGATAGCACTTACCTCCTACAATTGCAGCAAAAATCAATAGTGGCTCAGGAGTGAAAGAGAGTGGGCCCAGCCCAGCCTTGTCTGGCCGTGAAAAGGTGCAGACGGGACTGCTCTTGGCCCAGTCTTTGCCTGACCACTTGCCCAATCCTTTCAGGTGCCATCAGGCATGGAAATAGTGTCAGCAGCTCTCCTTGTCGCGGGTCGGGCTGGGGGTGTAGTACAGCAACCCCTGCCCTGCAACAAAAGCGTCACTTGCTACGGGGACAAAGAGCATCCTTCCAAGCACCTCACAGCACGGAAATGACACCAAAGGCCCTCCTTGCCGCAGGTCAGGCTGGGGCATGTACTCCAGCAACCCTTCGCCTGCAACAAAACCATCTTGTGTCGCAGGGACACAGAGCGTCCTTTCAAGAGCCTCCAGGTGCGGGAAGTAGCATCAACAACCCTCCTTCCTGCGGGTCAGGCGAGCAACTCCCAAACCTTTCTTGTAGGTAAAGAATAAAATGGTGCAAATCATGGTCATTTGCTACTGAATTTGAAGGTGTCTATAGTGTTCTTCTATTTCTTGGATCTCATGTTCTCAAGTCCTTGAGGTTTTTTTCTATAGCTTGAACATGTATTCTCCTTCTCCTGTCTGTCTCACAACACGCTGGCACTTCTCCATACTGACACCAGCTTTTTTATTATTTTTGAAGCAGGTGGTTGTAATATGCAATCTTAAACATTCACAATTGCACAAGCTTATTAAGGTCAGAATTATTAGCTTTGCCAATGTGTATTTTCTCAGTTTCAGAATTCCCCTAATCTTTGTACTTTTAAATTAAGCTTAAGATTTCCTTTAGGCAGATCATGCACCAACTGGAGGCATCAACCATGACATATGGAAGGTGACCTCAAAGCTAGCTCAGAGGATGAGATTTCAAAAAACAAGACTGAAGGGGCAATATTTAAACTCCAAAATATGCTTCTCTTTCACTGAACAGCATTAGCAAAATGGTATAAACAACGGAACCAGTGCATAGGTCAAAAGGCTGCCCTTCAAGGATAATTGGTTGATAGGCACCTAACATTTAACTTAAATTTGTACACACACAGATACACTTGGGAGTTATGGAGGGGCTACTGAAGCCCTGGCAAAGCCAATAGGTCTAACTATAAATTTGTAACACATTTAAACATAGGCAGGCACACATGGGGTTAAGCAATTCAAAGCCAGGACTATTGGGTTGCTAATGCTGGGGATAAGTAACAAAAATGACTTTGTTCTGTTTAGGGTGCATCTGGAGACAAAGAATTGAATGTTGTTCTGTATAGGGTGCATTTGGAAACAAAAAATTGAATGTGTCATACAGTGTGGTAATTGAATCCACTATTCAAATTTGAAATATTCCCTTGTGAGTTGCATTTAGGAATGACACATCACACACATAAAAGCATCAAGTGAAAGAGTAATACTCTTTTGGAAGGAGCCAAAGTCCACTTTATGTATACATACTTGCCAACCGTACTGATGCTAGTGGGCTACAACTTTTTGGGCATTACTACCCTGTATCAATTTCAACCTCTGATCCAAAGGCTTCTCAGGAGGCCTGGGCAGTCCTCTGCAATTAACGTCTATTGCTGAGATGAAATAAATAAAGACAATGCCTAAAAAAGGCAGGCAAGAATTAAAGGCAGAATCATCCCTGGAAAGTAAACTAGAAGTGTCTTCCTGCTTGAGAGGAAAGCAAGGCAGAGAGGGGAAGGGTATTTAGGGAGCGACGGCTTTATATTGAAAGCTCACCCTTTCTGGTATGTTATGTGTATTTGTATATTACACAACTCACCCAGGAAGGTATACTGGTGTCAAGGCAGGAGCTGTATGGGTCGGGCCATGGTGAAGATCCATATCTTCAATTTCTTGTGAAATTCAAGAACTGGCAAGGAGTCCCTGAAGTGCAGATGCAGGAAGTTTCAGGCTTTAAGAGTAAGGTAGGAGAAAACGTGCTGCTACATCTGAATCTGCACATGCAGTGGGTGTGCGAATAGAAGTTTGGCTGAACAGTGGTGTCTTTTAGGTTTGTGGAAGTTTATGTGGTTGGTTGAGGTATGGTCGGAGCAATAGTGTGTAAGGCTTTGTATGTATGCCTGAGGACTTTGAAGAGTGCTTGTTTGTGGATTGGGAGCCAGTGGGGCTCTTTGAGGTGCAAGTGATGTGACTACAGGGTGGGAGGTTGAGGGTGAGCCTGACCGCACAGTTGTGTATGCCTGAGAGTCTTCTGGTCAGATGAGCTTTGATTCCAGCATAGAGTGCGTTACAGTAGTCCAATTTGCTGGTGATAGGAACTTGGATTTCAGTTCTGTAAGTGTTGGTTTGGTGGTGGTCGAACCGCTGCCAAAGTGGCGGTCTGACCTCCACATTAGGACCGTTGCGAAAGCGCCACGATTAGACCGCCAGCACTGCCACTTTTAGGCTGGCTGACAGCCTGGCGGTGCCGGCGGTCTTAATCCGCCAGGGCAGCGCTGCAAATAGCACTACCCTGGAGATTACGACTCCCATGTCTGCCATCTTTTGCATGGCGGTTCCACTGTCATGCAAAAGCTGGCAGAGACTGGTTGCCGGGGGCCCCATGAGGGCTCCTGCACTGCCCATGCATTTGGCATGGGCAGTGCAGGGGGGCCCATGGACAGCCCCGTCGTGCTTTTCACTGGTTGATTGGCAGGCAGTGAAAAGCACAAAGGGTGCTGTCGCATCCGACGCAACGCATCATTGCTGCCGACTTGATTACGAGTCGGCGTCAATGTTGTGGTGAGATTCCCACTGGGCCAGTGGCTGGCCCAACAGGAAACTCATAATAGGGCCAGTGGTTGAAAAGAAGGAGTGGCGGTCTTCCGACCCAAAGAGTTTGGCAGGCGGCCTCCGCCGCCCACAAAACTCATAATGAGGCCCTACATCACTCCCTTGTTAAATAAAAGGTACAAACAACATAAGCTCCATATTTCCTCAATAAGTCCTAAGGAGCTTGGACTGGCCTGCCAGATCAGGTGGAATGAGGTAGTTGAGATTCAACGTCATCATGCATTGAGGGCATAAGCTCAGGTGTGCAACCTGGATGTTCAGGAAGGGTCACCTCACTTGCAATTTCAAGAGCTGATGAACACTGAGGTAGATGTTTAAAGTGTGTGTGACAACTTTCATGTGATGGACTTTCCGGGATGAAGTCACCATGTGTCCTTTGCATGTCACGACTCATAAAGGGTCAATAGCAAACAGAGTGTCTGCTTCCGTTTCTGTTGAACTAGTACCAAGACCCCTTTCTCAAATACTGTTTCCTAGGCACATAGGTGATCATCAGCATATTTATCATTTTGCACTTTTCCGAAATGTCCATGACATAAACTTTATTAGCATTCACCGATCAGCTCGATGTCAATTGAGGCAGTTTGGCTCTGATGGCTCCCTCAAATAACAAGGTGGCAGGGCTCTCGCTAGTTGTGGAATGAGGAGGTGATTGATAAGTACGAAGTGCTGGGCACTGGGCTTGAATTAGGTTGATTCCATCCATTGACACTTGCTAAATTACCTTTTTGTGGGTGTCCATGAATCATTCAACAACACCATTGGCTTGGGGCCAGAGATGTGTGCTCTTTTGGTGCTTAACATTGAGTTGATCAAGAAACTACTTGAATTCTTTGCTACTGAAATGTGGGCCATTGTCAGGTTTGAAAATAGCGGGGATGGCCCAAGGTTCAAAGATGACTTTATCATGGATTGTCGATTATAAGACTTCCCCCAATAGAAAACGCAAGTATTCATCAATGGATACCTTGAGATGATGTACGTTTTCCAGAGGTTCAAAGAAATGATCTGCAACTCTCTCTGAAGCATGCGTAGGGAGGTCAGACATTGTCACTGGATGATGCATCACCTTGGAGGATAAAGTTACAAAGAGAGCTTGTTTTTTGTTTATCATGGGGTTATTTTAGTGCTCTGCATGGGCACATTTATCTTAGCTCTGGGCCTCAGGTCTGTGCCCTTTCACCTAGTTGCATTTCATTTTATTCCTTTCATTATTTTAGCAAAAGCTCATTTTAGCGGTGCATGTTATTATTTTTATCAGTTGCCTTTCCAATCAGAATTTGTTATTAGTTCTTTTGCACGACATTTCATCTTGTGCTCAGCCCAAGGCTGTACGAGGTTGTACCTGATAACTTACTGGATACTGCCGGTTCAAAGAGTACAATGTCTACCCTACACAGAAAAGATGTTTTATCACATCTGGGCAGTTTTCAGAACAACAACACGTTTATTATAAAACAACATACTGCCCCTAACTAGGTTAGAGGGGAGCATTCCAGACAGCCATCCTATACTGTACCATGTTGTTGTATCGCTGGTAAACTTGGCCTTGTTGTTCAAAACTCCTGGGAGGACTGCCAACAGACAGCAGGCAACCCCCCTGCTCATTATCTGTTCAATGGCTAAAGCTGTGGCGTGCTGGACCTAACAATAAAACTGAGATACTCTGCAGCTGCTTTGGATGTTGAACTTTGGTGATGTAGCGGCACTCGTGAAAAGTAGTCTGCGGGGTTTTTGTCCTTCCCCGACTTGTGTACAGTCACATAGTTGTATTCTTGCAGTCACAACCCCCACCTCTCAATGCAGGGGGCATCTTAGCTTTTGGGTTTCCAAAGATAGTGAGCAACGGCTGGTGGTTGGTGATGAAAGTGAAACATTTCCCATATAGAAACACATGAAAATGTTCAAAGGCCCACACTACAGCTAGGCTCTCCTTCTCCATCTGAGAGTAGGCACGTTCTGTTTCAGGTAGGCTTCTAGTGGCATAGACCACAATGTGTCTCGGGCATAAGGATGGCCATTGTGCAGAGCAAGGATTGACCCCGGCCCCACCAGACTCACATCTAATGTGATTTCAGTATGTAACTGGGGTTCAAAATAGGCCCTTTCAGTTGCATTCTCAATCGCATGTTTTATTTCTTTGAAACTGTGATCACATTCAGGAGACCACTAAAATAGGGCATTCTGTTTTGTTAAGTTTCTCAATGGGACACTCACTGTAGCAAAGTCATAAATGTACCTTAATCAATAAATGCCCATGCCCAAAAATGATCGTAGCATGGTTATATATTGTGGGGGGCAGTTAAATTGCTTGCAGCTTATTCAGCTTTTGAGTCATTCCCCCAGCAGAAAATATATGCTCAAAGAATTTAAATTTGGTTTTATGAAACTCGCGCTTTTCTGCATTCAGAGTGAGACCCACATCAGCAAGTAAGTGGCAAATCAAATCAAATCATTAACATTTATAAAGCGCGCTACTCACCCGTGCGGGTCTCAAGGCGCTAGGGGTTACTGCTGCTCGAAGAGCCAGGTCTTGAGGAGTCACCGGAATACGGAGTGGTCCTGGGTGGTCCTGAGGATGGTGGGGAGGGTGTTCCAAGTCTATGCGCCAGGTAGGAGAAGGACCTCCCACCCGCTGTGGAGCGGCGGATGCGAGGGACAGCGGCGAGAGCGAGGCTGGTGGAGCGGAGAAGACGGGTGGGGGCGTAGAAGCTGAGGCGGCGGTTGAGGTGTTCTGGTCCCTTGTTGTGGAGGGCTTTGTGTGCGTGGGTGAGGAGTCGGAAGGTGATCCTTTTGCTGACAGGAAGCCAATGCAGGTGTCTCAGGTGGGCGGAGATGTGGCTGTTGCGGGGTGTGTCGAGGATGAGGCGGGCGGAGGCGTTTTGAATTTGTTGCAGACGTTTCTGGAGTTTTGCGGTGGTCCCAGCGTAAAGGGTGTTGCCGTAGTCCAGGCGGCTAGTGACGAGGGCGTGGGTCACACTTGTGTAAGAGCCTTGTCATGCTTCTTTTGTGTCGCCCCAAATACTAGAATGTCTTCACTGTAATTGAAAGCATTTGTACCAAACAAGTTGAATAATTCGGCACATAACACCCCGAAATATCTCCGCAGCCAAAGATATTCCAATTCTCAGTCTTTTGTATCTGAACGAATGAACATGAGGTGAAAAAGTAGTAATGTCCCTACAGTTCTCTTCCAGCTCGAGTTGATAATATCCTATGTTCAGGTCAAGATGGGAGAAGTCTTTGGTTCCGTTTAGCTGCATGATCATGCCTGCTATGTGGGAACCAGATTGTCTTTCTCTCTTGATTGCTTCGTTGGCCTGGTACATGTCAATACAAATGCGCACCACTCCTCTACTGTCCATTTTTGGCACCAAAACTATGGGCCTACAGTGTAGCACCGGTGGAGCAATCAATGATGTCATGTTCAACAGCTGCTTGTAAGTGAAAAGCGACTTTGCGGTGTCACGGGGCAACAGGGTGAATGTACTCATTAATTTGAAGTTGCACTTTCATCTTTTGGAGTCTTTCTAGGTCATGAAATAATGACGGGAACTGACTCACAAGTTCAGTTTCAGCATGGATGTGGTAGTTGAGAGATATCAGTCCCATGTCAGCAGCAGTGCCAAAGTTAAGCAAGCATGCACTAGATGAAGTTCCTTAAAAGACATGGATTGGTGCTTGCACTGACGTTGTTGTATGTTGCTTAAGTTGCTGTACATGACTCTCGACTCTGTAATGGTTGTGAAGCAGGCCATGTGTATACCTTCATGTTTGACAGAGTAAGGTGTGGCACCGGAGACACGTTTTTAATTTTTCTACTGGCATGATGTTAATCGATCCACCACTGTCTATAATGAGGGTTATGGGGCAACTGTTCACTTTTAATGTGATTTTAGGACAATGTCCAAATGAATTTTGTTGCTTCGTTTTGCGACTTTCATTTGACTTTTGATCTTCTTTGCAGGCATGTTGTTCCATAGTCAATATCATCAGTGCACATCCGTCTTACTTCACTAGTGCTTGGCAATGATGTTGAAGAGCCTTTATATAATGAAGTTGATGATGATCAACTGTGTTTGGTTTCTACTCGTCGTAAATGATGTTGCCTTTTGGCCTTGTGGGCATGACAAGAATGCTTCTGGAACCTTCTGGAGGACAATTTCTCTTCTCACTATGGAACATTTATTCTCTCTTTCACTTTGCAGACCGTTATGAAATGGTTTCCACCTGCAGTCTTTGTACGTCTGTCCTATAGCTGGACATTTACCTTGATGGGAAATGAAAACCCACTTTGGAAGCATAACTTTCTCTTCTTATGGAGATGTCAACATGTGTGCATCTGTTTTGTGCTTCCGTTAGCTTTTCATGGTCAATGCTAATTCATTAAATGTTGTTCCTGCTTCCATGTCAGCAGCTTGTCAATCCACTTATTCTTCTGCCCTTGCGCCATTAGCATTTTCTCCAAACTGAGTAGCTCTCTCAACATGCGTCTTCTGAAGGAATCTGAAAAGCAGCTATCAATGACTCAGAGGCACATGGCTTCTTCATCATTAAGGTCACAGAACTTACAGTGTTTGAAAAGTGCAACAAGTCTCTCAACAGATTAATCCATCATTTCACCAGCTTATTGTTGTGCTTGGTTGAAGATGTACCTTTCTGGCATCTAATGCTTCTTTTATCTTTTGGTATGAGTCAGCTTGTAAGACTTTCTTTAGCACTTCTTTCACTCCATCGCCAGCAAGGTTTTTCAAATATTTAATGATTTTCTTATCATTTTCTTCTCCTAGTGCATCTATGTAGTTATCAAAAGTTTCCATCCATGCAGTTCACCGGCACCAATGTTCTGCTTCGTTGCGGTCTCAAACAAAGGTGGTGGCTTTATGAATGTAGTCGCATTAAACTTTGAGCTTTCGTTGGGCGCCATTGACAGCAACATGCTATTCAGGCAGCATTCAACTTGTAAAGCAGGACTGGCAACCTCTCCATGCAACCCCCTTTGCTAGGACCTGGTCGTCATGCCTGTTTTTTGAGGTTGTAATGCACTTTACTCATTTGTGCTGGTAAGTACCTTTTTCTTTTCATGCCTGGTCATGACTGCCTTTAGCGTTTGCATCGTTTTGATGATGGCTCTACTCCTCTTTGCTATGGCCCAGTGCAGTATTTCTTCTTTTAGCTTTACCAATGGGTTTTTGCTTGCTTTTAGAATGTGCTTCTCTGCAGGGCCATCAAATTCTTCAATGGCCATGTATAGGCTGGAGTGGGGCTTTGACTCTGCACACACCATTCGCCGACTACTCTTGCATTGATTTTGGGTGCATGTGGCACACACGAGCAGGTTGCTGTACTTTTGCAAACTCTCAGAAAGAGCAGCTTTTTTTCCTCAGGGCACATATCCCCTAATCGTTGCAAGTTGTAGTGTCCACTCCAGCTTGGGAGCATGTAAATGAACACACCACACATGGAGCTCTGTTAGGGACATCTATATTCTTCAACATGCTACTGCGCTGTCCTCACGCACCGCGTCATAACTATTATAACCACACCTTAACACCTCCCATCCAATTACTTAGTTCCTGTCTAGAGTCCACCCATGTCCACGAGGGCCCTAGCGTGACCAATATCAAAGACACTACAACATCTTCTCGAACTTCATGTATGTTTATAAATCACATTGGATGTTTTATGAGTGGAAGGCAACATGATTGCGTGTGTGTCTGTAAAGGGTTTAGGATTTGGAACAGGCATTGTCTGTCAGGAACCGTGGCTGTGTTTTAATAGAAAGCAATACAAATTGTGCTCATGAATTGTACCACAGTAAAACATGGAGCAGCTGCCTGTCCTCATTTCCACCTGGAAGGGCCTCTGCCGTTTTGTCCAGTATTATAACCTCTAGATTGAAGTCCTGCAACTTCTGTGCCTCAGGTAGGTCTTAAATACAGAATTTTACTTTTTTTCTGTTTCTTCATATTTTTTTAAAAATCAATTCTTGTGTGTTTGGCGTTGGCTCAACATCCTGTAATTCAGGGTAAGTCACCGAATCTCCGCTTGACTGAAAAAATATACACGAGACCTTGTATTGTGTAAATAGTGCTCATGTCAAGCGCTCCAATACCTCGGGGTCGAGTTCGCGCTACATAAACTAAACAAAAAAAAGAACGCGCGGAGATGGTTCGCGTAAATTACATATAAATCATTATGAAGTAGTTATTATTGCAGTCGGTCTCGCTATCATAAAAAAAAATCCTGTTGAAACGTAGTGTTCAAGGAGAACGGACTCCTTGTAAAGATGAGAGGGCCGGGAGGTAGGCGGTAAAGCCAGCCTCTTGGTCACGTGACCAGAAGTAACCCGCGGAGTTTAGCTAACGCACCGATTGTAAACACAGTGGAAGCGTGGGAAAACATCAACCGAGAAACGTTGCACGATTGAGGACAAAACAATTTACAACTGCTGAGTAAGACGCAGGCAGGAAAACATGGATTTTCTTCCGAATTTCTCCAAAGAAACATGGACTCTGCTTGCCGTTTTGTTGACCGTCCTGTATCTGTAAGTAGTGCCCCGCACACCTCTCTGTTGTCAGTGTTTTGTACTAGTGGCACTTAAGACTAGTCTATCTGAATAACAACTCCGCTGCTAGGTTGTTTCAGCCATGGTAAGGGTAGGCTATGGCATGTCATCAACGCTTTAACGTTACATACAAATGTAATCTTGTGCAGGTCATCTGCAGCAAAACATCTGTAAGTGAGTATGCAGCACAGACACCATAATTTGCAATGTGAAGGCTATTGCCAGAGATTTAGTAGTCTGTGACACCCTCCAGCTATTTTTCAGGAAATACAATCCTTGCCAAGTCATTTCCGCACCGTGACTGTACCCTCTTAGCACTAACAACGCCATTCCCTCTTCGTGGTTTGGAAAGAAAAGGGTTTTTGTGCTGAGGTTGCCCGTGACATTGCATAAGTAATACAAGGAGTGGTTTTGTTGTATCACGTTAGAGCAATGTAATTTGAGCTACTCAGCTGCTTTAGGCGCCACCAAGAGCTGTGTAACAAAGTAGCAGCTCTGATAACTAACAGGAGTTTTGCCTAGAGATGTGCACCTTGAGGCATGGCACTGCTGTCTCAAGCTTAAAGGTGATATGTAAAGTAGCCGTTGCTGTAAAAAAAATAAAAAATAGGTACTGCTGATAAAAGTTAAATCTACTTTCTGAGGTTTAAGGTTGTAATTTTGTGTCATCTAGTCCACTCTTAGTTTATCTGGAGATTCATAAAATGTAATATGCTAGTACCTCCTGGCCGTCAGGCTCCAAGCGAGTCATCAGGTCCTTACCCTGAGTCGGTGGTCAACTACATCTCATCCAGTGTTTGAGTGGAAGTGTCACTGTTGCCCCCATAGAGAAAAGTCCTTCAGTCTTTGACTGTGGGCAGAATTGGGCCTGCATGCCCCATCTCAGACTGATTGCATTGAGGTCCAACTAAGAGAAAACTATTTTTAAATGGGGAACCCAGCAATCATAGGTGAATTTGCATAAACGATTTCTGAGAGAATTCCGGCATAATCTCCTTTTTAGGTCTGGCGTCAGCCAAGACTATTGATTTTACTAAAATTACACGAATAATATATTTACTTGAAGGGACTTTCAGCATCCTCTCTTCATCTTTTGGTCTGTTGTTTGATCAATCTAATTTCACTTCCGCTCCCTACAGCATACAACATGGGGCAGTGGGTCAGCCTACTTCAGCCACAAACTGGCGAGTGTCGGGGAGTACTTTTTGTGAGACTTAAACAGCATTTCTGCCTTTAGTCAATGTCATTTTTTAGGGTCGAGTCTGCAAGAGCATCCACAAGCACATGCGCTATCACTTACGAGACACTATTGTTTAGAAAAGGGGATTGAAGGCTGCAGATTGCATTTGTTGGCATGTGTGTCGCTCTTCTTTGCAGCCTCCTGCTTAGCCTACAGGGTCCTAATTGTGGTGCAGGGACCAAGCACAGATTGAGTCAACTTAATCAGTGCCCAACCCCTGCTCCCAATTTGATTAGGTACTATTTCTTTGTCACTGCCTGTTGCTCCCTCCATAGCACTTTTAGGACTTTTTAGGGTCAAGCGCACAAGCACTCCTTCCCTGTTGTAATCTCTCTTTGGGCTTGCAACCACGCCCATGTCACGCCTGTCACTTTCATTGGTTTGTGGGCTTGCTTTTTAAAATCTGCTTGCTTTCTTTAGTGAAAGGCATGCATACGTCATGCCTTTTCCGGTATTTAGCCCTCCTCGAGCACACCGGCCAACTACTGAAAACATACAAAGCTCCATGTTTTCAGCAAGGTTTCCGGACTACTTTATCTTTTTATTTTCCACGTAGCACGATCGTGCTATTTTTTTTTGTTTTTCAATTTCAGCGCAATCACGCTGGGTTTTATATAGCGTGATCGCGCTCGTTTTGTTTCTTTAAATTTGTGTGGAAAGAAAAGTCTGGTTAGGAGTTTACAACGCTAATAGCTCTAACTCCAGGAAATTAGAGACCCGTTGCATTGCAAATGCTTGTTTTTTATTGCGCTAACCTTGGCAAGCTTATGTGGCCCATGCCTGCTGAGAACGAGGCTCCATAGAAGAGAGCCAGCTCTAAGGGGACTATACATTTCTTCTGCTGGGGGCACACAAACTGAATTGAATGTCACTGTGTGTGTCATACATTCTCCTGTTGTCATTGGTCCTGTCTGCTGGTCCCTGGTGTAGAAGGTGGGAGCTACAAACCCACTTGAAGATAACGAGAATATGATAGGCAAGGGGGAGATGGGAATTTGCGCGGCAACCTCATTTTAGTGATTAGGTCGTCTGAACCACTGTGGGAACCAGATGCTAATGCAGTACAATATGCTAGTTCTTTGCTAGCTCATATTTCAGAATGACTCGAGATGTATAGATAGATATATAGATTTTATTATTCACAATACTTTTTAGATACTGAAAAAAATGTAAAAATCATCTGTTAACAGTTTTTCAAAAACAGAACGACTCTATTATTTCTGCAGGTGGTACAGTGTAATGAGTGTGTTACATGAGATAAAATAAACTATTAATAAGAACAGTACTGTTAGACCTGACAGCCTTAGGGTGGTTTTAGGACTCTGCACACTTTACCACTGCTGACCAGAGCTAATGTGCATGTGCTCTTACCCTATACATGGTAACCATGGTTCCTACCCAATTGGCATATTTAATTTACCTGTAAGTCCCTAGTAAAGTGCACTACATGTGCTTAGGCCTGTAAATTAAATGATACTAGTGGGCCTGCAGCACTAATTGTGCCACCATATAAGTAGCCCTTTAACCATGTCTCAGGCCTACCATTACCAGGCCTGTCTGTGCAGTTTCACTGCCACTTCGACTTGGCATTTAAAACTATTCGCCAAGCCCCAAACTCCCCTTTTTCTACATATAAGTCACCCCTAAGGTAGGCCCTAGGTAACCCATAGGGTAGGGTGCTATTTAAGTAAAAGGCAGGATATGTACTTATGTGTTTTGCATGTCCTGGTAGCGAAAAACCCACAAATTTGTTTTCCACTACTGCTCCTCTCATAGACTAGCATTAGAACTGGCTTCATATACTTTTAAGTGGTATATTCTGATCTAGAAGGAGTAGCCCTTTCATGTTTAGTGTGGCCAGAATGGTAATAGAAAATCCTGTTTATTGGTGAAGTTGGATTTAATATTTCTTTTTTAGAAATGCCACTTTTAGAAAGTGAACATGTTTCTGCACTTACTGCCATCTGTGCCTTACAATCAATGTCTGGTCTGTGCTGGTTGACAGCTCTCCTTGTGCATTCCACCCAGACAGCCATAAACACAGGACACTTAGTCATTTCTGCATTCATCTGCATACTGAATGGGTCTCTCTGGGCAGGAAGGGTGGAGGGGCTCTCTCTTACATTTCAAAGGACAGTAGCCTGCCCTCACACAAAGGACTGATAACCCACCACAGGGATCCTGGCAGACAGGACTGGGCTGAAAGGGGAACTTGTGCACTTTAAAACCACTCTTTGCAGTTTCCCCCACTTCAAAGGCATTTTCGGGGTATATAAACTGGGTCTCTGACCCCACCAAATCCGACACTTCTGGATCTACACCTGAACTTTGTCAGAGGAACCGCCTGGCTGCCCAAAGGGCTCATCTGGACTGCTTTGCTGAAAAGGAGTGCTGCCCTGCTTGTTGCCCTGCTGCCTGCTGGTCTCTGCATGTGCTGGAAGGCTTCTGTCTTCTCCAAAAGTGCTCTCCAAGGGTTGGATTGAGTTTGCCTTCTGTTCTGAAGTTTCAGGGCCAACAAAGACTTCACCTACTAACTTCTAGCTAGCTCACCGACTTCAGTGGCACCAGTAACGACTTCAGCCACTCCATCACTGACTTTGCAGCCTGCTCTGGCTCCATGGTCCTCGCTGCACGCAGCGACTGTGGCCTGCAACGCAAGTCTGACGTTTCTGTGTTGCCGCTGACATCCTGCATGGGCTATCGCAACACTGTGAAGTCGACAAATCACGTCTTGACTGACTGGATCCATCAACCTCTCCAGGTCACCAGGAACCGATGCCTTTCCACCAACACGGCAACAGCTCCCCCTGCAACCGGACGGAACCAACGCCTCACCTCCCCTGCCTTGCAGTACGGAACTGATGCCTCACCTCTCCGGGTGCCGTAAGGGACTGACACCACACAAGCGACGCCTCACCTCTACGTCTCCATGTGAAGTCTTTGTTTCTTCGTTTTCAAAGGTACTGTGCCTGGGAACCGTGCGACTCAGTGACTGGCACCTGTGGCATTGTACTCTTGGGAACGACTCCGTCAATGATGCCGTGATAGCCCCAGTTGGAGCTATTGTGTTTCTTAGTGCTTGTATACACTGGATTCTCATCATTTTAACCTTATTTTATTCAGATAAATATTATCTATTTTTCTAAACCTGTGTGGTGTATTTTTGTGGTGTTTTTACTGTGTTACTGTATGAGTTATTGCACAAATACTTTACACATTGCCTTCTAAGTTAAGCCTAACTGCTCATTCAAAATCGACCAGAGGGTGGGCGCAGGATAATTTGGATTGTGTTGTGACTTACCCTGACTAGGATTTTGTTCTCTACATGGACAAGGGTGTATACCTCTGCCAACTAGAGACCCCAATTTCTAACAAGTACAAATTAAAAAAAGAGAGGAAACAAAAAATGCCTGTGTTTGGCTGGCATTCAATGTTGTGTATTAAAGTGAGGCCCAAATTGTATTGTATGGTGGACTTAGAGGTCATGGGTAGGTAGTCAGCTCTCACACAGCAGTCCTAGCATATTACAAGGAAGTTTCAAACTGGGGAAGCTGAATGATTTCTTCGCATGTGCTGCATTGCAAAATTGCACCTTAAAACTCGTTAAGACACAGTAATTCGTGCTGACAGAATTAAATATTACAGGTTATATTCTGGCCAAATGTTGTGCAAAGGAGCAGCTGCAAATATGGAGTGTACCTAGTCAAACCACATCCAGAAAGACTTGAAATTTCAAGGATTGGCACAAAACTGAATGAACACCCACCATCCTGCTGATGATCCTCTGTATTACGTACAGTTGGCCTCCCCACTTTGCATGTGCCCTCTTTACAATGGATTACAGCACTTTGTTTCGAATGTCATGTGTGAAACACTCGCAACACCGCACCACCTGCCTGAATGATACGACACCTCTTGATTTTTAAACCTTGTAACTATGGATATTTAATCTGATATGATTACTGCCCTAGAAATTATTATGTATATATACTAGATATGTTTAAGATCGCTGCATTCATTGTTGTGGTGCAGGCATCAAAGTAAGCTGAATTCTTTGAAGGAGATTGTGGTAAGTTTGGAAACATGCGAGCGAACATCAGAAGTTGAAAGAAGTGTCCACTTTTTAAATAAAAGTAGACAAACACCCACAACCAGGAGCGTCTGACAGCCACAAGTCCCCACTGCAACTAAATGGTGTTGCACTGAGTCCTGTAAACCGTAGTTCCACTCCAGATCATGGAACACAACACAAAAATAAACATAAACCATTTACATTACGATGATGACTCTCGTGCTAACTACGCATGTAAGTAGAGGATGTAACATCGCAATAAACTCCTCACAACCATATTTATTTCATTAGAATCAATTACAGAGATTTCTGTGAGAATCATTATAGCCGTACACTAACAAACATCTAGGTTTCCAGTCAAGGCTCGCGGGCTATAAAGGGGGCTGGGCGGCACAGGTGGGCTTGGGGGGAATTAATAAAAAAAAAATACACTAACCTTCCCGCGCCGTGGTGCCGCCATCACACTTCTCCTCTCCCGCAGGCTCCAGGCACAGGCTCCCAGCCTGCCCTGTGCCAATCCTGACGCTGCTCAGAGCAGCATCTGGGTTGGCTGGGAGCGCCCAGCCAGAGTGCTCCCAGGCAGACTGGGAGCCTGTGCAGGCTCTCTCCAGCCCGGCAACACAGTTGCTGGGCTGGAGACAGCCTATTGCGCATGTGTGTTGGGCTGGCCAGAGACAGCCGGCCAAACACACATGTGCTCTGCACTCCCCTCGTCCAGGTCACCTCACAAGGCCACGCCCCTTTCACAAGGAAAGGATAATAAACATAGTTTATTATCCTTTCCTGTGAAAGGGTTTGCAGCGGTTGCTGCTGGCGGGGGCGATGCTCCTCCGCCATAGTGAGGAGTCGCCACTGTTCGCATGTCCTGCCTGCGCATGCCCTCTCGCTTACAAGATGTGTTGTCTACAAAGGGGATTTAAAGCCATCCCATGGCTTGCAATTCATTGGCCTCTTTGCCACTTACATTTTCTGCTTGTAATTTGTAGCACGTGCCAGCTTGGCCTCCTGTTCTTTGGCTGGAGCGAAAATTTACAGCGATTTTTTTTATATCTGTGGGAATAGGAGAAAGGCTTCTCATCGTTTTGTTAGGACTAGCCTTGTTTTCAGTCTATTTTCTACAAATTGAGCTATGTCAGCCATGTTCATGGCCAAGCTTCCAGTTTCATTTTGCCCTGATTTGTGCATAGCTGTAAGATTCAATGCAGAGCAGCCTTATTTCTCTCAAAGCGATCGGTTCCCCCAGCAGTGCTTAAATGGTAAATATAAAGGTGTCGGTGCCCAAAGCCCTCCTCTTAAACACGCGGCTGCTGCAATTAAATGTGCGAACACAGAATAAATACCGAGGCTTCGTAATCCTGAAGCCATCTCAGGCCTCTTCAATCCATATGAAGCCACTCCTTGCCCCTTCAACTTACTCGTGCAGCTTTATACTTTCTCCCTTTGTGACGCTTTTTCGTTTTTCCCTTCCTCTGTCTTTTCCATATGTGTCTTTTGCTCACAGATAATATTTGAGACAGAAGAATTAGCACCGCCCCTCACAAATAAGTGCCGGTGCTCAGCACCGGAAACAACAAGCACAAATTAAGCACTGGCCCCCAGACTGCAGGCTCGGGGTGTGGGGGGGGAGGCACAGCAGCCCCTCTGTAAGTAGAAACAAGCTGTTTAGATTCCCCGTCCAAAGATGTGCAGAGCATCCAGCCCACAGAACGTTAACTGCCAGCATATGTATAATACCCAGTGCTCTTTTGGCGTTGGGTTGCAGGCTGGGAATGTGCGCACACGAACAGTACCATCCAATCATTTTCTTTAAACATGCATGTAAATGCATCATGAATCACTATGGGACAAGAGAGAGTACTACTGCAGTGACTATTACAACACGTCGTGAGGGGATTGTGTAGCACAAGGACACCGATTTAAAAGGCTTTGCTAGTGAGGGCCAATACGTTCACTGCTGTGTGTTAAAACAAGCATTGGCAGGACTCACGTATGATAGAGCTATGGAATGTTTTGCTTATCCATTTTATAGAGCTGCTAGGCTGATGTGCACCATGGCTGAAAGTATAGAGAAAAAAAAACGATATGACGGGGGTTAGTGCTGACTACGTTATAGCATTTCTTTTCCCTTCACTTTCAGCCGTGCTGCCCCACTGCCACGATGCTGTACAGCATAACTAAAACACATTGACAAAGCCAATAGCTCCTGCATAAGCGAGAGATATTGGTTTTGCCAATGCTTGTTTTTAGATTGATGCAGGCTTGGCAGCTTCCCGAACAATAAACATTTGCAAAAAACATGACAAAATAAAACAAGAATTGTCGAAAGGTGGTGGACAACGCCAGACCTATTGGCTTGGACAATGCTTTTGGGTGCTGCCATCCAGTCCCTGTCTCCTAGGATTGACTTAAAACAAAAGAAAAGTTGAAGTGCTTATTTTTCTTTTTTTATCTAAATGTCAAAACAGGTCAGGGTTTCGGTTTTCGCCTCTTCCCCTATCCTTATCTTTTCAAAGTCAACATCCTCAGGCTGTCATGGGATTGAAGCAGAAACACATCACTATTAGGCATATATGGTTTCTCCACCTAGGGAATTTGGCTCCTTCCAGTCTGTGGGATTCCTTCCCAGTGTAATATTCAGGTGTCAGGGTCTTTCATTGATGGAGAGCACACACAGGAATTATCCCTTTGTCTAGGAGAAAATTGTGTTGTATGTTTTGCCTTTTATGCCTCAGTATAAGTGCTCTTCATGTTATTTACTTGCTTATCAAGACCCAACGACCCAAATATTGTAATTCAGTTGAAACTGTTGATTAGCTGTTATACAACAGTGTGTAGTATCTGCATCACATTCTTGTCGAGGGTGTCAGTAGCTCCATACAAATAAATACGTGTGTCTAACAAACGTTCTTTCTAAGTAACTTTGAGAGAAATATAGGGGTCACAATTTGTAAATTTTCCCCGCTCAAATCTGTAAATTGGTCTCCCTGTATTACCTGAGAGCCAGTGGAAGTGGTCAGGGTCCTGATGTGGGATGACCCTGATAACATAACTCTTTGATCAGTTATATTGGAGCACCTTCAGGATAGTGGAGCAGATGTGGAAAAAATACAATCAACTAATGAGTCACAAGTGTTTCAGCAAAGGGAAAGAGATAAAAGCTTGCAAGACAAAAGTTTTTCTAAGCACAGGGAAATGATAAACTCATAAGAGTCAATTTTTCATCATTTAAAGAATAGACATTCATATTTAAAAATGATTTATATTTTCCTTAGTTAGTTATACGTTCACAGATGATTTTCTTCACTATTTCCTGAACAGAATTCGTGAGAAATGGGTTTTTGTAAACCTTGTACTGTGAATACTTTCAGGCAGCTCCACCTCACGTGTACCTTAGCACTTATCATATGCTGCCCTTTTTTAAAATGTACATGCAGGACAGCTTACATTTTGTATTTAAACACTGTGATGCATCAGGGCCTAACATTTGTAACAAACAACAACAGCTGACCTACATAGTGGTAATTTTAGCATTAAAGGCCCTGATTTAAGAAAAGTAGAGCTGCGCCCAGTGCAGTGCCACTTTTCTTGCGCCCCTCAGCACCCCCCTAACGCCACCATGTGTGTGCCATATCTAAGATACGGCGCACCATGGCAGAAGTTCGGGGAACTAACATCAACATTTTTGATGCTAGTTCGGAGCTTTGCAGGATTAGCGCCACATTTTCTTTATGCTATTCCTGAAAAGCCCATTGAGGCACATTGAAAACAATGGCATGGCTTATTTTAATGCTTGCTCTGAGCAGGCGTTAAAAGTGGGGAAATAAATGACGCAAAGAAATCTCTTAGCTTTCTTTGCACATTTTTTTGGCCCCCGTAACAGAGCAACACTCCGTTTGCATACATTATGCCTGGCGCAGGCATAATGTAGCACAAAGGGTTACAAAGTGGCGCAGTGCATGCATTGCACCACTTTGTGAATTTGGCTCGGCGATTTTAGCCTCGTTGGGCCACATTAGCGTAAAAAAAAAAATGATGCTAATGTGGCGCGATGAACTCTTAAATCAGCCCCTAAATGGGAGAACGGGTGCATTTTTAGTTTTATACGCACAGCCCTTCCTTGGAGTGTAACAATGATGTTTGATAGTTCAGTCGCAGCGTTTGCTTCAAATATGAATTACGAAAGCTTAATTGAGAGTTTTGAATATGAAGCATCTTTGCTATTCGTGCACCCCTTACAGCTGACTTAGAAAAATGTGAAAGATACCGATTAAACAGCATTTTTAATGGTTTAGAGACATAGGCAGTTGGGCGCTGTTGAATAGGCATAAATTACACAGGGGCCAAAGCAACCATCTATCCAAAATAAATAGGATGGGGCCCATTCAAAAAGACGAATTTCCTTCGGCATATTACTGACATCAACCTAAGACATGCTTACACATGTTCAAAGAAATTGCTGCTTACAAGAATTGTGTAATGTATGGTTTGAACCAATTGCGACATACCAGCTACAGTAGCTGCTGATCAAGGCAATCTGAGACACATTTAAAGATGTTCCTGTGGCTCCTGAGTCAGAGAGTTTGTGGGACACATGTAAAGAATATTGTGACCAGTCAGCTGCTGGAACTGCCAACCTGTGCATCTGACATGTCAGAGTCTCCAACCCGATGGCCTTTTTTAGCAGTTCTATCGTTTGTGTAATTAGGTGCTACATGTGTGAAATATGGACGAACCATTAACATCGATCAAAAAGGGCAGCTTGCACTCGTGGCTCATCGTGTACTCCATCTTGACAAACCCTATACATAGTTGTGATACCATTTCCATTCCCATAAAACCAAAAACATATGTCAGAGATCCTAGATGAACACATCTTCTCCAAATTATGGAATATGGGGAGTAGAGGCTAAGGACATGCATATGCAAGGTTCATAGCAGTATATATCGAAGTAGTTTGAGTGATGGACTGTTAAGACTCGACTGTCATTGATGTTAAATGGGCAGGACTAAGAATAGTAAATTAGAAGAAAGAAATCATAAGGTTTTCAGTCCCTCTTCTCTTGAAGGAGGAGAAACACAATTAATTCCTAAAATCAAGCACCTGAATGTGCTTTTTTACTGGTGATTTCTTTACAGCTGAGCGCTAGTCCTAACGCCAGCAAAAAATATTCAGGTGAAATAAGGTTATGTGAAAATTAGGCATATTTCTGGATTGTGCCTCACGATCTTTGGTCCATGCGACCTTGTTAGCGTCAACTAACAAGACTTGAAAGTTCAGAATGTCTGGTTTGGATGTATTTTCATGTAAACAGTATTGCTGTACATTACACAAACAGTGCACAGAGATACATAAAGAGTTAAAAAACTGGAATCCCACAGGACAACGGCCTGAGGTAGGGGTGGCCAGCTCCTCCAAAATGATGGGATCGAGCGTGGTATGTGAACATCTCAAAATGAAGGGCTCAGCAGCTTTGTATAATATGTTCAGGAAATGGTGTTGACCAAGTGTATTAAAGGAGGTGGGAAACTATTAGGGTGAATGAATAAAACTGGAAACGGCCTGACTGTTGTGAGCACGTCTGGCCTTATTTGATATTTTATAGTTTAATTGATAAGGGGATGAGTTAGAGGTTTGATGGACCTTTTGACTATGCTTAGAGTGACTCCACCATAACTCATAACTTCAACAAGAATACAACAACATAATCAATAAACATCATCAATAATTTGGAGTCAATAATCTTTACGCACCTTGGCCTATTTGACCATAAATAACTACACCATTTAGTAAAGTTAAAATGTTTATTTATCTAGATTAACAATGCTAATATCACGTAGCTTAGTCTCAAAACCAAATGGTAAACATACACAAATAACACGGGCTGACCAAAGCATCTAAAGAATCTCAATTTAGCTAAATCATTTATAGTTAGACACTCGAGAGTTACAGTACAAATCAATAACAGTATCAGCTGAAAAACAGATATAGTATACATCTAGACTCAACAGATGCACAGAATCAATTCTTGGTTAACGACAATAGTCAACATTTGGGCATACTAACTATCCTTCCAATTAGAATAGCATGTAGGGACTTCATGCAAAAACAATTTTGGTCAAAGTTAATTTGGAAAACATCCAAATAAAGCTCTATCAAAAATAGCGGTTGGTACCTAAAAGAAAGCACAAACATAGCACAAAAAGAATAGCATTTTGTTATACCTCTCCTCAGTGAGTCAGCAAGAGGCGGCTTCTTTGTCGGGTGAACATCCGTCTGGTCAGCATCAGCAAAAGGCAGTGAAAGGGGATGCCTCAGTCACGGTTGGGCTGTAAGTTAACTGAACCACTTAGAAGACATTCAAGCTAACAAATCAGCATTAACACAAATTAATAAAATATATGGAACTGTGGTGCTCCACGAATAGGACTCTAACAGGGACAGGAAGGAAACGCTCAGGAGCACCCAGAAACAGGACTAGTAGCTCTAAAGGCAGGCAGACTTAGTTAGACTTCCATAAAGTATCTTCTCATGCCGTCATTGGTCAGAAAATCGTACGTTTGCTGTAGGACCAATAAGCTATAAACTATAAATAATAAATATAACTAAACAGTCTTTCACATGTCGATGATTGGCTCTTCTTCTCCTGTTCCCATCGTCAGGTTCGTCAGGTAACTGTTTTGTTGCAATCCTAGCTGTAGTCAGTGCATCCATTGTTGACTCCTTGGAACGTCGCGGTCTCATGCATCAAGGATACTTTTGTAACATTTTCTAGTGCAAGACATTCTAACAGGCAGTTCTCATGAGAAAGTTTAAGACATTTACAAATTGCTTGGTCAGCACAGTGAACAATGTACAATATTAATTCTCAGGTCTCACAAAACATTTACGACAATTTTTTCAGGCCATGTAACTTAAAATGAGGCTTGTCGACTAGGTCCAAACTACATGATTAATCAATGCCTAATATAATTTTAAGCAATTACATAATATTATTATGTTAATGAGACCCACTAATACAACTTTATTCTACATGTGCACATCATTTAAACAATAAACGTGAGCTTATTATTGATTTGCAAACATCTCATAGAGGCCACATCAGTGGGCACATTTCCATGACACACAATTTTATCTGTTATCATAATTCATGTGAATTCTTTACAGTTAATCATTACAAATGCATTAGCAATTAATTCAACTTTCACAATGTCACCACTCTTTCTTGGGGCAGTGGTATTAGATGTCACTGTGATGTAATGTGATGGCTAATTAACACTTCTGAGTAAGCCTCTGTTTTTCTCCACAATCTCGTAATAGGTGCTATTTATCGCACCCGAGAAATAGTTTGTGGTATTGTTATTTATCTGGTGCAATAAATAGCACATGTATTCATGATCAGGGCCTGCATGTGCAATGTAGCTTTCTAAAACTGCAAAAAGATGAGGCTTGCACAATTGTGACTTTTTTTCAAAGTGTAAGACACACACCTGCAAACAAATTGTGAATCTCTGTGTTACCCTAATAATATGAGTCTTAGAGCTCCTGTAATAACACATGTTGAAGATTCTATGTGTGAAAGCCTATTTATGTTGTGCGGAAATATCCACCTCTTGTGTTTCATCCTGATTGGCCTCTTTTTGCTCCATTAGGTACAGCATTTGGCCATACGGAGTCTTCAAAAAACTGGGTATTCCTGGGCCGAAGCCACTGCCATTCATTGGCACCTTTCTTCAATACCGGAAGGTGAGTGTAGAAAATACGACTGTTATGTTGGCAATGCCCTATGGGCATGTAGCTCTCATTTGCATTGGTATGTGCTTTGTTCTGACAAAGGATAACTGGGCAACATAAATATGACTATAGAAATAAAGTATTGGGATATCCGTGTGGTTTTGCCAGGCATATAGCAGCGGCCGTAGCAGAAATAATGCCATAACATTATTTTATATATTGCATTTTTTGTAAAAACTTTTTAAAGATGGCTTACATTTAACCAGCGGATAAATATATGATTTGGAGATGGATTTGCAACTTTATAATATCAGGTTTAAATCCTGTTGGTTCGACTCAGCTTTTTGATCTTATTTAGTTCAGTGGAGGTATGTTGTATTGACAATCATGTAATACACCCATCACTAACCACCTTAGCCAGTGGTTAATTTTAGCCAGTGTATGTTTTTATTAGTTTTTGTGTTGTCTAAGTTTAGTATTCATAAACAGTGTTCTTCTGCTATGTTTACAACATAGTGGTGGGTTGGTGGCTGCATTCCTTTGCACCAGGGTACATGTCTAAGAGTGGGATTTAGAGGTTCTGGTAAATTTATTAAAATTCTGATCGCAGACTGTCACAGCATTGTGCCTTGCCTTTCGCCAGGCCTCAAATAGTGTTTCTGAACTCTAACTCATGGTGTGTCAAGTTACTATGCTTGTTATTACAATAATTTGTTGAGACCCGCTGATCTTACGTATGTCAGCAGTACTCACCTTGCCTCTCTGGTGCTTCCATTATAGGGTTCTGTAGTAGGTTTGCAACTGTGTTGGTAATCTCAGTCTGTGAATATACAGCTGTTCCTGTGAGGAGAGCAAAACAGGACTGTATGATGGTTCCACCTTTGTTAACCAGGCAAGGATTCTGCTAGCCCTGTTTCCTTCTTCATGATATCTGCCCATAGGTTCATGGTCGTCACCCAGTCTCGGTCTTTCTAGTGCTTCAATGTATTTTGTTCACAGCTCTGATCCATCCTGTGTTCTTGTCTGTCCACCAGCCTCTTGTGTTTTCTTCTTTTCACTAAGCATACTATCTCCCATTGTAGGACTCGTTTGACTGTAAAAGTGAATCCAGTACACACCTTCTACTACCACTTGTAGTGCTCCCTGATTATTAGGTGCACTCTGAGTAGACCCTGCATTTTCCTGGGAGTAACTTTCATCACTTCCATCAGCTTGCATCAAAATGCTCCTCTATGAAGGGATTCTGTCCTCATTCAAAAGGACAGGATGCTTGATTTGCACTTAGCCCGTGTTATTCTTAATATTAATATGCATCCATAAGAGGAGATTTAAGCTCTGAGCCCTTGCCTGAAATAATTTTGTTAGGGAACTGAGTGGTGGTGCCTGTTGTGTGTGGTAGGGTGAAAAGAACTGTCCTGGTTACTCCATTACAGTCCACTCTCATGACTGTTGTAGTGTGCAATTTGCCTGTGCGTCTGGTGTTTAATCAATGTTGAAAGCCACTGTGCATTGTTTTTAGGGTGTAAGTACATTGTATATTTAATAGGGGCCTGTAGAGGTGGCTCTCAACCTTGGCATAGCATTCCCGTAGGTCATTTAGTAATATGTAGGTGATGCCCTGTCTAAACCATGGTAATGTTCCCTTAGTGTGCGAAGAGTAGGAGATGTAGGCTACAGTACCTTTCCAGCATTTTCGTAGTTTGGTTCCCTCCCCTTTGGTCAAGTGTGTCACCTGAAGCAAAGCTACATTTACCTTCTGATGGTGCAAATAGGAATATAAGTTTTGCTTTTGACTGGGTTCCCCATACAGAGTCAATGGAATGTGCCCTAGTTTAAGGGTAGTGTTAACCTTATTCACAATGTGTTTCGGTAAACGTGCAATTTGCTCAATTCTGCTTTCAGCCGTCTCTAATCAACCCTTTCAAAGCTCCTTCCGATGGTAAGGTAAAAGGTCCTTACCTAAAAAAAGCCAGGCAATTCAGAAGTGTAAGCAGTCCTCCCCCACCATCCCATCTTGTGCTTGAGAAATACTGGGAGGCATCTACACTTTTACTAACTAGTCTCCCTTACACCCTTCCCATCCTCAAACGTCTCTTGCGTGCACCTAGCCAAAAATGATACCCAAGGGTGTACCCTTAGTCGATGCTGGAAAAGGGTTTGTGCACTCAGGAACATGTCAGTTTTATATCAGATAGTCACAGTCTTTTGTGGTATTTTAGCTGCTCTCACTTACTTGCTCAGTGAACAATACTTCTGAGTGTGTTGCTAATGCTGTGGCATCTGAGTATGTAGACATCCGTGTATGTGCAGTCATCTTACTCCATATATTTGCTTCCGCCTCTGCCTTTTCGTTTATGGCTGCAGTCTGAGCATGTGTCAGTTTATAACCACTTGTTGTTTGTCGTTATTTTATTCTTTTTATCATTGGATGTTTCCTGGTCTCACCAAACAGGTTACACCAATCTCAGCCACTCATCAATCAGTCCACTCCCACACATCTTTGATTCTGTAAGACATACTGCTACTGATCTGGGCTGCAGATCTGGCAGTGGGGGAGTCGCAGGGACAATTTGTGCCCTTTCACTGTGAAATAGTTTGATGAGCTTTGCAGAGCCAGCAGCCGTCTGAAACAATCTTCAATAGTTCCATGCCTGGCTTCCTTAACATTCTCAGGTCAGTCTGAAGTTCACATATTATTCATTCTCTGTATTCCCTGGACATCTTCTGTACTATATTTCAGGTAGAAGACAAGTTCTTTCATCGTTCCTACAGTTCTCAAACAGTGGGCCTTACAAAAGTGGTGTTGCCACCCCTTAGGTTTTCGCTGGTTAGCTCTAAAGAGTCCTAAGTCGAAAGCTACCTTGTTTATTTTTTAAAAACAAAAACCCATGAGCACCACTAAGCCATAGCCCAAGTCTTGATCAATGTTGATGCTTGTTTATTTCATAAATTCTCTGCTCCAGTCAATATGTGTTTAGTCTTTTACAGACTTCCTCAGGACAAACGTGTAAAATCAATCGACACTGCAAAAAAGTTTTGAAGAAATATAGGTAATAGTGTATCACAAAAAAGCACCATATCTTCATTCAAAAATAAAGAGGGATGTTGAGCAGAGTATTATTTTCTCTACTCACTCCAGTGTGTCATGCAGTATCAGTAGGGCCACAAGTTACAACGTATTTGTGGAGTGAGCATTTGATGGCCCGTTCACCGTTCTAGAATTTGTGGCGTGTTTGATCGTCATTACACCCCTCTGGAAGCACTAGATCATTTCTGGAAGACAGCAATTCAAATTGACTCTTTATAAATGGAGATGTGCGTCTGCTGATGATTTGCCTAGCCATCAAAATTGTGTTATTGTTTATTTTTTGCTTCAAGGCATTGTGAGTGTCCTTTATAGTCAGTAATATACTTTTGTATTTCTTGGCTGATCCTCCAGCTGCACCATATTGTGTCTGATTTCTTATTCATGCATCGTTTCTTGGCTCTCCAGTGGTAAGGCAGATGTATAGACATTTGAGTAAGGCCTTGTTACTTATTCCAGTTTCCAGGGAGGGTAAGACATGTAGCACATAAGGTAATACGTGTGGTCACTGGTCATCAGCAGTGCATCCAATCAGTCTTAATTGTGTCTTAATTGTCAGCATACATGCTCTCATTCAGTGTGTGTTACTAACCATAGGTACACCCTGAGGGGCCTTCATCAGAGCTAATATCTGCCTTTCCTCTCCTAGATGCTTTACATCGCAGCAGCTATCACCCCTAAGTGTTCTGCTCTTACTTTCGGATGTCCTTATCCCTTTGCCCATGCCTGTTTGCGAATTATTACAGAGTTCTTTTCTGCTGCCCATCCACACCTCTGTTTTATAGCTTGCACCTTCATTCGGCCTCATACATTTTTTCTAACATCATGGACATCTGATTTTTCATCTTTGAGTTTCACAGCCCCTGTTCTTGCTGCAGTGCCTCACCGTCTTATGTGTAGAAATGTGTGTTTTTCTCCGTGCCTCTCATGGTCTCTGGATTAACTTTGCTGCTCATCTGCACCTCTTTGTCAACTCCCCAGATGAGGTTTACTTTGCACCGGTCTCTAGGTAGCTCCTTGTACCTCTGTCGGGTTCACAGGCCCCCTCCACCTCCTGCACTCACATCTGGCTCGATAAATAGCTTCCTTTTAGTGGGTAGAGGGCGCCATCTTGGATGTCTCAGAACCCGTTTCCAGCATTCAGCTCTGGCACCACCGCTCTCCTTTTGTTGGATGTTTTTTTCACACCACTGTAATCAGGGTCCCCCTCCTCCTCAGACTACTGTACCACCTCGCGTGGAGCAGGGTGAAAGGATTTCAATGAGTTAGTCTACTTGCCAAAAGCTCCTTTAGTGTGCGGCCGCTCCTTTGGTTGCTGGCCATGCACCCTGAGTTCTGAGTGAGTTAAATCGTTACGTACTATAAGGTGTCTAGCACTGAAAATAAGGGAATCCATTTTTATTGTGAACAAAATACGTTAACTAAATAAATATTAAAAATATTGTTTGAACAAGTGCAATTTAAGAACATGAGCAATTTTAGAGTTATTCCACTATTAAGAGTCGATGAATTGTATAAATGACACATATGGATAATATTTTGAAGTGAAAAATCCTCTGTTAATTTGCTCTCTAATAATATTGGTTTATTCTGTCAATTCTTGCATGTTACTCAATTTACGATCCTCAGTACAATCACAAATATACACACACACATCTTCCTGTAGTCCATTTCCAATTTTATTAAATTGCCTTTAGTTCATCTGATTTGATTGTGTTAAAGCACATGAATGATACTAATGTAATGTATATGGTGGGGTGATTCCCACTCTTCACTGAATTTAGTGGTACTGCAGTCATCAGTAACTCCTTTGGTGGGGGAAGAATTACTCCCTATCACAACTTTTTTGGGGGGCAATAAGCATCATTAATCGATGTTTCTATAAAGATTTCTTGCATGTATCAGTATTTCACCCAACAAAGTAGCAAGGAAAACAAGCATTGGCAATGCCAAGCGATCTGGTTCAAATGAAAGTTGTATAGTAATGTGAGTATTCCAAGTAAATATCATGTATTTGTGTAGGTTAAAAAGTCAGCTGAAAGTTGCACTATCAAGCCAGGCTTCAAAATCCATTTTGGTTAATGACTGCCCTCCTCCCATCTGTGCTGCTGCCAGAGAAAGATGAACACCATAAATTACCTAGTTATCTAAGACAGTTTTACAGTATTACAATGTCATATGTCTGCTGCTGAAAGTTTAAGCTAAGGCAGCTGAATAAATAAACAAAATGGTTACAGTTATGTGGACAGGAAGCATGTTTTTTTGAGGAAGCACACAACTTCTGCCCAATCAAAACATGTACTACTGGCTCCCAACATGCGAACGGAGCCAGAGCCCCTCTCTGGTGGTACTCGCATAACTGCCTGGTGACAGCTGCACTGTCATGCCAGACCATAAAAACAGTGGGCAAGCTTTGTTCCTGTGTGACACCCTGATCTGGCTGGTGAATCCCACTATCAGTCCTGACAGGATTTACTGGGAACTCTTAAACTAAGCTAAGGTGTTTATTATTCGTTTACTTATTTTCCTTGTAAATGTTTACCCGTTTCTTGCAGGGTCTTTTTGAATTTGACATGGAATGTTTCCAAAAGTATGGAAAAACATGGGGGTAAGTTCCACACATGTTAAATCAATAACAATGGCAGTTTTGTAATCAATCAAGCAAGTAGTAAAACCACTTGAGAAAACCTTTAGAAAATTTGTATTTCTATATATGTATATTTAGGTGTTTCTATATATATTTATTTAGATAGATATCTAGATATTCAGTCAGACAACCTGATAGACAACACAGATGTAAATGTGTGTGTGTGTGTGTGTGTGTGTGTATATATATATATATATATATATATATATATATATATATATATATATAAATAAGTTATACATTTGACTAGGCATGAAAAACATAATTGTTTACAGAACGTCAAGATGGCACTATAGAACCTTATTGCACATGTATATTATATTACATGCTTATTTGGGGGTTAGGTAGCCTTAAACAACCGTTGTCTTTCAAATTGCAGGTCACAGTGAACACCGATTGAAATTAGAATGTTTTGACTTTGTTTATCTTTCATGAACAAATTGTTCATAAAACAATGGACAGGGGCGGGGGTCTGTGGCCTGAGATTCACCCATTGTGTCGTTTACCCTTTACTTATGGATTTATTGCTTTTGCCAGATAATTTGGTGTATAATTTTCAGATTTGACAAAAAAGTACTACCAGAGACTGAGGCATAATTTACATGTTGTGGTCCTTAATTGAGATAACTTAGCCAGATGGTTTGGCCCTGCATGGCACATAATCTTCATCGTCCTGGTAAAGGTAAAGCTCTGAAGAGTGGGCGGAGGATGTTATTATGCATTATGGTGATGAAACGGTATTGCTCAGGTAACCATGAAATATTTCCCATTTTTCATGGTTTCATCAGAAATATGGGTTTTACATCACTCTATTATAGTTTTATATATATATATATATATATATATATATATATATATATATATATATATATATATTAATTACAATAATGTAGGCATACATACATACACTCACAGCAGTCCAGAGTCAGCAAATCAAATTGTTTATTTTTAAAACGTGCAGATGTGAGAGTAGCGTCAACACAGTTCGGCTTACTCAGCCTGGTTCACCATGCTTTCTCTCTTGAGATACATATACATATATATATATATATATATATATATTCACCTAAAAAACAAAGGTTACAGGGACGTTATAGTTAGGCTAACATTTTAACCTTACAAAACCATAGAAATTCAGCAGTGATAGTTAGAGTTACATCCAGTAACTATAACTTGTGCCCTAAGGTAACGATAACTTGCGCACCCGCCCTTGCACAGTTTTTTTCATCAACAATTTTACTGCAAATATTACATTGATATTATCAGTGATATTATCAAAGATGTCATGAGGTCCGTAATTTGTGGGGTAATAAGCAGTGCATAGCGAGGGCGCAAGTTATAGTGTCCATAAGGCACGAGTTATAGTTACTTGAGATAACTCTAACTATAACTGCTGAATTTCTATGGTTTTGTACGATTAAAACATTAGCCTAAGTGTAACGTATCTGTAACCTTTAGTTTTGTAAGTGAGTGTCTACAGTTTTTTAAAAATTCTATATTCTAACTATAACGTATCTGTAACCTTTACTTTTTTCAGTGAGTTTCTATGTTTTTTTTTTTTTACATAACGTAATTATTATTACTATACATTACTCCAACTACCGCAGCGCACTGCCATAGGCCGTGCCCATTTGCAGTTGTCCACAGGGCATGGCCTGAGGCCAGGCCCTGCGGGCAAACACCTAAATACCAAATTCCACGCTGCGCACAGCCTTTGGCTAAGCACAGCAGGAGTAGGCCGCAGGTCCGCGAGGGCCCCCTCCCCCAGCCAATTTTGGCCCTGAGGACCTCATCCCCTATGGCCCAGCCTTCGAAAACTTTTTTGGGGGGGAGAAGGGTGGCCATACGGCGCCCCTACCCTGGCCGATTGCGCCCCCGGGTACCTGGGAGATGACCACAGACACACATAAACTTGAACCCTCAACCTTCAGTGTACAGGTCTGAGATCTTAACCACTAGGCCAAAAGTGACTCCTTAGCATGTGGTGACTAGACTTAGCTATGACATTGAAAGCAGATATTTTGAGTGGAAAAAGAGTTCAATGTTATATCACTATGAATATTTAACAGTCAAAACAGAAAAAGGCACTGGAAAATTAAAAAAGAAATGCTTTTCAGCTCTAGCACCCAAACCGCTGGGTGGAATTACACCAAATTTGGCAGAAATGTAGCTTTTGGTCCAGAAAGTGACCTTTTTGTTATTTGGTGGAAATCTGTTCTGTAGTTTTTGCAAAATTGAGGAAATCATAAATGTGTATATATAGGGATACCAAGGCTATGCGAACCCTGTCTATCTCGTGCTGAGATCTGATTGGCTGACAACACGTCAATAAGAAAGTGTTGGCAATCATGTTGGGACTCGGCTTCTGAGAAAAAAAGATGAAAAAAAAGTAAAGGGACCTGGGTAGGGACACCCTGAACCCTTATCTCTGGTTTTGGGGTCCCAGGAGGACCCCCCTGCCAAGAGCAAAAAACATTTCTATTTTTAAATTGTGCAGAAATATCTCATTCATCATACATCAAAGTCTCTATCTCTCTTCCTCTCACTCTTTCAGTCTTTCTCCCACTCACACACCTACTCAGACACTTGCACACCTACTCACAGACCCACTGAGACCCTTGCGCACCCAGTCACACCCTCATGCACCCACTCACAGACCCACTGACACCCTCATGCACCCTCTCAGGCCTGCACACACACTGATGCACCCAGTAAAACAGTGATGTACGCACTCTCACACCCAGGCAGACACTCGCACAGTCACTCTCACCACAGATACACCATCTCACACCTATTCTCACACCCAGAGACGTTGCGGGCAACTTCCGCGTGCACAGCCAAAGAGCCTTGCATAGCATGGGGTTGGGTGGTTAGAGGGGTTGGCCACAGGGACTGGCTGCAGGCCATACCTTGCAGGCGTCCCCTGCTGCGCCTGGGCGAAGGCTGCGGATGGTGTAAGGTTGGGTGCTTATAGGGGGTTGGCTTCGGGGACTAGTCGCAGGCCAGGCCCTGTGGCCAACCGCCGTCATGTATCGGTGGCTGGATTAACATATAGTAATGAAAAGGAATATGCGTTAAAAAAAAAAACATACTAATTCACTGAAAAAAAAAAAAAAGATTACAGGAACGTTATAGTAAGGAAATAGAATGAAAAAAAACATAGCAATTCACTAAAGAAACCAAAGGTTACAGGGACGTTATAGTTAGGCTCACATTTTAAACCTACAAAACCATAGAAATTAACCAGTTATAGTTAGAGTTATCTAAAGTAACTATAACCTGTACCCTAAAGTAACTATAACTCACACCCTCACCATGCACTGCTAATTACCCCACAAACTACGGCACTCGTGACATCTTTGATAACATCATTGATAATATCAGTGAAATATTTGCAGTAAATGTCTTGACAAAAAAAACATGCATGGTGGGATGTGAGTTAAAGTTACCTTAATGCATGAATTATAGTTACTTGAGATAACTCCAACTGTGACTGGTGAATTTATATGGTTTTGTGCATTTAAAATGTGAGCCTAACTATAACGTACCTGTAACCTTTGGTTTTTTAAGTGTATTGTTAGACTTGGCATCCTTGGTGTGGTCCCCCCTAACGTTTTGCCTCTATTTCCCAGGTTGTTGATGTGTGCTGGACTCTGTTTTTGCTGTTTTTGATACTCTGGGCACTATACCACTGCCATCCAGTGCTAACATGCAAGTGCTCCTATAAAGAATGTATGTGCAATTGGCTTTCCATGATTGGCATATTTGAATTACCAGTAAGTCCCTAGTATAGTGCACTAGAGGTGCCCAGGGCCTGTAAATCAAATGCTTCTAGTGGGCCTGCAGCACTGGTTGTGCCACCTGCATTAGTAGCCCTGTAAACATGCCCCAGACCAGCCACTGCAGTGTCAGTGTATGCAGTTTTTATCTGCTAGTTCGACTTGCAAGTGTACCCACTTGCCAGGCCTAAATCTTCCCTTTTTATACATGTAAGTCACCCATAAGGGAGGCCCTAGGTAGTCCTATGGGCAGGGTGCAGTGTATGTTAAAGGTGGGACATGTACTTAGGTGTTTTACATGCCCTGACAGTGAAATACTGCAAAATTTGGACTTCATTGTGCAAGGCCTATCACTGTCATAGGTTAACATGGGGGCTGCCTTTAAATATTATTAAAGTGCAGATTCCCTTTGAGAGCAGAGAGACATTTGGAGTTTAGGGTCTCTGAGCTCACAATTTAAAAATACATCTTTTAGTGAAGTTGGTTTTTAGATTGTCAGTTTGAAAATGCCACTTTTAGAAAATAGACATTTTCTTCCATTAACCATTCTGTGACTCTGCCTGTTTGTGGATTGCCTGTCTGGGTCAGTTTGACAGTTGGGCTGTTTGCACCTCTCTCTAGACAGTGACACAAAGGGGACTGGGGTGTAGCCCACATATCCTGATGAGCCATCTGTGCTGGGCGGAAGGGGCGGAGTGGTCACTCACACCTGAAAGGGCTGTGCCTGCCCTCACACAATGCAGTCTCCAGCCCCTTGGTGTGTGGCTGGGGCCTGGCCTGGACAAGGGAGGATCTTACAAACACTTGAGACTTTGCTTTGAAGTTTTCAAACTTCAAAGGCAGAAAGGGGTATAAGTAGTGGACCCAAAATCTCAGACTTTAGATTACTTCAAGGATTCAAGAGGAACCTCTGCCTGGAGAAGAGCTGAGGAGAAGTGCTGCCCTGGCCTGTGACTGTGCTGTGTTGGGCTGTCCTGCAGTTGCTGCTTCTGCCTGTGCAAGGGGGAAGTGACTGGACTTTGTTTGCATTCCTGCTTGAGAGGTATCTCCAAGGGCTTGGAGTAGAGCTTGCCTCCTGTTTTGAAACCTCAGGGACAGCAAAGGCTTCATCGTCCACTTCTGAGTCTGCATGTTGTAGACTCTAGCTTATCAGAGGGTACCATCCTAGTTCCTGGGCCTCTGAAATGAATTCTGGAGAAAAACCATTCTAATGGCGTTGGACAACTCCGTGCGGCTTTGCAAAAGACGCCGCTGCCCAGAACCATGACGCCGCTGGCCCTGAGCCCTAGGACCTTGCTGAGTGCGACGAATCCAACGACCCTGTAAGCTGACGCCACTATGCCGGAGCCACGGTGCCACCTGCCCCGAGGCTGTGGACCTCATAGAAGTCAGATGACCCTGTAGGCCTCGCATCACTACAGTTGCAGAACCTACCCGACTTCGCTGACACTGGAGTGTGGTAAGTACGACATCCATGAAGATCTGACGCCAGCGCAGCGCCTGCGGCCTTGTGATGTCATTGCGACCCTGTGAGGTTGCCCCGCAGCATCGTGACTTTGTTGGACCTCGTATTTGCCGGAACCAACTTCGCATCCGATGCTGCTTCACCTCCACCGCCCTGTAGTAAGGATCCAACGTCGCTGCGCGATGCCTCGACCCTTCTACCCCGTGGCACCGGAACCCGACTCCTCATCCGATCCAGCGACGCCTCGCTCCACGGCTCCGTGCACCAACCTGTTTCGTTAAGGTACTGTACCTGGGGTTCGACCGACTCCGTAAATGGTGCCATTGGCGTCACATTGTAGGAACCGACTCCGTCATGACACCGCATTTTACCAACTTTCAGTAATTGTGCCTCAAGGCACTGTTTTCATGTTTTTAAGTGCTAAAATCGTATTTTTAACTGTATCTTATGGATTTGTATCGTACTTGGTCATGTTTATTTAGATAACATAATAACTATTTTTCTAAACCTGTGTTGTCATTTTGTAGTGGTTCAGTGTATTACTGTATGTGTTAATACAAATACTTAATACATTGTCTCTGAAGTTAAGCCTACGTGCTCGTGCCAAGCTACCAAGGGGGGGGTGAGCAGGTGTTAACTGAGTGTGATTTTCCTTTACCCTGACCTAAGTGAGGGTCCTTGCTTGGACAGGGGGTAAGGGGGTAACCTGACTGCCAACCAAAGACCTCATTTCTAGTATATATATATATATACATATATATATATATATATATATATATAATAATGCATGGCACTGACTAATAAAATATGTAAAAAACATTTATCAAGTTCTGCCACAATCAAAATATCACACTAGCCATTCCAGCAATGCATTATGGTAGATTCAGAGTAATAGCTTGTAGCATCTTGCTGTAAACGTTATTTCTGGAGCATTATGCACACACTGACTCAGATGCCCCTAAAAACATTTTGATCTGTTGAGATAAAATTACAGTGATTTTAACTTTAAATAGTTGTGGGCCTAATTTGTGTAATTTTCTGTAGGGTGATTATGCGAAGTTGCAGCAAAATGGTGCAAGATTGCACAGAATTATGCGAGGAGCATAACCATGCATATAGTGCTATTTTCTTAGCAAAAAAGGCATCCTCATATCTAAAATGGATCCAAGGATGCATTTTGTGTGAAGAAACGTGTGCTAAATGCAGCAGTCACAAACAGCAGCAGCAGCTCATGCTCCTTTTCTGTGCTCCTGCAATAGGCATTTTTTTAACCAAATTACTCTGAATCATGCAAGCAGGAGGTCTTGCCTAATTTTCGACAATTTTGTGTCACAAGAGTAACTCAGTTACAGAAATTACCTTGTATTGGGATGGAAAGGTCATCTGCATGATGAGAGATGCATGCCCCTGCCCTGAGTGGCCAACTGTATTATTGTATGGATCCCTAATGCAGATTTGTTGTCATAAGTGAACAAGAATCATGCCTGTACGCCATGACATAGGCCTGACTTATGGATTGCGGTCTTGTTGTACCAGGAGGGGTGCCCAAAGTGCTGCCCTCATAGTGGTGGAAGGCTACTGCCTTCAACAGGAATTTAGCAGCACAAGCACTGTGGTGGCAGTATAACATGTAGTGACCAGTAGTAGTAAAAGTCCTTTTTACCCTGTGTCACTGGAATGAGGCCTCCAGGCTCACTCACCTTTTTAAAAATTCCACTGCTGTGTGCTTAACTCTCCTTTGGCCTACATAAGGTTAATGTGGAAGTGCGTGCATGGTGAAAGCATTAGATGATGCATGTGCGCTCACAAGAAATATACTACACAAAAGGTGAAATGGGGTACAGTACATGCATGATAAATGTGTGTGCTGTCATTCTCTGTTTTTAAAATAACACACTCTGGTACAGTACAGTGTGACTGCAATACAGTCTGCACGGACTGAGTGCATTTGGGTGCTTGTATGCTGGCGGTAGCATAATACATGAGGATAACAGTACTGGGCACTGAGGGTGCTGTAGGTGTACACTGATTGCAGATGTGCTTTCACTGATACTTTTCATGAAGGACCTTGGATTCCATTTTTTGAAAGCTGAGGCCTGCTTGGTGAAAACGAGGAGTAGTGGAATCTCCCCAGACTGATCTGTGTATTCCTGCATTCCTGTAAGCTGGGTGGGACATGCACTGAAGGATGGGAGAGCCAGGCTCTCTGTGTGCATTTCAGAGGGCTCTTTGATTCAGTAATAGATCACAAAGAAGGGACCTGAACACTTCTCAGGAGGAGGGAGATGGATTGAAAAGGAATCATAAAGATCAGGGCTGAGGCCTAAGATTAACCCTTTTGATGCACATATTACTGTGGCTTACATCCTAGTGTGAACTCTGGTCACTTCAATGAATCGTGTTGTGGGTTAATTAGCTTCGATAGAAGAAGAAATGGGAAAGATGTCCATTTCAAAGAAGTAAATCCCCCAACATAAAAGGTCAAAGGCCCAGACACTAAGGGGGTCATTATGAACACAGGCGGTTTAGACCGCCATGCTGGCAGCGGCGGCAAAGACCGCCACCGGCAAGGTGTCTGAAACAACAGGCGTCCCTCCTCCACCGCCAGGCTACCGCCGACCGGCAGCCTGACGATTGAGGAAATCATTATCCAACAGGGCAGCGCTGCCCTTCGGATAATGATCACTTTTCCACCAGCCTTTCGCTTGCGGAAGGGTTGCACCAGGGCCCCCCTGGGAGCCCCTGCACTGGCATGGACAGTGCAGGGGGCACCTGTGCAGTGCCCCGTCACGCAGGTCACTGTCCGATTTACAAGTGGCGGCCGCTGTCAATGTTACAGCCCTTTTCCCTGCTGGCCCGGTGGGCGGAAACACTGTTTCCGTCCGCCGGCCCAGCAGGAAAGCCATTATACTGCTGGCGGGGGGGGGGGGTAGTCGCGCTGGCAGTCTTCTCTTGACCGCCAGCGCTGATCTCGGCAATTTTTACTGCTGAGATCATAATGAGGCCCTACGTTACATTTTGTTTCTGAAAATGGATTATAAGTAGGGGTGTCTGAGAGCCCACAACTTTGCCATCTGCCGAGCAGCTAGATGGGCTGTGTGAGGAGGGGAAACTCTGCAAGACTTTTGCCTGTTATGCTATGTTATGTTATTTGCACTTGTAAAGCGCCTGACTACCCGGAGGCCTCGCAGCGCAAAAGAACAACAACAGGTGCAAGAGAAGGGAACTTAAGTTTAAAAAGCCAGGTTTTAATCGCCTTTCGAAAATTACGTTTGTGGCTAGTTAGTCGAATACTAAGGGGGAGGGAGTTCCATAATTTGGCTCCCCGATATTCCATCGTCGCACCATCCCATCTACCTTTTTTGACTTTAGGAAGTAAAGCTAAAGCTGTAGATGCAGATCTAAGAGCTCTGACAGGTTTGTAAAGGGTAGCTAATGTTTTTAACACATGAGGTCCTCTATAATGTAGTGATCTGTAGATAATGCAAAGGGTTTTAAATTTTATACGCTATTCCACCGGAAGCCAGTGGAGAGAGGACAAGGCCTGTTTAACTGAAGTATGCCTTTGAATATCAAGCAGAAGACGGGCTGCAGCATTCTGGACCACCTCCAATTTGCTACCCACATATTGTGGAGAGCCAAGAAATAAACTATTACCATAATCGAGTCGGGACAGAATGGTTGCTTGTACAATAAGTCTTTTTGCCAGAGTGGGGGGTATTACAAGTACCTTTCTCAAAAGTCTTAATGACCCAAAGCAGGCAGCAGAAATGTTCTTGGCATGATGCTCCAGGGTGAGATGATGACCTGTGACCAGGACTAGGGGCTCAAGCCCTCTAGCCTCGCTGCTGGGTGAGGCAACATCACCCAGGAAAACCAAGACCACCTGCCTCGGAGCACCTGCCTTTTCATGAAGACCGCGGTGGCCCGGAAGGAAAAGGAAAGCATTGCAGGGAGGGAGGTCCAGTAGGGAGCCTTGATGTGAGAACTCGCTGTGCGAAGTGTGAGGAATCTGTTCCTGCATTGGTCGGGCTATAGCCCATGTGCAGGAGTGATTTGGCGACCCTGCATGCCAGGAGGGGCTGCCAAGGACTGAACAAAGGAGGGCAGTTGGAGAGCCCACTCTGCAGAGGTCATAGCCTGCGTGCCGTACCGATTCAGGGACCCAGTATGCCATAAGGAGACACCATAGACTGAATCAAGGAGTGTTATGGGGGAAACTAGCTCCTGCACCTATCGGGCCTTCACCCTTGTGCAACTTGCTTCAGCGGCCCGTATGCCACGAGGGGCCGCCATGGACACCAACTTCTGATCAGCGTGACTGGACTTGTGAGTGCTGGGTTAGTGACCCCGTAATACCAGGAGGGGCTGCCGGAGACTCTGAGATCAAGGGTCTGGGCCAATGCCTGAAACTGCAAAACTGCTGCTGTGACCAAGGCGGGACCAGCCCACATTGTGTGGACTGTGCCAAAGGAGGCCCAAAGATCAACAGGACACTGCCAGAGCCCCGTCTGAGCAAAAGCTTCACCCCCATTCCCTATGGAGGGAAAAGGGACTAACAGCATGACTGCTGGAGCAGGAGCAATCCCGAATGTCTGAACTAGCTGTCAGCGTGGCTCAAGGGAGAGAGCCTGCACCTGACAGGTCATGCATGTGTGACTGTGCACAGCCGGCCTTTGCTGATCCGGAGCAGGGCTGTGCTGCACCACCAAAGGGTCCCACACCACCAGAGTGTGAAAGCCAAGAACTGGGCCTTTTGGTCCTAGGGGGACATACCGGCATTGGTGCTGCAACCCCATAGACCATAGTGTTGAACTTCTGAACAGAGTCGGAGGGGAGAACTCTTGGGTACAGTCTAATAGTGTACGTTACCTGGATGCAGTCATCAGTGAAAGGGAAAAAACATTGAACTCTTTACACCAGAGGGGGGAAGACAGGGAGTGGTAACTACTAGAGCCCCGACGTCAAGGGGATTTGTATTATTGCTTTCAAATGTGGATTACCTTTGCATGTGTAGAGTTAAAATTTGAATACTTATTTTTGTATAAAAGCAAGTATTTACCTGGAGCCCATTTTAAGAGTAGTGTTCCCTGATCTGTATCTGTGCTTCCCCCCGAAGAAACCCTGATTGCTCGTCCTATGCTGCCCAACTAGGGTTAGGTGCAGAGGGGGGTGCTTGGCCTGGTTGAGCGGGATCCATAGTAGAGCGGGCAATAGAACATTGAGTGCAAAAGTCCTCAACCACCACGTTGCCCCGTGGCCCTCTGAACAAGGTTCTGACACTTCTATTACTTCATCGTAATTAAAAGACATACACAGACATACTTTTAACTTCATAACTGCATGATGTGAGGAGATTGGTGGCACCAACCTCTAACACTAAATCATATCCGCACGTCATTCGCTATGCAGAAAGCTACTTTCAAGATCTAGTCTAGCTCGTTTTTGACTTTGGTGCAATTTAATGAATTTTTATTTCCTTTCCACAACAGGATTTATGACGGTAGACAACCTGTTCTGGTCGTCATGGACCCTGCAGTTGTGAAAACCATTCTGGTGAAAGAGTGCTTTACCTACTTTACCAACCGGCGGGTAAGTCACCTTCTGAGTCCAAATCCAGGTTTCATATTATGGAAGCTTCGCTCAGCCATTAAGAGTCCATCCACGTGCACCATTTTTGCTGCTTTCTCATTAGAGAATGGTGAAAACTGCTAATTGTGAATGCTTTAGAAAGTAAAGGAGCTTGATCAATGAATACCGTTTGTTAAAACGAATGGAACAAAAATTAAACTCTTTTCCCGTCTGGGGAATAAGGAGTGCTAGAAACTGGTTTTCCTCAAACTTAGCAGGTTTTTAGAAGTTGATGGCAAATCACCAAAGTATCAGATTCTTGTCCTTCAACCTAGAGATTTCCTGAACCCAATTCGAGGTGGGTAACCACTTTGACACTAATTCTGAAGCCTCAGTAGTGGAATAGGTTCCCCTATTGGGTTGCTGGTGTTTTTTCCGGTTTGCAACAACTGTCACACGCTCAGTGTTTATGGGTGTGCTGCATAGAAAGCACCTTGTGCATTGGGGGTCTTTTACTTTTTTTTCCCTTCAGTTAAAAATGCCATTTTCGGGGGCTCTTTCTATTTAAAGAAAAAAAAATCAAAATCATTACAGAGCTGACTGCCCAATATCACAGGTGCTGCATTAGTGCCCCTAACACAGTGAAAATTGCGTGCTAGTTTGACGGGCATGCTGGCACAGACTAGCGGAGGGTGGGTCTTGTCTGCCTCGAAGGTTTGGTGGCAGTATACCCAAATGCAAATAATGCCGTTAGTCCCATCTTTCACATATGAAAAGTGTGGGGGAATGAATTTACTCCTTTGCCTACTGTATTAAGCCAACAACATCACACAAACAGGAGAAACACCGAAAAACGGTGCTAAGTGCATTAAGTGCAAAGCTTTGTGTAACAGGTGAAGAGGCCTGCTTGAAGAGGGAAGATCTAAAATATGTTAATGTCTGTAAAGCTCACCTATTTATACTTTTAATTTTCGTTTCTCTGTAGAGCCTTGGTGCTAATGGACCCCTGGACTCTGCCATCACAATTGCACAGGATGAGCAATGGAAGAGAATACGGACTGTGATCTCACCCACCTTCACCAGTGGCAAACTAAAAGAGGTATTGTACCTCTCATGGAAGAACAACGAGTAAACCAGGGAGCTTGTGTGGGTGGTTGATGGCAGTTTAGCTCCCTGATGTGGTTTCTTTGGGCTGAAGTGAGAGTTCAATTTTTAGGTTTACTGGCAAAACCAGTTATTGGAATAGACATGTTTCAGAAGAGTGCAGGACTAAGCACGTTGGGTGATATCTTCATATTCTGAATTTAAACACGTTATCTAGTGTGCAAGTGCATCGCGGCATAGGAACAAGAACCGATGAGCTGCAAGGAATTAAAACAGTAGTTGAGAGACTAGGTGGCAAAAAGTTTACATGTGTAAGTCTTTCTGTACTAAAAACGTGGAAGCCCTTTATAATGATGCCTTTCTTATAGATGCTTCTTTTCAGAGTTCTGAGGGAGGGGGCTGTGGACTGGTTCTCTCCTCTCCTCCCCATTCCCTTTGTTTTTATTAGTGTGGGAAGCCTTTAATTTAACCAATGCGATTGGACCCACTAATTGCTTTTATGGCTACAGATTATAAATACCCTTCAGCAGTGCTTGTGCCTCTTTCCCATGTGTTCCTGTAGGGGTTTTGTACATTTTTAATGCAGTTTACCCATTCTGAAATAGTTTTGTAACTGAAACAATATCTTAAGTTTTCTGAAAGATATGTGAAATTTAGTGCTAAAAATAAGAGTGCGCTAACTAAATCAATGTTTTTTCAGTATTTGCAGATTTGTTAATATTATCAGTGGTAACTAAAAAAGTATTACAATAAAGTGGGAAATATTTTCACTAGGATAGGTTTGAGAGTGGGCTGCCTTAGCCCAAAATTAGAAGCTATTCAAGTGAGTGGCAGGCATGACAGTAGAGTGTTTGGGATGTGTGGAGCTTTTCTGCAGTTTTGAAGTTCTGAGCATTGGGCTTTTTAGGGTGGGCTGCTCCTTCTTCCTGACCTCATTTGCCTCAACAGAGCAAACTGCAATGGGAATCCCTCATCAGTTAAGTAATTTCAGAAGTCTATCTCTGGACACATTCAATAAAGAGAGTACCAAGGTAGAGGGAATGACAATTTACATTTTTGTCATACGTAACAATAATTTGTGCATTCATTCAAGCAGCAGGAATTGTTTAAATGCTGCAGAGGATAAATGTGCAATACTTTATTACAGTGTTTTTTTATTTTTTTTATATAGTATGAACCTAACCTCCGGGTGGTAGATTGCTTTTGATAGAGCTGAGCATTACATCTCATTGAGTGCAGGGTAAAGAGGCATGCACAGGCTTTCAAAAGAGGAGGGAAATCAGGTTATATCATAATTAAAGTTAGACATGATAACAAATATAAATATATATTATAACGTGCACTTAATTGGCATAATTTATATTGCGAGTTCTGCGGTAGAACCAGTTTAGGGTAGATGCAGTGAATAAAGCGGGGTTCTAAGGTCTTTTCTGAAGGTTAGAAGTGGTAGAGCTACTCTTAGGTGGAGAGACTTCTTCTAAGACGGTGGTTTGACCAAATATCAAAACAACTAAATTGATTGACATTAATATTGTGTCAAAATATTGTTTGCAGAAATATTGTGTTTATACGCTTACTGCATATATTACAAAAATATTGGGTCAGAAATATTGTGGCAAAGAATATAATAGAATTCATAACACACACACATATACATTATTTTTTGTTTTGTTTCACAGTTCTTTATTGAGTATTATACATAAAGAAGTAACATCTTACATGGCAGGTACAGTGCAAAAGAACAGCAAGAACTTTCATATACAATAGTAATCACCCGGCATTGTGACATTCATGATCATCAGATCCAAAAGGGCGAGATTCCGTGCTGTACATATGCATACTATTGGGTACATGCTATTAGGTACTGAGAACTTTCATAAATGTATCCTTGGGTCTTGTCCCCTTGCATTATCACCTCCTGAGGCAAGGGACAGGGCTCTACAGAGTAGCAGGTCCAGTCAAAAGCTGGAATAGAAGTTGGGGCACAACACCATGGCACGCTACTATAATAATCGCAAGAGTATGGGCCCAGTGTATTATTGCCTGATAAGGGGGCGAGCTTGATGCAACAGGGACCTCTGATAACAAAGGGATGCAGTGAGCTGCAACAGTATTGAGAAGGGAGCGAGGGTACAGAGGGGACAGTTGTTACCATTGAGAGCCCTCGTCTGATGGTGGCGGAAGATGGAACAGCCATGCAAAGATGTAGAGTGGATAATGGTAGGGACTATAGTCCGTTGTAAGGGGGAGGAGAGAGAAAAGGGAATTAGAGGAAGGTATGGGGGAGAAGGCTTGGAGAAGAAGAAAAAAGTATGGAAAAGAGGAGAGCCAAGGGATGGAAATCAGAAAGCGTGGGGTAGAGAGAGAAAAGAGAATATTGTGCAAGAGAGAGAGCAAAGAATAGGTGAAGAGTAAGGTAACCGGGACGGGGGGTACGGGTTGGAGTAAAGAAAAAGAAAGGGGGGGAGAATGGGATACAGAAAAAGAGAAAGATAGTAGGGAAAACAGGGGCAACTGTGGTAGGGAGGTAATAGTGGAGAGGGAAGGGAGGAAAGTGGGAGGGGGGGTTGTGGTGAGTGGCCGTGATGCTCTGACCGGACCTGCATGGTATAAATAATGCGTTCATGGGTGACAGTTTGGAACATTGAGTATAGCCACTCATCATGGGAGGGGAGATTTGTCACTCTCCAATGTCGTAGGATACAGAGCTTAGCCGTGGCAAAAGCCGTATATAGCAGACGGAGTTGCATTCGGGATATATCCCAAACACCACCAGTATCATGCAGTAAAAGCAAGGATGCTGGGAGGGTGGGTGGTAATGGCAGTACATCCCTCAGCGTGTCCCCGACTGCCTCCCAGTATGGCTGTGTGGTTGGACAATCACATAGTATATGCATTAGGTCACAGCGCGGGTATGGGCAGCGCCTGCATTGCGCGTGGGGCAGGAGCCCTGCTGATCTGAGCTTTAAGGGTGTCCAGTACCAGTCGTGTAGGGTTTTAAAGAGACTAAATTGCATTCTTGATTCACGGACACCTTCTTCCCGAACCTCTATTAGGGCAGTCCATTCTTTTATATCATAGTCTATCCGTAAACGTGTTTGCCACTTGGCTTTGAGGGATAAAAGAAAAGTTAAAGAGAAAAAGGTGTTGGTTCAGTAGTTTATGCACGCCCAACGTTACTCCACTAAAAGAGACCTAGATTTGCAAATAATCAAGCACAGGTGAGTGGTGCAGAGTCAGTGGGTGAGCACCCATACGGCTATAAAGACAATGTGAAAGCTGTTGATACTGCCAGGAATAATGGTTAGGGATGCCAAACTCGGCCTATAAAGACAGAAACCTTTTTAGTAGCCCGTTCTCAAGGAGTTGGTTGATAGTTAGGATTCCCTTTGTTCGCCAGCCTTCCCAGTCAACCAATTCTCCGCCTATCATTAAGCCAATATTGCCCCAGAGCGGTGCACGCGTGTGTATCTGAGGGTCTACTCCTAAAAGGCGGTGGACTCGACGCTATGAATGTAGCATGGCCTGCACCACTGGTTGGACGGGCTCTGACGTGGAGGCATTGACGCCATAAAGTACGTCCAGGCCTCCTCTTTTATTCAGGAGAGCGTGTTCCGCCTACACCCACAGTGGCGGATCCGGTTGGCCCGGGAGCAGGAAGGTCAGCTGATGTAGGTGGAGTGCCAATGCATAATATTCCACAGAGGGCAAGCCCAGGCCTCCGCATTGTCGACTCGCGAGGTACGTGGCATTGGACAGCCTCAGCCGCATGGAACCTGTTAGAAATGGGGTCTTTGATTGACAGTCAGGTTACCCCCTGTTCAAGCAAGGACCCTCACTCTAGTCAGGGTAAAAGAGATTCACCCTCAGCTAACCGCTGCTTACCCCCTTGGTAGCTTGGCAGAGCTGTAGGCTTAACTTTAGAGTGCTAGGTGTAAAGTATTTGTACCAACACACACAGTAACTTGATGAAAACACTAAAAAATGACACAACACAGGTTTAGAAAAATTTGAAATATTTATCTAAACAAAACAAGAACAAAGCGACAAAAATCCACCATACACAAGGCAAGTTATCAATAAAAAGAGTCTTTAAGTAGTTTTAAACACACACTAGCGCTGCTAGCGTGAAAATGTACCTGGTGCGTGTCAAAAATAACCCCGCACGGGCGGGTGTGTGTCAAAAATAACTCCACAGGGCGGTACGTGAGTCGGAAATCCAGCAGAACGATGATCCAAAATCCCTGCAGCGCAGGTTGTGATCTCCCAGCCGTCATTTCTTCTGCTCCGTGCGTCGATTCTTCGGTCGTGTTTCCTGCGAGTGTCGGTTTCTCAGCTGCGGAGCCGGCGGCGCATCGTTTTTTCAGCTGCAGATCGGAGTCGCGTCAATCTTTTCCCCGCACGGCGCTCTGTACGTGGCTTTTCTTGTCTTTAGGCTGCCAGCTTCTCCTTTCAGGGTCCCAGGAACTGGATGGGCACCAAAGGACAGAGTAGGAGTCTCTACAGAGACTCCAGGTGCTGGCAGAGAGAAGTCTTTGCTGTCCCTGAGACTTCAAACAACAGGAGGCAAGCTCTAGATCAAGCCCTTGGAGATTTCTTCTCAAGATGGAAGGCCCAGTCTTTGCCCTCTTACTCTGGCAGAAGCAGCAACTGCAGGATAGCTCCACAAAGCACAGTCACAGGCAGGGCAGCTCTTCTTCCTCAGCTATTCAGCTCTTCTCCAGGCAGAGGTTCCTCTTGGTTCCAGAAGTATTTCTAAAGGCTGTGGCTTTGGGTGCCCTTCTTATACCCAATTTCTCCTTTGAAGTAGGCCTACTTCAAAGTAAAATCTCTTTTGAATGTGAAATCCTGCCTTGCCCAGGCAAGGCCACAGACACTCACCAGGGGGCCAGAGACGGCATTGTGTGAGGACAGGCACAGCCCTTTCAGGTGTAAGTGACCACTCCTCCCCTCCCTCCTAGCAGAGATGGCTCATCAGGAAATGCAGACTACACCCCAGCTCCTTTTGTGTCACTGGCTAGTGTGAGGTGCAACCAGCCCAACTGTTAAACTTACCCAGACAGGGAATCCACAAACAGGCAGAGTCACAGAAATGGTATAAGCAAGAAAATGCTCACTTTCTAAAAGTGGCACTTTCAAACACACCATCTTAAAATCAACTTTACTAAAATATGTATTTTTTAATTGTGAGCTCAGAGACCCCAAACTCCACATGTCCATCCGCTCCCAAAGGGAATCTACACTTTAATCAGATTTAAAGGTAGCCCCCATGTTAACCTATGAGAGGCCAGGCCTTGCAACAGTGAAAAACGAATTTAGCAATATTTCACTGTCAGGACATATACAACACATTACTATGGGCCTGATTCTAACTTTGGAGGACGGTGTTAAACCGTCCCAAAAGTGGCGGATATACCACCTACCGTATTACGAGTTTCATAGGATATAATGGACTCGTAATACGGTAGGTGGTATATCCGCCACTTTTGGGACGGTTTAACACCGTCCTCCAAAGTTAGAATCAGGCCCTATATGTCCTACCTTAACCATACACTGCACCCTGCCCTTGGGGCTACCTAGAGCCTACCGTAGGGGTGCCTTACATGTAAGAAAAGGGAAGGTTTATGCCTGGAAAGTGGGTACACTTGCCAAGTCTAATTTACAGTTAAAACTGCACACAGACACTGCAATGGCAGGTCTGAGACATGATTACAGAGCTACTTATGTGGGTGGCACAACCAGTGCTGCAGGCCCACTAGTAGCATTTGATTTACATGCCCTGGCACCTCTAGTGCCCTTTACTAGGGACTTACTAGTAAATCAAATATGCCAATCATGGATAAACCAATTACCTACAATTTACACAGAGAGCATATGCACTTTAGCACTGGTTAGCAGTGGTAAAGTGCTCAGAGTTCAAAAGCCAACAGCAACAGGTCAGAAAAAATAGGAGGCAGGAGGCAAAAAGACTGGGGATGACCCTGCAAAAAGGGCCATTTCCAACAGAACCCCATACCAATTTTTGTACACACACATCTACCCTTTGTAGCATTGACAATGGTACCTTTAGTGGTAACATCCCAAGGACGTATGTGTAGCAAAGCAAAGTCACCATCCGGACAGCTTGTACCCTCCCACAGAGGGAGAGACCCATTTGGGACCATTTTGCGAAGTCTTGTTGGATGAGGATGAGCAGGGGTCCAGGTTGTTTTGTACCATTTGGTCCAAGCCCCTGTTGATGAGTATCCCTAGATATTTAAGGCGCAAGCTGTTCCATGAGATGGGGAAGTCCGTCATAGCTGCGCATGTAGCCACCGGGGTCAAAGGAAGGGCCTCACTTTTGTCCCAGTTAATTTTGTATCCCGGAAGTGCTTTAAATTCCGTCAGAATCGCTCGCAGAGCTGGAAGGGAGTGAGCAAGATCTGTGAGCGTAAGTAGTATGTCATCGGCATATAGATAAATCACGGAGCGGCCACCCGGGATAGTGACTCCGGTTATGGTTATGGCGGGGTTTCTGCATATGAACCAGAGAAATAGCAGCGGCGATAGCCGACATCCCTGCTGTGTCCCCCGGTTAACGGGGAACACATCAGATAGGAAGCCCCCGCAGTTGACCTGAGCTGTAGGCGAGTCATCCAACCATCGGACTTTTCTGATAAAGCCATCTCCTAGGCTGAATCTTTTTAAGGTTTCGAAAAGAGGTACCACCATTCTGTTCCATTGAATGCCTTCTCTGCATCAAGGGAGATAGCCACTGCCTCCTCCCTGGAATCTCTAGCAGCCCAGAGTGTATGTGCTAGCGTGCAAAGGTGGTTCCTCGATGATCTCCCAGGTACGAGCCCTACTTGGGTATTATGAATAAGAGATGGGATGACTTTCTTGAGACAGGCCACCAAGACACCAGCCAATATTTTGACATCTCCATTGAAGAGGGAAATAGGACAGTAACTGCTGCATAATAAGGGGTATTTCCCGAGCTTTGGGAGAACCGCTACAGATGCTCTATTAGAAAGAGGGTGCAAAGAGCCAGTTCTTTCCGCGCCCTGGAAGACTTCATACAGAGAGTCCACCATTTCGGAACCCGTCCATTTATAGAACTCTGCTGGAAACCCATCCTCCCCGGGAGCCTTGTGATAAGGTGGAGATGGGCTGCTGAATTTCGTCTTTGCTGATCTCTCCTTCCAAGAGCCCTCTACCCTCCTCCATGAGGCTGGGTATGCGGGCCTCCTCTAAGAACGTAGTTAAACGCTCATGATTCTCTGCAGTTTCTGGGCTGTAAAGAGTCTGGTAGAAGAGCCCAAAAGCACAGGTTATGTCCTGTGGGTGTGTGAGGAGCGTGGCGTCAGTAATTCGTATAGGAGGTATGGCTAACGCTGCCTCTTGTTGGTGTAATTGGGCTGCTAGTAGGCGCCCTGCCTTTTCCCCCTGCTCTTAATGTCTTCCCTTCAGCCTTTGTAGCGCATACTCCGCCTGGGGGGTATAGAGGGCATTAAGCTCCATCTTTGCCTTCTCCAGACAACAGCATGTGGCCGGAGAAGGGGTTGCAGTGTATGCGCGAGTACAAGATATTATTATGTTCTCTAGGTCCTGTCGCCAGAGCGGTCCCAGGTGTTAGCAAAGGCAGCATCCCTCACAAGTTGTCCTCTGATTGTTGCTTTTGCCGCTGTCCAGAAAACTTAAGGGGAAGAAACCGAGCCCCTATTATCAGTTACATAAGTAGTGACACGATCGCAAAGTTGATCCTTGCCCTGCGATGTACTGTAGCGAGATATGTTCAGACGCCATGGCTTGCGACCTGGAGAGATAAAGCCCAGTTCTAGAGCTAAGAGCACTGGGGAATGATCACATAACCCCACCTTTAGAATCCGGGAGTCCCTAGCCATAGGAACCAGTTTGTGTGAAACAAGGAAATAATCCTGTGGGGACTGCATACCGTGGACCGGCGACAAGAAGGTTTACTCCCGATCGAGCGGGTGGGACAGGCGCCAGTTGTCCACCAGCACATGAACCTTCAGTACATCTCCCCATAGGGCCCTGTCTACATTGTTGCCAAAATCTAGTCTGCCTGTGCGGTCCAGGACTGTGTCGCGAGCCAGGTTCCAATCCCCTCCCAAAGGGTACTTTGTGGCTCCAATCTCCATGAGGAGACGGTTAAAATGCAGAAAAAATGAACATTTGGAATCCGTGGGGACATATACGGACCCTAAGCATAGCGTGTGAACACCGAGTCTGAGTTTGGTGATGGATGTAGCGGCCGTCCGGGTCAGACCATGATTTCAGTACCTTGCACTGTAGGGAACGGCGGATTAGTATTGCAACTCTGCATTTACGCGCGGTGCAGAGGCCCCCCGATGTGGACGATGGGCTTCTGCTATAAAACACCCGGCCCACCCAATCACGTCGTAGTTTCTCGGACTCTGAGGGAGACAAGTGCGTTCCCTGCAATGGGGCAATATCTGTATGCTTGGATTGTAAGTAGGAGAGGGCCTTCTTTCTTTTGATATAATGCGTGAGGCCATGAACATTCCACGACACTGCCATCAATGGTAGGGTAGTTCCCATGCCTTGGATTGACACCTGGGTTCGGCGGTACAGGGCAGTCACTTTTAGTTCTATAAAGTGCGCTGTGGGCATTCGAGCTGTCTATGTTGGGGTGGAATGTACGGTGGAGATATCGGGAAGAGAGGTGAGGCGGGGGTGTGCGGGGAACTGCGATCGCACTCCGGAGGATAAAGCCAAGCAAAGAGAGGGGTAGGAATAGGAGGTAATGGGGAAGGTGGGGTATGGGTAATGGGCAAGAGGGGAAGCAGGGGGCAAAAGAGAGAAGTGGGAGAAAGGTATAAGCAGAAGAGAGATACAAGTCTCAAAAAGAGGTGAGAGAACAGTCCAGGTTCATCACAGGGTCTAGGGCAGAGGTCTCCAAACTTTTCAATGCCGCGCCCCCCCAGTTGAAAAATAAAAATCATTGGGCCCCCCCTCAGAATTTTTATTTTATTTTATAAACATGGCAATGTTTAAATATGTCTAAACCTATTTAAACATTGCAGTTAAGTACTGTTACCTTTTTAAAACTGCAATAACATGCTTCTGCTTCAAACAAAGGCCTGTTATCTGTATAATATTTATTTTGGCCAGAGTCTGGGGCCCCCCCTGGGATCACTTCAAGCCCCCCTAGGGGGGCCCGCCCCCCAGTTTGAAGACCTCTGGTCTAGGGAGATATCTTACAGGAGCTTGGTGCCATTAAACTGCGGGTCTAATCCTGCAAAACCCGCAGCCGGCCCGTCCGAGGGAGGGGGAAGAGAGCGCAGAGAGCCGGCGGAAGAAACTATGGTATATCACAGCTAGATTGGTGATGGGGGAGGAGGGGGAGGTAGAAGGGGCAGAGCGAAAAAAGGAATCTGAATCCTGCGCATGTGTAGCTATCGGCCATGGTGGGAATATTGCGGGATATAAAAGGTCCACCAGGAAGGGAATGGAGATGGGTACCTTAAGGCGCCACGAAGCACTCCCTTGATGATGGAGATGTGCTTAGAGAATCATGGCAATGAGGATGGACAAGGAGAGCAACAACAGGGGCCTCTACAAAAGTTATCGGGGTGGCAGGAGGGATGTGAGGGAAGGATCGCCATTTTAGTCGTTAATGGGATATCTGCAGATATGTTTATATATGCACATAGCCCGTCAGGGATGATGGAGCGAGGGTCACCTACCCAAGTGTCCCAAATATGCCTGGTGGTAGTACTCATTGTTTGAGGAGGGGCTCTAATCTCAGTAAAATTGTGACAACATCATCAAGAACAGCAGCAATAAGAGGAACAAAGATAACAATGATACATTATAACAATATAGCAATAACAGCATATAAAAAACATTTCTGGTACTTAGCGCTCAACCAGTGGTCATCCCAAAGTCTTGTCGGCGGAGGGTATGAGGACCGTCAGGCAGCCCCAGGGGACGTGCCAGTGAAGCATTTAGAAGGGAGCTAGGGCTTCAAGGGGGACCTTGATTTGTCTCTGTCCCTGAGTGGCCCCTGGGTGATGTCAGCCATGGCTTGAAGGGCCACGTCCCTCCCATCCTGTGACCTCGGGGGACGGTCCAAGAATCTGCCCCTTTTTTGTGTGGCAGATTGAATGCGGAGATCACTAGTGTCAACAGCTACGAGCGAGGTGGAGTCACGTGGCGGGGGAGTGTTTGTCATGAAATCCACGGCTTCCTGATCCATAGGTTGGGCGGAACTATTGTCTAAAAAAGAAAGCAGATCCGCAGGTTCGACGAAGTCCTTGGATTTTCCGTCCGCCATTATCCACATTCTGGCTAGTTCAAAGAGTCCAAATTTGATATTCAGGTGACGCAACTGAGGCCTAAGAGCAAGGAACGCCTTCCGCTTCTCATTCGTGTCTCATGAAAAGTCCACAGGAATCTGTATCTTATGGCCATCTTGCTGGTATGGACCAAGTGCCCTAGCGGCTGCCAGTAGCTGGCGGACCTGTTTGTGGCGCAGGAAGCAGACAATTATAGGGCGGCTTCCCTGCAGTTTGATTGTGAAGGGGCCCAATTCTGTGGGCTTGTTGGAAATCCAGAGTGGGGGAAAAAGTGAGGCCTGTAATGGTGGGGATAAAGTCATGGAGGAAGGCCCTCATGTCGGTGCCCTCTTTTTTTTCCAGCAAGCCAAAGAAGCGGACATTGTCCCGACAGCTCCGATCCTCTAGATCCGTGAGTTTGTGCCAGAGGTATTGCAGTTCAGGTTCATTATCCGGAAAGCTTGAGACTTGACTTTCAACAGTGTGTAGACAGTGGTCCAGATCTGTATCTTTGGCCTGGAACCTTGCAATGTCCACTCGGATTAATTTAGACACGGCTGAGAGGTCTGTAATCTTAGAGTCCATAGCTTTCAGGCGGCGTCCTACTGCAGAGATTTCATGCAGTATACGCTCCATGGCAGTGTCTGGGTGGGCGCCCACCAGGGTGTCTGTTGTAATGTTATCCGGATGGACAGTGGAAGCTGACATCGGTCGCGGCTGTGAGACAGCTTCCGAGAAGAGTAGTTGATGTGTGACTGTACCAGACGATTTGCCAGGAGACATCTCTTCCGAGCGGGGAGAATGAAGAACACCAGGAAAGGCGAAGGACC